>NC_138989.1:92688933-93985377 GCF_964341445.2 Mesoplodon mirus
GTGCTGACGCATGGGTCAGTGCCAGCGTACGGGCCAGGAGTAGGCTACGGCGTAGGGAATGGTCTAGGGCTGGTGGTGGGTTTCCATTACGGGCTAGGGTTAGGGTTAGGGAAAGGCAAGGCTTAGGGCACAGGTGAGGGTATGGAAAGGTGGGAGGGTCAGGCTACGTGCTGACGCACGGGTCAGTGCCAGTGTATGGACCAGGAGTAGGCTACGGCTTTGGGGTAAGGTGTAGGGCTGGTGGTGGGTTTCCGTTTTGGGCTAGGGTTAGGGTTAGGCAACGGCAAGGCTTAGGGCACAGGTGAGGGTACGGAAACGTGGGAGGGTCAGGCTACGTGCTGCCGCATGGGTCATTGCCAGCGTACGGGCCAGGACTAGGCTATGGCTTGGGCGTTAGTTGTAGGGCTGGTGGTGGGTTTCCGTTCCGGGCTAGGGTTAGGCTTAGGGAACGGCAAGGTTTAGGGCCCAGGTGAGGGTATGGAAACTTGGGGTGTCTGTCTACATGCTGACGCACGGGTCAGTGCCAGCGTACGGGCCAGGAGTAGGCTACGGCGTAGGGAAAGGTTTAGGGCTGGTGGTGGGTTTCTGTTCCGGGCTAGGGTTAGGGTTAGGGAACGGCAAAGCTTAGGGCACAGGTGAGGGTACGGAAACGTGGGAGGGTCAGGCTACGTGCTAACGCACGGGTCAGTGTCACCATATGGGCCAGGAGTAATATACGGCGTAGGGTAAGGTGTAGGACGGGTGTTGGTTTTCCATTCCGGGCTAGGGTTAGGGTTACGGAACGGCAAGGCTTAGGGCACAGGTGAGGGTACGGAAACGTGTGAGCATCAGGCTACGTGCTGACGCCTGGGTCAGTGCCAGCGTACAGGCCAGGAGTAGGCTACGGCGTTCGGTAAGGTGTAGGGCAGGTTGTGGGTTTCCGTTCTGGGCTAGGGTTAGGGTTAGGGAATGGCAAGGCTTAGGGCACAGGTGAGCGTACGGAAAGTTGGGAGGGTCAGGCTACGTGCTGAGGCACGGGTCAGTGCCAGCGTACGGGCCAGGAGTAGGCTACGGCTTGGGGGTAAGTTGTAGGGCTGTTGGTGGGTTTCCGTTCCGGGCTAGGGTTAGGGTTAGGGAACGGCAAGGCTTAGGGCACAGTTGAGGTTACGGAAACGTGGGAGGGTCAGGCTACGTGCTGACGCACGGGTCAGTGCCAGCGTACGGGCCACGAGTAGGCTACGGCGTAGGGGAAAGTGTAGGGCTGGTGGTGGGTTTCCGTTCCGGGCTAGGGTTAGGGTTAGGGAACAGCAAGGCTTAGGGCACAGGTGAGGGTACTGAAACGTGGGAGGGTCAGGCTAAGTGGTGACGCACGGGTCAGTGCCAGCGTCCCGGCCAGGAGTAGGCTACGGCTTGGGGGTTAGGTGTAGGGCTGATGGTGGGTTTCCTTTCTGGGCTAGGGTTAGGGTTAGGGAACGGCAAGGCTTAGGGTACAGGTGAGGGTACGGAAACTTGGTAGGGTCAGGCTACGTGCTGACGCATGGGTCAGTGCCAGCGTTCGGGCCAGGAGTAGGCTACGGCGTAGGGTAAGGTGTAGGACTGGTGGTGGGTTTCCTTTCCGGGCTAGGGTTAAGGTTAGGGAACGGCAAGGCTTAGGGCCCCAGTGTGGGTACGGAAACGTGGGGGGGTCCGATTACATGCTGACGCACAGGTCAGTGCCAGCGTACGGGCCAGGAGTAGGCTACGGAGAAGGTAAAGGTTTAGGGCTGGTGGTGGGTTTCCGTTCCGGGCTAGGGTTAGGGTTAGGGAACGGCAAGGCTTAGGGCACAGGTGAGGGTACAGAAACGTGGGAGGGTCAGGCTACGTGCTGACGCACGGATCAGTGCCAGCGTACGGCCCAGGAGTAGGCTACGGTGTAGGGTAAGGTGTTGGGCTGGTTGTGGGTTTCCGTTCCGGGCTACGTTTAGGGTTAGGGAACGGCAAAGCTTAGGGCACATGTGAGGGTACGGAAACGTGGGAGGGTCAGGCTACGTGCTGACGCACGGGTCAGTGCCAGTGTACGGGCCAGGAGTAGGCTACGGCTTGTGGGTAAGGTTTAGAGCTGGTGGTGGGTTTCCGTTCGGGGCTAGGTTTAGGGTTAGGGAACGGCAAGGCTTACGGCACAGGTGAGGGTACGGAAACGTGGGAGTGTCAGGCTACGTGCTGACGCACGTGTCAGTGTCAGCATACGCGCCAGGAGTACGCTACGGCTTGTGGGTAAGGTGTAGAGCTGGTGGTCGGTTTCCGTTCTCGGCTAGGGTTAGTGTTAGGAACGGCCAGGCTTAGGGCACAGTTGAGGGTCCTGAAACGTGGGAGAGTCAGGCTACTTGCTGACGCACGTGTCAGTGCCAGAGTACGGGCCAGGAGTAGGCTACGGCTTGGAGTTAAGGTGTAGGGCTGGTGGTGGGTTTCCATTCTGGGGTAGGGTTAGTGTTAGGAACGGCCAGGCTTAGGGCACAGTTGAGGGTCCTGAAACGTGGGAGGGTCAGGCTACTTGCTGACGCACGTGTCAGTGCCAGAGTACGGGCCAGGAGTAGGCTACGGCTTGGGGTTAAGTTGTAGGGCTGGTGTTGGGTTTCCATTCTGGCCTAGGGTTAGGGTTACGGAACGGCAAGGCTTAGTGCTCAGGTGAGGGTACGGAAACTTGGGAGGGTCAGGCTACGTGCTGACGCACGAGTCAGTGCCAGCATACAGGCCAGGAGTAGGCTACGCCGGAGGGTAATGTCTAGGGCTGGTGGTGGGTTTCCGTTCCGGGCTAGGGTTAGGGTTAGGGAATGGCAAGGCTTAGGGCACAGTTGAGAGTACGAAAAAGTGGGAGGGTCTGGCTACGTGCTGACGCACAGGTCAGTGCCAGCGTACGGGCCAGGAGTAGGCTACGGCGTAAGGTAAGGTGTAGGGCTGGTGGTGGGTTTCCGTTCTGGGCTAGGGTTAGGGTTAGGGAACGGCAAGGCTTATGGCACAGGTGAGGGTACGGAAACGTGGGAGGGTCAGGCTACGTGCTGACGCACGGGTCATTGCCAGCGTATGGGCCAGGAGTAGGCTACGGCTTTTGGGTAAGTTTTGGGGCTAGTGGTGGGTTTCTGTTCTGGGCTAGGGTTAGGGTTAGGAAACGGCAAGGCTTAGGGCACAGGTGAGGGTACGGAAACGTGGGAGGGTCAGGCTACGTGCTGACACACGGGTCAGTGCCAGTGTACAGGCCAGGAGTAGGCTACGGCGTAGGGTAAGCTGTAGGGTTCGTGGTCGGTTTCCGTTCCAGACTAGGGTTAGGGTTAGGGAAAGGCAAGGCTTAGGGCACAGGTGAGGGTACGGAAAAGTGGGAGTGTCAGGCTACGTGCTGACTTACGGGTCAGTGCCAGCGTACGGGCCAGGAGTGGGCTACGGCATATGGTAAGGTGTAGGGCTTCTGGTGGGTTTCCGTTCATGGCTAGGGTTAGGGTTAGGGAACGGCAAGGCTTAGGGCACAGGTGAGGGTACGGAAACGTGGGAGGGTCAGGCTACGTGCTGACGCATGTGTCAGTGCCAGCATACGGGCCAGGAATAGGCTACGGCATACGTTAAGGTGGTGGGCTGGTGGTGGGATTCCGTTCCGGGCTTCGGTTAGAGTTAGGGAAGGCCAAGGCTTAGGGCTTAGCTGAGGGTACGGAAAAGTGGGAGGGTCAGGCTACGTGCTAACGCACGGGTCAGTGCCAGCATACGGGCCAGGAGTAGGCTACAGCTTGGGGGTAAGTTTTAGGGCTGGTGCTGGGTTTCCGTTCCGGGCTAGGGTTAGGGTAAGGGAACGGCAAGGCTTGGGGCACAGGTTAGGGTACAGAAACGTGGGAGAGTCAGGCTACGTGCTGACGCACGGGTCAGTGCCAGCGTACGGGCCAGGAGTAGGCTACGGCTTGTTGGTAAGGTTTAGGGCTGGTGGTGGGTTTCCGTTCCGGGCTAGGGTTTGAGTTAGGGAACGGCAAGGCTTAGGGCAGAGGTGACGGTACGGTAACATGGAAGGGTCAGGCTATGTGCTGACACAAGGGTCAGTGCCAGCGTTCGGGCCAGGAGTAGGCTACGGCATAGGGTAAGGTGTAGGGCTGGTGGCGGGTTTCCGTTCCGGGCTAGGGTTAGGGTTAGGGAACGGCAAGGCATAGGGCACAGGTGAGGGTACGGAAACGTGGGAGGGTCAGGCTACATGCTGACGCACGGGTCAGTGCCAGCATACGGGCCAGGAGTAGGCTATGGCTTGGGGGTAAGCTGTAGGGCTGGTGGTGTGTTTCCTTTTCGGAATACGGTTAGGGTTAGGGAACAGCAAGGCTTAGGTCACAGGTGAGGGTACGGAAACGTGGGAGGGTCAGGCTACGTGCTGACGCACGGGTCAGTGTCCGCGTACGGTCCAGGAATAGGCTACGGCGTACGGTAAAGTGTAGGGCTGGTGGTGGGTTTCCGTTCCGGGCTAGGGTTAGGGTTACCGAACGGCAAGGCTTAGGGCACAGGTGAGGGTACGGAAACGTGGGAGCGTCAGTCTATGTGCTGACGCATGGGTAAGTGCCAGCGTACAGGCCAGGAGTAGGCTACGGCGTAGGGTAAGGTCTAGGGCTGGTGGTGGGTTTCCGTTCCGGGCTAGGGTTAGGGTTAGGGAACGGCAAGGCTTAGGGCACAGGTGAGGGTACGGAAACGTGGGAGGGTCAGGCTATGTGTCGATGCACGGGTCAGTGCCAGCGTACCAGCCAGGAGTAGGCTACGGCTTGGGGGTTTGGTGTAGGGCTGTTGGTGGGTTTCCGTTCCGGGCTAGGGTTAGGTTTAGGGAACGGCAAGGCTTAGGTCACAGGTGAGGGTACAGAAACGGGGTAGGGTCAGGCTACGTGCTGACGCACGGGTCAGTGCCAGCGTATGGGCCAGGAGTAGGCTACGGCATAGGATAAGGTTTAGGGCTGGTGGTGGTTTTCCCTGCCGGGCTAGGGTTAGGGTTAGGGAACGGCAAGGCTTAGGGCACAGGTGAGGGTACGGAAACGTGGGAGGGTCAGGCTACTTGCTGACCCACGGGTCATTGCCAGCGTATGGGCCAGGAATAGTCTACGGCTTGGGGGTAAGATGTAGGGCTGGTGGTCTGTTTCTGTTCCGGGCTATGGTTAGGGTTACGGAACGGCAAGGCTTAGGGCACTGGTGAGGGTTACGGAAACGTGGGAGGGTCAGGCTACGTGCTGATGCACGGGTCAGTGCCAGCGTACAGGCCAGGAGTATGCTACGCCATAGGGTAAAGTGTAGGGCTGGTGGTGGGTTTCCGTTCCGGGCTAGGGTTAGGGTTAGGAAACGTCAAGGCTTAGGGCTCAGGTGAGGTTACGGAAACGTGGCAGGGTCAGGCTACGTGCTGACGCACAGGTCAGTTCCAGCGTACCGGCCAGGAGTAGGCTACGGCTTGGGGGTAAGGTTTAGGGCTGGTGGTGGGTTTCCGTTCCGGGCTAGGGTTAGGGTTAGGGAACGGCAAAGCTTAGGGCACAGGTGAGCGTACGGAAAGTTGGGAGGGTCAGGCTACGTGCTGATGCACGGGTCAGTGCCAGCGTACGGGCCAGGAGTAGGCTACGGCTTGGGGGTAAGTTGTAGGGATGTTGGTGGGTTTCCGTTCCGCGCTAGGGTTAGGGTTAGGGAACGGCAAGGTTTAGGGCCCAGGTGAGGGTATGGAAACGTGGGCGGGTCATTCTACACGCTGACGCAAGGGTCAGTGCCAGCGTACGGGCCTGGAGTAGGCTACGGCGTAGGGAAAGTTTTAGGGCTGGTGGTGGGTTTCCGTTCCGGGCTAGGGTTAGGGTTAGGGAACGGCAAA
Organism: Mesoplodon mirus; assembly: GCF_964341445.2. Taxonomy (NCBI): domain Eukaryota; kingdom Metazoa; phylum Chordata; class Mammalia; order Artiodactyla; family Ziphiidae; genus Mesoplodon; species Mesoplodon mirus. The sequence goes on from NC_138989.1 coordinate 92,694,746, forward strand.
GCTTAGTGCACAGGTGAGGGTACGGAAACGTGGGAGGGTCAGGCTACGTGCTGACGCACGTGTCAGTGTCAACGTACAGGCCAGGAGTAGGCTACGCCATAGGGTAAGGTCTAGGGCTGGTAGTGTGTTTCCGTTCTGGGCTAGGGTTAGGGTTAGGGAACGTCAAGGCTTAGGGCACAGGTGAGGGTACGGAAACGTGGGAGGGTCAGGCTACGTGCTTTCGCATGTGTCAGTGCCAGCATACGGGCCAGCAGTAGGTTACAGCGTAGGGTAAGGTATAGGGCTGGAGGTGGGTTTCCATTCTGTGCTAGGTTTAGGGTTAGGGAACGGCAAGGCATAGGGCACAGGTGAGGGTACGGAAACGTGGGAGGGTCAGGCTACGTGCTGACGCACGGGTCAGTGCCAGCATACGGGCCAGGAGTAGGCTACAGCTTGGGGGTAAGTTTTAGGGCTGGTGGTGGGTTTCCGTACAGGGCTAGGGTTAGGGTAAGGGAACGGCAAGGCTTAGGGCACAGGTGAGGGTACGGAAACGTGGGCGGGTCAGGCTACGTGCTGACGCACGGGTCAGTGCCAACGTACGGGCCAGGTGTAGGCTACGGCATAGGGTAAGGTGTAGGGCTGGAGGTGGGTTTCCGTTCTGTGCTAGGATTAGGGTTAGGGAACGGCAAGGCATAGGGCACAGGTGAGGGTACGGAAACGTGGGAGGGTCAGGCTACGTGCTGACGCATGGGTCAGTGCCAGCGTACGGGCCAGGAGTAGGCTACGGCGTAGGGAATGGTCTAGGGCTGGTGGTGGGTTTCCGTTCCGGGCTAGGGTTAGGGTTAGGGAAAGGCAAGGCTTAGGGCACAGGTGAGGGTATGGAAAGGTGGGAGGGTCAGGCTACGTGCTGCCACATGGGTCATTGCCAGCGTACGGGCCAGGACTAGGCTATGGCTTGGGCGTTAGTTGTAGGGCTGGTGGTGGTTTTCCGTTCCGAGCTAGGGTTAGGCTTAGGGAACGGCAAGGTTTAGGGCCCAGGTGAGGGTATGGAAACTTGGGGTGTCTGTCTACATGCTGACGCACGGGTCAGTGCCAGCGTACGGACCAGGAGTAGGCTACGGCGTAGGGAAAGGTTTAGGGCTGGTGGTGGGTTTCCGTTCCGGGCTAGGGTTAGGGTTAGGGAACGGCAAAGCTTAGGGCACAGGTGAGGGTACGGAAACGTGGGAGGGTCAGGCTACGTGCTAACGCACGGGTCAGTGTTACCATATGGGCCAGGAGTAATATACGGCGTAGGGTAAGGTGTAGGACGGGTGTTGGTTTTCCATTCCGGGCTAGGGTTAGGGTTACGGAACGGCAAGGCTTAGGGCACAGGTGAGGGTACGGAAACGTGTGAGCATCAGGCTACGTGCTGACGCCTGGGTCAGTGCCAGCGTACAGGCCAGGAGTAGGCTACGGCGTTCGGTAAGGTGTAGGGCAGGTTGTGGGTTTCCGTTCTGGGCTAGGGTTAGGGTTAGGGAATGGCAAGGCTTAGGGCACAGGTGAGGGTACGGAAACGTGGGAGGGTCAGGCTACTTGCTGACCCACGGGTCAGTGCCAGCGTATGGGCCAGGAATAGTCTACGGCTTGGGGGTAAGATGTAGGGCTGGTGGTCCGTTTCTGTTCCGGGCTATGGTGAGGGTTACGGAACGGCAAGGCTTAGGGCACTGGTGAGGGTTACGGAAACGTGAGAGGGTCAGGATACGTGCTGACGCACGGGTCAGTGCCAGCGTACAGGCCAGGAGTAGGCTACGCCATAGGGTAAGGTGTAGGGCTGGTGGTGGGTTTCCGTTCCGGGCTAGGGTTAGGGTTAGGAAACGTCAAGGCTTAGGGCACAGGTGAGGTTACGGAAACGTGGGAGGGTCAGGCTAAGTGCTGACGCACAGGTCAGTTCCAGCGTACCGGCCAGGATTAGGCTACGGCTTGGGGGTAAGGTTTAGGGCTGGTGGTGGGTTTCCGTTCCGGGCTAGGGTTAGGGTTAGGGAACGGCAAGGCTTAGGGCACAGGTGAGCGTACGGAAAGTTGGGAGGGTCAGGCTACGTGCTGAGGCACGGGTCAGTGCCAGCGTACGGGCCAGGAGTAGGCTACGGCTTGGGGGTAAGTTGTAGGGCTGTTGGTGGGTTTCCGTTCCGGGCTAGGGTTAGGGTTAGGGAACGGCAAGGCTTAGGGCACAGTTGAGGTTACGGAAACGTGGGAGGGTCAGGCTACGTGCTGACGCACGGGTCAGTGCCAGCGTACGGGCCACGAGTAGGCTACGGCGTAGGGGAAAGTGTAGGGCTGGTGGTGGGTTTCCGTTCCGGGCTAGGGTTAGGGTTAGGGAACAGCAAGGCTTAGGGCACAGGTGAGGGTACTGAAACGTGGGAGGGTCAGGCTAAGTGGTGACGCACGGGTCAGTGCCAGCGTCCCGGCCAGGAGTAGGCTACGGCTTGGGGGTTAGGTGTAGGGCTGATGGTGGTTTTCCTTTCTGGGCTAGGGTTAGGGTTAGGGAACGGCAAGGCTTAGGGTACAGGTGAGGGTACGGAAACTTGGTAGGGTCAGGCTACGTGCTGACGCATGGGTCAGTGCCAGCGTTCGGGCCAGGAGTAGGCTACGGCGTAGGGTAAGGTGTAGGACTGGTGGTGGGTTTCCTTTCCGGGCTAGGGTTAAGGTTAGGGAACGGCAAGGCTTAGGGCCCCAGTGTGGGTACGGAAACGTGGGGGGGTCCGATTACATGCTGACGCACAGGTCAGTGCCAGCGTACGGGCCAGGAGTAGGCTACGGAGAAGGTAAAGGTTTAGGGCTGGTGGTGGGTTTCCGTTCCGGGCTAGGGTTAGGGTTAGGGAACGGCAAGGCTTAGGGCACAGGTGAGGGTACAGAAACGTGGGAGGGTCAGGCTACGTGCTGACGCACGGATCAGTGCCAGCGTACGGCCCAGGAGTAGGCTACGGTGTATGGTAAGGTGTTGGGCTGGTTGTGGGTTTCCGTTCCGGGCTACGTTTAGGGTTAGGGAACGGCAAAGCTTAGGGCACATGTGAGGGTACGGAAACGTGGGAGGGTCAGGCTACGTGCTGACGCACGGGTCAGTGCCAGTGTACGGGCCAGGAGTAGGCTACGGCTTGTGGGTAAGGTTTAGAGCTGGTGGTGGGTTTCCGTTCGGGGCTAGGTTTAGGGTTAGGGAACGGCAAGGCTTACGGCACAGGTGAGGGTACGGAAACGTGGGAGTGTCAGGCTACGTGCTGACGCACGGGTCAGTGTCAGCATACGCGCCAGGAGTACGCTACGGCTTGTGGGTAAGGTGTAGAGCTGGTGGTCGGTTTCCGTTCTGGGCTAGGGTTAGTGTTAGGAACGGCCAGGCTTAGGGCACAGTTGAGGGTCCTGAAACGTGGGAGAGTCAGGCTACTTGCTGACGCACGTGTCAGTGCCAGAGTACGGGCCACGAGTAGGCTACGGCTTGGGGTTAAGGTGCAGGGCTGGTGGTGGGTTTCCATTCTGGGCTAGGGTTAGTGTTAGGAACGGCCAGGCTTAGGGCACAGTTGAGGGTCCTGAAACGTGGGAGGGTCAGGCTACTTGCTGACGCACGTGTCAGTGCCAGAGTACGGGCCAGGAGTAGGCTACGGCTTGGGGTTAAGGTGTAGGGCTGGTGTTGGGTTTCCATTCTGGCCTAGGGTTAGGGTTACGGAACGGCAAGGCTTAGTGCTCAGGTGAGGGTACGGAAACTTGGGAGGGTCAGGCTACGTGCTGACGCACGAGTCAGTGCCAGCATACAGGCCAGGAGTAGGCTACGCCGGAGGGTAATGTCTAGGGCTGGTGGTGGGTTTCCGTTCCGGGCTAGGGTTAGGGTTAGGGAATGGCAAGGCTTAGGGCACAGTTGAGAGTACGAAAAAGTGGGAGGGTCTGGCTACGTGCTGACGCACAGGTCAGTGCCAGCGTACGGGCCAGGAGTAGGCTACGGCGTAAGGTAAGGTGTAGGGCTGGTGGTGGGTTTCCGTTCTGGGCTAGGGTTAGGGTTAGGGAACGGCAAGGCTTATGGCACAGGTGAGGGTACGGAAACGTGGGAGGGTCAGGCTACGTGCTGACGCACGGGTCATTGCCAGCGTATGGGCCAGGAGTAGGCTACGGCTTTTGGGTAAGTTTTGGGGCTAGTGGTGGGTTTCTGTTCTGGGCTAGGGTTAGGGTTAGGAAACGGCAAGGCTTAGGGCACAGGTGAGGGTACGGAAACGTGGGAGGGTCAGGCTACGTGCTGACACACGGGTCAGTGCCAGTGTACAGGCCAGGAGTAGGCTACGGCGTAGGGTAAGCTGTAGGGTTCGTGGTCGGTTTCCGTTCCAGACTAGGGTTAGGGTTAGGGAAAGGCAAGGCTTAGGGCACAGGTGAGGGTACGGAAAAGTGGGAGTGTCAGGCTACGTGCTGACTTACGGGTCAGTGCCAGCGTACGGGCCAGGAGTGGGCTACGGCATATGGTAAGGTGTAGGGCTTCTGGTGGGTTTCCGTTCATGGCTAGGGTTAGGGTTAGGGAACGGCAAGGCTTAGGGCACAGGTGAGGGTACGGAAACGTGGGAGGGTCAGGCTACGTGCTGACGCATGTGTCAGTGCCAGCATACGGGCCAGGAATAGGCTACGGCATACGTTAAGGTGGTGGGCTGGTGGTGGGATTCCGTTCCGGGCTTCGGTTAGAGTTAGGGAAGGCCAAGGCTTAGGGCTTAGCTGAGGGTACGGAAAAGTGGGAGGGTCAGGCTACGTGCTAACGCACGGGTCAGTGCCAGCATACGGGCCAGGAGTAGGCTACAGCTTGGGGGTAAGTTTTAGGGCTGGTGGTGGGTTTCCGTTCCGGGCTAGGGTTAGGGTAAGGGAACGGCAAGGCTTAGGGCACAGGTGAGGGTACGGAAACGTGGGCGGGTCAGGCTACGTGCTGACGCACGGGTCAGTGCCAGCGTACGGGCCAGGAGTACGCTACGGCGTAGGGAATGGTCTAGGGCTGGTGGTGGGTTTCCATTCCGGGCTAGGGTTAGGGTTAGGGAAAGGCAAAGCTTAGGGCACAGGTGAGGTTACGGAAACTTGGGAGGGTCAGGCTATGTGCAGATGAAAGGGTCAGTGCCTGTATAGGGGCCAGGAATAGGCTATGTCGTAGGGAAAGTTGTAGGGCTGGTGGTGGGTTTCCGTTCCGGGCTAGGGTTAGGGTTAGGGAATGGCAAGGCTTAGGGCACAGGTGAGGGTCCGCAAAGGTGGGAGGGTCAGGCTACGTGCTGACGCACAGGTCAGTGCCAGCGTAAGGTCCAGGAGTAGCCTACGGCTTGGGGTAAATTGTAGGGCTGGTGGTGGGTTTCCGTTCCTGGCTAGGATTAGGTTAAGGGAACGGCAAGGCTTAGGGCACAGGTGAGGGTACAGAAACGTGGGAGGGTCAGGCTACGTGCTGACGCACAGGTCAGTGCCACCGTAAGGTCCAGGAGTATTCTACGGCTTGGGGTAAGTTGTAGGGCTGGTGGTGGGTTTCCGTTCCTGGCTAGGATTAGGGTAAGGGAACGGTAAGGCTTAGGGCACAGGTGAGGGTACGGAAATGTGTGAGGGTCAGGCTACGTGGTGACGCACGGGTCAGTGCCAGCGTACGGGCCAGGAGTACGCTACGGCGTAGGGTAAGGTTTAGGGCTGCTGGTGGATTTCCGTTCCTGTCTAGGGTTATGGTGAGGGAACGGCAAGGCTTCTGGCACAGGTGAGGGTACGGAAACGTGGGAGGGTCAGACTACGTGCTGACTTACGGGTCAGTGCCAGCGTATGGGCCAGGAGTGGGCTACGGCGTATGGTAAGGTGTAGGGCTTCTGGTGGGTTTCCGTTCATGGCTAGGGTTAGGGTTAGGGAACGGCAAGGCTTAGGGCACAGGTGAGGGTACGGAAACGTGGGAGGGTCAGGCTACGTGCTGACGCATGTGTCAGTGCCAGCATACGGGCCAGGAATAGGCTACGGCATACGTTAAGGTGTTGGGCTGGTGGTGGGATTCCGTTCCGGGCTTCGGTTAGAGTTAGGGAAGGCCAAGGCTTAGGGCTTAGCTGAGGGTACGGAAAAGTGGGAGGGTCAGGCTACGTGCTGACGCACGGGTCAGTGCCAGCATACGGGCCAGGAGTAGGCTACAGCTTGGGGGTAAGTTTTAGGGCTGGTGGTGGGTTTCCGTTCCGGGCTAGGGTTAGGGTAAGGGAACGGCAAGGCTTAGGGCACAGGTGAGGGTACGGAAACGTGGGCGGGTCAGGCTACGTGCTGACGCACGGGTCAGTGCCAGCGTACGGGCCAGGAGTACGCTACGGCGTAGGGAATGGTCTAGGGCTGGTGGTGGGTTTCCGTTCCGGGCTAGGGTTAGGGTTAGGGAAAGGCAAGGCTTAGGGCACAGGTTAGGGTATGGAAAGGTGGGAGGGTCAGGCTACGTGCTGACGCACGGGTCAGTGCCAGTGTATGGACCAGGAGTAGGCTACGGCTTTGGGGTAAGTTGTAGGGCTGGTGGTGGGTTTCCGTTTCGGGCTAGGGTTAGGGTTAGGCAACGGCAAGGCTTAGGGCACAGGTGAGGGTACGGAAACGTGGGAGGGTCAGTCTACGTGCTGCCGCATGGGTCAGTACCAGCGTACGGGCCAGGACTAGGCTATGGCTTGGGCGTTAGTTGTAGGGCTGGTGGTGGGTTTCCGTTACGGGCTAGGGTTAGGGTTAGTGAACGGCAAGGTTTAGGGCCCAGGTGAGGGTATGGAAACTTGGGGGTGTCTGTCTACATGCTGACGCACGGGTCAGTGCCAGCGTATGGGCCAGGAGTAGGCTACGGCGTAGGGAAAGGTTTAGGGCTGGTGGTGGGTTTCCATTTCGGGCTACGGTTAGGGTTAGGGAACGGCAAGGCTTAGGGCACAGGTGAGGGTACAGAAACGAGGGAGGGTCAGACTACGTGCTGACGCACGGGTCTGTGCCAGCGTACGGGTCAGGAGTAGGCTACGGCTTGTGGCTAAGCTATAGGGCTGGTGGTGGCTTTCCGTTCCGGGGTAGGGTTAGGGTTAGAGAACGGCAAGGCTTAGGGCACAGGTGAGTGTACGGAAACGTGGGAGGGTCAGGCTACGTGCTGACGCATGGGTCAGTGCCCGCGTACGGGCCAGGTGTAGGCTACAGCATTGGGTAAGTTGTAGGGCTGGTGTTGGGTTTCCGTTCCGGGCTAGGGTAAGGGATAGGGAACGGAAAGGCGTAGGGCACAGGTGAGGGTACGGAAACGTGGGAGGGTTAGGCTATGTGTCGATGCACGGGTCAGTGCCAGCGTACCAGCCAGGAGTAGGCTACGGCTTGGCGGTTAGGTGTAGGGCTGTTGGTGGGTTTCCGTACCGGGCTAGGGTTAGGGTTAGGGAACGGCAATGTTTAGGGCACAGGTGAGGGTACGGAAACGTGGGAGGTTCAGGCTACATGCTGACACACGGGTCAGTGCCATCGTACGGGCCAGGAATAGGCTATGGCTTGGGGGTAAGCTGTAGGGCTGGTGGTGGGTTTCCGTTCCGGACTAGGGTTAGGGTTAGGGAACGGCAACGCTTAGGGCACAGGTGAGGGTACGGAAACGTGTGAGGGTCAGGCTACGTGCTGACGCACGGGTCAGTGCCAGCGTACGGGCCAGGAGTAGGCTACGGCGTAGGGTAAGGTGTAGGGCTGCTGGTGGGTTTCCGTTCCTGGCTAGGGTTAGGGTGAGGGAACGGCAAGGCTTAGGGCCCAGGTGTGGGTATGGAAAACTTGGGAGGGTCAGGCTACGTGCTGACTCACGGGTCAGTGCCAGCGTACGGGCCAGGAGTAGGCTATGGCGTATGGTAAGGTGTAGGGCTTGTGGTGGGTTTCCGTTCCGGGCTACTGTTAGGGTTAGGGAACGGCAAGGCTTAGGGCACAGGTGAGGGTACGGAAACGTGTGAGGGTCAGGCTACATGCTGACGCATGTGTCAGTGCCAGCGTACGGGCCAGGAATAGGCTACGGCATACGGTAAGGTGTAGGGCTGGTGGTGGGATTCCGTTCCGGCTTGGGTTAGGGTTAGGGAACGGCAAGGCTTAGGGCACAGTTGAGGGTATGGAAACGTGGGAGGGTCAGGCTACATGCTGATGCACGTGTCAGTGCCAGCGTACCGGCCAGGAGTAGGCTATGGCGTAGGGTAAGGTGTAGGGCTGTTTCCCTTTCGGGCTACAGTTAGGGTTAGGGAATGGCAAAGCGTAGGGCACAGGTGAGGTTACGGAAACGTGGGATGGTCAGGCTACATCCTGATGCACATGTCAGTGCCAGCGTACCGGCCAGGAGTAGGCTACGGCTTGGTGGTTAGGTGTAGGGTTGGTGGTGTGTTTCCGTTCCAGGCTAGTGTTAGTGTTAGGGAACAGCAAGGCTTAGGGCACAGGTGAGGGTACGGAAATGTGGGAGGGTCAGGCTACGTGCTGACGCACGGGTCAGTGCCAGCGTACGGGCCAGGAGTAGGCTATGGCTTGGGGGTTAGGTGTAGGGCTGCTGGTGTGTTTCGGTTCCATACTAGGGTTAGGGTTAGGGAACAGCAAGGCTTAGGGCACAGGTGAGGTTACAGTAATGTGGGAAGTTCCGGCTACGTGCTGACGCACAGGTCAGTGCCAGCGTACGGACCAGGAGTAGGCTACGGCTTTGGGGTAAGGTGTAGGGCTGGTGGTGTGTTTCCGTTCCGGGCTAGGGTTAGGGTTAGGGAACGGCAAGGCTTAGGGCACAGGTGAGGGTACGGAAACTTGGGAGGGTCAGGCTACGTGCAGATGAAAGGGTCAGTGCCTGCGTAGGGGCCAGGAATAGGCTATGTCGTAGGGAAAGTTGTAGGGCTGGTGGTGGGTTTCCGTTCCTGGCTAGGATTAGGGTAAGGGAACGGTAAGGCTTAGGGCACAGGTGAGGGTACGGAAATGTGTGAGGGTCAGGCTACGTGCTGACGCACGGGTCAGTGCCAGCGTACGGGCCAGGAGTACGCTACGGCGTAGGGTAAGGTTTAGGGCTGCTGGTGGATTTCCGTTCCTGTCTAGGGTTATGGTGAGGGAACGGCAAGGCTTAGGGCACAGGTGAGGGTACGGAAACGTGGGAGGGTCAGGCTACGTGCTGACTTACGGGTCAGTGCCAGCGTACGGGCCAGGAGTGGGCTACGGCGTATGGTAAGGTGTAGGGCTTCTGGTGGGTTTCCGTTCATGGCTAGGGTTAGGGTTAGGGAACGGCAAGGCTTAGGGCACAGGTGAGGGTACGGAAACGTGGGAGGGTCAGGCTACGTGGTGACGCACGTGTCAGTGCCAGCGTACGGGCCAGGAATAGGCTACGGCATACGTTAAGGTGTAGGGCTGGTCGTGGGATTCCGTTCCGGGCTTCGGTTAGAGTTAGGGAAGGCCAAGGCTTAGGGCTTAGCTGAGGGTACGGAAAAGAGGGAGGGTCAGGCTACGTGCTGACGCACGGGTCAGTGCCTGTGTACGGGCCAGGAGTAGGCTATGGCATGGGGGTAAGTTTTAGGGCTGGTGGTGTGTTTCCATTCCGGGCTAGGTTTAGGGTTAGGGAACGGCAAGGCTTAGGGCACAGGTGAGGGTACAGAAACGTGGTAGGGTCAGGCTACGTGCTGACGCATGGGTCAGTGCCAGCGTATGGGCCAGGAGTAGGCTACGGCGTAGGATAAGGTTTAGGGCTGGTGGTGGGTTTCCCTGCCGGGCTAGGGTTAGGGTAAGGGAACGGCAAGGTTTCGGGCCCAGGTGAGGGTATGGAAACGTGGGTGGGTCAGTCTACATGCTGACGCATGGGTCAGTGCCAGCGTACGGGCCTGGAGTAGGCTACGGCGTAGGGAAATGTTTAGGGCTGGTGGTGGGTTTCCGTTCCGGGCTAGGGTTAGGGTTAGGGAACGGCAAAGCTTAGGGCACAGGTGAGGGTACGGAAACGTGGGAGGGTCAGGCTACGTGCTGACGCACGTGTCAGTGTCAGCGTACAGGCCAGGAGTAGGCTACGCCATAGGGTAAGGTCTAGGGCTGGTAGTGTGTTTCCGTTCTGGGCTAGGGTTAGGGTTAGGGAACGTCAAGGCTTAGGGCACAGGTGAGGGTACGGAAACGTGGGAGGGTCAGGCTACGTGCTTACGCATGGGTCAGTGCCAGCATACAGGCCAGCAGTAGGTTACAGCGTAGGGTAAGGTATAGGGCTGGAGGTGGGTTTCTGTTATGTGCTAGGGTTAGGGTTAGGGAACGCCAAGGCATAGGGCACAGGTGAGGGTACGGAAACGTGGGAGGGTCAGGCTACGTGCTGACCCACGGGTCAGTGCCAGCATACGGGCCAGGAGTAGGCTACAGCTTGGGGGTAAGTTTTAGGGCTGGTGGTGGGTTTCCGTTCCGGGCTAGGGTTAGGGTAAGAAAACGGCAAGGCTTAGGGCACATGTGAGGGTACGGAAACGTGGGCGGGTCAGGCTACGTGCTGACGCACGGGTCAGTGCCAACGTACGGGCCAGGTGTAGGCTACAGCATAGGGTAAGGTGTAGGGCTGGAGGTGGGTTTCCGTTCTGTGCTAGGGTTAGGGTTAGGGTTAGGGAACGGCAAGGCATAGGGCACAGGTGAGTGTACGGAAACGTGGGAGGGTCAGGCTACGTGCTGACGCACGGGTCAGTGCCAGTGTACGGGCCAGGAGTAGGCTACGGCTTGTGGGTAAGTTTTAGAGCTGGTGGTGGGTTTCCGTTCGGGGCTAGGTTTAGGGTTAGGGAACGGCAAGGCTTACGGCACAGGTGAGGGTACGGAAACGTGGGAGTGTCAGGCTACGTGCTGACGCACGGGTCAGTGTCAGCATACGCGCCAGGAGTACGCTACGGCTTGTGGGTAAGGTGTAGAGCTGGTGGTCGGTTTCCGTTCTGGGCTAGCGTTAGTGTTAGGAACGGCCAGGCTTAGGGCACAGTTGAGGGTCCTGAAACGTGGGAGAGTCAGGCTACTTGCTGACGCACGTGTCAGTGCCAGAGTACGGGCCAGGAGTAGGCTACGGCTTGGGGTTAAGGTGTAGGGCTGGTGGTGGGTTTCCATTCTGGGCTAGGGTTAGTGTTAGGAACGGCCAGGCTTAGGGCACAGTTGAGGGTCCTGAAACGTGGGAGGGTCAGGCTACTTGCTGACGCACGTGTCAGTGCCAGAGTACGGGCCAGGAGTAGGCTACGGCTTGGGGTTAAGGTGTAGGGCTGGTGTTGGGTTTCCATTCTGGCCTAGGGTTAGGGTTACGGAACGGCAAGGCTTAGTGCTCAGGTGAGGGTACGGAAACTTGGGAGGGTCAGGCTACGTGCTGACGCACGAGTCAGTGCCAGCATACAGGCCAGGAGTAGGCTACGCCGGAGGGTAATGTCTAGGGCTGGTGGTGGGTTTCCGTTCCGGGCTAGGGTTAGGGTTAGGGAATGGCAAGGCTTAGGGCACAGTTGAGAGTACGAAAAAGTGGGAGGGTCTGGCTACGTGCTGACGCACAGGTCAGTGCCAGCATACGGGCCAGGAGTAGGCTACGGCGTAAGGTAAGGTGTAGGGCTGGTGGTGGGTTTCCGTTCTGGGCTAGGGTTAGGGTTAGGGAACGGCAAGGCTTATGGCACAGGTGAGGGTACGGAAACGTGGGAGGGTCAGGCTACGTGCTGACGCACGGGTCATTGCCAGCGTATGGGCCAGGAGTAGGCTACGGCGTAGGGAATGGTCTAGGGCTGGTGGTGGGTTTCCGTTCCGGGCTAGGGTTAGGGTTAGGAAACGGCAAGGCTTAGGGCACAGGTGAGGGTACGGAAACGTGGGAGGGTCAGGCTACGTGCTGACACACGGGTCAGTGCCAGTGTACAGGCCAGGAGTAGGCTACGGCGTAGGGTAAGCTGTAGGGTTCGTGGTCGGTTTCCGTTCCAGACTAGGGTTAGGGTTAGGGAAAGGCAAGGCTTAGGGCACAGGTGAGGGTACGGAAAAGTGGGAGTGTCAGGCTACGTGCTGACTTACGGGTCAGTGCCAGCGTACGGGCCAGGAGTGGGCTACGGCATATGGTAAGGTGTAGGGCTTCTGGTGGGTTTCCGTTCATGGCTAGGGTTAGGGTTAGGGAACGGCAAGGCTTAGGGCACAGGTGAGGGTACGGAAACGTGGGAGGGTCAGGCTACGTGCTGACGCATGTGTCAGTGCCAGCATACGGGCCAGGAATAGGTTACGGCATACGTTAAGGTGGTGGGCTGGTGGTGGGATTCCGTTCCGGGCTTCGGTTAGAGTTAGGGAAGGCCAAGGCTTAGGGCTTAGCTGAGGGTACGGAAAAGTGGGAGGGTCAGGCTACGTGCTGACGCTACGGCGTAGGGAATGGTCTAGGGCTGGTGGTGGGTTTCCATTCCGGGCTAGGGTTAGGGTTAGGGAAAGGCAAAGCTTAGGGCACAGGTGAGGTTACGGAAACTTGGGAGGGTCAGGCTACGTGCAGATGAAAGGGTCAGTGCCTGTATAGGGGCCAGGAATAGGCTATGTCGTAGGGAAAGTTGTAGGGCTGGTGGTGGGTTTCCGTTCCTGGCTAGGATTAGGGTAAGGGAACAGTAAGGCTTAGGGCACAGGTGAGGGTACGGAAATGTGTGAGGGTCAGGCTACGTGGTGACGCACGGGTCAGTGCCAGCATACGGGCCAGGAGTAGGCTACGGCGTAGGGTAAATTGTAGGGCTGCTGGTGGATTTCCGTTCCTGTCTAGGGTTATGGTGAGGGAACGGCAAGGCTTAGGGCACAGGTGAGGGTACGGAAACGTGGGAGGGTCAGGCTACGTGCTGACTTACGGGTCAGTGCCAGCGTACGGGCCAGGAGTGGGCTACGGCGTATGGTAAGGTGTAGGGCTTCTGGTGGGTTTCCGTTCATGGCTAGGGTTAGGGTTAGGGAACGGCAAGGCTTAGGGCACAGGTGAGGGTACGGAAACGTGGGAGGGTCAGGCTACGTGCTGACGCATGTGTCAGTGCCAGCATACGGGCCAGGAATAGGCTACGGCATACGTTAAGGTGTTGGGCTGGTGGTGGGATTCCGTTCCGGGCTTCGGTTAGAGTTAGGGAAGGCCAAGGCTTAGGGCTTAGCTGAGGGTACGGAAAAGTGGGAGGGTCAGGCTACGTGCTGACGCACGGGTCAGTGCCAGCATACGGGCCAGGAGTAGGCTACAGCTTGGGGGTAAGTTTTAGGGCTGGTGGTGGGTTTCCGTTCCGGGCTAGGGTTAGGGTAAGGGAACGGCAAGGCTTAGGGCACAGGTGAGGGTACGGAAACGTGGGCGGGTCAGGCTACGTGCTGACGCACGGGTCAGTGCCAGCGTACGGGCCAGGAGTACGCTACGGCGTAGGGAATGGTCTAGGGCTGGTGGTGGGTTTCCGTTCCGGGCTAGGGTTAGGGTTAGGGAAAGGCAAGGCTTAGGGCACAGGTTAGGGTATGGAAAGGTGGGAGGGTCAGGCTACGTGCTGACGCACGGGTCAGTGCCAGTGTATGGACCAGGAGTAGGCTACGGCTTTGGGGTAAGGTGTAGGGCTGGTGGTGGGTTTCCGTTTCGGGCTAGGGTTAGGGTTAGGCAACGGCAAGGCTTAGGACACAGGTGAGGGTACGGAAACGTGGGAGGGTCAGTCTACGTGCTGCCGCATGGGTCAGTACCAGCGTACGGGCCAGGACTAGGCTATGGCTTGGGCGTTAGTTGTAGGGCTGGTGGTGGGTTTCCGTTACGGGCTAGGGTTAGTGTTAGGGAACGGCAAGGTTTAGGGCCCAGGTGAGGGTATGGAAACTTGGGGGTGTCTGTCTACATGCTGACGCACGGGTCAGTGCCAGCGTACGGGCCAGGAGTAGGCTACGGCGTAGGGAAAGGTTTAGGGCTGGTGGTGGGTTTCCGTTCCGGGCTAGGGTTAGGGATAGGGAACGGCAAAGCTTAGGGCACAGGTGAGGGTACGGAAACGTGGGAGGGTCAGGCTACGTGCTAACGCATGGGTCAGTGTCACCATATGGGCCAGGAGTAATCTACGGCGTAGGGTAAGGTGTAGGACGGGTGTTGGTTTTCCGTTCCGGGCTAGGGTTAGGGTTACGGAACGGCAAGGCATAGGGCACAGCTGAGGGTACGGAAACGTGTGAGCATCAGGCTACGTGCTGACGCCTGGGTCAGTGCCAGCGTACGGGCGAGGAGTAGGCTACGGCGTTGGGTAAGGTTTAGGGCAGGTTGTGGGTTTCCATTCTGGGCTAGGGTTAGGGTTAGGGCACGGCAAGGCTTAGGGCACAGTTGAGGTTACGGAAACGTGGGAGGGTCAGGTTACGTGCTGACGCACGTGTCAGTGCCAGCGTACGGGCCAGGAGTAGACTACGGCGTAGGGTAAAGTGTAGGGCTGGTGGTTGGGTTCCGTTCCGGGCTAGGGTTAGGGTTAGGGAACAGCAAGGCTTAGGGCACAGGTGAGGGTACTGAAACGTGGGAGGGTCAGGCTACGTGGTGACGCACGGGTCAGTGCCAGCGTACGGGCCAGGAGTAGGGAACGGCTTTGGAGTTAGGTGTAGGGCTGGTGGTGGGTTTCCATTCTGGGCTAGGGTTATGGTTAGGGAACGGCAAGGCTTAGGGCACAGGTGAGGGTACGGAAACGTGGGAGGGTCAGGCTACGTGCTGACGCACGGGCCAGTGCCAGCGTACCGGCCAGGAGTAGGCTACGGCTTGGGGGTTAGGTGTAGGGCTGGTGGTGGGTTTCCGTTCCAGGCTAGGGTTAGTGTTAGGGAACAGCAAGGCTTAGGGCACAGGGGAAGGTACGGAAACGTGGGAGGGTCAGGCTACATGCTGACGCATGGGTCAGTGCCAGCGTACGGGCCAGGAGTACGCTATGGCTTGGGGTTAGGTGTAGGGCTTGTGGTGTGTTTCCCTTCCGTACTAGTGTTAGGGTTAATGAACGGCAAGGCTTAGGGCACAGGTGACGTTACGGTAATGTGGGAAGGTCAGGCTACGTGCTGACGCACATGTCATTGCCAGCGTATGGACCAGGAGTAGGCTACGGCTTGGGGGTAAGGTGTAGGGCTGGTGGTGGGTTTCCGTTGGGGGCTAGGGTTAGGGTTATGGAACGGCAAGGCTTAGGGCACAGGTGAGGGTACGGAAACGTTGGAGGGTCAGGCTACATGCTGACGCATGGGTCAGTGCCAGCGTACGGGCCAGAAGTAGGCTACGTCTTGTGGGTAAGGTTTAGGGCTGGTGGTGGGTTTCCGTTCCGGGCTAGGGTTTGAGTTATGGAACGGCAAGGCTTAGGGCAGAGTTGACGGTACGGTAACATGGGAGGGTCAGGCTACGTGCTGAAGCACATGTCAGTGCCCGCGTACGGGCCAGGTGTAGGCTACGTCATAAGGTAAGGTTTAGGGCTGGTGGTCGGTTTCCGTTCCGGGCTAGGGTTAGGGTTACGGAACGGCAAGACTTAGGGCACAGGTGAGGGTACGGAAACGTGGGACGGTCAGGCTACATGCTGACGCAAGGGTCAGTGCCACCGTACAGGCCAGGAGTAGGCTACGGCGTAGGTTATGGTGTAGGGCTGGTGGTGGGTTTCCGTTCAGGGCTAGGGTTAGGGTTAGGGAACGTCAAGGCTTAGGGCACAGGTGATGGTACGGAAACATGGGAGGGTCAGGCTACGTACTGACGCACGGGTCAGTGCCAGCGTACGGGCCAGGAGTAGGCTACGGCATAGGGTAAGGTGTTGGGCTGGTTGTGGGTTTCCGTTCCGGGCTACGTTTAGGGTTAGGGAACGGCAAAGCTTAGGGCACATGTGAGGGTACGGAAACGTGGGAGGGTCAGGCTACGTGCTGACGCACGGGTCAGTGCCAGTGTACGGGCCAGGAGTAGGCTACGGCTTGTGGGTAAGGTTTAGAGCTGGTGGTGGGTTTCTGTTCGGGGCTAGGTTTAAGGTTAGGGAACGGCAAGGCTTACGGTACAGGTGAGGGTACGGAAACGTGGGAGGGTCAGGCTACGTGCTGACGCACGTGTCAGTGCCCGCGTACGGGCCAGGTGTAGGCTACGACATATGGTGAGGTGTAGGGCTGGTGTTGGTTTTCCGTTCCGGCTAGGGTTAGCGTTAGGGAACGGCAAGGCTTAGGGGACAGGTGAGGGTAAGGAAACGTGGGAGTGTCAGGCTACGTGGTGACGCACGGGTCAGTGTCAGCATACGGGCCAGGAGTAGACTACGGCTTGTGGGTAAGGTGTAGAGCTGGTGGTGGCTTTCCGTTCTGGGCTAGGGTTAGTGTTAGGAACGGCCAGGCTTAGGGCAGAGTTGAGGGTCCTGAAACGTGGGAGGGTCAGGCTACTTGCTGACACACGTGTCAGTGCCAGAGTACGGGCCAGGAGTAGGCTACGGCTTGGGGTTAAGGTGTAGGGCTGGTGGTGGGTTTCCAATCTGGGCTAGGGTTGGGTTAGGAACGGCCAGGCTTAGGGCACAGTTGAGGTTCCTGAAACGTGGGAGGGTCAGGCTACTTGCTGACGCACGTGTCAGTGCCAGAGTACGGGCCAGGAGTAGGCTACGGCTTGGGGTTAAGTTGTAGGGCTGGTGGTGGGTTTCCATTTTGGGCTAGGGTTACGGTTACGGAACGGCAAGGCTTAGTGCTCAGGTGAGGGTACGGAAACGTGGGAGGGTCAGGCTACGTGCTGACGCACGGGTCAGTGCCAGCATACAGGCCAGGAGTAGGCTACGCTGGAGGGTAATGTCTAGGGCTGGTGGTGGGTTTCCGTTCCGGGCTAGGGTTAGGGTTAGGGAACGTCAAGGCTTAGGGCACAGGTGAAGGTACGGAAACGTGGGAGGGTCAGGCTACGTAATGATGCATGGGTCAGTGCCAGCGTACGGGCCAGGAGTAGGCTACAGCGTAGGGTAAGGTGTAGTGCTGGTGGTGGGTTTTCATTGTGGACCACGGTTAGGGTTAGGGAACGGCAAGGCTTAGGGCACAGGTGAGGGTACGGAAACGTGGGAGGGTCAGGCTATGTGCTGACGCACTGGTCAGTGCCATCGTATGGTCAAGGAGTAGGCTACGGCGTAGGGTAAGGTGTAGGGCTGGTGGTGGGTTTCCGTTCTGGGCTAGGGTTAGTGTTAGGGAATGGCAAGGCTTAGGGCACAGTTGAGGGTACGAAAAAGTGGGAGGGTCTGGCTACGTGCTGACGCACAGGTCAGTGCCAGCGTACGGGCCAGGAGTAGGCTACGGCGTAAGGTAAGGTGTAGGGCTGGTGGTGGGTTTCCGTTCTGGGCTAGGGTTAGGGTTAGGGAACGGCAAGGCTTATGGCACAGGTGAGGGTACGGAAACGTGGGAGGGTCAGGCTACGTGCTGACGCACGGGTCATTGCCAGCGTATGGGCCAGGAGTAGGCTACGGCTTTTGGGTAAGTTTTGGGGCTGGTGGTGGGTTTCTGTTCTGGGCTAGGGTTAGGGATAGGAAACGGCAAGGCTTAGGGCACAGGTGAGGGTACGGAAACGTGGGGTGTCAGGCTACGTGCTGACACACGGGTCAGTGCCAGTGTATAGGCCAGGAGTAGGCTACGGCGTAGGGTAAGCTGTAGGGTTCGTGGTGGGTTTCCGTTCCGGACTAGGGTTAGGGTTAGGGAAAGGCAAGGCTTAGTGCACAGGTGAGGTTACAGAAACGTGGGAGGGTCAGGCTATGTGGTGACGCACGTTTCAGTGCCAGCATACGGGCCAGGAGTAGGCTACGGCTTGGGGGTAACCTGTAGGGCTGGTGGTGGGTTTCCGTTCCGGGCTAGGGTTAGGGTTAGGGAACGGCAAGGCTTAGGGCACAGGTGAGGGTATGGTAACGTGGGAGGGTCAGGCTACATGCTGACGCACGGGTCAGTGCCAGCGTACGGGCCAGGAGTAGGCTACGGCGTAGGGTATGGTGTAGGGCTGGTGGTGGGTTTCCATTTCGGGCTACGGTTAGGGTTAGGGAACGGCAAGGCTTAGGGCACAGGTGAGGGTACAGAAACGAGGGAGGGTCAGGCTACGTGCTGACGCACGGGTCTGTGCCAGCGTACGGGTCAGGAGTAGGCTACGGCTTGTGGCTAAGCTATAGGGCTGGTGGTGGCTTTCCGTTCCGGGGTAGGGTTAGGGTTAGAGAACGGCAAGGCTTAGGGCACAGGTGAGTGTACGGAAACGTGGGAGGGTCAGGCTACGTGCTGACGCATGGGTCAGTGCCCGCGTACGGGCCAGGTGTAGGCTACAGCATTGGGTATGTTGTAGGGCTGGTGGTGGGTTTCCGTTCCGGGCTAGGGTAAGGGATAGGGAACGGAAAGGCGTAGGGCACAGGTGAGGGTACGGAAACGTGGGAGGGTTAGGCTATGTGTCGATGCACGGGTCAGTGCCAGCGTACCAGCCAGGAGTAGGCTACGGCTTGGCGGTTAGGTGTAGGGCTGTTGGTGGGTTTCCGTACCGGGCTAGGGTTAGGGTTAGGGAACGGCAATGTTTAGGGCACAGGTGAGGGTACGGAAACGTGGGAGGTTCAGGCTACCTGCTGACACACGGGTCAGTGCCATCGTACGGGCCAGGAATAGGCTATGGCTTGGGGGTAAGCTGTAGGGCTGGTGGTGGGTTTCCGTTCCGGACTAGGGTTAGGGTTAGGGAACGGCAACGCTTAGGGCACAGGTGAGGGTACGGAAACGTGTGAGGGTCAGGCTATGTGCTGACGCACGGGTCAGTGCCAGCGTACGGGCCAGGAGTAGGCTACGGCGTAGGGTAAGGTGTAGGGCTGCTGGTGGGTTTCCGTTCCTGGCTAGGGTTAGGGTGAGGGAACGGCAAGGCTTAGGGCACAGGTGTGGGTATGGAAACGTGGGAGGGTCAGGCTACGTGCTGACTCACGGGTCAGTGCCAGCGTACGGGCCAGGAGTAGGCTATGGCGTATGGTAAGGTGTAGGGCTTGTGGTGGGTTTCCGTTCCGGGCTACTGTTAGGGTTAGGGAACGGCAAGGCTTAGGGCACAGGTGAGGGTACGGAAACGTGTGAGGGTCAGGCTACATGCTGACGCATATGTCAGTGCCAGCGTACGGGCCAGGAATAGGCTACGGCATACGGTAAGGTGTAGGGCTGGTGGTGGGATTCCGTTCCGGCTTGGGTTAGGGTTAGGGAACGGCAAGGCTTAGGGCACAGTTGAGGGTATGGAAACGTGGGAGGGTCAGGCTACATGCTGATGCACGTGTCAGTGCCAGCGTACCGGCCAGGAGTAGGCTATGGCGTAGGGTAAGGTGTAGGGCTGTTTCCCTTTCGGGCTACAGTTAGGGTTAGGGAATGGCAAAGCGTAGGGCACAGGTGAGGTTACGGAAACGTGGGATGGTCAGGCTACATCCTGATGCACATGTCAGTGCCAGCGTACCGGCCAGGAGTAGGCTACGGCTTGGTGGTTAGGTGTAGGGTTGGTGGTGTGTTTCCGTTCCAGGCTAGTGTTAGTTTTAGGGAACAGCAAGGCTTAGGGCACAGGTGAGGGTACGGAAATGTGGGAGGGTCAGGCTACGTGCTGACGCACGGGTCAGTGCCAGCGTACGGGCCAGGAGTAGGCTACGGCTTTGGGGTAAGTTGTAGGGCTGGTGGTGGGTTTCCGTTCCTGGCTAGGATTAGGGTAAGGGAACGGTAAGGCTTAGGGCACAGGTGAGGGTACGGAAACTTGGGAGGGTCAGGCTACGTGCAGATGAAAGTGTCAGTGCCTGCGTAGGGGCCAGGAATAGGCTATGTCGTAGGGAAAGTTGTAGGGCTGGTGGTGGGTTTCCGTTCCGGGCTAGGGTTAGGGTTAGGGAATGGCAAGGCTTAGGGCACAGGTGAGGGTCCGCAAACGTGGGAGGGTCAGGCTACGTGCTGATGCACGGGTCAGTGCCAGCATAAGGTCCAGGAGTAGCCTACGGCTTGGGGTAAGTTGTAGGGCTGGTGGTGGGTTTCCGTTCCTGGCTAGGATTAGGGTAAGGGAACGGCAAGCCTTAGGGCACAGGTGAGGGTACAGAAACGTGGGAGGGTCAGGCTACGTGCTGACGAACAGGTCAGTGCCAGCGTAAGGTCCAGGAGTAGCCTACGGCTTGGGGTAAGTTGTAGGGCTGGTGGTGGGTTTCCGTTCCTGGCTAGGATTAGGGTAAGGGAACGGTAAGGCTTAGGGCACAGGTGAGGGTACGGAAATGTGTGAGGGTCAGGCTACGTGCTGACGCACGGGTCAGTGCCAGCGTACGGGCCAGGAGTACGCTACGGCGTAGGGTAAGGTTTAGGGCTGCTGGTGGATTTCCGTTCCTGTCTAGGGTTATGGTGAGGGAACGGCAAGGCTTAGGGCACAGGTGAGGGTACGGAAACGTGGGAGGGTCAGGCTACGTGCTGACTTACGGGTCAGTGCCAGCGTACGGGCCAGGAGTGGGCTACGGCGTATGGTAAGGTGTAGGGCTTCTGGTGGGTTTCCGTTCATGGCTAGGGTTAGGGTTAGGGAACGGCAAGGCTTAGGGCACAGGTGAGGGTACGGAAACGTGGGAGGGTCAGGCTACGTGGTGACGCACGTGTCAGTGCCAGCGTACGGGCCAGGAATAGGCTACGGCATACGTTAAGGTGTAGGGCTGGTCGTGGGATTCCGTTCCGGGCTTCGGTTAGAGTTAGGGAAGGCCAAGGCTTAGGGCTTAGCTGAGGGTACGGAAAAGAGGGAGGGTCAGGCTACGTGCTGACGCACGGGTCAGTGCCTGTGTACGGGCCAGGAGTAGGCTATGGCATGGGGGTAAGTTTTAGGGCTGGTGGTGTGTTTCCATTCCGGGCTAGGTTTAGGGTTAGGGAACGGCAAGGCTTAGGGCACAGGTGAGGGTACAGAAACGTGGTAGGGTCAGGTTACGTGCTGACGCATGGGTCAGTGCCAGCGTATGGGCCAGGAGTAGGCTACGGCATAGGATAAGGTTTAGGGCTGGTGGTGGGTTTCCCTGCCGGGCTAGGGTTAGGGTAAGGGAACGGCAAGGTTTCGGGCCCAGGTGAGGGTATGGAAACGTGGGTGGGTCAGTCTACATGCTGACGCATGGGTCAGTGCCAGCGTACGAGCCTGGAGTAGGCTACGGCGTAGGGAAATGTTTAGGGCTGGTGGTGGGTTTCCGTTCCGGGCTAGGGTTAGGGTTAGGGAACGGCAAAGCTTAGGGCACAGGTGAGGGTACGGAAACGTGGGAGGGTCAGGCTACGTGCTGACGCACGTGTCAGTGTCAGCGTACAGGCCAGGAGTAGGCTACGCCATAGGGTAAGGTCTAGGGCTGGTAGTGTGTTTCCGTTCTGGGCTAGGGTTAGGGTTAGGGAACGTCAAGGCTTAGGGCACAGGTGAGGGTACGGAAACGTGGGAGGGTCAGGCTACGTGCTTACGCATGGGTCAGTGCCAGCATACAGGCCAGCAGTAGGTTACAGCGTAGGGTAAGGTATAGGGCTGGAGGTGGGTTTCTGTTATGTGCTAGGGTTAGGGTGAGGGAACGCCAAGGCATAGGGCACAGGTGAGGGTACGGAAACGTGGGAGGGTCAGGCTACGTGCTGACCCACGGGTCAGTGCCAGCATACGGGCCAGGAGTAGGCTACAGCTTGGGGGTAAGTTTTAGGGCTGGTGGTGGGTTTCCGTTCCGGGCTAGGGTTAGGGTAAGAAAACGGCAAGGCTTAGGGCACATGTGAGGGTACGGAAACGTGGGCGGGTCAGGCTACGTGCTGACGCACGGGTCAGTGCCAACGTACGGGCCAGGTGTAGGCTACAGCATAGGGTAAGGTGTAGGGCTGGAGGTGGGTTTCCGTTCTGTGCTAGGGTTAGGGTTAGGGTTAGGGAACGGCAAGGCATAGGGCACAGGTGAGGGTACGGAAACGTGGGAGGGTCAGGCTACGTGCTGATGCACGGGTCAGTGCCAGTGTACGGGCCAGGAGTAGGCTACGGCTTGTGGGTAAGCTTTAGAGCTGGTGGTGGGTTTCCGTTCGGGGCTAGGTTTAGGGTTAGGGAACGGCAAGGCTTACGGCACAGGTGAGGGTACGGAAACGTGGGAGTGTCAGGCTACGTGCTGACGCACGGGTCAGTGTCAGCATACGTGCCAGGAGTACGCTACGGCTTGTGGGTAAGGTGTAGAGCTGGTGGTCGGTTTCCGTTCTGGGCTAGGGTTAGTGTTAGGAACGGCCAGGCTTAGGGCACAGTTGAGGGTCCTGAAACGTGGGAGAGTCAGGCTACTTGCTGACGCACGTGTCAGTGCCAGAGTACGGGCCAGGAGTAGGCTACGGCTTGGGGTTAAGGTGTAGGGCTGGTGGTGGGTTTCCATTCTGGGCTAGGGTTAGTGTTAGGAACGGCCAGGCTTAGGGCACAGTTGAGGGTCCTGAAACGTGGGAGGGTCAGGCTACTTGCTGACGCACGTGTCAGTGCCAGAGTACGGGCCAGGAGTAGGCTACGGCTTGGGGTTAAGGTGTAGGGCTGGTGTTGGGTTTCCATTCTGGCCTAGGGTTAGGGTTACGGAACGGCAAGGCTTAGTGCTCAGGTGAGGGTACGGAAACTTGGGAGGGTCAGGCTACGTGCTGACGCACGAGTCAGTGCCAGCATACAGGCCAGGAGTAGGCTACGCCGGAGGGTAATGTCTAGGGCTGGTGGTGGGTTTCCGTTCCGGGCTAGGGTTAGGGTTAGGGAATGGCAAGGCTTAGGGCACAGTTGAGAGTACCAAAAAGTGGGAGGGTCTGGCTACGTGCTGACGCACAGGTCAGTGCCAGCGTACGGGCCAGGAGTAGGCTACGGCGTAAGGTAAGGTGTAGGGCTGGTGGTGGGTTTCCGTTCTGGGCTAGGGTTAGGGTTAGGGAACGGCAAGGCTTATGGCACAGGTGAGGGTACGGAAACGTGGGAGGGTCAGGCTACGTGCTGACGCACGGGTCATTGCCAGCGTATGGGCCAGGAGTAGGCTACGGCTTTTTGGTAAGTTTTGGGGCTAGTGGTGGGTTTCTGTTCTGGGCTAGGTTTAGGGTTAGGAAACGGCAAGGCTTAGGGCACAGGTGAGGGTACGGAAACGTGGGAGGGTCAGGCTACGTGCTGACACACGGGTCAGTGCCAGTGTACAGGCCAGGAGTAGGCTACGGCGTAGGGTAAGCTGTAGGGTTCGTGGTCGGTTTCCGTTCCAGACTAGGGTTAGGGTTAGGGAAAGGCAAGGCTTAGGGCACAGGTGAGGGTACGGAAAAGTGGGAGTGTCAGGCTACGTGCTGACTTACGGGTCAGTGCCAGCGTACGGGCCAGGAGTGGGCTACGGCATATGGTAAGGTGTAGGGCTTCTGGTGGGTTTCCGTTCATGGCTAGGGTTAGGGTTAGGGAACGGCAAGGCTTAGGGCACAGGTGAGGGTACGGAAACGTGGGAGGGTCAGGCTACGTGCTGACGCATGTGTCAGTGCCAGCATACGGGCCAGGAATAGGCTACGGCATACGTTAAGGTGGTGGGCTGGTGGTGGGATTCCATTCCGGGCTTCGGTTAGAGTTAGGGAAGGCCAAGGCTTAGGGCTTAGCTGAGGGTACAGAAAAGTGGGAGGGTCAGGCTACGTGCTAACGCACGGGTCAGTGCCAGCATACGGGCCAGGAGTAGGCTACAGCTTGGGGGTAAGTTTTAGGGCTGGTGGTGTGTTTCCGTTCCGGGCTAGGGTTAGGGTAAGGGAACGGCAAGGCTTAGGGCACAGGTGAGGGTACGGAAACGTGGGCGGGTCAGGCTACGTGCTGACGCACGGGTCAGTGCCAGCGTACGGGCCAGGAGTACGCTACGGCATAGGGAATGGTCTAGGGCTGGTGGTGGGTTTCCATTCCGGGCTAGGGTTAGGGTTAGGGAAAGGCAAAGCTTAGGGCACAGGTGAGGTTACGGAAACTTGGGAGGGTCAGGCTACGTGCAGATGAAAGGGTCAGTGCCTGTATAGGGGCCAGGAATAGGCTATGTCGTAGGGAAAGTTGTAGGGCTGGTGGTGGGTTTCCGTTCCGGGCTAGGGTTAGGGTTAGGGAATGGCAAGGCTTAGGGCACAGGTGAGGGTCCGAAAAGGTGGGAGGGTCAGGCTACGTGCTGACGCACAGGTCAGTGCCAGCGTAAGGTCCAGGAGTAGCCTACGGCTTGGGGTAAATTGTAGGGCTGGTGGTGGGTTTCCGTTCCTGGCTAGGATTAGGGTAAGGGAACGGCAAGGCTTAGGGCACAGGTGAGGGTACAGAAACGTGGGAGGGTCAGGCTACGTGCTGACACACAGGTCAGTGCCACCGTAAGGTCCAGGAGTATTCTACGGCTTGGGGTAAGTTGTAGGGCTGGTGGTGGGTTTCCGTTCCTGGCTAGGATTAGGGTAAGGGAACGGTAAGGCTTAGGGCACAGGTGAGGGTACGGAAATGTGTGAGGGTCAGGCTACGTGGTGACGCACGGGTCAGTGCCAGCGTACGGGCCAGGAGTAGGCTACGGCGTAGGGTAAGGTTTAGGGCTGCTGGTGGATTTCCGTTCCTGTCTAGGGTTATGGTGAGGGAACGGCAAGGCTTCTGGCACAGGTGAGGGTACGGAAACGTGGGAGGGTCAGACTACGTGCTGACTTACGGGTCAGTGCCAGCGTACGGGCCAGGAGTGGGCTACGGCGTATGGTAAGGTGTAGGGCTTCTGGTGGGTTTCCGTTCATGGCTAGGGTTAGGGTTAGGGAACGGCAAGGCTTAGGGCACAGGTGAGGGTACGGAAACGTGGGAGGGTCAGGCTACGTGCTGACGCATGTGTCAGTGCCAGCATACGGGCCAGGAATAGGCTACGGCATACGTTAAGGTGTTGGGCTGGTGGTGGGATTCCGTTCCGGGCTTCGGTTAGAGTTAGGGAAGGCCAAGGCTTAGGGCTTAGCTGAGGGTACGGAAAAGTGGGAGGGTCAGGCTACGTGCTGACGCACGGGTCAGTGCCAGCATACGGGCCAGGAGTAGGCTACAGCTTGGGGGTAAGTTTTAGGGCTGGTGGTGGGTTTCCGTTCCGGGCTAGGGTTAGGGTAAGGGAACGGCAAGGCTTAGGGCACAGGTGAGGGTACGGAAACGTGGGCGGGTCAGGCTACGTGCTGACGCACGGGTCAGTGCCAGCGTACGGGCCAGGAGTACGCTACGGCGTAGGGAATGGTCTAGGGCTGGTGGTGGGTTTCCGTTCCGGGCTAGGGTTAGGGTTAGGGAAAGGCAAGGCTTAGGGCACAGGTTAGGGTATGGAAAGGTGGGAGGGTCAGGCTACGTGCTGACGCACGGGTCAGTGCCAGTGTATGGACCAGGAGTAGGCTACGGCTTTGGGGTAAGTTGTAGGGCTGGTGGTGGGTTTCCGTTTCGGGCTAGGGTTAGGGTTAGGCAACGGCAAGGCTTAGGGCACAGGTGAGGGTACGGAAACGTGGGAGGGTCAGTCTACGTGCTGCCGCATGGGTCAGTACCAGCGTACGGGCCAGGACTAGGCTATGGCTTGGGCGTTAGTTGTAGGGCTGGTGGTGGGTTTCCGTTACGGGCTAGGGTTAGGGTTAGGGAACGGCAAGGTTTAGGGCCCAGGTGAGGGTATGGAAACTTGGGGGTGTCTGTCTACATGCTGACGCACGGGTCAGTGCCAGCGTACGGGCCAGGAGTAGGCTACGGCGTAGGGAAAGGTTTAGGGCTGGTGGCGGGTTTCCGTTCCGGGCTAGGGTTAGGGATAGGGAACGGCAAAGCTTAGGGCACAGGTGAGGGTACGGAAACGTGGGAGGGTCAGGCTACGTGCTAACGCACGGGTCAGTGTCACCATATGGGCCAGGAGTAATCTACGGCGTAGGGTAAGGTGTAGGACGGGTGTTGGTTTTCCGTTCCGGGCTAGGGTTAGGGTTACGGAACGGCAAGGCATAGGGCACAGCTGAGGGTACGGAAACGTGTGAGCATCAGGCTACGTGCTGACGCCTGGGTCAGTGCCAGCGTACGGGCGAGGAGTAGGCTACGGCGTTGGGTAAGGTTTAGGGCAGGTTGTGGGTTTCCATTCTGGGCTAGGGTTAGGGTTAGGGAACGGCAAGGCTTAGGGCACAGTTGAGGTTACGGAAACGTGGGAGGGTCAGGCTACGTGCTGACGCACGTGTCAGTGCCAGCGTACGGGCCAGGAGTAGGCTACGGCATAGGGTAAAGTGTAGGGCTGGTGGTTGGGTTCCGTTCCGGGCTAGGGTTAGGGTTAGGGAACAGCAAGGCTTAGGGCACAGGTGAGGATACTAAAACGTGGGAGGGTCAGGCTACGTGGTGACGCATGGGTCAGTGCCAGCGTACGGGCCAGGAGTAGGCTACGGCTTTGGAGTTAGGTGTAGGGCTGGTGGTGGGTTTCCATTCTGGGCTAGGGTTATGGTTAGGGAACGGCAAGGCTTAGGGCACAGGTGAGGGTACGGAAACGTGGGAGGGTCAGGCTATGTGCTGACGCACGGGCCAGTGCCAGCGTACCGGCCAGGAGTAGGCTACGGCTTGGGGGTTAGGTGTAGGGCTGGTGGTGGGTTTCCGTTCCAGGCTAGGGTTAGTGTTAGGGAACAGCAAGGCTTAGGGCACAGGGGAGGGTACGGAAACGTGGGAGGGTCAGGCTACATGCTGACGCATGGGTCAGTGCCAGCGTACGGGCCAGGAGTACGCTATGGCTTGGGGTTAGGTGTAGGGCTTGTGGTGTGTTTCCCTTCCGTACTAGTGTTAGGGTTAATGAACGGCAAGGCTTAGGGCACAGGTGACGTTACGGTAATGTGGGAAGGTCAGGCTACGTGCTGACGCACATGTCATTGCCAGCGTATGGACCAGGAGTAGGCTACGGCTTGGGGGTAAGGTGTAGGGCTGGTGGTGGGTTTCCGTTGGGGGCTAGGGTTAGGGTTATGGAACGGCAAGGCTTAGGGCACAGGTGAGGGTACGGAAACGTTGGAGAGTCAGGCTACATGCTGACGCATGGGTCAGTGCCAGCGTACGGGCCAGAAGTAGGCTACGTCTTGTGGGTAAGGTTTAGGGCTGGTGGTGGGTTTCCGTTCCGGGCTAGGGTTTGAGTTATGGAACGGCAAGGCTTAGGGCAGAGTTGACGGTACGGTAACATGGGAGGGTCAGGCTACGTGCTGAAGCACATGTCAGTGCCCGCGTACGGGCCAGGTGTAGGCTACGTCATAGGGTAAGGTTTAGGGCTGGTGGTCGGTTTCCGTTCCGGGCTAGGGTTAGGGTTACGGAACGGCAAGACTTAGGGCACAGGTGAGGGTACGGAAACGTGGGACGGTCAGGCTACATGCTGACGCAAGGGTCAGTGCCACCGTACAGGCCAGGAGTAGGCTACGGCGTAGGTTAAGGTGTAGGGCTGGTGGTGGGTTTCCGTTCAGGGCTAGGGTTAGGGTTAGGGAACGTCAAGGCTTAGGGCACAGGTGATGGTACGGAAACATGGGAGGGTCAGGCTACGTACTGACGCACGGGTCAGTGCCAGCGTACGGGCCAGGAGTAGGCTACGGCATAGGGTAAGGTGTTGGGCTGGTTGTGGGTTTCCGTTCCGGGCTACGTTTAGGGTTAGGGAACGGCAAAGCTTAGGGCACATGTGAGGGTACGGAAACGTGGGAGGGTCAGGCTACGTGCTGACGCACGGGTCAGTGCCAGTGTACGGGCCAGGAGTAGGCTACGGCTTGTGGGTAAGGTTTAGAGCTGGTGGTGGGTTTCTGTTCGGGGCTAGGTTTAAGGTTAGGGAACGGCAAGGCTTACGGTACAGGTGAGGGTACGGAAACGTGGGAGGGTCAGGCTACGTGCTGACGCACGTGTCAGTGCCCGCGTACGGGCCAGGTGTAGGCTACGACATATGGTGAGGTGTAGGGCTGGTGTTGGTTTTCCGTTCCGGCTAGGGTTAGCGTTAGGGAACGGCAAGGCTTAGGGGACAGGTGAGGGTAAGGAAACGTGGGAGTGTCAGGCTACGTGGTGACGCACGGGTCAGTGTCAGCATACGGGCCAGGAGTAGACTACGGCTTGTGGGTAAGGTGTAGAGCTGGTGGTGGCTTTCCGTTCTGGGCTAGGGTTAGTGTTAGGAACGGCCAGGCTTAGGGCAGAGTTGAGGGTCCTGAAACGTGGGAGGGTCAGGCTACTTGCTGACACACGTGTCAGTGCCAGAGTACGGGCCAGGAGTAGGCTACGGCTTGGGGTTAAGGTGTAGGGCTGGTGGTGGGTTTCCAATCTGGGCTAGGGTTGGGTTAGGAACGGCCAGGCTTAGGGCACAGTTGAGGTTCCTGAAACGTGGGAGGGTCAGGCTACTTGCTGACGCACGTGTCAGTGCCAGAGTACGGGCCAGGAGTAGGCTACGGCTTGGGGTTAAGTTGTAGGGCTGGTGGTGGGTTTCCATTTTGGGCTAGGGTTACGGTTACGGAACGGCAAGGCTTAGTGCTCAGGTGAGGGTACGGAAACGTGGGAGGGTCAGGCTACGTGCTGACACACGGGTCAGTGCCAGTGTATAGGCCAGGAGTAGGCTACGGCGTAGGGTAAGCTGTAGGGTTCGTGGTGGGTTTCCCTTCCGGACTAGGGTTAGGGTTAGGGAAAGGCAAGGCTTAGTGCACAGGTGAGGTTACAGAAACGTGGGAGGGTCAGGCTATGTGGTGACGCACGTTTCAGTGCCAGCATACGGGCCAGGAGTAGGCTACGGCTTGGGGGTAACCTGTAGGGCTGGTGGTGGGTTTCCGTTCCGGGCTAGGGTTAGGGTTAGGGAACGGCAAGGCTTAGGGCACAGGTGAGGGTATGGTAACGTGGGAGGGTCAGGCTACATGCTGACGCACGGGTCAGTGCCAGCGTACGGGCCAGGAGTAGGCTACGGCGTAGGGTATGGTGTAGGGCTGGTGGTGGGTTTCCATTTCGGGCTACGGTTAGGGTTAGGGAACGGCAAGGCTTAGGGCACAGGTGAGGGTACAGAAACGAGGGAGGGTCAGGCTACGTGCTGACGCACGGGTCTGTGCCAGCGTACGGGTCAGGAGTAGGCTACGGCTTGTGGCTAAGCTATAGGGCTGGTGGTGGCTTTCCGTTCCGGGGTAGGGTTAGGGTTAGAGAACGGCAAGGCTTAGGGCACAGGTGAGTGTACGGAAACGTGGGAGGGTCAGGCTACGTGCTGACGCATGGGTCAGTGCCCGCGTACGGGCCAGGTGTAGGCTACAGCATTGGGTATGTTGTAGGGCTGGTGGTGGGTTTCCGTTCCGGGCTAGGGTAAGGGATAGGGAACGGAAAGGCGTAGGGCACAGGTGAGGGTACGGAAACGTGGGAGGGTTAGGCTATGTGTCGATGCACGGGTCAGTGCCAGCGTACCAGCCAGGAGTAGGCTACGGCTTGGCGGTTAGGTGTAGGGCTGTTGGTGGGTTTCCGTACCGGGCTAGGGTTAGGGTTAGGGAACGGCAATGTTTAGGGCACAGGTGAGGGTACGGAAACGTGGGAGGTTCAGGCTACATGCTGACACACGGGTCAGTGCCATCGTACGGGCCAGGAATAGGCTATGGCTTGGGGGTAAGCTGTAGGGCTGGTGGTGGGTTTCCGTTCCGGACTAGGGTTAGGGTTAGGGAACGGCAACGCTTAGGGCACAGGTGAGGGTACGGAAACGTGTGAGGGTCAGGCTACGTGCTGACGCACGGGTCAGTGCCAGCGTACGGGCCAGGAGTAGGCTACGGCGTAGGGTAAGGTGTAGGGCTGCTGGTGGGTTTCCGTTCCTGGCTAGGGTTAGGGTGAGGGAACGGCAAGGCTTAGGGCACAGGTGTGGGTATGGAAACGTGGGAGGGTCAGGCTACGTGCTGACTCACGGGTCAGTGCCAGCGTACGGGCCAGGAGTAGGCTATGGCGTATGGTAAGGTGTAGGGCTTGTGGTGGGTTTCCGTTCCGGGCTACTGTTAGGGTTAGGGAACGGCAAGGCTTAGGGCACAGGTGAGGGTACGGAAACGTGTGAGGGTCAGGCTACATGCTGACGCATATGTCAGTGCCAGCGTACAGGCCAGGAATAGGCTACGGCATACGGTAAGGTGTAGGGCTGGTGGTGGGATTCCGTTCCGGCTTGGGTTAGGGTTAGGGAACGGCAAGGCTTAGGGCACAGTTGAGGGTATGGAAACGTGGGAGGGTCAGGCTACATGCTGATGCACGTGTCAGTGCCAGCGTACCGGCCAGGAGTAGGCTATGGCGTAGGGTAAGGTGTAGGGCTGTTTCCCTTTCGGGCTACAGTTAGGGTTAGGGAATGGCAAAGCGTAGGGCACAGGTGAGGTTACGGAAACGTGGGATGGTCAGGCTACATCCTGATGCACATGTCAGTGCCAGCGTACCGGCCAGGAGTAGGCTACGGCTTGGTGGTTAGGTGTAGGGTTGGTGGTGTGTTTCCGTTCCAGGCTAGTGTTAGTGTTAGGGAACAGCAAGGCTTAGGGCACAGGTGAGGGTACGGAAATGTGGGAGGGTCAGGCTACGTGCTGACGCACGGGTCAGTGCCAGCGTACGGGCCAGGAGTAGGCTATGGCTTGGGGGTTAGGTGTAGGGCTGCTGGTGTGTTTCGGTTCCATACTAGGGTTAGGGTTAGGGAACAGCAAGGCTTAGGGCACAGGTGAGGTTACAGTAATGTGGGAAGTTCAGGCTACGTGCTGACGCACAGTTCAGTGCCAGCGTATGGACCAGGAGTAGGCTACGGCTTTGGGGTAAGGTGTAGGGCTGGTGGTGGGTTTCCGTTCCGGGCTAGGGTTAGGGTTAGGGAACGGCAAGGCTTAGGGCACAGGTGAGGGTACGGAATCTTGGGAGGGTCAGGCTACGTGCAGATGAAAGGGTCAGTGCCTGCGTAGGGGCCAGGAATATGCTATGTCGTAGGGAAAGTTGTAGGGCTGGTGGTGGGTTTCCGTTCCGGGCTAGGGTTAGGGTTAGGGAATGGCAAGGCTTAGGGCACAGGTGAGGGTCCGCAAACGTGGGAGGGTCAGGCTACGTGCTGACGCACGGGTCAGTGCCAGCGTAAGGTCCAGGAGTAGCCTACGGCTTGGGGTAAGTTGTAGGGCTGGTGGTGGGTTTCCGTT
Organism: Mesoplodon mirus; assembly: GCF_964341445.2. NCBI lineage: Eukaryota > Metazoa > Chordata > Mammalia > Artiodactyla > Ziphiidae > Mesoplodon > Mesoplodon mirus. The sequence goes on from NC_138989.1 coordinate 92,725,616, forward strand.
CCTGGCTAGGATTAGGGTAAGGGAACGGCAAGGCTTAGGGCACAGGTGAGGGTACAGAAACGTGGGAGGGTCAGGCTACGTGCTGACGCACAGGTCAGTGCCAGCGTAAGGTCCAGGAGTAGCCTACGGCTTGGGGTAAGTTGTAGGGCTGGTGGTGGGTTTCCGTTCCTGGCTAGGATTAGGGTAAGGGAACGGTAAGGCTTAGGGCACAGGTGAGGGTACGGAAATGTGTGAGGGTCAGGCTACGTGCTGACGCACGGGTCAGTGCCAGCGAACGGGCCAGGAGTACGCTACGGCGTAGGGTAAGGTTTAGGGCTGCTGGTGGATTTCCGTTCCTGTCTAGGGTTATGGTGAGGGAACGGCAAGGCTTAGGGCACAGGTGAGGGTACGGAAACGTGGGAGGGTCAGGCTACGTGCTGACTTACGGGTCAGTGCCAGCGTACGGGCCAGGAGTGGGCTACGGCGTATGGTAAGGTGTAGGGCTTCTGGTGGGTTTCCGTTCATGGCTAGGGTTAGGGTTAGGGAACGGCAAGGCTTAGGGCACAGGTGAGGGTACGGAAACGTGGGAGGGTCAGGCTACGTGGTGACGCACGTGTCAGTGCCAGCGTACGGGCCAGGAATAGGCTACGGCATACGTTAAGGTGTAGGGCTGGTCGTGGGATTCCGTTCCGGGCTTCGGTTAGAGTTAGGGAAGGCCAAGGCTTAGGGCTTAGCTGAGGGTACGGAAAAGAGGGAGGGTCAGGCTACGTGCTGACGCACGGGTCAGTGCCTGTGTACGGGCCAGGAGTAGGCTATGGCATGGGGGTAAGTTTTAGGGCTGGTGGTGTGTTTCCCTTCCGGGCTAGGTTTAGGGTTAGGGAACGGCAAGGCTTAGGGCACAGGTGAGGGTACAGAAACGTGGTAGGGTCAGGCTACGTGCTGACGCATGGGTCAGTGCCAGCGTATGGGCCAGGAGTAGGCTACGGCGTAGGATAAGGTTTAGGGCTGGTGGTGGGTTTCCCTGCCGGGCTAGGGTTAGGGTAAGGGAACGGCAAGGTTTCGGGCCCAGGTGAGGGTATGGAAACGTGGGTGGGTCAGTCTACATGCTGACGCATGGGTCAGTGCCAGCGTACGGGCCTGGAGTAGGCTACGGCGTAGGGAAATGTTTAGGGCTGGTGGTGGGTTTCCGTTCCGGGCTAGGGTTAGGGTTAGGGAACGGCAAAGCTTAGGGCACAGGTGAGGGTACGGAAACGTGTGAGGGTCAGGCTACGTGCTGACGCACGTGTCAGTGTCAGCGTACAGGCCAGGAGTAGGCTACGCCATAGGGTAAGGTCTAGGGCTGGTAGTGTGTTTCCATTCTGGGCTAGGGTTAGGGTTAGGGAACGTCAAGGCTTAGGGCACAGGTGAGGGTACGGAAACGTGGGAGGGTCAGGCTACGTGCTTACGCATGGGTCAGTGCCAGCATACAGGCCAGCAGTAGGTTACAGCGTAGGGTAAGGTATAGGGCTGGAGGTGGGTTTCTGTTATGTGCTAGGGTTAGGGTTAGGGAACGCCAAGGCATAGGGCACAGGTGAGGGTACGGAAACGTGGGAGGGTCAGGCTACGTGCTGACCCACGGGTCAGTGCCAGCATACGGGCCAGGATTAGGCTACAGCTTGGGGGTAAGTTTTAGGGCTGGTGGTGGGTTTCCGTTCCGGGCTAGGGTTAGGGTAAGAAAACGGCAAGGCTTAGGGCACATGTGAGGGTACGGAAACGTGGGCGGGTCAGGCTACGTGCTGACGCACGGGTCAGTGCCAACGTACGGGCCAGGTGTAGGCTACTGCATAGGGTAAGGTGTAGGGCTGGAGGTGGGTTTCCGTTCTGTGCTAGGGTTAGGGTTAGGGTTAGGGAACGGCAAGGCATAGGGCACAGGTGAGGGTACGGAAACGTGGGAGGGTCAGGCTACGGGCTGACGCACGGGTCAGTGCCAGTGTACGGGCCAGGAGTAGGCTACGGCTTGTGGGTAAGGTTTAGAGCTGGTGGTGGGTTTCCGTTCGGGGCTAGGTTTAGGGTTAGGGAACGGCAAGGCTTACGGCACAGGTGAGGGTACGGAAACGTGGGAGTGTCAGGCTACGTGCTGACGCACGGGTCAGTGTCAGCATACGCGCCAGGAGTACGCTACGGCTTGTGGGTAAGGTGTAGAGCTGGTGGTCGGTTTCCGTTCTGGGCTAGGGTTAGTGTTAGGAACGGCCAGGCTTAGGGCACAGTTGAGGGTCCTGAAACGTGGGAGAGTCAGGCTACTTGCTGACGCACGTGTCAGTGCCAGAGTACGGGCCAGGAGTAGGCTACGGCTTGGGGTTAAGGTGTAGGGCTGGTGGTGGGTTTCCATTCTGGGCTAGGGTTAGTGTTAGGAACGGCCAGGCTTAGTGCTCAGGTGAGGGTACGGAAACTTGGGAGGGTCAGGCTACGTGCTGACGCACGAGTCAGTGCCAGCATACAGGCCAGGAGTAGGCTACGCCGGAGGGTAATGTCGAGGGCTGGTGGTGGGTTTCCGTTCCGGGCTATGGTTAGGGTTAGGGAATGGCAAGGCTTAGGGCACAGTTGAGAGTACGAAAAAGTGGGAGGGTCTGGCTACGTGCTGACGCACAGGTCAGTGCCAGCGTACGGGCCAGGAGTAGGCTACGGCGTAAGGTAAGGTATAGGGCTGGTGGTGGGTTTCCGTTCTGGGCTAGGGTTAGGGTTAGGGAACGGCAAGGCTTATGGCACAGGTGAGGGTACGGAAACGTGGGAGGGTCAGGCTACGTGCTGACGCACGGGTCATTGCCAGCGTATGGGCCAGGAGTAGGCTACGGCTTTTGGGTAAGTTTTGGGGCTAGTGGTGGGTTTCTGTTCTGGGCTAGGGTTAGGGTTAGGAAACGGCAAGGCTTAGGGCACAGGTGAGGGTACGGAAACGTGGGAGGGTCAGGCTACGTGCTGACACACGGGTCAGTGCCAGTGTACAGGCCAGGAGTAGGCTACGGCGTAGGGTAAGCTGTAGGGTTCGTGGTCGGTTTCCGTTCCAGACTAGGGTTAGGGTTAGGGAAAGGCAAGGCTTAGGGCACAGGTGAGGGTACGGAAAAGTGGGAGTGTCAGGCTACGTGCTGACTTACGGGTCAGTGCCAGCGTACGGGCCAGGAGTGGGCTACGGCATATGGTAAGGTGTAGGGCTTCTGGTGGGTTTCCGTTCATGGCTAGGGTTAGGGTTAGGGAACGGCAAGGCTTAGGGCACAGGTGAGGGTACGGAAACGTGGGAGGGTCAGGCTACGTGCTGACGCATGTGTCAGTGCCAGCATACGGGCCAGGAATAGGCTACGGCTTACGTTAAGGTGGTGGGCTGGTGGTGGGATTCCGTTCCGGGCTTCGGTTAGAGTTAGGGAAGGCCAAGGCTTAGGGCTTAGCTGAGGGTACAGAAAAGTGGGAGGGTCAGGCTACGTGCTAACGCACGGGTCAGTGCCAGCATACGGGCCAGGAGTAGGCTACAGCTTGGGGGTAAGTTTTAGGGCTGGTGGTGGGTTTCCGTTCCGGGCTAGGGTTAGGGTAAGGGAACGGCAAGGCTTAGGGCACAGGTGAGGGTACGGAAACGTGGGCGGGTCAGGCTACGTGCTGACGCACGGTTCAGTGCCAGCGTACGGGCCAGGAGTACGCTACGGCGTAGGGAATGGTCTAGGGCTGGTGGTGGGTTTCCATTCCGGGCTAGGGTTAGGGTTAGGGAAAGGCAAAGCTTAGGGCACAGGTGAGGTTACGGAAACTTGGGAGGGTCAGGCTACGTGCAGATGAAAGGGTCAGTGCCTGTATAGGGGCCAGGAATAGGCTATGTCGTAGGGAAAGTTGTAGGGCTGGTGGTGGGTTTCCGTTCCGGGCTAGGGTTAGGGTTAGGGAATGGCAAGGCTTAGGGCACAGGTGAGGGTCCGAAAAGGTGGGAGGGTCAGGCTACGTGCTGACGCACAGGTCAGTGCCAGCGTAAGGTCCAGGAGTAGCCTACGGCTTGGGGTAAATTGTAGGGCTGGTGGTGGGTTTCCGTTCCTGGCTAGGATTAGGGTAAGGGAACGGCAAGGCTTAGGGCACAGGTGAGGGTACAGAAACGTGGGAGGGTCAGGCTACGTGCTGACACACAGGTCAGTGCCACCGTAAGGTCCAGGAGTATTCTACGGCTTGGGGTAAGTTGTAGGGCTGGTGGTGGGTTTCCGTTCCTGGCTAGGATTAGGGTAAGGGAACGGTAAGGCTTAGGGCACAGGTGAGGGTACGGAAATGTGTGAGGGTCAGGCTACGTGGTGACGCACGGGTCAGTGCCAGCGTACGGGCCAGGAGTAGGCTACGGCGTAGGGTAAGGTTTAGGGCTGCTGGTGGATTTCCGTTCCTGTCTAGGGTTATGGTGAGGGAACGGCAAGGCTTAGGGCACAGGTGAGGGTACGGAAATGTGGGAGGGTCAGGCTACGTGCTGACTTACGGGTCAGTGCCAGCGTACGGGCCAGGAGTGGGCTACGGCGTATGGTAAGGTGTAGGGCTTCTGGTGGGTTTCCGTTCATGGCTAGGGTTAGGGTTAGGGAACGGCAAGGCTTAGGGCACAGGTGAGGGTACGGAAACGTGGGAGGGTCAGGCTACGTGCTGACGCATGTGTCAGTGCCAGCATACGGGCCAGGAATAGGCTACGGCATACGTTAAGGTGTTGGGCTGGTGGTGGGATTCCGTTCCGGGCTTCGGTTAGAGTTAGGGAAGGCCAAGGCTTAGGGCTTAGCTGAGGGTACGGAAAAGTGGGAGGGTCAGGCTACGTGCTGACGCACGGGTCAGTGCCAGCATACGGGCCAGGAGTAGGCTACAGCTTGGGGGTAAGTTTTAGGGCTGGTGGTGGGTTTCCGTTCCGGGCTAGGGTTAGGGTAAGGGAACGGCAAGGCTTAGGGCACAGGTGAGGGTACGGAAACGTGGGCGGGTCAGGCTACGTGCTGACGCACGGGTCAGTGCCAGCGTACGGGCCAGGAGTACGCTACGGCGTAGGGAATGGTCTAGGGCTGGTGGTGTGTTTCCGTTCCGGGCTAGGGTTAGGGTTAGGGAAAGGCAAGGCTTAAGGCACAGGTTAGGGTATGGAAAGGTGGGAGGGTCAGGCTACGTGCTGACGCACGTGTCAGTGCCAGTGTATGGACCAGGAGTAGGCTACGGCTTTGGGGTAAGTTGTAGGGCTGGTGGTGGGTTTCCGTTTCGGGCTAGGGTTAGGGTTAGGCAACGGCAAGGCTTAGGGCACAGGTGAGGGTACGGAAACGTGGGAGGGTCAGTCTACGTGCTGCCGCATGGGTCAGTACCAGCGTACGGGCCAGGACTAGGCTATGGCTTGGGCGTTAGTTGTAGGGCTGGTGGTGGGTTTCCGTTACCGGCTAGGGTTAGGGTTAGGGAACGGCAAGGTTTAGGGCCCAGGTGAGTGTATGGAAACTTGGGGGTGTCTGTCTACATGCTGACGCACGGGTCAGTGCCAGCGTACGGGCCAGGAGTAGGCTACGGCGTAGGGAAAGGTTTAGGGCTGGTGGTGGGTTTCCGTTCCGGGCTAGGGTTAGGGATAGGGAACGGCAAAGCTTAGGGCACAGGTGAGGGTACGGAAACGTGGGAGGGTCAGGCTACGTGCTAACGCACGGGTCAGTGTCACCATATGGGCCAGGAGTAATCTACGGCGTAGGGTAAGGTGTAGGACGGGTGTTGGTTTTCCGTTCCGGGCTAGGGTTAGGGTTACGGAACGGCAAGGCATAGGGCACAGCTGAGGGTACGGAAACGTGTGAGCATCAGGCTACGTGCTGACGCCTGGGTCAGTGCCAGCGTACGGGCGAGGAGTAGGCTACGGCGTTGGGTAAGGTTTAGGGCAGGTTGTGGGTTTCCATTCTGGGCTAGGGTTAGGGTTAGGGAACGGCAAGGCTTAGGGCACAGTTGAGGTTACGGAAACGTGGGAGGGTCAGGCTACGTGCTGACGCACGTGTCAGTGCCAGCGTACGGGCCAGGAGTAGGCTACGGCGTAGGGTAAAGTGTAGGGCTGGTGGTTGGGTTCCGTTCCGGGTTAGGGTTAGGGAACAGCAAGGCTTAGGGCACAGGTGAGGGTACTGAAACGTGGGAGGGTCAGGCTACGTGGTGACGCACGGGTCAGTGCCAGCGTACGGGCCAGGAGTAGGCTACGGCTTTGGAGTTAGGTGTAGGGCTGGTGGTGGGTTTCCATTCTGGGCTAGGGTTATGGTTAGGGAACGGCAAGGCTTAGGGCACAGGTGAGGGTACGGAAACGTGGGAGGGTCAGGCTACGTGCTGACGCACGGGCCAGTGCCAGCGTACCGGCCAGGAGTAGGCTACGGCTTGGGGGTTAGGTGTAGGGCTGGTGGTGGGTTTCCGTTCCAGGCTAGGGTTAGTGTTAGGGAACAGCAAGGCTTAGGGCACAGGGGAGGGTACGGAAACGTGGGAGGGTTAGGCTACATGCTGACGCATGGGTCAGTGCCAGCGTACGGGCCAGGAGTACGCTATGGCTTGGGGTTAGGTGTAGGGCTTGTGGTGTGTTTCCCTTCCGTACTAGTGTTAGGGTTAATGAACGGCAAGGCTTAGGGCACAGGTGACGTTACGGTAATGTGGGAAGGTCAGGCTACGTGCTGACGCACATGTCATTGCCAGCGTATGGACCAGGAGTAGGCTACGGCTTGGGGGTAAGGTGTAGGGCTGGTGGTGGGTTTCCGTTGGGGGCTAGGGTTAGGGTTATGGAACGGCAAGGCTTAGGGCACAGGTGAGGGTACGGAAACGTTGGAGGGTCAGGCTACATGCTGACGCATGGGTCAGTGCCAGCGTACGGGCCAGAAGTAGGCTACGTCTTGTGGGTAAGGTTTAGGGCTGGTGGTGGGTTTCCGTTCCGGGCTAGGGTTTGAGTTATGGAACGGCAAGGCTTAGGGCAGAGTTGACGGTACGGTAACATGGGAGGGTCAGGCTACGTGCTGAAGCACATGTCAGTGCCCGCGTACGGGCCAGGTGTAGGCTACGTCATAGGGTAAGGTTTAGGGCTGGTGGTCGGTTTCCGTTCCGGGCTAGGGTTAGGGTTACGGAACGGCAAGACTTAGGGCACAGGTGAGGGTACGGAAACGTGGGACGGTCAGGCTACATGCTGACGCAAGGGTCAGTGCCACCGTACAGGCCAGGAGTAGGCTACGGCGTAGGTTAAGGTGTAGGGCTGGTGGTGGGTTTCCGTTCAGGGCTAGGGTTAGGGTTAGGGAACGTCAAGGCTTAGGGCACAGGTGATGGTACGGAAACATGGGAGGGTCAGGCTACGTACTGACGCACGGGTCAGTGCCAGCGTACGGGCCAGGAGTAGGCTACGGCATAGGGTAAGGTGTTGGGCTGGTTGTGGGTTTCCGTTCCGGGCTACGTTTAGGGTTAGGGAACGGCAAAGCTTAGGGCACATGTGAGGGTACGGAAACGTGGGAGGGTCAGGCTACGTGCTGACGCACGGGTCAGTGCCAGTGTACGGGCCAGGAGTAGGCTACGGCTTGTGGGTAAGGTTTAGAGCTGGTGGTGGGTTTCTGTTCAGGGCTAGGTTTAAGGTTAGGGAACGGCAAGGCTTACGGTACAGGTGAGGGTACGGAAACGTGGGAGGTTCAGGCTACGTGCTGACGCACGTGTCAGTGCCCGCGTACGGGCCAGGTGTAGGCTACGACATATGGTGAGGTGTAGGGCTGGTGTTGGTTTTCCGTTCCGGCTAGGGTTAGCGTTAGGGAACGGCAAGGCTTAGGGGACAGGTGAGGGTAAGGAAACGTGGGAGTGTCAGGCTACGTGGTGACGCACGGGTCAGTGTCAGCATACGGGCCAGGAGTAGACTACGGCTTGTGGGTAAGGTGTAGAGCTGGTGGTGGCTTTCCGTTCTGGGCTAGGGTTAGTGTTAGGAACGGCCAGGCTTAGGGCAGAGTTGAGGGTCCTGAAACGTGGGAGGGTCAGGCTACTTGCTGACACACGTGTCAGTGCCAGAGTACGGGCCAGGAGTAGGCTACGGCTTGGGGTTAAGGTGTAGGGCTGGTGGTGGGTTTCCAATCTGGGCTAGGGTTGGGTTAGGAACGGCCAGGCTTAGGGCACAGTTGAGGTTCCTGAAACGTGGGAGGGTCAGGCTACTTGCTGACGCACGTGTCAGTGCCAGAGTACGGGCCAGGAGTAGGCTACGGCTTGGGGTTAAGTTGTAGGGCTGGTGGTGGGTTTCCATTTTGGGCTAGGGTTACGGTTACGGAACGGCAAGGCTTAGTGCTCAGGTGAGGGTACGGAAACGTGGGAGGGTCAGGCTACGTGCTGACGCACGGGTCAGTGCCAGCATACAGGCCAGGAGTAGGCTACGCTGGAGGGTAATGTCTAGGGCTGGTGGTGGGTTTCCGTTCCGGGCTAAGGTTAGGGTTAGGGAACGTCAAGGCTTAGGGCACAGGTGAAGGTACGGAAACGTGGGAGGGTCAGGCTACGTACTGATGCATGGGTCAGTGCCAGCGTATGGGCCAGGAGTAGGCTACAGCGTAGGGTAAGGTGTAGTGCTGGTGGTGGGTTTTCATTGTGGACCACGGTTAGGGTTAGGGAACGGCAAGGCTTAGGGCACAGGTGAGGGTACGGAAACGTGGGAGGGTCAGGCTATGTGCTGACGCACTGGTCAGTGCCATCGTATGGTCAAGGAGTAGGCTACGGCGTAGGGTAAGGTGTAGGGCTGGTGGTGGGTTTCCGTTCTGGGCTAGGGTTAGTGTTAGGGAATGGCAAGGCTTAGGGCACAGTTGAGGGTACGAAAAAGTGGGAGGGTCTGGCTACGTGCTGACGCACAGGTCAGTGCCAGCGTACGGGCCAGGAGTAGGCTACGGCGTAAGGTAAGGTGTAGGGCTGGTGGTGGGTTTCCGTTCTGGGCTAGGGTTAGGGTTAGGGAACGGCAAGGCTTAGGGCACAGGTGAGGGTACGGAAACGTGGGAGGGTCAGGCTACGTGCTGACGCACGGGTCATTGCCAGCGTATGGGCCAGGAGTAGGCTACGGCTTTTGGGTAAGTTTTGGGGCTGGTGGTGGGTTTCTGTTCTGGGCTAGGGTTAGGGATAGGAAACGGCAAGGCTTAGGGCACAGGTGAGGGTACGGAAACGTGGGGGGGTCAGGCTACGTGCTGACACACGGGTCAGTGCCAGTGTATAGGCCAGGAGTAGGCTACGGCGTAGGGTAAGCTGTAGGGTTCGTGGTGGGTTTCCGTTCCGGACTAGGGTTAGGGTTAGGGAAAGGCAAGGCTTAGTGCACAGGTGAGGTTACAGAAACGTGGGAGGGTCAGGCTATGTGGTGACGCACGTTTCAGTGCCAGCATACGGGCCAGGAGTAGGCTACGGCTTGGGGGTAACCTGTAGGGCTGGTGGTGGGTTTCCGTTCCGGGCTAGGGTTAGGGTTAGGGAACGGCAAGGCTTAGGGCACAGGTGAGGGTATGGTAACGTGGGAGGGTCAGGCTACATGCTGACGCACGGGTCAGTGCCAGCGTACGGGCCAGGAGTAGGCTACGGCGTAGGGTATGGTGTAGGGCTGGTGGTGGGTTTCCATTTCGGGCTACGGTTAGGGTTAGGGAACGGCAAGGCTTAGGGCACAGGTGAGGGTACAGAAACGAGGGAGGGTCAGGCTACGTGCTGACGCACGGGTCTGTGCCAGCGTACGGGTCAGGAGTAGGCTACGGCTTGTGGCTAAGCTATAGGGCTGGTGGTGGCTTTCCGTTCCGGGGTAGGGTTAGGGTTAGAGAACGGCAAGGCTTAGGGCACAGGTGAGTGTACGGAAACGTGGGAGGGTCAGGCTACGTGCTGACGCATGGGTCAGTGCCCGCGTACGGGCCAGGTGTAGGCTACAGCATTGGGTAAGTTGTAGGGCTGGTGGTGGGTTTCCGTTCCGGGCTAGGGTAAGGGATAGGGAACGGAAAGGCGTAGGGCACAGGTGAGGGTACGGAAACGTGGGAGGGTTAGGCTATGTGTCGATGCACAGGTCAGTGCCAGCGTACCAGCCAGGAGTAGGCTACGGCTTGGCGGTTAGGTGTAGGGCTGTTGGTGGGTTTCCGTACCGGGCTAGGGTTAGGGTTAGGGAACGGCAATGTTTAGGGCACAGGTGAGGGTACGGAAACGTGGGAGGTTCAGGCTACATGCTGACACACGGGTCAGTGCCATCGTACGGGCCAGGAATAGGCTATGGCTTGGGGGTAAGCTGTAGGGCTGGTGGTGGGTTTCCGTTCCGGACTAGGGTTAGGGTTAGGGAACAGCAACGCTTAGGGCACAGGTGAGGGTACGGAAACGTGTGAGGGTCAGGCTACGTGCTGACGCACGGGTCAGTGCCAGCGTACGGGCCAGGAGTAGGCTACGGCGTAGGGTAAGGTGTAGGGCTGCTGGTGGGTTTCCGTTCCTGGCTAGGGTTAGGGTGAGGGAACGGCAAGGCTTAGGGCACAGGTGTGGGTATGGAAACGTGGGAGGGTCAGGCTACGTGCTGACTCACGGGTCAGTGCCAGCGTACGGGCCAGGAGTAGGCTATGGCGTATGGTAAGGTGTAGGGCTTGTGGTGGGTTTCCGTTCCGGGCTACTGTTAGGGTTAGGGAACGGCAAGGCTTAGGGGACAGGTGAGGGTAAGGAAACGTGGGAGTGTCAGGCTACGTGGTGACGCACGGGTCAGTGTCAGCATACGGGCCAGGAGTAGACTACGGCTTGTGGGTAAGGTGTAGAGCTGGTGGTGGCTTTCCGTTCTGGGCTAGGGTTAGTGTTAGGAACGGCCAGGCTTAGGGCAGAGTTGAGGGTCCTGAAACGTGGGAGGGTCAGGCTACTTGCTGACACACGTGTCAGTGCCAGAGTACGGGCCAGGAGTAGGCTACGGCTTGGGGTTAAGGTGTAGGGCTGGTGGTGGGTTTCCAATCTGGGCTAGGGTTGGGTTAGGAACGGCCAGGCTTAGGGCACAGTTGAGGTTCCTGAAACGTGGGAGGGTCAGGCTACGTGCTGACGCACGGGTCAGTGCCTGTGTACGGGCCAGGAGTAGGCTATGGCATGGGGGTAAGTTTTAGGGCTGGTGGTGTGTTTCCATTCCGGGCTAGGGTTAGGGTTAGGGAACGGCAAGGCTTAGGGCACAGGTGAGGGTACAGAAACGTGGTAGGGTCAGGCTACGTGCTGACGCATGGGTCAGTGCCAGCGTATGGGCCAGGAGTAGGCTACGGCGTAGGATAAGGCTTAGGGCTGGTGGTGGTTTTCCCTGCCGGGCTAGTGTTAGGGTAAGGGAACGGCAAAGTTTCGGGCCCAGGTGAGGGTATGGAAACGTGGGTGGGTCAGTCTACATGCTGACGCATGGGTCAGTGCCAGCGTACGGGCCTGGAGTAGGCTACGGCGTAGGGAAATGTTTAGGGCTGGTGGTGGGTTTCCGTTCCGGGCTAGGGTTAGGGTTAGGGAACGGCAAAGCTTAGGGCACAGGTGAGGGTACGGAAACGTGGGAGGGTCAGGCTACGTGCTGACGCACGTGTCAGTGTCAGCGTACAGGCCAGGAGTAGGCTACGCCATAGGGTAAGGTCTAGGGCTGGTAGTGTGTTTCCGTTCTGGGCTAGGGTTAGGGTTAGGGAACGTCAAGGCTTAGGGCACAGGTGAGAGTACGGAAACGTGGGAGGGTCAGGCTACGTGCTTACGCATGGGTCAGTGCCAGCATACAGGCCAGCAGTAGGTTACAGCGTAGGGTAAGGTATAGGGCTGGAGGTGGGTTTCTGTTATGTGCTAGGGTTAGGGTTAGGGAACGCCAAGGCATAGGGCACAGGTGAGGGTACGGAAACGTGGGAGGGTCAGGCTACGTGCTGACCCACGGGTCAGTGCCAGCATACGGGCCAGGAGTAGGCTACAGCTTGGGGGTAAGTTTTAGGGCTGGTGGTGGGTTTCCGTTCCGGGCTAGGGTTAGGGTAAGAAAACGGCAAGGCTTAGGGCACATGTGAGGGTACGGAAACGTGGGCGGGTCAGGCTACGTGCTGACGCACGGGTCAGTGCCAACGTACGGGCCAGGTGTAGGCTACAGCATAGGGTAAGGTGTAGGGCTGGAGGTGGGTTTCCGTTCTGTGCTAGGGTTAGGGTTAGGGTTAGGGAACGGCAAGGCATAGGGCACAGGTGAGGGTACGGAAACGTGGGAGGGTCAGGCTACGTGCTGACGCACGGGTCAGTGCCAGTGTACGGGCCAGGAGTAGGCTACGGCTTGTGGGTAAGGTTTAGAGCTGGTGGTGGGTTTCCGTTCGGGGCTAGGTTTAGGGTTAGGGAACGGCAAGGCTTACGGCACAGGTGAGGGTACGGAAACGTGGGAGTGTCAGGCTACGTGCTGACGCACGGGTCAGTGTCAGCATACGCGCCAGGAGTACGCTACGGCTTGTGGGTAAGGTGTAGAGCTGGTGGTCGGTTTCCGTTCTGGGCTAGGGTTAGTGTTAGGAACGGCCAGGCTTAGGGCACAGTTGAGGGTCCTGAAACGTGGGAGAGTCAGGCTACTTGCTGACGCACGTGTCAGTGCCAGAGTACGGGCCAGGAGTAGGCTACGGCTTGGGGTTAAGGTGTAGGGCTGGTGGTGGGTTTCCATTCTGGGCTAGGGTTAGTGTTAGGAACGGCCAGGCTTAGGGCACAGTTGAGGGTCCTGAAACGTGGGAGGGTCAGGCTACTTGCTGACGCACGTGTCAGTGCCAGAGTACGGGCCAGGAGTAGGCTACGGCTTGGGGTTAAGGTGTAGGGCTGGTGTTGGGTTTCCATTCTGGCCTAGGGTTAGGGTTACGGAACGGCAAGGCTTAGTGCTCAGGTGAGGGTACGGAAACTTGGGAGGGTCAGGCTACGTGCTGACGCACGAGTCAGTGCCAGCATACAGGCCAGGAGTAGGCTACGCCGGAGGGTAATGTCTAGGGCTGGTGGTGGGTTTCCGTTCCGGGCTAGGGTTAGGGTTAGGGAATGGCAAGGCTTAGGGCACAGTTGAGAGTACGAAAAAGTGGGAGGGTCTGGCTACGTGCTGACACACAGGTCAGTGCCAGCGTACGGGCCAGGAGTAGGCTACGGCGTAAGGTAAGGTGTAGGGCTGGTGGTGGGTTTCCGTTCTGGGCTAGGGTTAGGGTTAGGGAACGGCAAGGCTTATGGCACAGGTGAGGGTACGGAAACGTGGGAGGGTCAGGCTACGTGCTGACGCACGGGTCATTGCCAGCGTATGGGCCAGGAGTAGGCTACGGCTTTTGGGTAAGTTTTGGGGCTAGTGGTGGGTTTCTGTTCTGGGCTAGGTTTAGGGTTAGGAAACGGCAAGGCTTAGGGCACAGGTGAGGGTACGGAAACGTGGGAGGGTCAGGCTACGTGCTGACACACGGGTCAGTGCCAGTGTACAGGCCAGGAGTAGGCTACGGCGTAGGGTAAGCTGTAGGGTTCGTGGTCGGTTTCCGTTCCGGACTAGGGTTAGGGTTAGGGAAAGGCAAGGCTTAGGGCACAGGTGAGGGTACGGAAAAGTGGGAGTGTCAGGCTACGTGCTGACTTACGGGTCAGTGCCAGCGTACGGGCCAGGAGTGGGCTACGGCATATGGTAAGGTGTAGGGCTTCTGGTGGGTTTCCGTTCATGGCTAGGGTTAGGGTTAGGGAACGGCAAGGCTTAGGGCACAGGTGAGGGTACGGAAACGTGGGAGGGTCAGGCTACGTGCTGACGCATGTGTCAGTGCCAGCATACGGGCCAGGAATAGGCTACGGCATACGTTAAGGTGGTGGGCTGGTGGTGGGATTCCGTTCCGGGCTTCGGTTAGAGTTAGGGAAGGCCAAGGCTTAGGGCTTAGCTGAGGGTACAGAAAAGTGGGAGGGTCAGGCTACGTGCTAACGCACGGGTCAGTGCCAGCATACGGGCCAGGAGTAGGCTACAGCTTGGGGGTAAGTTTTAGGGCTGGTGGTGGGTTTCCGTTCCGGGCTAGGGTTAGGGTAAGGGAACGGCAAGGCTTAGGGCACAGGTGAGGGTACGGAAACGTGGGCGGGTCAGGCTACGTGCTGACGCACGGGTCAGTGCCAGCGTACGGGCCAGGAGTACGCTACGGCGTAGGGAATGGTCTAGGGCTGGTGGTGGGTTTCCATTCCGGGCTAGGGTTAGGGTTAGGGAAAGGCAAAGCTTAGGGCACAGGTGAGGTTACGGAAACTTGGGAGGGTCAGGCTACGTGCAGATGAAAGGGTCAGTGCCTGTATAGGGGCCAGGAATAGGCTATGTCGTAGGGAAAGTTGTAGGGCTGGTGGTGGGTTTCCGTTCCGGGCTAGGGTTAGGGTTAGGGAATGGCAAGGCTTAGGGCACAGGTGAGGGTCCGCAAAGGTGGGAGGGTCAGGCTACGTGCTGACGCACAGGTCAGTGCCAGCGTAAGGTCCAGGAGTAGCCTACGGCTTGGGGTAAATTGTAGGGCTGGTGGTGGGTTTCCGTTCCTGGCTAGGATTAGGGTAAGGGAACGGCAAGGCTTAGGGCACAGGTGAGGGTACAGAAACGTGGGAGGGTCAGGCTACGTGCTGACGCACAGGTCAGTGCCACCGTAAGGTCCAGGAGTATTCTACGGCTTGGGGTAAGTTGTAGGGCTGGTGGTGGGTTTCCGTTCCTGGCTAGGATTAGGGTAAGGGAACGGTAAGGCTTAGGGCACAGGTGAGGGTACGGAAATGTGTGAGGGTCAGGCTACGTGGTGACGCACGGGTCAGTGCCAGCGTACGGGCCAGGAGTAGGCTACGGCGTAGGGTAAGGTTTAGGGCTGCTGGTGGATTTCCGTTCCTGTCTAGGGTTATGGTGAGGGAACGGCAAGGCTTCTGGCACAGGTGAGGGTACGGAAACGTGGGAGGGTCAGACTACGTGCTGACTTACGGGTCAGTGCCAGCGTACGGGCCAGGAGTGGGCTACGGCGTATGGTAAGGTATAGGGCTTCTGGTGGGTTTCCGTTCATGGCTAGGGTTAGGGTTAGGGAACGGCAAGGCTTAGGGCACAGGTGAGGGTACGGAAACGTGGGAGGGTCAGGCTACGTGCTGACGCATGTGTCAGTGCCAGCATACGGGCCAGGAATAGGCTACGGCATACGTTAAGGTGTTGGGCTGGTGGTGGGATTCCGTTCCGGGCTTCGGTTAGAGTTAGGGAAGGCCAAGGCTTAGGGCTTAGCTGAGGGTACGGAAAAGTGGGAGGGTCAGGCTACGTGCTGACGCACGGGTCAGTGCCAGCATACGGGCCAGGAGTAGGCTACAGCTTGGGGGTAAGTTTTAGGGCTGGTGGTGGGTTTCCGTTCCGGGCTAGGGTTAGGGTAAGGGAACGGCAAGGCTTAGGGCACAGGTGAGGGTACGGAAACGTGGGCGGGTCAGGCTACGTGCTGACGCACGGGTCAGTGCCAGCGTACGGGCCAGGAGTACGCTACGGCGTAGGGAATGGTCTAGGGCTGGTGGTGGGTTTCCGTTCCGGGCTAGGGTTAGGGTTAGGGAAAGGCAAGGCTTAGGGCACAGGTTAGGGTATGGAAAGGTGGGAGGGTCAGGCTACGTGCTGACGCACGGGTCAGTGCCAGCGTACGGGCCAGGAGTAGGCTACGGCATAGGGTAAGGTGTTGGGCTGGTTGTGGGTTTCCGTTCCGGGCTACGTTTAGGGTTAGGGAACGGCAAAGCTTAGGGCACATGTGAGGGTACGGAAACGTGGGAGGGTCAGGCTACGTGCTGACGCACGGGTCAGTGCCAGTGTACGGGCCAGGAGTAGGCTACGGCTTGTGGGTAAGGTTTAGAGCTGGTGGTGGGTTTCTGTTCGGGGCTAGGTTTAAGGTTAGGGAACGGCAAGGCTTACGGTACAGGTGAGGGTACGGAAACGTGGGAGGGTCAGGCTACGTGCTGACGCACGTGTCAGTGCCCGCGTACGGGCCAGGTGTAGGCTACGACATATGGTGAGGTGTAGGGCTGGTGTTGGTTTTCCGTTCCGGCTAGGGTTAGCGTTAGGGAACGGCAAGGCTTAGGGGACAGGTGAGGGTAAGGAAACGTGGGAGTGTCAGGCTACGTGGTGACGCACGGGTCAGTGTCAGCATACGGGCCAGGAGTAGACTACGGCTTGTGGGTAAGGTGTAGAGCTGGTGGTGGCTTTCCGTTCTGGGCTAGGGTTAGTGTTAGGAACGGCCAGGCTTAGGGCAGAGTTGAGGGTCCTGAAACGTGGGAGGGTCAGGCTACTTGCTGACACACGTGTCAGTGCCAGAGTACGGGCCAGGAGTAGGCTACGGCTTGGGGTTAAGGTGTAGGGCTGGTGGTGGGTTTCCAATCTGGGCTAGGGTTACGGTTACGGAACGGCAAGGCTTAGTGCTCAGGTGAGGGTACGGAAACGTGGGAGGGTCAGGCTACGTGCTGACGCACGGGTCAGTGCCAGCATACAGGCCAGGAGTAGGCTACGCTGGAGGGTAATGTCTAGGGCTGGTGGTGGGTTTCCGTTCCGGGCTAGGGTTAGGGTTAGGGAACGTCAAGGCTTAGGGCACAGGTGAAGGTACGGAAACGTGGGAGGGTCAGGCTACGTACTGATGCATGGGTCAGTGCCAGCGTACGGGCCAGGAGTAGGCTACAGCGTAGGGTAAGGTGTAGTGCTGGTGGTGGGTTTTCATTGTGGACCACGGTTAGGGTTAGGGAACGGCAAGGCTTAGGGCACAGGTGAGGGTACGGAAACGTGGGAGGGTCAGGCTATGTGCTGACGCACTGGTCAGTGCCATCGTATGGTCAAGGAGTAGGCTACGGCGTAGGGTAAGGTGTAGGGCTGGTGGTGGGTTTCCGTTCTGGGCTAGGGTTAGTGTTACGGAATGGCAAGGCTTAGGGCACAGTTGAGGGTACGAAAAAGTGGGAGGGTCTGGCTACGTGCTGACGCACAGGTCAGTGCCAGCGTACGGGCCAGGAGTAGGCTACGGCGTAAGGTAAGGTGTAGGGCTGGTGGTGGGTTTCCGTTCTGGGCTAGGGTTAGGGTTAGGGAACGGCAAGGCTTAGGGCACAGGTGAGGGTACGGAAACGTGGGAGGGTCAGGCTACGTGCTGACGCACGGGTCATTGCCAGCGTATGGGCCAGGAGTAGGCTACGGCTTTTGGGTAAGTTTTGGGGCTGGTGGTGGGTTTCTGTTCTGGGCTAGGGTTAGGGATAGGAAACGGCAAGGCTTAGGGCACAGGTGAGGGTACGGAAACGTGGGGGGGTCAGGCTACGTGCTGACACACGGGTCAGTGCCAGTGTATAGGCCGGGAGTAGGCTACGGCGTAGGGTAAGCTGTAGGGTTCGTGGTGGGTTTCCGTTCCGGACTAGGGTTAGGGTTAGGGAAAGGCAAGGCTTAGGGCACAGGTGCGTTTACAGAAACGTGGGAGGGTCAGGCTATGTGGTGACACACGTTTCAGTGCCAGCATACGGGCCAGGAGTAGGCTACGGCTTGGGGGTAACCTGTAGGGCTGGTGGTGGGTTTCCGTTCCGGGCTAGGGTTAGGGTTAGGGAACGGCAAGGCTTAGGGCACAGGTGAGGGTATGGTAACGTGGGAGGGTCAGGCTACATGCTGACGCACGGGTCAGTGCCAGCGTACGGGCCAGGAGTAGGCTACGGCGTAGGGTATGGTGTAGGGCTGGTGGTGGGTTTCCATTTCGGGCTACGGTTAGGGTTAGGGAACGGCAAGGCTTAGGGCACAGGTGAGGGTACAGAAACGAGGGAGGGTCAGGCTACGTGCTGACGCACGGGTCTGTGCCAGCGTACGGGTCAGGAGTAGGCTACGGCTTGTGGCTAAGCTATAGGGCTGGTGGTGGCTTTCCGTTCCGGGGTAGGGTTAGGGTTAGAGAACGGCAAGGCTTAGGGCACAGGTGAGTGTACGGAAACGTGGGAGGGTCAGGCTACATGCTGACGCATGGGTCAGTGCCCGCGTACGGGCCAGGTGTAGGCTACAGCATTGGGTATGTTGTAGGGCTGGTGGTGGGTTTCCGTTCCGGGCTAGGGTAAGGGATAGGGAACGGAAAGGCGTAGGGCACAGGTGAGGGTACGGAAACGTGGGAGGGTTAGGCTATGTGTCGATGCACGGGTCAGTGCCAGCGTACCAGCCAGGAGTAGGCTACAGCTTGGCGGTTAGGTGTAGGGCTGTTGGTGGGTTTCCGTACCGGGCTAGGGTTAGGGTTAGGGAACGGCAATGTTTAGGGCACAGGTGAGGGTACGGAAACGTGGGAGGTTCAGGCTACATGCTGACAAACGGGTCAGTGCCATCGTACGGGCCAGGAATAGGCTATGGCTTGGGGGTAAGCTGTAGGGCTGGTGGTGGGTTTCCGTTCCGGACTAGGGTTAGGGTTAGGGAACGGCAACGCTTAGGGCACAGGTGAGGGTACGGAAACGTGTGAGGGTCAGGCTACGTGCTGACGCATGGGTCAGTGCCAGCGTACGGGCCAGGAGTAGGCTACGGCGTAGGGTAAGGTGTAGGGCTGCTGGTGGGTTTCCGTTCCTGGCTAGGGTTAGGGTGAGGGAACGGCAAGGCTTAGGGCACAGGTGTGGGTATGGAAACGTGGGAGGGTCAGGCTACGTGCTGACTCACGGGTCAGTGCCAGCGTACGGGCCAGGAGTAGGCTATGGCGTATGGTAAGGTGTAGGGCTTGTGGTGGGTTTCCGTTCCGGGCTACTGTTAGGGTTAGGGAACGGCAAGGCTTAGGGCACAGGTGAGGGTACGGAAACGTGTGAGGGTCAGGCTACATGCTGACGCATATGTCAGTGCCAGCGTACGGGCCAGGAATAGGCTACGGCATACGGTAAGGTGTAGGGCTGGTGGTGGGATTCCGTTCCGGCTTGGGTTAGGGTTAGGGAACGGCAAGGCTTAGGGCACAGTTGAGGGTATGGAAACGTGGGAGGGTCAGGCTACATGCTGATGCACGTGTCAGTGCCAGCGTACCGGCCAGGAGTAGGCTATGGCGTAGGGTAAGGTGTAGGGCTGTTTCCCTTTCGGGTTACAGTTAGGGTTAGGGAATGGCAAAGCGTAGGGCACAGGTGAGGTTACGGAAACGTGGGATGGTCAGGCTACATCCTGATGCACATGTCAGTGCCAGCGTACCGGCCAGGAGTAGGCTACGGCCTGGTGGTTAGGTGTAGGGTTGGTGGTGTGTTTCCGTTCCAGGCTAGTGTTAGTGTTAGGGAACAGCAAGGCTTAGGGCACAGGTGAGGGTACGGAAATGTGGGAGGGTCAGGCTACGTGCTGACGCACGGGTCAGTGCCAGCGTACGGGCCAGGAGTAGGCTATGGCTTGGGGGTTAGGTGTAGGGCTGCTGGTGTGTTTCGGTTCCATACTAGGGTTAGGGTTAGGGAACAGCAAGGCTTAGGGCACAGGTGAGGTTACAGTAATGTGGGAAGTTCAGGCTACGTGCTGACGCACAGGTCAGTGCCAGCGTATGGACCAGGAGTAGGCTACGGCTTTGGGGTAAGGTGTAGGGCTGGTGGTGGGTTTCCGTTCCGGGCTAGGGTTAGGGTTAGGGAACGGCAAGGCTTAGGGCACAGGTGAGGGTACGGAAACTTGGGAGGGTCAGGCTACGTGCAGATGAAAGGGTCAGTGCCTGCGTAGGGGCCAGGAATAGGCTATGTCGTAGGGAAAGTTGTAGGGCTGGTGGTGGGTTTCCGTTCCGGGCTAGGGTTAGGGTTAGGGAATGGCAAGGCTTAGGGCACAGGTGAGGGTCCGCAAACGTGGGAGGGTCAGGCTACGTGCTGACGCACGGGTCAGTGCCAGCGTAAGGTCCAGGAGTAGCCTACGGCTTGGGGTAAGTTGTAGGGCTGGTGGTGGGTTTCCGTTCCTGGCTAGGATTAGGGTAAGGGAACGGCAAGGCTTAGGGCACAGGTGAGGGTACAGAAACGTGGGAGGGTCAGGCTACGTGCTGACGCACAGGTCAGTGCCAGCGTAAGGTCCAGGAGTAGCCTACGGCTTGGGGTAAGTTGTAGGGCTGGTGGTGGGTTTCCGTTCCTGGCTAGGATTAGGGTAAGGGAACGGTAAGGCTTAGGGCACAGGTGAGGGTACGGAAATGTGTGAGGGTCAGGCTACGTGCTGACGCACGGGTCAGTGCCAGCGTACGGGCCAGGAGTACGCTACGGCGTAGGGTAAGGTTTAGGGCTGCTGGTGGATTTCCGTTCCTGTCTAGGGTTATGGTGAGGGAACGGCAAGGCTTAGGGCACAGGTGAGGGTACGGAAACGTGGGAGGGTCAGGCTACGTGCTGACTTACGGGTCAGTGCCAGCGTACGGGCCAGGAGTGGGCTACGGCGTATGGTAAGGTGTAGGGCTTCTGGTGGGTTTCCGTTCATGGCTAGGGTTAGGGTTAGGGAACGGCAAGGCTTAGGGCACAGGTGAGGGTACGGAAACGTGGGAGGGTCAGGCTACGTGGTGACGCACGTGTCAGTGCCAGCGTACGGGCCAGGAATAGGCTACGGCATACGTTAAGGTGTAGGGCTGGTCGTGGGATTCCGTTCCGGGCTTCGGTTAGAGTTAGGGAAGGCCAAGGCTTAGGGCTTAGCTGAGGGTACGGAAAAGAGGGAGGGTCAGGCTACGTGCTGACGCACGGGTCAGTGCCTGTGTACGGGCCAGGAGTAGGCTATGGCATGGGGGTAAGTTTTAGGGCTGGTGGTGTGTTTCCCTTCCGGGCTAGGTTTAGGGTTAGGGAACGGCAAGGCTTAGGGCACAGGTGAGGGTACAGAAACGTGGTAGGGTCAGGCTACGTGCTGACGCATGGGTCAGTGCCAGCGTATGGGCCAGGAGTAGGCTACGGCATAGGATAAGGTTTAGGGCTGGTGGTGGGTTTCCCTGCCGGGCTAGGGTTAGGGTAAGGGAACGGCAAGGTTTCGGGCACAGGTGAGGGTATGGAAACGTGGGTGGGTCAGTCTACATGCTGACGCATGGGTCAGTGCCAGCGTACGGGCCTGGAGTAGGCTACGGCGTAGGGAAATGTTTAGGGCTGGTGGTGGGTTTCCGTTCCGGGCTAGGGTTAGGGTTAGGGAACGGCAAAGCTTAGGGCACAGGTGAGGGTACGGAAACGTGGGAGGGTCAGGCTACGTGCTGACGCACGTGTCAGTGTCAGCGTACAGGCCAGGAGTAGGCTACGCCATAGGGTAAGGTCTAGGGCTGGTAGTGTGTTTCCGTTCTGGGCTAGGGTTAGGGTTAGGGAACGTCAAGGCTTAGGGCACAGGTGAGGGTACGGAAACGTGGGAGGGTCAGGCTACGTGCTTACGCATGGGTCAGTGCCAGCATACAGGCCAGCAGTAGGTTACAGCGTAGGGTAAGGTATAGGGCTGGAGGTGGGTTTCTGTTATGTGCTAGGGTTAGGGTTAGGGAACGCCAAGGCATAGGGCACAGGTGAGGGTACGGAAACGTGGGAGGGTCAGGCTACGTGCTGACCCACGGGTCAGTGCCAGCATACGGGCCAGGAGTAGGCTACAGCTTGGGGGTAAGTTTTAGGGCTGGTGGTGGGTTTCCGTTCCGGGCTAGGGTTAGGGTAAGAAAACGGCAAGGCTTAGGGCACATGTGAGGGTACGGAAACGTGGGCGGGTCAGGCTACGTGCTGACGCACGGGTCAGTGCCAACGTACGGGCCAGGTGTAGGCTACGGCATAGGGTAAGGTGTAGGGCTGGAGGTGGGTTTCCGTTCTGTGCTAGGGTTAGGGTTAGGGTTAGGGAACGGCAAGGCATAGGGCACAGGTGAGGGTACGGAAACGTGGGAGGGTCAGGCTACGTGCTGACGCACGGGTCAGTGCCAGTGTACGGGCCAGGAGTAGGCTACGGCTTGTGGGTAAGGTTTAGAGCTGGTGGTGGGTTTCCGTTCGGGGCTAGGTTTAGGGTTAGGGAACGGCAAGGCTTATGGCACAGGTGAGGGTACGGAAACGTGGGAGTGTCAGGCTACGTGCTGACGCACGGGTCAGTGTCAGCATACGCGCCAGGAGTACGCTACGGCTTGTGGGTAAGGTGTAGAGCTGGTGGTCGGTTTCCGTTCTGGGCTAGGGTTAGTGTTAGGAACGGCCAGGCTTAGGGCACAGTTGAGGGTCCTGAAACGTGGGAGAGTCAGGCTACTTGCTGACGCACGTGTCAGTGCCAGAGTACGGGCCAGGAGTAGGCTACGGCTTGGGGTTAAGGTGTAGGGCTGGTGGTGGGTTTCCATTCTGGGCTAGGGTTAGTGTTAGGAACGGCCAGGCTTAGGGCACAGTTGAGGGTCCTGAAACGTGGGAGGGTCAGGCTACTTGCTGACGCACGTGTCAGTGCCAGAGTACGGGCCAGGAGTAGGCTACGGCTTGGGGTTAAGGTGTAGGGCTGGTGTTGGGTTTCCATTCTGGCCTAGGGTTAGGGTTACGGAACGGCAAGGCTTAGTGCTCAGGTGAGGGTACGGAAACTTGGGAGGGTCAGGCTACGTGCTGACGCACGAGTCAGTGCCAGCATACAGGCCAGGAGTAGGCTACGCCGGAGGGTAATGTCGAGGGCTGGTGGTGGGTTTCCGTTCCGGGCTAGGGTTAGGGTTAGGGAATGGCAAGGCTTAGGGCACAGTTGAGAGTACGAAAAAGTGGGAGGGTCTGGCTACGTGCTGACGCACAGGTCAGTGCCAGCGTACGGGCCAGGAGTAGGCTACGGCGTAAGGTAAGGTGTAGGGCTGGTGGTGGGTTTCCGTTCTGGGCTAGGGTTAGGGTTAGGGAACGGCAAGGCTTATGGCACAGGTGAGGGTACGGAAACGTGGGAGGGTCAGGCTACGTGCTGACGCACGGGTCATTGCCAGCGTATGGGCCAGGAGTAGGCTACGGCTTTTGGGTAAGTTTTGGGGCTAGTGGTGGGTTTCTGTTCTGGGCTAGCGTTAGGGTTAGGAAACGGCAAGGCTTAGGGCACAGGTGAGGGTACGGAAACGTGGGAGGGTCAGGCTACGTGCTGACACACGGGTCAGTGCCAGTGTACAGGCCAGGAGTAGGCTACGGCGTAGGGTAAGCTGTAGGGTTCGTGGTCGGTTTCCGTTCCAGACTAGGGTTAGGGTTAGGGAAAGGCAAGGCTTAGGGCACAGGTGAGGGTACGGAAAAGTGGGAGTGTCAGGCTACGTGCTGACTTACGGGTCAGTGCCAGCGTACGGGCCAGGAGTGGGCTACGGCATATGGTAAGGTGTAGGGCTTCTGGTGGGTTTCCGTTCATGGCTAGGGTTAGGGTTAGGGAACGGCAAGGCTTAGGGCACAGGTGAGGGTACGGAAACGTGGGAGGGTCAGGCTACGTGCTGACGCATGTGTCAGTGCCAGCATACGGGCCAGGAATAGGCTACGGCATACGTTAAGGTGGTGGGCTGGTGGTGGGATTCCGTTCCGGGCTTCGGTTAGAGTTAGGGAAGGCCAAGGCTTAGGGCTTAGCTGAGGGTACAGAAAAGTGGGAGGGTCAGGCTACGTGCTAACGCACGGGTCAGTGCCAGCATACGGGCCAGGAGTAGGCTACAGCTTGGGGTTAAGTTTTAGGGCTGGTGGTGGGTTTCCGTTTCGGGCTAGGGTTAGGGTAAGGGAACGGCAAGGCTTAGGGCACAGGTGAGGGTACGGAAACGTGGGCGGGTCAGGCTACGTGCTGACGCACGGGTCAGTGCCAGCGTACGGGCCAGGAGTACGCTACGGTGTAGGGAATGGTCTAGGGCTGGTGGTGGGTTTCCATTCCGGGCTAGGGTTAGGGTTAGGGAAAGGCAAAGCTTAGGGCACAGGTGAGGTTACGGAAACTTGGGAGGGTCAGGCTACGTGCAGATGAAAGGGTCAGTGCCTGTATAGGGGCCAGGAATAGGCTATGTCGTAGGGAAAGTTGTAGGGCTGGTGGTGGGTTTCCGTTCCGGGCTAGGGTTAGGGTTAGGGAATGGCAAGGCTTAGGGCACAGGTGAGGGTCCGCAAAGGTGGGAGGGTCAGGCTACGTGCTGACGCACAGGTCAGTGCCAGCGTAAGGTCCAGGAGTAGCCTACGGCTTGGGGTAAATTGTAGGGCTGGTGGTGGGTTTCCGTTCCTGGCTAGGATTAGGGTAATGGAACGGCAGGGCTTAGGGCACAGGTGAGGGTACAGAAACGTGGGAGGGTCAGGCTACGTGCTGACGCACAGGTCAGTGCCACCGTAAGGTCCAGGAATATTCTACGGCTTGGGGTAAGTTGTAGGGCTGGTGGTGGCTTTCCGTTCCTGGCTAGGATTAGGGTAAGGGAACGGTAAGGCTTAGGGCACAGGTGAGGGTACGGAAATGTGTGAGGGTCAGGCTACGTGGTGACGCACGGGTCAGTGCCAGCGTACGGGCCAGGAGTAGGCTACGGCGTAGGGTAAGGTTTAGGGCTGCTGGTGGATTTCCGTTCCTGTCTAGGGTTATGGTGAGGGAACGGAAAGTCTTAGGGCACAGGTGAGGGTACGGAAACGTGGGAGGGTCAGGCTACGTGCTGACTTACGGGTCAGTGCCAGCGTACGGGCCAGGAGTGGGCTACGGCGTATGGTAAGGTGTAGGGCTTCTGGTGGGTTTCCGTTCATGGCTAGGGTTAGGGTTAGGGAACGGCAAGGCTTAGGGCACAGGTGAGGGTACGGAAACGTGGGAGGGTCAGGCTACGTGCTGACGCATGTGTCAGTGCCAGCATACGGGCCAGGAATAGGCTACGGCATACGTTAAGGTGTAGGGCTGGTGGTGGGATTCCGTTCCGGGCTTCGGTTAGAGTTAGGGAAGGCCAAGGCTTAGGGCTTAGCTGAGGGTACGGAAACGTGGGAGGGTCAGTCTATGTGCTGCCGCATGGGTCAGTACCAGCGTACGGGCCAGGACTAGGCTATGGCTTGGGCGTTAGTTGTAGGGCTGGTGGTGGGTTTCCGTTACGGGCTAGGGTTAGGGTTAGGGAACGGCAAGGTTTAGGGCCCAGGTGAGGGTATGGAAACTTGGGGGTGTCTGTCTACATGCTGACGCACGGGTCAGTGCCAGCGTACGGGCCAGGAGTAGGCTACGGCGTAGGGAAAGGTTTAGGGCTGGTGGTGGGTTTCCGTTCCGGGCTAGGGTTAGGGATAGGGAACGGCAAAGCTTAGGGCACAGGTGAGGGTACGGAAACGTGGGAGGGTCAGGCTACGTGCTAACGCACGGGTCAGTGTCACCATATGGGCCAGGAGTAATCTACGGCATAGGGTAAGGTGTAGGACGGGTGTTGGTTTTCCGTTCCGGGCTAGGGTTAGGGTTACGGAAAGGCAAGGCATAGGGCACAGCTGAGGGTATGGAAACGTGTGAGCATCAGGCTACGTGCTGACGCCTGGGTCAGTGCCAGCGTACGGGCGAGGAGTAGGCTACGGCGTTGGGTAAGGTTTAGGGCAGGTTGTGGGTTTCCATTCTGGGCTAGGGTTAGGGTTAGGGAACGGCAAGGCTTAGGGCACAGTTGAGGTTACGGAAACGTGGGAGGGTCAGGCTACGTGCTGACGCACGTGTCAGTGCCAGCGTACGGGCCAGGAGTAGGCTACGGCGTAGGGTAAAGTGTAGGGCTGGTGGTTGGGTTCCGTTCCGGGCTAGGGTTAGGGTTAGGGAACAGCAAGGCTTAGGGCACAGGTGAGGGTACTGAAACGTGGGAGGGTCAGGCTACGTGGTGACGCACGGGTCAGTGCCAGCGTACGGGCCAGGAGTAGGCTACGGCTTTGGAGTTAGGTGTAGGGCTGGTGGTGGGTTTCCATTCTGGGCTAGGGTTATGGTTAGGGAACGGCAAGGCTTAGGGCACAGGTGAGGGTACGGAAACGTGGGAGGGTCAGGCTACGTGCTGACGCACGGGCCAGTGCCAGCGTACCGGCCAGGAGTAGGCTACGGCTTGGGGGTTAGGTGTAGGGCTGGTGGTGGGTTTCCGTTCCAGGCTAGGGTTAGTGTTAGGGAACAGCAAGGCTTAGGGCACAGGGGAGGGTACGGAAACGTGGGAGGGTCAGGCTACATGCTGACGCATGGGTCAGTGCCAGCGTACGGGCCAGGAGTACGCTATGGCTTGGGGTTAGGTGTAGGGCTTGTGGTGTGTTTCCCTTCCGTACTAGTGTTAGGGTTAATGAACGGCAAGGCTTAGGGCACAGGTGACGTTACGGTAATGTGGGAAGGTCAGGCTACGTGCTGACGCACATGTCATTGCCAGCGTATGGACCAGGAGTAGGCTACGGCTTGGGGGTAAGGTGTAGGGCTGGTGGTGGGTTTCCGTTGGGGGCTAGGGTTAGGGTTATGGAACGGCAAGGCTTAGGGCACAGGTGAGGGTACGGAAACGTTGGAGGGTCAGGCTACATGCTGACGCATGGGTCAGTGCCAGCGTACGGGCCAGAAGTAGGCTACGTCTTGTGGGTAAGGTTTAGGGCTGGTGGTGGGTTTCCGTTCCGGGCTAGGGTTTGAGTTATGGAACGGCAAGGCTTAGGGCAGAGTTGACGGTACGGTAACATGGGAGGGTCAGGCTACGTGCTGAAGCACATGTGAGTGCCCGCGTACGGGCCAGGTGTAGGCTACGTCATAGGGTAAGGTTTAGGGCTGGTGGTCGGTTTCCGTTCCGGGCTAGGGTTAGGGTTACGGAACGGCAAGACTTAGGGCACAGGTGAGGGTACGGAAACGTGGGACGGTCAGGCTACATGCTGACGCAAGGGTCAGTGCCACCGTACAGGCCAGGAGTAGGCTACGGCGTAGGTTAAGGTGTAGGGCTGGTGGTGGGTTTCCGTTCAGGGCTAGGGTTAGGGTTAGGGAACGTCAATGCTTAGGGCACAGGTGATGGTACGGAAACATGGGAGGGTCAGGCTACGTACTGACGCACGGGTCAGTGCCAGCGTACGGGCCAGGAGTAGGCTACGGCATAGGGTAAGGTGTTGGGCTGGTTGTGGGTTTCCGTTCCGGGCTACGTTTAGGGTTAGGGAACGGCAAAGCTTAGGGCACATGTGAGGGTACGGAAACGTGGGAGGGTCAGGCTACGTGCTGACGCACGGGTCAGTGCCAGTGTACGGGCCAGGAGTAGGCTACGGCTTGTGGGTAAGGTTTAGAGCTGGTGGTGGGTTTCTGTTCAGGGCTAGGTTTAAGGTTAGGGAACGGCAAGGCTTACGGTACAGGTGAGGGTACGGAAACGTGGGAGGGTCAGGCTACGTGCTGACGCACGTGTCAGTGCCCGCGTACGGGCCAGGTGTAGGCTACGACATATGGTGAGGTGTAGGGCTGGTGTTGGTTTTCCGTTCCGGCTAGGGTTAGAGTTAGGGAACGGCAAGGCTTAGGGGACAGGTGAGGGTAAGGAAACGTGGGAGTGTCAGGCTACGTGGTGACGCACGGGTCAGTGTCAGCATACGGGCCAGGAGTAGACTACGGCTTGTGGGTAAGGTGTAGAGCTGGTGGTGGCTTTCCGTTCTGGGCTAGGGTTAGTGTTAGGAACGGCCAGGCTTAGGGCAGAGTTGAGGGTCCTGAAACGTGGGAGGGTCAGGCTACTTGCTGACACACGTGTCAGTGCCAGAGTACGGGCCAGGAGTAGGCTACGGCTTGGGGTTAAGGTGTAGGGCTGGTGGTGGGTTTCCAATCTGGGCTAGGGTTGGGTTAGGAACGGCCAGGCTTAGGGCACAGTTGAGGTTCCTGAAACGTGGGAGGGTCAGGCTACTTGCTGACGCACGTGTCAGTGCCAGAGTACGGGCCAGGAGTAGGCTACGGCTTGGGGTTAAGTTGTAGGGCTGGTGGTGGGTTTCCATTTTGGGCTAGGGTTACGGTTACGGAACGGCAAGGCTTAGTGCTCAGGTGAGGGTACGGAAACGTGGGAGGGTCAGGCTACGTGCTGACGCACGGGTCAGTGCCAGCATACAGGCCAGGAGTAGGCTACGCTGGAGGGTAATGTCTAGGGCTGGTGGTGGGTTTCCGTTCCGGGCTAGGGTTAGGGTTAGGGAACGTCAAGGCTTAGGGCACAGGTGAAGGTACGGAAACGTGGGAGGGTCAGGCTACGTACTGATGCATGGGTCAGTGCCAGCGTACGGGCCAGGAGTAGGCTACAGCGTAGGGTAAGGTGTAGTGCTGGTGGTGGGTTTTCATTGTGGACCACGGTTAGGGTTAGGGAACGGCAAGGCTTAGGGCACAGGTGAGGGTACGGAAACGTGGGAGGGTCAGGCTATGTGCTGACGCACTGGTCAGTGCCATCGTATGGTCAAGGAGTAGGCTACGGCGTAGGGTAAGGTGTAGGGCTGGTGGTGGGTTTCCGTTCTGGGCTAGGGTTAGTGTTAGGGAATGGCAAGGCTTAGGGCACAGTTGAGGGTACGAAAAAGTGGGAGGGTCTGGCTACGTGCTGACGCACAGGTCAGTGCCAGCGTACGGGCCAGGAGTAGGCTACGGCGTAAGGTAAGGTGTAGGGCTGGTGGTGGGTTTCCGTTCTGGGCTAGGGTTAGGGTTAGGGAACGGCAAGGCTTAGGGCACAGGTGAGGGTACGGAAACGTGGGAGGGTCAGGCTACGTGCTGACGCACGGGTCATTGCCAGCGTATGGGCCAGGAGTAGGCTACGGCTTTTGGGTAAGTTTTGGGGCTGGTGGTGGGTTTCTGTTCTGGGCTAGGGTTAGGGATAGGAAACGGCAAGGCTTAGGGCACAGGTGAGGGTACGGAAACGTGGGGGGGTCAGGCTACGTGCTGACACACGGGTCAGTGCCAGTGTATAGGCCAGGAGTAGGCTACGGCGTAGGGTAAGCTGTAGGGTTCGTGGTGGGTTTCCGTTCCGGACTAGGGTTAGGGTTAGGGAAAGGCAAGGCTTAGTGCACAGGTGAGGTTACAGAAACGTGGGAGGGTCAGGCTATGTGGTGACGCACGTTTCAGTGCCAGCATACGGGCCAGGAGTAGGCTACGGCTTGGGGGTAACCTGTAGGGCTGGTGGTGGGTTTCCGTTCCTGTCTAGGGTTAGGGTTAGGGAACGGCAAGGCTTAGGGCACAGGTGAGGGTATGGTAACGTGGGAGGGTCAGGCTACATGCTGACGCACGGGTCAGTGCCAGCGTACGGGCCAGGAGTAGGCTACGGCGTAGGGTATGGTGTAGGGCTGGTGGTGGGTTTCCATTTCGGGCTACGGTTAGGGTTAGGGAACGGCAAGGCTTAGGGCACAGGTGAGGGTACAGAAACGAGGGAGGGTCAGGCTACGTGCTGACGCACAGGTGTGTGCCAGCGTACGGGTCAGGAGTAGGCTACGGCTTGTGGCTAAGCTATAGGGCTGGTGGTGGCTTTCCGTTCCGGGGTAGGGTTAGGGTTAGAGAACGGCAAGGCTTAGGGCACAGGTGAGTGTACGGAAACGTGGGAGGGTCAGGCTACGTGCTGACGCATGGGTCAGTGCCCGCGTACGGGCCAGGTGTAGGCTACAGCATTGGGTAAGTTGTAGGGCTGGTGGTGGGTTTCCGTTCTGGGCTAGGGTAAGGGATAGGGAACGGAAAGGCGTAGGGCACAGGTGAGGGTACGGAAACGTGGGAGGGTTAGGCTATGTGTCGATGCACTGGTCAGTGCCAGCGTACCAGCCAGGAGTAGGCTACGGCTTGGCGGTTAGGTGTAGGGCTGTTGGTGGGTTTCCGTACAGGGCTAGGGTTAGGGTTAGGGAACGGCAATGTTTAGGGCACAGGTGAGGGTACGGAAACGTGGGAGGTTCAGGCTACATGCTGACACACGGGTCAGTGCCATCGTACGGGCCAGGAGTAGGCTACGGCTTGTGGGTAAGGTTTAGAGCTGGTGGTGGGTTTCTGTTCAGGGCTAGGTTTAAGGTTAGGGAACGGCAAGGCTTACGGTACAGGTGAGGGTACGGAAACGTGGGAGGGTCAGGCTACGTGCTGACGCACGTGTCAGTGCCCGCGTACGGGCCAGGTGTAGGCTACGACATATGGTGAGGTGTAGGGCTGGTGTTGGTTTTCCGTTCCGGCTAGGGTTAGAGTTAGGGAACGGCAAGGCTTAGGGGACAGGTGAGGGTAAGGAAACGTGGGAGTGTCAGGCTACGTGGTGACGCACGGGTCAGTGTCAGCATACGGGCCAGGAGTAGACTACGGCTTGTGGGTAAGGTGTAGAGCTGGTGGTGGCTTTCCGTTCTGGGCTAGGGTTAGTGTTAGGAACGGCCAGGCTTAGGGCAGAGTTGAGGGTCCTGAAACGTGGGAGGGTCAGGCTACTTGCTGACACACGTGTCAGTGCCAGAGTACGGGCCAGGAGTAGGCTACGGCTTGGGGTTAAGGTGTAGGGCTGGTGGTGGGTTTCCAATCTGGGCTAGGGTTGGGTTAGGAACGGCCAGGCTTAGGGCACAGTTGAGGTTCCTGAAACGTGGGAGGGTCAGGCTACTTGCTGACGCACGTGTCAGTGCCAGAGTACGGGCCAGGAGTAGGCTACGGCTTGGGGTTAAGTTGTAGGGCTGGTGGTGGGTTTCCATTTTGGGCTAGGGTTACGGTTACGGAACGGCAAGGCTTAGTGCTCAGGTGAGGGTACGGAAACGTGGGAGGGTCAGGCTACGTGCTGACGCACGGGTCAGTGCCAGCATACAGGCCAGGAGTAGGCTACGCTGGAGGGTAATGTCTAGGGCTGGTGGTGGGTTTCCGTTCCGGGCTAGGGTTAGGGTTAGGGAACGTCAAGGCTTAGGGCACAGGTGAAGGTACGGAAACGTGGGAGGGTCAGGCTACGTACTGATGCATGGGTCAGTGCCAGCGTACGGGCCAGGAGTAGGCTACAGCGTAGGGTAAGGTGTAGTGCTGGTGGTGGGTTTTCATTGTGGACCACGGTTAGGGTTAGGGAACGGCAAGGCTTAGGGCACAGGTGAGGGTACGGAAACGTGGGAGGGTCAGGCTATGTGCTGACGCACTGGTCAGTGCCATCGTATGGTCAAGGAGTAGGCTACGGCGTAGGGTAAGGTGTAGGGCTGGTGGTGGGTTTCCGTTCTGGGCTAGGGTTAGTGTTAGGGAATGGCAAGGCTTAGGGCACAGTTGAGGGTACGAAAAAGTGGGAGGGTCTGGCTACGTGCTGACGCACAGGTCAGTGCCAGCGTACGGGCCAGGAGTAGGCTACGGCGTAAGGTAAGGTGTAGGGCTGGTGGTGGGTTTCCGTTCTGGGCTAGGGTTAGGGTTAGGGAACGGCAAGGCTTAGGGCACAGGTGAGGGTACGGAAACGTGGGAGGGTCAGGCTACGTGCTGACGCACGGGTCATTGCCAGCGTATGGGCCAGGAGTAGGCTACGGCTTTTGGGTAAGTTTTGGGGCTGGTGGTGGGTTTCTGTTCTGGGCTAGGGTTAGGGATAGGAAACGGCAAGGCTTAGGGCACAGGTGAGGGTACGGAAACGTGGGGGGGTCAGGCTACGTGCTGACACACGGGTCAGTGCCAGTGTATAGGCCAGGAGTAGGCTACGGCGTAGGGTAAGCTGTAGGGTTCGTGGTGGGTTTCCGTTCCGGACTAGGGTTAGGGTTAGGGAAAGGCAAGGCTTAGTGCACAGGTGAGGTTACAGAAACGTGGGAGGGTCAGGCTATGTGGTGACGCACATTTCAGTGCCAGCATACGGGCCAGGAGTAGGCTACGGCTTGGGGGTAACCTGTAGGGCTGGTGGTGGGTTTCCGTTCCGGGCTAGGGTTAGGGTTAGGGAACGGCAAGGCTTAGGGCACAGGTGAGGGTATGGTAACGTGGGAGGGTCAGGCTACATGCTGACGCACGGGTCAGTGCCAGCGTACGGGCCAGGAGTAGGCTACGGCGTAGGGTATGGTGTAGGGCTGGTGGTGGGTTTCCATTTCGGGCTACGGTTAGGGTTAGGGAACGGCAAGGCTTAGGGCACAGGTGAGGGTACAGAAACGAGGGAGGGTCAGGCTACGTGCTGACGCACGGGTCTGTGCCAGCGTACGGGTCAGGAGTAGGCTACGGCTTGTGGCTAAGCTATAGGGCTGGTGGTGGCTTTCCGTTCCGCGGTAGGGTTAGGGTTAGAGAAAGGCAAGGCTTAGGGCACAGGTGAGTGTACGGAAACGTGGGAGGGTCAGGCTACGTGCTGACGCATGGGTCAGTGCCCGCGTACGGGCCAGGTGTAGGCTACAGCATTGGGTAAGTTGTAGGGCTGGTGGTGGGTTTCCGTTCCGGGCTAGGGTAAGGGATAGGGAACGGAAAGGCGTAGGGCACAGGTGAGGGTACGGAAACGTGGGAGGGTTAGGCTATTTGTCGATGCACGGGTCAGTGCCAGCGTACCAGCCAGGAGTAGGCTACGGCTTGGCGGTTAGGTGTAGGGCTGTTGGTGGGTTTCCGTACCGGGCTAGGGTTAGGGTTAGGGAACGGCAATATTTAGGGCACAGGTGAGGGTACGGAAACGTGGGAGGTTCAGGCTACATGCTGACACACGGGTCAGTGCCATCGTACGGGCCAGGAATAGGCTATGGCTTGGGGGTAAGCTGTAGGGCTGGTGGTGGGTTTCCGTTCCGGACTAGGGTTAGGGTTAGGGAACAGCAACGCTTAGGGCACAGGTGAGGGTACGGAAACGTGTGAGGGTCAGGCTACGTGCTGACGCACGGGTCAGTGCCAGCGTACGGGCCAGGAGTAGGCTACGGCGTAGGGTAAGGTGTAGGGCTGCTGGTGGGTTTCCGTTCCTGGCTAGGGTTAGGGTGAGGGAACGGCAAGGCTTAGGGCACAGGTGTGGGTATGGAAACGTGGGAGGGTCAGGCTACGTGCTGACTCACGGGTCAGTGCCAGCGTACGGGCCAGGAGTAGGCTATGGCGTATGGTAAGGTGTAGGGCTTGTGGTGGGTTTCCGTTCCGGGCTACTGTTAGGGTTAGGGAACGGCAAGGCTTAGGGCACAGGTGAGGGTACGGAAACGTGTGAGGGTCAGGCTACATGCTGACGCATGTGTCAGTGCCAGCGTACGGGCCAGGAATAGGCTACGGCATACGGTAAGGTGTAGGGCTGGTGGTGGGATTCCGTTCCGGCTTGGGTTAGGGTTAGGGAACGGCAAGGCTTAGGGCACAGTTGAGGGTATGGAAACGTGGGAGGGTCAGGCTACATGCTGATGCACGTGTCAGTGCCAGCGTACCGGCCAGGAGTAGGCTATGGCGTAGGGTAAGGTGTAGGGCTGTTTCCCTTTCGGGCTACAGTTAGGGTTAGGGAATGGCAAAGCGTAGGGCACAGGTGAGGTTACGGAAACGTGGGATGGTCAGGCTACATCCTGATGCACATGTCAGTGCCAGCGTACCGGCCAGGAGTAGGCTACGGCTTGGTGGTTAGGTGTAGGGTTGGTGGTGTGTTTCCGTTCCAGGCTAGTGTTAGTGTTAGGGAACAGCAAGGCTTAGGGCACAGGTGAGGGTACGGAAATGTGGGAGGGTCAGGCTACGTGCTGACGCACGGGTCAGTGCCAGCGTACGGGCCAGGAGTAGGCTATGGCTTGGGGGTTAGGTGTAGGGCTGCTGGTGTGTTTCGGTTCCATACTAGGGTTAGGGTTAGGGAACAGCAAGGCTTAGGGCACAGGTGAGGTTACAGTAATGTGGGAAGTTCAGGCTACGTGCTGACGCACAGTTCAGTGCCAGCGTATGGACCAGGAGTAGGCTACGGCTTTGGGGTAAGGTGTAGGGCTGGTGGTGGGTTTCCGTTCCGGGCTTCGGTTAGAGTTAGGGAAGTCCAAGGCTTAGGGCTTAGCTGAGGGTATGGAAAAGTGGGAGGGTCAGGCTACGTGCTGACGCACGGGTCAGTGCCAGCGTACGGGCCAGGAGTAGGCTATGGCATGGGGGTAAGTTTTAGGGCTGGTGGTGTGTTTCCATTCCGGGCTAGGGTTAGGGTTAGGGAACGGCAAGGCTTAGGGCACAGGTGAGGGTACAGAAACGTGGTAGGGTCAGGCTACGTGCTGACGCATGGGTCAGTGCCAGCGTATGGGCCAGGAGTAGGCTACGGCGTAGGATAAGGCTTAGGGCTGGTGGTGGGTTTCCCTGCCGGGCTAGTGTTAGGGTAAGGGAACGGCAAGGTTTCGGGCCCAGGTGAGGGTATGGAAACGTGGGTGGGTCAGTCTACATGCTGTCGCACGGGTCAGTGCCAGCGTACGGGCCTGGAGTAGGATACGGCGTAGGGAAAGGTTTAGGGCTGGTGGTGGGTTTCCGTTCCGGGCTAGGGTTAGGGTTAGGGAACGGCAAAGCTTAGGGCACAGGTGAGGGTACGGAAACGTGGGAGGGTCAGGCTACGTGCTGACGCACGTGTCAGTGTCAGCGTACAGGCCAGGAGTAGGCTACGCCATAGGGTAAGGTCTATGGCTTGTAGTGTGTTTCCGTTCTGGGCTAGGGTTAGGGTTAGGGAACGTCAAGGCTTAGGGCACAGGTGAGGGTACGGAAACGTGGGAGGGTCAGGCTACGTGCTTACGCATGGGTCAGTGCCAGCATACAGGCCAGCAGTAGGTTACAGCGTAGGGTAAGGTATAGGGCTGGAGGTGGGTTTCCGTTCTGTGCTAGGGTTAGGGTTAGGGAACGGCAAGGCATAGGGCACAGGTGAGGGTACGAAACGTGGGAGGGTCAGGCTACGTGCTGACGCATGGGTCAGTGCCAGCATACGGGCCAGGAGTAGGCTGCAGCTTGGGGGTAAGTTTTAGGGCTGGTGGTGGGTTTCCGTTCCGGGCTAGGGTTAGGGTAAGAAAACGGCAAGGCTTAGGGCACATGTGAGGGTACGGAAACGTGGGCGGGTGAGGCTACGTGCTGACGCCTGGGTCAGTGCCAGCGTACGGGCCAGGAGTAGGCTACGGCGTTGGGTAAGGTGTAGGGCAGGTTGTGGGTTTCCGTTCTGGGCTAGGGTTAGGGTTAGGGAACGGCAAGGCTTACGGCACAGGTGAGGGTACGGAAACGTGGGAGGGTCAGGCTACTTGCTGACCCACGGGTCAGTGCCAGCGTATGGGCCAGGAGTAGTCTACGGCTTGGGGGTAAGATGTAGAGCTGGTGGTCCGTTTCCGTTCCGGGCTAGGGTTAGGGTTACGGAACGGCAAGGCTTAGGGCACTGGTGAGGGTTACGGAAACGTGGGAGGGTCAGGCTACGTGCTGACGCACGGGTCAGTGTCAGCGTACAGGCCAGGAGTAGGCTACGACGTAGGGTAAGGTGTAGGGCTGGTGGTGGGTTTCCGTTCCGGGCTAGGGTTAGGGTTAGGAAACGTCAAGGCTTAGGGCACAGGTGAGGTTACGGAAACGTGGGAGGGTCAGGCTACGTACTGATGCACGGGTCAGTGCCAGCATAGGGGCCAGGAGTAGGATACGGCGAAAGGTAAGGTGTAGGGCTGGTGGTGGGATTTCGTTCCGGGCTACGGTTAGGGTTAGGGAACGGCAAGGCTTAGGGCACAGGTGAGGGTATGGAAACGTGGGAGGGTCAGGCTACGTGCAGCCACACGGGTCATTGCCAGCGTACGGGCCAGGAGTAGGCTACGGCGTTGGGTAAGGTGTAGGGCAGGTGGTGGGTTTCCGTTCTGGGCTAGGTTTAGGGTTAGGGAACGGCAAGGCTTAGGGCCCAGGTGAGGGTACGCCAACGTGGCAGTGTCAGGATACGTTCTGACGCACGGGTCAGTGCCAGCGTATGGACCAGGAGTAGACTACGGCTTGGGGGTAAGTTTTAGGGCTGGTGGTGGGTTTCCGTTCTGGGCTAGGGTTAGGGTTAGTGAACGGCAAGGCTTAGGGCACAGGTGAGGTTACGGAAACGTGGGAAGGTCAGGCTACGTGATGATGAAAGGGTCAGTGCCTGCGTACGAGCCAAGAATAGGCTACGGCTTAGGGAAAGGTGTAGGGCTGGTGGTGGGTTTCCGTTCAGGGCTAGGGTTAGGGTTAGGGAACGGCAAGGATTAGGACACAGGTGAGGTTCCGCAAACGTTGGAGGGTCAGGCTACGTGCTGACGCACAGGTCAGTTCCAGCGTACGGGCCAGGAGTAGGCTAAGGCTTGGGGGTAAGTTGTAGGGCTGGTGGTGGTTTTCCGTTCCGGGCTAGGGTTAGGGTTAGGGAATGGCAAGGCTTAGGGCACATTTGAGGTTACGGAAACGTGGGAGGGTCAGGCTACGTGCTGACGCACGGGTCAGTGCCAGCGTACGGCCAGGAGTAGGCTACGGCATAGGGTAAAGTGTAGGGCTGGTGGTGGGTTTCCGTTCCGGGCTAGGGTTAGGGTTAGGGAACAGCAAGGCTTAGGGCACAGGTGAGGGTACTGAAACGTGGGAGGGTCAGGCTACGTGGTGACGCACGGGTCAGTGCCAGCGTACGGGCCAGGAGTAGGCTACGGCTTTGGAGTTAGGTGTAGGGCTGGTGGTGGGTTTCCTTTCTGGGCTAGGGTTAGGGTTAGGGAACAGCAAGGCTTAGGGCACAGGTGAGGGTACGGAAACGTGGTAGGGTCAGGCTACGTGCTGATGCCTGGGACAGTGCCAGCGTTCGGGCCAGGAGTAGGCTACGGCGTAGGGTAAGGTGTAGGACTGGTTGTGGGTTACCTTTCCGGGCTAGGGTTAGGGTTAGGGAACGGCAAGGCTTAGGGCCCCAATGTGGGTACGGAAACGTGGGGGCTTCAAATTACATGCTGACGCACAGGTCAGTGCCAGCGAACGGGCCAGGAGTAGGCTACGGCGTAGGGTAAGGTGTAGGGCTGGTGGTGGTTTTCTGTTCCGGGCTACGGTTAGTGTTAGGGAACAGCAAGGCTTAGGGCACAGGTGAGGGTACGGAAACGTGGGAGGGTCAGGCTACGTGGTGACGCACGGGCCAGTGCCAGCGTACCGGCCAGGAGTAGGCTACGGCTTGGTGGTTAGGTGTAGGGCTGGTGGTGGGTTTCCATTCCAGGCTAGGGTTAGTGTTAGGGAACAGCAAGGCTTAGGGCACAGGGGAGGGTACGGAAACGTGGGAGGGTCAGGCTACATGCTGACGCATGGGTCAGTGCCAGCGTACGGGCCAGGAGTACGCTATGGCTTGGGGGTTAGGTGTAGGGCTTGCGGTGTGTTTCCCTTCCGTACTAGTGTTAGGGTTAAGGAACGGCAAGGCTTAGGGCACAGGTGACGTTACGGTAATGTGGGAAGGTCAGGCTACGTGCTGACGCACATGTCATTGCCAGCGTATGGACCAGGAGTAGGCTACGGCTTGGGGGTAAGGTGTAGGGCTGGTGGTGGGTTTCCGTTGGGGGCTAGGGTTAGGGTTATGGAACGGCAAGGCTTAGGGCACAGGTGAGGGTACGGAAACTTTGGAGGGTCAGGCTACATGCTGACGCATGGGTCAGTGCCAGCGTACGGGCCAGGAGTAGGCTACGGCTTGTGGGTAAGGTTTAGGGCTGGTGGTGGGTTTCCGTTCCGGGCTAGGGTTTGAGTTAGGGAACGGCAAGGCTTAGGGCAGAGGTGACGGTACGGTAACATGGGAGGGTCAGGCTATGTGCTGAAGCACATGTCAGTGCCCGCGTACGGGCCAGGTGTAGGCTACGTCATAGGGTAAAGTTTAGGGCTGGTGGTGGGTTTCCGTTCCGGGCTAGGGTTAGGGTTACGGAACGGCAAGACTTAGGGCACAGGTGAGGGTACAGAAACGTGGGTGGGTCAGGCTACATGCTGACGCAAGGGTCAGTGCCACCGTACAGGCCAGGAGTAGGCTACGGCGTAGGTTAAGGTGTAGGGCTGGTGGTGGGTTTCCATTCAGGGCTAGGGTTAGGGTTAGGGAACGTCAAGGCTTAGGG
Source organism: Mesoplodon mirus (assembly GCF_964341445.2). Taxonomy (NCBI): domain Eukaryota; kingdom Metazoa; phylum Chordata; class Mammalia; order Artiodactyla; family Ziphiidae; genus Mesoplodon; species Mesoplodon mirus. Next base: position 92,763,122 of record NC_138989.1, read on the forward strand.
CACAGGTGATGGTACGGAAACATGGGAGGGTCAGGCTACGTACTGACGCACGGGTCAGTGCCAGCGTACGGGCCAGGAGTAGGCTACGGCGTAGGGTAAGGTGTAGGGCTGGTGGTGGGTTTTCATTGTGGACCACGGTTAGTGTTAGGGAACGGCAAGGCTTAGGGCACAGGTGAGGGTACGGAAACGTGGGAGGGTCAGGCTACGTGCTGACGAACGTGTCAGTGCCAGAATACGGGCCAGGAGTAGGCTACGTCTTGGGGCTAAGGTTTAGGGCTGTTGGTGGGTTTCCGTTGGGGACTAGGGTTAGGATTAGGGAACGGCAAGGCTTAGGGCACAGGTGAGGGTACGGATACGTGGGATGGTCTGACAACGTGCTGACGCACGGGTCATTGCCAGCGTACGGGCCAGTAGTAGGCTACGGCGTAGGGTATGGTGTAGGGCTGGTGGTGGGTTTCCGTTCCGGTCTAGGGTTAGGGTTAGAGAACGGCACGGCTTAGGGCACAGGTGAGTGTACGGAAACGTGGGAGGTTCCGGCTACGTGGTGACGCACGGGTCAGTGCCAGCGTACGGGCCAGGAGTAGGCTACGGCGTAGGGTAAGGTGTAGGGCTGGTGGTGGGTTTTCATTGTGGACCACGGTTAGTGTTAGGGAACGGCAAGGCTTAGGGCACAAGTGAGGGTACGGAAACGTGGGAGGGTCAGGCTACGTGCTGACGAACGTGTCAGTGCCAGAATACGGGCCAGGTGTAGGCTACGGCTTGGGGCTAAGTTTTAGGGCTGGTGGTGGCTTTCCGTTCTGGGCTAGGGTTTGGGTTAGAGAACGGCAAGGCTTAGGGCACAGGTAAGGGTACGGAAAAGTGGGAGGTTCAGGCTACGTGCTGACGCATGGGTCAGTGCCCTCGTACGGGCCAGGTGTAGGCTACAGCATAGGGTAAGGTGTAGGGCTGGTGGTGGGTTCCCGTTCCGGGCTAGGGTTAGGGTTAGGGAACGGCAAGGATTAGGGCACAGGTGAGGGTACGGAAACGTGGGAGGGTCAGGCTACGTGCTGACGCACGGGTCAGTGCCAGCGTATGGGACAGGAGTAGGCTACGGCTTGTGGCTAAGTTTTAGGGCTGGTGGTGTGTTTCCGTTCCGGGCTAGGGTTAGGGTTACGGAACGGCAAGGCTTAGGGCACGGGTGAGGATACGGAAACGTGGGAGGGTCAGGCTACTTGCTGATGCTCGGGTTAGTGCCACTGAACGGGCCAGGAGTAGGCTACGGCTTGGGGGTTTGTTGTAGGGTTGGTGGTGGGTTTCTGTTCTTGGCTAGGGTTAGGGTTAAGGAACGGCAAGGCTTAGGGCATAGGTGAGGGTACGGAAACGTGGGAGGGTCGGGCTACGTGCTGACACACGAGTTAGTGGCAGCGAACAGGCCAGGAGTAGGCTACGGCGTAGGGTAAGGTGTAGGGCTGGTGGTGGGTTTCCGTTCCGGGCTAGGTTTAGGGTTAGGGAACGGCAAGCTTAGGGCACATGTGAGGTACAGAAACGTGGGAGGGTCGGGCTACATGCTGACGCACGGTTCACTGCCAGCGAACGGGCCAGGAGTAGGCTACGGCGTAGGGTAAAGTTTAGGGCTGGTTATGGGTTTCCGTTCGGGTCTAGGGTTAGGGTTAGGGAACGGCAATGCTTAGGCCACAGGTGAGTGTACGGAAAAGTGGGAGGTTCAGGTTACATGCTGACGCACAGGTCAGTGCCAGCGTACGGGCCAGTAGTAGCCTACTGCTTGGGGGTTAGGTGTAGGGCTGGTGGTAGGTTTCCGTTCCTGGCTAGGTTTAGGGATAGGGAACGGCAAAGCTTAGGACACACGTGAGGTTACAGAAACGTGGGAGGTTCGGGCTACCTGCTGACGCACGGATCAGTGCCAGCGTACGGGCCAGGAGTAGGCTATGGCCTAGGGTAAGGTCTAGGGCTTGTGTTGGGTTTCCGTTCCGGGCTAGGGTTAGGGTAAGGGAACGGCAAGGCTTAGGGCACAGTTGAGGGTATGGAAACGTGGGATGGTCTGGCTATGTGCTGACGCACGGGTCAGTGACAGCGTATGGGCCAGGAGTAGGTTACGGCATAGGGTAAGGTGTAGGGCTGGTGGCGGGTTTCCGTTCCAGGCTAGCGTTGGGGTTAGGGAACGGCAAGGCTTAGGAGTTGCCAGGCTGCCACCTGTAAAGAAGAGGATGCGTCACCCATAACGTCTGATGAAATTTCTCTCCGTGCTGAGGTGAGTAAGGAAAAAAAGGAGTGGGGGCCGGGATAGGAGGGGTATCTCAGGCAGGAAAATGGAAAGCTTCCAGAAGAGCGCCCGTGGCCAGGACCATCCTGGCTGGCCTGCAGGCACCAAGTGGGCCTGTGTGCTGTCGCTGGTGTGGCTCCACTGCCCTTCGTCTAGGCTTTCAAGCCCTTGTACATATTCAGGTGTTTTACCTGTGAAGGGTGGGAACAGTTCAGCAGCAGCTGGCCTGGGGCTCAGCTCACGTTTACTCACAGATGCCTTGGCACGGTCCCGCAGCTTGTCAATGAGGACCCTCCTTGCGTGGGGTGGGGCTGCTGGCTGTATGGGAGATGATTCTCCACATCTGACCAATTTCAGAATTGTTTACCGCTGGAGTAAGTGCCTTGATAGTGTTTTCCTCTGTATAACTGTTGGGTTCAGGTTTTTTTTTTCTCCATTGTTTCAAGTTAAATTTTATTCCTCTTTTATGTATTTATAGATATAAGCATGGAAATAAGTCATTCATATAAATACATCTGTGTGAATGGAAGAACTTTTTTCTGTTTTATTTTTAAAAATTTTGAAATTTAATTTTATTTTCTTATACAGCAGGTTATTATTAGTTATGTATTTTATGCATTTACATGTATACAGGTCAATCCCAATCTCCCAACTCATCCCACCACCACCACCACCCCATGGCTTCCCCCTCTTTGTGTCCATACGTTTGTTCTCTACCTCTGTGTCTCTATTTCTGCCCTGCAAACAAGTTCATCTGTACCACTTTTCTAGGTACCAAATATAGGCATTAATATACAATATTTGTTTTTCTGTTTCTGACTTACTCCACTCTGTATGACAGTCTCTAGATCCATCGAGTTCTCTACAAATGACCCAGTTTCATTCCTTTATATGGTTGAGTAATACTCCATTTTATATATGTACCACATCTTTATCCGTTCTTCTGTCTGTGGTCATTTAGGTTGCTTCCATTACCTGGCTATTGTAAATAGTGCTGCAATGAACATTGTGGTGAATGTGTCTCTTTGATTTATGGTTTTCTCTGGGTATATGCTCAGAAGTGGGATTGCTGGATCAGATGGTACTCCTCTTTTTAGTTTTTTAAAGGAACCTCCATACTGTTCTCCATAGTGACTGTATCAATTTACATTCCCACCAATAGTGGAAGAGGGTTCCTTTTGTCAACACCCTCCCCAGAATTTTTGTTTGTAGATTTTCTGATGATGCCGACTCTAATGGGTGTGACGTCATAACTTATTGTAGTTTTGATTTGCATTTCTCTAACAATTAGTGATGTTGAGCAGCTTTTCATGTGCGTCTTGGCCATCTCTGAGTCTTCTTTGAAGAAACGTCTCTTTAGATCTTCTGCCCATTTTTGTATTGGGTGGTTTGTTTTTTTTAATATTAAGCTGCATGAGCTGTTTATATATATTGGAGATTAAACCTCTGTCCATTGATTCGTTTGCAACCATTTTCGCCCATTCTGAGGGATGCCTTTTTCCATTCCCGTTTTTTTTTAACAAAAAAGGAAAGAAAGGAAAAGAAGCAGAACACTAATGTGCGTAAAATATGCCTTTTGAAACGGTCGTTTTGAAATATGGACGTCCTTTGAATTTTTTGGTCGATATGTGACCCCAGGATTTGTTTTCAGGGCAGGTGTCATTTACAGGCCTGCAATGATTTTGAATATCAACTGACCATTAGCGCTGGGATTAAAGCTGCTGTTGTGTGAAATGGCCACAAGGTGGCAGCAGTTCTCCCTTACCAAATCTGGTTACTAGGGCAAGAGAGCCTCAGTGGAAGTGGTGTTCTAGATTGGAATTTAGAATGGAATGTGCCAGGAGAAAGCCCCTCAAGTTTGTCTCACTACTTCTTGTTGGTGTTTTTAATTTAATTTTTTTTATTTTTTATTACAGCAAGTTTGATTACAATGTTTGGCTTGTTGTAGGTGTGGAAGATGTGGTTCTTTTACACATATACAGATGTCTGTTCTTCCTGGGATCCATTTCCCATGTACGTTATGACAGAATGTTGAGTAGTCCTCTCTTGGTAGTCTGTAGGTCGTTGGTGATTATATATGTCACCTGTGTTTGTATATGTGTGTTAACCCCGATATCGTAATGAAACCAATCCTCACACCTTTCCATTGGTGAACCATAAGTTTGTTTAATGAATCTGTGATTGCCCTTCTCCGTGGAAGTATCTGCCCCGGTATCCATTTTTAGGTAACACCTATAAGTGATATGATATGATATGTGTCTTTCACTTTCTGACTTACTACAAGTCACGTGATTACTTCTAGACTGATTTACGGTGCTGCAAATTGCATTGTGTCCTTTTTTCCCTTGGCTTCTCTTCTGCCTTAGCGAGGTCCATTTTCACCAATGTGATTCCCTGAGGGTTGTGGATTAGCTGACCTGGGCAGCCTTACCCTGCCGGCCTGCCCTCCCCAGGTGTGCCTCGTTGAGGTCAATATAAACAGCGCTCCAGGCAGCAATAGCCCCTGAAGCTGTGCCTGACTCCATATTCTCTGCCCCATCAGCAGTCTCGGGGCTGTGCTCGTGGGAGGGAGTGAGGGGCCACAGCTTTGTGGGTGGCCCGGTGTGAGTGGGACTCTGCTGGCCTTTCTGCAGGAGTTGCCAGGCTGCCACCTGTAAAGAAGAGAATGTGTCACCCATACCTTCCGCTGGAATTTCTCTCCGGACAGAGGTGAGGAAGGAAAAAAGCAGTGGGGGCCGGGACAGGAGGGGTATCTCAGACAGGGCCATGGAAAGCTTCCGGAAGAGCGCCTGGGGACAAGACCAACCTGACTAGCCTGCAGGCAACAAGTTGGCTTGCGTGCTGTCGCTGCTGTGGCTCGACGGCCCTTCCTCTAGGCTTTCAAGCCGTTGTACATATTCAGGTGTTTTACCTGGGAATGGTGGGAACAGTTCAGCAGCAGCTGGCCTGGGGCTCAGCTCACGTTTACTCACAGATGCCTCGGCACGGTCTCCCAGCTTTGCAATGAGGACGCTACTTGCGTGGGGGGTGGGTTGCTGGCTGTATGGGAGATGGTTTCCCACCTCTGACCAATTTCAGAATTGTTTACCGCTGGAGCAAGTGCCCTGATAGGGTTTTCCTCTGTATAACTCGTGGGTTCAGGTTTTTTTTTTTTCTTTTATGGTTCAAGTTAGATTTTATGCCTCTTTTATATATTTATAGATATAAGCATTGAAATAATTCATTCCTATAAATACATCTGTGTGACGGGAAGAACTTTTTTCTCTTTTATTTTTAAATTTTATTTTTTAAAATTTTGAAATTTAATTTTATTTTTTTTATACAGCAGGTTATTATTAGTTATGTATTTTATGCATATACATGTATACAGGTCAATCCCAATCTCCTAACTCATCCCACCACCACCAACCCATGGCTTCCCACACTTGGTGTCCATACGTTTGTTCTCTACCTCTGTGTCTCTATTTCTTCCCTGCAAACCAGTTCATCTGTACCATTTTTTAGGCTCCACATATATGCATTAATATACAATATTTGTTTTCCTCTTTCTGACTTACTTCATTCTGTATGACAGTCTCTCGATCCATCGATGTCTCTACAAATGACCCAGTTTCATTCCTTTTTATGGCCGAGTAATATTCCATTTTATATATGTACCACATCTTTATCCATTCATCTGTCTGTGGGCATTTAGGTTGCTTCCATTACCTGGCTATTGTAAATAGTGCTGCAACGAACATTGTGGTGAATGTGCCTTTTTGATTTACGTTTTTCTCTGGGTATATGCCCAGAAGTGGGATTGCTGGATCAGATGGTAATTCTATTTCTCGTTTTTTTAAGGAAATTCCATACTGTTCTCCATAGTGACCGTATCAATTTACATTCCCACCAATAGTGGAAGAGGGCTCCTTTTGTCCACACCCTCCCCAGAATTGGTTGTTTGTAGATTTTCTGATGATGCCGATTCTAACAGGTGTGAGGTGATACCTCATTGTAGTTTTGATTTGCATTTCTCTAATAATTAGTGCTGTTGAGCAGCTTTTCATGTGCGTCTTGGCCATCTCTGTGTCTTCTTTGAAGAACGTCTCTTTAGATCTTCTGCCCATTTTTGTATTGGGTTGTTTGTTTTTTTAATATTAAGCTGCATGAGCTGTTTATATATATTGGAGATTAAACCTCTGTCCATTGATTCGTTTGCAACTATTTTCGCCCATTCTGAGGGATGCGTTTTTCCATTCCCGTTTTTTTTAACAAAAAAGGAAAGAAAGGAAAAGAAGCAGAACACTAATGTGCGTAAAATATGCCTTTTGAAACGGTCGTTTTGAAATATGGACGTCCTTTGAATTTTTTGGTCGATATGTGACCCCAGGATTTGTTTTCAGGGCAGGTGTCATTTACAGGCCTGCAATGATTTTGAATATCAACTGACCATTAGCGCTGGGATTAAAGCTGCTGTTGTGTGAAACGGCCACAAGGTGGCAGCAGTTCACCCTTACCAAATCTGGTTACTAGGGCAAGAGAGCCTCAGTGGAAGTGGTGTTCTAGATTGGAGTTTAGAATGGAATGTGCCAGGAGAAAGCCCCTCACGTTTGTCTCACTACTTCTTGTTCGTGTTTTTAATTTAATTTTTTTTATTTTTTATTACAGCAAGTTTGATTACAATGTTTGGCTTGTTGTAGGTGTGGAAGATGTGGTTCTTTTACACATATACAGATGTCTGTTCTTCCTGGGATCCTTTTCCCATGTACGTTATGACAGAATGTTGAGTAGTCCTCTCTTGGTATTCTGTAGGTCTTTGGTGATTATATATGTCACCTGTGTTTGTATATGTCTGTTAACCCCGATATCGTAATGAAACCAATCCTCACACCATTCCATTGGTGCACCATAAGTTTGTTTAATGAATCTGTGATTGCCCTTCTCCGTGGAAATATCTGCCCTGGTATCCATTTTTAGGTAACACCTATAAGTGATATGATATGATATGTGTCTTTCACTTTCTGACTTACTACAAGTCACGTGATTACTTCTAGGCTCATTTACGGTGCTGCAAATGGCATTGTGTCCTTTTTTTCCTTGGCTTCTCTTCTGCCTTAGCGAGGTCCATTTTCAACAATGTGATTCCCTGAGGGTTGTGGATTAGCTGACCTGGGCAGCCTTACCCTGCCGGCCCGCCCTCCCCAGGTGTGCCTCGTTGAGTTCAATATAAACAGCGCTCCAGGCAGCAATAGCCCCTGAAGCTGTGCCTGACTCCATATTCTCTGCCCCATCAGCAGTCTCGGGGCTCTGCTGGTGGGAGGGAGTGAGGGGCCACAGCTTTGTGGGTGGCCCGGTGTGAGTGGGGCTCTGCTGGCCTTTCTGCAGGAGTTGCCAGGCTGACACCTGTAAAGAAGAGAATGTGTCACCCATACCTTCCGCTGGAATTTCTCTCCGGACAGAGGTGAGGAAGGAAAAAAGCAGTGAGGTCCGGGACAGGAGGGGTATCTCAGGCAGGGCAATGGAAAGCTTCCGGAAGAGCGCCCAGGGCCATGACCACCCTGGCTGGCCTGCAGGCACCAAGTTGGCCTGCGTGCTGTCGCTTGTGTGGCTCCACGGCCCTTCCTCTAGGCTTTCAAGCCCTTGTATATATTCAGGTGTTTTACCTGGGAAGGGTGGGAACAGTTCAGCAGCAGCTGGCCTGGGGCTCAGCTCACGTTTACTCACAGATGCCTCGGCACAGTCCCCCAGCTTTGCAATGAGGATGCTCCTTGTGTGGGGGGTGGGGTGCTGGCTGTATGGGAGATGGTTCCCCGCCTCTGACCAATTTCAGAATTGTTTACCGCTGGAGCAAGTGTCCAGATAGGGTTTTCCTGTGTATAAATGGTGGGTTCAGGTTTTTTTTTTCTTTTATGTTTCAAGTTAGATTTTATTCCTCATTTACGTATTTATAGATATAAGCATGGAAATAATTCATTCCTATAAATACATCTGTGTGATGGGAAGAACTTTTTACTTTTTTATTTTTAAATTTTATTTTTTACAAATTTGAAATTTAAATTTATTTATTTTTTTTATACAGCACGTTATTATTATTTATGTATTTTATGCATATACATGTATACAGGTCAATCCCAATCTCCCAACTCATCCCACCACCACCACCCCATGGCTTCCCACACTTGGTGTCCATACGTTTGTTCTCTACCTCTGTGTCTCTATTTCTTCCCTGCAAACCAGTTCATCTGTACCATTTTTTAGGCTCCACATATATGCATTAATATACAATATTTGTTTTCCTCTTTCTGACTTACTTCATTCTGTATGACAGTCTCTCGATTCATCGATGTCTCTACAAATGACCCAGTTTCATTCCTTTTTATGGCCGAGTAATATTCCATTTTATATATGTACCACATCTTTATCCATTCAACTGTCTGTGGGCATTTAGGTGGCTTCTATTACCTGGATATTGTAAATTGTGCTGCAACGAATATTGTGGTGAATGTGCTTTTTGATTTACGGTTTTCTCTGGGTATATGCCCAGAAGTGGGATTGCTGGATCAGATGGTAATTCTATTTCTAGTTTTTTTAAGGAAACTCCATACTGTTCTCCATAGTGACTGTATCAATTTACATTCCCACCAATAGTGGAAGAGGGCTCCTTTTGTCCACACCCTCCCCAGAATTGGTTGTTTGTAGATTTTCTGATGATGCCGATTCTAACGGGTGTGAGGTGATACCTCATTGTAGTTTTGATTTGCATTTCTCTAATAATTAGTGCTGTTGAGCAGCTTTTCATGTGCGTCTTGGCCATCTCTGTGTCTCCTTTGAAGAAACATCTCTTTAGATCTGCTGCCCATTTTTGTATTGGGTTGTTTGTTTTTTTAATATTAAGCTGCATGAGCTGTTTATATATATTGGAGATTAAACCTCTGTCCATTGATTCGTTTGCAACGATTTTTGCCCATTCTGAGGGATGCCTTTTTCCATCCCGTTTTTTTTTAACAATAAAGGAAAGAAAGGAAAAGAAGCAGAACACTAATGTGCGTAAAATATGCCTTTTGAAACGGTCGTTTTGAAATATGGACGTCCTTTGAATTTTTTGGTCGATATGTGACCCCAGGATTTGTTTTCAGGGCAGGTGTCATTTACAGGCCTGCAATGATTTTGAATATCAACTGACCATTAGCGCTGGGATTAAAGCTGCTGTTGTGTGAAACGGCCACATGGTGGCAGCAGTTCACCCTTACCAAATCTGGTTACTAGGGCAAGAGAGCCTCAGTGGAAGTGGTGTTCTAGATTGGAATTTAGAATGGAATGTGCCAGGAGAAAGCCCCTCAAGTTTGTCTCACTACTCCTTGTTCCTGTTTTTAATTTAATTTTTTTATTTTTTAATACAGCAAGTTTGATTACAATGTTTGGCTTGTTGTAGGTGTGGAAGATGTGGTTCTTTTACACATATACAGATGTCTGTTCTTCCTGGGATCCTTTTCCCATGTACGTTATGACAGAATGTTGAGTAGTCCTCTCTTGGTATTCTGTAGGTCTTTGGTGATTATATATGTCACCTGTGTTTGTATATGTCTGTTATCCCCTATATCGTAATGAAACCAATCCTCACACCTTTCCATTCGTGAACCATAAGTTTGTTTAATGAATCTGTGATTGCCCTTCCCCGTGGAAATATCTGCCCTGGTATCCATTTTTAGGTAACACCTATAAGTGATATGATATGGTATGTGTCTTTCACTTTCTGACTTACTACAAGTCACGTGATTACTTCTAGACTCATTTACGGTGCTGCAAATGGCATTTTGTCCTTTTTTTCCTTGGCTTCTCTTCTGCCTTAGCGAAATCCATTTTCAACAATGTGATTCCCTGAGGGTTGTGGATTAGCTGACCTGGGCAGCCTTACCTTGCCGGCCCGCCCTCCCCAGGTGTGCCTCGTTGAGGTCAATATAAACAGCGCTCCAGGCAGCAATAGCCCCTGAAGCTGTGCCTGACTCCATATTCTCTGCCCCATCAGCAGTCTCGGGGCTCTGCTGGTGGGTGGGAGTGAGGGGCCACAGCTTTGTGGGTGGCCCGGTGTGAGTGGGGCTTTGCTGGCCTTTCTGCAGGAGTTGCCAGGCTGACACCTGTAAAGAAGAGCATGTGTCACCCATACCTTCCGCTGGAATTTCTCTCCGGACAGAGTTGAGGAAGGAAAAAAGCAGTGGGGGCCAGGACAGGAGGGGTATCTCAGGCAGGGCAATGGAAAGCTTCCAGAAGAGCTCCTGTGGCCAGGGCCACTCTGGCTGGCCTGCAGGCACCAAGTTGGCCTGCGTGCTGTCGCTGGTGTGGCTCCACGGCCCTTCCTCTAGGATTTCAAGCCCTTGTACATATTCAGGTGTTTTACCTGGGAAGGGTGGGAACAGTTCAGCAGCAGCTGGCCTGGGGCTCAGCTCACGTTTACTCACAGATGCCTCGGCACAGTGCCCCAGCTTTGCAATGAGGACGCTCCTTGTGTGAGGGGTGGGGTGCTGGCTGTATGGGAGATGGTTCCCCACCTCTGACCAATTTCAGAATTGTTTACAGCTGGAGCAAGTGTCCAGATAGGATTTTCCTCTGTATAAATGGTGGGTTCAGGTTTTTTTTTTTCTTTTATGTTTCAAGTTAGATTTTATTCCTCTTTTATGTATTTATAGATATAAGCATGGAAATAATTCATTCCTATAAATTCATCTGTGAGACGGGAAGAACTTTTTCCTCTTTTATTTTTAAATTTTATTGTTTAGAATTTTGAAATTAATTAATTTATTTTTTTATACAGCAGGTTATTATTAGTTATGTATTTTCTGCATATAAATGTATACAGGTCAATCCCAATCTCCCAACTCATCCCACCACCACCACCCCATGGCTTCCCACACTTGGTGTCCATACGTTTGTTCTCTACCTCTGTGTCTCTATTTCTTCGCTGCAAACCAGTTCATCTCTACCATTTTTTAGGTTCCCCATATATGCCTTAATATACAGTATTTGGTTTCCTCTTTTTGACTTCATTCTGTATGACAGTCTCTTGATCCATCGATGTCTCTACAAATGACCCAGTTTCATTCCTTTTTATGGCCGAGTAATATTTCATTTTATATATGTACCACATCTTTATCCATTCATCTGTCTGTGGGCATTTAGGTTGCTTCCATTACCTGGCTATTGTAAATAGTGCTGCAATGAACATTGTGGTGAATGTGCCTTTTTGATTTACGGTTTTCTCTGGGTATATGCCCAGAAGTGGGATTGCTGGATCAGATGGTAATTCTATTTCTAGTTTTTTTAAGGAAACTCCATACTGTTCTCCATAGTGACTGTATCAATTTACATTCCCACCAATAGTGGAAGAGGGCTCCTTTTGTCCACACCCTCCCCAGAATTGGTTGTTTGTAGATTTTCTGATGATGCCGATTCTAACGGGTGTGAGGTGATACCTCATTGTAGTTTTGATTTGCATTTCTCTAAAAATTAGTGCTGTTGAGCAGCTTTTCATGTGCGTCTTGGGCATCTCTGTGTCTTCTTTGAAGAAACGTCTCTTTAGATCTTCTGCCCATTTTTGTATTGGCTTGTTTGTTTTTTTTAATATTAAGCTGCATGAGCTGTTTATATATATTGGAGATTAAACCTCTGTACATTGATTCGTTTGCATCGATTTTTGCCCATTCTGAGGGATGCCTTTTTCCATTCCCGTGTTTTTTAACAAAAAAGGAAAGAAAGGAAAAGAAGCAGAACACTAATGTGCGTAATATATGCCTTTTGAAACGGTCGTTTTGAAATATGGACGTGCTTTGATTTTTTTGGTCGATATGTGACCCCAGGATTTGTTTTCAGGGCAGGTGTCATTTACAGGCCTGCAAAGATTTTGAATATCAACTGACCATTAGCGCTGGGATTAAAGCTGCTGTTGTGTGAAACGGCCACAAGGTGGCAGCAGTTCACCCTTACCAAATCTGGTTACTAGGGCAAGATAGCCTCAGTGGAAGTGGTGTTCTAGATTGGAATTTAGAATGGAATGTGCCAGGAGAAAGCCCCTCAAGTTTGTCTCACTACTTCTTGTTCGTGTTTTTAATTTAATTTTTTTATTTTTTATTACAGCAAGTTTGATTACAATGTTTGGCTTGTTGTAGGTGTGGAAGATGTGGTTCTTTTACACATATACAGATGTCTGTTCTTCCTGGGATCCTTTTCCCATGTACGTTATGACAGAATGTTGAGTAGTCCTCTCTTGGTATTCTGTAGGTCTTTGGTGATTATATATGTCACCTGTGTTTGTATATGTCTGTTAACTCCGATATCGTAATGAAACCAATCCTCACACCTTTCAATTGGTGAACCATAAGTTTGTTTAATGAATCTGTGATTGCCCTTCTCCGTGGAAATATCTGCCCTGGTATCCATTTTCAGGTAACAACTATAAGTGATATGATATGATATGTGTCTTTCACTTTCTGACTTACTACAAGTCACGTGATTACTTCTAGACTCATCTACGGTGCTGCAAATGGCATTGTGTCCTTTTTTCCCTTGGCTTCTCTTCTGCCTTAGCGAGGTCCATTTTCACCAATGTAATTCCCTGAGGGTTGTGGATTAGCTGACCTGGGCAGCCTTACGCTGCCAGCTGGCCCTCCCCAGGTTTGCCTGGTGGAGTTCAAGAAAATCAGTGCTCCAGGCAGCAATAGCCCCTGAAGCTGTGCCTGACTCCATATTCTCTGCCCCATCAGCAGGTTCGGGGCTGTGCTGGTGGGAGGGAGTGAGGGGCCACAGCTTTGTGGGTGGCCCGGTGTGAGGGGGGTTCTGCTGGCCTTTCTGTAGGAGTTGCCAGGCTGCCGCCTGTAAAGAAGAGGATGTGTCACCCATACCTTCTGCTGGAATTTCTCTCCGGACAGAGGTGAGGAAGGAAAAAAGCAGTGGGTGCAGGGACAGCCGGGGAATCTCAGGCAGGGCAATGGAAAGCTTCTGGAAGAGCGCCCAGGGCCAGGACCACCCTGGCTGGCCTGCAGGCACCAAGTTGGCCTGCGTGCTGTTGCTGGTGTGGCTCCACGGTCCTTCCTCTAGGCTTTCAAGCCCTTGTACATATTCAGGTGTTTTACCTGGAAAGGGTGGGAACAGTTCAGCAGCAGCTGGCCTGGGGCTCAGCTCACGTTTACTCACAGATGCCTCGGCACGGTCCCCCAGCTTTGCAATGAGGACGCTTCTTGCATGGGGGGGTGGGTTGCTGGCTGTATGGGAGATGGTTCCCCACCTCTGACCAATTTCAGAATTGTTTACCGCTGGAGCAATGCCGTGATAGGGTTTTCCTCTGTATAAGTCGTGGGTTCACTTTTTTTTTCTTTTATGGTTCAAGTTAAATTTTATTCCTCTTTTATGTATTTATAAATATAAGCATGGAAAGAATTCATTCCTATAAATACATCTGTGTGACGGGAAGAATTTTTTCTGTTCTATTTTTAAATTTTATTTTTTAAAATTTTGAAATTTAATTTTATTTATTTTTTTTATACAGCACGTTATTATTAGTTATGTATTTTATGCATATACATGTATACAGGTCAATCCTAAACTCCCAACTCATCCCACCACCACCACCCCATGGCTTCCAACACTTGGTGTCCATACGTTTGTTCTCTACCTCTGTGTCTCTATTTCTTCCCTGCAAACCAGTTCATCTGTACCATTTTTTAGGTTCCACATATATGCATTAATATACAATATTTGTTTTCCTCTTTCTGACTTACTTCATTCTGTATGACAATCTCTCGATCCATCGATGTCTCTACAAATGACCCAGTTTCATTCCTTTTTATGGCCGAGTAATATTCCATTTTATATATGTACCACATCTTTATCCATTCATCTGTCTGTGGGCATTTAGGTTGCTTCCATTACCTGGCTATTGTAAATAGTGCTGCAACGAATATTGTGGTGAATGTGCCTTTTTGAAATACGGTTTTCTCTGGGTATATGCCCAGAAGTGGGATTGCTGGATCAGATGGTAATTCTATTTCTAGTTTTTTTAAGGAAACTCCATACTGTTCTCCATAGTGACTGTATCAATTTACATTCCCACCAATAGTGGAAGAGGGCTCCTTTTATCCACACCCTCCCCAGAATTGGTTGTTTGTAGATTTTCTGATGATGCCGATTCTAACAGGTGTGAGGTGATACCTCATTGTAGTTTTGATTTGCATTTCTCTAATAATTAGTGCTGTTGAGCAGCTTTTCATGTGCGTCTTGGCCATCTCTCTGTCTCCTTTGAAAAAACGTCTCTTTAGATCTTCTGCCCATTTTTTGGGGGGTTGTTTGTTTTTTAATATTAAGCTGCATGAGCTGTTTATATATATTGGAGATTAAACCTCTGTCCATTGATTCGTCTGCAACGATTTTCGCCCATTCTGAGGGATGCCTTTTTCCATTCCCGTTTTTTTTAACAAAAAAGGAAAGAAAGGAAAAGAAGCAGAACACTAATGTGCGTAAAATATGCCTTTTGAAACGGTCGTTTTGAAATATGGACGTCCTTTGAATTTTTTGGTCGATATGTGACCCCAGGATTTGTTTTCAGGGCAGGTGTCATTTACAGGCCTGCAATGATTTTGAATATCAACTGACCATTAGTGCTGGGATTAAAGCTGCTGTTGTGTGAAATGGCCACAAGCTGGCAGCAGTTCTCCCTTACCAAATTGGTTACTAAGGCAAGAGAGCCTCAGTGGAAGTGGTGTTCTAGATTGGAATTTAGAATGGAATGTGCCAGGAGAAAGCCCCTCACGTTTGTCTCACTACTTCTTGTTCGTGTTTTTAATTTAATTTTTTATTTTTTATTACAGCAAGTTTGATTACAATGTTTGGCTTGTTGTAGGTGTGGAAGATGTGGTTCTTTTACACATATACAGATGACTGTTCTTCCTGGGATCCTTTTCCCATGTACGTTATGACAGAATGTTGAGTACTCCTCTCTTGGTATTCTGTAGGTCTTTGGTGATTATATATGTCACCTGTGTTTGTATATGTGTGTTAACCCCGATATCGTAATGAAACCAATCCTCACACCTTTCCATTGGTGAACCATAAGTTTGTTTAATGAATCTGTGATTGCCCTTCTCCGTGGAAATATCTGCCCTGGTATCCATTTTTGGGTAACACCTATAAGTGATATGATATGATATGTGTCTTTCACTTTCTGACTTACTACAAGTCACGTGATTACTTCTAGACTCATCTACGGTGCTGCAAATCGCATTGTGTCCGTTTTTCCCTTGGCTTCTGTTCTGCCTTAGCGAGGTCCATTTTCAACAATGTGATTCCCTGAGGGTTGTGGATTAGCTGACCTGGGCAGCCTTACCCTGCCGGCCCGCCCTCCCCAGGTGTGCCTCGTTGAGGTCAATATAAACAGAGCTCCAGGCAGCAATAGCCCCTGAAGCTGTGCCTGACCCCATATTCTCTGCCCCGTCAGCAGGTTCGGGGCTGTGCTGGTGGGAGGGAGTGAGGGGCCACAGCTTTGTGGGTGGCCCGGTGTGAGTGGGGTTCTGCTGGCCTTTCTGTAGGAGTTGCCAGGCTGCCGCCTGTAAAGAAGAGGATGTGTCACCCATACCTTCCGCTGGAATTTCTCCCCGGACAGAGGTGCGGAAGGAAAAAAGCAGTGGGTGCCGGCAGAGTAGGGGTATCTCAGGTAGGGCAATGGAAATCTTCCGGAAGAGATCCCGGGGCCAGGACCACCCTGGCTGGCCTGCAGGCACCAAGTTGGCCTGCGTGCTGTCGCTGGTGTGGCTCCACGGCCCTTCCTCTAGTCTTTCAAGCCCTTGTACATATTCAGGTGTTTTACCTGGGAAGGGTGGGAACAGTTCAGCAGCAACTGGCCTGGGGCTCAGCACACGTTTACTCACAGATGCCTCGGCATGGTCCCCCAGCTTTGCAATGAGGATGCTCCTTGCATGGGGGGTGGGTTGCTGGCTGTATGGGAGATGATTCCCAACCTGTGACCAATTTCAGAATTGTTGACCGCTGGAGCAAGTGCCCTGATAGGGCTTTCCTCTGTATAAATCGTGGGTTCAGGGATTTTTTTTTTTTTTTTTTGGTTCAAGTTAGATTTTATTCCTCTTTTATGTATTTATAGATATAAGCATGGAAATAATTCATTCCTATAAATACATCTGTGTGAAGGGAAGAACTTTCTTCTGTTTTATTTTTAAATTTTATTTTTTAAAATTTTGAAATTTAAATTTATTTATTTTTTTATACAGCAGGTTATTATTAGTTATGTATTTTATGCATATACATGTATACAGGTCAATCCCAATCTCCCAACTCATCCCACCACCGTCACCCCATAGCTTCCCAAACTTGGTGTCCATACGTTTGTTCTCTACCGCTCTGTCTCTATTTGTTCCCTGCAAATCAGTTCATCTGTACCATTTTTTAGGTTCCACATATATGCATTAATATACAATATTTGTTTTCCTCTTTCTGACTTACTTCATTCTGTAAGACAGTCACTAGATCCATCGATGTCTCTACAAAGGACCCAGTTTCACTCCCCTTTATGGCCGAGTAATATTCCATTTTATATATGTACCACATCTTTACCCATTCATCTGTCTGTGGGCATTTAGGTTGCTTCCATTACCTGGCTATTGTAAATAGTGCTGCAATGAACATTGTGGTGAATGTGCCTTTTTGATTTATGGTTTTCTCTGGGTATATGCCCAGAAGTGGGATTGCTGGATCAGATGGTAATTCTATTTCTAGTTTTTTTTAAGGAAACTCCATACTGTTTTCCATAGTGACTGTATCAATTTACATTCCCACCAATAGTGGAAGAGGGCTCCTTTTGTCCACACCCTCCCCAGAATTGGTTGTTTGTAGATTTCCTGATGATGCCGATTCTAACAGGTGTGAGGTGATACCTCATTGTAGTTTTCATTTGCATTTCTCTAATAATTAGTGCTGTTGAGCAGCTTTTCATGTGCGTCTTGGCCATCTCTGTGTCTCCTTTGAAGAAAGGTCTCTTTAGATCTTCTGCCCATTTTTGTATTGGGTTGTTTGTTTTTTTAATATTAAGCTGCATGAGCTGTTTATATATATTGGAGATTAAACCTCTGTCCATTGATTCGTCTGCAACGATTTTCGCCCATTCTGAAGGATGCCTTTTTCCATTCCCGTTTTTTTTAACAAAAAAGGAAAGAAAGAAAAAGAAGCAGAACACTAATGTGCGTAAAATATGCCTTTTGAAACGGTTGTTTTGAAATATGGACGTCCTTTGAATTTTTTCGTCGATATGTGACCCCAGGATTTGTTTTCAGGGCAGGTGTGATTTACAGGCCTGCAATGATTTTGAATATCAATGGACCATTAGTGCTGGGATTAAAGCTGCTGTTGTGTGAAACGGCCACAAGGTGGCAGCAGTTCTCCCTTACCAAATCTGATTAAGAGGGCAACAGAGCCTCAATGGAAGTCGTGTTCTAGATTGGAATTTAGAATGGAATGTGCCAGGAGAAAGCCCCTCAAGTTTGTTTCACTACATCTTGTTTGTGTTTTTAATTTATTTTTTATTTATTTTTTATTACAGCAAGTTTGATTACAATGTTTGGCTTGTTGTAGGTGTGGAAGATGTGGTTCTTTTACACATATACAGATGTCTGAACTTCCTGGGATCCTTTTCCCATGTACGTTATTACAGAATGTTAAGTAGTCTTCTCTTGGTATTCCGTAGGTCTTTGGTGATTATATATGTCACCTGTGTTTGTATATGTCTGTTAACCCCGATATCGTAATGAAACCAATCCTCACACCTTTCCATTGGTGAAACATAAGTTTGTTTAATGAATCTGTGATTGCCCTTCTCCGTGGAAATATCTGCCCTGATATCCATTTTTAGGTAACACCTATAAGTGATAAGATACGATATGTGTCTTTCACTTTCTGACTTACTACAAGTCACGTGATTACCTCTAGAATCATCTACGGGGCTGCAAATGGCATTGTGTCCTTTTTTTCCTTGGCTTCTATTCTGCCTTAGTGAGGTCCATTTTCAACAATGTGATTCCCTGAGGGTTGTGGATTAGCTGACCTGGGCAGCCTTACCCTGCCGGCCCGCCCTCCCCAGGTGTGCCTCGTTGAAGTCAATATAAACAGCGCTCCAGGCAGCAATAGCCCCTGAAGCTGTGCCTGACTCCATATTCTCTGCCCCGTCAGCAGTCTCGGGGCTGTGCTGGTGGAAGGGAGTGAGGGGCCACAGCTTTGTTGGTGGCCCAGTGTGAGGGGGGTCTGCTGGCCTTTCTGCAGGAGTTGCCAGGCTGCCACCTGTAAAGAAGAGGATGTGTCACACATACCTTCCGCTGGAATTTCTCTCCGGACAGAGGTGAGGAAGGAAAAAAGCAGTGGGCGCCGGGAAAGGAGGGGTATCTCAGGCAAGGCAATGGAAAGCTTCCGGAAGAGGGCCCGGGGCCAGGAGCACCCTGGCTGGCCTGCAGGCACCAAGTTTGCCTGCGTGCTGTCGCTGGTGTGGCTCGACGGCCCTTCCTCTAGGCTTTCAAGCCCTTGTACATATTCAGGTGTTTTACCTGGGAAGGGCGGGAACAGTTCAGCAGCAGCTGGCCTGGGGCTCAGCTCACGATTACTCACAGATGCCTCGGCACGGTCCCCCAGCTTTGCAATGAGGACCCTCCTTGCGTGGGGGGTGGGTTGCTGGCTGTATGGGAGATGATTCCCAACCTCTGACCAATTTCATAATTGTTGACCGCTGGAGCAAGTGCCCTGATAGCGTTTTCCTGTGTATAACTCGTGGGTTCAGGGTTTTTTTTTTCTTTTATGGTTCAAGTTAGATTTTATTCCTCTTTTATGTATTTATAGATATAAGCATGGAAATAATTCATTCCTATAAATACATCTGTGTGAAGGGAAGAAATTTTTTCTGTTTTATTTTTAAATTATATTTTTTAAAATTTTGAAATTTAAATTTATTTATTTTTTTATACAGCAGGTTATTATTAGTTATGTATTTTATGCATATACATGTATACAGGTCAATCCCAATGTCCCAACTCATCCCACCACCATAACCCCATGGCTTCCCAAACTTGGTGTCCATACGTTTATTCTCTACCTCTGTGTCTCTATTTCTTCCCTGCAAATCAGTTCATCTGTACAATTTTTTAGGCTCCACATATATGCATTAATATACAATATTTGTTTTCCTCTTTCTGACTTACTTCATTCTGTATGACAGTCACAAATCCATCGATGTCTCTACAAATGACCCAGTTTCATTCCTCTTTATGGCCGAGTAATATTCCATTTCATATATGTACCACATCTTTATCCATTCATCTGTCTGTGGGCATTTAGGTTGCTTCCATTACCTGGCTATTGTAAATAGTGCTGCAATGAACATTGTGGTGAATGTGCCTTTTTGATTTATGGTTTTCTCTGGGTATATGCCCAGAAGTGGGATTGCTGGATCAGATGGTAATTCTATTTCTAGTTTTTTTAAGGAAACTCCATACTGTTCTCCATAGTGACTGTATCAATTTACATTCCCACCAATAGTGGAAGAGGGCTCCTTTTGTCCACACCCTCCCCAAAATTGGTTGTTTGTAGGTTTTCTGATGATGCCGATTCTAACAGGTGTGAGGTGATACCTCATTGTAGTTTTGATTTGCATTTCTCTAATAATTAGTGCTATTGAGCAGCTTTTCATGTGCGTCCTGGCCATCTCTGTGTCTCCTTTGAAGAAACGTCTCTTTTGATCTTCTGCCCATTTTTTGGGGGGTTGTTTGTTTTTTAATATTAAGCTGCATGAGCTGTTTATATATATTCGAGATTAAACCTCTGTCCATTGATTCGTCTGCAAAGATTTTCGCCCATTCTGAGGGATGCCTTTTTCCATTCCCGTGTTTTTTAACAAAAAAGGAAAGAAAGGAAAAGAAGCACAACACTAATGTGTGTAAAATATGCCTTTTGAAACGGTCGTTTTGAAATATGGACGTCCTTTGAATTTTTTGGTCGATATGTGACCCCAGGATTTGTTTTCAGGGCAGGTGTCATTTACAGGCCTGCAATGATTTTGAATATCAACTGACCATTAGCGTTGGGATTAAAGCTGCTGTTGTGTGAAACGGCCACAAGGTGGCAGCAGTTCACCCTTACCAAATCTGGTTACTAGGGCAAGAGAGCCTCAGTGGAAGTGGTGTTCTAGATTGGAGTTTAGAATGGAATGTGCCAGGAGAAAGCCCCTCACGTTTGTCTCACTACTTCTTGTTCGTGTTTTTAATTTAATTATTTATTTTTTATTACAGCAAGTTTGATTAAAATGTTTGGCTTTTTGTAGGTGTGGAAGATGTGGTTATTTTACATATATACACATGACTGTTCTTCCTGGGATCCTTTTCCCATGTACGTTATGACAGAATGTTGAGTACTCCTCTCTTGGTATTCTGTAGGACTTTGGTGATTATATATGTCACCTGTGTTTGTATATGTCTGTTAACCCCGATATCGTAATGAAACCAATCCTCACACCTTTCCATTGGTGAACCATAAGTTTGTTTAATGAATCTGTGATTGCCCTTCTCCGTGGAAATATCTGCCCTGGTATCCATTTTTAGGTAACACCTATAAGTGATATGATATGATATGTGTCTTTCACTTTCTGACTTACGACAAGTCACGTGATTACTTCTAGACTCATCTACGGTGCTGCAAATGGCATTGTGTCCTTTTTTCCCTTGGCTTCTCTTCTGCCTTAGCGGGGTCCATTTTCAACAATGTGATTCCCTGAGGGTTGTGGATTAGCTGACCTGGGCAGCCTTACCCTGCCGGCCCGCCCTCCCCAGGTGTGCCTCTTTGAGGTCAATATAAACAGAGCTCCAGGCAGCAATAGCCCCTGAAGCTGTGCCTGACCCCATATTCTCTGCCCCGTCAGCAGTCTCGGGGCTGTGCTGGTGGTAGGGAGTGAGGGGCCACAGTTTTGTGGGTGGCCCGGTGTGAGTGGGGTTCTGCTGTCCTTTCTGCAGGAGTTGCCAGGC
Source organism: Mesoplodon mirus (assembly GCF_964341445.2). Classification (NCBI taxonomy): domain Eukaryota; kingdom Metazoa; phylum Chordata; class Mammalia; order Artiodactyla; family Ziphiidae; genus Mesoplodon; species Mesoplodon mirus. The sequence continues at coordinate 92,784,410 of NC_138989.1, forward strand.
TGCCGCCTGTAAAGAAGAGGTTGTGTCACACATAACTTCCCCTGGAATTTCTCTCCGGACAGAGGTGAGGAAGGAAAAAAGCAGTGGGGGCCGGGACAGGAGGGGTATCTCAGGCAGGGCAATGGAAAGATTCTGGAAGACCGCCCATGGCCAGGACCACCCTGGCTGGCCTGCAGGCACCAAGTTGGCCTGCGTGCTGTCTCTGGTGTGGCTCCACGGTCCTTCTTCTAGGCTTTCAAGCCCTTGTACATATTCAGGTGTTTTAGCTGGAAAGGGTGGGAACAGTTCAGCAGCAGCTGGCCTGGGGCTCAGCTCACGTTTACTCACAGATGCCTCGGCACGGTCCCCCAGCTTTGCAATGAGGACGCTCCTTGCGTGGGGGGTTGGTTGCTGGCTGTATGGGAGATGGTTCCCCAACTCTGACCAATTTCAGAATTGTTTACCACTGGAGCAAGTGCCCTGATAGGGATTTCCTCTGTATAACTCGTGGGTTCAGATTTTTTTTTCTTTTATGGTTCAAGTTAGATTTTATTCCGCTTTTATGTGTTTATAGATATATGCATGGAAATAATTTGTTCCTATAAATACATCTGTGTGACGGGAAGAACTTTTTTTCTGTTTTATTTTTAAATTTTATTTTTTAAAATTTTGAAATTTAATTTTATTTATTTTTTTATACAGCAGGTTATTATTAGTTATGTATTTTATGCATATACATGTATACAGGTCAATCCCAAACTCCCAACTCATCCCACCACCACCACCCCATGGCTTCCCACACTTGGTGTCCATACGTTTGTTCTCTACCTCTGTGTCTCTATTTCTTCCCTGCAAACCAGTTTATCTGTACCATTTTTAGGCTCCACATATATGCATTAATATACAATATTTGTTTTCCTCTTTCTGACTTACTTCATTCTGTATGACAGTCTCTCGATCCATCGATGTCTCTTCAAATGACCCAGTTTCATTCCTTTTTATGGCCGAGTAATATTCCATTTTATATATGTACCACATCTTTATCCATTCATCTGTCTGTGGGCATTTAGGTTGCTTCCATTACCTGGCTATTGTAAATAGTGCTGCAACGAACATTGTGGTGAATGTGCCCTTTTGAAATATGGTTATCTCTGGGTATATGCCCAGAAGTGGGATTGCGGGATCTGATGGTAATTCTATTTCTAGTTTTTTTTATGGAAACTCCATACTGTACTCCATAGTGACTGTATAAATTTACATTCCCACCAATAGTGGAAGAGGGCTCCTTTTGTCCACACCCTCCCCAGAATTGGTTGTTTGTAGATTTTCTGATGATGCCGATTCTAACAGGTGTGAGGTGATACCTCATTGTAGTTTTGATTTGCATTTCTCTAATAATTCTGTTGAGCAGCTTTTCATGTGCGTCTTGGCCATCTCTGTGTCTCCTTTGAAGAAACGTCTCTTTAGATCTTCTGCCCATTTTTTTGGGTTGTTAGTTTTTTTTAATATTAAGCTGCATGAGCTGTTTATATATATTGGAGATTAAACCTCTGTCCATTGATTCGTCTGCAACGATTTTCGCCCATTCTGAGGGATGCCTTTTTCCATTCCCGTGTTTTTTAACAAAAAAGGAAAGAAAGGAAAAGAAGCAGAACACTAATGTGCGTAAAATATGCCTTTTGAAACGGTTGTTTTGAAATATGGACGTCCTTTGAATTTTTTGGTCGATATGTGACCCAAGGATATGTTTTCAGGGCAGGTGTCATTTACAGGCCTGCAATGATTTTGAATATCAACTGACCATTAGCGCTGGGATTAAAGCTGCTGTTGTGTGAAACGGCCACAAGGTGGCAGCAGTTCACCCTTACCAAATCTGGTTACTAGGGCAAGAGAGCCTCAGTGGAAGTGGTGTTCTAGATTGGAGTTTACAATGGAATGTGCCAGGAGAAAGCCCCTCACGTTTGTCTCACTACTTCTTGTTCGTGTATTTAATTTAATTTAATATTTTTTATTACAGCAAGTTTGATTACAATGTTTGGCTTGTTGTAGGTGTGGAAGATGTGGTTCTTTTACACATATACAGATGACTGTTCTTCCTGGGATCCTTTTGCCATGTACGTTATGACAGAATGTTGAGTAGTCCTCTCTTGCTATTCTGTAGGACTTTGGTGATTATATATGTCACCTGTGTTTGTATATGTCTGTTAACCCCGATATCGTAATGAAACCAATCCTCACACCTTTCCATTGGTGAACCATAAGTTTGTTTAATGAATCTGTGATTGCCCTTCTCCGTGGAAATATCTGCCCTGGTATCCATTTTTAGGTAACACCTATAAGTGATATGATATGATATGTGTCTTTCACTTTCTGACTTACTACAAGTCACGTGATTACTTCTAGACTCTTCTACGGTGCTGCAAATGGCATTGTGTCCTTTTTTCCCTTGGCTTCTCTTATGCCTTAGCGGGGTCCATTTTTAACAATGTGATTCCCTGAGGGTTGTGGATTAGCTGACCTGGGCAGCCTTACCCTGCCGGCCCGCCCTCCCCAGGTGTGCATCGTTGAGGTCAATATAAATAGAGCTTCAGGTAGCAATAGCCCCTGAAGCTGTGCCTGACTCCATATTCTCTGCCCCGTCAGCAGTCTCGGGGCTGTGCTGGTGGGAGGCAGTGAGGGGCCACAGCTTTGTGGGTGGCCCGGCGTGTGTGGGGTTCTGCTGGCCTTTCTGCAGGAGTTGCCAGGCTGCCTCCTGTAAAGAAGAGGATGTGTCACCCATACCTTCCGCTGGAATTTCTCTCCGGACAGAGGTGAGGAAGGAAAAAAGCAGTGGGGGCCGGGACAGGAGGGGTATCTCAGGCAGGGCAATGGAAAGCTTCTGGAAGAGCGCCCGGGGCCAGGACCACCCTGGCTGGCCTGCAGGCACCAAGTTGGCCTGCGTGCTGTCGCTGGTGTGGCTCCACGGTCCTTCCTCTAGGCTTTCAAGCCTTGTGCATATTCAGGTGTTTTACCTGGGAATGGTGGGAACAGTTCAGCAGCAGCTGCCTGGGGCTCAGCTCACGTTTACTCACAGATGCCTCGGCATGGTCCCCCAGCTTTGCAATGAGGACGCTCCTTGCGTGGGGGGTGGGTTGCTGGCTCTATGGGAGATGGTTCCCCACCTCTGACCAATTTCAGAATTGTTTACCGCTGGAGTAAGTGCCCTGATAGGGTTTTCCTCTGTATAACTCGTGGGTTCACTTTTTTTTTCTTTTATGATTCAAGTTAGATTTTATTCCTCTTTTATGTATTTATAAATATAAGCATGGAAATAATTCATTCCTATAAATACATCTGTGTGACGGGAAGAATTTTTTCTGTTTTATTTCTAAATTTTATTTTTTAAAATTTTGAAATTTAATTTTATTTATGTTTTTATACAGCAGGTTATTATTAGTTATGTATTTTATGCATATACATGTATACAGGTCAATCCCAATCTCCCAACTCATCCCACCACCAACACCCCATGGCTTCCCACACTTGGTGTCCATACGTTTGTTCTCTACCTCTGTGTCTCTATTTCTTCCCTGCAAACCAGTTCATCTGTACCATTTTTTAGGCTCCACATATATGCATTAATATACAATATTTGTTTTCCACTTTCTGACTTACTTCATTCTGTATGACAGTCTCTCGATCCATCGATGTCTCTACAATTGACCCAGTTTCATTCCTTTTTATGGCCGAGTAATATTCCATTTTATATACGTACCACATCTTTATCCATTCATCTGTCTGTGGGCATTTAGGTTGCTTCCATTACCTGGCAATTGTAAATAGTGCTGTAACGAACATTGTGGTGAATGTGCCTTTTTGATTTACGGTTTTCTCTGGATATATGCCCAGAAGTGGGATTGCTGGATCAGATGGTAATTCTATTTCTAGTTTTTTTAAGGAAACTCCATACTGTTCTCCATAGTGACTGTATCAATTTACATTCCCACCAATAGTGGAAGAGGGCTCCTTTTGTCCACACCCTCCCCAGAATTGGTTGTTTGTAGATTTTCTGATGATGCCGATTCTAACAGGTGTGAGGTGATACCTCATTGTAGTTTTGATTTGCATTTCTCTAATAATTAGTGCTGTTGAGCAGCTTTTCATGTGCGTCTTGGCCATCTCTGTGTCTCCTTTGAAGAAACGTCTCTTTAGATCTTCTGCCCATTTTTGTATTGGGTTGTTTGTTTTTTAATATTAAGCTGCATGAGCTGTTTATATATATTGGAGATTAAACCTCTGTCCATTGATTCGTTTGCAACGATTTTCGCCCATTCTGAGGGATGCCTTTTTCCATTCCCGTTTTTTTTAACAAAAAACGAAAGAAAGGAAAAGAAGCAGAACACTCATGTGCGTAAAATATGCGTTTTGAAATGGTCTTTTTGAAATATGGACTTCCTTTGAAATTTTTGGTCGATATGTGACCCCAGGATTTGTTTTCAGGGCAGGTGTCATTTACAGGCCTGCAATGATTTTGAATATCAACTGACCATTAGCACTGGGATTAAAGCTGCTGTTGTGTGAAACAGCCACAAGGTGGCAGCAGTTCTCCCTTGCCAAATCTGGTTACTAGGGCAAGAGAGCCTCAGTGGAAGTGGTGTTCTAGATTGGAATTTAGAATGGAATGTGCCAGGAGAAAGCCCCTCAAGTTTGTCTCATTAATTCTTGTTCGTGTTTTTAATTTAATTTTTTATATTTTTTATTACAGCAAGGTTGATTACAATGTTTGGCTTCTTGTAGGTGTGGAAGATGTGGTTCTTTTACACATATACAGATGTCTGTTCTTCCTGGGATCCTTTTCCCATGTACGTTATGACAGAGTTGAGTAGTCCTCTCTTGGTATTCTGTAGGTCTTTGGTGATTATATATGTCACCTGTGTTTGTATATGTGTGTTAACCCCGATATCGTAATGGAACCAATCCTCACACCTTTCCATTGGTGAACCATAAGTTTGTTTAATGAATCTGTGATTGCCCTTCTCCGTGGAAATATCTGCCCTGGTATCCATTTTTAGGCAACACCTATAAGTGATATGATATGATATGTGTCTTTCACTTTCTGACTTACTACAAGTCACGTGATTACTTCTAGACTCATGTACGGTGCTGCAAATGGCATTGTGTCCTTTTTTCCCTTGGCTTCTCTTCTGCCTTAGCGAGGTCCATTTTCAACAATATGATTCCCTGAGGGTTGTGGATTAGCTGACCTGGGCAGCCTTACCCTGCCGGCCCACCCTACCCAGGTGTGCCTCTTTGAGGTCAATATAAACAGAGGTCCAGGCAGCAATAGCCCCTGAAGCTGTGCCTGACTCCATATTCTCTGCCCCATCAGCAGTCTCGGGGCTGTGCTGATGGGAGGGAGAGAGGTGCCACAGCTTTGTGGGTGGCCCGGTGTGAGTGGGGTTCTGCTGGCCTTTCTGCAGGAGTTGCCAGGCTGCCGCCTGTAAAGAAGAGGATGTGTCACCCATACCTTCCGCTGGAATTTCTCTCCGGACAGAGATTAGGAAGGAAAAAAGCAGTGGGGGCCGGGATAGGAGGGGTATCTCAGGCAGGGCAATGGAAAGCTTCTGGAAGAGCGCCCGGGGCCAGGACCACCCTGGCTGGCCTGCAGGCACCAAGTTGGCCTGCGTGCTGTTGCTGGTGTGGCTCCACGGTCCTTCCTCTAGGCTTTCAAGCCCTTGTACATATTCAGGTGTTTTACCTTGGAATGGTGGGAACAGTTCAGCAGCAGCTGGCCTGGGGCTCAGCTCACGTTTACTCACAGATGCCTCGGCACGGTCCCCCAGCTTTGCAATGAGGATGCTCCTTGTGTGGGGGGTGAGTTGCTGGCTGTATGGGAGATGGTTCCCCACCTCTGACCAATTTCAGAATTGTTTACCACTGGAGCAATTGTGCCCTGATAGGGTTTTCCTCTGTATAACTCGTGGGTTCTGGTTTTTTTTTCTTTTATGGTTCAAGTTAGATTTTATTCCTCTTTTATGTATTTATAGATATAAGCATGGAAATAATTCATTCCTATAAATACATCTGTGTGACGGGAAGAACTTTTTTCTGTTTTATTTTTAAATTTTATTTTTTAAAATTTTGAAATTTAATTTTATTTATTTTTTTTATACAGCACGTTATTATTAGTTATGTATTTTATGCATATATATGTATTCAGGTCAATCCCAATCTCCCAACTCATCCCACCACCACCACCCCATGGCTTCCCACACTTGGTGCCATACGTTTGTTCTCTACCTCTGTGTCTCTATTTCTTCCCTGCAAACCAGTTCATCTGTACCATTTTTTAGGCTCCACATATATGCATTTATATACAATATTTGTTTTCCTCTTTCTGACTTACTTCATTCTGTATGACTGTCTCTCGATCCATCGATGTCTCTACAAATGACCCAGTTTCATTCCTTTTTATGGCCGAGTAATATTCCATTTTATATATGTACCACATCTTTATCCATTCATCTGTCTGTGGGCATTTAGCTTGCTTCCATTACCTGGCTATTGTAAATAGTGCTGCAATGAACTTTGTGGTGAATGTGCCTTTTTGTTTTACGGTTTTCTCTGGGTATATGCCCAGAAGTGGGATTGCTGGATCAGATGGTAATTCTATTTCTAGTTTTTTTAAGGAAACTCCATACTGTTCTCCATAGTGACTGTATCAATTTACATTCCCACCAATAGTGGAAGAGGGCTCCTGTTGTCCACACTCTACCCAGAATTTGTTGTTTGTAGATTTTCTGATGATGCCGATTCTAACAGGTGTGAGGTGATACCTCATTGTAGTTTTGATTTGCATTTCTCTAATAATTAGTGCTGTTGAGCAGCTTTTCATGTGCGTCTTGGCCATCTCTGTGTCTCCTTTGAAGAAACGTCTCTGTAGATCTTCTGCCCATTTTTGTATTGAGTTGTTTGTTTTTTTAATATTAAGCTGCATGAGCTGTTTATATATATTGGAGATTAAACCTCTGTCCATTGATTCGTTTGCAACGATTTTCGCCCATTCTGAGGGATGCCTTTTTCCATTCCCGTTTTTTTTTAACAAAAAAGGAAAGAAAGGAAAAGAAGCAGAACACTAATGTGCGTAAAATATGCCTCTTGAAACGGTCTTTTTGAAATATGGACGTGCTTTGAATTTTTTGGTCGATATGTGACCCCAGGATTTGTTTTCAGGGCAGGTGTCATTTACAGGCCTGCAATGATTTTGAATATCAACTGACCACTAGCACTGGGATTAAAGCTGCTGTTGTGTGAAACGGCCACAAGGTGGCATCAGTTCTCCCTTACCAAATCTGGTTACTAGGGCAAGAGAGCCTCAGTGGAAGTGGTGTTCTAGATTGGAATTTAGAATGGAATGTGCCAGGAGAAAGCCGCTCAAGTTTGTCTCACTACTTCTTGTTTGTGTTTTTAATTTAATTTTTTATTTTTTATTACAGCAAGTTTGATTACAATGTTTGGCTTGTTGTAGGTGTGGAAGATGTGGTTCTTTTACACATATAGAAATGTCTGTTCTTCCTGGGATCCTTTTCCCATGTACGTTATGACAGAATGTTGAGTAATCCTCTCTTGGTATTCTGTAGGACTTTGGTGATTATATATGTCACCTGTGTTTGTATATGTGTGTTAACCTCGATATCGTAATGAAACCAATCCTCACACCTTTCCATTGGTGAACCATAATTTGTTTAATGAATCTGTGATTTACCTTCTCCATGGAAATATCTGCCCTGGTATCCATTTTTAGGTAACACCTATAAGTGATATGATATGATATGTGTCTTTCACTTTCTGACTTACTACAAGTCACGTGATTACTTCTAGACTCATCTACGGTGCTGCAAATGGCACCGTGTCCTTTTTTCCCTTGGCTTCTCTTCTGCCTTAGTGGGGTCCATTTTCAGCAATGTGATTCCCTGAGGGTTGTGGATTAGCTGACCTGGTTAGCCTTACCCTGCCGGCCCGCCCTCCCCTGGTGTGCCTCGTCAGGCTATATGCTGACACACCGGTCAGTGCCAGCATATGGGCCACGAGTAGGCTATGGCTTGGGGGTAAGCTGTAGGGCTGGTGGTGGGTTTACGTTCCGGACTAGGGTTAAGGTTAGGGAACGGCAAGGCTTAGGGCTCAGGTGAGGGTACGGAAACGTGTGAGGGTCCGGCTACGTGCTGACGCATGGGTCACTGCCAGCGTACGGGCCAGGAGTAGGCTACGGCGTAGGGTAAGGTGTAGGGCTGGTGGTGGGTTTCCGTGATGCGCTAGGGTTAGGGTTAGGGAACGGCAAGGCTTAGGGCACAGGTGATGGTACGGAAATGTGGGAGGGTCAGGCTACGTGATAATGCACGGCTTAATGCAAGCGTACGGGCCAGGAGTAGGCTACAGCGTAGGGTAGAGTGTAGGGCTGGTGGTGGGTTTCCGTTCGGGGCTAGGGTTAGGATTAGGGAATGGCAAGGCTTAGGGCACAGGTGAGGGTAGAGTAACATGGGAGGGTCAGGCTATGTGCTGAACTACAGGTCAGTGCCCGCGTACGGGCCAAGAGTAGGCTACGGCTTGGGGGTTAGGTATAGGGCTGGTGGAATGTTTCCATTCCGGGCTAGGGTTAGGGTTAGGAAACGGCAAGGCTTAGGGCACAGTTGATGGTACGGAAACGTGGGAGGGTCAGGCTACGTGCTGACGCACGGGTCAGTGCCAGCGTACGGACCAGGAGTAGGCTACGGCTTGAGGGTAAGTTCTAGGGCTGGTGGTTGGTTTCCGTTCCGGGCTAGGGTTCGGGTTAGGGAACGGCAAGGCTTAGGGCCCACGTGAGGGTACGGAAACGTGGGAAGGTCAGGCTCCGTTCTGACGCACGGGTCAGTGCCAGCGTACGGGCCAGGAGTAGGCTATAGGTTGTGGGTAAGTTGTAGGGCTGGTGATGTGTTTCTGTTCTGGGCTAGGGTTAGGGTTAGGGAACGGCAAGGCTTAGGGCACAGGTGAGGGTACGGAAACGTGGGAGGGTCAGGCTACCTGCTGAATGCACGGGACAGTGCCCGCGTACGTGCCAGGAGTAGGCTATGGTGTAGGGTAAGGTGTAGGGTTGGTGGTGGGTTTCCCTTCTGGGCTAGTGTTAGGGTTAGGGAACCACAAGGCTTAGGGCACAGTTGAGGGTACGGAAACGTGGGAGTTTCATTGCTACGTGCTGACGCACGCATCAGTGCCAGCGTACGGGCCAGGAGTAGGCTATGGCTTGGGGGTAACGTGTAGGGCTGGTGGTGTGTTTCCGTTCCGGGCTATGTTTAGAGTTAGGGAACGTCAAGTCTTAGGGCACAGGTGAGGCTCCGGAAACGTGGGAGGGTCAGGCTACGTGCTGACGCACGGGTCAGTGTCAGCGTACGGGCCCGGAGTAGGCTACGGTGTAGGGTAAGGTGTAGGGCTGGTGGTGGGTTTCCGTTCCGGGCTTGGGTTAGGGTTAGGGAACCGCAAGGCTTAGGGCACAGGTGAGGGTACGGAAACGTGGGAGGGTCAGGCTACGTGCTGACGCACGGTTCAGTGCCACTGTACGGGCCAGGAATAGGCTACGGCTTGGGGGTAAGTTGTAGGGCTGGTGCTGGGTTTCCGTTCCGGGTTAGGGTTAGAGTTAGGGAACGTCAAGGCTTAGGGCACAGATGAGGGTGCGGAAATGTGGGAAGGTCAGGCTTCGTGCTGACGCACAGGTCTGTTCCAGCGTACGGGCCAGGAATAGGCTACGGCATAGGGTTAGATGTAGAGTTGGTGGTGGGTTTCCGTTCCGGGCTAGGGTTAGGGTTAGGGAACTGCAAGGCTTAGGGCACAGGTGAGGGTACGAAAACGTGGGAGGGTCAGGCTACGTGATGACGCACGGGTCAGTGCCAGCATTCGGGCCAGGAGTAGGCTTCGGCGTAGGGTAAGGTGTAGGGCTGGTGGTGGGTTTCCGTTTCGGGCTAGGGTTAGGGATAGGGAACAGCACGGCTTAGGGCACAGGTGAGTGTACAGAAACGTGGGAGGGTCAGGCTAAATGCTGACGCACGTGTCAGTGCCAGCGTACGGGCAAGGAGTAGGCTATGGCATACGGTAAGGTGTAGGGCTGGTGGTGGGTTTCCGTTTTGGGCTAGGGATAGGGTTAGGGAACAGCAAGGCTTAGGGCACAGGTGAGGGTACGAAACGTGGGAGGGTCAGGCTTCGTGCTGACACAAGTGTCAGTGTCACCGTATGGACCAGGAGTATGCTACGGCGTAGCGTAAGGTTTAGGGATGGTGGTGGGTTTCCATTTCGGGCTAGGGTTAGGGTTAGGGAACGGCAAGGCTTAGGGCACAGGTGAGGGTACAGAAACGTTGGAGGGTCAGGCTACGTGCTGACGCACGGGTCAGTGCCATCGTATGGGCCAGGAGTTGGCTATGGCGTAGGGTAAGGTGTAGGGCTGGTGGTGGGTTTCCATTACGGGCTAGGGTTACGGTTAGGGAACGGCAAGGCTTAGGGCAGAGGTGAGGGTACGGAAACGTGTGAGGGTCAAGGTACGTGTTGACGCACGGGTCAGTGCCAGCGTACGGGCCAGGAGTAGGCTACGGCGTAGGGTAAGGTGTAGGGCTGGTGGTGGGTTTCCGTTCCGGGCTAGTGTTAGGGTTAGGGAACGGCAAGGCTTAGGGAACAGGTGAGGGTACGGAAACGTGGGAGGGTCAGGCTACATGCTGACGCATGGGTCAGTGTCAGTGTATGGTCCAGGAGTAGGCTACGGCGTAGGGTAAGGTTTAGGGCTGGTGGTGGGATTCCGTTCCGAGCTATGGTTAGGGTTATGGAACGGCAAGGCTTAGGGCACAGGTGAGGGTACGGAAAAGTGGGAGCGTCAGGCTACGTGCTGACGCATGGGTCAGTGCCAGCGTACAGGCCAGGAATAGGCTACGGCGTAGGGTAAGGTCTAGGGCTGGTAGTGGGTTTCCGTTCCGGGCTAGGGTTAGGGTTAGGGAAAGGCAAGGCTTAGGGCCCAGGTGAGGGTACGGAAACGAGGGAGGGTCAGGCTACGTGCAGACGCACGGGTCAGTGCCAGCCAACCGGCCAGGAGTAGGCTACGGCTTGGGGGTTAGGTTTAGGGCTGGTGGTGGGTTTCCGTTCCGGGCTAGGGTTAGTGTTAGGGCACAGCAAGGCTTCGGGCATAGGTGAGGGTACGGAAACCTGAGAGGGTCAGACTACGTGCTGACGCACGTTTCATTGCCAGCGTACGGGCCAGGAGTATGCTATGGTTTGGGGGTTAGGTGTAGGGCTTGTGGTGTGTTTCCGTCCCATACTAGGGTTAGGGTTAGGGAACGGCAAGGCTAAGGGCACAGGTGAGGGTACGGAAACTTGGGAGGGTCAGACTACGTGCTGACACATGGGTCAGTGCCAGCGTAAGGGCCAGGTGTAGGCTACAGCGTAGGGAAAGGTTTAGGGCTAGTGGTGGGTTTCTCTTCCGGTCTAGGCTTAGCGTTAGTGAACAGCAAGGCTTAGGGCACAGGTGAGGGTACGGAAACGTGGGAGGGTCAGGCTACGTGCTAATGAAAGGGTCAGTGCCTGCGTACGAGCCAGGAATAGGCTACGGCGTAGGGAAAGGTTTAGGGCTTGTGGTGGGTTTCCGTTCCGGGCTAGGGTTAGGGTTAGGGAACGGCAAGGCTTAGGGCACAGGTGAGGGTCCGCAAACGTGGGAGGGTCAGGCTACGTGCTGACGCACGGGTCATTGCCATCGTACGGGCCAGGAATAGGCTACGCCTTGGGGGTAAGGTGTAGGGCTGTTGGTGGGTTTCCATTACGGGCTAGGGTTAGGGTTAGGGAACGGCAAGGCTTAGGGCACAGGTGATGGTACGGAAACGTGGGAGGGTCAGGGTACGTGATGATGCACGGGTCAGTGCCAGCGTACTGGCCAGGAGTAGGCTACGGCTTGGGGGTTAGTTGTAGGGCTGGTGGTGGGTTTCCGTTCCGGGCTAGGGATAGGGTTAGGGAACGGCAAGGCTTAGGGCACAGGTGAGGGTACGGAAACGTGGGAGAGTCAGTCTACATGCTGACGCACGGGTCAGTGCCAGCGTATGGGCCAGGAATAGGCTATGGCTTGGGGGTAAGCTGTAGGGCTGGTGGTGGGTTTCCGTTCCGGACTAGGGTTAGGGTTAGGGAACGGCAAGGCTTAGGGCACAGGTGAGGGTACGGAAACGTGGGAGGGTCAGGCTACGTGCTGACGCACGGGTCAGTGCCAGCGTACGGGCCAGGAGTAGGCTACAGCGTAGTGTAAGGTGTAGGGCTGGTGGTGGGTTTTCGTTCTAGGCTACGGTTAGGTTTAGGGAACGGCAAGGCTTAGGGCACATGTGAGGGTACGGAAACGTGGGAGGGTAGGGCTACGTGCTGAAGCACGGGTCAGTGCCAGGGTACGGGCAAGGAGTAGGCTACGGCATAGGGTAAGGTGTAGGGCGGGTGGTGGGTTTCCGTTCCGGGCTAGGGTTAGGGTAAGGGAACGGCAAGGCTTAGGGCACAGGTGAGGGTACGGAAAAGTGGGAGGGTCAGGCTACGTGATGACGCACGGTTCAGTGCCAGCGTACGGGCCAGGATTAGGCTACGGCGTAGGGAATGGTGTAGGGCTGGTGGAGGGTTTGCGTTCCGGGCTAGTGTTAGGGTTAGGGAACGGCAAGCCTTAGGGCACAGGTGAGGGTACAGAAACGTGGGAGGGTCACGCTACGTGCGGACGCACGGGTCAGTGCCAGCATATGGGCCAGGAGTAGGCTACGGCGTGGGGGTAAGTTGTAGGGCTGGTGGTGGGTTTCCGTTCCGGGCTAGGGTTAGGGTTACGGAAAAGCAAGGCTTAGGGCACGGGTGAGGGTACAGAAACGTGGGAGGGTCAGGCTACTTGCTGATGCTAGGGTTAGTGCCACCGAACGGGCCAGGAGTAGGCTACGGATTGGGGGTAAGTTGTAGGGCTGGTGGTGGGTTTCCGTTCCGGGCTAGGGTTAGGGTTAGGGAACGGCAAGGCTTAGGGCACAGGTGAAGGTACGGAAACGTGGGAGGGTCAGTCTACTTGCTGATGAAAGGGTCAGTGCCTGCGTATGAGCCAGGAATAGGCTACGGCGTAGGGAAAGGTGTAGGGCTGGTGTTGGGTTTCCGTTCCAAGCTAGGGTTAGGGTTAGGGAACGGCAAGGCTTAGGGCACAGGTGAGGGTCCGCAAACGTGGGAGGGTCAGGCTTCGTGCTGACGCACGGGTCTGTGCCAGCGTACGGGCCAGGAGTAGGCTACGGCTTGGGGGTAAGGTGTAGGGCTGGTGGTGGGTTTCCGATCCGGGCTACGGTTAGGGTTAGGGAACGTCAAGGCTTAGGGCACAGGTGAGGGTACGGAAACGTGGGAGGGTCAGGCTACGTGATGATGCAGGGGTCAGTGCCAGCGTACTGGCCAGGAGTAAGCTACGGCTTGGGGGTAAGGTGTAGGGCTGGTGGTGGTTATCCTTTCAGGGCTAGGGTTAGGGTTACGGAATGGCAAGGTTTAGGGCACGGGTGAGGGTACAGAAACGTGGGAGGTTCAGGCTACTTTCTGATGCTCGGGTTAGTGCCACCGAACGGGCCAGGAGTAGGCTACGGCTTGGGGGTAAGGTGTAGGGCTGGTGGTGGGTTTCCGTTCCGGGCTCGGGTTAGGGTTACGGAACGGCAAGGCTTACGGCACAGGTCAGGGTACTGAAACGTGGGAGGGTCAGGCTACATGCTGACACCAGGGTCAGTGCCACCGTACAGGCCAGGAGTAGGCTACGGCTTGGGGGTAAGTTGTAGGGCTGGTCGTGGGTTTCCGTTCCGGACTAGGGATAGGGTTAGGGAAAGGCAAGGCGTAGGGCACAGCTGAGGGTACGGAAACGTGGGAGGGTCAGGCTACGTGCTGATGCACGGCTCAGTGGCAGCGTATCGGGCAGGAGTAGGCTACGGCATATGGTAAGGTGTAGGGCTGGTGGTGGGATTCCGTTCCGGGCTAGTGTGAGGGTTAGGGAACGGCAAGGCTTAGGGCTCAGGTAAGGGTACAGAAAAGTGGGAGGGTCAGGCTACGTGCTGACGCATGGGTCTGTGCCAGTGTACGGGCCAGGAGTAGGCTACGGCTTGTGGGTAAGGTTTAGGGCTGGTGGTGGGTTTCCGTTAAGGTCTACGGTTAGGTTTAGGGAACGGAAAGGCTTAGGGCACAGGTGAGGGTATGGAAACGTGGGAGGGTCAGGCTACGTGCTGACGCACGGGTCAGTGCCAGCATTCGGGCCAGGAGTAGGCTACGGCGTAGGGTAAAGTGTAGGGCTGGTGGTGGGTTTCCATGCCTGGCTAGGGTTAGGGTTATTGAACGGCAAGGCTTAGGGCACAGGTGAGGGTACGGAAACGAGGGAGGGTCAGGCTACGTGCTGATGAAAGGGTCAGTGCCTGTGTACCGGCCAGGAATAGGCTACGGCGTAGGGAAAGGTATAGGGCTGGTGGTGGGTTTCTGTTCCGGGCTAGGGTTAGTGTTAGGGAACGGCAAGGCTTAGGGCACAGGTGAGGTTACGGAAACGTGGGAGTGTCAGGCTACATGCTGACGCACGGGTCAGTGCCAGCGTACGGGCCAGGACTAGGCTACGGCATACGATAAGGTGTAGGGCTGGTGGTGGGATTCCGTGCCGGGCTACGGTTAGGGTTAGGGAACGGCAAGGCTTAGGGCACAGGTGAGCGTACCGTAACATGGGAGGGTCAGGCTACGTGCTGAAGCACAGGTCAGTGCCCGCGTACGGGCCAGTTGTAGGCTACTGCATAGAGTAAGGTGTAAGGCTGGTGGTGGGTTTCCGTTCCGGGCTAGGGTTAGGGTTAGGGAACGGCAAGGCTTAGGGCACAGGTGAGGGTACGGAAACGCGGGAGTGTCAGGCTACCTGCTGAATGCACGGGTCAGTGCCCGCGTACGGGCCAGGAGTAGGCTACGGCGTAGGGTAAGTTGTAGGGTTGGTGGTGGGTTTCCCTTCTGGGCTAGGGTTAGGGTTAGGGAACCACAAGGCTTAGGGCACAGTTGAGGGTACGGAAACGTGGGAGTTTCATTGCTACGTGCTGACACACGCATCAGTGCCAGCGTACGGCCCAGGAGTAGGCTATGGCTTGGGGGTAACGTGTAGGGCTGGTGTTGTGTTTCCGTTCCGGGCTATGGTTAGAGTTCGGGAACGTCAAGTCTTAGGGCACAGGTGAGGCTCCGGAAACGTGGGAGGGTCAGGCTACGTGCTGACGCACGGGTCAGTGCCAGCGTACGGGCCCGGAGTAGGCTACGGTGTAGGGTAAGGTGTAGGGCTGGTGGTGGGTTTCCGTTCCGGGCTAGGGTT
This sequence comes from Mesoplodon mirus, assembly GCF_964341445.2. NCBI lineage: Eukaryota > Metazoa > Chordata > Mammalia > Artiodactyla > Ziphiidae > Mesoplodon > Mesoplodon mirus. The sequence goes on from NC_138989.1 coordinate 92,799,723, forward strand.
AGGGTTAGGGAACCGCAAGGCTTAGGGCACAGGTGAGGGTACGGAAACGTGGGAGGGTCAGGCTACGTGCTGACGCACGGGTCAGTGCCACTGTTCGGGCCAGGAATAGGCTACGGCTTGGTGGTAAGTTGTAGGGCTGGTGCTGGGTTTCCGTTCCGGGTTAGGGTTAGTGTTAGGGAACGTCAAGGCTTAGGGCGCAGATGAGGGTGCGGAAATGTGGGAAGGTCAGGCTTCGTGCTGACGCACAGGTCACTGCCAGTGTACGGGCCAGGAGTAGGCTACGGCATAGGGTTAGATGTAGAGTTGGTGGTGGGTCTCCGTTCCGGGCTAGGGTTAGGGTGAGGGAACTGCAAGGCTTAGGGCACTGGTGAGTGTACGGATACGTGGGAGGGTCAGGCTACGTGCTGATTCACGGGTCAGTGCCAGCGTATGGGCCAGGAGTAGGGTATGGCGTAGGGTATGGTTTAGGGCTGGTCGTGGTTTTCCGTTCCGGGCTAGGGTTAGGGTTAGGGAACTGCAAGGCTTAGGGCCCAGGTGAGGGTACGGAAACGTGGGAGATTCAGGCTACGTGCTGACGCACGTGTCAGTGCCACCGTACGGGCCAGCAGTAGGCTTCAGCTTGGGGGTAGTGTTTAGGGCTGGTGGTGAGTTTCCGTTCCGGGCTAGGGTTAGGGTTAGGGAACTGCAAGGCTTAGGGCACAGGTGAGGGTACGGAAACGTGGGAGGGTCAGGCTACGTGATGACGCACGGGTCAGTGACAGCATTCGGGCCAGGAGTAGGCTTCGGCGTAGGGTAAGTTGTAGGGCTGGTGGTGGCTTTCCGTTTCGGGCTAGGGTTAGGGATAGGGAACAGCACGGCTTAGGGCACAGGTGACTGTACAGAAACGTGGGAGGGTCAGGCTACATGCTGACGCACATGTCAGTGCCAGCGTACGGGTAAGGAGTAGGCTATGGCATACGGTAAGGTGTAGGGCTGGTGGTGGGTTTCCGTTTTGGGCTAGGGTTAGGGTTAGGGAACAGCAAGGCTTAGGGCACAGGTGAGGTTCCGAAACGTGGGAGGGTCAGACTTCGTGCTGACGCAAGGGTCAGTGTCACCGTATGGACCAGGAGTAGGCTACGGCGTAGGGTAAGGTTTAGGGATGGTGGTGGGTTTCCATTTCGGGCTAGGATTAGGGTTAGGGAACGGCAAGGCTTAGGGCACAGGTGAGGGTACAGAAACGTTGGAGGGTCAGGCTACGTGCTGACGCACGGGTCAGTGCCAGCGTACGGGCCAGGAGTAGGCTATGGCGTAGGGTAATGTGTAGGGCTGGTGGTGGGTTTCCATTCCGGGCTAGGGTTTGGGTTAGGGAACGGCAAGGCTTAGGGCAGAGGTGAGGGTATGGAAACGTGTGAGGGTCAGGGTACGTGTTGACGCACGGGTCAGTGCCAGCGTACGGGCCAGGAGTAGGCTACGGCGTAGGGTAAGGTGTAGTGCTGGTGGTGGGTTTCCGTTCCGGGTTAGGGTTAGGGTGAGGGAACCCCAAGGCTTAGGGCATAGGTGAGTGTACGGAAACGTGGGATGGTCAGGCAACGTGCTGACGCACGGGTCAGTGCCAGCGTACGGGCCAGGAGTAGGCTACGGTGTAGGGTAAAGTGTAGGGCTGATGGTGGTTTTCCGTTCCGGGCTAGGGTTATTGTTAGGAAACGGAAAGGCTTAAGGCACAGGTGAGGGTACAGAAACATGGGAGGGTCAGGCTACGTGCTGACGCACATGGCAGCGCAAGCGTACCGGCCAGGAGTAGGCTACGGCTTGGGGGTTAGCTGCAGGGCTGCTGGTGGGTTTCCGTTCAGGGCTAGGGTTAGGGTTAGGGAACGGCAAGGTTTAGGGCACAGGTGAGGGTACGGCAACGTGGCAGTGTCAGGATACGTTCTGACGCATGGGTCAGTGCCAGCGTATGGACCAGGAGTAGGCTACATTTTGGGGGTAAGGTGTAGGGCTGGTGGTGGGTTTCCGTTCCGGGCTAGGGTTAGGGTTACGGAACGGCAAGGCTTAGGGCACAGATGAGGGTACGGAAACGTGGGAGGGTCTGGCTATGTGCTGATTAATGGGTCAGTGCCTGCGTACGGGCCAGGAATAGGTTATGGCGTAGGGTAAGGTGTAGGGCTGGTGGTAGGTTTCCGTTCCGGGCTAGGGTTAGGGTTAGGGAAGGCAAGGCTTAGGGCACAGGTGAGGGTACGGAAACGTGGGAGGGTCAGGCTACATGCTGACGCATGGGTCAGTGTCAGCGTATGGTCCAGTAGTAGGCTACGGCGTAGGGTAAGGTTTAGGGCTGGTGGTGGGATTCCGTTCCGAGCTAGGGTTAGGGTTATGGAACGGCAAGGCTTAGGGCACAGGTGAGGGTACGGAAAAGTGGGAGCGTCAGGCTACGTGCTGATGCACGGGTCAGTGCCAGCGTACAGGCCAGGAATAGGCTACGGCGTAGGGTAAGGTCTAGGGCTGGTAGTGGTTTTCCGTTCCGGGCTAGGGTTAGGGTTAGGGAAAGGCAAGGCTTAGGGCCCAGGTGAGGGTACGGAAACGAGGGAGGGTCGGGCTACGTGCAGACGCACGGGTCAGTGCCAGCGAACCGGCCAGGAGTAGGCTACGGCTTGGGGGTTAGGTTTAGTGCTGGTGGTGGGTTTCCGTTCCGGGCTAGGGTTAGTGTTAGGGCACAGCAAGGCTTAGGGCATAGGTGAGGGTACGGAAACCTGGGAGGGTTAGGCTACGTGCTGACGCACGGTTCAGTGCCAGCGTATGTGCCAGGTGTATGCTATGGTTTGGGGGTTAGGTGTAGGGCTTGTGGTGTGTTTCCATCCTGTACTAGGGTTAGGGTTAGGGAACGGCAAGGCTTAGGGCACAGGTGACGTTACGGTAATGTGGGAAGGTCAGGCTATGTGCTGACGCAGAGGTCAGTGCCAGCGTATGGACCACGAGTAGGCTACGGCTTGGGGGTAAGTTGTAGGGCTTGTGGTGGGTTTCCGTTCCGGGCTAGGGTTACGGTTAGGGAACGGCAAGGTTTAGGGCACATGTGAGGGTACGGCAACGTGGCAGGGTCAGGATACATTCTGACGCACGGGTCAGTGCCAGCGTATGGACCAGGAGTAGGCTACGGCTTGGGGGTAAGTTGTAGGGCTGGTGGTGGGTTTCCGTTCATGGGCTAGGGTTAGGGTTAGGAAACGGCAAGGCTTAGGGCCCAGGTGAGGGTACGGAAACTTGGGAGGGTCAGACTACGTGCTGACACATGGGTCAGTGCCAGCGTAAGGGCCAGGTGTAGGCTACAGCGTAGGGAAAGGATTAGGGCTAGTGGTGGGTTTCCCTTCCGTGCTAGGCTTAGCGTTAGTGAACGGCAAGTCTTAGGGCACAGGTGAGGGTACGGAAACGTGGGAGGGTCAGGCTACGTGCTAATGAAGGGTCAGTGCCTGCGTACGAGCCAGGAATAGGCTACGGCGTAGGGAAAGGTTTAGGCCTTGTGGTGGGTTTCCGTTCCGGGCTAGGGTTAGGGTTAGGGAACGGCAAGGCTTAGGGCACAGGTGAGGGTCCGCAAACGTGGGAGGGTCAGGCTACGTGCTGACACACGGGTCAGTGCCAACGTACGGGCCAGGAGTAGGCTACGTCTTGGGGGTAAGGTGTAGGGCTGGTGGTGGGTTTCCGTTCCGGGCTAGGGTTAGGGTTAGGGAACGGCAAGGCTTAGGGCACAGGTGAGGGTACGGAAACGTGGGAGGGTCAGGGTACGTGATGATGAACGGGACAGTGCCAGCGTACTGGCCAGGAGTAGGCTACGGCTTGGGGGTTAGTTGTAGGGCTGGTGGTGGGTTTCCGTTCCGGGCTAGGGTTAGGGTTAGGGAACGGCAAGGCTTAGGGCACACGTGAGGGTACGGAAACTTGGGAGAGTCAGGCTACATGCTGACGCATGGGTCAGTGCCAGCTTTTGGGCCAGGAATAGGCTATGGCTTGGGGGTAAGCTGTAGGGCTGGTGGTGGGTTTCCGTTCCGGACTAGGGTTAGGGTTAGGGAACGGCAAGGCTTAGGGCACAGGTGAGGGTACGGAAACGTGGGAGGGTCAGGCTACGTGCTGACGCACGGGTCAGTGCCAGCGTACAGGCCAGGAGTAGGCTACGGCGTAGTGTAAGGTGTAGGGCTGGTGGTGGGTGTTCGTTCCGGGCTACGGTTAGATTTAGGGAACGGCAAGGCTTAGGGCACATGTGAGGGTACGGAAACGTGGGAGGGTATGGCTACGTGCTGAAGCACGGGTCAGTGCCAGGGTACGGGCAAGGAGTAGGCTACGGCGTAGGGAAAAGTGTAGGGCTGGTGGTGGGATTCCGTTCCGGGCTACGGTTAGGGTTAGGGAACGGCAAGGCTTAGGGCAGAGGTGAGGGTCCGCAAACGTGGGAGGGTCAGGCTTCGTGCTGACGCACGGGTCTGTGCCAGCGTACGGGCGAGGAGTAGGCTACGGCTTGGGGGTAAGGTGTAGGGCTGGTGGTGGGTTTCCGATCCGGGCTACGGTTAGGGTTAGGGAACGTCAAGGCTTAGGGCACAGGTGAGGGTACGGAAACGTGGGAGGGTCAGGCTACGTGATGATGCAGGGGTCACTGCCAGCGTACTGGCCAGGAGGAGTAAGCTACGGCTTGGGTGTTAGGTGTAGGGCTGGTGGTGGGTTTCCGTTCCGGGCTAGGGTTAGGGTTAGGGAATGGCAAGGCTTAGGGCACAGGTGAGGGTACGGAAACTTGGGAGGGTCAGGCTACATGCTGACGCACGGGTCATTGCCAGCGTACGGGCCAGGAATAGGCTATGGCTTGGGGGTAAGCTGTAGGGCTGGTGGTGTGTTTCCGTTCCGGACTAGAGTTAGGGTTAGGGAAAGGCAAGGCTTAGGGCACAGGTGTGCGTACGGAAACGTGTGAGGGTCAGGCTACGTGCTGATGAAACGGTGAGTGCCGGCGTATGAGCCAGGAATAGGCTACGGCGTTGGGAAAGGTGTAGGGCTGGTGGTGGGTTTCCGTTCCGGGCTAGGGTTAGGGTTAGGGAACGGCAAGGCTTAGGGCACAGGTGAGGGTCCGCAAACATGGGAGGGTCAGGCTACGTGCTGAAGCACAGGTCAGTGCCCGCGTATGGGCCAGGTGTAGGCTACGGCATAGGTTAAGGTGTAGGGCTGGTGGTGGGTTTCCGTTCCGGGCTAGGGTTAGTGTTAGGGAATGGCAAGGCTTAGGGCCCAGGTGAGGGTACGGAAACGTGGGAGGGTCAAACTCCATGCTGACGCACGGGTCAGTGCAAGCGTACGGGCGAGGAGTAGGCTACCCAGTAGGGAAAGGTTTAGGGATGGTGGTGTGTTTCTGTTCTGGGTTAGGGTTAGGGTTAGGGAACGGCAAGGCTTAGGGCACAGGTGAGGGTACGGAAACTTGGGAGGGTCAGGCTACTTGCTGATGAAAGGGTCAGTTCCTGCGTATGAGCCAGGAATAGGCTACGGCATAGGGAAAGGTGTAGGGTTTGTGGTGGGTTTCCGTTCCGGGCTAGGGTTAGGGTTAGTGAACGGCAAGGCTTAGGGCACAGGTGAGGGTCCGCAAATGTGGGAGGGTCAGGCTTCGTGCTGACGCACGGGTCTGTGCCAGCGTACGGGCCAGGAGTAGGCTACGGCTTGGGGGTAAAGTGTAGGGCTGGTGGTGGGTTTCCTTTCAGGGCTAGGGTTAGGGTTAGTGAACGGCAAGGCTTAGGGCACAGGTGAGGGTACGGAAACGTGGGAGGGTCAGGCTACATGCTGACGCACGGGTCAGTGCCAGTGTATGGGCCAGGAATAGGCTGTGACTTGGGGGTAAGCTGTAGGGCTGGTGGTGTGTTTCCGTTCCGGACTAGGGTTAGGGTTAGGGAACGGCAAGGCTTAGTGCACAGGTGAGGGTACGGAAACGTGTGAGGGTCAGGCTGCGTGCTGACACATGTGTCAGTGCCAGCATACGTGCCAGGAGTAGGCTACGGCGTAGGGTAAGGTGTAGGGCTGCTGGTGGGTTTCTGTTCCTGGCTAGGGTGAGGGTTTGGGAACGACAAGGCTTAGGGCACAGGTGATGGTACGGAAACGTGGGAGGGTCAGGCTACGTGCTGACGCACGGGTCGGTGCCTGCGTACGGGCCAGGAGTAGGCTATGGCTTGTGGGTAAGTTTTAGGGCTGGTGGTGGGTTTCCGTTCCGGGCTAGGGTTAAGGTTAGGGAACGGCAAGTCTTAGGGCTCAGGTAAGGGTACAGAAAAGTGGGAGGGTCAGGCTACTTGCTGACGCACGGGTCAGTGCCAGTGTACGGGCCAGGAGTAGGCTACGGCTTGTGGGTAAGGTTTAGGGCTGGTGGTGGGTTTCAGTTCCGGGCTAGGGTTAGGGTTAGGGAACGGCAAGGCTTAGGGCACAGGTGAGGGTACGGAAACGTGGGAGGGTCAGGCTACGTGCTGACGCACGGGTCAGTGCCAGCGTTCGGGCCAGGAGTAGGCTACGGCGTAGGGTAAAGTGTAGGGCTGGTGGTGGGTTTCAGTTACGGGCTAGGGTTAGGGTTAGGGAACGGCAAGGCTTAGGGCACAGGTGAGGGTATGGAAACGTGGGAGGGTCAGGCTACATGCTGACGCATGGTCAGTGCCAGCGTACGGGCCAGGAGTAAGCTACGGCTTGTGGGTTAGGATTAGGGCTGGTGGTGGGTTTCCGTTCCGGGCTAGGTTTAGAGTTAGGGAACGGCAAGGCTTAGGGCACAGGTGAGGGTACGGTAACAAGGGATGGTCAGGCTACATGCTGAAGCACAGGTCAGTGCCCGCGTACGGTCCAGGTGTTGGCTACGGCATAGGGTAAGGTGTAGGGCTGGTGGTGGGTTCCCGTTCCGGGCTAGGGTTAGGATTAGGGAACGGCAAGGCTTAGGGCACAGGTGAGGTTACGGAATCGTGGGAGGGTCAGGCTACGTGCTGACGCACGGGTCAGTGCCAGCATATGGGCCAGGAGCAGGCTACGGCGTGGTGGTAAGGTATAGGGCTGGTGGTGGGTCTCTGTTCCGGGCTAGGGTTAGGGTTAGGGAACGTCAAGGCTTAGGGCACAGGTGAGGGTCCGCAAATGTGGGAGGGTCAGGCTACGTGCTGACGCATGGGTCAGTGCCAGCGTACGGGCCAGGAATAGGCTACGGCGTAGGGTAGAGTTTTGGGCTGGTGGTGGGTTTCTGTTCTGGGCTAGGGTTAGGGTTAGGGAACGGCAAGGCTTAGGGCACAGGTGAGGTTACGGAAAAGTGTGAGCGTCAGGCTACGTGCTGACTCACGTGTCAGTGCCTGCATACCAGCCAGGTGTAGGCTAAGGCTTCGGGGTTAGGTGTAGGGCTGATGCTGGGTTTCCACTCCGGGCTACGGTTAGGGTTAGGGAACGGTAAGGCTTAGGGCGCAAGTGAGGGTACGGAAACGTTGGAGGGTAAGGCTACGTGCTGCCGCATGGGTTAGTGCCAGCGTACGGGCCAGGAGTAGGCTACGGCTTGGTGGTTAGGTGTAGGGCTGATGGTGTGTTTCCGTTCCAGGCTAGGGTTAGTGTTAGGGAACAGCAAGTCTTAGGGCACAGGTGAGGGTACGGAAACGTGGGAGGGTTAGGCTACGTGCTGACGCACGTGTCAGTGCCAGCGTACGGGCCAGGAGTAGGCTACGGTGTAGGGTAAGGTTTAGGGCTGCTGGTGGTTTTCCGTTCTTGGCTAGGGTTAGGGTGAGGGAACGGCAAGGCTTAGGGCACAGGTGAGGGTACGGAAACGTGGGAGGGTCAGTCTACGTGCTGACTCACGGGTCAGTGCCAGCGTACGGGCCAGGAGTAGGCTATGGCGTATCGTAAGGTGTAGGGATTGTGGTGGGTTTCCGTTCCGGGCTAGGGTTAGGGTTAGGGAACTGCAAGGCTTAGGGCACAGGTGAGGGTCCGCAAACATGGGAGGGTCAGGCTACGTGCTGAAGCACAGGTCAGTGCCCGCGTATGGGCCAGGTGTAGGCTACGGCATAGGTTAAGGTGTAGGGCTGGTGGTGGGTTTCCGTTCCGGGCTAGGGTTAGTGTTAGGGAATGGCAAGGCTTAGGGCCCAGGTGAGGGTACGGAAACGTGGGAGGGTCAAACTCCATGCTGACGCACGGGTCAGTGCAAGCGTACGGGCGAGGAGTAGGCTACCCAGTAGGGAAAGGTTTAGGGATGGTGGTGTGTTTCTGTTCTGGGTTAGGGTTAGGGTTAGGGAACGGCAAGGCTTAGGGCACAGGTGAGGGTACGGAAACTTGGGAGGGTCAGGCTACTTGCTGATGAAAGGGTCAGTTCCTGCGTATGAGCCAGGAATAGGCTACGGCATAGGGAAAGGTGTAGGGTTTGTGGTGGGTTTCCGTTCCGGGCTAGGGTTAGGGTTAGTGAACGGCAAGGCTTAGGGCACAGGTGAGGGTCCGCAAATGTGGGAGGGTCAGGCTTCGTGCTGACGCACGGGTCTGTGCCAGCGTACGGGCCAGGAGTAGGCTACGGCTTGGGGGTAAAGTGTAGGGCTGGTGGTGGGTTTCCTTTCAGGGCTAGGGTTAGGGTTAGTGAACGGCAAGGCTTAGGGCACAGGTGAGGGTACGGAAACGTGGGAGGGTCAGGCTACATGCTGACGCACGGGTCAGTGCCAGTGTATGGGCCAGGAATAGGCTGTGACTTGGGGGTAAGCTGTAGGGCTGGTGGTGTGTTTCCGTTCCGGACTAGGGTTAGGGTTAGGGAACGGCAAGGCTTAGTGCACAGGTGAGGGTACGGAAACGTGTGAGGGTCAGGCTGCGTGCTGACACATGTGTCAGTGCCAGCATACGTGCCAGGAGTAGGCTACGGCGTAGGGTAAGGTGTAGGGCTGCTGGTGGGTTTCTGTTCCTGGCTAGGGTGAGGGTTTGGGAACGACAAGGCTTAGGGCACAGGTGATGGTACGGAAACGTGGGAGGGTCAGGCTACGTGCTGACGCACGGGTCGGTGCCTGCGTACGGGCCAGGAGTAGGCTATGGCTTGTGGGTAAGTTTTAGGGCTGGTGGTGGGTTTCCGTTCCGGGCTAGGGTTAAGGTTAGGGAACGGCAAGTCTTAGGGCTCAGGTAAGGGTACAGAAAAGTGGGAGGGTCAGGCTACTTGCTGACGCACGGGTCAGTGCCAGTGTACGGGCCAGGAGTAGGCTACGGCTTGTGGGTAAGGTTTAGGGCTGGTGGTGGGTTTCAGTTCCGGGCTAGGGTTAGGGTTAGGGAACGGCAAGGCTTAGGGCACAGGTGAGGGTACGGAAACGTGGGAGGGTCAGGCTACGTGCTGACGCACGGGTCAGTGCCAGCGTTCGGGCCAGGAGTAGGCTACGGCGTAGGGTAAAGTGTAGGGCTGGTGGTGGGTTTCAGTTACGGGCTAGGGTTAGGGTTAGGGAACGGCAAGGCTTAGGGCACAGGTGAGGGTATGGAAACGTGGGAGGGTCAGGCTACATGCTGACGCATGGTCAGTGCCAGCGTACGGGCCAGGAGTAAGCTACGGCTTGTGGGTTAGGATTAGGGCTGGTGGTGGGTTTCCGTTCCGGGCTAGGTTTAGAGTTAGGGAACGGCAAGGCTTAGGGCACAGGTGAGGGTACGGTAACAAGGGATGGTCAGGCTACATGCTGAAGCACAGGTCAGTGCCCGCGTACGGTCCAGGTGTTGGCTACGGCATAGGGTAAGGTGTAGGGCTGGTGGTGGGTTCCCGTTCCGGGCTAGGGTTAGGATTAGGGAACGGCAAGGCTTAGGGCACAGGTGAGGTTACGGAATCGTGGGAGGGTCAGGCTACGTGCTGACGCACGGGTCAGTGCCAGCATATGGGCCAGGAGCAGGCTACGGCGTGGTGGTAAGGTATAGGGCTGGTGGTGGGTCTCTGTTCCGGGCTAGGGTTAGGGTTAGGGAACGTCAAGGCTTAGGGCACAGGTGAGGGTCCGCAAATGTGGGAGGGTCAGGCTACGTGCTGACGCATGGGTCAGTGCCAGCGTACGGGCCAGGAATAGGCTACGGCGTAGGGTAGAGTTTTGGGCTGGTGGTGGGTTTCTGTTCTGGGCTAGGGTTAGGGTTAGGGAACGGCAAGGCTTAGGGCACAGGTGAGGTTACGGAAAAGTGTGAGCGTCAGGCTACGTGCTGACTCACGTGTCAGTGCCTGCATACCAGCCAGGTGTAGGCTAAGGCTTCGGGGTTAGGTGTAGGGCTGATGCTGGGTTTCCACTCCGGGCTACGGTTAGGGTTAGGGAACGGTAAGGCTTAGGGCGCAAGTGAGGGTACGGAAACGTTGGAGGGTAAGGCTACGTGCTGCCGCATGGGTTAGTGCCAGCGTACGGGCCAGGAGTAGGCTACGGCTTGGTGGTTAGGTGTAGGGCTGATGGTGTGTTTCCGTTCCAGGCTAGGGTTAGTGTTAGGGAACAGCAAGTCTTAGGGCACAGGTGAGGGTACGGAAACGTGGGAGGGTTAGGCTACGTGCTGACGCACGTGTCAGTGCCAGCGTACGGGCCAGGAGTAGGCTACGGTGTAGGGTAAGGTTTAGGGCTGCTGGTGGTTTTCCGTTCTTGGCTAGGGTTAGGGTGAGGGAACGGCAAGGCTTAGGGCACAGGTGAGGGTACGGAAACGTGGGAGGGTCAGTCTACGTGCTGACTCACGGGTCAGTGCCAGCGTACGGGCCAGGAGTAGGCTATGGCGTATCGTAAGGTGTAGGGATTGTGGTGGGTTTCCGTTCCGGGCTAGGGTTAGGGTTAGGGAACGGCAAGGCTTAGGGCACAGGTGAGGGTACGGAAACGTGGGAGGGTCAGGCTACATGCTGACGCACGGGTCATTGCCAGCGTACGGGCCAGGACTAGGCTACGACATACGATAAGGTGTAGGGCTGGTGGTGGGATTCCGTGCCGGGCTCGGGTTAGGGTTAGGGAACGGCAAGGCTTAGGGCACAGGTGAGGGTACAGTAACATGGGAGGGTCAGGCTACGTGCTGAAGCACAGGTCAGTGCCCGCGTACGGGCCAGGTGTAGTCTACGGCATAGAGTAAGGTTTAGGGCTGGTGGTGGGTTTCCGTTCCGGGCTAGGTTTAGGGTTAGGGAATGGCAAGGCTTAGGGCACATGTGACGTTACGGAAACGTGGGAGGGTCAGGCTACGTGCTGACGCACGGGTCAGTGCCAGCATATGGGCCAGGAGTTGGCTACGGCGTGGTGTTAAGGTGTAGGGCTGTTGGTGGGTTTCTGTTCCGGGCTAGGGTTAGGGTTAGGGAACGTCAAGGCTTAGGGCACAGGTGAGTGTACGGAAACGTGGGAGGGTCAGTCTACGTGCTGACGCACGGGTCAGTGCCAGCGTACCGGCCAGGAGTAGGCTATGGCTTGGGGGTAAGGTGTAGGGCTGGTGGTGGGTTTCCGTTCCGGGCTAGGCTTAGCGTTAGTGAACGGCAAGGCTTAGGGCACAGGTGAGGGTACGGAAACGTGGGAGGGTCAGGCTACGTGCTAAGGAAAGGGTCAGTGCCTGCGTACGAACCAGGAATAGGCTACGGCGTAGGGAAAGGTTTAGGGCTTGTGGTGGGTTTCCGTTCCGGGCTAGGGTTAGGGTTAGGGAACGGCAAGGCTTAGGGCACAGGTGAGGGTCCGCAAACGTGGGAGGGTCAGGCTACGTGCTGACGCATGGGTCAGTGCCAACGTACGGGCCAGGAGTAGGCTACGTCTTGGGGGTAAGGTGTAGGGCTGCTGGTGGGTTTCCGTTCCGGTCTAGGGTTAGGGTTAGGGAACGGCAAGGCTTAGGGCAGAGGTGAGGGTACGGAAACGTGGGAGGGTCAGGGTACGTGATGATGCACGGGTCAGTGCCAGCGTACTGGCCAGGAGTAGGCTACGGCTTGGGGGTTAGTTGTAGGGCTGGTGGTGTGTTTCCGTTCCGGGCTAGGGATACGGTTAGGGAACGGCAAGGCTTAGGGCACAGGTGAGGGTACGGAAACGTGGGAGAGTCAGGCTACATGCTGACGCACTGGTCAGTGCCAGCGTATCGGCCAGGAATAGGCTACGGCTTGGGTGTAAGCTGTAGGGCTGGTGGTGGGTTTCCGTTCCAGACTAGGGTTAGGGTTAGGGAACGGCAAGTCTTACGGCACAGGTGAGGGTACGGAAACGTGAGAGGGTCAGGCTACGTGCTGACGCACGGGTCAGTGCCAGCGTACGGGCCAGGAGTAGGCTACGGCGTACTATAACGTGTAGGGCTGGTGGTGGGTTTTCGTCCCGGGCTACGGTTACGTTTAGGGAACGGCAAGGCTTAGGGCACATGTGAGGGTACGGAAACGTGGGAGGGTATGGCTACGTGCTGAAGAAAGGGTCAGTGCCAGGGTACGGGCCAGGACTAGGCTACGGCATACAATAAGGTGTAGGGCTGGTGGTGGGTTTCCGTTCTGGGCTAGGGTTAGGGTTAGTGAACGGCAAGGCTTAGGGCACAGTTGAGGGTACGGAAACGTGGGAGGGTCAGGCTACGTGCTGATGAATCGGTAAGTGCCGGCGTACGAGCCAGGAATAGGCTACGGCGTTGGGAAAGGTGTAGGGCTGGTGGTGTGTTTCCGTTCCTGGCTAGGGTTAGGGTTAGGGAACCGCAAGTCTTAGAGCACAGGTGAGGGTCCGCAAACGTAGGAGGGTCAAACATCATGCTGACGCACGGGTCAGTGCGAGCGTACGGGCGAGGAGAAGGTTACCCAGTAGGGAAAGGTTTAGGGATGGTGGTGGGTTTCTGTTCCGGGTTAGGGTTAGGGTTAGGGAACGGCAAGGCTTAGGGCACAGGTGAGGGTACGGAAACGTGGGAGGGTCAGGCTATGTGCTGACGCACGGGTCAGTGCCAGCGTACGGGCCAGGAGTAGGCTACGGGGTAGGGAAAGGTGTAGGGCTGGTGGTGGGTTTTCGTTCCGGGCTATGGTTAGGGTTAGGGAACGGCAAGGCTTAGGGCACAAGTGAGGGTACGGAAACGTTGGAGGGTCTTGCTACGTGCTGACGCATGGGTCAGTGCCAGGGTACGGGCAAGGAGTAGGCTACGGCATAGGCTAAGGAGTAGGCCTGGTGGTGGGTTTCCGTTCCGGGCTAGGGCTAGGGTAAGGGAACGGCAAGGCTAAGGGGACAGGTGAGGGTACGGAAAAGTGGGAGGGTCAGGCTACGTGATGACGCATGGGTCAGTGTCAGCGTATGGGCCAGGAGTAGGCTACGCCATAGGGAAATGTGTAGGGCTGGTGGTGGGATTGCGTTCCGGGCTAGGGTTAGGGTTAGGGAACGTCAAGGCTTAGGGCACAGTTTAGGGTACGGAAACGTGAGAGGGTCAGGCTACATGCTGACGCACGGTTCAGTGCCAGCATACGGGCCAGGAGTAGGCTACGGTGTAGGGTATGGTGTAGGGCTGGTGGTGGGTTTCCGTTCCGGGCTAGGGTTAGTGTTAGGGAACGGCAAGGCTTAGGGCACAGGTGCGGGTACGGAAACGTGGGAGGGACAGGCTACGTGCTGACGCACGGGTCAGTGCCAGCGTACAGGCCAGGAGTAGGCTAAGGCTTGTGGCTAAGTTTTAGGGCTGGTGGTGGCTTTCCGATTCGGGCTAGGGTTAGGGTTAGAGAACGGCAAGGCTTAGGGCACAGGTGAGGGTACGGAAACGTGGGAGGTTCAGGCTACGTGCTGACGCACGCGGCAGTGCCCGCATACGGGCGAGGTGTAGGCTACAGCATAGGGTAAGGTGTAGGGCTGGTGGTGGGTTTCCGTTCCGGGCTAGGCTTAGGGTTAGGGAACGGCAAGGCTTAGGGCACAGGTGAGGGTACGGAAACGTTGGAGGGTCACGCTACGTGCTGACGCACGGGTCAGTGCCAGCATATGGGCCAAGAGTAGGCTACGGCTTGGGGGTAAGTTGTAGGTGTGGTCGTGGGTATCCTTTCCGGGCTAGGGTTAGGGTTACGGAATGGCAAGGTTTAGGGCACGGGTGAGGGTACAGAAACGTGGGAGGTTCAGCCTACTTGCTGATGCTCGGGTTAGTGCCACCGAACGGGCCAGGAGTAGGCTACGGCTTGGGGGTAATGTGTAGGGCTGGTGGTGGGTTTCCGTTCCGGGCTCGGGTTAGGGTTACGGAACGGCAAGGCTTACGGCACAGGTGAGGGTACGGAAACGTGGGAGGCTCAGGCTACTTGCTGATGAAAGGGTCAGTTCCTGCGTATGAGCCAGGAATAGGCTACGGCCTAGGGAAAGGTGTAGGGCTTGTGGTGGGTTTCCGTTCCGGGCTAGGGTTAGGGTTAGGGAACGGCAAGGCTTAGGGCACAGGTGAGGGTCCGCAAATGTGGGAGGGTCAGGCTTCGTGCTGACGCACGTGTCAGTTCCAGTGTACGTGCCAGGAGTAGGCTATGGCGTAGGGTAAGGTTTAGGGCTGCTGGTGGGTTTCTGTTCCTGGCTAGGGTGAGGGTTTGGGAACGACAAGGCTTAGGGCACAGGTGATGGTACGGAAACGTGGGAGGGTCAGGCTATGTGCTGACGCAAGGGTCGGTGCCAGCGTACGGGCCAGGAGTAGGCTACGGCTTGTGGGTAAGTTTTAGGGCTGGTGGTGGGTTTCCGTTCCGGGCTAGGGTTAAGGTTAGGGAACGGAAAGGCTTAGGGCACAGGTGAGGGTACGGTAACATGGGAGGTTCAGGCTACGTGCTGAAGCACAGGTCAGTGCCCGCAAACGGGCCAGGTGTAGGCTACGGCATAGGGTAATGTGTAGGGCTGGTGGTGGGTTTCTGTTCCGGGCTAGGGTTAGGGTTAGGGAACGTCAAGGCTTAGGGCACAGGTGATGGTACGGAAACGTGGGAGGGTCAGGCTACGTGCTGCCGCACGGGTCAGTGCCAGCGTACGTGCCAGGAGTAGGCTACGGCTTGGGGGTTAGGTGTAGGGCTGCTGGTGGGTTTCCGTACGGGGCTAGGTTTAGGGTTAGGGAACGGCAATGCTTAGGGCAAAGGTGATGGTACGGAAACGTGGGAGGGTCAGGCTACGTGCTGACGCATGGGTCAGTGCCAGCCTACGGGCCAGGAGTAGGCTATGGCTTGTGGGTTAGGTGTAGGGCTTGTGGAGTGTTTCCGTCCTGTACTAGGGTTAGGGTTAGGGAACGGAAAGGCTTAGGGCACAGGTGACGTTACGGTAACGTGGGAAGGTCAGGCTACATGCTGATGCACAGGTCAGTGCCAGCGTATGGACCACGAGTAGCCTAAGGCTAGGGGGTAAGGTGTAGGGCTTGTGGTGGGATTCCGTTCTGGGCTAGGGTTAGGGTTAGGGAATGGCAAGGTTTAGGGCACAGGTGAGGGTACAGCAACGTGGCAGGGTCAGGATACGTTCTGACGCACGGGTCAGTGCCAGCGTATGGACCAGGAGTAGGCTAAGGCTTGGGGGTAAGTTGTAGGACTCTTGGTGGTTTTCCGTTCCGGGCTACAGTTATGGTTAGGGAACGGCAAAGCTTAGGGCACATGTGAGGGTACGGAAACGTGGGAGGTTTAGGCTACGTGATTACGCACCGGTCAGTGCCAGCGTACCGGCCAGGAGTAGGCTACGGTTTGGTGGTTAGGTGTGGGGCTGTTGGTGGGTTTCCAATCCAGGCTAGGGTTAGTGTTAGGGAACAGCAAGGATTAGGGCACAGGTGAGGGTACGGAAACGTGGGAGGGTCAGGCTACGTGCTGACGCACGGGTCAGTGCCAGCGTATGGGCCAGGAGTAGGCTACGGCTTGGGGGTAATTTGTAGGGCAGGTGGTGGGTTTCGTTCTGGGCTAGGGTTAGGGTTAGGGCACGGCCAGGCTTAGGGCACAGCTGAGGGTACGGAAACGTGGGAGGGTCAGGCTACGTGCTGATGCACGGCTCAGTGGCAGCGTACCGGCCAGGAGTAGGCTACGGCATATGGTAAGGTGTAGGGCTGGTGGTGGGATTCCGTTCCGGGCTAGGGTTAGGGTTAGGGAACGGCAAGTCTTA
Source organism: Mesoplodon mirus (assembly GCF_964341445.2). NCBI lineage: Eukaryota > Metazoa > Chordata > Mammalia > Artiodactyla > Ziphiidae > Mesoplodon > Mesoplodon mirus. Next base: position 92,815,655 of record NC_138989.1, read on the forward strand.
GGGCTCAGGTAAGGGTACAGAAAAGTGGGAGGGTCAGGCTACGTGCTGACGCACGGGTCAGTGCCAGTGTACGGGCCAGGAGTAGGCTACGGCTTGTGGGTAAGGTTTAGAGCTGGTGGTGTGTTTCTGTTCCGGGCTAGGGTTAGGGTTAGGGAACGTCAAGGCTTAGGGCACAGGTGAGGGTACGGAAACGTGGGAGGGTCAGGCTACGTGATGATGCAGGGGTCACTGCCAGCGTACTGGCCAGGAGGAGTAAGCTACGGCTTGGGGGTTAGGTGTAGGGCTGGTGGTGGGTTTCCGTTCCGGGCTAGGGTTAGGGTTAGGGAATGGCAAGGCTTAGGGCACAGGTGAGGGTACGGAAACGTGGGAGGGTCAGGCTACATGCTGACGCACGGGTCATTGCCAGCGTACGGGCCAGGAATAGGCTATGGCTTGGGGGTAAGCTGTAGGGCTGGTGGTGTGTTTCCGTTCTGGACTAGAGTTAGGGTTAGGGAAAGGCAAGGCTTAGGGCACAGGTGTGGGTACGGAAACGTGTGAAGGTCAGGCTACGTGCTCATGAAACGGTGAGTGCCGGCGTATGAGCCAGGAATAGGCTACGGCGTTGGGAAAGGTGTAGGGCTGGTGGTGGGTTTCCGTTCCGGGCTAGGGTTAGGGTTAGGGAACGGCAAGGCTTAGGGCACAGGTGAGGGTCCGCAAACATGGGAGGGTCAGGCTACGTGCTGAAGCACAGGTCAGTGCCCGCGTATGGGCCAGGTGTAGGCTACGGCATAGGTTAAGGTGTAGGGCTGGTGGTGGGTTTCCGTTCCGGGCTAGGGTTAGTGTTAGGGAATGGCAAGGCTTAGGGCCCAGGTGAGGGTACGGAAACGTGGGAGGGTCAAACTCCATGCTGACGCACGGGTCAGTGCAAGCGTACGGGCGAGGAGTAGGCTACCCAGTAGGGAAAGGTTTAGGGATGGTGGTGTGTTTCTGTTCAGGGTTAGGGTTAGGGTTAGGGAACGGCAAGGCTTAGGGCACAGGTGAGGGTACGGAAACGTGGGAGGGTCAGGCTACTTGCTGATGAAAGGGTCAGTTCCTGCGTATGAGCCAGGAATAGGCTACGGCATAGGGAAAGGTGTAGGGTTTGTGGTGGGTTTCCGTTCCGGGCTAGGGTTAGGGTTAGTGAACGGCAAGGCTTAGGGCACAGGTGAGGGTCCGCAAATGTGGGAGGGTCAGGCTTCGTGCTGACGCACGGGTCTGTGCCAGCGTACGGGCCAGGAGTAGGCTACGGCTTGGGGGTAAAGTGTAGGGCTGGTGGTGGGTGTCCGTTCAGTGCTAGGGTTAGGGTTAGTGAACGACAAGGCTTAGGGCACAGGTGAGGGTACGGAAACGTGGGAGGGTCAGGCTACGTGCTGACGCACGGGTCAGTGCCAGTGTACGGGCCAGGAGTAGGCTACGGCTTGTGGGTAAGGTTTAGGGCTGGTGGTGGGTTTCAGTTCCGGGCTAGGGTTAGGGTTAGGGAACGGCAAGGCTTAGGGCACAGGTGAGGGTACGGAAACGTGGGAGGGTCAGGCTACGTGCTGACGCACGGGTCAGTGCCAGCGTTCGGGCCAGGAGTAGGCTACGGCGTAGGGTAAAGTGTAGGGCTGGTGGTGGGTTTCAGTTCCGGGCTAGGGTTAGGGTTAGGGAACGGCAAGGCTTAGGGCACAAGTGAGGGTACGGAAACGTGGGAGGGTCAGGCTACATGCTGACGCACGGTCAGTGCCAGCGTACGGGCCAGGAGTAAGCTACGGCTTGTGGGTTAGGATTAGGGCTGGTGGTGGGTTTCCGTTCCGGGCTAGGTTTAGAGTTAGGGAACGGCAAGGCTTAGGGCACAGGTGAGGGTACGGTAACAAGGGATGGTCAGGCTACATGCTGAAGCACAGGTCAGTGCCCGCGTACGGTCCAGGTGTTGGCTACGGCATAGGGTAAGGTGTAGGGCTGGTGGTGGGTTCCCGTTCCGGGCTAGGGTTAGGATTAGGGAACGGCAAGGCTTAGGGCACAGGTGAGGTTACGGAATCGTGGGAGGGTCAGGCTACGTGCTGACGCACGGGTCAGTGCTAGCATATGGGCCAGGAGCAGGCTACGCCGTGGTGGTAAGTTATAGGGCTGTTGGTGGGTCTCTGTTCCGGGCTAGGGTTAGGGTTAGGGAACGTCAAGGCTTAGGGCACAGGTGAGGGTCCGCAAATGTGGGAGGGTCAGGCTACGTGCTGACGCATGGGTCAGTGCCAGCGTACGGGCCAGGAATAGGCTACGGCGTAGGGTAGAGTTTTGGGCTGGTGGTGGGTTTCTGTTCTGGGCTAGGGTTAGGGTTAGGGAACGGCAAGGCTTAGGGCACAGGTGAGGGTACGGAAAAGTGTGAGCGTCAGGCTATGTGCTGACTCACGTGTCAGTGCCTGCATACCAGCCAGGTGTAGGCTAAGGCTTCGGGGTTAGGTGTAGGGCTGATGCTGGGTTTCCACTCCGGGCTACGGTTAGGGTTAGGGAACGGTAAGGCTTAGGGCGCAAGTGAGGGTACGGAAACGTTGGAGGGTAAGGCTACGTGCTGCCGCATGGGTTAGTGCCAGCGTACGGGCCAGGAGTAGGCTACGGCTTGGTGGTTAGGTGTAGGGCTGATGGTGTGTTTCCGTTCCAGGCTAGGGTTAGTGTTAGGGAACAGCAAGTCTTAGGGCACAGGTGAGGGTACGGAAACGTGGGAGGGTCAGGCTACGTGCTTACGCACGGGTCTGTGCCAACGTACGGGCCAGGAGTAGGCTACGGCTTGTGGGTAAGCTGTAGGGCTGATGGTGGGTTTCCGTTCCGGACTAGGGTTAGGGTTAGGGAATGGCAAGGCTTAGGGCACAGGTGAGGGTATGGAAACGTGTGAGTTTCAGGCTACATGCTGACGCACGTGTCAGTGCCAGCGTACGTGCCAGGAGTAGGCTACGGCGTAGGGTAAGGTTTAGGGCTGCTGGTGGGTTTTTGTTCCTGACTAGGGTGAGGGTGAGGGAACGGCAAGGCTTAGGGCACGGGTGATGGTACAGAAACGTGGGAGGGTCAGGCTACGTGCTTACGCACGGGTCTGTGCCAACGTACGGGCCAGGAGTAGGCTACGGCTTGTGGGTAAGTTTTAGGGCTGGTGGTGGGTTTCCGTTCCGGGCTAGGGTTAGGGTTAGGGAACGGCAAGTCTTAGGGCACAGGTGAGGGTACGGTAACATGGGAGGATCAGGCTACATGCTGAAGCACAGGTCAGTGCCCGTGTACGGGCCAGGTGTAGGCTACAGCATAGGGTAAGGTGTAAGGCTGGTGGTGGGTTTCCGTTCCGGGCTAGGGTTAAGGTTAGGGAACGGCAAGGCTTAGGGCACAGCTGAGGTTACGGAAACGTGGGAGGGTCAGGCTACGTGCTGACCCACGGGTCAGTGCCAGCATATGGGCCAGGAGTAGGCTACGGCGTGGTGGTAAGTTGTAGAGCTGGTGGTGGGATTCTGTTCCGGGCTAGGGTTAGGGTTAGGGAACGTCAAGGCTTAGGGCACAGGTGAGGGTACGGAAACGTGGGAGGATCAGGCTACATGCTGACGCATGGCTCAGTGACAGCGTACGGGCCAGGAATAGGCTATGGCGTAGGGTAGAGTGTAGGGCTGGCGGTGGGTTTCTGTTTCGGGCTAGGGTTAGGTTTAGGAAACGGGAAGGCTTAGGGCACAGGTGAGGGTACGGAAACGTGTGAGGGTCAGGCTATGTGCTGACGCACGTGTCAGTGCCAGCGTACCGGCCAGGAGTAGGCTACGGCTTGGGGGTAAGATGTAAGGCTGGTGGTGGGTTTCCGTTATGGGCTAGAGTTAGGGGTAGTGAACGGCAAGGCTTAGGGCACAGGTGAGGGTACAGAAACGTGGGAGGGTCAGGCTACGTACTGATGAAAGTGTCAGTGCCTGCGTACGAGCCAGGAATAGGCTACGGCGTAGGGAAAGGTGTAGGGCTGGTGGTGGGATTCCGTTCCGGGCTAGGGTTAGGGTTAGGGAACGGCAAGTCTTAGGGCACAGGTGACGGTCCGCAAACGTGGGAGGGTCAGACTACGTGCTGAAGCACAGGTCAGTGCCCGCGTATGGGCCAGGTGTAGGCTACGGCATAGGGTAAGGTGTAGGGCTGGTGGTGGGTTTCCGTTCCGGACTAAGGTTAGTGTTAGGGAATGGCAAGGCTTAGGGCCCAGGTGAGGGTACGGAAACGTGGGAGGGTCAGGCTACGTGCTGACGCACGGGTCTGTGCCAGCGTACGGGCCAGGAGTAGGCTACGGCTTGGGGGTAAAGTGTAGGGCTGGTGGTGGGTGTCCGTTCAGTGCTAGGGTTAGGGTTAGTGAACGACAAGGCTTAGGGCACAGGTGAGGGTACGGAAACGTGGGAGGGTCAGGCTACATGCTGACGCACGGGTCAGTGCCAGCGTACGGGCCAGGAATAGGCTGTGACTTGGGGGTAAGCTGTAGGGCTGGTGGTGTGTTTCCGTTCCGGACTAGGGTTAGGGTTAGGGAACGGCAAGGCTTAGTGCACAGGTGAGGGTACGGAAACGTGTGAGGGTCAGGCTACGTGCTGACGCATGTGTCAGTGCCAGCATACATGCCAGGAGTAGGCTACGGCGTAGGGTAAGGTGTAGGGCTGCTGGTGGGTTTCTGTTCCTGGCTAGGGTGAGGGTTTGGGAACGACAAGGCTTAGGGCACAGGTGATGGTACGGAAACGTGGGAGGGTCAGGCTACGTGCTGACGCACGGGTCGGTGCCAGCGTACGGGCCAGGAGTAGGCTATGGCTTGTGGGTAAGTTTTAGGGCTGTTGGTGGGTTTCCGTTCCGGGCTAGGGTTAAGGTTAGGGAACGGCAAGTCTTAGGGCTCAGGTAAGGGTACAGAAAAGTGGGAGGGTCAGGCTACGTGCTGACGCACGGGTCAGTGCCAGTGTACGGGCCAGGAGTAGGCTACGGCTTGTGGGTAAGGTTTAGGGCTGGTGGTGGGTTTCAGTTCCGGGCTAGGGTTAGGGTTAGGGAACGGCAAGGCTTAGGGCACAGGTGAGGGTACGGAAACGTGGGAGGGTCAGGCTACGTGCTGACGCACGGGTCAGTGCCAGCGTTCGGGCCAGGAGTAGGCTACGGCGTAGGGTAAAGTGTAGGGCTGGTGGTGGGTTTCAGTTCCGGGCTAGGGTTAGGGTTAGGGAACGGCAAGGCTTAGGGCACAGGTGAGGGTACGGAAACGTGGGAGGGTCAGGCTACATGCTGACGCACGGTCAGTGCCAGCGTACGGGCCAGGAGTAAGCTACGGCTTGTGGGTTAGGATTAGGGCTGGTGGTGGGTTTCCGTTCCGGGCTAGGTTTAGAGTTAGGGAACGGCAAGGCTTAGGGCACAGGTGAGGGTACGGTAACAAGGGATGGTCAGGCTACATGCTGAAGCACAGGTCAGTGCCCGCGTACGGTCCAGGTGTTGGCTACGGCATAGGGTAAGGTGTAGGGCTGGTGGTGGGTTCCCGTTCCGGGCTAGGGTTAGGATTAGGGAACGGCAAGGCTTAGGGCACAGGTGAGGTTACGGAATCGTGGGAGGGTCAGGCTACGTGCTGACGCACGGGTCAGTGCTAGCATATGGGCCAGGAGCAGGCTACGCCGTGGTGGTAAGTTATAGGGCTGTTGGTGGGTCTCTGTTCCGGGCTAGGGTTAGGGTTAGGGAACGTCAAGGCTTAGGGCACAGGTGAGGGTCCGCAAATGTGGGAGGGTCAGGCTACGTGCTGACGCATGGGTCAGTGCCAGCGTACGGGCCAGGAATAGGCTACGGCGTAGGGTAGAGTTTTGGGCTGGTGGTGGGTTTCTGTTCTGGGCTAGGGTTAGGGTTAGGGAACGGCAAGGCTTAGGGCACAGGTGAGGGTACGGAAAAGTGTGAGCGTCAGGCTATGTGCTGACTCACGTGTCAGTGCCTGCATACCAGCCAGGTGTAGGCTAAGGCTTCGGGGTTAGGTGTAGGGCTGATGCTGGGTTTCCACTCCGGGCTACGGTTAGGGTTAGGGAACGGTAAGGCTTAGGGCGCAAGTGAGGGTACGGAAACGTTGGAGGGTAAGGCTACGTGCTGCCGCATGGGTTAGTGCCAGCGTACGGGCCAGGAGTAGGCTACGGCTTGGTGGTTAGGTGTAGGGCTGATGGTGTGTTTCCGTTCCAGGCTAGGGTTAGTGTTAGGGAACAGCAAGTCTTAGGGCACAGGTGAGGGTACGGAAACGTGGGAGGGTCAGGCTACGTGCATACGCACGGGTCTGTGCCAACGTACGGGCCAGGAGTAGGCTACGGCTTGTGGGTAAGCTGTAGGGCTGATGGTGGGTTTCCGTTCCGGACTAGGGTTAGGGTTAGGGAATGGCAAGGCTTAGGGCACAGGTGAGGGTATGGAAACGTGTGAGTTTCAGGCTACATGCTGACGCACGTGTCAGTGCCAGCGTACGTGCCAGGAGTAGGCTACGGCGTAGGGTAAGGTTTAGGGCTGCTGGTGGGTTTTTGTTCCTGACTAGGGTGAGGGTGAGGGAACGGCAAGGCTTAGGGCACGGGTGATGGTACAGAAACGTGGGAGGGTCAGGCTACGTGCTTACGCACGGGTCTGTGCCAACGTACGGGCCAGGAGTAGGCTACGGCTTGTGGGTAAGTTTTAGGGCTGGTGGTGGGTTTCCGTTCCGGGCTAGGGTTAGGGTTAGGGAACGGCAAGTCTTAGGGCACAGGTGAGGGTACGGTAACATGGGAGGATCAGGCTACATGCTGAAGCACAGGTCAGTGCCCGTGTACGGGCCAGGTGTAGGCTACAGCATAGGGTAAGGTGTAAGGCTGGTGGTGGGTTTCCGTTCCGGGCTAGGGTTAAGGTTAGGGAACGGCAAGGCTTAGGGCACAGCTGAGGTTACGGAAACGTGGGAGGGTCAGGCTACGTGCTGACCCACGGGTCAGTGCCAGCATATGGGCCAGGAGTAGGCTACGGCGTGGTGGTAAGTTGTAGAGCTGGTGGTGGGATTCTGTTCTGGGCTAGGGTTAGGGTTAGGGAACGTCAAGGCTTAGGGCACAGGTGAGGGTACGGAAACGTGGGAGGATCAGGCTACATGCTGACGCATGGCTCAGTGACAGCGTACGGGCCAGGAATAGGCTATGGCGTAGGGTAGAGTGTAGGGCTGGCGGTGGGTTTCTGTTTCGGGCTAGGGTTAGGTTTAGGAAACGGGAAGGCTTAGGGCACAGGTGAGGGTACGGAAACGTGTGAGGGTCAGGCTATGTGCTGACGCACGTGTCAGTGCCAGCGTACCGGCCAGGAGTAGGCTACGGCTTGGGGGTAAGATGTAAGGCTGGTGGTGGGTTTCCGTTATGGGCTAGAGTTAGGGGTAGTGAACGGCAAGGCTTAGGGCACAGGTGAGGGTACAGAAACGTGGGAGGGTCAGGCTACGTACTGATGAAAGTGTCAGTGCCTGCGTACGAGCCAGGAATAGGCTACGGCGTAGGGAAAGGTGTAGGGCTGGTGGTGGGATTCCGTTCCGGGCTAGGGTTAGGGTTAGGGAACGGCAAGTCTTAGGGCACAGGTGACGGTCCGCAAACGTGGGAGGGTCAGACTACGTGCTGAAGCACAGGTCAGTGCCCGCGTATGGGCCAGGTGTAGGCTACGGCATAGGGTAAGGTGTAGGGCTGGTGGTGGGTTTCCGTTCCGGACTAAGGTTAGTGTTAGGGAATGGCAAGGCTTAGGGCCCAGGTGAGGGTACGGAAACGTGGGAGGGTCAGGCTACGTGCTGACGCACGGGTCAGTGCCAGCGTACGGGCCAGGAGTAGGCTATGGCTTGGGCGTTAGGTGTAGGGCTGGTGGTGGGTTTCCGTTCCGTACTATGGTAAGGGTTAGGGAACGGCAAGGCTTAGGGCACAGGTGAGGGTACGGAAATGTGGGAAGGTCAGGCTCCGTGCTGACACACGGGTCAGTGTCCACGTACGGGCCAGGTGTAGGCTAACGCATAGGGTAAAGTGTAGGGCTGGAGGTGGTTTTCCGTTCTGTGCTAGGGTTAGTGTTAGGGAACGGCAAGGCATAGGGCACAGGTGAGGGTACGGAAACGTGGGAGGTTGAGGCTACATGCTGACGCACGGGTTAGTGCCTGCATAAGGGCCAGGAGTAGGCTAGAGCTTGGGGATAAGTTGTAGGGCTGGTGGTGGGTTTCCGTTCCGGGCTAGGGTTAGGTTAAGGGAATGGCAAGGCTTAGGGCACAGGTGAGGGTACGGAAACGTGGGCAGGTCAGGCTACGTGCGGACGCACGTGTCAGTGCCAACGTATGGGCCAGTTGTAGGCTACGGCATAGCGTAAGGTGTAGGGCTGGAGGTGGGTTTCCGTTCTGTGCTAGGGTTAGGGTTAGGGAACGGCAAGGCATAGGGCACAGGTGAGGGTACGGAAACTTGGGAGGGTCATGCTACATGCTGACGCACGGGTCAGTGCCAGCGTACGGGCCAGGAGTAGGCTAAGGCATAGGGAAAGGTCTAGGGCTCGTGGTGGGTTTCCGTTCCGGGCTAAGGTTAGGGTTAGGGAACGGCAAGGCTTAGGGCACAGGTGAGGGTACGGAAAGGTGGGAGGGTCAGGCTACGTGATGACGCACGGTTAAGTGCCAGTGTACGGACCAGGAGTAGGCTACGGCTTGGGGGTAAGTTGTAGGGCTGGTGGTGGGTTTCCGTTTCGGGCTAGGGTTAGGGTTAGGCAACGGCAAGGCTAAGAGCACAGGTGAGGGTACGGAAACGTGGGAGGGTCAGGCTACGTGCTGCCGCACGGGTCAGTGCCAGCGTACGGGCCAGGACTAGGCTACGGCGTACGGTAAGGTCTAGGGATGGTGGTGGGTTTCCGTTCCGGGCTAGGGTTAGGGTTAGGGAACGTCAAGGCTTAGGGCACAAGTGAGGGTACGGAAACGTGGGCGGGTCAGGCTATGTGCTGACGCACGGGTCAGTGCTAGCATATGGGCCAGGAGTAGGCTACGGCTTGCGGATAAGTTGTAAGGCTGGTGTTGGGTTTTCATTCCGGGCTACTGTTAGGGTTAGGGAACGGCAAGGCTTAGGGCACAGGTGAGGGTACGGAAACGTGGGAGGGTCAGGCTACGTGCTGACGCACGGGTCAGTGCCAGCGTAAGGGCAAGGAGTAGGCTACGGCGTAGGGTAAGGTGTAGTGCTGGTGGTGGGTTTCCTTTCCGGGCTAGGTTTAGTGTTAGGGAACGGCAATGCTTAGGGCCCAGGTGAGGGTACGGAAACGTGGGAGGTTCAGGCTACGTGCTGACGCACGGGTCAGTGCCAGCGTACGGGCCATGAGTAGGCTACGGCTTGGGGGTAAGGTGTAGGGCTGGTGGTGGGTTTCCGTTCCGGGCTAGGGTTAGGGTTAGGGAACGGAAAGGCTTAGGGCACAGGTTAGGGTACGGAAACGTGGGAGGGTAAGGGTACGTGATGATGCACGGGTCAGTGCCAGCGTACAGGCCAGGAGTAGGCTACGGCTTGGGGGTTAGGTGTAGGGCTGGTGGTGGGTTTCCTTTCTGGGCTAGGGTTAGGGTTAGTGAACGGCAAGGCTTAGGGCACAGGTGAGGGTACGGAAACGTGGGAGTGTCAAGTTACATGCTGACGCATGGGTCAGTGCCAGCGTACGGGCCAGGAATAGGCTATGGCTTAGGGGTAAGCTGTAGGGCTGGTGGTGGGTTTCCATTCCGGACTAGGGTTAGGGTTAGGGAATGGCAAGGCTTAGGGCACAGGTGAGGGTATGGAAACGTGTGAGTTTCAGGCTACATGCTGACGCACGTGTCAGTGCCAGCGTACCTGCCAGGAGTAGGCTACGGCGTAGGGTAAGGTTTAGGGCTGCTGGTGGGTTTCTGTTCCTGGCTAGGGTGAGGGTGAGGGAACGGCAAGGCTTAGGGCACAGGTGATGGTACAGAAACGTGGGAGGGTCAGGCTACGTGCTGACGCACGGGTCAGTGCCAGCGTACGGGCCAGGAGTAGGCTACGGCTTGTGGGTAAGTTTTAGGGCTGGTGGTGGGTTTCCGTTCCGGGCTAGGGTTAGGGTTAGGGAACGGCAAGTCTTAGGGCACAGGTGAGGGTATGGTAACATGGGAGGGTCAGGCTACATGCTGAAGCACAGGTCAGTGCCCGTGTACGGGCCAGGTGTAGGCTACAGCATAGGGTAAGGTGTAAGGCTGGTGGTGGGTTTCCGTTCCGGGCTAGGGTTAAGGTTAGGGAACTGCAAGGCTTAGGGCACAGCTGAGGTTACGGAAACGTGGGAGGGTCAGGCTACGTGCTGACCCACGGGTCAGTGCCAGCATATGGGCCAGGAGTAGGCTACGGCGTGGTGGTAAGTTGTAGAGCTGGTGGTGGGATTCTGTTCCGGGCTAGGGTTAGGGTTAGGGAACGTCAAGGCTTAGGGCACAGGTGAGGGTACGGAAACGTGGGAGGGTCAGGCTACGTGCTGACGCACGGCTCAGTGCCAGCGTACGGGCCAGGAATAGGCTATGGCGTAGGGTAGAGTGTAGGGCTGGCGTTAGGTTTCTGTTTCGGGCTAGGGTTAGGTTTAGGAAACTGCAAGGCTTGGGGCACAGGTGAGGGTACGGAAACGTGTGAGGGTCACGCTATGTGCTGACGCACGTGTCAGTGCCAGCGTACTGGCAAGGAGTAGGCTACGGCTTGGGGGTAAGGTGTAGGGCTGGTGGTGGGTTTCCGTTACGGGCTAGGGTTAGGGTTAGTGAACGGCAAGGCTTAGGGCACAGGTGAGGGTACAGAAACGTGGGAGGGTCAGGCTACGTACTGATGAAAGTGTCAGTGCCTGCGTACGAGCCAGGAATAGGCTACGGCGTAGGAAAAGGTGTAGGGCTGGTGGTGGGATTCCGTTCCGGGCTAGGGTTAGGGTTAGGGAACGGCAAGTCTTAGGGCACAGCTGAGGGTCCGCAAACGTGGGAGTTTCAGGCTACGTGCTGAAGCACAGGTCAGTGCCCGCGTATGGGCCAGCTGTAGGCTACGGCATAGGGTAAGGTGTAGGGCTGGTGGTGGGTTTCCGTTCCGGACTAAGGTTAGTGTTAGGGAACGGCAAGGCTTAGGGCCCAGGTGAGGGTACAGAAACGTGGGAGGGTCAAACTACATGCTGACGCACGGTTCAGTGCGAGCGTACGGGCGAGGAGTAGGCTACTCAGTAGGGAAAGGTTTAGGGATGGTGGTGGGTTTCCGTTCCATGTTAGGGTTAGGGTTAGGGAACGGCAAGGCTTAGGGCACAGGTGAGGGTACGGAAACGTGGGAGGATCAGGCTACGTGCTGACGCATGGGTCAGTGCCAGCGTACGGGCCAGGAGTAGGCTACGGCGTAGGGTAAGGTGTAGGGCTGGTGGTGGGTTTTCGTTCCGGGCTACGGTTAGGGTTAGGGAACGGCAAGGCTTAGGGCACAGGTGAGGGTACGGAAACGTGGGAGGGTCTGGCTACGTGCTGAAGCACGGGTCAATGCCAGGGTACGGGCAAGGAGTAGGCTACGGCGTAGGGTAAGGTGTAGGGCTGGTGGTGGGTTTCCGTTCCGGGCTATGGTTAGGGTTAGGGAACGGCAAGGCTTAGGGCACAGGTGAGGGTACGGAAACGTGGGAGGGTCAGGCTACATGCTGACGCACGGGTCATTGCCAGCGTACGGGCCAGGACTAGGCTACGACATACGATGAGGTGTAGGGCTGGTGGTGGGATTCCGTGCCGGGCTCGGGTTAGGGTTAGGGAACGGCAAGGCTTAGGGCACAGGTGAGGGTACAGTAACATGGGAGGGTCAGGCTACGTGCTGAAGCACAGGTCAGTGCCCGCGTACGGGCCAGGTGTAGTCTACGGCATAGAGTAAGGTTTAGGGCTGGTGGTGGGTTTCCGTTCCGGGCTAGGTTTAGGGTTAGGGAATGGCAAGGCTTAGGGCACATGTGACGTTACGGAAACGTGGGAGGGTCAGGCTACGTGCTGATGCACGGGTCAGTGCCAGCATATGGGCCAGGAATTGGCTACGGCGTGGTGTTAAGGTGTAGGGCTGTTGGTGGGTTTCTGTTCCGGGCTAGTGTTAGGGTTAGGGAACATCAAGGCTTAGGGCACAGGTGAGTGTACGGAAACGTGGGAGGGTCAGTCTACGTGCTGACGCACGGGTCAGTGCCAGCGTACGGGCCAGGAATAGGCTACGGCGTAGGGCAGAGTGTAGGGCTGGTGGTTTGTTTCTGTTCCGGGCTAAGGTTAGGGTTAGGGAACGGCAAGGCTTAGGGCACAGGTGAGGGTACGGAAACGTGTGAGGGTCAGGCTACGTGCTGACGCACGTGTCAGTGCCAGCGTACCGGCCAGGAGTAGGCTATGGCTTGGGGGTAAGGTGTAGGGCTGGTGGTGGGTTTCCGTTCCGGGCTAGGCTTAGCGTTAGTGAACGGCAAGGCTTAGGGCACAGGTGAGGGTACGGAAACGTGGGAGGGTCAGGCTACGTGCTAAGGATAGGGTCAGTGCCTGCGTACGAACCAGGAATAGGCTACGGCGTAGGGAAAGGTTTAGGGATTGTGGTGGGTTTCCGTTCCGGGCTAGGGTTAGGGTTAGGGAACGGCAAGGCTTAGGGCACAGGTGAGGGTCCGCAAACGTGGGAGGGTCAGGCTACGTGCTGACGCACGGGTCAGTGCCAACGTACGGGCCAGGAGTAGGCTACGTCTTGGGGGTAAGGTGTAGGGCTGCTGGTGGGTTTCCGTTCCGGGCTAGGGTTAGGGTTAGGGAACGGCAAGGCTTAGGGCACAGGTGAGGGTACGGAAACGTGGGAGGGTCAGGGTACGTGATGATGCACGGGTCAGTGCCAGCGTACTGGCCAGGAGTAGGCTACGGCTTGGGGGTTAGTTGTAGGGCTGGTGGTGTGTTTCCGTTCCGGGCTAGGGATACGGTTAGGGAACGGCAAGGCTTAGGGCACAGGTGAGGGTACGGAAACGTGGGAGAGTCATGCTACATGCTGACGCACTGGTCAGTGCCAGCGTATCGGCCAGGAATAGGCTACGGCTTGGGTGTAAGCTGTAGGGCTGGTGGTGGGTTTCCGTTCCAGACTAGGGTTAGGGTTAGGGAACGGCAAGTCTTACGGCACAGGTGAGGGTACGGAAACGTGAGAGGGTCAGGCTACGTGCTGACGCACGGGTCAGTGCCAGCGTACGGGCCAGGAGTAGGCTACAGCGTAGTATAACGTGTAGGGCTGGTGGTGTGTTTTCGTTCCGGGCTACGGTTACGTTTAGGGAACGGCAAGGCTTAGGGCACATGTGAGGGTACGGAAACGTGGGAGGGTATGGCTACGTGCTGAAGAACGGGTCAGTGCCAGGGTACGGGCCAGGACTAGGCTACGGCATACAATAAGGTGTAGGGCTGGTGGTGGGTTTCCGTTCTGGGCTAGGGTTAGGGTTAGGGAACGGCAAGGTTTAGGGCACAGGTGAGGGTACGGAAACGTGGGAGGGTCAGGCTACATGCTGACGCACGGGTCAGTGCCAGCGTACGGGCCAGGAATAGGCTATGGCTTGGGGGTAAGCTGTAGGGCTGATGGTGGGTTTCCGTTCCGGACTAGGGTTAGGGTTAGGGAATGGCAAGGCTTAGGGCACAGGTGAGGGTATGGAAACGTGTGAGTTTCAGGCTACATGCTGACGCACGTGTCAGTGCCAGCGTACGTGCCAGGAGTAGGCTACGGCGTAGGGTAAGGTTTAGGGCTGCTGGTGGGTTTTTGTTCCTGACTAGGGTGAGGGTGAGGGAACGGCAAGGCTTAGGGCACGGGTGATGGTACAGAAACGTGGGAGGGTCAGGCTACGTGCTTACGCACGGGTCTGTGCCAACGTACGGGCCAGGAGTAGGCTACGGCTTGTGGGTAAGTTTTAGGGCTGGTGGTGGGTTTCCGTTCCGGGCTAGGGTTAGGGTTAGGGAACGGCAAGTCTTAGGGCACAGGTGAGGGTACGGTAACATGGGAGGATCAGGCTACATGCTGAAGCACAGGTCAGTGCCCGTGTACGGGCCAGGTGTAGGCTACAGCATAGGGTAAGGTGTAAGGCTGGTGGTGGGTTTCCGTTCCGGGCTAGGGTTAAGGTTAGGGAACGGCAAGGCTTAGGGCACAGCTGAGGTTACGGAAACGTGGGAGGGTCAGGCTACGTGCTGACCCACGGGTCAGTGCCAGCATATGGGCCAGGAGTAGGCTACGGCGTGGTGGTAAGTTGTAGAGCTGGTGGTGGGATTCTGTTCCGGGCTAGGGTTAGGGTTAGGGAACGTCAAGGCTTAGGGCACAGGTGAGGGTACGGAAACGTGGGAGGATCAGGCTACATGCTGACGCATGGCTCAGTGACAGCGTACGGGCCAGGAATAGGCTATGGCGTAGGGTAGAGTGTCGGGCTGGCGGTGGGTTTCTGTTTCGGGCTAGGGTTAGGTTTAGGAAACGGGAAGGCTTAGGGCACAGGTGAGGGTACGGAAACGTGTGAGGGTCAGGCTATGTGCTGACGCACGTGTCAGTGCCAGCGTACCGGCCAGGAGTAGGCTACGGCTTGGGGGTAAGATGTAAGGCTGGTGGTGGGTTTCCGTTATGGGCTAGAGTTAGGGGTAGTGAACGGCAAGGCTTAGGGCACAGGTGAGGGTACAGAAACGTGGGAGGGTCAGGCTACGTACTGATGAAAGTGTCAGTGCCTGCGTACGAGCCAGGAATAGGCTACGGCGTAGGGAAAGGTGTAGGGCTGGTGGTGGGATTCCGTTCCGGGCTAGGGTTAGGGTTAGGGAACGGCAAGTCTTAGGGCACAGGTGACGGTCCGCAAACGTGGGAGGGTCAGACTACGTGCTGAAGCACAGGTCAGTGCCCGCGTATGGGCCAGGTGTAGGCTACGGCATAGGGTAAGGTGTAGGGCTGGTGGTGGGTTTCCGTTCCGGACTAAGGTTAGTGTTAGGGAATGGCAAGGCTTAGGGCCCAGGTGAGGGTACGGAAACGTGGGAGGGTCAGGCTACGTGCTGACGCACGGGTCAGTGCCAGCGTACGGGCCAGGAGTAGGCTATGGCTTGGGCGTTAGGTGTAGGGCTGGTGGTGGGTTTCCGTTCCGTACTATGGTAAGGGTTAGGGAACGGCAAGGCTTAGGGCACAGGTGAGGGTACGGAAATGTGGGAAGGTCAGGCTCCGTGCTGACACACGGGTCAGTGTCCACGTACGGGCCAGGTGTAGGCTAACGCATAGGGTAAAGTGTAGGGCTGGAGGTGGTTTTCCGTTCTGTGCTAGGGTTAGTGTTAGGGAACGGCAAGGCATAGGGCACAGGTGAGGGTACGGAAACGTGGGAGGTTGAGGCTACATGCTGACGCACGGGTTAGTGCCAGCATAAGGGCCAGGAGTAGGCTAGAGCTTGGGGATAAGTTGTAGGGCTGGTGGTGGGTTTCCGTTCCGGGCTAGGGTTAGGTTAAGGGAATGGCAAGGCTTAGGGCACAGGTGAGGGTACGGAAACGTGGGCAGGTCAGGCTACGTGCGGACGCACGTGTCAGTGCCAACGTATGGGCCAGTTGTAGGCTACGGCATAGCGTAAGGTGTAGGGCTGGAGGTGGGTTTCCGTTCTGTGCTAGGGTTAGGGTTAGGGAACGGCAAGGCATAGGGCACAGGTGAGGGTACGGAAACTTGGGAGGGTCATGCTACATGCTGACGCACGGGTCAGTGCCAGCGTACGGGCCAGGAGTAGGCTAAGGCATAGGGAAAGGTCTAGGGCTCGTGGTGGGTTTCCGTTCCGGGCTAAGGTTAGGGTTAGGGAACGGCAAGGCTTAGGGCACAGGTGTGGGTACGGAAAGGTGGGAGGGTCAGGCTACGTGATGACGCACGGTTAAGTGCCAGTGTACGGACCAGGAGTAGGCTACGGCTTGGGGGTAAGTTGTAGGGCTGGTGGTGGGTTTCCGTTTCGGGCTAGGGTTAGGGTTAGGCAACGGCAAGGCTAAGAGCACAGGTGAGGGTACGGAAACGTGGGAGGGTCAGGCTACGTGCTGCCGCACGGGTCAGTGCCAGCGTACGGGCCAGGACTAGGCTACGGCGTACGGTAAGGTCTAGGGATGGTGGTGGGTTTCCGTTCCGGGCTAGGGTTAGGGTTAGGGAACGTCAAGGCTTAGGGCACAAGTGAGGGTACGGAAACGTGGGCGGGTCAGGCTATGTGCTGACGCACGGGTCAGTGCTAGCATATGGGCCAGGAGTAGGCTACGGCTTGCGGATAAGTTGTAGGGCTGGTGTTGGGTTTTCATTCCGGGCTACTGTTAGGGTTAGGGAACGGCAAGGCTTAGGGCACAGGTGAGGGTACGGAAACGTGGGAGGGTCAGGCTACGTGCTGACGCACGGGTCAGTGCCAGCGTAAGGGCAAGGAGTAGGCTACGGCGTAGGGTAAGGTGTAGTGCTGGTGGTGGGTTTCCTTTCCGGGCTAGGTTTAGTGTTAGGGAACGGCAATGCTTAGGGCCCAGGTGAGGGTACGGAAACGTGGGAGGTTCAGGCTACGTGCTGACGCACGGGTCAGTGCCAGCGTACGGGCCATGAGTAGGCTACGGCTTGGGGGTAAGGTGTAGGGCTGGTGGTGGGTTTCCGTTCCGGGCTAGGGTTAGGGTTAGGGAACGGAAAGGCTTAGGGCACAGGTTAGGGTACGGAAACGTGGGAGGGTAAGGGTACGTGATGATGCATGGGTCAGTGCCAGCGTACAGGCCAGGAGTAGGCTACGGCTTGGGGGTTAGGTGTAGGGCTGGTGGTGGGTTTCCTTTCTGGGCTAGGGTTAGGGTTAGTGAACGGCAAGGCTTAGGGCACAGGTGAGGGTACGGAAACGTGGGAGTGTCAAGTTACATGCTGACGCATGGGTCAGTGCCAGCGTACGGGCCAGGAATAGGCTATGGCTTAGGGGTAAGCTGTAGGGCTGGTGGTGGGTTTCCATTCCGGACTAGGGTTAGGGTTAGGGAATGGCAAGGCTTAGGGCACAGGTGAGGGTATGGAAACGTGTGAGTTTCAGGCTACATGCTGACGCACGTGTCAGTGCCAGCGTACCTGCCAGGAGTAGGCTACGGCGTAGGGTAAGGTTTAGGGCTGCTGGTGGGTTTCTGTTCCTGGCTAGGGTGAGGGTGAGGGAACGGCAAGGCTTAGGGCACAGGTGATGGTACAGAAACGTGGGAGGGTCAGGCTACGTGCTGACGCACGGGTCAGTGCCAGCGTACGGGCCAGGAGTAGGCTACGGCTTGTGGGTAAGTTTTAGGGCTGGTGGTGGGTTTCCGTTCCGGGCTAGGGTTAGGGTTAGGGAACGGCAAGTCTTAGGGCACAGGTGAGGGTATGGTAACATGGGAGGGTCAGGCTACATGCTGAAGCACAGGTCAGTGCCCGTGTACGGGCCAGGTGTAGGCTACAGCATAGGGTAAGGTGTAAGGCTGGTGGTGGGTTTCCGTTCCGGGCTAGGGTTAAGGTTAGGGAACTGCAAGGCTTAGGGCACAGCTGAGGTTACGGAAACGTGGGAGGGTCAGGCTACGTGCTGACCCACGGGTCAGTGCCAGCATATGGGCCAGGAGTAGGCTACGGCGTGGTGGTAAGTTGTAGAGCTGGTGGTGGGATTCTGTTCCGGGCTAGGGTTAGGGTTAGGGAACGTCAAGGCTTAGGGCACAGGTGAGGGTACGGAAACGTGGGAGGGTCAGGCTACGTGCTGACGCACGGCTCAGTGCCAGCGTACGGGCCAGGAATAGGCTATGGCGTAGGGTAGAGTGTAGGGCTGGCGTTAGGTTTCTGTTTCGGGCTAGGGTTAGGTTTAGGAAACTGCAAGGCTTGGGGCACAGGTGAGGGTACGGAAACGTGTGAGGGTCACGCTATGTGCTGACGCACGTGTCAGTGCCAGCGTACTGGCAAGGAGTAGGCTACGGCTTGGGGGTAAGGTGTAGGGCTGGTGGTGGGTTTCCGTTACGGGCTAGGGTTAGGGTTAGTGAACGGCAAGGCTTAGGGCACAGGTGAGGGTACAGAAACGTGGGAGGGTCAGGCTACGTACTGATGAAAGTGTCAGTGCCTGCGTACGAGCCAGGAATAGGCTACGGCGTAGGAAAAGGTGTAGGGCTGGTGGTGGGATTCCGTTCCGGGCTAGGGTTAGGGTTAGGGAACGGCAAGTCTTAGGGCACAGCTGAGGGTCCGCAAACGTGGGAGTTTCAGGCTACGTGCTGAAGCACAGGTCAGTGCCCGCGTATGGGCCAGCTGTAGGCTACGGCATAGGGTAAGGTGTAGGGCTGGTGGTGGGTTTCCGTTCCGGACTAAGGTTAGTGTTAGGGAACGGCAAGGCTTAGGGCCCAGGTGAGGGTACAGAAACGTGGGAGGGTCAAACTACATGCTGACGCACGGTTCAGTGCGAGCGTACGGGCGAGGAGTAGGCTACTCAGTAGGGAAAGGTTTAGGGATGGTGGTGGGTTTCCGTTCCATGTTAGGGTTAGGGTTAGGGAACGGCAAGGCTTAGGGCACAGGTGAGGGTACGGAAACGTGGGAGGATCAGGCTACGTGCTGACGCATGGGTCAGTGCCAGCGTACGGGCCAGGAGTAGGCTACGGCGTAGGGTAAGGTGTAGGGCTCGTGGTGGGTTTTCGTTCCGGGCTACGGTTAGGGTTAGGGAACGGCAAGGCTTAGGGCACAGGTGAGGGTACGGAAACGTGGGAGGGTCTGGCTACGTGCTGAAGCACGGGTCAATGCCAGGGTACGGGCAAGGAGTAGGCTACGGCGTAGGGTAAGGTGTAGGGCTGGTGGTGGGTTTTCGTTCCGGGCTACGGTTAGGGTTAGGGAACAGCAAGGTTTAGGGCACAGGTGAGGGTACGGAAATGTGGGAAGGTCAGGCTACGTGCTGACGCACGGGTCAGTGCCAGCGTATGGGCCAGGAGTAGGCTACGGCATAGGGTAAGGTGTAGGGCTGGTGGTGAGTTTCCGTTCCGGGCTAGGGTTAGGGTTATGGAACGGCAAGGCTTAGGGCACAGGTGAGGGTACGGAAACGTGGGAGGGTCAGGCTACGTTCTGACGCATGTGTCAGAGCCAGCATACGGGCCAGGAGTAGGCTACGGCTTGTGGGTAAGGTTTAGGGCTGGTGGTGGTTTTCTGTTCTGGGCTAGGTTTAGGGTTAGGGAACGGCAAGGCTTAGGGCACAGGTGAGGGTACGGAAACGTGCGAGGGTCAGGCTACATGCTGATGCACGGGTCAGTGCCAGCGTACGGGCCAGGAGTAGGCTACGGCGTAGGGTAAGGTCTAGGGCTGGTGGTGGTTTTCCGTTCCGGGCTAGGGTTAGGTTTAGGGAACGGCAAGGCTTAGGGCACAGGTGAGGGTACGGAAACGTGGGAGGGTCAGGTTACATGCTGATGCACGTGTCAGTGCCAGCGTACCGGCCAGGAGTAGGCTACGGCGTAGGGTATGGTGTAGGGCTGTTTCCCTATCGGGCTACAGTTAGGGTTAGGGAATGGCAAAGCGTAGGGCACAGGTGAGGTTACGGAAACGTGGGAGGGTCAGGCTACATGCTGATGCACGTGTCAGTGCCAGCGTACCGGCCAGGAGTAGGCTACGGCTTGGTGGTTAGGTGTAGGGTTGTTGGTGTGTTTCCGTTCCAGGCTAGGGTTAGTGTTAGGGAACAGCAAGGCTTAGGGCACAGGTGAGGGTACGGAAATGTGTGAGGGTCAGGCTACGTGCTGACGCACGGGTCAGTGCCAGCGTACGGGCCAGGAGTAGGCTATGGCTTGGGGGTTAGGTGTAGGGCTGGTGGTGTGTTTCCGTTCCGTACTAGGGTTAGGGTTAGGGAACGGCAAGGCTTAGGGCACAGGTGAGGTTACGGTAATGTGGGAAGTTCAGGCTACGTGCTGTCGCACAGGTCAGTGCCAGCGTATGGACCAGGATTAGGCTACGGCTTGGGGGTAAGGTGTAGGGCTGGTGGTGGGTTTCCGTTCCGGGCTAGGGTTAGGGTTAGGGAACGGCAAGTCTTAGGGCACAGGTGAGGGTACGGAAACGTGGGAGGGTCAGGCTATGTGCTGATGAAAGAGTCAGTGCCTGCGTAGGGGCCAGGAATAGGCTACGTCGTAGGGAATGTTGTAGGGCTGGTGGTGGGTTTCCGTTCCGGGCTAGTGTTAGGGTTAGGGAATGGCAAGGCTTAGGGCACAGGTGAGGGTCCGCAAACGTGGGAGGGTCAGGCTACGTGCTGACGCACAGGTCAGTGCCAGCGTAAGGTCCAGGATTAGCCTACGGCTTGGGGTAAGTTGTAGGGCTGGTTGTGGGTTTCCGTTCCTGTCTAGGATTAGGGTAAGGGAACGGCAAGGCTTAGGGCACTGGTGAGGGTATAGAAACGTGGGAGGGTCAGGCTACATGCTGACGCACAGGTCAGTGCCAGCGTAAGGTCCAGGAGTAGCCTACGGCTTGTGGTAAGTTGTAGGGCTGGTGGTGTGTTTCCATTCCGGGCTAGGGTTAGGGTTAGGGAAAGGCAAGGCTTAGGGCACAGGTGAGGGTACAGAAACGTGGTAGGGTCAGGCTACGTGCTGACGCACGGGTCAGTGCCAGCGTATGGGCCAGGAGTAGGCTACGGCATAGGAAAAGGTTTAGGGCTGGTGGTGGGTTTCCCTGCCGGGCTAGGGTTAGTGTTAGGGAACGGCTAAGCTTAGGGCACAGGTGAGGGTACAGAAACGTGGTAGGGTCAGGCTATGTGCTGACGCACGGGTCAGTGCCAGCGTATGGGCCAGGAGTAGGCTACGGCGTAGGAAAAGGTTTAGGGCTGGTGGTGGGTTTCCCTGCAGGGCTAGGGTTAGGGTTAGGGAACGGCTAAGCTTAGGGCACAGGTGAGGGTACGGAAACGTGGGAGGTTCAGGCTACGTGCTGACGCACATGTCAGTGTCACCATACAGGCCAGGAGTAGGCTACGCCATAGGGTAAGGTCTAGGGCTGGTAGTGTTTTTCCGTTCTGGGCTAGGGTTAGGGTTAGGGAACGTCAAGGCTTAGGGCACAGGTGAGGTTACGGAAACGTGGGAGGGTCAGGCTACGTGCTTACGCATGGGTCAGTGCCAGCATACGGGCCAGCAGTAGGTTACAGCGTAGGGTAAGGTATAGGGCTGGAGTTGGGTTTCCGTTCTGTGCTAGGGTTAGGGTTAGGGAACGGCAAGGCATAGGGCACAGGTGAGGGTACGGAAACGTGTGAAGGTCAGGCTACATGTTGACGCACGGGTCAGTGCCAGCATACGGGCCAGGTGTAGGCTACAGCTTGGGGGTAAGTTTTGGGGCTGGTGGTGGGTTTCCGTTCCGGGCTAGGGTTAGGGTAAGGGAACGGCAAGGCTGAGGGCACAGGTGAGGGTACAGAAACGTGGGCGGGTCAGGCTACGTGCTGACGCACGGGTCAGTGCCAACGTACGGGCCAGGTGTAGGCTACGGCATAGGGTAAGGTGTAGGGCTCGAGGTGGGTTTCCGTTCTGTGCTAGGGTTAGTGTTAGGGAACGGCAAGGCATAGGGCACAGGTGAGGGTACGGAAACGTGGGAGGGTCAGGCTACGTGTTGACGCATGGGTCAGTGCCAGCGTACGGGCCAGGAGTAGGCTACGGCGTAGGGAATGGTCTAGGGCTGGTGGTGGGTTTCCGTTCTGGGCTAGGGTTAGGGTTAGGGAAAGGCAAGGCTTAGGGCACAGGTGAGGGTATGGAAAGGTGGGAGGGTCAGGCTACGTGCTGACGCACGGGTCAGTGCCAGTGTATGGACCAGGAGTAGGCTACGGATTTGGGGTAAGTTGTAGGGCTGGTGGTGGGTTTCCGTTTCGGTCTAGGGTTAGGGTTAGGCAACGGCAAGGCTTAGGGCACAGGTGAGGGTACGGAAACGTGCGCGGGTCAGGATACGTGCTGCCGCATGGGTCAGTGCCAGCGTATGGGCCAGGACTAGGCTATGGCTTGGGCGTTAGTTGTAGGGCTGGTGGTGGGTTTCCGTTCCGGGCTAGGGTTAGGGTAAGGGAACGGCATGGCTTAGGGCACAGGTGACGGTATGGAAACGTGGGCAGGTCAGGCTATGTGCTGATGCACAGTTCAGTGACAACGTACGGGCCAGGTGTAGGCTACGGCGTAGGGTAAGGTGTAGGGCTGGTGGTGGGTTTCCGTTCCGGGCTAGGGTTAGTGTTAGGGAACGTCAAGGCTTAGGGCACAGGTGAGGGTACAGAAAAGTTGGAGGTTCAGGCTACGTGCTGATGCACGGGTCAGTATCAGCGTACGGGCCAGGAGTAGGCTACGTCGTAGGGAAATGTGTAGGGCTGGTGGTGGGTTTCCATTACGGGCTAGGGTTAGGGTTAGGGAACGTCAAGTCTTAGGGCACAGGTGAGAGTACGGAAACGTGGGACGGTCTGGCTACGTGCTGACGCACGGGTCAGTGCCAGCATACGCGCCAGGAGTAGGCTACGGCGTAGGGTAAGGTGTAGGGCTGGTGGTGGGTTTCCGTTCCGGGCTAGGGTTAGGGTTATGGAACGGCAAGGCTTAGGGCACAGGTGATGGTACGGAAGCGTGGGAGGGTCAGGCTACGTGATGACGCACGGGTCAGTGCCAGCGTAGCGGCCAGAAATAGGCTACGGCTTGGTGGTTAGGTGTAGGGCTGGTGGTGGGTTTCCATTCCAGGCTAGGGTTAGTGTTAGGGAACAGCAAGGCTTAGGGCACAGGTGAGGGTATGGAAATGTGGGAGGGTCAGGCTACGTGCTGACTCACGTGTCAGTGCCAGCGTACGGGCCAGGAGTAGGCTATGGCGTAGGGTAAGGTGTAGGGCTGCTGGTGGGTTTCCGTTCCTGACTAGGGTTAGGGTGAGGGAACGGCAAGGCTTAGGGCCCAGGTGAGGGTACGGAAACGTGGGAGGGTCAGGCTACGTGCTGACTCACGGGTCAGTGCCAGCATACGGGCCAGGAGTAGGCTATGGCGTATGGTAAGTTATAGGGTTTCTGGTGGGTTTCCGTTCCTGGCTAGGGTTAGGGTTAGGGAACGGCAAGGCTTAGGGCACAGGTGAGTGTACGGAAACGTGGGAGGGTCAGGCTACGTGCTGACGCACGGGTCAGTGCCAGCTTATGGGCCAGGAGTAGGCTGTGGCTTGGGCGTTAGGTGTAGGGATGGTGGTGGGTTTCCGTTCCGTACTATGGTAAGGGTTATGGAACGGCAAGGCTTAGGGCACAGGTGAGGGTATGGAAATGTGGGAAGGTCAGGCTCCGTGCTGACGCACGTGTCAGTGCCCACGTACGGGCCAGGTGTAGGCTACGGCATAGGGTAAAGTGTAGGGCTGGAGGTGGGTTTCCGTTCTGTGCTAGGGTTAGGGTAAGGGAACGGCAAGGCATAGGGCACAGGTGAGGGTACGGAAACGTGGGAGGGTGAGGCTACATGCTGACGCACGGGTCAGTGCCAGCATACGGGCCAGGAGTAGGCTAGAGCTTGGGGATAAGTTGTCGGGCTGGTGGTGGGTTTCCGTTCCGGGCTAGGGTTAGGGTAAGGGAACGGCAAGGCTTAGGGCACAGGTGAGGGTACGGATACGTGGGCATGTCAGGCTACATGCTGACGCACGTGTCAGTGCCAATGTACGGGCCAGGTGTAGGCTACTGCATAGGGTAAGGTGTATGGCTGGAGGTGGGTTTCCGTTCTGTGCTAGGGTTAGGGTTAGGGAACGGCAAGGCATAGGGCACAGGTGAGGGTACGGAAACGTGGGAGGGTCAGGCTACGTGCTGACGCATGGGTCAGTGCCAGCGTACGGGCCAGGAGTAGGCTACGGCGTAGGGAAAAGTCTAGGGCTCGTGGTGGGTTTCCGTTCCGGGCTAGGGTTAGGGTTAGGGAACGACAAGGCTTAGGGCACAAGTGAAGGTACGGAAACGTGGGCGGGTCAGGCTATGTGCCGACGCACGGGTCAGTGCTAGCATATGGGCCAGGAGTAGGCTACGGCTTGCGGATAAGTTGTAGGGCTGGTGGTAGGTTTTCATTCCGGGCTACTGTTAGGGTTAGGGAACGGCAAGTCTTAGGGCCCAGGTGAGGGTACGGAAACGTGGGAGGGTCAGGCTACGTGCTGACGCACGGGTCAGTGCCAGCGTAAGGGCAAGGAGTAGGCTACGGCGTAGGGTAAGGTGTAGTGCTGGTGGTGGGTTTCCTTTCCGGGCTAGGTTTAGTGTTAGGGAACGGCAATGCTTAGGGCCCAGGTGAGGTTACGGAAACGTGGGAGGTTCAGGCTATGTGCTGACGCACGGGTCAGTGCCAGCGTACGGGCCAGGAGTAGGTTACGGCTTGGGGGTAAGGTGTAGGGTTGGTGGTGGGTTTCCTTTCCGGGCTAGGGTTAGGGTTAGGGAACGGCAAGGCTTAGGGCACAGGTGAGGGTACGGAAACATGGGAGGGTCAGGGTACGTGATGATGCACGGGTCAGTGCCAGCGTACTGGCCAGGAGTAGGCTACGGCTTGGGGGTTAGGTGTAGGGCTGGTGGTGGGTTTCCGTTCTGGGCTATGGTTAGGGTAAGGGAACGGCAAGGCTTAGGGCACAGGTGAGGGTACGGAAACGTGGGAGTGTCAGGCTACATGCTGACGCACGGGTCAGTGCCAGCGTACGGGCCAGGAATAGGCTATGGCTTGGGGGTAAGCTGTAGGGCTGGTGGTGGGTTTCCGTTCCGGACTAGGGTTAGGGTTAGGGAATGGCAAGGCTTAGGGCACAGGTGAGTGTATGGAAACGTGTGAGTTTCAGGCTACATGCTGACGCACGTGTCAGTGCCAGCGTACGTGCCAGGAGTAGGCTACGGCGTAGGGTAAGGTTTAGGGCTGCTGGTGGGTTTCTGTTCCTGGCTAGGGTGAGGGTGAGGGAACGGCAAGGCTTAGGGCACAGGTGATGGTACAGAAACGTGGGAGGGTCAGGCTACGTGCTGACGCACGGGTCAGTGCCAGCGTACGGGCCAGGAGTAGGCTACGTCTTGTGGTTAAGTTTTAGGGCTGGTGGTGGGTTTCCATTCCGGGCTAGGGTTAGGGTTAGGGAACGGCAAGTCTTAGGGCACATGTGAGGGTACGGTAACATGGGAGGGTCAGGCTACATGCTGAAGCACAGGTCAGTGCCCGTGTACGGGCCAGGTGTAGGCTACAGCATAGGGTAAGGTGTAAGGCTGGTGGTGGGTTTCCGTTCCGGGCTAGGGATAAGGTTAGGGAACGGCAAGGCTTAGGGCACAGCTAAGGTTACGGAAACGTGGGAGGGTCAGGCTACGTGCTGACCCAAGGGTCAGTGCCAGCATATGGGCCAGCAGTAAGCTACGGCGTGGTGGTATGTTGTAGAGCTGGTGGTGGGATTCTGTTCCGGGCTAGGGTTAGGGTTAGGGAACGTCAAGGCTTAGGGCACAGGTGAGGGTACGGAAACGTGGGACGGTCAGGCTACGTGCTGACGCACGGTTCAGTGCCAGCGTACGGGCCAGGAATAGGCTATGGCGTAGGGTAGAGTGTAGGGCTGGCGGTGGGTTTCTGTTTCGGGCTAGGGTTAGGTTTAGGAAACTGCAAGGCTTAGGGCACAGGTGAGGGTACGGAAACGTGTGAGGGTCAGGCTATGTGCTGACGCACGTGTCAGTGCCAGCGTACCGGCAAGGAGTAGGCTACGGCTTGGGTGTAAGGTGTAGGGCTGGTGGTGGGTTTCCGTTATGGGCTAGGGTTAGGGTTAGTGAACGGCAAGGCTTAGGGCACAGGTGAGGGTACAGAAACGTGGGAGGGTCAGGCTACGTACTGATGAAAGTGTCAGTGCTTGCGTACGAGCTAGGAATAGGCTACGGCGTAGGGAAAGGTGTAGGGCTGGTGGTGGGATTCCGTTCTGGGCTAGGGTTAGGGTTAGGGAACGGCAAGTCTTAGGGCACAGGTGAGGGTCCGCAAACGTGGGAGGGTCAGGCTACGTGCTGAAGCACAGGTCAGTGCCCGCGTATGGGCCAGCTGTAGGCTACGGCATAAGGTAAGGTGTAGGGCTGGTGGTGGGTTTCCGTTCCGGACTAAGGTTAGTGTTAGGGAACGGCAAGGCTTAGGGCCCAGGTTAGGGTACAGAAACGTGTGAGGGTCAAACTACATGCTGACGCACGGGTCAGTGCGAGCGTATGGGCGAGGAGTAGGCTACTCAGTAGGGAAAGGTTTAGGGCTGCTGGTGGTTTTCCGTTCCGTAGTAGGGTTAGGGTTAGGGAACGGCAAGGCTTACGGCACAGGTGAAGGTACGGAAATGTGGGAAGGTCAGGCTACGTGCTGACGCACGGGTCAGTGCCAGCCTTCCGGCCAGGAGTAGGCTGCGGCATAGGGTGAGGTGTAGGGCTTGTGGTGGGTTTCCTTTCCGGGCTAGGGTTAGTGTTAGGGAACGGCAAGGCTTAGGGCCCAGGTGAGGGTACGGAAACGTGTGGGGGTCAGACTACATGCAGACGCACGGGTCAGTGCCAGCGTACGAGCCAGGAGTAGGCTACGGCATAGGGAAAGGTTTAGGGCTGGTGGTGGGTTTCCGTTCCGGGCTAGGGTTAGGGTTAGGGAACGGCAAGGCTTAGGTCACAGGTGAGGGTACGGAAACGTGGGAGGGTCAGACTACGTGCTGACGCACGGGTCAGTGTCCGCGTACGGTCCAGGTGTAGGCTACGGCGTACGGTAAAGTGTAGGGCTGGTGGTGGGTTTCCGTCCCGGGCTAGGGTTAGGGTTACGGAACGGCAAGGCTTAGGGCACAGGTGAGTGTACGGAAACGTGGGAGCGTCAGGCTACGTGCTGACGCATGGGTCAGTGCCAGCGTACAGGCCAGGAGTACGCTACGGCGTAGGGTAAGGTCTAGGGCTGGTGGTGGTTTTCCGTTCAGGACTAGGGTTAGGGTTAGGGAACGGCAAGGCTTAGGGCACAGGTGAGGGTACGGAAACGTGGGTGGGTCAGACTACATGCTGACGCACGGGTCAGTGCCAGCGTTTGGGCCAGGAGTAGGCTACGGCTTGGGGTTTAGTTGTAGGGCTGGTGGTGGGTTTCCATTCCGGGCTAGGGTTAGGGTAACGGAACGGCAAGGCTTAGGGCACAGGTGAGGGTACGGAAACGTGGGAGGGTCAGGCTACGTGCTGACGCACGGGTCAGTGCCAGCGTACCGGCCAGGAGTAGGCTATGGCTTGGGGGTTAGGTGTAGGGCTTGTGGTGTGTTTCCGTTCCGTACTAGGGTTAGGGGTAGGGAACGGCAAGGCTTAGGGCACAGGTGACGTTACGGTAATGTGGGAAGTTCACGCTACGTGCTGACGCAGAGGTCAGTGCCAGCGTACGGACCAAGAGTAGGCTACGGCTTGGGGGTAAGGTGTAGGTCTGGTGGTGGGTTTCCGTTCATGGCTAGGGTTAGGGTGAGGGAACGGCAAGGCTTAGGGCACAGGTGAGGGTACGGAAACGTGTGAGGGTCAGGCTACGTGATGACGCACGGGTCAGTTCCAGCGTACGGGCCAGGAGTAGGTGACGGCGTAGGGAAAGGGGTAGGACTGGTGGTGGGTTTGCCTTCCGGTCTAGGGTTAGGGTTAGGGAACGGCAAGGCTTAGGGCACAGGTGAGGTTACGGAAACGTGGGAGGGTCAGGCTACATGCTGACGCACGGGTCAGTGCCAGCGTACGGGCCAGGAGTAGGCTACGGCGTAGGGTATGGTGTAGGGCTTGTGGTGGGTTTCCGTTCCGGTCTAGGGTTAGGGTTAGTGAACGGCACGGCTTAGGGCACAGGTGTGTTTATGGAAACGTGGGAGGGTCAGGCTAGGTGCTGACGCATGGGTCAGTGCCAGCGTATGGGACAGGAGTAGGCTACGGCTTGTGGCTAAGTTTTAGGGCCGGTGGTGGCTTTCCGTTCCGGGCTAGTGTTAGGGTTAGAGAACGGCAAGGCTTAGGGCACAGGTGAGGGTACGGAAAAGTGGGAGGTTCAGGCTACGTGCTGACGCATGGGTCAGTGCCCGCGTACGGGCCAGGTGTAGGCTACAGCAGAGGGTAAGGTGTAGGGCTGGTGGTGGGTTTCCGTTCCGGGCTAGGGTTAGGGTTAGGGAACGGCAAGGCTTAGGGCACAGGTGAGGGTATGGAAACGTGGGAGGTACACGCTACGTGCTGACGCACGGGTCAGTGCCAGCATATGGTCCACGAGTAGGCTACGGCTTGGGGGTAATGTGTAGGGCTGGTGGTGCGTTTCCGTTCCGGGCTAGGGTTAGGGTTACGGAGCGGCAAGGCTTAGGGCACGTGTGAGGGTACGGAAACGTGGGAGGGTCAGGCTACTTGCTGATGCTCGGGTTAGTGCCACTGAACGGGCCAGGAGTAGGCTACGGCTTGGGGGTTAGGTGTAGGGCTGGTGGTGGTTTTCCTTTCCGGGCTAGGTTTAGGGTTAAGGAAAGGAAAGGCTTAGGGCACAGGTGAGGGTATGGAAACGTGGGAGGGTCAGGCTACATGCTGACACAAGGGTCAGTGCCACCGTACAGGCCAGTAGTAGGCTACGGCGTAGGTTAAGGTGTAGGGCTGGAGGTGGGTTTCCATTGGGGGCTAGGGTAAGGGTTAGGGAACGTCAAGGCTTAGGGCACAGCTGAGTGTACGGAAACGTGGGAGGGTCAGGCTACGTACTGACGCACAGGTCAGTGCCAGCGTATGGGCCAGGTGTAGGCTACGGCGTAGGGTAAGGTGTAGGGCTGGTGGTGGGTTTCCGTTCCGGGCTATGGTTAGGCTTAGGGAACGGCAAGGCTTAGGGCACAGTTGAGGCTACGGAAATTTGGGAGGGTCAGGCTACGTGCTGACGCACGTGTCACTGCCAGCGTACGGGCCAGGGGTAGGCTATGGCTTGGGGGTTAGTTGTAGGGCTTGTGGTGTGTTTCCATTCCGTACTAGGGTTAGGGTTAGGGAACGGCAAGGCCTAGGGCACAGGTGATGTTACGGTAATGTGGGAAGGTCAGGCTACGTGCTGACGCACAAATCAGTTCCCGCGTATGGACCAGGTGTAGGCTACGGCATGGGGGTATGGTGTACGGCTTGTGGTGGGTTTCCGTTCCAGGCTAGGGATAGGGTTAGGGAACGGCAAGGCTTAGGGCACAGATGAGGGTACGGCAAATTGGCAGGATCAGGATACGTGCTGATGAAATGTTCAGTGCCTGCGTACGGGACAGGAATAGGCTACGGTGTAGGGAAAGGTGTAGGGCTGGTGGTGGGTTTCCGTTCCGGGCTAGGGTTAGGGTTAGGGAACGCCAAGGCTTAGGGCACAGGTGAGGGTATGGAAACGTGGGAGGGTCAGGCTACGTGCTGATGCACGGGTCAGTGCCAGCGTACCTGCCAGGAGTAGGCTTCGGCTTGGGGGTTAGGTTTAGGGCTGGTGGTGGTTTTTCGTTTCGGGCTAGGGTTAGGGTTAGGGATCAGCAAAGCTTAGGGCACAGGTGAGGGTACGGAACCGTGGGAGGGTCTGGCTACATGCTGACGCACGGGTCAGTGCCAGCGTATGGGCCAAGAGTAGGCTATGGCTTGGGGGTAAGCTGTAGGGGTGGTGGTGGTTTTCCGTTCCGGACTAGGGTTAGGGTTAGGGAACGGCAAGGCTTAGGGCACAGGTGTGGGTACGGAAACGTGGGAGGGTCAGGCTACGTGCTGACACACGTGTCAGTGTCAGTGTACGGGCCAGGAGTAGGCGACGGCGTAGGGTAAGGTGTAGGGCTGGTGGTGGGTTTCCGTTCCTGGCTAGGGTTAGGGTGAGGGAATGGCAAGGCTTATGGCACAGGTGAGGGTACGGAAACGTGGGAGGGTCAGGCTATGTGCTGACACACGTGTCAGTGCCAGCGTACAGGCCAGGAGTAAGCTACAGCGTAGGGTAATGTCTAGGGCTGGTGGTGGGTTTCCGTTCCGGGCTAGGGTTAGAGTTAGGGAACGTCAAGGCTTAGGGCACAGGTGAGTTTACGGAAACGTGGGAGGGTCAGGCTACGTACTGATGCATGTGTAGGTGCCAGCGTATGGGCCAGGAGTAGGCTACAGCGTAGGGTAAGGTGTAGGGCTGGTGGTGGGTCTTCATTGCGGGCTACGGTTAGGGTTAGGGAACGGCAAGGCTTAGGGCACAGGTAAGGGTACAGAAACGTGGGAGAGTCAGGCTACGTGCTGACGCACTGGTCAGTGCCAGCGTATGTGCAAGGAGTATGCTACGGCGTAGGGTAAGGTGTAGGGCTGGTGTTGGGTTTCCGTTCCGGGCTAGGGTTAGTGTTATGGAACGGCAAAGCTTAGGGCACAGTTGAGGGTACAGAAAAGTTGGAGGTTCAGGCTACGTGCTTATGCACGGGTCAGTGCCAGCGTACGGGCCAGGAGTAGGCTACTTCGTAGAGAATGGTGTAGGGCTGGTGGTGGGTTTCCATTCCGGGCTAGGGTTAGGGTTAGGGAATGGCAAGGCTTAGGGCACAGTTTAGGGTACAGAAACGTGGGAGGGTCAGGCTATGTGCTGACGCATGGGTCAGTGCCAGCGTACTGGCCAGGAGTAGGCTACGGCTTGGGGGTTAGGTGTAGGGCTGGTGGTGGGTTTCCGTTCCGGGCTAGGGTTAGGGTTAGGGAACGGCAAGGCTTAGGGCACAGGTGAGGGTACGGAAACGTGGGAGGGTCAGGCTTCGTGCTGACGCACGGGTCAGTGCCAGCGTACGGGCCAGGAGTAGGCTACGGCGTAGGGTAATGTGTAGGGCAGGTGGTGTGTTTCCGTTCCGGGCTACGGTTAGGGTTAAGGAACAGGAAGTCTTAGGGCACAGGTGAGGGTACGGAATCGTGGGAAGGTCAGGCTACGTGTTGACGCACGGGTCAGTGCTAGTGTACGGGCCAGGAGTAGGCTACAGCGTAGGGTAAGGTGCAGGGCTGCTGGTGGTTTTCCTTTCCGGGTTAGGGTTAGGGAACGGCAAGGCTTAGGGCACAGGTGAGGGTACGGAAACGTGGGAAGTTCAGGCTATGTGCTGACGCACGGTTCAGTGCCAGCGTACGGGCCAGGAGTAGTCTACGGCATATGGTAATGTGTAGGGCTGGTGGTGGGTTTCCGTTACGGTGTAGGGTTAGGGTTAGGGAACGGCAAGGCTTAAGGCACAGGTGAGGGTACAGCAACGTGGGAGTGTCGGGTTACGTGCTGACGCATGGGTCAGTGCCAGCGTATGGGCCAGGAGTAGGCTACGGCTTGGGGGTTAGTTGTAGGGTTGGTGGTGGGTTTCTGTTCTTGGCTAGGGTTAGGGTTAGGGAACGGCAAGGCTTAGGGCATAGGTGAGGGTACGGAAACGTGGGAGGTTCGGGCTACGTGCTGACGAACGAGTTAGTGGCAGCGAAGAGGCCAGGAATAGGCTACGGCGTAGGGTAAGGTGTAGTGTTGGTGGTGGGTTTCCGTTCCGGGCTAGGGTTAGGGTTAGGGAACGGCAAGGCTTAGGGCACAGGTGAGGTACAGAAACGTGGGAGGGTCGGGCTACATGCTGACACACGGTTCACTGCCAGCGAACGGGCCAGGAGTAGGCTACGGCGTAGGGTAAAGTTTAGGGCTGGTTGTGGGTTTCCGTTCAGGTCTAGGGTTAGGGTTAGGGAACGGCAAGGCTTAGGGCACAGGTGAGGGTACAGAAACGTGCGAGGGTCAGGTTACGTGCTGACGCACGGGTCAGTGTCAGCGTACCGGCCAGGAGTAGGCTACGGTTTCGGGGTTAGGTGTAGGGCTGGTGGTGGGTTTCCGTTCAGGGCTAGGGTTAGGGTTAGGGAACGGCAAGGCTTAGGGCACAGGTGAGGGTATGGAAATGTGGGAGTGTCAGGCTGCGTGCTGACGCACGGGTCAGTGCCAGCGTACCGGACAGGAGTAGGCCACGGGTTGGGAGTTAGGTGTAGGGCTGTTTGTGGGTTTCCGTTCCGTGCTAGGGTTAGTGTTAGGGAACAGCAAGGCTTAGGGCACAGTTGAGGCTACGGAAATTTGGGAGGGTCAGGCTACGTGCTGACGCACGTGTCACTGCCAGCGTACGGGCCAGGGGTAGGCTATGGCTTGGGGGTTAGTTGTAGGGCTTGTGGTGTGTTTCCATTCCGTACTAGGGTTAGGGTTAGGGAACGGCAAGGCCTAGGGCACAGGTGATGTTACGGTAATGTGGGAAGGTCAGGCTACGTGCTGACGCACAAATCAGTTCCCGCGTATGGACCAGGTGTAGGCTACGGCATGGGGGTATGGTGTACGGCTTGTGGTGGGTTTCCGTTCCAGGCTAGGGATAGGGTTAGGGAACGGCAAGGCTTAGGGCACAGATGAGGGTACGGCAAATTGGCAGGATCAGGATACGTGCTGATGAAATGTTCAGTGCCTGCGTACGGGACAGGAATAGGCTACGGTGTAGGGAAAGGTGTAGGGCTGGTGGTGGGTTTCCGTTCTGGGCTAGGGTTAGGGTTAGGGAACGCCAAGGCTTAGGGCACAGGTGAGGGTATGGAAACGTGGGAGGGTCAGGCTACGTGCTGATGCACGGGTCAGTGCCAGCGTACCTGCCAGGAGTAGGCTTCGGCTTGGGGGTTAGGTTTAGGGCTGGTGGTGGTTTTTCGTTTCGGGCTAGGGTTAGGGTTAGGGATCAGCAAAGCTTAGGGCACAGGTGAGGGTACGGAACCGTGGGAGGGTCTGGCTACATGCTGACGCACGGGTCAGTGCCAGCGTATGGGCCAAGAGTAGGCTATGGCTTGGGGGTAAGCTGTAGGGGTGGTGGTGGTTTTCCGTTCCGGACTAGGGTTAGGGTTAGGGAACGGCAAGGCTTAGGGCACAGGTGTGGGTACGGAAACGTGGGAGGGTCAGGCTACGTGCTGACACACGTGTCAGTGTCAGTGTACGGGCCAGGAGTAGGCGACGGCGTAGGGTAAGGTGTAGGGCTGGTGGTGGGTTTCCGTTCCTGGCTAGGGTTAGGGTGAGGGAATGGCAAGGCTTATGGCACAGGTGAGGGTACGGAAACGTGGGAGGGTCAGGCTATGTGCTGACACACGTGTCAGTGCCAGCGTACAGGCCAGGAGTAAGCTACAGCGTAGGGTAATGTCTAGGGCTGGTGGTGGGTTTCCGTTCCGGGCTAGGGTTAGAGTTAGGGAACGTCAAGGCTTAGGGCACAGGTGAGTTTACGGAAACGTGGGAGGGTCAGGCTACGTACTGATGCATGTGTAGGTGCCAGCGTATGGGCCAGGAGTAGGCTACAGCGTAGGGTAAGGTGTAGGGCTGGTGGTGGGTCTTCATTGCGGGCTACGGTTAGGGTTAGGGAACGGCAAGGCTTAGGGCACAGGTAAGGGTACAGAAACGTGGGAGAGTCAGGCTACGTGCTGACGCACTGGTCAGTGCCAGCGTATGTGCAAGGAGTATGCTACGGCGTAGGGTAAGGTGTAGGGCTGGTGTTGGGTTTCCGTTCCGGGCTAGGGTTAGTGTTATGGAACGGCAAAGCTTAGGGCACAGTTGAGGGTACAGAAAAGTTGGAGGTTCAGGCTACGTGCTTATGCACGGGTCAGTGCCAGCGTACGGGCCAGGAGTAGGCTACTTCGTAGAGAATGGTGTAGGGCTGGTGGTGGGTTTCCATTCCGGGCTAGGGTTAGGGTTAGGGAATGGCAAGGCTTAGGGCACAGTTTAGGGTACAGAAACGTGGGAGGGTCAGGCTATGTGCTGACGCATGGGTCAGTGCCAGCGTACTGGCCAGGAGTAGGCTACGGCTTGGGGGTTAGGTGTAGGGCTGGTGGTGGGTTTCCGTTCCGGGCTAGGGTTAGGGTTAGGGAACGGCAAGGCTTAGGGCACAGGTGAGGGTACGGAAACGTGGGAGGGTCAGGCTTCGTGCTGACGCACGGGTCAGTGCCAGCGTACGGGCCAGGAGTAGGCTACGGCGTAGGGTAATGTGTAGGGCAGGTGGTGTGTTTCCGTTCCGGGCTACGGTTAGGGTTAAGGAACAGGAAGTCTTAGGGCACAGGTGAGGGTACGGAATCGTGGGAAGGTCAGGCTACGTGTTGACGCACGGGTCAGTGCTAGTGTACGGGCCAGGAGTAGGCTACAGCGTAGGGTAAGGTGCAGGGCTGCTGGTGGTTTTCCTTTCCGGGTTAGGGTTAGGGAACGGCAAGGCTTAGGGCACAGGTGAGGGTACGGAAACGTGGGAAGTTCAGGCTATGTGCTGACGCACGGTTCAGTGCCAGCGTACGGGCCAGGAGTAGTCTACGGCATATGGTAATGTGTAGGGCTGGTGGTGGGTTTCCGTTACGGTGTAGGGTTAGGGTTAGGGAACGGCAAGGCTTAAGGCACAGGTGAGGGTACAGCAACGTGGGAGTGTCGGGCTACGTGCTGACGCATGGGTCAGTGCCAGCGTATGGGCCAGGAGTAGGCTACGGCTTGGGGGTTAGTTGTAGGGTTGGTGGTGGGTTTCTGTTCTTGGCTAGGGTTAGGGTTAGGGAACGGCAAGGCTTAGGGCATAGGTGAGGGTACGGAAACGTGGGAGGTTCGGGCTACGTGCTGACGAACGAGTTAGTGGCAGCGAAGAGGCCAGGAATAGGCTACGGCGTAGGGTAAGGTGTAGGGCTGGTGGTGGGTTTCCGTTCCGGGCTAGGGTTAGGGTTAGGGAACGGCAAGGCTTAGGGCACAGGTGAGGTACAGAAACGTGGGAGGGTCGGGCTACATGCTGACACACGGTTCACTGCCAGCGAACGGGCCAGGAGTAGGCTACGGCGTAGGGTAAAGTTTAGGGCTGGTTGTGGGTTTCCGTTCAGGTCTAGGGTTAGGGTTAGGGAACGGCAATTCTTAGGCCACAGGTGAGTGTACGGAAAAGTGGGAGGTTCAGGTTACATGCTGACGCACAGGTCAGTGCCAGCGTATGGGCCAGTAGTAGCTTACTGCTTGGGGGTTAGGTGTAGGGCTGGTGGTAGGTTTCCGTTCCTGGCTAGGTTTAGGGATAGGGAACGGCAAAGCTTAGGACACACGTGAGGTTACAGAAACGTGGGAGGTTCGGGCTACCTGCTGACGCACGGGTCAGTGCCAGCGTACGGGCCAGGAGTAGGCTACGGCCTAGGGTAAGGTCTAGGGCTGGTGTTGGGTTTCCGTTCCGGGCTAGGGTTAGGGTAAGGGAACGGCAAGGCTTAGGGCACAGTTGAGGGTATGGAAACGTGGGATGGTCTGGCTATGTGGTGACGCACGGGTCAGTGACAGTGTACGGGCCAGGAGTAGGTTACGGCATAGGGTAAGGTGTAGGGCTGGTGGAGGGTTTCCGTTCCAGGCTAGCGTTGGGGTTAGGGAACGGCAAGGCTTAGGAGTTGCCAGGCTGCCACCTGTAAAGAAGAGGATGCGTCACCCATAACGTCTGATGAAATTTCTCTCCGTGCTGAGGTGAGGAAGGAAAAAAAGGAGTGGGGGCCGGGATAGGAGGGGTATTTCAGGCAGGAAAATGGAAAGCTTCCAGAAGAGCGCCCGTGGCCAGGACCATCCTGGCTGGCCTGCAGGCACCAAGTGGGCCTGTGTGCTGTCGCTGGTGTGGCTCCACTGCCCTTCCTCTAGGCTTTCAAGCCCTTGTACATATTCAGGTGTTTTACCTGGGAAGGGTGGGAACAGTTCAGCAGCAGCTGGCCTGGGGCTCAGCACACGTTTACTCACAGACGCCTCGGCACGGTCCCACAGCTTGGCAATGAGGACCCTCCTTGCGTGGGGTGGTGCTGCTGGCTGTATGGGAGATGATTCTCCACATCTGACCAATTTCAGAATTGTTTACCGCTGGAGTAAGTGCCTTGATAGTGTTTTCCTCTGTATAACTGTTGGGTTCAGGTTTTTTTTTTTCTCCATTGTTTCAAGTTAAATTTTATTCCTCTTTTATGTATTTATAGATATAAGCATGGAAATAAGTCATTCATATAAATACATCTGTGTGAATGGAAGAACTTTTTTCTGTTTTATTTTTAAAAATTTTGAAATTTAATTTTATTTTCTTATACAGCAGGTTATTATTAGTTATGTATTTTATGCATTTACATGTATACAGGTCAATCCCAATCTCCCAACTCATCCCACCAGCACCACACCATGGCTTCCCACACTTGGTGTCCATACGTTTGTTCTCTACCTCTGTGTCTCTAATTCTTCCCTGCAAACTATTTCATCTGTACCATTTTTTTAGGTTCCACATATATGCATTAATATACAATATTTGTTTTCCTCTTTCTGACTTACTTCATTCTGTATGACAGTCTCTCGATCCATCGATGTCTCTACAAATGACCCAGTTTCATTCCTTTTTATGGCCGAGTAATATTCCATTTCATATATGTACCACATCTTTATCCATTCTTCTGTCTGTGGGCATTTAGGTTGCTTCCATTACCTGGCTATTGTAAATAGTGCTGCAATGAACATTGTGGTGAATGTGCCTTTTTGATTTACGGTTTTCTCTGGGTATATGCCCAGAAGTGGGATTGCTGGATCAGATGGTAATTCTATTTCTAGTTTTTTTAAGGAAACTCCATACTGTTCTCCATAGTGACTGTATCAATTTACATTCCCACCAATAGTGGAAGAGGGCTCCTTTTGTCCACACCCTCCCCAGAATTGGTTGTTTGTAGATTTTCTGATGATGCCGATTCTAACAGGTGTGAGGTGATACCTCATTGTAGTTTTGATTTGCATTTCTCTAATAATTAGTGCTGTTGAGCAGCTTTTCATGTACGTCTTGGCCATCTCTGTGTCTCCTTTGAAGAAACGTCTCTTTAGATCTTCTGCCCATTTTTTTTGGGTTGTTTGTTTTTTTTAATATTAAGCTGCATGAGCTGTTTATATATATTGGAGATTAAACCTCTGTCCATTGATTCGTCTGCAACGATTTTCGCCCATTCTGAGGGATGCTTTTTTCCATTCTCGTTTTTTTAACAAAAAAGGAAAGAAAGGAAAAGAAGCAGAACACTAATGTGCGTAAAATATGCCTTTTGAAACGGTCGTTTTGAAATATGGACGTCCTTTGAATATTTTGGTCGATATGTGACCCCAGGATTTGTTTTCAGGGCAGGTGTCATTTACAGGCCTGCAATGATTTTGAATATCAACTGACCATTAGCGTTGGGATTAAAGCTGCTGTTGTGTGAAACGGCCACAAGGTGGCAGCAGTTCACCCTTACCAAATCTGGTTACTAGGGCAAGAGAGCCTCAGTGGAAGTGGTGTTCTAGATTGGAGTTTAGAATGGAATGTGCCAGGAGAAAGCCCCTCACGTTTGTCTCACTACTTCTTGTTCGTGTTTTTAATTATTTTTTTTATTTTTTATTACAGCAAGTTTGATTACAATGTTTGGCTTGTTGTAGGTGTGGAAGATGTGGTTCTTTTACACATATACACATGTCTGTTCTTCCTGGGATCCTTTTCCCATGTACGTTATGACAGAATGTTGAGTAGTCCTCTCTTGGTATTCTGTAGGACTTTGGTGATTATATATGTCACCTGTGTTTGTATATGTCTGTTAACCTCGATATCGTAATGAAACCAATCCTCACACCTTTCCATTGGTGAACCATAAGTTTGTTTAATGAATCTGTGATTGCCCTTCTCCGTGGAAATATCTGCCCTGGTATCCATTTTTCGGTAACACCTATAAGTGATACGATATGATATGTGTCTTCCACTTTCTGACTTACTACAAGTCACGTGATGACTTCTAGACTCATCTACGGTGCTGCAAATGGCATTGTGTCCTTTTTTCCCTTGGCTTCTCTTCTGCCTTAGCGGGGTCCATTTTCAACAATGTGATTCCCTGAGGGTTGTGGATTAGCTGACCTGGGCAGCCTTACCCTGCCGGCCCGCCCTCCCCAGGTGTGCCTCGTTGAGGTCAATATAAACAGCGCTCCAGGCAGCAATAGCCCCTGAAGCTGTGCCTGACTCCATATTCTCTGCCCCGTCAGCAGTCTCGGGGCTGTGCTGGTGGGAGGGAGTGAGGGGCCACAGCTTTGTGGGTGGCCCGGTGTGAGTGGGGTTCTGCTGGCCTTTCTGCAGGAGTTGCCAGGCTGCCGCCTGTAAAGAAGAGGTTGTGTCACCCATACCTTCCGCTGGAATTTCGCTCCGGACAGAGGTAAGGAAGGAAAAAAGCAGTGGGGGCCGGGACAGGAGGGGTATCTCAGGCAGGGCAATGGAAAGCTTCTGGAAGAGCGCCCGGGGCCAGGACCACCCTGGCTGGCCTGCAGGCACCAAGTTGGCCTGCGTGCTGTCGCTGGTGTGGCTCCACGGTCCGTCCTCTAGGCTTTCAAGCCCTTGTACATATTCAGGTGTTTTACCTGGGAAGGGTGGGAACAGTTCAGCAGCAGCTGGCCTGGGGCTCAGCACACGTTTACTCACAGACGCCTCGGCACGGTCCCACAGCTTGGCAATGAGGACCCTCCTTGCGTGGGGTGGTGCTGCTGGCTGTATGGCAGATGATTCTCCACATCTGACCAATTTCAGAATTGTTTACCACTGGAGTAAGTGCCTTGAGAGTGTTTTCCTCTGTATAACTGTTGGGTTCAGGTTTTTTTTTTTCTCCATTGTTTCAAGTTAAATTTTATTCCTCTTTTATGTATTTATAGATATAAGCATGGAAATAAGTCATTCATATAAATACATCTGTGTGAATGGAAGAACTTTTTTCTGTTTTATTTTTAAAAATTTTGAAATTTAATTTTATTTTCTTGTACAGCAGGTTATTATTAGTTATGTATTTTATGCATTTACATGTATACAGGTCAATCCCAATCTCCCAACTCATCCCACCAGCACCACACCATGGCTTCCCACACTTGGTGTCCATACGTTTGTTCTCTACCTCTGTGTCTCTAATTCTTCCCTGCAAACTATTTCATCTGTACCATTTTTTTAGGTTCCACATATATGCATTAATATACAATATTTGTTTTCCTCTTTCTGACTTACTTCATTCTGTATGACAGTCTCTCGATCCATCGATGTCTCTACAAATGACCCAGTTTCATTCCTTTTTATGGCCGAGTAATATTCCATTTCATATATGTACCACATCTTTATCCATTCTTCTGTCTGTGGGCATTTAGGTTGCTTCCATTACCTGGCTATTGTAAATAGTGCTGCAATGAACATTGTGGTGAATGTGCCTTTTTGATTTACGGTTTTCTCTGGGTATATGCCCAGAAGTGGGATTGCTGGATCAGATGGTAATTCTATTTCTAGTTTTTTTAAGGAAACTCCATACTGTTCTCCATAGTGACTGTATCAATTTACATTCCCACCAATAGTGGAAGAGGGCTCCTTTTGTCCACACCCTCCCCAGAATTGGTTGTTTGTAGATTTTCTGATGATGCCGATTCTAACAGGTGTGAGGTGATACCTCATTGTAGTTTTGATTTGCATTTCTCTAATAATTAGTGCTGTTGAGCAGCTTTTCATGTACGTCTTGGCCATCTCTGTGTCTCCTTTGAAGAAACGTCTCTTTAGATCTTCTGCCCATTTTTTTTGGGTTGTTTGTTTTTTTTAATATTAAGCTGCATGAGCTGTTTATATATATTGGAGATTAAACCTCTGTCCATTGATTCGTCTGCAACGATTTTCGCCCATTCTGAGGGATGCTTTTTTCCATTCTCGTTTTTTTAACAAAAAAGGAAAGAAAGGAAAAGAAGCAGAACACTAATGTGCGTAAAATATGCCTTTTGAAACGGTCGTTTTGAAATATGGACGTCCTTTGAATATTTTGCTCGATATGTGACCCCAGGATTTGTTTTCAGGGCAGGTGTCATTTACAGGCCTGCAATGATTTTGAATATCAACTGACCATTAGCGTTGGGATTAAAGCTGCTGTTGTGTGAAACGGCCACAAGGTGGCAGCAGTTCACCCTTACCAAATCTGGTTACTAGGGCAAGAGAGCCTCAGTGGAAGTGGTGTTCTAGATTGGAGTTTAGAATGGAATGTGCCAGGAGAAAGCCCCTCACGTTTGTCTCACTACTTCTTGTTCGTGTTTTTAATTATTTTTTTTATTTTTTATTACAGCAAGTTTGATTACAATGTTTGGCTTGTTGTAGGTGTGGAAGATGTGGTTCTTTTACACATATACACATGTCTGTTCTTCCTGGGATCCTTTTCCCATGTACGTTATGACAGAATGTTGAGTAGTCCTCTCTTGGTATTCTGTAGGTCTTTGGTGATTATATATGTCACCTGTGTTTGTATATGTCTGTTAACCTCGATATCGTAATGAAACCAATCCTCACACCTTTCCATTGGTGAACCATAAGTTTGTTTAATGAATCTGTGATTGCCCTTCTCCGTGGAAATATCTGCCCTGGTATCCATTTTTCGGTAACACCTATAAGTGATACGATATGATATGT
Source organism: Mesoplodon mirus (assembly GCF_964341445.2). NCBI lineage: Eukaryota > Metazoa > Chordata > Mammalia > Artiodactyla > Ziphiidae > Mesoplodon > Mesoplodon mirus. The sequence goes on from NC_138989.1 coordinate 92,855,848, forward strand.
GTCTTCCACTTTCTGACTTACTACAAGTCACGTGATGACTTCTAGACTCATCTACGGTGCTGCAAATGGCATTGTGTCCTTTTTTCCCTTGGCTTCTCTTCTGCCTTAGCGGGGTCCATTTTCAACAATGTGATTCCCTGAGGGTTGTGGATTAGCTGACCTGGGCAGCCTTACCCTGCCGGCCCGCCCTCCCCAGGTGTGCCTCGTTGAGGTCAATATAAACAGCGCTCCAGGCAGCAATAGCCCCTGAAGCTGTGCCTGACTCCATATTCTCTGCCCCGTCAGCAGTCTCGGGGCTGTGCTGGTGGGAGGGAGTGAGGGGCCACAGCTTTGTGGGTGGCCCGGTGTGAGTGGGGTTCTGCTGGCCTTTCTGCAGGAGTTGCCAGGCTGCCGCCTGTAAAGAAGAGGTTGTGTCACCCATACCTTCCGCTGGAATTTCGCTCCGGACAGAGGTAAGGAAGGAAAAAAGCAGTGGGGGCCGGGACAGGAGGGGTATCTCAGGCAGGGCAATGGAAAGCTTCTGGAAGAGCGCCCGGGGCCAGGACCACCCTGGCTGGCCTGCAGGCACCAAGTTGGCCTGCGTGCTGTCGCTGGTGTGGCTCCACGGTCCGTCCTCTAGGCTTTCAAGCCCTTGTACATATTCAGGTGTTTTACCTGGGAAGGGTGGGAACAGTTCAGCAGCAGCTGGCCTGGGGCTCAGCACACGTTTACTCACAGACGCCTCGGCACGGTCCCACAGCTTGGCAATGAGGACCCTCCTTGCGTGGGGTGGTGCTGCTGGCTGTATGGCAGATGATTCTCCACATCTGACCAATTTCAGAATTGTTTACCACTGGAGTAAGTGCCTTGAGAGTGTTTTCCTCTGTATAACTGTTGGGTTCAGGTTTTTTTTTTTTTCTCCATTGTTTCAAGTTAAATTTTATTCCTCTTTTATGTATTTATAGATATAAGCATGGAAATAAGTCATTCATATAAATACATCTGTGTGAATGGAAGAACTTTTTTCTGTTTTATTTTTAAAAATTTTGAAATTTAATTTTATTTTCTTGTACAGCAGGTTATTATTAGTTATGTATTTTATGCATTTACATGTATACAGGTCAATCCCAATCTCCCAACTCATCCCACCAGCACCACACCATGGCTTCCCACACTTGGTGTCCATACGTTTGTTCTCTACCTCTGTGTCTCTAATTCTTCCCTGCAAACTATTTCATCTGTACCATTTTTTTAGGTTCCACATATATGCATTAATATACAATATTTGTTTTCCTCTTTCTGACTTACTTCATTCTGTATGACAGTCTCTCGATCCATCGATGTCTCTACAAATGACCCAGTTTCATTCCTTTTTATGGCCGAGTAATATTCCATTTCATATATGTACCACATCTTTATCCATTCTTCTGTCTGTGGGCATTTAGGTTGCTTCCATTACCTGGCTATTGTAAATAGTGCTGCAATGAACATTGTGGTGAATGTGCCTTTTTGATTTACGGTTTTCTCTGGGTATATGCCCAGAAGTGGGATTGCTGGATCAGATGGTAATTCTATTTCTAGTTTTTTTAAGGAAACTCCATACTGTTCTCCATAGTGACTGTATCAATTTACATTCCCACCAATAGTGGAAGAGGGCTCCTTTTGTCCACACCCTCCCCAGAATTGGTTGTTTGTAGATTTTCTGATGATGCCGATTCTAACAGGTGTGAGGTGATACCTCATTGTAGTTTTGATTTGCATTTCTCTAATAATTAGTGCTGTTGAGCAGCTTTTCATGTACGTCTTGGCCATCTCTGTGTCTCCTTTGAAGAAACGTCTCTTTAGATCTTCTGCCCATTTTTTTGGGTTGTTTGTTTTTTTTAATATTAAGCTGCATGAGCTGTTTATATATATTGGAGATTAAACCTCTGTCCATTGATTCGTCTGCAACGATTTTCGCCCATTCTGAGGGATGCTTTTTTCCATTCTCGTTTTTTTAACAAAAAAGGAAAGAAAGGAAAAGAAGCAGAACACTAATGTGCGTAAAATATGCCTTTTGAAACGGTCGTTTTGAAATATGGACGTCCTTTGAATATTTTGGTCGATATGTGACCCCAGGATTTGTTTTCAGGGCAGGTGTCATTTACAGGCCTGCAATGATTTTGAATATCAACTGACCATTAGCGTTGGGATTAAAGCTGCTGTTGTGTGAAACGGCCACAAGGTGGCAGCAGTTCACCCTTACCAAATCTGGTTACTAGGGCAAGAGAGCCTCAGTGGAAGTGGTGTTCTAGATTGGAGTTTAGAATGGAATGTGCCAGGAGAAAGCCCCTCACGTTTGTCTCACTACTTCTTGTTCGTGTTTTTAATTAATTTTTTTATTTTTTATTACAGCAAGTTTGATTACAATGTTTGGCTTGTTGTAGGTGTGGAAGATGTGGTTCTTTTACACATATACACATGTCTGTTCTTCCTGGGATCCTTTTCCCATGTACGTTATGACAGAATGTTGAGTAGTCCTCTCTTGGTATTCTGTAGGTCTTTGGTGATTATATATGTCACCTGTGTTTGTATATGTCTGTTAACCTCGATATCGTAATGAAACCAATCCTCACACCTTTCCATTGGTGAACCATAAGTTTGTTTAATGAATCTGTGATTGCCCTTCTCCGTGGAAATATCTGCCCTGGTATCCATTTTTCGGTAACACCTATAAGTGATACGATATGATATGTGTCTTCCACTTTCTGACTTACTACAAGTCACGTGATGACTTCTAGACTCATCTACGGTGCTGCAAATGGCATTGTGTCCTTTTTTCCCTTGGCTTCTCTTCTGCCTTAGCGGGGTCCATTTTCAACAATGTGATTCCCTGAGGGTTGTGGATTAGCTGACCTGGGCAGCCTTACCCTGCCGGCCCGCCCTCCCCAGGTGTGCCTCGTTGAGGTCAATATAAACAGCGCTCCAGGCAGCAATAGCCCCTGAAGCTGTGCCTGACTCCATATTCTCTGCCCCGTCAGCAGTCTCGGGGCTGTGCTGGTGGGAGGGAGTGAGGGGCCACAGCTTTGTGGGTGGCCCGGTGTGAGTGGGGTTCTGCTGGCCTTTCTGCAGGAGTTGCCAGGCTGCCGCCTGTAAAGAAGAGGTTGTGTCACCCATACCTTCCGCTGGAATTTCGCTCCGGACAGAGGTAAGGAAGGAAAAAAGCAGTGGGGGCCGGGACAGGAGGGGTATCTCAGGCAGGGCAATGGAAAGCTTCTGGAAGAGCGCCCGGGGCCAGGACCACCCTGGCTGGCCTGCAGGCACCAAGTTGGCCTGCGTGCTGTCGCTGGTGTGGCTCCACGGTCCGTCCTCTAGGCTTTCAAGCCCTTGTATATATTCAGGTGTTTTAACTGGAAAGGGTGGGAACAGTTCAGCAGTAGCTGGCCTGGGGCTCAGCTCACGTTTACTCACAGATGCCTCGGCACGGTCCCCCAGCTTTGCAATGAGGACGCTCCTTGCGTGGGGGGTGGGTTGATGGCTGTATGGGAGATGGTTCCCCACCTCTGACCAATTTCAGAATTGTTTACCACTGGAGCAAGTGCCCTGATCGCGTTTTCCTCTGTATAATTCGTGGGTTCAGGTTTTTTTTTCTTTTATGGTTCAAGTTATATTTTATTCCTCTTTTATGTATTTATAGATATAAGCATGGAAATAATTCATTCCTATAAATACATCTGTGTGACGGGAAGAACTTTTTTCTGTTTTTTTTTTAAATTTTATTTTTAAAATTTTGAAATTTAATTTTATTTATTTTTTTATACACCACGTTATTATTAGTTATGTATTTTATGCATATACATGTATACAGGTCAATCCCAAACTCCCAACTCATCCCACCACCACCACCCCATGGCTTCCCACACTTGGTGTCCATACGTTTGTTCTCTACCTCTGTGTCTCTATTTCTTCCCTGCAAACCAGATCATCTGTACCATTTTTAGGTTCCACATATATGCATTAATATACAATATTTGTTTTCCTCTTTCTGACTTACTTCATTCTGTATGACAGTCTCTCGATCCATCGATGTCTCTACAAATGACCCAGTTTCATTCCTTTTTATGGCCGAGTAATATTCCATTTTATATATGTACCACATATTTATCCATTCATCTGTCTGTGGGCATTTAGATTGCTTCCATTACCTGGCTATTGTAAATAGTGCTGCAACGAACACTGTGGTGAATGTGCCTTTTTGAAATACGGTTTTCTCTGGGTATATGCCCAGCAGTGGGATTGCTGGATCAGATGGTAATTCGATTTCTAATTTTTTTAAGGAAACTCCATACTGTTCTCCATAGTGACTGTATCAATTTACATTCCCACCAATAGTGGAAGAGGGCTCCTTTTGTCCACACACTCCCCAGAATTGGTTGTTTGTAGATTTTCTGATGATGCCGATTCTAACAGGTGTGAGGTGATACCTCATTGTAGTTTTGATTTGCATTTCTCTAAAAATTAGTGCTGTTGAGCAGCTTTTCCTGTGCGTCTTGGCCATCTCTGTGTCTCCTTTGAAGAAACGTCTCTTTAGATCTTCTGCCCATTTTTGTATTGGGTTGTTTGTTTTTTTTAATATTAAGCTGCATGAGCTGTTTATATATATTGGAGATTAAACCTCTGTCCATTGATTCGTCTGCAACGATTTTCGCCCATTCTGAGGGATGCCTTTTTCCATTCCCGTGTTTTTTAACAAAAAAGGAAAGAAAGGAAAAGAAGCAGAACACTAATGTGCGTAAAATATGCCTTTTGAAATGGTCGTTTTGAAATATGGACGTCCTTTGAATATTTTGGTCGATATGTGACCCCAGGATTTGTTTTCAGGTCACGTGTCATTTACAGGCCTGCAATGATTTTGAATATCAACTGACCATTAGCACTGGGATTAAAGCTGCTGTTGTGTGAAACGGCCACAATGTGGCAGCAGTTCTCCCTTACCAAATCTGGTTACTAGGGAAAGAGAGCCTCAGTGGAAGTGGTGTTCTAGATTGGAATTTAGAATGGAATGTGCCAGGAGAAAGCCCCTCACGTTTGTCTCACTACTTCTTGTTCGTGTTTTTAATTAATTTTTTTATTTTTTATTACAGCAAGTTTGATTACAATGTTTGGCTTGTTGTAGGTGTGGAAGATGTGGTTCTTTTACACATATACACATGTCTGTTCTTCCTGGGATCCTTTTCCCATGTACGTTATGACAGAATGTTGAGTAGTCCTCTCTTGGTATTCTGTAGGTCTTTGGTGATTATATATGTCACCTGTGTTTGTATATGTCTGTTAACCCCGATATCGTAATGAAACCAATCCTCACACCTTTCCATTGGTGAACCATAAGTTTGTTTAATGAATCTGTGATTGCCCTTCTCCGTGGAAATATCTGCCCTGGTATCCATTTTTAGGTAACACCTATAAGTGATATGATATGATATGTGTCTTCCACTTTCTGACTTACTACCAGTCACGTGATGACTTCTAGACTCATCTACGGTGCTGCAAATGGCATTGTGTGCTTTTTTCCCTTGGCTTCTCTTCTGCCTTAGCGGGGTCCATTTTCAACAATGTGATTCCCTGAGGGTTGTGGATTAGCTGACCTGGGCAGCCTTAACCTGCCGGCCCGCCCTCCCCAGATGTGCCTCGTTGAGGTCAATATAAACAGCGCTCCAGGCAGCAATAGCCCCTGAAGCTGTGCCTGACTCCATATTCTCTGCCCCGTCAGCAGTCTCGGGGCTGTGCTGGTGGGAGGGAGTGAGGGGCCACAGCTTTGTGGGTGGCCCGGTGTGAGTGGGGTTCTGCTGGCCTTTCTGCAGGAGTTGCCAGGCTGCCGCCTGTAAAGAAGAGGTTGTGTCAGCCATACTTTCCGCTGGAATTTCTCTTCGGACAGAGGTGAGGAAGTAAAAAAGCAGTGGGGGCCGGGACAGGAGGGGTATCTCAGGCAGAGCAATGGAAAGCTTCTGGAAGAGCGCCCGGGGCCAGGACCACCCTGGCTGGCCTGCAGGCACCAAGTTGGCCTGCGTGCTGTCGCTGGTGTGGCTCCACGGTCCTTCCTCTAGGCTTTCAAGCCCTTGTATATATTTAGGTGTTTTACCTGGAAAGGGTGGGAACAGTTTAGCAGTAGCTGGCCTGGGGCTCAGCTCACGTTTACTCACAGATGACTCGGCATGGTCCCCCAGCTTTTCAATGAGGACGCTCCTTGCGTGGGGGGTGGGTTTCTGGCTGTATGGGAGATGGTTCCCCACCTCTGACCAATTTCAGAATTGTTTACCACTGGAGCAAGTGCCCTGATAGGGTTTTCCTCTGTATAACTCGTGGGTTCAGGTTTTTTTTTTTCTTTTATGGTTCAAGTTAGATTTTATTCCTCTTTTATGTATTTATAGATATAAGCATGGAAATAATTCACTCCTATAAATACATCTGTGTGACGGGAAGAACTTTTTTCTGTTTTATTTTTAAATTTTATTTTTTAAAATTTTGAAATTTAATTTTATTTATTTTTTTTATACACCACGTTATTATTAGTTATGTATTTTATGCATATACATGTATACAGGTCATTCCCAATCTCCCAACTCATTCCACCACCACCACCCCATGGCTTCCCACACTTGGTGTCCATACGTTTGTTCTCTACCTCTGTGTCTCTATTTCTTCCCTGCAAACCAGATCATCTGTACCATTTTAGGCTCCACATATATGCATTAATATACAATATTTGTTTTCCTCTTTCTGACTTACTTCATTCTGTATAACAGTCTCTCCATCCATCGATGTCTCTACAAATGACTCAGTTTCATTCCTTTTTATGGCCGAGTAATATTCATTTTTATATATGTACCACATCTTTATCCATTCATCTGTCTGTGGGCATTTAGGTTGCTTCCATTACCTGGCTATTGTAAATAGTGCTGCAATGAACATTGTGGTGAATGTGCCTTTTAGATTTACGGTTTTATCTGGGTATATGCCCAGAAGTGGGATTGCTGGATCAGATGGTAATTCTATTTCTACTATTCTTAAGGAAACTCCATACTGTTCTCCATAGTGACTGTATCAATTTACATTCCCACCAATAGTGGAAGAGGGCTCCTTTTGTCCACACCCTCCCCAGAATTGGTTGTTTGTAGATTTTCTGATGATGCCGATTCTTACAGGTGTGAGGTGATACCTCATTGTAGTTTTGATTTGCATTTCTCTCATAATTAGTGCTGTTGAGCAGCTTTTCATGTGCGTCTTGGCCATCTGTGTGTCTTCTTTGAAGAAACATCTCTTTAGATCTTCTGCCCATTTTTGTATTGGGTTGTTTGTTTTTATTAATATTAGGCTGCATGAGCTGTTTATATATATTGGAGATTAAACCTCTGTCCATTGATTCGTTTGCAACGATTTTTGCCCATTCTGAGGGATGCCTTTTTCCATTCCCCTTTTTTCTAACAAAAAAGGAAAGAAAGGAAAAGAAGCAGAACACTAATGTGCGTAAAATATGCCTTTTGAAACGGTCGTTTTGAAATATGGACGTCCTTTGAATTTTTTGGTCGATATGTGACCCCAGGATTTGTTTTCAGGGCAGGTGTCATTTACAGGCCTGCAATGATTTTGAATATCTACTGACCATTAGTGCTGGGATTAAAGCTGCTGTTGTGTGAAACGGCCACAAGGTGGCAGCAGTTCTCCCTTACCAAATCTGGTTACTAGGGCAACAGAGCCTCAGTGGAAGTGGTGTTCTAGATGGGAATTTAGAACGGAATATGCCAGGAGAAAGCCCCTCATGTTTGTCTCACTACTTCTTGTTCGTGTTTTTAATTTAATTTTTTATTTTTTATTACAGCAAGTTTGATTACAAAGTTTGGCTTGTTGTAGGTGTGGAAGATGTGGTTCTTTTACACATATACAGATGTCTGTTCTTCCTGGGATCCTTTTCCCATGTATGTTATGACAGAATGTTGAGTAGTCCACTCTTGGTATTCTGTAGGTCTTTGGTGATTATATATGTCACCTGTGTTTGTATATGTCTGTTAACCCCGATATCGTAATGAAACCAATCCTCACACCTTTCCATTGGTGAACCATAAGTTTGTTTAATGAATCTGTGATTGCCCTTCTCCGTGGAAATATCTGCCCTGGTATCCATTTTTAGGTAACACCTATAAGTGATATGATATGATATGTGTCTTTCACTTTCTGACTTACTACAAGTCACGTGATTACTTCTAGACTCATCTACGGTGCTGCAAATGGCATAGTGTCCTTTTTTCCCTTGGCTTCTCTTCTGCCTTAGCGGGGTCCATTTTCAACAATGTGATTCCCTGAGGGTTGTGGATTAGCTGACCTGGGCAGCCTTACCCTGCCGGCCCGCCCTCCCCAGGTGTGCCTCTTTGAGATCAATATAAACAGAGCTCCAGGCAGCAATAGCCCCTGAAGCTGTGCCTGACTCCATATTCTCTGACCCTTCAGCAGTCTCGGGGCTGTGCTGTTGGGAGGGAGTGCGGGGCCACAGCTTTTTGGGTGGCCCGGTTTGAGTGGGGCTCTGCTGGCCTTTCTGCAGGAGTTGCCAGGCTGCCGCCTGTAAAGAAGAGGATGTGTCACCCATACCTTCCGCTGGAATTTCTCTCCGGACAGAGTTGAGGAAGGAAAAAAGCAGTGTGTGCCGGGAGAGGAGTGGTATATCAGGCAGGGCAATGGAAAGCTTCCGGAAGAGCGTACAGGGCCAGGACCACCTTGGCTGGCCTGCAGGCACCAAGTTGGCCTGCGTGCTGTTACTGGTGTGGCTCGACGGTCCTTCCTCTAGGCTTTCAAGCCCTTGTACATATTCAGGTGTTTTACCTGGGAAGGGTGGGAACAGTTCAGCAGCAGGTGGCCTGGGGCTCAGCTCACGTTTACTCACAGATGCCTCGGCACGATCCCCCAGCTTTGCAATGAGGACGCTCCTTGCATGGGGTGTGGGTTGCTGGCTGTATGGGAGATGGTTCCCCACCTCTGACCAATTTCAGAATTGTTTACCGCCGGAGCAAGTGCCCTGATAGATTTTTCCTCTGAATAACACGTGGGTTCACTTTTTTTTTCTTTTATGGTTCAAATTAGAATTTATTCCTCTTTTATGTATTTATAGATATAAGCATGGAAATAATTCATTCCTATAAATACATCTGTGTGACGGGAAGAACTTTGTTCTCTTTTATTTTTAAATTTTATTTTTTTAAATTTTGAAATTTAATTTTATTTATTTTTTTTATACAGCACGTTATTATTAGTTATGTATTTTATGCATATACATGTATTCACGTCAATCCCAATCTCCCAACTCATCCCACCAGCACCACCCCATGGCTTCCCACACTTGGTGTCCATACGTTTGATCTCTACCTCTGTGTCTCAATTTCTTCACTGCAAACCAGTTCATCTGTACCATTTTTTAGGCTCCACATATATGCATTAATATACAATATTTGTTTTCCACTTTCTGACTTACTTCTTTCTGTATGACAGTCTCTCGATCCATCGATGTCTCTACAAATGACCCAGTTTCATTCCTTTTTATGGCCGAGTAATATTCCATTTTATATACGTACCACATCTTTATCCATTCATCTGTCTGTGGGCATTTAGGTTGCTTCCATTACCTGGCTATTGTAAATAGTGCTGCAACGAAAATTGTGGTGAATGTGCCTTTTTGATTTACGGTTTTCTCTGGGTATATGCCCAGAAGTGGGATTGCTGGATCAGATGGTAATTCTATTTCTAGTTTTTTTAAGGAAACTCCATACTGTTCTCCATAGTGACTGTATCAATTTACATTCCCACCAATAGTGGAAGAGGGCTCCTTTTGTCCACACCCTCCCCAGAATTGGTTGTTTGTAGATTTTCTGATGATGCCGATTCTAACAGGTGTGAGGTGATACCTCATTGTAGTTTTGATTTGCATTTCTCTAAAAATTAGTGCTGTTGAGCAGCTTTTCCTGTGCGTCTTGGCCATCTCTGTGTCTCCTTTGAAGAAACGTCTCTTTAGATCTTCTGCCCATTTTTGTATTGGGTTGTTTGTTTTTTTTAATATTAAGCTGCATGAGCTGTTTATATATATTGGAGTTTAAACCTCTGTCCATTGATTCGTCTGCAACGATTTTCGCCCATTCTGAGGGATGCCTTTTTCCATTCCCGTTTTTTTTAACAAAAAAGGAAAGAAAGGAAAAGAAGCAGAACACTAATGTGCGTAAAATATGCCTTTTGAAACGGTCTTTTTGAAATATGGACGTTCTTTGAATTTTTTGTTCGATATGTGACCCCAGGATTTGTTTTCAGGGCAGGTGTCATTTACAGGCCTGAAATGATTTTGAATATCTACTGACCATTAGCGCTAGGATTAAAGCTGCTGTTGTGTGAAACGGCCACAAGGTGGCAGCAGTTCTCCCTTACCAAATCTGGTTACTAGGGCAACAGAGCCTCAGTGGAAGTGGTGTTCTAGATGGGAATTTAGAACGGAATATGCCAGGAGAAAGCCCCTCAAGTTTGTCTCACTACTTCTTGTTCGTGTTTTTAATTTAATTTTTTATTTTTTATTACAACAAGTTTGATTACAAAGTTTGGCTTGTTGTAGGTGTGGAAGATGTGGTTCTTTTACACATATACAGATGTCTGTTCTTCCTGGGATCCTTTTCCCATGTACGTTATGACAGAATGTTGAGTAGTCCACTCTTGGTATTCTGTAGGTCTTTGGTGATTATATATGTCACCTGTATTTGTATATGTGTGTTAACCCCGATATCGTAATGAAACAAATCCTCACACCTTTCCATTGGTGAACCATAAGTTTGTTTAATGAATCTGTGATTGCCCTTCTCCGTGGAAATATTTGCCCGGGTATCCATTTTTAGGTAACACCTATAAGTGATATGATATGATATGTGTCTTTCACTTTCTGACTTACTACAAGTCACGTGATTACTTCTAGACTCATCTACGGTGCTGCAAATGGCATTGTGTCCTTTTTTCCCTTGGATTCTATTCTGCCTTAGTGAGGTCCATTTTCAACAATGTGATTCCCTGAGTGTTGTGGATTAGCTGACCTGGGCAGCCTTACCCTGCCGGCCCGCCCTCCCCAGGTGTGCCTCGTTGAGGTCAATATAAACAGAGCTCCAGGCATCCATAGCCCCTGAAGCTGTGCCTGACTCCATATTCTCTGACCCGTCAGCAGTCTCGGGGCTGTGCTGGTGGGAGGGAGTGAGGGGCCACAGCTTTGTGGGTGGCCCGGTGTGAGTGGGGCTCTGCTGGCCTTTCTGCAGGAGTTGCCAGGCTGCCGCCTGTAAAGAAGAGGATGTGTCACCCATACCTTCCGCTGGAATTTCTCTCCGGACAGAGTTGAGGAAGGAAAAAAGCAGTGGGTGCCGGGAGAGGAGTGGTATATCAGGCAGGGCAATGGAAAGCTTCCGGAAGAGCGTCCAGGGCCAGGACCACCCTGGCTGGACTGCAGACACCAAGTTGGCCTGCGTGCTGTTGCTGCTGTGGCTCGACGGCCCTTCCTCTAGGCTTTCAAGCCCTTGTACATATTCAGGTGTTTTACCTGGGAAGGGTGGGAACAGTTCAGCAGCAGGTGGCCTGGGGCTCAGCACACGTTTACTCACAGATGCCTCGGCATGGTCCCCCAGCTTTGCAATGAGGACGCTCCTTGCGTGGGGGGTGGGTTGCTGGCTGTATGGGAGATGGTTCCCCACCTCTGACCAATTTCAGAATTGTTTACCGCTGGAGCAAGTGCCCTGATAGGTTTTTCCTCTGAATAACACGTGGGTTCACTTTTTTTTTCTTTTATGGTTCAAATTAGAATTTATTCCTCTTTTATGTATTTATAGATATAAGCATGGAAATAATTCATTCCTATAAATACATCTGTGTGACGGGAAGAACTTTGTTCTCTTTTATTTTTAAATTTTATTTTTTAAATTTTTAAATTTAATTTTATTTATTTTTTTTATACAGCACGTTATTATTAGTTATGTATTTTATGCATATACATGTACTCAGGTCAATCCCAATCTCCCAACTCATCCCACCAGCACCACCCCATGGATTCCCACACTTGGTGTCCATACGTTTGTTCTCTACCTCTGTGTCTCTATTTCTTCCCTGCAAACCAGTTCATCTGTACCATTATTTAGGCTCCACATATATGCATTAATATACAATATTTGTTTTCCACTTTCTGACTTACTTCATTCTGTATGACAGTCTCTCGATCCATCGATGTCTCTACAAATGACCCAGTTTCATTCCTTTTTATGGCCGAGTAATATTCCACTTTATATACGTACCACATCTTTATCCATTCATCTGTCTGTGGGCATTTAGGTTGCTTCCATTACCTGGCTATTGTAAATAGTGCTGCAACGAACATTGTGGTGAATGTGCCTTTTTGAAATACGGTTTTCTCTGGGTATATGCCCAGAAGTGGGATTGCTGGATCAGATGGTAATTCTATTTCTAGTTTTTTTAAGGAAACTCCATACTGTTCTCCATAGTGACTGTATCAATTTACATTCCCACCAATAGTGGAAGAGGGCTCCTTTTGTCCACACCCTCCCCAGAATTGGTTGTTTGTAGATTTTCTGATGATGCCGATTCTAACAGGTGTGAGGTGATACCTCATTGTAGTTTTGATTTGCATTTCTCTAAAAATTAGTGCTGTTGAGCAGCTTTTCATGTGCGTCTTGGCCATCTCTGTCTCTCCTTTGAAGAAACGTCTCTTTAGATCTTCTGCCCATTTTTGTATTGGGTTGTTTGTTTTTTTTAATATTAAGCTGCATGAGCTGTTTATATATATTGGAGATTAAACCTCTGTCCATTGATTCGTCTGCAACGATTTTCGCCCATTGTGAGGGATGCCTTTTTCCATTCCCGTTTTTTTTAACAAAAAAGGAAAGAAAGGAAAAGAAGCAGAACACTAATGTGCGTAAAATATGCCTTTTGAAACGGTCTTTTTGAAATATGGACGTTCTTTGAATTTTTTGGTCGATATGTGACCCCAGGATTTGTTTTCAGGGCAGGTGTCATTTACAGGCCTGCAATGATTTTGAATATGAACTGACCATTAGCACTGGGATTAAAGCTGCTGTTGTGTGAAACGGCCACAAGGTGGCAGCAGTTCTCCCTTGCCAAATATGGTTACTAGGGCAAGAGAGCCTCAGTGGAAGTGGTGTTCTAGATTCGAATTTAGAATGGAATGTGCCAGGAGAAAGCCCCTCAAGTTTGTCTCACTACTTCTTGTTCGTGTTTTTAATTTAATTTTTTTATATTTTTTATTACAGCAAGGTTGATTACAATGTTTGGCTTGTTGTAGGTGTGGAAGATGTGGTTCTTTTACACATATACAGATGTCTGTTCTTCCTGGGATCCTTTTCCCATGTACGTTATGACAGAGTTGAGTAGTCCTCTCTTGGTATTCTGTAGGTCTTTGGTGATTATATATGTCACCTCTGTTTGTATATGTGTGTTAACCCCGATATCGTAATGAAACCAATCCTCACACCTTTCCATTGGTGAACCATAAGTTTCTTTAATGAATCTGTGATTGCCCTTCTCCGTGGAAATATCTGCCCTGGTATCCATTTTTAGGTAACACCTATAAGTGATATGATATGATATGTGTCTTTCACTTTCTGACTTACTACAAGTCACGTGATTACTTCTAGACTCATCTACGGTGCTGCAAATCGCATTGTGTCCTTTTTTCCCTTGGCTTCTCTTCTGCCTTAGCGGGGTCCATTTTCAACAATGTGATTCCCTGAGGGTTGTGGATTAGCTGACCTGGGCAGCCTTACCCTGCCGGCCCGCCCTCCCCTGGTGTGCCTCGTTGAGGTCAATATAAACAGAGCTCCGGGCAGCAATAGCCCCTGAAGCTGTGCCTGACTCCATATTCTCTGCCCCGTCAGCAGTCTCGGGGCTGTGCTGGTGGGAGGGTGTGAGGGGCCACAGCTTTGTTGGTTGCCCGGTGTGAGTGGGGCTCTGCTGGCCTTTCTGCAGGAGTTGCCAGTCTGCCGCCTGTAAAGAAGAGGATGTGTCACCCATACCTTCCGCTGGAATTTCTCTCCGGACAGAGGTGAGGAAGGAAAAAGGCAGTGGGGGCCGGGACAGGAGGGGTATCTCAGGCAGGGCAATGGAAAGCTTCTGGAAGAGATCCCGGGGACAGGACCACCCTGGCTGGCCTGCAGGCACCAAGTTGGCCTGCGTGCTGTCGCTGGTGTGGCTCCACAGCCCTTCCTCTAGGCTTTCAAGCCCTTGTACATATTCAGGTGTTTTACCTGGGAATGGTGGGAACAGTTCAGCAGCAGCTGGCCTGGGACTCAGCTCATGTTTACTCACAGATGCCTTGGCACGGTCCCCCAGCTTTGCAATGAGGACGCTCCTTGTGTGGGGGGTGGGTTGCTGGCTGTATGGGAGATGGTTCCACACCTCTGACAAATTTCAGACTTTTTTACCGCTGGATCAAGTGCCCAGATAGGGTTTTCCTCTGTAAAACTCGTGAGTTCAGGTTTTTTTTTTCTTTTATGCTTCAAGTTAGATTTTATTCCTCTTTTATGTATTTATAGATGTAAGCATGGAAATAATTCATTCCTATAAATACATCTGTGTGACGGGAAGAACGTTTTTCTGTTTTATTTTTAAATTATATTTTTTTAAATTTTGAAATACAATTTTATTTATGTTTTTATACAGCAGGTTTTTATTAGTTATGTATTTTATGCATATACATGTATACAAGTCAATCCCAATCTCCCAACTCATCCCACCTGCACCACACCATGGCTTCCCACACTTGGTGTCCATACGTTTGTTCTCTACCTCTGTGTCTCTATTTCTTCCCTGCAAACCAGTTCATCTGTACCGTTTTTTAGGCTCCACATATATGCATTAATATACAATATTTGTTTTCCTCTTTCTGACTTACTTCATTCTGTATAACAGTCTCTCCATCCATCGATGTCTCTACAGATGACTGAGTTTCATTCCTTTTTATGGCCGAGTAATATTCCTTTTTATATATGTACCACATCTTTATCCATTCATCTGTCTGTGGGCATTTAGGTTGCTTCCATTACCTGGCTATTGTAAATAGTGCTGCAATGAACATTGTGGTGAATGTGCCTTTTAGATTTACGGTTTTATCTGGGTATATGCCCAGAAGTGGGATTGCTGGATCAGATGGTAATTCTATTTCTAATATTCTTAAGGAAACTCTATACTGTTCTCCATAGTGACTATATCAATTTACATTCCCACCAATAGTGGAAGAGGGCTCCTTTTGTCCACACCCTCCCCAGAATTGGTTGTTTGTAGATTTTCTGATGATGCCGATTCTAACAGGTGTGAGGTGATACCTCATTGTAGTTTTGATTTGCATTTCTCTAAAAATTAGTGCTGTTGAGCAGCTTTTCCTGTGCGTCTTGGCCATCTCTGTGTCTCCTTTGAAGAAACGTCTCTTTAGATCTTCTGCCCATTTTTGTATTGGGTTGTTTGTTTTTTTTAATATTAAGCTGCATGAGCTGTTTATATATATTGGAGATTAAACTCTGTCCATTGATTCGTCTGCAACGATTTTCGCCCATTCTGATGGATGCCTTTTTCCATTCCCGTTTTTTTTAACAAAAAGGGAAAGAAAGGAAAAGAAGCAGAACACTACTGTGCGTAAAATATGCCTTTTGAAATGGTCGTTTTGAAATATGGACGTGCTTTGAATTTTTTGGTCGATATGTGACCCCAGGATTTGTTTTCAGGGCAGGTGTCCTTTACAGGCCTGCAATGATTTTGAATATCTACTGACCATTAGTGCTGGGATTAAAGCTGCTGTTGTGTGAAACGGCCACAAGGTGGCAGCAGTTCTCCCTTATCAAATCTGGTTACTAGGGCAAGAGAGCCTCAGTGGAAGTGGTGTTCTAGATTGGAATTTAGAATGGAATATGCCAGGAGAAAGCCCCTCACGTTTGTCTCACTACTTCTTGTTCGTGTTTTTAATTTAATTTTTTATTTTTTATTACAGCAAGTTTGATTACAATGTATGGCTTGTTGTAGCTGTGGAAGATGTTGTTCTTTTACACATATACAGATGTCTGTTCTTCCTGGGATCCTTTTCCCATGTACGTTATGACAGAATGTTGAGTAGTCCTCTCTTGGTATTCTGAAGGTCTTTGGTGATTATATATGTCACCTGTGTTTGTATATGTGTGTTAACCCCGATATCTTAATGAAACCAATCCTCACACCTTTCCATTGGTGAACCATAAGTTTGTTTAATGAATCTGTGATTGCCCTTCTCCGTGGAAATATCTGCCCTGGTATCCATTTTTAGGTAACACCTATAAGTGATATGATATGATATGTATCTTTCACTTTCTGAGTTGCTACAAGTCACGTAATTACTTCTAGACTCATCTACGGTGCTGCAAATGGCATTGTGTCCTTTTTTCCCTTGGCTTCTCTTCTGCCTTAGCGAGGTCCATTTTCACCAATGTGATTCCCTGAGGGATGTGGATTAGCTGACCTGGGCAGCCTTACCCTGCCGGCCCGCCCTCCCCTGGTGTGCCTCATCAGGCTATATGCTGACACACCGGTCAGTGCCAGCGTATGGGCCAGGAGTAGGCTATGGCTTGGGGGTAAGCTGTAGGGCTGGTGGTGGGTTTCCGTGACGGGCTAGGGTTAGGGTTAGGAAACCGCAAGGCTTAGGGCACAGGTGATGGTACGGAAACCTGGGAGGTTCAGGCTACGTGCTGACGCACGGCTCAGTGCCAGCGTACGGGCGAGGAATAGGCTACAGCGTAGGGTAGAGTGTAGGGCTGGTGGTGGGTTTCCATATGGGGTAGGGTTAGGATTAGGGAACGGCAAGGCTTAGGGCACAGGTGAGGGTAGAGTAACATGGGAGGGTCAGGCTATGTGCTGAAGCACAGGTCAGTGCCCGCGTACGGGCCAGGAGTAGGCTATGGCGTAGGGTAAGGTGTAGGGCTGGTGGTGGGTTTCCGTTCAGGGCTAGGGTTAGTGTTAGGGAACGGCAAGGCTTAGGGCACAGGTGAGGGTACGGAAATGTGTGAGGGTCAGGGTACGTGTTGACGCACGGGTCAGTGCCAGCGTACCGGCCAGGGGTAGGCTATGGCTTGGGGTTAAGCTGTAGGGCTGTTGGTGTGTTTCCTTTCCAGACTAGGGTTAGGGATAGGGAATGGCAAGGCTTAGGGCACAGGTGAGGGTATGGAAACGTGTGAGGGTCAGGCTACTTGCTGACGCACGGGTCAGTGCCAGCGTACGGGCCAGGAGTAGGCTACGGCGTAGTGTAAGGTGTAGGGCTGTTGGTGGGTTTCCGTTCCTGGCTTGGGTTAGGATGAGGGAACTGCTAGGCTTAGGGAACAGGTGAGGGTACGGAAACGTGGGATGGTCAGGCTACGTCCTGACTCACGGGTCAGTGCCAGCGTACGGGCCAAGAGTAGGCTACGGTGTAGGGTAAGGTGTAGGGCTGGTGGTGGGTTTCCGTTCCGGGCTAGGGTTAGGGTTAGGGAACGGCAAGTCTTAGGGCAGAGGTGAGGGTACGGAAACGTGGGAGGGTCAGGCTACATGCTGACACACGTGTCAGTGCCAGCGTACGGGCCAGGAGTAGGCTACGGATTGGGGGTAAGGTTTAGGGCTGGTGGTGGGTTTCCGTTCCGGGCTAGGTTTAGGGTTAGGGAATGGCAAGGCTTGGGGCACTGGTGAGGGTACGGTAACGTGGGAGGTTCAGGCTAAGTGCTGATGCACGTGTCAGTGCCAGCGTACCGGCCAGGAGTAGGCTACGCCTTGGGGGTTAGTTGTAGGGCTGGTGGTGGGTTTCCGTTCCGGGATATGGTTAGTGTTAGGGAACGGCAAGTCTTAGGGCACTGGTGAGGGTACAGAAACGTGGGAGGGTCAGGCTACGTGCTGACGCACGGGTCAGTGCCAGCGTACGGGCCAGAAATAGGCTATGATTTGGGAAGTTTAGGTGTAGGGCTGGTGGTTGGTTTCCGTTCCGTACTAGGTTTAGTGTTAGCGAAAGGCAAGGCCTAGGGCACAGGTGAGGGTACGGAAATGTGGGAAGGTCACGCTGCGTTCTGACGCACAGGTCAGTGCCAGTAACGGGCGAGGTGTTGGCTACGGCGTACAGTAAGGTGTATAGCTGGTCGTGGGTTTCCGTTCCGGGCTAGGGTTAGGGTTAAGGAACAGGAAGGCTTAGGGCACAGGTGAGGGTACAGAAACGTGGAAGGGTCAGGCTACGTGCTGACGCACGGGTCAGTGCCAGCGTACGGGCCAGGAGTAGGCTATGGCTTGGGGGTTAGGTGTAGTGCTGGAGGTGGGTTTTCATTCCGTACTAGGTTTAGGGTTAGGGAACGGCAAAACTTATGGCAAAGGTGAGGGTACGGAAATGTGGGAAGGTCAGGCTACGTGCTGACGCAGAGGTCAGTGCCAGCGTACGGGCCAGGAGTATGCTAAGGCGTAGGGTAAGGTGTAGGGCTGGTGGTAGTTTTCCGTCGCGGGCTAGGGTTAGGTTGAGGGAACTGAAAGGCTTAGGGCCCAGGTGATGGTACGGAAACGTGGGATGGTGAGGCTACGTGCTGACTCATGGGTCAGTGCCAGCGTACGGATCAGGAGTAGGCTACGGCTTGGGGGTAAGGTGTAGGGCTGGTGGTGGGTTTCCGTTCCGGGCTAGGTTTAGACTTAGGGAACGGAAAGGCTTAGGGCCCAGGTTAGGGTACGGAAACGTGGGAGGTTCAGGCTACATGCTGACACACGGGTCAGTGCCAGCGTACGGGCCAGGTGTAGGCTACGGCTTGTGGGTAAGTTGTAGGGCTGGTGGTGGGTTTCCGTTCCGGGCTAGGGTTAGGGTTAGGGAACGGCAAGGCTTAGGGCACAGGTGAGGGTACAGAAACATGGGAGGGTCAGGCTACGTGCTGATGCACGGGTCAGTGCCCGCGCACGGGCCAGGAGTAGGCTACGGCGTTGTGTAAGGTATAGGGCTGGTGGTGGGTTTCCGTTCCGGGCTAGGATTAGGGTTAGAGAACCGCAAGGCTTAGGGCACAGGTGAGGGTACGGAAACGTGGGAGGGTCAGGCTACGTGTTACGCACGGGTCATTGCCAGCGTACGGGCCAGGATTAGGCTTCAGCTTGGGGGTAAGTTGTAGGGCTGGTTGTGGGTTTCCGTTCCGGGCTAGGGTTAGGGTTACGGAACGGCAAGGCTTAGGGCACAGGTGAGGGTACGGAAACGTGTGAGGGTCAAGCTACGTGCTGACGCACGGGTCAGTGACAGCGTACGGGCCAGGAGTAGGATACGGCGTAGGGTAAGGTTTAGGGCTGGTGGTGGGTTTCCTTTCCGGGTTAGCGTTAGGGTGAGGGAACGGCAAGGCTTAGGGCACAGGTGAGGGTACGGAAAAGTGGGATGGTCAGGCTACGTGTTGACGCACGGGTCAGTGCCAGCATACGGGCCAGGAGTAGGCTACGGCTAGGGGATAAGTTGTAGGGCTGGTGGTGTGTTTCCGTTCCGGGCTAGGGTTAGTGTTAGGGAACGGCAAGTCTTAGGGCACAGGTGAGGTTACGGAAACGTGGGAGGGTCAGGCTAAGTACTGACGCACGGGTCAGTGCCAGCGTACCGGCCAGGAGTAGGCTATGGCTTGGGGGTAAGCTGTAGGGCTGGTGGTGTGTTTCCTTTCCGGACTAGGGTTAGGGTTAGGGAATGGCAAGGCTTAGGGCACAGATGAGGGTAAGGAAACGTGGGAGGGTCAGGCTACGTGCTGACGCACGGGTCAGTGCCAGCGTACGGGCCAGGAATAGGCTACGGCTTGGGGGTAAGGTGTAGGGCTGGTGGTGGGTTTCCGTTCGGGGTTATGGTTAGGGTTAGGGAACTGCAAGGCTTAGGGCACAGGTGAGGGTACGGAAACGTGGGAGGTTCAGGCTACATGCTGACGAACGTGTCGGTGCCAGCGTACGGGCCAGCAGTAGGCTTCAGCTTGGGGGTAAGGTTTAGGGCTGGTGGTGAGTTTCCGTTCCGGGATAGGGTTAGGCTTAGGGAACTGCAAGGCTTAGGGCACAGGTGAGAGTACGGAAACGTGGGAGGGTCAGGCTACGTGATGACGCACGGGTCAGTGCCAGCATACGGGCCAGGAGTAGGCTTCGGCGTAGGGTAAGGTGTAGGGCTGGTGGTGACTTTCCGTCTCGGTCTAGGTGTAGGGATACGGAACGGCAAGGCTTAGGGCACAGGTGAGTGTTGAGAAACGTGGGAGGGTCATGCTACATGCTGACGCACGTGTCGGTGCCAGCGTACGGGCCAGGAGTAGGCTATGGCATACGGTAAGGTGTAGGGCTGGTGGTGGGTTTCCGTTCCGGTCTAGGGTTAGGGTTAGGGAACAGCAAGGCTTAGGGCATAGGTGAGGGTACGAAACGTGGGAGGGTCAGGCTTCGTGCTGACGCAAGGGTCAGTGTCAGCGTATGGACCAGGAGTAGGATACGGCGTAGGGTATGGTTTAGGGCTGGTGGTGGGTTTCCATTTCGGGCTAGGGTTAGGGTTAGGTAACGGCAAGGCTTAGGGCACAAGTGAGGGTACAGAAACGTTGGAGGGTCAGGCTATGTGCTGACGCAAGGGTCAGTGCCAGCGTATGGGCCAGGAGTAGGCTATGGCGTAGGGTAAGGTGTAGGGCTGGTGGTGGGTTTCCGTTCCGGGCTAGGGTTAGGGTTAGGGAACGGCAAGGCTTAGGGCACAGGTGAGGGTACGGAAACGTGTGAGGGTCAGGGTACGTGTTGACGCACGGGTCATTGCCAGCGTACGGGCCAGGAGTAGGCTACGGCGTAGGGTAAGGTGTAGGGCTGGTGGTGGGTTTCCGTTCATGGCTTGGATTAGGGTGAGGGAACAGCTAGGCTTAGGGCACAGGTGAGGGTACGGAAACGTGCGATGGTCAGGCTACGTGCTGACTCACGGGTCAGTGCCAGCGTACGGGCCAGGAGTAGGCTACGGTGTAGGGTAAGGTGTAGGGCTGGTGGTGGGTTTCCGTTCCGGGCTAGGGTTAGGGTTAGGGAACGGCAAGTCTTAGGGCAGAGGTGAGTGTACGGAAACGTGGGATGGTTATGCTACATGCTGACGCACGTGTCAGTGCCAGCGTACGGGGCAGGAGTAGGCTATGGCTTGGGAAATTTAGGTGTAGGGCTGGTGGTGGGTTTCCATTCCGTACTAGGTTTAGGGTTAGGGAACGGCAAGGCTTAGGGCACAGGTGAGTGTACGGAAATGTGGAAAGGTCAGGCTACGTGCTGACGCACAGGTCCGTGCCAGTAACGGGCCAGGAGTAGGCTACGGCGTAGGGTAAGGTGTATGGCTGGTGGTTGGTTTCCGTTCCGGCTAGGGTTAGGGTGAGGGAAATGCAAGGCTTAGGGCACAGGTGAGGGAACGGAAACGTGGGAGGGTCAGGCTACGTGCTGATTCACGGGTCAGTGCCAGCGTACGGGCCAGGAGTAGGCTACGGCGTAGGGTAAGGTGTAGGGCTTGTGGTGGTTTTCTGTTCCGGGCTAGGGTTAGGGTTAGGGAACGGCAAGGCTTAGGGCACAGGTGAGGGTACGGAAACGTGGGAGGGTCAGGCTACATGCTGACGCACGGGTCAGTGCCAGCGTACGGTCCAGGTGTAGGCTACGGCTTGGGGGTAAGGTGTAGGGCTGATGGTGGGTTTCTGTTCTGGTCTAGGGTTAGGGTTATGGAACCGCAAGACTTAGGGCCCACGTGAGGGTACGGAAACGTGGGAGGGTCAGGCTACGTGCTGACGCACGGGTCAGTGACAGCGTATGGGCCAGGAGTAGGCTACAACTTGCGGGTAAGTTGTAGGGATGGTGATGGGTTTCGGTTCCGGGCTAGGGTTAGTGTTAGGGAATGGCAAGGCTTAGGGCACAGGTGAGAGTACGGAAATGTGGGAAGGTCAGGCTACGTGCTGACGCACAGGTCAGTGCCAGCGTACGGGCGAGGAGCAGGCTACGGCGTAGGGTAAGGCTTAGGTCTGTTGGTGGGTTTCCGTTCGGGCTAGGGTTAGGTTGAGGGAACTGCAAGGCTTAAGGCACAGGTGAGGGAATGGAAACGTGGGTGGGTCAGGCTACATGCTGATTCACGTGTCAGTGCCAGTGTACGGGCCAGGAGTAGGCTACGGCGTAGGGTAAGGTGTAGGGCTGGTGGTGGTTTTCCGTTCCAGGCTAGTGTGAGGGTTAGGGAACGGCAAAGCTTAGGGCACAGGTGAGGGTATGGAAACGTGGGAGGGTCAGGCTACGTGCTGACGCACGGGTCAGTGCCAGCGTACGGAAGAGGAGTAGGCTACGGCTTGGGGGTAAGGTGTAGGGCTGGTGGTGCGTTTCCGTTCGGGTGTAGGGTTAGGGTTAGGGAAAGGCAAGGCTTAGGGCACACGTGAGGGTACGGAAACTGGGGAGGGTCAGGCTACGTGCTGACGCACGGGTCAGTGCCAGCGTATGCACCAGGAATAGGCTACAGCTTGTGTGTAAGTTGTAGGGCTGGTGATGGGTTTCTGTTCCGGGCTAGGGTTAGGGTTAGGGAACGGCATGGCTTAGGGCACAGGTGAGGGTACAGAAACGTGGGAGGGTCAGGCTAAGTGCTGACGCACGAGTCAGTGTCAGCGTACGGACCAGGAGTAGGCTACGGCATACGGTAAAGTTTAGGGCTGGTGGTGGGTTTCCGTTCCGGGCTAGGGTTTGGGTTAGGGAACGGCAAGGCTTAGGGCACAAGTGACGGTTCGGAAATGTGGGAGGCTCAGGCTACGTGCTGACGCACGGGTCAGTGCCAGCGTACAGGCCAGGAGTAGGCTACGGCTTGGCAGTTAGGTGTAGGGCTGGTTGTGGGTTTCCGTTCCGGGCTAGGGTTAGTGTTAGGGAACGGCAAGGCTTAGGGCACATGTGAGGGTACGGAAAAGTGGGAGGGTCAGGCTACGTGCTGACACACCGGTCAGTGCCAGCGTACGGGCCAGGTGTTGGCTATGGCTTGGGAAATTTAGCTGTAGGGCTGGTGGTGGGTTTCCCTTCCTTACTAGCTTTAGGGTTAGGGAACGGCAAGGCTTGGGGCACAGGTGAGGGTACGGAAATGTGGAAAGGTCAGGCTACGTGCTGACGCACAGGTCAGTGCCAGTCACGGGCCAGGAGTAGGCTACGGCGTAGAGTAAGTTGTATGGATGGTGGTGGGTTTCCGTTCCGTGCTAGGGTTAGTGTGAGGGAACTGCAAGGCTCAGGGCACAGGTGAGGCAACGGAAACGTGGGAGGGTCAGGCTACGTGCTGATTCACGGGTCAGTGCCAGCGTACGGGCCAGGAATGGGCTACGGCGTAGGGTATGGTGTAGGGCTGGTGGTGGTTTTCCGTTCCGGTCTAGGGTTAGGGTTAGGGAACGGCAAGGCTTAGGGCACAGGTGAGGGTATTGAAACGTGGGAGAGTCAGGCTACGTGCTGACGCACGGGTCATTGCCAGCGTACGGTCCAGGTGTAGGCTACGGCTTGCGGGTAAGGTGTAGGGCTGATAGTGGGTTTCCGTTCCGGGCTAGGGTTAGGGTTAGGGAACGGCAAGGCTTAGGGCACAGGTGAGGGTACGGAAACGTGGGAGGTTCAGGCTACATGCTGACGCATGTGTCAGTGCCAGCGTACGTGCCAGGAGTAGGCTACGGCGTAGGGTAAGGTGTAGGGCTGCTGGTGGGTTTCTATTCCTGGCTAGGGTGAGGGTGAGGGAACGTCAAGGCTTAGGGCACAGGTGAGGGTACGGAAACGTGGGAGGGTCAGGCTACGTGATGATGCACGGCTCAGAGCCAGCGTACGGGCCAGGAATAGGCTATGTCGTAGGGTAGAGTGTATGGCTGGTGGTGGGTTTCTGTTCCGGGCTATGGTTAGGGTTAGTAAACGGCAAGGCTTAGGGCACAGATGAGGCTACGGAAACGTGTGAGGGTCAGGCTACGTGCTGACGCACGTGTCAGTGCCAGCGTACCGGCCAGGAGTAGGCTACGGCTTGGGGGTAAGGTGTAGGGCTGGTGGTGGTTTTCCGTTCCGGGCAAGGTTTAGGGTTAGTGAACGGCAAGGCTTAGGGCACAGGTGAGGGTACAGAAACGTGGGAGGGTCAGGCTACGTGCTGTTGAAAGTGTCAGTGCCTGCGTACGAGCCAGGGATAGGCTACGGCGTAGGGAAAGGTGTAGGGCTGGTGGTGGGATTCCGTTCCGGGCTAGGGTTAGTGTTAGGGAACGGCAAGTCTTAGGGCACAGGTGAGGGTCCGCAAACGTGGGAGGGTCAGGCTACGTGCTGAAACACAGGTCAGTGCCTGCGTATAGGCCAGGTGTAGGCTACGGCATAGGGTAAGGTGTAGGGCTGGTGGTGGGTTTCCTTTCCGGACTAAGGTTAGTGTTAGGGAATGGCAAGGCTTAGGGCCCAGGTGAGGGTACGGAAACGTGGGAGGGTTAAACTACATGCTGACGCACGGGTCAGTGCGAGCGTACGGGCGAGGAGTAGGCTACCCAGTAGGGAAAGGTTTAGGGATGGTTGTGGGTTTCCGTTCCGGGTTAGGGTTTTGGTTAGGGAACGGCAAGGCTTAGGGCACAGGTGAGGGTACGGAAACGTGGGAGGGTCAGGCTACGTGCTGACGCACGGGTCAGTGCCAGCATACGGGCCAGGAGTAGGCTACGGCGTAGGGAAAGGTTTAGGGCTGGTGGTTGGTTTGCGTTCCGGGCTAGGGTTAGGGTTAGGGAACGTCAAGGCTTAGGGCACAGGTGAGGGTACGGAAACGTGAGAGGGTCAGGCTACATGCTGACGCACGGGTCAGTGCCAGCGTACGGGCCAGGAGTAGGCTACGGTGTAGGGTATGGTGTAGGGCTGGTGGTGGGTTTCCGTTCCGGGCTAGGGTTAGGGTTAGGGAACGGCAAGCCTTAGGGCACAGGTGAGGGTACGGAAATGTGTGAAGGTGAGGCTAGGTGCTGACGCACGGGTCAGTGCCAGCGTACGGGCCAGGAGTAGGCTACGGCGTAGGGTAAGGTGTAGGGCTTGTGGTGGGTTTCCGTTCCGGGCTAGGGTTAGGGTTATGGAACGGCAAGGCTTAGGGCACAGGTGAGGGTACGGAAACGTGGGAGGGTCAGGCTACGTGCTGACGCATGTGTCAGAGCCAGCATACGGGCCAGGAGTAGGCTACTGCTTGGGGGTAAGGTGTAGGGCTGGTAGTGTTTTTCCGTTCTGGGCTAGGGTTAGGGTTAGGGAACGGCAAGGCTTAGGGCACAGGTGAGGGTACGGAAAAGTGGGAGGTTCAGGCTACTTGCTGATGCACGGGTCAGTGCCAGCGTACGGGCCAGGAGTAGGCTACGGCGTAGGGTAAAGTGTAGGGCTGGTGGTGGTTTTCCATTCAGGGCTAGGGTTAGGGTTAGGGAGCGGCAAGTCTTAGGGCAGAGGTGAGGATACAGAAACGTGGGAGGGTCAGGCTACGTGCTGACGTACGGGTCAGTGCAATCGTACCGGCCAGGAGTAGGCTACGGCTTGGGGTTTAGGTGTAGGGCTGGTGGTGGGTTTCTGTACCAGGCTAGGGTTAGGGTTAGGGAACGGCAAGGCTTAGGGCAAAGGTGATGGTACGGAAACGTGGGAGGGTCAGGCTACGTGCTGACGCACAGGTCAGTGCCAGCGTACGGGCCATAAGTAGGCTATGGCTTGGAGGTTAGGTGTAGGGCTGGTGGTGGTTTTCCGTTCCGTACTAGGGTTAGGGTTAGGGAACAGCAAGGCTTATGGCACAGGTGAAGGTACGGAAATGTGGGAAGGTCAGGCTACGTGCTGACGCACGGGTCAGTGACAGCGTTCGGGCCAGGAGTAGGCTACGGCATAGGGTAAGGTGTTGGGCTTGTGGTGGGTTTCCGTTCCAGGCTATGGTTAGCGTTAGGGAACGGCAAGGCTTAGGGCCCAGGTGAGGGTACGGAAACGTGTGGGGGTCAGACTACATGCTGACGCACGGGTCAGGGCCAGCGTACAGGCCAGGAGTAGGCTACGGCGTTGGGAAAGGTTTAGGGCTGGTGGTGGGTTTCCGTTCCGGGCTAGGGTTATGGTTAGGGTACGGCAAGGCTTAGGGCTCAGGTGAGGGTACGGAAACGTGGGAGGGTCAGGCTACGTGCTGACGCACGGGTCAGTGCCAGCGTACGGGCCAGGAGTAGGATACGGCATACATTTAGGTGTAGGGCTGGTGGTGGGATTCGGTTCCGGGCTTGGGGTTGAGTTAGGGAAGGCCAAGGCTTAGGGATTAGCAGAGGGTACGGAAAAGTGGGAGTGTCAGGCTACGTGCTGACGCACGGGTCAGTGCCTGTGTACGGGCCAGGAGTAGGCTATGGCATGGGGGTAAGTCTTAGGGCTGGTGGTGGGTTTCCATTCCGGGCTAGGGTTAGTGTTAGGGAACGGCAAGTTTTAGGGCCCAGGTGAGGGTATGGAAACGTGGGGTGTCAGTCTACATGCTGACGCACGGGTCAGTGCCAGCATACGGGCCAGGAGTAGGCTACGGCGTAGGGAAATATTTAGTGCTGGTGGTGGGTTTCCGTTCCGGGATAGGGATAGGGTTAGGGAACGGCAAAGTTTAGGGCACAGGTGAGGTTACGGAAACGTGGGAGGGTCCGGCTATGTGCTGACGCACGGGTCAGTGCCAGCATATGGGCCAGGAGTAGGCTACGGCGTGGTGGTAAGGTGTAGGGCTGGTGGTGGGTTTCTGTTCCAGGCTAGGGTTAGGGTTAGCGAACGTCAAGGCTTAGGGCACAGGTGAGGGTACGGAAAATTGGGAGGGTCAGGCTACATGCTGACGCAAGGATCAGTGCCAGCGTATGGGCCAGGAATATGCTACGGCGTAGGGTAAAGTGTAGGGCTGGTGGTTGGATTCTGTTCCGGGCTAGCGTTAGGGTTAGGGAACGGCAAAGCTTAGGGCACAGGTGAGGGTACGGAAACGTGGGAGGGTCAGGGTACGTGCTGACGCACGTGTCAGTGCCAGCATACCAGCCAGGAGTAGGCTACGGCTTGGGGGTTAGATGTAGGGCTGGTGGCGGGTTTCCATTCAAGGCTAGGGTTATGGTTAGGGAACGGCAAGGCTTAGGGCACAGGTGAGGGTACGGAAACGTGCGAGGGTCAGGCTACATGGTGATGCACGCGTCAGTGCCAGCGTACGGTGCAGGAGTAGGCTATGGTTTGGGCATTAGATTTAGGGCTGGTGGTGGGTTTCCGTTCCATACTAGGGTTAGGGTTAGGGAACGGCAAGCCTTAGGTCACAGGTGAGGGTACGGAAATGTGGTAAGGTCAGGCTAAGTGCTGACGCACATGTCAGTGCCAGTGTACAGGCCAGGAGTAGGCGAGGGCGTAGGGTAAGGTGTAGGGCTGGTGGTGGGTTTCTGTTGCGGTCTAGGGTTAGGGTTAGGGAACAGCAAGGCTTAGGGCACAGCTGAGGGTACGGAAACGTTGGAGGGTCAGGCTACGTGCTGACGCACGGGTCACTGCCAGAGTTCGGGCCAGGAGTAGGCTACGGCGTAGGGTAAGGTGTAGGGCTGGTGGTGGGTTTCCTTTCCGGGCTAGGGTTAGTGTTAGGGAACGGCAATGCTTAGGGACCAGGTGAGGGTACGGAAACGTGGGAGGTTCAGGCTACGTGCTGACGCACGGGTCAGTGCCAGCATATGGGCCAGGAGTAGG
Source organism: Mesoplodon mirus (assembly GCF_964341445.2). Lineage (NCBI taxonomy): Eukaryota > Metazoa > Chordata > Mammalia > Artiodactyla > Ziphiidae > Mesoplodon > Mesoplodon mirus. The sequence continues at coordinate 92,883,523 of NC_138989.1, forward strand.
CTACAGCGTAGGGTAATGTTTAGGGCTGGTGGTGGGTTTCCGTTCCGGGCTAGGGTTAGGGTTAGGGAATGGCAAGGTTTAGGGCACAGGTGAGGGTACAGCAACGTGGCAGGTTCAGGCTACATGCTGACGCATGTGTCAGTGCCAGCGTACGTGCCAGGAGTAGGCTACGGCGTAGGGTAAGGTGTAGGGCTGCTGGTGGGTTTCTATTCCTGGCTAGGGTGAGGGTGAGGGAAAGGCAAGGCTTAGGGCACAGGTGATTGTACAGAAACGTGGGAGGGTCAGGCTACGCGCTGACACACGTGTCAGTGCCAGCGTACGGTCCAGGAGTAGGCTACGGCTTGTGGGTAAGTTTTAGGGCTGGTGGTGGGTTTCCGTTCCTGGCTAGGGTTAGGGTTAGGGAACGGCAAGTCTTAGGGCACAGGTGAGGGTTCGGTAACATGGGAGGGTCAGGCTCCGTGCTGAAGCACAGGTCAGTGCCCGTGTACGGGACAGGTGTAGGTTACGGCATAGGGTAAGGTGTAGGGCTGGTGGTGGGTTTCCGTTCCGGGCTAGGGTTAAGGTTAGGGAACGGCAAGGCTTAGGGCACAGCTGAGGTTACGGAAACGTTGGAGGGTCAGGCTACGTGCTGATGCACGGGTCAGTGCCAGCATATGGGCCAGGAGAAGGCTACGGCGTGGTGGTAAGTTGTAGGGCTGGTGGTGGGTTTCTGTTCCGGGCTAGGGTTAGGGTTAGGGAATGGCAAGGTTTAGGGCACAGGTGAGGGTACAGCAACGTGGCAGTTTCAGGATACGTTCTGACGCACGGGTCAGTGCCAGCGTATGGACCAGGAGTAGGCTACAGCTTGGGGGTAAGGTGTAGGGCTGTTGGTGGGTTTCCGTTCCGGGCTACAGTTAGGGTTAGGGAACGGCAAAGCTTAGGGCACATGTGAGGGTACGGAAACGTGGGAGGTTCAGGCTACGTGATGACGCACATGTCAGTGCCAACGTACCGGCCAGGAGTAGGCTACTGTTTGGTGGTTAGGTGTAGGGCTGGTGGTGGGTTTCCATTCCAGGCTAGGGTTAGTGTTAGGGAACAGCAAGGCTTAGGGCACAGGTGAGGGTACGGAAACGTGGGAGGTTCAGGCTACATGTTGACGCATGTGTCAGTGCCAGCGTACGTGCCAGGAGTAGGCTACAGCGTAGGGTAAGGTGTAGGGCTGCTGGTGGGTTTCTATTCCTGGCTAGGGTGAGGGTGAGGGAAAGGCAAGGCTTAGGGCACAGGTGATTGTACAGAAACGTGGGAGGGTCAGGCTACGTGCTGACACACGTGTCAGTGCCAGCGTACGGTCCAGGAGCAGGCTACGGCTTGTGGGTAAGTTTTAGGGCTGGTGGTGGGTTTCCGTTCCGGTCTAGGGTTAGGGTTAGGGAACGGCAAGTCTTAGGGCTCAGGTAAGGGTACAGGAAAGTGGGAGGGTCAGGCTACGTGCTGACGCACGGGTCAGTGCCAGCGTTCGGGCCAGGAGTAGGCTACGGCGTAGGGTAAAGTGTAGGGCTTGTGGGGGGTTTCCGTTCCGGGCTAGGGTTAGGGTTAGGGAACGGCAAGGCTTAGGGCCCAGGTGAGGGTACGGAAACGTGTGGGGGTCAGACTACATGCTGACTCACGGGTTAGTGCCAGCGTACGGGCCAGGAGTAGGCTACGGCTTAGGGAAAGGTTTAGGGCTGGTGGTGGGTTTCCGTTCCGGGCTAGGGTTAGGGTTAGGGAAAGGCAAGGCTTAGGGCTCAGGTGAGGGTACGGAAACGTGGGAGGGTCAGGTTACGTGCTGACGCACGGGTCAGTGCCAGCGTACGGGCCAGGAATAGGCTACGGCATACATTAAGGTGTAGGGCTGGTGGTGGGATTCCGTTCCGGGCTTGGGTTAGAGTTAGGGAAGGCCAAGGCTTAGGGCACAGGTGAGGGTACGGAAACGTGGGAGAGTCAGGCTACGTGCTGACGCACGGGTCAGTGCCAGTGTACGGAACAGGAGTAGGCTACGGCTTGGGGGTAAGTTGTAGGGCTGGTGGTGGGTTTCCGTTTAGGGCTAGGGTTAGCGTTAGGCAACAGCAAGACTTAGGGCACAGGTGAGGGTACGGAAACGTGGGAGAGTCAGGCAACTTGCTGACCCACGGGTCAGTGCCAGCGTATGGGCCAGGAGTAGTCTACGGCTTGGGGGTAAGATGTAGGGCTGGTGGTCCGTTTCCGTGCCGGGCTAGGGTTAGGGTTACAGAACGGCAAGGCTTAGGGCACTGTTGAGGGTTACGGAAACGTGGGATGGTCAGGCTACGTGCTGACGCACGGGTCAGTGTCCGCGTATGGTCCAGGAGTAGGCTACGGCGTACGGTAAAGTGTAGGGCTGGTGGTGGGTTTCCGTTCCGGGCTAGGGTTAGGGTTACGGAACGGCAAGGCTTAGGGCACAGGTGAGGGTACGGAAACGTGGGAGCGTCAGGCTACGTGCTGACGCATGGGTCAGTGCCAGTGTACAGGCCAGGAGTAGGCTACGGCATAGGTTAAGGTCTAGGGCTGGTGGTGGGTTTCCGTTCCTGGCTAGGGTTAGGGTTACGGAACGGCAAGGCTTAGGGCACAGGTGAGGGTACGGAAACGTGGGAGCGTCAGGCTACGTGCTGACGCATGGGTCAGTGCCAGCGTACAGGCCAGGAGTAGGCTACGGCATAGGTTAAGGTCTAGGGCTGGTGGTGGGTTTCCGTTCCGGGCTAGGGTTAGGGTTACGGAAAGGCAAGGCTTAGGGCCCAGGTGAGGGTACGGAAACGTGGGAGGGTCAGGCTACGTGCTGACGCACGGGTCAGTGCCATTGTACCGGCCAGGAATAGGCTACGGCTTGGGGGTTAGTGTAGGGCGGGTGGTGGGTTTCCGTTCCGGGCTAGGGTTAGTGTTAGGGAAGAGCAAGGCTTAGGGCATAGGTGAGGGTACGGAAACGTGGGAGGGTCAGGCTACGTGCTGACGCATGGGTCAGTGCCAGCGTACGGGTCAGGAGTAGGCTATGGCTTGTGGGTTAGGTGTAGGGCTTGTGGTGTGTTTCTGTCCCGTACTAGGGTTAGGGTTAGGGAACGGCAAGGCTTAGGGCACAGGTGACATTACGGTAATGTGGGAAGGTCAGGCTACATGCTGACGCACAGGTCAGTGCCAGTGTATGGACCACGAGTAGGCTATGGCTTGGGGGTAAGGTGTAGGGCTTGTGGTGGGTTTCCGTTCCGGGCTAGGGTTAGGGTTAGGGAATGGCAAGGTTTAGGGCACAGGTGAGGGTACAGCAATGTGGCAGGTTCAGGATACGTTCTGACGCACGGGTCAGTGCCAGCGTATGGACCAGGAGTAGGCTACAGTTGGGGGTAAGGTGTAGGGCTGTTGGTGGGTTTCCGTTCCGGGCTACAGTTAGGGTTAGGGAACGGCAAATCTTAGGGCACACGTGAGGGTACGGAAACGAGGGAGGTTCAGGCTACGTGATGACGCACGTGTCATTGCCAGCGTACCGGCCAGGAGTAGGCTACGGCTTGGGGGTAAGTTGTAGGGCAGGTGGTGTGTTTCCATTCCAGGCTAGGGTTAGTGTTAGGGAACAGCAAGGCTTAGGGCACAGGTGAGGGTACGGAAACGTGGGAGGGTCAGGCTACGTGCTGATGCACGGCTCAGTGGAAGCGTACCGGCCAGGAGTATGCTACGGCATATGGTAAGGTGTGGGGCTGGTGGTGGGATTCCGTTCCGGTCTAGGGTTAGGGTTAGGGAACGGCAAGTCCTAGGGCTCAGGTAAGGGTACAGGAAAGTGGGAGGGTCAGGCTACGTGCTGACGCACGTGTCAGTGCCAGTGTACGGTCCAGGTGTAGGCTACGGCTTGTGGGTAAGGTTTAGGGCTGGTGGTGGGTTTCCGTTCCGGGCTAGGGTTATGGTTAGGGAACAGCAAGGCTTAGGGCACAGGTGAGGGTACGGAAACGTGGGAGGGTCAGGCTACGTGCTGACGCACGGATCAGTGCCAGCGTTCTGGCCAGGAGTAGGCTACGGCGTAGGGTAAAGTGTAGGGCTGGTGGTGGGTTTCTCTGCCGGGCTAGGGTTAGGGTTAGGGAACGGCAAGGCTTAGGGCACAGGTGATGGTACGGAAACGTGGGAGGGTCAGGCTACGTGCTGACGCACGTTCAGTGCCAGCGTACGGGCCAGGAGTAAGCCACGGCTTGTGGGTTAGGATTAGGGCTGGTGGTGGGTTTCCGTTCAGGGCTAGGGTTAGAGTTAGGGAACGACAAGCCTTAGGGCACAGGTGAGGGTACGGTAACATGGGAGGGTCAGGCTACATGATGAAGCACAGGTCAGTGCCCGCGTACGGTCCAGGTGTAGGCTACGGCATAGGGTAAGGTGTAGGGCTAGGGGTGGTTTTTAGTTCCGGGCTAGGATTAGGATTAGGGAACGGCAAGGCTTAGGGCACAGGTGAGGTTACGGAATAGTGGGAGGGTCAGGCTACGTGCTGACACATGGCTCAGTGCCAGCATATGGGCCAGGAGCAGGCTACGGCGTGGTGGTAAGGTGTAGGGCTGGTGGTGGTTTTCTGTTCCGGGCTAGGGTTAGGGTTAGGGAACGTCAAGGCTTAGGGCACAGGTGAGGGTACTGAAACGTGGGAGGGTCAGGCTACGTGCTGACGCATAGGTCAGTGCCAGCGTATGGGCCAGGAATAGGCTACGGCGTAGGGTAGAGTTTAGGGCTGGTGGTGGGTTTCTGTTCTGGGCTAGGGTTAGTGTTAGCGAACGGCAAGGCTTAGGGCACAGGTGAGGGTAAGGAAAAGTGTGAGCATCAGGCTACTTACTGACGCACGTGTCAGTGCCAGCATACCAGCCAGGAGTAGGCTAAGGCTTCGGGGTTAGGTGTAGGGCTGATGGTGGGTTTCCATTCCGGGCTAGGGTTAGGGTTAGGGAACGGTAAGGCTTAGGGCACAGGTGAGGGTACGGAAACGTGGGAGGGTCAGGCTACGTGCTGCCGCACGGGTCAGTGCCAGCGTACGGGCCAGGAGTAGGCTATGGCTTGGGCGTTAGGTGTAGGGCTGGTGGAGGGTTTCCGTTTCGGGCTAGGGTTAGGGTTAGGGAACTGCAAGGCTTAGGGAACAGGTGAGGGTACGGAAACGTGGGAGGGTCAGGCTACGTGCTGACGCATGGGTCAGTGCCAGCGTTCGGGCCAGGAATAGGCTACGGCGTAGGGTAATGTTTAGGGCTGGTGGTTGGTTTCCGTTCCGGGCTAGGGTTAGGGTTACGGAACGGCAAGGCTTTGGGCACAGGTGAGGGTACAGAAACGTGGGAGTGTCAGGCTACCTGCTGACGCATGTGTCAGTGCCACCGTACAGGCCAGCAATAGGCTACGGCGTAGGGTAAGGTCTAGGGCTCGCGGTGGGTTTACGTTCTGGGCTAGGGTTAGGGTTAGGGAACGGCAAGGCTTAGGGCACAGGTGAGGATGCGGAAACGTGGGAGGGTCAGGCTACGTGCTGACGCACGGTTCAGTGCCAGCGTACGGGCCAGGAGTAGGCTACGGCTTTGTGGTTAGGTGTAGGGCTGGTGGTGGGTTTCCATTCCAGGCTAGGGTTAGTGTTAGGGAACAGCAAGGCTTAGGGCACAGGTGAGGGTACGGAAACGTGGGAGGGGCAGGCTACGTGCTGACGCCTGGGTCAGTGCCAGCGTACGGGCCAGCATTAGGCTATGGCTTGGGGGTTAGGTGTAGGGCTTGTGGTGTGTTTCCGTTCCGTACTAGGGTTAGGGTTAGGGAACGGCAAAGCTTAGGGCACAGGTGAGGGTACGGTAATGTGGGAAGTTCAGGCTACGTGCTGACGCACAGGTCTGTGCCAGCGTATGGACCAGGAGTAGGCTACGGCTTGGGGGTAAGGTTTAGGGCTGGTGTTGGGTTTCCGTTCCGGGCTAGGGTTAGGGTTAGGGAACGGCAAGGCTTAGGGCACAGGTGAGGGTACGGAAACGTGAGAGGGTCAGGCTACGTGCTGATGAAAGTGTCAGTGCCTGCGTATGGGCCAGGAATAGGCTACGGCGTAGGGAAAGGTGTAGGGCTGGTGGTGGGTTTCCGTTCCGGGCTAGGGTTAGGGTTAGGGAATGGCAAGGCTTAGGGCACAGGTGAGGGTCCGCAAACGTGGGAGGGTCAGGCTACGTGCTGACGCACGGGTCAGTGCCAGCGTAAGGTCCAGGAGTAGCCTACGGCTTGGGGGTAAGTTTTAGGGCTGGTGGTGGGTTTCCGTTCATGGCTAGGGTTAGGGTTAGGGAACGGCAAGGCTTAGAGCACAGGTGAGGGTACGGAAACGGGGGAGGGTCAGGCTATGTGTCGATGCACGGGTCAGTGCCAGCGTACCAGCCAGGAGTGGGCTACGGCTTGGGGGTTAGGTGTAGGGCTGGTGTTGGGTTTCCGTTCGGGGCTAGGGTTAGGGTTAGGGAACGGCAAGGCTTAGGGCACAGGTGAGGGTAGGGAAACGTGGGAGGTTCAGGCTACATGCTGACACACGGGTCAGTGCCAGCCTATGGGCCAGGAATAGGCTATGGCTTTGTGGTAAGCTGTAGGGCTGGTGGTGTGTTTCCGTTCCGGACTAGGGTTAGGGTTAGGGAACGGCAACGCTTAGGGCACAGGTGAGGGTACGGAAACATGTGAGGGTCAGGCTACGTGCTGACGCACGGGTCAGTGTCATCGTACGGGCCAGGAGTAGGCTACGGCGTATGGTAAGGTTCAGGGCTGCTGGTGGGTTTCCGTTCCTGGCTAGGGTTAGGGTGAGGGAACTGCAAGGCTTAGGGCACAGGTGAGGGTACGGAAACGTGGGAGGGTCAGGCTACGTGCTGACTCATGGGTCAGTGCCAGCGTACGGGCCAGGATTAGGCTATGGCATATGGTAAGGTGTAGGACTTGTGGTGGGTTTTCGTTCCGGGCTAGTGTTAGGGTTAGGGAACGGCAAGGCTTAGGGCACAGGTGAGGGTACGGAAACGTGTGAGGGTCAGGCTACATGCTGACGCACGTGTCAGTGCCAGCGTACGGGCCAGGAATAGGCTAAGGCATACGGTAATGTGTAGGGCTGGTGGTGGGATTCCGTTCCGGCTTGGGTTATGGTTAGTGAACAGCAAGGCTTAGGGCACAGGTGAGGGTACGGAAACGTGGGAGGGTCAGGCTTCATGCTGATGCACGTGCCAGTGCCAGTGTACTGGCCAGGAGTAGGCTACGGCGTAGGGTAATGTGTAGGGATGTTTCCCTTTCGGGCTACAGTTAGGGTTAGGGAATGGCAAAGCGTAGGGCACATGTGAGGTTACGGAAACGTGGGAGGTTCAGGCTACATGCTGATGCACATGTCAGTGCCAGCGTACCGGCCAGGAGTAGGCTACGGCTTGGTGGTTAGGTGTAGGGTTGGTGGTGTGTTTCCGTTCCAGGCTAGGGTTAGTGTTAGGGAACAGCAAGGCTTAGGGCACAGGTGAGTGTACGGAAATGTGGGAGGGTCAGGCTACGTGCTGACGCACGGGTCAGTGCCAGCGTACGGGCCAGGAGTAGGCTATGGCTTGGGGGTTAGTTGTAGGGCTGGTGGTGTGTTTCCGTTCTGTACTAGGGTTAGATTTAGGGAACGACAAGGCTTAGAGCACAGGTGAGGTTACGGTAATGTGGGAAGTTCAGGCTACGTGCTGACGCACAGGTCAGTGCCAGCGTATGGAGCAGGAATAGGGTACGGCTTGGGGGTAAGGTGTAGGGCTGGTGGTGGGTTTCCGTTCCGGGCTAGGGTTAGGGTTAGGGAACGGCAAGGCTTAGGGCACAGGTGAGGGTACGGAAACGTGGGAGGATCAGGCTACATGCTTACGCACGGGTCAGTGCCAGCGTACGGGCCAGGAATAGTCTATGGCTTGGGGGTAAGCTGTAGGGCTGGTGGTGGGTTTCTGTTCCGGACTAGGGTTAGGGTTATGGAACGGCAAGGCTTAGGGCACAGGTGAGGGTACGGAAATGTGTGAGGGTCAGGCTACGTGCTGACGCACGGGTCAGTGCCAGCGTACGGGCCAGGAGTAGGCTACGGCGTTGCGTAAGGTGTAGGGCTGGTGGTGGGTTTCCGTTCTGGGCTAGGGTTAGGGTTAGGGAACGGCAAAGCTTAGGGCACAGGTGATGGTACGGAAACGTGGGAGGGTCAGGCTACGTGCTGACGCACGGGTCAGTGCCAGCGTACGGGCCAGGAGTAGGCTACGGCTAGTGGGTAAGATTTAGGGCTGGTGGTGTGTTTCCGTTTCGGGCTAGGGTTAGGGTAAGGGAATGGCGAGGCTTAGGACACAGGTGAGGGTACGGTAACATGGGAGGGTCAGGCTACGTGCTGAAGCACATGTCATTACCCGCGTACGGGCCAGGTGTAGGCTACGGCATGTGGTAATGTGTAGGGCTGTTGGTGGGTTTCCGTTCCAGGCTAGGGTTAGGCTTAGGGAACGGCAAGTCTTTGGGCACAGGTGAGGTTATGGAAACGTGGGAGGGTCAGGCTACGTGCTGACGCACGGGTCAGTGCCAGCGTACGGGCCAGGAGTAGGCTACGGCTTGTGGGTAAGTTTTAGGGCTGGTGGTGGGTTTCCGTTCCTGGCTAGGGTTAGGGTTAGGGAACGGCAAGTCTTAGGGCACAGGTGAGGGTTCGGTAACATGGGAGGGTCAGGCTCCGTGCTGAAGCACAGGTCAGTGCCCGTGTACGGGACAGGTGTAGGTTACGGCATAGGGTAAGGTGTAGGGCTGGTGGTGGGTTTCCGTTCCGGGCTAGGGTTAAGGTTAGGGAACGGCAAGGCTTAGGGCACAGCTGAGGTTACGGAAACGTTGGAGGGTCAGGCTACGTGCTGATGCACGGGTCAGTGCCAGCATATGGGCCAGGAGAAGGCTACGGCGTGGTGGTAAGTTGTAGGGCTGGTGGTGGGTTTCTGTTCCGGGCTAGGGTTAGGGTTAGGGAATGGCAAGGTTTAGGGCACAGGTGAGGGTACAGCAACGTGGCAGTTTCAGGATACGTTCTGACGCACGGGTCAGTGCCAGCGTATGGACCAGGAGTAGGCTACAGCTTGGGGGTAAGGTGTAGGGCTGTTGGTGGGTTTCCGTTCCGGGCTACAGTTAGGGTTAGGGAACGGCAAAGCTTAGGGCACATGTGAGGGTACGGAAACGTGGGAGGTTCAGGCTACGTGATGACGCACATGTCAGTGCCAACGTACCGGCCAGGAGTAGGCTACTGTTTGGTGGTTAGGTGTAGGGCTGGTGGTGGGTTTCCATTCCAGGCTAGGGTTAGTGTTAGGGAACAGCAAGGCTTAGGGCACAGGTGAGGGTACGGAAACGTGGGAGGTTCAGGCTACATGTTGACGCATGTGTCAGTGCCAGCGTACGTGCCAGGAGTAGGCTACAGCGTAGGGTAAGGTGTAGGGCTGCTGGTGGGTTTCTATTCCTGGCTAGGGTGAGGGTGAGGGAAAGGCAAGGCTTAGGGCACAGGTGATTGTACAGAAACGTGGGAGGGTCAGGCTACGTGCTGACACACGTGTCAGTGCCAGCGTACGGTCCAGGAGCAGGCTACGGCTTGTGGGTAAGTTTTAGGGCTGGTGGTGGGTTTCCGTTCCGGTCTAGGGTTAGGGTTAGGGAACGGCAAGTCTTAGGGCTCAGGTAAGGGTACAGGAAAGTGGGAGGGTCAGGCTACGTGCTGACGCACGGGTCAGTGCCAGCGTTCGGGCCAGGAGTAGGCTACGGCGTAGGGTAAAGTGTAGGGCTTGTGGGGGGTTTCCGTTCCGGGCTAGGGTTAGGGTTAGGGAACGGCAAGGCTTAGGGCCCAGGTGAGGGTACGGAAACGTGTGGGGGTCAGACTACATGCTGACTCACGGGTTAGTGCCAGCGTACGGGCCAGGAGTAGGCTACGGCTTAGGGAAAGGTTTAGGGCTGGTGGTGGGTTTCCGTTCCGGGCTAGGGTTAGGGTTAGGGAAAGGCAAGGCTTAGGGCTCAGGTGAGGGTACGGAAACGTGGGAGGGTCAGGTTACGTGCTGACGCACGGGTCAGTGCCAGCGTACGGGCCAGGAATAGGCTACGGCATACATTAAGGTGTAGGGCTGGTGGTGGGATTCCGTTCCGGGCTTGGGTTAGAGTTAGGGAAGGCCAAGGCTTAGGGCACAGGTGAGGGTACGGAAACGTGGGAGAGTCAGGCTACGTGCTGACGCACGGGTCAGTGCCAGTGTACGGAACAGGAGTAGGCTACGGCTTGGGGGTAAGTTGTAGGGCTGGTGGTGGGTTTCCGTTTAGGGCTAGGGTTAGCGTTAGGCAACAGCAAGACTTAGGGCACAGGTGAGGGTACGGAAACGTGGGAGAGTCAGGCAACTTGCTGACCCACGGGTCAGTGCCAGCGTATGGGCCAGGAGTAGTCTACGGCTTGGGGGTAAGATGTAGGGCTGGTGGTCCGTTTCCGTGCCGGGCTAGGGTTAGGGTTACAGAACGGCAAGGCTTAGGGCACTGTTGAGGGTTACGGAAACGTGGGATGGTCAGGCTACGTGCTGACGCACGGGTCAGTGTCCGCGTATGGTCCAGGAGTAGGCTACGGCGTACGGTAAAGTGTAGGGCTGGTGGTGGGTTTCCGTTCCGGGCTAGGGTTAGGGTTACGGAACGGCAAGGCTTAGGGCACAGGTGAGGGTACGGAAACGTGGGAGCGTCAGGCTACGTGCTGACGCATGGGTCAGTGCCAGTGTACAGGCCAGGAGTAGGCTACGGCATAGGTTAAGGTCTAGGGCTGGTGGTGGGTTTCCGTTCCTGGCTAGGGTTAGGGTTACGGAACGGCAAGGCTTAGGGCACAGGTGAGGGTACGGAAACGTGGGAGCGTCAGGCTACGTGCTGACGCATGGGTCAGTGCCAGCGTACAGGCCAGGAGTAGGCTACGGCATAGGTTAAGGTCTAGGGCTGGTGGTGGGTTTCCGTTCCGGGCTAGGGTTAGGGTTACGGAAAGGCAAGGCTTAGGGCCCAGGTGAGGGTACGGAAACGTGGGAGGGTCAGGCTACGTGCTGACGCACGGGTCAGTGCCATTGTACCGGCCAGGAATAGGCTACGGCTTGGGGGTTAGTGTAGGGCGGGTGGTGGGTTTCCGTTCCGGGCTAGGGTTAGTGTTAGGGAAGAGCAAGGCTTAGGGCATAGGTGAGGGTACGGAAACGTGGGAGGGTCAGGCTACGTGCTGACGCATGGGTCAGTGCCAGCGTACGGGTCAGGAGTAGGCTATGGCTTGTGGGTTAGGTGTAGGGCTTGTGGTGTGTTTCTGTCCCGTACTAGGGTTAGGGTTAGGGAACGGCAAGGCTTAGGGCACAGGTGACATTACGGTAATGTGGGAAGGTCAGGCTACATGCTGACGCACAGGTCAGTGCCAGTGTATGGACCACGAGTAGGCTATGGCTTGGGGGTAAGGTGTAGGGCTTGTGGTGGGTTTCCGTTCCGGGCTAGGGTTAGGGTTAGGGAATGGCAAGGTTTAGGGCACAGGTGAGGGTACAGCAATGTGGCAGGTTCAGGATACGTTCTGACGCACGGGTCAGTGCCAGCGTATGGACCAGGAGTAGGCTACAGTTGGGGGTAAGGTGTAGGGCTGTTGGTGGGTTTCCGTTCCGGGCTACAGTTAGGGTTAGGGAACGGCAAATCTTAGGGCACACGTGAGGGTACGGAAACGAGGGAGGTTCAGGCTACGTGATGACGCACGTGTCATTGCCAGCGTACCGGCCAGGAGTAGGCTACGGCTTGGGGGTAAGTTGTAGGGCAGGTGGTGTGTTTCCATTCCAGGCTAGGGTTAGTGTTAGGGAACAGCAAGGCTTAGGGCACAGGTGAGGGTACGGAAACGTGGGAGGGTCAGGCTACGTGCTGATGCACGGCTCAGTGGAAGCGTACCGGCCAGGAGTATGCTACGGCATATGGTAAGGTGTGGGGCTGGTGGTGGGATTCCGTTCCGGTCTAGGGTTAGGGTTAGGGAACGGCAAGTCCTAGGGCTCAGGTAAGGGTACAGGAAAGTGGGAGGGTCAGGCTACGTGCTGACGCACGTGTCAGTGCCAGTGTACGGTCCAGGTGTAGGCTACGGCTTGTGGGTAAGGTTTAGGGCTGGTGGTGGGTTTCCGTTCCGGGCTAGGGTTATGGTTAGGGAACAGCAAGGCTTAGGGCACAGGTGAGGGTACGGAAACGTGGGAGGGTCAGGCTACGTGCTGACGCACGGATCAGTGCCAGCGTTCTGGCCAGGAGTAGGCTACGGCGTAGGGTAAAGTGTAGGGCTGGTGGTGGGTTTCTCTGCCGGGCTAGGGTTAGGGTTAGGGAACGGCAAGGCTTAGGGCACAGGTGATGGTACGGAAACGTGGGAGGGTCAGGCTACGTGCTGACGCACGTTCAGTGCCAGCGTACGGGCCAGGAGTAAGCCACGGCTTGTGGGTTAGGATTAGGGCTGGTGGTGGGTTTCCGTTCAGGGCTAGGGTTAGAGTTAGGGAACGACAAGCCTTAGGGCACAGGTGAGGGTACGGTAACATGGGAGGGTCAGGCTACATGATGAAGCACAGGTCAGTGCCCGCGTACGGTCCAGGTGTAGGCTACGGCATAGGGTAAGGTGTAGGGCTAGGGGTGGTTTTTAGTTCCGGGCTAGGATTAGGATTAGGGAACGGCAAGGCTTAGGGCACAGGTGAGGTTACGGAATAGTGGGAGGGTCAGGCTACGTGCTGACACATGGCTCAGTGCCAGCATATGGGCCAGGAGCAGGCTACGGCGTGGTGGTAAGGTGTAGGGCTGGTGGTGGTTTTCTGTTCCGGGCTAGGGTTAGGGTTAGGGAACGTCAAGGCTTAGGGCACAGGTGAGGGTACTGAAACGTGGGAGGGTCAGGCTACGTGCTGACGCATAGGTCAGTGCCAGCGTATGGGCCAGGAATAGGCTACGGCGTAGGGTAGAGTTTAGGGCTGGTGGTGGGTTTCTGTTCTGGGCTAGGGTTAGTGTTAGCGAACGGCAAGGCTTAGGGCACAGGTGAGGGTAAGGAAAAGTGTGAGCATCAGGCTACTTACTGACGCACGTGTCAGTGCCAGCATACCAGCCAGGAGTAGGCTAAGGCTTCGGGGTTAGGTGTAGGGCTGATGGTGGGTTTCCATTCCGGGCTAGGGTTAGGGTTAGGGAACGGTAAGGCTTAGGGCACAGGTGAGGGTACGGAAACGTGGGAGGGTCAGGCTACGTGCTGCCGCACGGGTCAGTGCCAGCGTACGGGCCAGGAGTAGGCTATGGCTTGGGCGTTAGGTGTAGGGCTGGTGGAGGGTTTCCGTTTCGGGCTAGGGTTAGGGTTAGGGAACTGCAAGGCTTAGGGAACAGGTGAGGGTACGGAAACGTGGGAGGGTCAGGCTACGTGCTGACGCATGGGTCAGTGCCAGCGTTCGGGCCAGGAATAGGCTACGGCGTAGGGTAATGTTTAGGGCTGGTGGTTGGTTTCCGTTCCGGGCTAGGGTTAGGGTTACGGAACGGCAAGGCTTTGGGCACAGGTGAGGGTACAGAAACGTGGGAGTGTCAGGCTACCTGCTGACGCATGTGTCAGTGCCACCGTACAGGCCAGCAATAGGCTACGGCGTAGGGTAAGGTCTAGGGCTCGCGGTGGGTTTACGTTCTGGGCTAGGGTTAGGGTTAGGGAACGGCAAGGCTTAGGGCACAGGTGAGGATGCGGAAACGTGGGAGGGTCAGGCTACGTGCTGACGCACGGTTCAGTGCCAGCGTACGGGCCAGGAGTAGGCTACGGCTTTGTGGTTAGGTGTAGGGCTGGTGGTGGGTTTCCATTCCAGGCTAGGGTTAGTGTTAGGGAACAGCAAGGCTTAGGGCACAGGTGAGGGTACGGAAACGTGGGAGGGGCAGGCTACGTGCTGACGCCTGGGTCAGTGCCAGCGTACGGGCCAGCATTAGGCTATGGCTTGGGGGTTAGGTGTAGGGCTTGTGGTGTGTTTCCGTTCCGTACTAGGGTTAGGGTTAGGGAACGGCAAAGCTTAGGGCACAGGTGAGGGTACGGTAATGTGGGAAGTTCAGGCTACGTGCTGACGCACAGGTCTGTGCCAGCGTATGGACCAGGAGTAGGCTACGGCTTGGGGGTAAGGTTTAGGGCTGGTGTTGGGTTTCCGTTCCGGGCTAGGGTTAGGGTTAGGGAACGGCAAGGCTTAGGGCACAGGTGAGGGTACGGAAACGTGAGAGGGTCAGGCTACGTGCTGATGAAAGTGTCAGTGCCTGCGTATGGGCCAGGAATAGGCTACGGCGTAGGGAAAGGTGTAGGGCTGGTGGTGGGTTTCCGTTCCGGGCTAGGGTTAGGGTTAGGGAATGGCAAGGCTTAGGGCACAGGTGAGGGTCCGCAAACGTGGGAGGGTCAGGCTACGTGCTGACGCACGGGTCAGTGCCAGCGTAAGGTCCAGGAGTAGCCTACGGCTTGGGGGTAAGTTTTAGGGCTGGTGGTGGGTTTCCGTTCATGGCTAGGTTTAGGGTTAGGGAACGGCAAGGCTTAGAGCACAGGTGAGGGTACGGAAACGGGGGAGGGTCAGGCTATGTGTCGATGCACGGGTCAGTGCCAGCGTACCAGCCAGGAGTGGGCTACGGCTTGGGGGTTAGGTGTAGGGCTGGTGTTGGGTTTCCGTTCGGGGCTAGGGTTAGGGTTAGGGAACGGCAAGGCTTAGGGCACAGGTGAGGGTAGGGAAACGTGGGAGGTTCAGGCTACATGCTGACACACGGGTCAGTGCCAGCCTATGGGCCAGGAATAGGCTATGGCTTTGTGGTAAGCTGTAGGGCTGGTGGTGTGTTTCCGTTCCGGACTAGGGTTAGGGTTAGGGAACGGCAACGCTTAGGGCACAGGTGAGGGTACGGAAACATGTGAGGGTCAGGCTACGTGCTGACGCACGGGTCAGTGTCATCGTACGGGCCAGGAGTAGGCTACGGCGTATGGTAAGGTTCAGGGCTGCTGGTGGGTTTCCGTTCCTGGCTAGGGTTAGGGTGAGGGAACTGCAAGGCTTAGGGCACAGGTGAGGGTACGGAAACGTGGGAGGGTCAGGCTACGTGCTGACTCATGGGTCAGTGCCAGCGTACGGGCCAGGATTAGGCTATGGCATATGGTAAGGTGTAGGACTTGTGGTGGGTTTTCGTTCCGGGCTAGTGTTAGGGTTAGGGAACGGCAAGGCTTAGGGCACAGGTGAGGGTACGGAAACGTGTGAGGGTCAGGCTACATGCTGACGCACGTGTCAGTGCCAGCGTACGGGCCAGGAATAGGCTAAGGCATACGGTAATGTGTAGGGCTGGTGGTGGGATTCCGTTCCGGCTTGGGTTATGGTTAGTGAACAGCAAGGCTTAGGGCACAGGTGAGGGTACGGAAACGTGGGAGGGTCAGGCTTCATGCTGATGCACGTGCCAGTGCCAGTGTACTGGCCAGGAGTAGGCTACGGCGTAGGGTAATGTGTAGGGATGTTTCCCTTTCGGGCTACAGTTAGGGTTAGGGAATGGCAAAGCGTAGGGCACATGTGAGGTTACGGAAACGTGGGAGGTTCAGGCTACATGCTGATGCACATGTCAGTGCCAGCGTACCGGCCAGGAGTAGGCTACGGCTTGGTGGTTAGGTGTAGGGTTGGTGGTGTGTTTCCGTTCCAGGCTAGGGTTAGTGTTAGGGAACAGCAAGGCTTAGGGCACAGGTGAGTGTACGGAAATGTGGGAGGGTCAGGCTACGTGCTGACGCACGGGTCAGTGCCAGCGTACGGGCCAGGAGTAGGCTATGGCTTGGGGGTTAGTTGTAGGGCTGGTGGTGTGTTTCCGTTCTGTACTAGGGTTAGATTTAGGGAACGACAAGGCTTAGAGCACAGGTGAGGTTACGGTAATGTGGGAAGTTCAGGCTACGTGCTGACGCACAGGTCAGTGCCAGCGTATGGAGCAGGAATAGGGTACGGCTTGGGGGTAAGGTGTAGGGCTGGTGGTGGGTTTCCGTTCCGGGCTAGGGTTAGGGTTAGGGAACGGCAAGGCTTAGGGCACAGGTGAGGGTACGGAAACGTGGGAGGATCAGGCTACATGCTTACGCACGGGTCAGTGCCAGCGTACGGGCCAGGAATAGTCTATGGCTTGGGGGTAAGCTGTAGGGCTGGTGGTGGGTTTCTGTTCCGGACTAGGGTTAGGGTTATGGAACGGCAAGGCTTAGGGCACAGGTGAGGGTACGGAAATGTGTGAGGGTCAGGCTACGTGCTGACGCACGGGTCAGTGCCAGCGTACGGGCCAGGAGTAGGCTACGGCGTTGCGTAAGGTGTAGGGCTGGTGGTGGGTTTCCGTTCTGGGCTAGGGTTAGGGTTAGGGAACGGCAAAGCTTAGGGCACAGGTGATGGTACGGAAACGTGGGAGGGTCAGGCTACGTGCTGACGCACGGGTCAGTGCCAGCGTACGGGCCAGGAGTAGGCTACGGCTAGTGGGTAAGATTTAGGGCTGGTGGTGTGTTTCCGTTTCGGGCTAGGGTTAGGGTAAGGGAATGGCGAGGCTTAGGACACAGGTGAGGGTACGGTAACATGGGAGGGTCAGGCTACGTGCTGAAGCACATGTCATTACCCGCGTACGGGCCAGGTGTAGGCTACGGCATGTGGTAATGTGTAGGGCTGTTGGTGGGTTTCCGTTCCAGGCTAGGGTTAGGCTTAGGGAACGGCAAGTCTTTGGGCACAGGTGAGGTTATGGAAACGTGGGAGGGTCAGGCTACGTGCTGACGCACGGGTCAGTGCCAGCATATGGGCCAGGAGTAGGCTACGGCGTGGTGGTTAGTTGTAGGGCTGTTGGTGTGTTTCTGTTCCGGTCTAGGGTTAGGGTTAGCGAACGTCAAGGCTTAGGGCACAGGTGAGGGTACGGAAACGTGGGAGGGTCAGGCTACGTGCTGACGCAAGGGTCATGGCCAGCGTATGGGCCAGGAATAGGCTACGGCGTAGGGTAGAGTGTAGAGCTGGTGGTGGGATTCTGTTCCGGGCTAGGATTAGGGTTAGGGAACGGCAAAGCTTAGGGCACAGGTGAGGGTACGGAAACTTGGGAGGGTCAGGCTACGTGCTGACGTACGTGTCAGTGCCAGCGTACCGGCCTGGATTAGGCTACGGCTTGGGGGTTAGATGTAGGGCTGGTGGTCGGTTTCCATTCCAGGCTAGGGTTAGGGTTAGGGAACGGCAAGGCTTAGGGCACAGTTGAGGGTACGGAAACGTGGGAGGGTCAGGCTACATGCTGACGCACGGGTCAGTGCCAGCGTACGGGCCAGGAGTAGGCTACGGTTTGGGCGTTAGGTTTAGGGCTGGTGGTGGGTTTCTGTTCCGGGCTAGGTTTTGGGTTAGGGAACGTCAAGGCTTAGGGCACAGCTGAGGGTACGGAAAAGTGGGAGGTTTAGGCTACGTGCTGACGCACGGGTCAGTGCCAGCATATGGGCCAGGAGTAGGCTACGGTGTAGGTTAAGGTGTAGGGCTGGTGGTGGGTTTCTGTTCCGGGCTACGGTTAGGGTTAAGGAAAGGCAAAGCTTAGGTCACTGGTGAGGGTACGGAATCGTGGGAGGGTCAGGCTACATGATGACGCACGGGTCAATGCCAACGTACCGACCAGGAGTAGGCTACGGCTTGTTGGTTAGTTGTAGGGCTGGTGGTGGGTTTCCGTTCCAGGCTAGGGTTAGTGTTAGGGAACGGCAAGGCTTAGGGCACAGGTGAGGGTACGGCAATTTTGGAAGGTCAAGCTACGTGCTGACGCACAGGTCAGTGCCAGCATATGGA
Organism: Mesoplodon mirus; assembly: GCF_964341445.2. Taxonomy (NCBI): domain Eukaryota; kingdom Metazoa; phylum Chordata; class Mammalia; order Artiodactyla; family Ziphiidae; genus Mesoplodon; species Mesoplodon mirus. The sequence continues at coordinate 92,901,252 of NC_138989.1, forward strand.
CCAGGAGTAGGCTACGGCTTGGGGGTAAGGTGTAGGGCTTGTGGTGCTTTTCTGTTCCGGGCTAGGGTTAGGGTTAGGGAACGGCAAGGCTTAGGGCACAGGTGAGGGTACGGAAACTTGTGAGGGTCAGGCTACATGCTGACGCACGGGTCACTGCGAGCGTACGGGCGAGGAGTAGGCTACCCAGTAGGGAAAGGTTTAGGGCTGGTGGTGGGTTTCTGTTCCGGGCTAGTTTTAGGGTTAGGGAACGTCAAGGCTTAGGGCACAGGTGAGGGTACGGAAACGTGGGAGGGTTAGGCTACGTGCTGACGCACGGGTCAGTGCCAGCATATGGGTCAGGAGTAGGCTACGGCTTAGGTTAAGGTTTAGGGCTGGTGGTGGGTTTCTGTTCCGGGCTACGGTTAAGGTTAGGGAAAGGCAAAGCTTAGGGCACTGGTGAGGGTACGGAATCGTGGGAGGGTCAGGCTACGTGATGACGCACGGGTCAGTGCCAGCGTACTGACCAGGAGTAGGCTACGGCTTGTTGGTTAGGTGTAGGGCTTGTGGTGGGTTTCCGTTCCAGGCTACGGTTAGTGTTAGGGAACGGCAAGGCTTAGGGCACAGGTGAGGGTACGGTAATGTTGGAAGGTCAAGCTACGTGCTGACGCACAGGTCAGTGCCAGCGTATGGACCAGGAGTAGGCTACGGCTTGGGGGTAAGGTGTAGGGCTTGTGGTGCTTTTCCGTTCCGGGCTAGGGTTAGGGTTAGGGAACGGCAAGGATTAGGGCACAGGTGAGGGTACGGCAACGTGGCAGGGTCAGGATACGTTCTGACGCACGGGTCAGTGCCAGCGTATGGACCAGGAGTAGGCTACGGCTTGTGGGTAAGGTGTAGGGCTGGTGGTGGTTTTCTGTTCTGGGCTAGGGTTAGGGTTAGTGAACGGCAAGGCTTAGGGCACAGGTGAGGTTACGGAAACGTGGGAGTGTCAGGCTACGTGCTGATGAAAGGGTCAGTGCCTGCGTACGAGCCAGGAATAGGCTACGGTGTAGGGAAAGGTTTAGGGCTGGTGGTGGGTTTCCGTTCAGGGCTAGGGTTAGGGTTAGGGAACGGCAAGGCTTAGGGCTCAGGTGAGGTTCCGCAAACGTGGGAGGGTCAGGTTACGTGCTGACGCACGGGTCAGTTCCAGCGTACGGGCCAGGAGTAGGCTACGGCTTGGGGGTAAGGTGTAGGCCTGTTTGTGGGTTTCCGTTCCGGGCTAGGTTTAGGGTTAGGGAACGGCAACTCTTAGGGACAGGTGAGCGTACGGAAACGTGGGAGGGTCAGGCTACGTGCTGACGCACGGGTCAGTGCCAGTGTACGGTCCAGGAGTAGGCTATGACGTAGTGTTAGGTGTAGGGCTGCTGGTGGGTTTCCATTCCTGGCTAGTGTTAGGGTGAGGGAACGGCAAGGCTTAGGGCACAGGTGAGGGTACGGTAACATGGGAGGTTTAGGCTACTTGGAGAAGCACAAGTCATTACCCACGTATGGGCCAGGTGTAGGCTACGGCATAGGGTAAGGTGTAGGGCTGGTGGTGGTTTTCCTTTCAGGGCTAGGGTTAGGGTTAGGGAACGGCAAGGCTTAGGGCACAGGTGAGGATACAGAAACGTGGGAGGGTCAGGCTACGTGATGACGCACGGGTCAGTGCAAGCGTACCGGCCAGGAGTAGGCTACGGCTTGGGGTTTAGGTGTAGGGCTGGTGGTGGGTTTCTGTACCGGGCTCGGGTTAGGGTTAGGGAACGGCAAGGCTTAGGGCAAAGCAGATGGTACGGAAACGTGGGAGGGTCAGGCTACGTGCTGACGCAGGGGTCTGTGCCAGCGTACGGGTCATAAGTAGGCTATGGCTTGGAGGTTAGTTGTAGGGCTGGTGGTGGTTTTCCGTTCCGTACTAGGGTTAGGGTTAGGGAACAGCAAGGCTTATGGCACAGGTGAAGGTACGGAAATGTGGGAAGGTCAGGCTACATGCTGACGCACGGGTCAGTGCCAGCATTCGGGCCAGGAGTAGGCTACGGCATAGGGTATGGTGTAGGGCTTGTGGTGGGTTTCCGTTCCGGGCTAGGGTTAGGGAACGGCAAGGCTTAGGGCCCAGGTGAGGGTACAGAAACGTGTGGGGGTCAGACTACATGCTGATGCACGGGTCAGTGCCAGCGTACGGGCCAGGAGTAGGCTACGGCGTAGGGAATGGTTTAGGGCTGCTGGTGGGTTTCCGTTCCGGTCTAGGGTTAGGGTTAGGGAACGGCAAGGCTTAGGGCACAGGTGAGGGTACGGAAATGTGGGAGGGTCAGGCTACGTGCTGACGCACGGGTCAGTGCCAGCGTACGGGCCAGGAATAGGCTACGGCATACGTTAAGGTGTAGGGCTGGTGGTGGGATTCCGTTCCGGGCTTGGGTTAGAGTTAGGGAAGGCCAAGGCTTAGGGCTTAGCAGAGGGTACGGAAAAGTGGGAGGGTCAGGCTACGTGCTGACGCACGGTTCAGTGCCAGCGTACGGGCCAGGAGTAGGCTACGGCTTTGTGGTTAGGTGTAGGGCTGGTGGTGGGTTTCCGTTCCAGGCTAGGGTTAGTGTTAGGGAACAGCAAGGCTTAGGGCACAGGTGAGGGTACGGAAACGTGGGAGGGGCAGGCTACGTGCTGACGCACGGGTCAGTGCCAGCGTACGGGCCTGCATTAGGCTATGGCTTGGGGGTTAGGTGTAGGACTTGTGGTGTGTTTCCGTTCCGTACTAGGGTTAGGGTTAGGGAACGGCAAGGCTTAGGGCACAGGTGAGGGTACGGTAATGTGGGAAGTTCAGGCTACGTGCTGACGCACAGGTCAGTGCCAGCGTATGGACCAGGAGTAGGCTACGGCTTGGGGGTAAGATTTAGGGCTGGTGTTGGGTTTCCGTTCCGGGCTAGGGTTAGGGTTAGGGAACGGCAAGCTTTAGGGCACAGGTGAGGGTACGGAAATGTGTGAAGGTCAGGCTACGTGCTGACGCACGGTCAGTGCCAACGTACGGGCCAGGAGTAGGCTACGGCGTAGGGTAAGGTGTAGGGCTGGTGCAGGGTTTCCGTTCCGGGCTAGGGTTATGTTTAGGGAACAGCAAGACTTAGGGCACAGGTGAGGGTACGGAAACGTGGTAGGGTCAGGCTACGTGCTGACGCAAGGGTCAGTGCCAGCGTGCGGGCCAGGAGTAGGCTACGGCGTAGGGTAAGGTGTAGGGCTTGTGGTGGGTTTCCGTTCAGGGCTAGGGTTAGGGTTAGGGAACGGCAAGGCATAGGGCACAGGTGAGGGTACAGAAACGTGGGAGGGTCAGGCTACATGCTGACGCACGGGTCAGTGCCAGCGTACGGGCCAGGAGTAGGCTATGGCTTGTGGGTAAGCTGTAGGGCTGGTGGTGTGTTTCCTTTTCGGAATAGGGTTAGGGTTAGGGAACGGCAAGGCTTAGGGCACAGGTGAGGGTACGGTAATGTGGGAAGTTCAGGCTACGTGCTGACACACAGGTCAGTGCCAGCGTATGGACCAGGAGTAGTCTACGGCTTGGGGGTAAGGTTTAGGGCTGGTGTTGGGTTTCCGTTCCGGGCTAGGGTTATGGTTAGGGAACGGCAAGGCTTAGGGCACAGGTGAGGGTAAGGGAACGTGGGAGGGTCAGGCTATGTGCTGACGCACGGGTCAGTGCCAGAGTTCGGGCCAGGAGTAGGCTACGGCGTAGGGTAAGGTGTAGGTCTGGTGGTGGGTTTCCGTTCCGGGATAGGGTTAGTGTTAGGGAACGGCAATGCTTAGGGCCCAGGTGATGGTACGGAAACGTGGGAGTGTTAAACTACATGCTGACGCACGGGTCAGTGCGAGCGTACGGGCGAGGCGTAGGCTACCCAGTAGGGAAAGGTTTAGAGCTGGTGGTGGGTTTCCGTTCTGGGCTAGGTTTAGGGTTAGGGAACGGCAAGGCTTAGGGCACAGGTGAGGGTACGGAAACGTGGGAGGGTCAGGCTACGTGCTGACGCACGGGTCAGTGCTTGCGTATGGGCCAGGAGTAGTCTGCGGCGTAGGTTAAGGTGTAGGGCTGGTGGTGGGTTTCCATTCTAGGCTACGGTTAGTGTCAGGGAACGGCAAATCTTAGGGCACAGGTGAGGGTACGGAAACGTGGGAGGGTCAGGCTACGTGCTGATTCACGGGTCAGTGCCCGCGTACCAGCCAGGAGTAGGCTATGGCTTGGGGGTAAGCTCTAGGGCTGGTGGTGTGTTTCCATTCTGGGCTAGGGTTAGCGTTAGGGTACGGCAAGGCTTAGGGCACAGGTGAGGTTACGGAAATGTGAGAAGGTCAGGCTACGTGCTGACGCACGTGTCAGTGCCAGCGTACGGGCCAGGAGTAGGCTACGGCGTAGGGTAAGGTGTAGGGCTGGTGGTGGGTTTCCGTTCCGGGCTAGGTTTAGGGTTAGGGAACGGCAAGAGTTAGGGCACAGGTGAGGGTACGCAAACGTGGTAGGGTCAGGCTATGTGCTGACGCATGGGTCAGTGCCAGTGTTCATGCCAGGTGTAGGCTACGGCGTAGGGTAAGGTTAGGACTGGTGGTTGGTTTCCGTTCCGGGCTAGGGTTAGTGTTAGGGAACGGCAAGTCTTAAGGCCCCGGTGTGGGTACTGAAACGTGGGGGGGTCAGATTACATGCTGACGCACAGGTCAGTGCCAGCGTACGGGCCAGGAGTAGGCTACGGAGAAGGGAAAGGTTTAGGGCTGGAGGTGGGTTTCCTTTCCTGGCTAGGGTTAGGGTTAGGGAACGGCAAGGCTTAGGGCACAGGTGAGGGTACGGAAACGTGGGAGGGTCAGGCTACGTGCTGACGCACGGATCAGTGTCAGCGTATGTGCCAGGAGTAGGCTACCGCGTAGGGTAAGGTGTAGGGCTGGTGGTGGTTTTCTGTTCCGGGCTACGGTTAGTGTTAGGGAACAGCAAGGCTTAGGGCACAGGTGAGGGTACGGAAACGTGGGAGGGTCAGGCTACGTGCTGACGCACGGGTCAGTGCCAGCGTACCGGACAGGAGTAGGCTACGGCTTGGGGGTTAGGTATAGGGATGGTGGTGGGTTTCCGTTCCAGGCTAGGGTTAGTGTTAGGGAACAGCAAGGCTTAGGGCACAGGGGAGGGTAAGGAAACGTGGGAGGGTCAGGCTACGTGCTGACGCATGGGTCAGTGCCAGCGTATGGGCCAGGAGTAGGCTATGGCTTAGGGCTTAGGTGTAGGGCTTGTGGTGTGTTTCTCTTCCGTACTAGAGTTAGGGTTAAGGAACGGCAAGGCTTAGGGCACAGGTGACGTTACGCTAATGTGGGAAGGACAGGCTACGTGCTGACGCACATGTCAGTGCCAGCATATGGACCAGGAGTAGGCTATGGCTTGGGGGTAAGGTGTAGGGCTGGTGGTGGGTTTCCGTTGGGGGCTAGTGTTAGGGTTAGGAAACGGCAAGGCTTAGGGCACAGGTGAGGGTACGGAAACGTTGGAGTGTCAGGCTACATGCTGACGCATGGGTCAGTGCCAGCGTACGGGCCAGGAGTAGGCTACAGCTTGTGGGTAAGGTTTAGGGCTGGTGGTGGGTTTCCGTTCCGGGCTAGGGTTAGAGGTAGGGAACGGCAAGGCTTAGGGCAGAGGTGAGGGTACTGTAACATGGGAGGGTCAGGCTACGTGCTGAAGCACATGTCAGTGCCCGCGTACGGGCCAGGTGTAGGCTACGGCATAGGGTAAAGTTTAGGGCTGGTGGTTGGTTTCCGTTCCGGGCTTGGGTTAGGGTTACGGAACGGCAAGTCTTAGGGCACAGGTGACGGTACGAAAACGTGGGAGGGTCAGGCTACATGCTGACGCAAGGGTCAGTGCCACCGTATAGGCCAGGAGTAGGCTACGGCGTAGGTTAAGGTGTAGGGCAGGTGGTGGGTTTCCGTTCAGGGCTATTGTTAGGGTTAGGGAATGTCAAGGCTTAGGGCACAGGTGAGGGTACGGAAACATGGGAGGGTCAGGCTACGTACTGACGCACGGGTCAGTGCCAGCGTACGGGCCAGGAGTAGGCTACGGCGTAGGGTAAGATGTAGGGCTAGTTGTGGGTTTCCGTTCTGGGCTACATTTAGGGTTAGGGAACGGCAAAGCTTAGGGTACATGTGAGGGTACGGAAACGTGGGAGGGTCAGGCTACGTGCTGACGCACGGGTCAGTGCCAGTGTACAGGGCAGGAGTAGGCTACGGCTTGTGGGTAAGGTTTAGAGCTGGTGGTGGGTTTCCGTTCGGGGCTAGGGTTAGGGTTAGGGAACGTCAAGGTTTAGGGCACAAGTGAAGGTACGGAAACGTGGGAGCGTCAGGCTACGTACTGATGCATGGCTCAGTGCCAGCGTACGGGCCAGGAGTAGGCTACGGCGTAGGGTAAGGTGGAGGGCTGGTGGTGGGTTGGCATTGTGGTCCACGGTTAGGGTTAGGGAACGGCAAGGCTTAGGGCACAGGTGAGGGTACGGAAACGTGTGAGGGCCAGGCTACGTGCTGACGCGCGGGTTAGTGCCAGCGTATGGGCCAGGAGTAGGCTACGGCGTAGGGTAAGGTGTTGGGCTGGTGGTGGGTTTCCGTTCCTGGCTAGGGTTAGGGTGAGGGAACGGTAAGGCTTAGGGCACAGGTGAGGGTACGGAAACGTGGGAGTGTCAGGCTACGTGATGACGCACAGGTCAGTGCCAACGTACAGGCCAGGAGTATGCTACGGCATAGGGTAATGTCTAGGGATGGTGGTGGGTTTCCTTTCCGGGCTAGGGTTAGGGTTAGGGAACGTCAAGGCTTAGGGCACAGGTGAGGGTACGGAAACGTGGGAGGGTCAGGCTACGTACTGATGCATGGGTCAGTGCCAGCGTACGGGCCAGGAGTAGGCTACGGTGTAGGGTAATGTGTAGGGCTGTTGGTGGGTTTTCATTGCGGGGTACGGTTAGGGTTAGGGAACGGCAAGGCTTAGGGCATAGGTGAGGTAACGGAAACGTGGGAGGGTCAGGCTACGTGCTGACGCATGGGTCAGTGCCAGCGTACGGGCAAGGAGTAGGCTACGGGGTAGGGTAAGGTCTAGGGCTGGTGGTGGGTTTCCGTTCCGGGCTAGGGTTAGTGTTAGGGAATGGCAAGGCTTAGGGCTCAGGTGAGGGTACAGAAAAGTTGGAGGTTCTGGCTACGTGCTAATGCTCGTGTCAATGCTAGCGTACGGGCCAGGAGTAGGCTACGTCGTAGAGAAAGGTGTATGGCTGGTGGTGGGTTTCTTTTCTGGGCTATGGTTAGGGATAGGGAACGGAAAGGCTTAGGGCACAGGTGAGGTTACGGAAACGTGGGAGGGTCAGTCTACGTGCTGACGCATGGGTCAGTGCCAGCATACAGGCCAGGATTAGGCTATGGCTTGGGTGTAAGTTGTAGGGTTGGTGGTGGGTTTCCGTTCCAGGCTATGGTTAGGGTTAGTGAAAGGCAAGGCTTAGGGCACAGGTGAGGATACGGAAACGTGGGAGGGTCACGCTACGTGCTGACACACGTGTCAGTGCCACAATACGGGCCAGGAGTAGGCTACGTCTTGGGGGTAAGTTGTAGGGCTGGTGGTGCGTTTCCGTTGGGGGCTAGGGTTAGGGTTAGGGAACCGCAAGGCTTTGGGCACAGGTGAGGGTACGGAAACGTGGGAGGGTTAGACAACGTGCTGACGCACGGTTCAGTGCCAGCGTCCGGGCCAGGAGTAGGCTACGGCGTAGGGTAAAGTGTAGGGCTGGTGGTGGGTTTCCATTCCGGGCTAGGGTTAGGGTTACGGAACGGCAAGGCTTAGTCCTCAGGTGAGGGTACGGAAAAGTGGGAGTGTCTCGCTACGTGCTGACGCACGGGTCAGTGCCAGTGTACAGGCCAGGAGTAGGCTATGGCGTAGGGTAAGGTGTAGGGCTGGTTGTGGGTTTCCGTTACGGGCTAGGGTTAGGGTTAGGGAACGGCAAGGCTTAGGGCACAGGTGAGGGTACAGAAATGTGCGAGGGTCAGGTTACGTGCTGACGCAAGGGTCAGTGCCAGCGTACCGGCCAGGAGTAGGCTACGTCTTCGGGGTTAGGTGTAGGGCTGGTGGTGGGTTTCCGTTCCGGGCTAGGGTTAGGGTTAGGGAACGGCAAGGCTTAGGGCACAGGTGAGGGTACGGAAACATGGGAGGGTCAGGTTACGTGCTGACGCACGGTTCAGTGCCAGCGTACGGGCCAGGAATAGGCTACGGCATACGTTAAGGTGTAGGGCTGGTGGTGGGATTCCGTTCGGGGCTTGGGTTAGAGTTAGGGAAGGCCAAGGCTTAGGGCTTAGCAGAGGGTACGGAAAAGTGGGAGGGTCAGGCTACATGCTGACGCACGGGTCAGTGCCAGCTTACGGGCCAGGAGTAGGCTACGGCTTTGTGGTTAGGTGTAGGGCTGGTGGTGGGTTTCCGTTCCAGGCTAGGGTTAGTGTTAGGGAACAGCAAGGCTTACGGCACAGGTGAGGGTACGGAAACGTGGGAGGGGCAGGCTATGTGCTGACGCACGGGTCAGTGCCAGCGTACGGTCCTGCATTAGGCTATGGCTTGGGGGTTAGGTGTAGGACTTGTGGTGTGTTTCCGTTCCGTACTAGGGTTAGGGTTAGGGAACGGCAAGGCTTAGGGCACAGGTGAGGGTACGGTAATGTGGGAAGTTCAGGCTACGTGCTGACGCACAGGTCAGTGCCAGCGTATGGACCAGGAGTAGGCTACGGCTTGGGGGTAAGGTTTAGGGCTGGTGTTGGGTTTCCGTTCCGGGCTAGGGTTATGGTTAGGGAATGGCAAGGCTTAGGGCACAGGTGAGGGTAAGGGAACGTGGGAGGGTCAGGCTACGTGCTGACGCATGGGTCAGTGCCAGAGTTCGGGCCAGGAGTAGGCTACGGCATAGGGTAAGGTGTAGGTCTGGTGGTGGGTTTCCGTTCCGGGATAGGGTTAGTGTTAGGGAACGGCAATGCTTAGGGCCCAGGTGATGGTACGGAAACGTGGGAGTGTTAAACTACATGCTGACGCACGGGTCAGTGCGAGCGTACGGGCGAGGCGTAGGCTACCCAGTAGGGAAAGGTTTAGAGCTGGTGGTGGGTTTCCGTTCCGGGCTAGGTTTAGGGTTAGGGAACGGCAAGTCTTAGGGCACAGGTGAGGGTACGGAAACGTGGGAGGGTCAGGCTACGTGCTGAAGCACATGTCAGTGCCTGCGTACGGGCCAGGTGTAGGCTACGGCATAGGGAAAGGTTTAGGGCTGGTGGCTGGTTTCCGTTCCGGGCTTGGGTTAGGGTTACGGAATGGCAAGCCTTAGGGCACAGGTGACGGTACGAAAACGTGGGAGGGTCAGGCTACATGCTGACGCAAGGGTCAGTGCCACCGTATAGGCCAGGAGTAGGCTACGGCGTAGGTTAAGGGCTAGCGCAGGTGGTGGGTTTCCGTTCAGGGCTATTGTTAGGGTTAGGGAATGTCAAGGCTTAGGGCACAGGTGAGGGTACGGAAACATGGGAGGGTCAGGCTACGTACTGACGCACGTGTCAGTGCCAGCGTACGGGCCAGGAGTAGGCTACGGCGTAGGGTAAGGTGTAGGGCTAGTTGTGGGTTTCCGTTCTGGGCTACATTTAGGGTTAGGGAACGGCAAAGCTTAGGGTACATGTGAGGGTACGGAAACGTGGGAGGGTCAGGCTACGTGCTGACGCACGGGTCAGTGCCAGTGTACAGGGCAGGAGTAGGCTACGGCTTGTGGGTAAGGTTTAGAGCTGGTGGTGGGTTTCCGTTCGGGGCTAGGGTTAGGGTTAGGGAACGGCAAGGCTTACGGCACAGGTGAGGGTACGGAAACGTGGGAGGGTCAGGCTACGTGCTGACGCACGGGTCAGTGCCCGCGTACGGGCCAGGTGTAGGCTACGACATATGGTAAGGTGTAGGGCTGCTGGTGGTTTTCCGTTCTGGCTAGGGTTAGGGTTAGGGAACGGCAAGGCTTAGGGTACAGGTTAGGGTACGGAAATGTGGGAGGGTCAGGCTACGTGCTGACGCACGCGTCAGTGTCAGCATACGGGCCACGAGTAGGCTACGGCTTGGGGGTAAGGTGTAGAGCTGGTGGTGGGTTTCCTTTCTGGGCTAGGGTTAGTGTTAGGAACGGCCAGGCTTAGGGCACAGTTGAGGATCCTGAAACGTGGGAGGGTCAGGCTACTTGCTGACGCACGTGTCAGTGCCAGAGTACGGGCCAGGAGTAGGCTACGGCTTTGGGTTAAGGTGTAGGGCTGGTGGTGGGTTTCCATTCCGGGCTAGGGTTAGGGTTATGGAATGGCAAGTCTTAGTGCTCAGGTGAGGGTACGGAAACGTGGGAGGGTCAGGCTACGTGCTGACGCACGGGTGAGTGCCAGCATACAGGCCAGGAGTAGGCTACGGCGGAGGGTAATGTCTAGGGATGGTGGTGGGTTTCCGTTCCGGTATAGGGTTAGGGTTAGGGAACGTCAAGGTTTAGGGCACAGGTGAAGGTACGGAAACGTGGGAGCGTCAGGCTACGTACTGATGCATGGGTCAGTGCCAGCGTACGGGCCAGGAGTAGGCTACGGCGTAGGGTAAGGTGGAGGGCTGGTGGTGGGTTGGCATTGTGGTCCACGGTTAGGGTTAGGGAACGGCAAGGCTTAGGGCACAGGTGAGGGTACGGAAACGTGGGAGGGTCAGGCTACATGCTGACGCACGGGTCACTGCGAGCGTACGGGCGAGGAGTAGGCTACCCAGTAGGGAAAGGTTTAGGGCTGGTGGTGGGTTTCTGTTCCGGGCTAGTTTTAGGGTTAGGGAACGTCAAGGCTTAGGGCACAGGTGAGGGTACGGAAACGTGGGAGGGTTAGGCTACGTGCTGACGCACGGGTCAGTGCCAGCATATGGGTCAGGAGTAGGCTACGGCTTAGGTTAAGGTTCAGGGCTGGTGGTGGGTTTCTGTTCCGGGCTACGGTTAAGGTTAGGGAAAGGCAAAGCTTAGGGCACTGGTGAGGGTACGGAATCGTGGGAGGGTCAGGCTACGTGATGACGCACGGGTCAGTGCCAGCGTACTGACCAGGAGTAGGCTACGGCTTGTTGGTTAGGTGTAGGGCTTGTGGTGGGTTTCCGTTCCAGGCTACGGTTAGTGTTAGGGAACGGCAAGGCTTAGGGCACAGGTGAGGGTACGGTAATGTTGGAAGGTCAAGCTACGTGCTGACGCACAGGTCAGTGCCAGCGTATGGACCAGGAGTAGGCTACGGCTTGGGGGTAAGGTGTAGGGCTTGTGGTGCTTTTCCGTTCCGGGCTAGGGTTAGGGTTAGGGAACGGCAAGGCTTAGGGCTCAGGTGAGGTTCCGCAAACGTGGGAGGGTCAGGTTACGTGCTGACGCACGGGTCAGTTCCAGCGTACGGGCCAGGAGTAGGCTACGGCTTGGGGGTAAGGTGTAGGCCTGTTTGTGGGTTTCCGTTCCGGGCTAGGTTTAGGGTTAGGGAACGGCAACTCTTAGGGACAGGTGAGCGTACGGAAACGTGGGAGGGTCAGGCTACGTGCTGACGCACGGGTCAGTGCCAGTGTACGGTCCAGGAGTAGGCTATGACGTAGTGTTAGGTGTAGGGCTGCTGGTGGGTTTCCATTCCTGGCTAGTGTTAGGGTGAGGGAACGGCAAGGCTTAGGGCACAGGTGAGGGTACGGTAACATGGGAGGGTTAGGCTACGTGGAGAAGCACAAGTCATTACCCACGTATGGGCCAGGTGTAGGCTATGGCATAGGGTAAGGTGTAGGGCTGGTGGTGGTTTTCCTTTCAGGGCTAGGGTTAGGGTTAGGGAACGGCAAGGCTTAGGGCACAGGTGAGGATACAGAAACGTGGGAGGGTCAGGCTACGTGATGACGCACGGGTCAGTGCAAGCGTACCGGCCAGGAGTAGGCTACGGCTTGGGGTTTAGGTGTAGGGCTGGTGGTGGGTTTCTGTACCGGGCTCGGGTTAGGGTTAGGGAACGGCAAGGCTTAGGGCAAAGCAGATGGTACGGAAACGTGGGAGGGTCAGGCTACGTGCTGACGCAGGGGTCTGTGCCAGCGTACGGGTCATATGTAGGCTATGGCTTGGAGGTTAGTTGTAGGGCTGGTGGTGGTTTTCCGTTCCGTACTAGGGTTAGGGTTAGGGAACAGCAAGGCTTATGGCACAGGTGAAGGTACGGAAATGTGGGAAGGTCAGGCTACATGCTGACGCACGGGTCAGTGCCAGCATTCGGGCCAGGAGTAGGCTACGGCATAGGGTATGGTGTAGGGCTTGTGGTGGGTTTCCGTTCCGGGCTAGGGTTAGGGAACGGCAAGGCTTAGGGCCCAGGTGAGGGTACAGAAACGTGTGGGGGTCAGACTACATGCTGATGCACGGGTCAGTGCCTGCGTACGGGCCAGGAGTAGGCTACGGCGTAGGGAATGGTTTAGGGCTGCTGGTGGGTTTCCGTTCCGGTCTAGGGTTAGGGTTAGGGAACGGCAAGGCTTAGGGCACAGGTGAGGGTACGGAAATGTGGGAGGGTCAGGCTACGTGCTGACGCACGGGTCAGTGCCAGCGTACGGGCCAGGAATAGGCTACGGCATACGTTAAGGTGTAGGGCTGGTGGTGGGATTCCGTTCCGGGCTTGGGTTAGAGTTAGGGAAGGCCAAGGCTTAAGGCTTAGCAGAGGGTACGGAAAAGTGGGAGGGTCAGGCTACATGCTGACGCACGGTTCAGTGCCAGCGTACGGGCCAGGAGTAGGCTACGGCTTTGTGGTTAGGTGTAGGGCTGGTGGTGGGTTTCCGTTCCAGGCTAGGGTTAGTGTTAGGGAACAGCAAGGCTTAGGGCACAGGTGAGGGTATGGAAACGTGGGAGGGGCAGGCTACGTGCTGACGCACGGGTCAGTGCCAGCGTACGGGCCTGCATTAGGCTATGGCTTGGGGGTTAGGTGTAGGACTTGTGGTGTGTTTCCGTTCCGTACTAGGGTTAGGGTTAGGGAACGGCAAGGCTTAGGGCACAGGTGAGGGTACGGTAATGTGGGAAGTTCAGGCTACGTGCTGACGCACAGGTCAGTGCCAGCGTATGGACCAGGAGTAGGCTACGGCTTGGGGGTAAGATTTAGGGCTGGTGTTGGGTTTCCGTTCCGGGCTAGGGTTAGGGTTAGGGAACGGCAAGCTTTAGGGCACAGGTGAGGGTACGGAAATGTGTGAAGGTCAGGCTACGTGCTGACGCACGGTCAGTGCCAACGTACGGGCCAGGAGTAGGCTACGGCGTAGGGTAAGGTGTAGGGCTGGTGCAGGGTTTCCGTTCCGGGCTAGGGTTATGTTTAGGGAACAGCAAGACTTAGGGCACAGGTGAGGGTACGGAAACGTGGTAGGGTCAGGCTACGTGCTGACGCAAGGGTCAGTGCCAGCGTGCGGGCCAGGAGTAGGCTACGGCGTAGGGTAAGGTGTAGGGCTTGTGGTGGGTTTCCGTTCAGGGCTAGGGTTAGGGTTAGGGAACGGCAAGGCATAGGGCACAGGTGAGGGTACAGAAACGTGGGAGGGTCAGGCTACATGCTGACGCACGGGTCAGTGCCAGCGTACGGGCCAGGAGTAGGCTATGGCTTGTGGGTAAGCTGTAGGGCTGGTGGTGTGTTTCCTTTTCGGAATAGGGTTAGGGTTAGGGAACGGCAAGGCTTAGGGCACAGGTGAGGGTACGGTAATGTGGGAAGTTCAGGCTACGTGCTGACGCACAGGTCAGTGCCAGCGTATGGACCAGGAGTAGTCTACGGCTTGGGGGTAAGGTTTAGGGCTGGTGTTGGGTTTCCGTTCCGGGCTAGGGTTATGGTTAGGGAACGGCAAGGCTTAGGGCACAGGTGAGGGTAAGGGAACGTGGGAGGGTCAGGCTATGTGCTGACGCACGGGTCAGTGCCAGAGTTCGGGCCAGGAGTAGGCTACGGCGTAGGGTAAGGTGTAGGTCTGGTGGTGGGTTTCCGTTCCGGGATAGGGTTAGTGTTAGGGAACGGCAATGCTTAGGGCCCAGGTGATGGTACGGAAACGTGGGAGTGTTAAACTACATGCTGACGCACGGGTCAGTGCGAGCGTACGGGCGAGGCGTAGGCTACCCAGTAGGGAAAGGTTTAGAGCTGGTGGTGGGTTTCCGTTCTGGGCTAGGTTTAGGGTTAGGGAACGGCAAGGCTTAGGGCACAGGTGAGGGTACGGAAACGTGGGAGGGTCAGGCTACGTGCTGACGCACGGGTCAGTGCTTGCGTATGGGCCAGGAGTAGTCTGCGGCGTAGGTTAAGGTGTAGGGCTGGTGGTGGGTTTCCATTCTAGGCTACGGTTAGTGTCAGGGAACGGCAAATCTTAGGGCACAGGTGAGGGTACGGAAACGTGGGAGGGTCAGGCTACGTGCTGATTCACGGGTCAGTGCCCGCGTACCAGCCAGGAGTAGGCTATGGCTTGGGGGTAAGCTCTAGGGCTGGTGGTGTGTTTCCGTTCTGGGCTAGGGTTAGCGTTAGGGTACGGCAAGGCTTAGGGCACAGGTGAGGTTACGGAAATGTGAGAAGGTCAGGCTACGTGCTGACGCACGTGTCAGTGCCAGCGTACGGGCCAGGAGTAGGCTACGGCGTAGGGTAAGGTGTAGGGCTGGTGGTGGGTTTCCGTTCCGGGCTAGGTTTAGGGTTAGGGAACGGCAAGAGTTAGGGCACAGGTGAGGGTACGCAAACGTGGTAGGGTCAGGCTATGTGCTGACGCATGGGTCAGTGCCAGTGTTCATGCCAGGTGTAGGCTACGGCGTAGGGTAAGGTTAGGACTGGTGGTTGGTTTCCGTTCCGGGCTAGGGTTAGTGTTAGGGAACGGCAAGTCTTAGGGCCCCGGTGTGGGTACTGAAACGTGGGGGGGTCAGATTACATGCTGACGCACAGGTCAGTGCCAGCGTACGGGCCAGGAGTAGGCTACGGAGAAGGGAAAGGTTTAGGGCTGGAGGTGGGTTTCCTTTCCTGGCTAGGGTTAGGGTTAGGGAACGGCAAGGCTTAGGGCACAGGTGAGGGTACGGAAACGTGGGAGGGTCAGGCTACGTGCTGACGCACGGATCAGTGTCAGCGTATGTGCCAGGAGTAGGCTACCGCGTAGGGTAAGGTGTAGGGCTGGTGGTGGTTTTCTGTTCCGGGCTACGGTTAGTGTTAGGGAACAGCAAGGCTTAGGGCACAGGTGAGGGTACGGAAACGTGGGAGGGTCAGGCTACGTGCTGACGCACGGGTCAGTGCCAGCGTACCGGACAGGAGTAGGCTACGGCTTGGGGGTTAGGTATAGGGATGGTGGTGGGTTTCCGTTCCAGGCTAGGGTTAGTGTTAGGGAACAGCAAGGCTTAGGGCACAGGGGAGGGTAAGGAAACGTGGGAGGGTCAGGCTACGTGCTGACGCATGGGTCAGTGCCAGCGTATGGGCCAGGAGTAGGCTATGGCTTAGGGCTTAGGTGTAGGGCTTGTGGTGTGTTTCTCTTCCGTACTAGAGTTAGGGTTAAGGAACGGCAAGGCTTAGGGCACAGGTGACGTTACGCTAATGTGGGAAGGACAGGCTACGTGCTGACGCACATGTCAGTGCCAGCATATGGACCAGGAGTAGGCTATGGCTTGGGGGTAAGGTGTAGGGCTGGTGGTGGGTTTCCGTTGGGGGCTAGTGTTAGGGTTAGGAAACGGCAAGGCTTAGGGCACAGGTGAGGGTACGGAAACGTTGGAGTGTCAGGCTACATGCTGACGCATGGGTCAGTGCCAGCGTACGGGCCAGGAGTAGGCTACAGCTTGTGGGTAAGGTTTAGGGCTGGTGGTGGGTTTCCGTTCCGGGCTAGGGTTAGAGGTAGGGAACGGCAAGGCTTAGGGCAGAGGTGAGGGTACTGTAACATGGGAGGGTCAGGCTACGTGCTGAAGCACATGTCAGTGCCCGCGTACGGGCCAGGTGTAGGCTACGGCATAGGGTAAAGTTTAGGGCTGGTGGTTGGTTTCCGTTCCGGGCTTGGGTTAGGGTTACGGAACGGCAAGTCTTAGGGCACAGGTGACGGTACGAAAACGTGGGAGGGTCAGGCTACATGCTGACGCAAGGGTCAGTGCCACCGTATAGGCCAGGAGTAGGCTACGGCGTAGGTTAAGGTGTAGGGCAGGTGGTGGGTTTCCGTTCAGGGCTATTGTTAGGGTTAGGGAATGTCAAGGCTTAGGGCACAGGTGAGGGTACGGAAACATGGGAGGGTCAGGCTACGTACTGACGCACGGGTCAGTGCCAGCGTACGGGCCAGGAGTAGGCTACGGCGTAGGGTAAGATGTAGGGCTAGTTGTGGGTTTCCGTTCTGGGCTACATTTAGGGTTAGGGAACGGCAAAGCTTAGGGTACATGTGAGGGTACGGAAACGTGGGAGGGTCAGGCTACGTGCTGACGCACGGGTCAGTGCCAGTGTACAGGGCAGGAGTAGGCTACGGCTTGTGGGTAAGGTTTAGAGCTGGTGGTGGGTTTCCGTTCGGGGCTAGGGTTAGGGTTAGGGAACGTCAAGGTTTAGGGCACAAGTGAAGGTACGGAAACGTGGGAGCGTCAGGCTACGTACTGATGCATGGCTCAGTGCCAGCGTACGGGCCAGGAGTAGGCTACGGCGTAGGGTAAGGTGGAGGGCTGGTGGTGGGTTGGCATTGTGGTCCACGGTTAGGGTTAGGGAACGGCAAGGCTTAGGGCACAGGTGAGGGTACGGAAACGTGTGAGGGCCAGGCTACGTGCTGACGCGCGGGTTAGTGCCAGCGTATGGGCCAGGAGTAGGCTACGGCGTAGGGTAAGGTGTTGGGCTGGTGGTGGGTTTCCGTTCCTGGCTAGGGTTAGGGTGAGGGAACGGTAAGGCTTAGGGCACAGGTGAGGGTACGGAAACGTGGGAGTGTCAGGCTACGTGATGACGCACAGGTCAGTGCCAACGTACAGGCCAGGAGTATGCTACGGCATAGGGTAATGTCTAGGGATGGTGGTGGGTTTCCTTTCCGGGCTAGGGTTAGGGTTAGGGAACGTCAAGGCTTAGGGCACAGGTGAGGGTACGGAAACGTGGGAGGGTCAGGCTACGTACTGATGCATGGGTCAGTGCCAGCGTACGGGCCAGGAGTAGGCTACGGTGTAGGGTAATGTGTAGGGCTGTTGGTGGGTTTTCATTGCGGGGTACGGTTAGGGTTAGGGAACGGCAAGGCTTAGGGCATAGGTGAGGTAACGGAAACGTGGGAGGGTCAGGCTACGTGCTGACGCATGGGTCAGTGCCAGCGTACGGGCAAGGAGTAGGCTACGGGGTAGGGTAAGGTCTAGGGCTGGTGGTGGGTTTCCGTTCCGGGCTAGGGTTAGTGTTAGGGAATGGCAAGGCTTAGGGCTCAGGTGAGGGTACAGAAAAGTTGGAGGTTCTGGCTACGTGCTAATGCTCGTGTCAATGCTAGCGTACGGGCCAGGAGTAGGCTACGTCGTAGAGAAAGGTGTATGGCTGGTGGTGGGTTTCTTTTCTGGGCTATGGTTAGGGATAGGGAACGGAAAGGCTTAGGGCACAGGTGAGGTTACGGAAACGTGGGAGGGTCAGTCTACGTGCTGACGCATGGGTCAGTGCCAGCATACAGGCCAGGATTAGGCTATGGCTTGGGTGTAAGTTGTAGGGTTGGTGGTGGGTTTCCGTTCCAGGCTATGGTTAGGGTTAGTGAAAGGCAAGGCTTAGGGCACAGGTGAGGATACGGAAACGTGGGAGGGTCACGCTACGTGCTGACACACGTGTCAGTGCCACAATACGGGCCAGGAGTAGGCTACGTCTTGGGGGTAAGTTGTAGGGCTGGTGGTGCGTTTCCGTTGGGGGCTAGGGTTAGGGTTAGGGAACCGCAAGGCTTTGGGCACAGGTGAGGGTACGGAAACGTGGGAGGGTTAGACAACGTGCTGACGCACGGTTCAGTGCCAGCGTCCGGGCCAGGAGTAGGCTACGGCGTAGGGTAAAGTGTAGGGCTGGTGGTGGGTTTCCATTCCGGGCTAGGGTTAGGGTTACGGAACGGCAAGGCTTAGTCCTCAGGTGAGGGTACGGAAAAGTGGGAGTGTCTCGCTACGTGCTGACGCACGGGTCAGTGCCAGTGTACAGGCCAGGAGTAGGCTATGGCGTAGGGTAAGGTGTAGGGCTGGTTGTGGGTTTCCGTTACGGGCTAGGGTTAGGGTTAGGGAACGGCAAGGCTTAGGGCACAGGTGAGGGTACAGAAATGTGCGAGGGTCAGGTTACGTGCTGACGCACGGGTCAGTGCCAGCGTACCGGCCAGGAGTAGGCTACGTCTTCGGGGTTAGGTGTAGGGCTGGTGGTGGGTTTCCGTTCCGGGCTAGGGTTAGGGTTAGGGAACGGCAAGGCTTAGGGCACAGGTGAGGGTACGGAAACATGGGAGGGTCAGGTTACGTGCTGACGCACGGTTCAGTGCCAGCGTACGGGCCAGGAATAGGCTACGGCATACGTTAAGGTGTAGGGCTGGTGGTGGGATTCCGTTCGGGGCTTGGGTTAGAGTTAGGGAAGGCCAAGGCTTAGGGCTTAGCAGAGGGTACGGAAAAGTGGGAGGGTCAGGCTACATGCTGACGCACGGGTCAGTGCCAGCTTACGGGCCAGGAGTAGGCTACGGCTTTGTGGTTAGGTGTAGGGCTGGTGGTGGGTTTCCGTTCCAGGCTAGGGTTAGTGTTAGGGAACAGCAAGGCTTACGGCACAGGTGAGGGTACGGAAACGTGGGAGGGGCAGGCTATGTGCTGACGCACGGGTCAGTGCCAGCGTACGGTCCTGCATTAGGCTATGGCTTGGGGGTTAGGTGTAGGACTTGTGGTGTGTTTCCGTTCCGTACTAGGGTTAGGGTTAGGGAACGGCAAGGCTTAGGGCACAGGTGAGGGTACGGTAATGTGGGAAGTTCAGGCTACGTGCTGACGCACAGGTCAGTGCCAGCGTATGGACCAGGAGTAGGCTACGGCTTGGGGGTAAGGTTTAGGGCTGGTGTTGGGTTTCCGTTCCGGGCTAGGGTTATGGTTAGGGAATGGCAAGGCTTAGGGCACAGGTGAGGGTAAGGGAACGTGGGAGGGTCAGGCTACGTGCTGACGCATGGGTCAGTGCCAGAGTTCGGGCCAGGAGTAGGCTACGGCATAGGGTAAGGTGTAGGTCTGGTGGTGGGTTTCCGTTCCGGGATAGGGTTAGTGTTAGGGAACGGCAATGCTTAGGGCCCAGGTGATGGTACGGAAACGTGGGAGTGTTAAACTACATGCTGACGCACGGGTCAGTGCGAGCGTACGGGCGAGGCGTAGGCTACCCAGTAGGGAAAGGTTTAGAGCTGGTGGTGGGTTTCCGTTCCGGGCTAGGTTTAGGGTTAGGGAACGGCAAGTCTTAGGGCACAGGTGAGGGTACGGAAACGTGGGAGGGTCAGGCTACGTGCTGAAGCACATGTCAGTGCCTGCGTACGGGCCAGGTGTAGGCTACGGCATAGGGAAAGGTTTAGGGCTGGTGGCTGGTTTCCGTTCCGGGCTTGGGTTAGGGTTACGGAATGGCAAGCCTTAGGGCACAGGTGACGGTACGAAAACGTGGGAGGGTCAGGCTACATGCTGACGCAAGGGTCAGTGCCACCGTATAGGCCAGGAGTAGGCTACGGCGTAGGTTAAGGGGTAGCGCAGGTGGTGGGTTTCCGTTCAGGGCTATTGTTAGGGTTAGGGAATGTCAAGGCTTAGGGCACAGGTGAGGGTACGGAAACATGGGAGGGTCAGGCTACGTACTGACGCACGTGTCAGTGCCAGCGTACGGGCCAGGAGTAGGCTACGGCGTAGGGTAAGGTGTAGGGCTAGTTGTGGGTTTCCGTTCTGGGCTACATTTAGGGTTAGGGAACGGCAAAGCTTAGGGTACATGTGAGGGTACGGAAACGTGGGAGGGTCAGGCTACGTGCTGACGCACGGGTCAGTGCCAGTGTACAGGGCAGGAGTAGGCTACGGCTTGTGGGTAAGGTTTAGAGCTGGTGGTGGGTTTCCGTTCGGGGCTAGGGTTAGGGTTAGGGAACGGCAAGGCTTACGGCACAGGTGAGGGTACGGAAACGTGGGAGGGTCAGGCTACGTGCTGACGCACGGGTCAGTGCCCGCGTACGGGCCAGGTGTAGGCTACGACATATGGTAAGGTGTAGGGCTGCTGGTGGTTTTCCGTTCTGGCTAGGGTTAGGGTTAGGGAACGGCAAGGCTTAGGGTACAGGTTAGGGTACGGAAATGTGGGAGGGTCAGGCTACGTGCTGACGCACGCGTCAGTGTCAGCATACGGGCCACGAGTAGGCTACGGCTTGGGGGTAAGGTGTAGAGCTGGTGGTGGGTTTCCTTTCTGGGCTAGGGTTAGTGTTAGGAACGGCCAGGCTTAGGGCACAGTTGAGGATCCTGAAACGTGGGAGGGTCAGGCTACTTGCTGACGCACGTGTCAGTGCCAGAGTACGGGCCAGGAGTAGGCTACGGCTTTGGGTTAAGGTGTAGGGCTGGTGGTGGGTTTCCATTCCGGGCTAGGGTTAGGGTTATGGAATGGCAAGTCTTAGTGCTCAGGTGAGGGTACGGAAACGTGGGAGGGTCAGGCTACGTGCTGACGCACGGGTGAGTGCCAGCATACAGGCCAGGAGTAGGCTACGGCGGAGGGTAATGTCTAGGGATGGTGGTGGGTTTCCGTTCCGGTATAGGGTTAGGGTTAGGGAACGTCAAGGTTTAGGGCACAGGTGAAGGTACGGAAACGTGGGAGCGTCAGGCTACGTACTGATGCATGGGTCAGTGCCAGCGTACGGGCCAGGAGTAGGCTACGGCGTAGGGTAAGGTGGAGGGCTGGTGGTGGGTTGGCATTGTGGTCCACGGTTAGGGTTAGGGAACGGCAAGGCTTAGGGCACAGGTGAGGGTACGGAAACGTGGGAGGGTCAGGCTACGTGCTGACGCACTGGTCAGTGCCATCGTATGGGCAAGGAGTAGGCTACGGTGTAGGGTAAGGTGTAGGGCTGGTGGTGGGTTTCCGTTCCGGGCTAGGTTTAGGGTTACGGAACGGCAAGGCTTAGGGCACGGGTGAGGGTACGGAAACGTGGGAGGGTCAGGCTACTTGCTGATGCTCAGGTTAGTGCCACCGATCGGGCCAGGAGTAGGCTACGGCTTGGGGGTAAGGTGCAGGGCTGGTGGTGTGTTTCCGTTCCGGGCTAGGGTTAGGGTTACGGAACGGCAAGGCTTAGGGCACAGGTGAGGGTACGGAAACGTGGGAGGGTCAGGCTACATGCTGACGCAAGTGTCAGTGCCACCGTACAGGCCAAGAGTAGGCTACGGCATAGGGTAACGTGTAGGGATGGTGGTGGGTTTCCGTTCCGGGCTAGGGTTAGGGTTAGGGAACGGCAAGGCTTAGGGCACAGGTTAGGGTACAGAAACGTGGGAGAGTCAGGCTACGTGCTGACGCACGTGTCAGTGCCAGCGTACCGGCCAGGAGTAGGCTACGGCTTGGGGGTTAGGTGTAGGGCTGGTGGTGGGTTTCCGTTCAGGGCTAGGGTTAGGGTTAGGGAACGGCAAGGCTTAGTTCACAGGTGAGGGTACGGAAACGTGGGAGGGTCAGGATACGTGCTGACGCACAGGTCAGTGCCAGCGTACGGGCCATGAATAGGCTATGGCATGGAGTTTAGGTGTAGGGCTGGTGGTGTGTTTCCGTTCGGTACTAGGGTTAGGGTTAGGGAACGGCAAGCCTTAGGGCACAGGTGAGGGTACGGAAATGTGTGAAGGTCAGGCTACGTGCTGACGCACGGTCAGTGCCAACGTACGGGCCAGGAGTAGGCTACGGCGTAGGGTAAGGTGTAGGGCTGGTGCAGGGTTTCCATTCCGGGCTAGGGTTAGGTTTAGGGAACAGCAAGACTTAGGGCACAGGTGAGGGTACGGAAACGTGGTAGGGTCAGGCTACGTGCTGACGCAAGGGTCAGTGCCAGCGTGCGGGCCAGGAGTAGGCTACGGCGTAGGGTAAGGTTTAGGGCTTGTGGTGGGTTTCCGTTCAGGGCTAGTGTTAGGGTTAGGGAACGGCAAGGCATAGGGCACAGGTGAGGGTACAGAAACGTGGGAGGGTCAGGCTACATGCTGACGCACGGGTCAGTGCCAGCGTACGGGCCAGGAGTAGGCTATGGCTTGTGGGTAAGCTGTAGGGCTGGTGGTGTGTTTCCTTTTCGGAATAGGGTTAGGGTTAGGGAACGGCAAGGCTTAGGGCACAGGTGAGGGTACGGAAACGTGTGAGGGCCAGGCTACGTGCTGACGCGCGGGTTAGTGCCAGCGTATGGGCCAGGAGTAGGCTACGGCGTAGGGTAAGGTGTAGGGCTGGTGGTGGGTTTCCGTTCCTGGCTAGGGTTAGGGTGAGGGAACGGTAAGGCTTAGGGCACAGGTGAGGGTACGGAAACGTGGGAGTGTCAGGCTACGAGATGACGCACAGGCCAGTGCCAACGTACAGGCCAGGAGTAGGCTACGGCGTAGGGTAATGTCTAGGGATGGTGGTGGGTTTCCGTTCCGGGCTAGGGTTAGGGTTAGGGAACGTCAAGGTTTAGGGCACAGGTGAGGGTACGGAAACGTGGGAGGGTCAGGCTACGTACTGATGCATGGGTCCGTGCCAGCGTACGGGCCAGGAGTAGGCTACGGTGTAGGGTAACGTGTAGGGCTGTGGGTGGGTTTTCATTGCGGGGTACGGTTAGGGTTAGGGAACGGCAAGGCTTAGGGCATAGGTGAGGTAACGGAAACGTGGGAGGGTCAGGCTACGTGCTGACGCACGGGTCAGTGCCAGCGTACGGGCAAGGAGTAGGCTACGGGGTAGGGTAAGGTCTAGGGCTGGTGGTGGGTTTCCGTTCCGGGCTAGGGTTAGTGTTAGGGAAAGGCAAGGCTTAGGGCTCAGGTGAGGGTACAGAAAAGTTGGAGGTTCAGGCTACGTGCTAATGCACGTGTCAATGCTAGCGTACGGGCCAGGAGTAGGCTACGTCGTAGAGAAAGGTGTATGGCTGGTGGTGGGTTTCCTTTCAGGGCTAGGGTTAGGGATAGGGAACGGAAAGGCTTAGGGCACAGGTGAGGTTACGGAAACGTGGGAGGGTCAGGCTACGTGCTGACGCATGGGTCAGTGCCAGCATATAGGCCAGGATTAGGCTATGGCTTGGGTGTAAGTTGTAGGGTTGGTGGTGGGTTTCCGTTCCAGGCTATGGTTAGGGTTAGTGAAAGGCAAGGCTTAGGGCACAGGTGAGGATACGGAAACGTGGGAGGTTCACGCTACGTGCTGACGCACGTGTCAGTGCCACAATACGGGCCAGGAGTAGGCTACGGCTTGGGGGTAAGTTGTAGGGCTGGTGGTGCATTTCCGTTGGGGGCTAGGGTTAGGGTTAGGGAACCGCAAGGCTTAGGGCACAGGTGAGGGTACGGAAACGTGGGAGGTTTAGACAACGTGCTGACGCACGGTTCAGTGCCAGCGTCCGGGCCAGGAGTAGGCTACGGTGTTGGGTAAAGTGTAGGGCTGGTGGTGGGTTTCCATTCCGGGCTAGGGTTAGGGTTACGGAACGGCAAGGCTTAGTCCTCAGGTGAGGGTACGGAAAAGTGGGAGTGTCTCGCTACGTGCTGACGCACGGGTCAGTGCCAGCGTACAGGCCAGGAGTAGGCTACGGCGTAGGGTAAGGTGTAGGGCTGGTGGTGGGTTTCCGTTACGGGCTAGGGTTAGGGTTAGGGAACGGCAAGGCTTAGGGCACAGGTGAGGGTACAGAAATGTGCGAGGGTCAGGTTACGTGCTGACGCACGGGTCAGTGCCAGCGTACCGGCCAGGAGTAGGCTACGTCTTCGGGGTTAGGTGTAGGGCTGGTGGTTGGTTTCCGTTCCGGGCTAGGGTTAGGGTTAGGGAACGGCAAGTCTTAGGGCACAGGTGATGGTACGGAAACGTGGGAGGGTCAGGCTAAGTGCTGACGGATGGGCCAGTGCCAGCGTACAGGCCAGGAGTAGGCTATGTCGTAGGGTATGGTCTAGGGCTGGTGATGGTTTTCCATTCCGGGCTAGGGTTAGGGTTAGGGAACGGCAAGGCTTTGGGCACAGGTGAGGGTACGGAAACGTGGGCGGGTCAGGCTACGTGCTGACGCACGGGTCAGTGCCAACGTACCGGCCAGGAGTAGTCCACGGTTTGGGGGTTAGGTGTAGGGCTGGTGGTGGGTTTCCGGTCCGGGCTAGGGTTAGTGTTAGGGAACAGCAAGGCTTAGGGCACAGGTGAGGGTACGGAAACTTGGGAGGGTCAGGCTACGTGCTGACGCACGGATCAGTTCCAGCGTACGGGCCAGGAGTAGGCTATGTCTTGGGGGTTAGGTGTAGGGCTTGTGGTGTGTTTCCATTCCGTACTAGGGTTAGGGTTAGGGAACGGCAAGGCTTAGGGCACAGGTGACGTTACGGTAATGTGGGAAGGTCAGGCTACGTGCTGACGCACAAATCAGAGCCCGCGTATGGACCAGGAGTAGGCTACGGCTTGGGGGTACGCTGTAGGGCTTGTGGTGGGTTTCCTTTCCAGGCTAGGGTTAGGGTTAGGGAACGGCAAGGCTTAGGGCACAGGTGAGGGTACGGCAAAATGGCAGGGTCAGGATACGTGCTGATGAAAGGTTCAGTGCCTGCGTACGGGCCAGGAATAGGCTACGGCATAGGGAAAGGTATAGGGCTGGTGGTGGGTTTCTGTTCCGGGCTAGGGTTAGGATTAGGGAACGGCAAGGCTTAGGAGTTACCAGGCTGCCACCTGTAAAGAAGAGGATGCGTCACCCATAACGTCTGCTGAAATTTCTCTCCGGGCTGAGGTGAGGAAGGAAAAAAAGGAGTGTGGGCCGGGACAGGAGGGGTATCTCAGGCAGGAAAATGGAAAGCTTCCAGAAGAGCGCCTGTGGCCAGGACCATCCTGGCTGGCCTGCAGGCACCAAGTGGGCCTGTGTGCTGTCACTGGTGTGGCTCCATTGCCCTTCCTCTAGGCTTTCAAGCCCTTGTACATATTCAGGTGTTTTACCTGGGAAGGGTGGGAACAGTTCAGCAGCAGCTGGCCTGGGGCTCAGCACACGTTTACTCACAGACGCCTCGGCACGGTCCCACAGCTTGGCAATGAGGACCCTCCTTGCGTGGGGGGTGGGTTGCTGGCTGTATGGGAGATGATTCCCCACCTCTGACCAATTTCAGAATTGTTGACCGCTGGAGCAAGTGCCCTGATAGGGTTTTCCTGTGTATAACTGGTGGGTTCAGGTTTTTTTTTTCTTTTACGGTTCAAGTTAGATTTTATTCCTCTTTTATGTATTTATAGATATAAGCATGGAAATAATTCATTCCTATAAATACATCTGTGTGACGGGAAGAACTTTTTTCTGTTTTATTTTTAAATTTTATTTTTTAAAATTTTGAAATTTAATTTTATTTATTTTTTTTATACAGCAGGTTATTATTAGTTATGTATTGTATGCATATACATGTATACAGGTCAATCCCAATCTCCCAACTCATCCCACCACCACCACCCCATGGCTTCCCACACTTGGTGTCCATACGTTTGTTCTCTACCTCTGTGTCTCTATTTCTTCCCTGCAAACCAGTTCATCTGTACCATTTTTTAGGTTCCACGTATATGCATTAATATACAATATTTGTTTTCCTCTTTCTGACTTACTTCATTCTGTATGACAGTCTCTAGATCCATCGATGTCTCTACAAATAACCCAGTTTCATTCCTTTTTATGGCTGAGTAATATTCCATTTTATATATGTACCACATCTTTATCCATTCTTCTGTCTGTGGGCATTTAGGTTGCTTCCATTACCTGGCTATTGTAAATAGTGCTGCAATGAACATTGTGGTGAATGTGCCTTTTTGAAATACGGTTTTCTCTGGGTATATGCCCAGAAGTGGGATTGCTGGATCAGATGGTAATTCAATTTCTACTTTTTTTAAGGAAACTCCATACTGTTCTCCATAGTGACTGTATCAATTTACATTCCCACCAATAGTGGAAGAGGGCTCGTTTTGTCCACACCCTCCCCAGAATTTGTTGTTTGTAGATTTTCTGATGATGCCGATTCTAACAGGTGTGAGGTGATACTTCATTGTAGTTTTGATTTGCATTTCTCTAATAATTAGTGCTGTTGAGCAGTTTTTCATGTGCGTCTTGGCCATCTCTGTGTCTTCTTTGAAGAAACGTCTCTTTAGATCTTCTGCCCATTTTTGTATTGGGTTGTTTGTTTTTTTAATATTAAGCTGCATGAGCTATTTATATATATTGGAGGTTAAACCTCTGTCCATTGATTCGTTTGCAACGATTTTCGCCCGTTCAAAGGGATGCCTTTTTCAATTCCCGTTTTTTTAACAAAAAAGGAAAGAAAGGAAAAGAAGGAGAACACTAATGTGCGTAAAATATGCCTTTTGAAACGGTTGTTTTTAAATATGGACGTCCTTTGAATTTTTTGGTCGATATGTGACCCCAGGATTTGTTTTCAGGGCAGGTGTCATTTACAGGCCTGCAATGATTTTGAATATTAATGGACCATTAGCGCTGGGATTAAAGCTGCTGTTGTGTGAAACGGCCACAAGGTGGCAGCAGTTCTCCCTTACCAAATCTGGTTAGTAGGGCAACAGAGCCTCAATGGAAGTCGCGTTCTAGATTGTAATTTAGAATGGAATGTGCCAGGAGAAATCCCCTCAAGTTTGTCTCACTACTTCTTGTTCGTGTTTTTAATTTAATATTTTTTTTATTTTTTATTACAGCAAGTTTGATTACAATGTTTGGCTTGTTGTAGGTGTGGAAGATGTGGTTCTTTTACACATATACAGATGTCTGTTCTTCCTGGGATCCTTTTCCCATGTACGTTATGACAGAATGTTGAGTAGTCCTCTCTTGGTATTCTGTAGGTCTTTGGTGATTATATATGTCACCTGTGTTTGTATATGTCTGTTAACCCCGATATCGTAAGGAAACCAATCCTCACACCTCTCCATTGGTGAACCATAAGTTTGTTTAATGAATCTGTGATTGCCCTTCTCCGTGGAAATATCTGCCCTGGTATCCATTTTTAGGTAACACCTATAAGTGATATGATATGTGTCTTTCACTTTCTGACTTACTACATGTCACGTGATTACGTCTAGACTCATCTACGGTGCTGCAAATGGCATTGTGTCCTTTTTTTCCTTGGCTTCTATTCTGCCTTACTGAGGTCCAATTTCAACAATGTGATTCCCTGAGGGTTGTGGATTAGCTGACCTGGGCAGCCTTACCCTGCCGGCCTGCCCTCCCCAGGTGTGCCTCTTTGAGGTCAATATAAACAGCGCTCCAGGCAGCAATAGCCCCTGAGGCTGTGCCTGACTCCATATTCTCTTCCCCGTCAGCAGTCTCGTGGCTGTGCTGGTGGGAGGGAGTGAGGGGCCACAGCTTTGTGAGTGGCCCGGTTTGAGTGCGACTCTGCTGGCCTTTCTGCAGGAGTTGCCATGCTGCCAACTGTATAGAAGAGGATGTGTCACCCATACTTCCGCTGCAATTTCTCTCCGGACAGAGGTGAGGAAGGAAAAAAGCAGTGGGGGCCGGGACAGGAGGGGTATCTCAGGCAGGGCAATGGAAAGCTTCCGGAAGAGCGCCCGGGGCAAGACCACCCTGGCTGGCCTGCAGGCACCAAGTTGGCCTGCGTGCTGTCGCTGTTGTGGCTCGACGGCCCTTCCTCTAGGCTTTCAAGCCCTTGTACATATTCAGGTGTTTTACCTGGGAAGGGTGGGAACAGTTCAGCAGCAGCTGGCCTGGGGCTCAGCTCACGTTTACTCACAGATGCCTCGGCACGGTCCCCCAGCTTTGCAATGAGGACGCTCCTTGCGTGGGGGGTGGGTTGCTGGCTGTATGGGAGATGGTTTCCCACCTCTGACCAATTTCAGAATTGTTTACCGCTGGAGCAAGTGCGCTGATAGGGTTTTCCTCTGTATAACTCATGGGTTCAGGTGTTTTTTTCTTTTATGGTTCAAGTTAGATTTTATTCCTCTTTTATATATTTATAAATATAAGCATAGAAATAATTCATTCCTATAAATACATCTGTGTGACGGGAAGAACTTTTTTCTGTTTTATTTTTAAATTTTATTTTTTAAAATTTTGAAATTTAATTTTATTTTTTTTATACAGCACGTTATTATTAGTTATGTATTTTATGCATATACATGTATACAGGTCAATCCCAATCTCCCAACTCATCCCACCACCACCACCCCATGGCTTCCCACCCTTGGTGTCCATACGTTTGTTCTCTACGTCTGTGTCTCTATTTCCTCTCTGCAAACCAGTCCATCTGTACCATTTTTTAGGTTCCACATATATGCATTAATATACAGTATTTCGTTTCCCCTTTCTGACTTACTTCATTCTGTATGACAGCCTCTCGATCCATCGATGTCTCTACAAATGACCCAGTTTCATTCCTTTTTATGGCCGAGTAATATTCCTTTTTATATATGTACCACATCTTTATCCATTCATCTGTCTGTGGGCATTTAGGTTGCCTCCATTACCTGGCTATTGTAAATAGTGCTGCAACGAACATTGTGGTGAATGTGCCTTTTTGAAATACGGTTTTCTCTGGGTATATGCCCAGAAGTGGGATTGCTGGATCAGATGGTAATTCTATTTCTAGTTTTTTTAAGGAAACTCCATACTGTTCTCCATAGTGACTGTATCAATTTACATTCCCACCAATAGTGGAAGAGGGCTCCTTTTGTCCACACCCTCCCCAGAATTGGTTGTTTGTAGATTTTCTGATGATGCCGATTCTAACAGGTGTGAGGTGATACCTCATTGTAGTTTTGATTTGCATTTCTCTAATAATTAGTGCTGTTGAGCAGCTTTTCATGTGCGTCTTGGCCATCTCTGTGTCTTCTTTGAAGAAACGTCTCTTTAGATCTTCTGCCCATTTTTGTATTGGGTTGTTTGTTTTTTTTAATATTAAGCTGCATGAGCTGTTTATATATATTGGAGATTAAACCTCTGTCCATTGATTCGTTTGCACCGATTTTCGCCCATTCTGAGGGATGCCATTTTCCATTCCCGTGTTTTTTAACAAAAAAGGAAAGAAAGGAAAAGAAGCAGAACACTAATGTGCGTAAAATATGCCTTTTGAAACGGTCCTTTTGAAATATGGACGTCCTTTGAATTTTTTGTTCGATATGTGACCCCAGGATTTGTTTTCAGGGCAGGTGTCATTTACAGGCCTGCAATGATTTTGAATATCAACTGACCATTAGCGCTGGGATTAAAGCTGCTGTTGTGTGAAACGGCCACAAGGTGGCAGCATTTCTCCCTTACCAAATCTGGTTACTAGGGCAAGAGAGCCTCAGTGGAAGTGGTGTTCTAGATTGTAATTTAGAATGGAATGTGCCAGGAGAAAGCCCCTCAAGTTTGTCTCACTACTTCTTGTTCGTGTTTTTAATTTAATTTTTTGTATTTTTTATTACAGCAAGTTTGATTACAATGTTTGGCTTGCTGTAGGTGTGGAAGATGTGGTTCTTTTACACATATACAGATGTCTGTTCTTCCTGGGATCCATTTCCCATGTACGTTATGACAGAATGTTGAGTAGTCCTGTCTTGGTATTCTGTAGGTCTTTGGTGATTATATATGTCACCTGTGTTTGTATATGTCTGTTAACCCCGATATCGTAATGAAACCAATCCTCACACCTTTCCATTGGTGAACCATAAGTTTGTTTAATGAATCTGTGATTGCCCTTCTCCGTGGAAATATCTGCCCTGCTATCCATTTTTAGGTAACACCTATAAGTGATATGATATGATATGTGTCTTTCACTTTCTGACTTACTACAAGTCACGTGATTACTTCTTGACTCATTTACGGTGCTGCAAATGGCATTGTGTCCTTTTTTTCCTTGGCTTCTATTCTGCCTTAGTGAGGTCCATTTTCAACAATGTGATTCCCTGAGGGTTGTGGATTATCTGACCTGGGCAGCCTTACCCTGCCGGCCCGCCCTCCCCAGGTGTGCCTCGTTGAGGTCAATATAAACAGAGCTCCAGGCAGCAATAGCCCCTGAAGCTGTGCCTGACTCCATATTCTCTGCCCCGTCAGCAGTCTCGGGTCTGTGCTGGTGGGAGGGAGTGAGGGGCCACAGCTTTGTGGGTGGCCTGGTGTGAGTGGGGCTCTGCTGGCCTTTCTGCAGGAGTTGCCAGGCTGCCGCCTGTAAAGAAGAGGATGTGTCACACATACCTTCCGCTGGAATTCCTCTCCGGACAGAGGTGAGGAAGGAAAAAAGCAGTGGGGGCCGGGACAGGAGGTGTATCTCAGGCAGGGCAATGGAAAGCTTCTGGAAGAGCGCCCGGGGCCAAGACCACCCTGGCTGGCCTGCAGGCACCAAGTTGGCCTGCGTGCTGTCCCTGGTGTGGCTCGATGGCCCTTCCTCTAGGCTTTCAAGCCCTTGTACATATTCAGATGTTTTACCTGGGAAGGGTGGGAACAGTTCAGCAGCAGCTGGCCTGGGGCTCAGCTCACGTTTACTCACAGATGCCTCGGCACGGTCCCCCAGCTTTGCAATGAGGACGCTCCTTGCGTGGGGCGTGGGTTGCTGGCTGTATGGGAGATGGTTTCCCACCTCTGACCAATTTCAGAATTGTTTACCGCTGGAGCAAGTGCGCTGATAGGGTTTTCCTCTGTATAACTCATGGGTTCAGGTGTTTTTTTCTTTTATGGTTCAAGTTAGATTTTATTCCTCTTTTATATATTTATAGATATAAGCATGGAAATAATTCATTCCTATAAATACATCTGTGTGACGGGAAGAACTTTTTTCTCTTTTATTTTTAAATTTTATTTTTTAAAATTTTGAAATTCAATTTTATTTTTTTTATACAGCACGTTATTATTAGTTATGTATTTTATGCATATACATGTATACAGGTCAATCCCAATCTCCCAACTCATCCCACCACCACCACCCCATGGCTTCCCACACTTGGTGTCCATAAGTTTGTTCTCTACCTCTGTGTCTCTATTTCTTCCCTGCAAACCAGTTCATCTGTACCATTTTTTAGGTTCCACATATATGCATTAATATACAGTATTTGTTTTCCTCTTTCTGACTTACTTCATTCTGTATGACAGTCTCTCGATCCATCGATGTCTCTACAAATGACCCAGTTTCATTCCTTTTTATGGCCGAGTAATATTTCATTTTATATATGTACCACATCTTTATCCATTCATCTGTCTGTGGGCATTTAGGTTGCTTCCATTACCTGGCTATTGTAAATAGTGCTGCAACGAACATTGTGGTGAATGTGCCTTTTTGATTTACGGTTTTCTCTGGGTATATGCCCAGAAGTGGGATTGCTGGATCAGATGGTAATTCTATTTCTAGTTTTTTTAAGGAAACTCCATACTGTTCTCCATAGTGACTGTATCAATTTACATTCCCACCAATAGTGGAAGAGGGCTCCTTTTGTCCACACCCTCCCCAGAATTGGTTGTTTGTAGATTTTCTGATGATGCCGATTCTAACAGGTGTGATGTGATACCTCATTGTATATTTGATTTGCATTTCTCTAATAATTAGTGCAGTTGAGCAGCTTTTCATGTGCGTCTTGGCCATCTCTGTCTTCTTTGAAGAAACGTCTCTTTAGATCTTCTGCCCATTTTTGTATTGGGTTGTTTGTTTTTTTAATATTAAGCTGCATGAGCTGTTTATATATATTGGAGATTAAACCTCTGTCCATTGATTCGTTTGCAATGATTTTTGCCCATTCTGAGGGATGCCTTTTTCCATTCCCGTTTTTTCTAACAAAAAAGGAAAGAAAGGAAAAGAAGCAGAACACTAATGTGCGTAAAATATGCCTTTTGAAACGGTCGTTTTGAAATATGGACGTCCTTTGAATTTTTTGGTCGATATGTGACCCCAGGATTTGTTTTCAGGGCAGGTGTCATTTACAGGCCTGCAATGATTTTGAATATCAACTGACCATTAGCGCTGGGATTAAAGCTGCTGTTGTGTGAAACGGCCACAAGGTGGCAGCAGTTCACCCTTACCAAATCTGGTTACTAGGGCAAGAGAGCCTCAGTGGAAGTGGTGTTCTAGATTGGAATTTAGAATGGAATGTGCCAGGAGAAAGCCCCTCACGTTTGTCTCACTACTTCTTGTTCGTGTTTTTAATTTAATTTTTTTATTTTTTATTACAGCAAGTTTGATTACAATGTTTGGCTTGTTGTAGGTGTGGAAGATGTGGTTCTTTTACACATATACAGATGTCTGTTCTTCCTGGGATCCTTTTCCCATGTACGTTATGACAGAATGTTGAGTAGTCCTCTCTTGGTATTCTGTAGGTCTTTGGTGATTATATATGTCACCTGTGTTTGTATATGTCTGTTAACCCCGATATCGTAATGAAACCAATCCTCACACCTTTCCATTGGTGAACCATAAGTTTGTTTAATGAATCTGTGATTGCCCTTCTCCGTGGAAATATCTGCCCTGGTATCCATTTTTAGGTAACACCTATAAGTGATATGATATGATATGTGTCTTTCACTTTCTGACTTACTACAAGTCACGTGATTACTTCTAGACTCATTTACGGTGCTGCAAATGGCATTGTGTCCTTTTTTTCCTTGGCTTCTATTCTGCCTTAGTGAGGTCCATTTTCAACAATGTGATTCCCTGAGGGTTGTGGATTATCTGACCTGGGCAGCCTTACCCTGCCGGCCCGCCCTCCCCAGGTGTGCCTCGTTGAGGTCAATATAAACAGCACTCCAGGCAGCAATAGCCCCTGAAGCTGTGCCTGACTCCATATTCTCTGCCCCGTCAGCAGTCTCGGGTCTGTGCTGGTGGGAGGGAATGAGGGGCCACAGCTTTGTGGGTGGCCTGGTGTGAGTGGGGCTCTGCTGGCCTTTCTGCAGGAGTTGCCAGGCTGCCGCCTGTAAAGAAGAGGATGTGTCACCCATACCTTCCACTGGAATTCCTCTCCGGACAGAGGTGAGGAAGGAAAAAAGCAGTGGGGGCCGGGACAGGAGGTGTATCTCAGGCAGGGCAATGGAAAGCTTCTGGAAGAGTGCCCGGGGCCAAGACCACCCTGGTGGCCTGCAGGCACCAAGTTGGCCTGCGTGCTGTCCCTGGTGTGGCTCGACGGCCCTTCCTCTAGGCTTTCAAGCCCTTGTACATATTCAGGTGTTTTACCTGGGATGGGTGGGAACAGTTCAGCAGCAGCTGGCCTGGGGCTCAGCTCACGTTTACTCACAGATGCCTCGGCACGGTCCCCCAGCTTTGCAATGAGGACGCTCCTTGCGTGGGGGGTGGGTTGCTGGCTGTATGGGAGATGGTTTCCCACCTCTGACCAATTTCAGAATTGTTTACCGCTGGAGCAAGTGCGCTGATAGGGTTTTCCTCTGTATAACTCATGGGTTCAGGTGTTTTTTTCTTTTATGGTTCAAGTTAGATTTTATTCCTCTTTTATATATTTATAGATATAAGCATGGAAATAATTCATTCCTATAAATACATCTGTGTGACGGGAAGAACTTTTTTCTCTTTTATTTTTAAATTTTATTTTTTAAAATTTTGAAATTCAATTTTATTTTTTTTATACAGCACGTTATTATTAGTTATGTATTTTATGCATATACATGTATACAGGTCAATCCCAATCTCCCAACTCATCCCACCACCACCACCCCATGGCTTCCCACACTTGGTGTCCATACGTTTGTTCTCTACCTCTGTGTCTCTATTTCTTCCCTGCAAACCAGTTCATCTGTACCATTTTTTAGGTTCCACATATATGCATTAATATACAGTATTTGTTTTCCTCTTTCTGACTTACTTCATTCTGTATGACAGTCTCTCGATCCATCGATGTCTCTACAAATGACCCAGTTTCATTCCTTTTTATGGCCGAGTAATATTTCATTTTATATATGTACCACATCTTTATCCATTCATCTGTCTGTGGGCATTTAGGTTGCTTCCATTACCTGGCTATTGTAAATAGTGCTGCAACGAACATTGTGGTGAATGTGCCTTTTTGATTTACGGTTTTCTCTGGGTATATGCCCAGAAGTGGGATTGCTGGATCAGATGGTAATTCTATTTCTAGTTTTTTTAAGGAAACTCCATACTGTTCTCCATAGTGACTGTATCAATTTACATTCCCACCAATAGTGGAAGAGGGCTCCTTTTGTCCACACCCTCCCCAGAATTGGTTGTTTGTAGATTTTCTGATGATGCCGAGTCTAACAGGTGTGAGGTGATACCTCATTGTAGTTTTGATTTGCATTTCTCTAATAATTAGTGCTGTTGAGCAGCTTTTCATGTGCGTCTTGGCCATCTCTGTGTCTCCTTTGAAGAAACGTCTCTTTAGATCTTCTGCCCATTTTTGTATTGGGTTGTTTGTTTTTTTAATATTAAGCTGCATGAGCTGTTTATATATATTGGAGATTAAACCTCTGTCCATTGATTCGTTTGCAACGATTTTTGCCCATTCTGAGGGATGCCTTTTTCCATTCCCGTTTTTTCTAACAAAAAAGGAAAGAAAGGAAAAGAAGCAGAACACTAATGTGCGTAAAATATGCCTTTTGAAACGGTCGTTTTGAAATATGGACGTCCTTTGAATTTTTTGGTCGATATGTGACCCCAGGATTTGTTTTCAGGGCAGGTGTCATTTACAGGCCTGCAATGATTTTGAATATCAACTGACCATTAGTGCTGGGATTAAAGCTGCTGTTGTGTGAAACGGCCACAAGGTGGCAGCAGTTCACCCTTACCAAATCTGGTTACTAGGGCAAGAGAGCCTCAGTGGAAGTGGTGTTCTAGATTGGAATTTAGAATGGAATGTGCCAGGAGAATGCCCCTCAAGTTTGTCTCACTACTTCTTGTTCGTGTTTTTAATTTATTTTTTTTTATTTTTTATTACAGCAAGTTTGATTACAATGTTTGGCTTGTTGTAGGTGTGGAAGATGTGGTTCTTTTACACATATACAGATGTCTGTTCTTCCTGGGATCCTTTTCCCATGTACGTTATGACAGAATGTTGAGTAGTCCTCTCTTGGTATTCTGTAGGTCTTTGGTGATTATATATGTCACCTGTGTTTGTATATGTCTGTTAACCCCGATATTGTAATGAAACCAATCCTCACACCATTCCATTAGTGAACCATAAGTTTGTTTAATGAATCTGTGATTGCCCTTCTCCGTGGAAATATCTGCCCTGGTATTCATTTTTAGGTAACACCTATAAGTGATATGATATGATATGTGTCTTTCACTTTCTGACTTACTACAAGTCACGTGATTACTTCTAGACTCATTTACGGTGCTGCAAATGGCATTGTGTCCTTTTTTTCCCTGGCTTCTCTTCTGCCTTAGCGAGGTCCATTTTCACCAATGTGATTCCCTGAGGGTTGTTGATTAGCTGACCTGGGCAGCCTTACCCTGCCGGCCCGCCCTCCCCAGGTGTGCCTCGTTGAGGTCAATATAAACAGCGCTCCAGGCAGCAATAGCCCCTGAAGCTGTGCCTGACTCCATATTCTCTGCCCCGTCAGCAGTCTCGGAGCTGTGCTGGTGGGAGGGAGTGAGGGGCCACAGCTTTGTGGGTGGCCCGGTGTGAGTGGGAATCTGCTGGCCTTTCTGCAGGAGTTGCCAGGCTGCCACCTGTAAAGAAGAGAATGTGTCACCCATACCTTCCGCTGGAATTTCTCTCCGGACAGAGGTGAGGAAGGAAAAAAGCAGTGGGGGCCGGGAGAGGAGTGGTATATCAGGCAGGGCAATGGAAAGCTTCCGGAAGATCGTCCAGGGCCAGGACCACCCTGGCTGGACTGCAGGCACCAAGTTGGCCTGCGTGCTGTTGCTGGTGTGGCTCGACGGCCCTTCCTCTAGGCTTTCAAGCCCTTGTACATATTCAGGTGTTTTACCTGGGAAGGGTGGGAACAGTTCAGCAGCAGCTGGCCTGGGGCTCAGCTCACGTTTACTCACAGATGCCTCGGCACGGTCCCCAAGCTTTGCAATGAGGACGCTCCTTGCGTGGGGGGTGGGTTGCTGGCTGTATGGGAGATGGTTCCCCACCTCTGACCAATTTCAGAATTGTTTACCGCTGGAGCAAGTGCCCTGATAGGTTTTTCCTCTGAATAACACGTGGGTTCACTTTTTTTTTCTTTTATGTTTCAAATTAGAATTTATTCCTTTTATGTATTTATAGATATATAAGCATGGAAATAATTCATTCCTATAAATACATCTGTGTGACGGGAAGAAGTTTTTTATCTTTTATTTCTAAATTTTATTTTTTAAAATTTTGAAATTTAATTTTATTTATTTTTTTATACAGCACGTTATTATTAGTTATGTATTTTATGCATATACATGTATTCAGGTCAATCCCAATCTCCCAACTCATCCCACCAGCACCACCCCATGGCTTCCCACACTTGGTGTCCAAACGTTTGTTCTCTACCTCTGTGTCTCTATTTCTTCCCTGCAAACCAGTTCATCTGTACCATTTTTTAGGCTCCACATATATGCATTAATATACAATATTTGTTTTCCACTTTCTGACTTACTTCATTCTGTATGACAGTCTCTCGATCCATCGATGTCTCTACAAATGACCCAGTTTCATTCCTTTTTATGGCCGAGTAGTATTCCATTTTATATACGTACCACATCTTTATCCATTCATCTGTCTGTGGGCATTTAGGTTGCTTCCATTACCTGGCTATTGTAAATAGTGCTGCAACGAAAATTGTGGTGAATGTCCCTTTTTGATTTACGGTTTTCTCTGGGCATATGCCCAGAAGTGGGATTGCTGGATCAGATGGTAATTCTATTTCTAGTTTCTTTAACGAAACTCCATACTGTTCTCCATAGTGACTGTATCAATTTACATTCCCACCAATAGTGGAAGAGGGCTCCTTTTGTCCACACCCTCCCCAGAATTGGTTGTTTGTAGATTTTTTGATGATGCCGATTCTAACAGGTGTGAGGTGATACCTCATTGTAGTTTTGATTTGCATTTCTCTAAAAATTAGTGCTGTTGAGCAGCTTTTCATGTGCATCTTGGCCATCTCTGTGTCTCCTTTGAAGAAACGTCTCTTTAGATCTTCTGCCCATTTTTGTATTGGGTTGTTTGTTTTTTTTAATATTAAGCTGCATGAGCTGTTTATATATATTGGAGATTAAACCTCTGTCCATTGATTCGTCTGCAACGATTTTCGCCCATTCTGAGGGATGCGTTTTTCCATTCCCGTTTTTTTTAACAAAAAAGGAAAGAAAGGAAAAGAAGCAGAACACTAATGTGAGTAAAATATGCCTTTTGAAACGGTCGTTTTGAAATATGGACGTTCTTTGAATTTTTTGGTCGATATGTGACCCCAGGATTTGTTTTCAGGGCAGGTGTCATTTACAGGCCTGCAATGATTTTGAATATGAACTGACCATTAGCACTGGGATTAAAGCTGCTGTTGTGTGAAACGGCCACAAGGTGGCAGCAGTTCTCCCTTGCCAAATCTGGTTACTAGGGCAAGAGAGCCTCAGTGGAAGTGGTGTTCTAGATTCGAATTTAGAATGGAATGTGCCAGGAGAAAGCCCCTCAAGTTTGTCTCACTACTTCTTGTTCGTGTTTTTAATTTAATTTTTTTATATTTTTTATTACAGCAAGGTTGATTACAATGTTTGGCTTGTTGTAGGTGTGGAAGATGTGGTTCTTTTACACATATACAGATGTCTGTTCTTCCTGGGATCCTTTTCCCATGTACGTTATGACAGAGTTGAGTAGTCCTCTCTTGGTATTCTGTAGGTCTTTGGTGATTATATATGTCACCTATGTTTGTATATGTGTGTTAACCCCGATATCATAATGAAACCAATCCTCACACCTTTCCATTGGTGAACCATAAGTTTGTTTAATGAATCTGTGATTGCCCTTCTCCGTGGAAATATCTGCCCTGGTATCCATTTTTAGGTAACACCTATAAGTGATATGATATGATATGTGTCTTTCACTTTCTGACTTACTACAAGTCACGTGATTACTTCTAGACTCATCTACGGTGCTGCAAATGGCATTGTGTCCTTTTTTCCCTTGGCTTCTCTTCTGCCTTAGCGGGGTCCATTTTCAACAATGTGATTCCCTGAGGGTTGTGGATTAGCTGACCTGGGCAGCCTTACCCTGCCGGCCCGCCCTCCCCAGGTGTGCCTCGTTGAGGTCAATATAAACAGAGCTCCAGGCAGCAATAGCCCCTGAAGCTGTGCCTGACACCCTATTCTCTGCCCCGTCAGCAGTCTCGCGGCTGTGCTGTTGGGAGGGTGTGAGGGGCCACAGCTTTGTGGGTGGCCTGGTGTGAGTGGGGCTCTGCTGGCCTTTCTGCAGGAGTTGCCAGGCTGCCGCCTGTAAAGAAGAGAATGTGTCACCCATACCTTCAGCTGGAATTTCTCTCCGGACAGAGGTGAGGAAGGAAAAAAGCAGTGGTGGCCGGGACAGGAGGGGTATCTCAGGCAGGGCAATGGAAAGCTTCTGGAAGAGATCCCGGGGCCAGGACCACCCAGGCTGGCCTGCAGGCACCAAGTTGGCCTGCGTGCTGTCGCTGGTGTGGCTCCACGGCCCTTCCTCTAGGCTTTCAAGCCCTTGAACATATTCAGGTGTTTTAACTGGGAATGGTGGGAACAGTTCAGCAGCAGCTGGCCTGGGGCTCAGCTCATGTTTACTCACAGATGCCTCGGCACGGTCCCCCAGCTTTGCAATGAGGACGCTCCTTGCGTGGGGGGTGGGTTGCTGGTTGTATGGGAGATGGTTCCACACATCTGACCAATTTCAGACTTGTTTACCGCTGGAACAAGTGCCCAGATAGGGTTTTCCTCTGTAAAACTCGTGAGTTCAGGTTTTTTTTTTTCTTTTATGGTTCAAGTTAGATTTTATTCCTCTTTTATATATTTATAGATATAAGCATGGAAATAATTCATTCC
The DNA here is from genome assembly GCF_964341445.2 of Mesoplodon mirus. Classification (NCBI taxonomy): domain Eukaryota; kingdom Metazoa; phylum Chordata; class Mammalia; order Artiodactyla; family Ziphiidae; genus Mesoplodon; species Mesoplodon mirus. Next base: position 92,940,170 of record NC_138989.1, read on the forward strand.
TATAAATACATCTGTGTGACGGGAAGAACTTTTTTCTGTTTTATTTTTAAATTTTATTTTTTTAAATTTTGAAATACAATTTTATTTATGTTTTTATACAGCAGGTTTTTATTAGTTCTGTATTTTATGCATATACATGTATACAGGTCAATCCCAATCTCCCAACTCATCCCACCAGCACCACACCATGGCTTCCCACACTTGGTGTCCATACGTTTGTTCTCTTCCTCTGTGTCTCTATTTCTTCCCTGCAAACCAGTTCATCTGAACCGTTTTTTAGGCTCCACATATATGCATTAATATACAATATTTGTTTTCCTCTTTCTGACTTACTTCATTCTGTATAACAGTCTCTCCATCCATCGATGTCTCTACAAATGACTCAGTTTCATTCCTTTTAATGGCCGAGTAATATTCCTTTTTATATATGTACCACATCTTTATCCATTCATCTGTCTGTGGGCATTTAGGTTGCTTCCATTACCTGGCTATTGTAAATAGTGCTGCAATGAACATTGTGGTGAATGTGCCTTTTAGATTTACGGTTTTATCTGGGTATATGCCCAGAAGTGGGATTGCTGGATCAGATGGTAATTCTATTTCTAATATTCTTAAGGAAACTCCATACTGTTCTCCATAGTGACTGTATCAATTTACATTCCCACCAATAGTGGAAGAGGGCTCCTTTTGTCCACACCCTCCCCAGAATTGGTTGTTTGTAGATTTTCTGATGATGCCGATTCTAACAGGTGTGAGGTGATACCTCATTGTAGTTTTGATTTGCATTTCTCTAATAATTAGTGCTGTTGAGCAGCTTTTCATGTGCGTCTTGGCCATCTCTGTGTCTCCTTTGAAGAAACGTCTCTTTAGATCTTCTGCCCATTTTTGTATTGGGTTGTTTGTTTTTTTTAATATTAAGCTGCATGAGCTGTTTATATATATTGGAGATTAAACCTCTGTCCATTGATTCGTCTGCAACGATTTTCGCCCATTCTGAGGGATGCCTTTTTCCATTACCGTTTTTTCTAACAAAAAAGGAAAGAAAGAAAAAGAAGCAGAACACTAATGTGCATAAAATATGCCTTTTGAAACGGTCGTTTTGAAATATGGACGTCCTGTGAATTTTTTGGTCGATATGTGACCCCAGGATTTGTTTTCAGGGCAGGTGTCCTTTACAGGCCTGCAATGATTTTGAATATCAACTGACCATTAGCGCTGGGATTAAAGCTGCTGTTGTGTGAAACGACCACAAGGTGGCAGCAGTTCTCCCTTACCAAATCTGGTTACTAGGGCAAGAGAGCCTCAGTGGAAGTGGTGTTCTAGATTGGAATTTAGAATGGAATGTGCCAGGAGAAAGCCCCTCACGTTTGTCTCACTACTTCTTGTTCGTGTTTTTAATTTATTTCTTATTTTTTATTACAGCAAGTTTGATTACAATGTTTGGCTTTTTGTAGGTGTGGAAGATGTTGTTCTTTTACACATATACAGATGTCTGTTCTTCCTGGGATCCTTTTCCCATGTACGTTATGACAGAATGTTGAGTAGTCCTCTCTTGGTATTCTGAAGGTCTTTGATGATTATATATGTCACCTGTGTTTGTATATGTGTGTTAACCCCAATATCGTAATGAAACCAATCCTCACACCTTTCCATTGGTGAACCATAAGTTTGTTTAATGAATCTGTGATTGCCCTTCTCCGTGGAAATATCTGCCCTGGTATCCATTTTTAGGTAACACCTATAAGTGATATGATATGATATGTGTCTTTCACTTTCTGAGTTACTACAAGTCACATGATTAATTCTAGACTCATCTACGGTGCTGCAAATGGCATTGTGTCCTTTTTTCCCTTGGCTTCTCTTCTGCCTTAGCGAGGTCCATTTTCAACAATGTGATTCCCTGAGGGTTGTGGATTAGCTGACCTGGGCAGCCTTACCCTGCCGGCCCGCCCTCCCCAGGTGTGCTTCGTTTAGGTCAATATAAACAGAGCTCCAGGCAGCAATAGCCCCTGAAGCTGTGACTGACTCCATATTCTCTGCCCTGTCAACAGTCTCGGGGCTGTGCTGGTGGAAGGGAGTGAGGGGCCACAGCTTTGTTGGTGGCCTGGTGTGAGTGGGGCTCTGCTGGCCTTTCTGCAGGAGTTGCCAGGCTGCCGCCTGTAAAGAAGAGGATGTGTCACCCATACCTTCCGCTGGAATTTCTCTCCAGACAAAGGTGAGGAAGGAAAAAACCAGTGGGGGCCGGGACAGGAGGGGTATCTCAGGCAGGGCAATGGAAAGCTTCTGGAAGAGATCCCGGGGCCAGGACCACCCTGGCTGGCCTGCAGGCAGCATGTGGGCCTGCGTGCTGTCGCTGGTGTGGCTCCACGGCCCTTCCTCTAGGCTTTAAAGCCCTTGTACATATTCAGGTGTTTTACCTGGGAATGGTGGGAACAGTTCAGCAGCAGCTGGCCTGGGGCTCAACTCACGTTTACTCACAGATGCCTCGGCACGGTCCCCCAGCTTTGCAATGAGGACGCTCCTTGTGTGGGGGGTGGGTTGCTGGCTGTATGGGAGATGGTTCCCACCTCTGACCAATTTCAGAATTGTTTACCGCTGGATCAAGTGCCCAGATAGGATTTTCCTCTGTAAAACTCGTGAGTTCAGGTTTTTATTTTTCTTTTGTGGTTCAAGTTAGATTTTATTCCTCTTTTATGTATTTATAGATATAAGCATGGAAATAATTCATTCCTATAAATACATCTGTGTGACGGGAAGAACTTTTTTCTGTTTTATTTTTAAATTTTATTTTTTTAAATTTTGAAATACAATATTATTTATGTTTTTATACAGCAGGTTTTTATTAGTTATGTATTTTATGCATATACATTTATACAGGTCAATCCCAATCTCCCAACTCATCCCACCAGCACCACCCCATGGCTTCCCACACTTGGTGTCCATACGTTTGTTCTCTATCTCTGTTTCTCTATTTCTTCCCTGCAAACCAGTTCATCTGTACCGTTTTTTAGGTTCCACATATATGCATTAATATACAATATTTGTTTTCCTCTTTCTGACTTACTTCATTCTGTATGACAGTCTCTCGATCCATCGATGTCTCTACAAATGACCCAGTTTCCTTCCTTTTTATGGCCGAGTAATATTCCATTTTATATATGTACCACATCTTTATCCATTCATCTGTCTGTGGGCATTTAGGTTGCTTCCATTACCTGGCTATTGTAAATAGTGCTGCAACGAACATTGTGGTGAATGTGCCTTTTTGAAATACGATTTTCTCTGGGTATATGCCCAGAAGTGGGATTGCTGGATCAGATGGTAATTCTATTTCTAGTTTTTTTAAGGAAACTCCATACTGTTCTCCATAGTGACTGTATCAATTTACATTCCCACCAATAGTGGAAGAGGGCTCCTTTTGTCCACACCCTCCCCAGAATTCGTTGTTTGTAGATTTTCTGATGATGCCGATTCTAACAGGTGTGAGGTGATACCTCATTGTAGTTTTGATTTGCATTTCTCTAATAATTAGTGCTGTTGAGCAGCTTTTCATGTGCGTCTTGGCCATCTCTGTGTCTTCTTTGAAGAAACGTCTCTTTAGATCTTCTGCCCATTTTTGTATTGGGTTGTTTGTTTTTTTAATATTAAGCTGCATGAGCTGTTTATATATATTGGAGATTAAACCTCTGTCCATTGATTCGTTTGCACCGATTTTCGCCCATTCTGAGCGATGCCTTTTTCCATTCCCGTTTTTTTTAACAAAAAAGGAAAGAAAGGAAAAGAAGCAGAACACTAATGTGCGTAAAATATGCCTTTTGAAACGGTCGTTTTGAAATATGGACGTCCTTTGAATTTTTTGGTCGATATGTGACCCCAGGATTTGTTTTCAGGGTAGGTGTCATTTACAGGCCTGCAATGATTTTGAATATCAACTGACCATTAGCGCTGGGATTAAAGCTGCTGTTGTGTGAAACGGCCACAAGGTGGCAGCAGTTCTCCCTTACCAAATCTGGTTACTAGGGCAAGAGAGCCTCAGTGGAAGTGGTGTTCTAGATTGGAGTTTACAATGGAATGTGCCAGGAGAAAGCCACTCACGTTTGTCTCACTACTTCTTGTTCGTGTTTTTAATTTAATGTTTTTTATTTTTTATTACAGCAAGTTTGATTACAATGTTTGGCTTGCTGTAGGTATGGAAGATGTGGTTCTTTTACACATATACAGATGTCTGTTCTTCCTGGGATCCATTTCCCATGTACGTTATGACAGAATGTTGAGTAGTCCTGTCTTGGTATTCTGTAGGTCTTTGGTGATTATATATGTCACCTGTGTTTGTATATGTCTGTTAACCCCGATATCGTAATGAAACCAATCCTCACACCATTCCATTGGTGAACCATAAGTTTGTTTAATGAATCTGTGATTGCCCTTCTCCGTGGAAATATCTGCCCTGGTATCCATTTTTAGGTAACACCTATATGTGATATGATATGATATGTGTCTTTCACTTTCTGACTTACTACAAGTCACGTGATTACTTCTAGACTCATTTACGGTGCTGCAAATGGCATTGTGTCCTTTTTTTCATTGGCTTCTATTCTGCCATAGTGAGGTCCATTTTCAACAAAGTGATTCCCTGAGGGTAGTGGATTAGCTGAACTGGGCAGCCTAACCCTGCCGGCCCGCCCTCCCCAGGTGTGACTCGTTGAGGTCAATATAAACAGCGCTCCAGGCAGCAATAGCCCCTGAAGCTGTGCCTGACTCCATGTTCTCTGCCCCGTCAGCAGTCTCGGGTCTGTGCTAGTGGGAGGGAGTGAGGGGCCACAGGTTTGTGGGTGGCCTGGTGTGAGTGGGGCTCTGCTAGCTTTTCTGCAGGAGTTGCCAGGCTGCCGCCTGTAAAGAAGAGGATGTGTCACCCATACCTTCCGCTGGAATTTCTCTCCGGACAGAGGTGAGGAAGGAAAAAAGCAGTGGAGGCCGGGACAGGAGGGGTATCTCAGGCAGGGCAATGGAAAGCTTCCGGAAGAGATCCCAGGGCCAGGACCACCCTGGCTGGCCTGCAGGCACCAAGTTGGCCTGCGTGCTGTCGCTGGTGTGGCTCCACAGCCCTTCCTCTAGGCTTTCAAGCCCTTGTACATATTCAGGTGTTTTACCTGGGAAGGGTGGGAACAGTTCAGCAGCAGCTGGCCTGGGGCTCAGCTCACGTTTAATCACAGATGCCTCGGCACGGTCCCCCAGCTTTGCAATGAGGACGCTCCTTGCGTGGGGCGTGGTTTGCTGGCTGTATGGGAGATGGTTTCCCACCTCTGACCAATTTCAGAATTGTTTACCGCTGGAGCAAGTGCGCTGATAGGGTTTTCCTCTGTATAACACATGGGTTCAGGTGTTTTTTTCTTTTATGGTTCAAGTTAGATTTTATTCCTCTTTTATATATTTATAGATATAAGCATGGAAATAATTCATTCCTATAAATACATCTGTGTGACGGGAAGAACTTTTTTCTCTTTTATTTTTAAATTTTATTTTTTAAAATTTTGAAATTCAATTTTATTTTTTTTATACAGCACGTTATTATTAGTTATGTATTTTATGCATATACATGTATACAGGTCAATCCCAATCTCCCAACTCATCCCACCACCACCACCCCATGGCTTCCCACACTTGGTGTCCATACGTTTGTTCTCTACGTCTGTGTCTCTATTTCCTCCCTGCAAACCAGTTCATCTGTACCATTTTTTAGGTTCCACATATATGCATTAATATACAGTATTTGTTTTCCTCTTTCTGACTTACTTCATTCTGTATGACAGTCTCTCGATCCATCGATGTCTCTACAAATGACCCAGTTTCATTCCTGTTTATGGCCGAGTAATATTTCATTTTATATATGTATCACATCTTTATCCATTCATCTGTCTGTGGGCATTTAGGTTGCTTCCATTACCTGGCTATTGTAAATAGTGCTGCAACGAACATTGTGGTGAATGTGCCTTTTTGATTTACGGTTTTCTCTGGGTATATGCCCAGAAGTGGGATTGCTGGATCAGATGGTAATTCTATTTCTAGTTTTTTTAAGGAAACTCCATACTGTTCTCCATAGTGACTGTATCAATTTACATTCCCACCAATAGTGGAAGAGGGCTCCTTTTGTCCACACCCTCCCCAGAATTGGTTGTTTGTAGATTTTCTGATGATGCCGATTCTAACAGGTGTGAGGTGATACCTCATTGTAGTTTTGATTTGCATTTCTCTAATAATTAGTGCTGTTGAGCAGCTTTTCATGTGCGTCTTGGCCATCTCTGTGTCTTCTTTGAAGAAACGTCTCTTTAGATCTTCTGCCCATTTTTGTATTGGGTTGTTTGTTTTTTTAATATTAAGCTGCATGAGCTGTTTATATATATTGGAGATTAAACCTCTGTCCATTGATTCGTTTGCAACGATTTTGCCCATTCTGAGGGATGCCTTTTTCCATTCCCGTGTTTTTTAACAAAAAAGGAAAGAAAGGAAAAGAAGCAGAACACTAATGTGCGTAAAATATGCCTTTTGAAACGGTCGTTTTGAAATATGGACGTCCTTTGAATTTTTTGGTCGATATGTGACCCCAGGATTTGTTTTCAGGGCAGGTGTCATTTACAGGCCTGCAATGATTTTGAATATCAACTGACCATTAGCGCTGGGATTAAAGCTGCTGTTGTGTGAAACGGCCACAAGGTGGCAGCAGTTCACCCTTACCAAATCTGGTTACTAGGGCAAGAGAGCCTCAGTGGAAGTGGTGTTCTAGATTGGAGTTTAGAATGGAATGTGCCAGGAGAAAGCCCCTCACGTTTGTCTCACTACTTCTTGTTCGTGTTTTTAATTTAATTTTTTTTATTTTTTATTACAGCAAGTTTGATTACAATGTTTGGCTTGTTGTAGGTGTGGAAGATGTGGTTCTTTTACACATATACAGATGTCTGTTCTTCTTGGGATCCTTTTCCCATGTACGTTATGACAGAATGTTGAGTAGTCCTCTCTTGGTATTCTGTAGGTCTTTGGTGATTATATATGTCACCTGTGTTTGTATATGTCTGTTAACCCCGATATCGTAATGAAACCAATCCTCACACCTTTCCATTGGTGAACGATAAGTTTGTTTAATGAATCTGTGATTGCCCTTCTCCGTGGAAATATCTGCCCTGGTATCCATTTTTAGGTAACACCTATATGTGATATGATATGATATGTGTCTTTCACTTTCTGACTTACTACATGTCACGTGATTATTTCTAGACTCATCTACGGTGCTGAAAATGGCATTGTGTCCTTTTTTTCCTTGGCTTCTCTTCTGCCTTAGTGAGGTCCATTTTCAACAATGTGGTTCCCTGAGGGTTGTGGATTAGCTGACCTGGGCAGCCTTACTCTGCCGGCCTGCCCTCCACAGGTGTGCCTCGTTTAGGTCAATATAAACAGCGCTCCAGGCAGCAATAGCCCCTGAAGCTGTGCCTGACTCCATATTCTCTGCCCCGTCAGCAGTCTCGTGGCTGTGCTGGTGGGAGGGAGTGAGGGGCCACAGCTTTGTGAGTGGCCCGGTGTGAGTGGGACTCTGCTGGCCTTTCTGCAGGAGTTGCCAGGCTGCCACCTGTAAAGAAGAGGATGTGTCACCCATACTTCCGATGGAATTTCTCTCCTGACAGAGGTGAGGAAGGAAAAAAGCAGTGGGGGCCGGGACAGGAGGGGTATCTCAGGCAGGGCAATGGAAAGCTTCCGGAAGAGCGCCCGGGGCCAAGACCACCCTGGCTGGCCTGCAGGCACCAAGTTGGCCTGCGTGCTGTCGCTGGTGTGGCTCGATGGCCCTTCCTCTAGGCTTTCAAGCCCTTGTACATATTCAGGTGTTTTACCTGGGAAGGGTGGGAACAGTTCAGCAGCAGCTGGCCTGGGGCTCATCTCACGTTTACTCACAGATGCCTTGGCACGGTCCCCCAGCTTTGCAATGAGGACGCTCCTTGCCTGGGGGGTGGGTTGCTGGCTGTATGGGAGATGGTTTCCCACCTCTGACCAATTTCAGAATTGTTTACCGCTGGAGCAAGTGCGCTGATAGGGTTTTCCTCTGTATAACTCATGGGTTCAGGTGTTTTTTTCTCTTATGGTTCAAGTTAGATTTTATTCCTCTTTTATATATTTATAGATATAAGCATGGAAATAATTCATTCCTATAAATACATCTGTGTGACGGGAAGAACTTTTTTCTGTTTTATATTTAAATATTATTTTTTAAAATTTTGAAATTTAATTTTATTTTTTTTATACAGCACGTTATTATTAGTTATGTATTTTATGCATATACATGTATACAGGTCAATCCCAAACTCCCAACTCATCCCACCACCACCACCCCATGGCTTCCCACACTTGGTGTCCATACGTTTGTTCTCTACCTCTGTGTCTCTATTTCCTCCCTGCAAACCAGTTCATCTGTACCATTTTTAGGCTCCACATATATGCATTAATATACAATATTTGTTTTCCTCTTTCTGACTTACTTCATTCTGTATGACAGTCTCTCGATCCATCGATGTCTCTACAAATGACCCAGTTTCATTCCTTTTTATGGCCGAGTAATATTCCATTTTATATATGTACCACATCTTTATCCATTCATCTGTCTGTGGGCATTTAGGTTGCTTCCATTACCTGGCTATTGTAAATAGTGCTGCAACGAACATTGTGGTGAATGTGCCTTTTTGAAATACGGTTTTTTCTGGGTATATGCCCAGAAGTGGGATTGCTGGATCAGATGGTAATTCTATTTCTAGTTTTTTAAGGAAACTCCATTCTGTTCTCCATAGTGACTGTATCAATTTACATTCCCACCAATAGTGGAAGAGGGCTCCTTTTGTCCACACCCTCCCCAGAATTGGTTGTTTGTAGATTTTCTGATGATGCCGATTCTAACAAGTGTGAGGTGATACCTCATTGTAGTTTTGATTTGCATTTCTCCAATAATTAGTGCTTTTGAGCAGCTTTTCATGTGTGTCTTGGCCATCTCTGTGTCTCCTTTGAAGAAACGTCTCTTTAGATCTTCTGCCCATTTTTTGGGGGGTTGTTTTTTTTTTTAATATTAAGCTGCATGAGCTGTTTATATATATTGGAGATTAAAACTCTGTCCATTGATTCGTCTGCAACTATTTTCGCCCATTCTGAGGGATGCCTTTTTCCATTCCCGTGTTTTTTAACAAAAAAGGAAAGAAAGGAAAAGAAGCAGAACACTAATGTGCGTAAAATATGCCTTTTGAAACGGTCGTTTTGAAATATGGACGTCCTTTGAAATTTTTGGTCGATATGTGAACCCAGGATTGGTTTTCAAGGCAGGTGTCATTTACAGGCCTGCAATGATTTTGAATATCAACTGACCATTAGCGTTGGGATTAAAGCTGCTGTTGTGTGAAACGGCCACAAGGTGGCAGCAGTTCACCCTTACCAAATCTGGTTACTAGGGCAAGAGAGCCTCAGTGGAAGTGGTGTTCTAGATTGGAGTTTACAATGGAATGTGCCAGGAGAAAGCCCCTCACGTTTGTCTCACTACTTCTTGTTCGGGTTTTAATTTAATTTTTTATTTTTTATTACAGCAAGTTTGATTACAATGTTTGGCTTGTTGTAGGTGTGGAAGATGTGGTTCTTTTACACATATACAGATGTCTGTTCTTCCTGGGATCTTTTTCCCATGTACGTTATGACAGAATGTTGAGTAGTCCTCTCTTGGTATTCTGTAGGTCTTTGGTGATTATATTTGTCACCTGTGTTTGTATATGTCTGTTAACCCCGATATCGTAATGAAACCAATCCTCACACCTTTCCATTGGTGAACCATAAGTTTGTTTAATGAATCTGTGATTGCCCTTCTCCGTGGAAATATCTGCCCTGGTATCCATTTTTAGGTAACACCTATAAGTGATATGATATGATATGTGTCTTTCACTTTCTGACTTACTACAAGTCACGTGATTACTTCTAGACTCATCTACGGTGCTGCAAATGGCATTGTGTCCTTTTTTCCCTTGGCTTCTCTTCTGCCTTAGCGGGGTCCATTTTCAACAATGTGATTCCCTGAGGGTTGTGGATTAGCTGACCTGGGCAGCCTTACCCTGCCGGCCCGCCCTGCCCAGGTGTGCCTCGTTGAGATCAATATAAACAGAGCTCCAGGCAGCAATAGCCCCTGAAGCTGTGCCTGACTCCATATTCTCTGCCCCGTCAGCAGTCTCGGGGCTGTGCTGGTGGGAGGGAGTGAGGGGCCACAGATTTGTTGGTGGCCCAGTGTGTGTGGGGTTCTGCTGGCCTTTCTGCAGGAGTTGCCAGGCTGCCGCCTGTAAAGAAGAGGATGTGTCACCCACACCTTCCGCTGGAATTTCTCTCCGGACAGAGTTGAGGAAGGAAAAAAGCAGTGGGGGCCGGGACAGGAGGGGTGTCTCAGGCAGGGCAATGGAAAGCTTCTGGAAGAGCGCCCGGGGCCAGGACAACGCTGGCTGGCCTGCAGGCACCAAGTTGGCCTGCGTGCTGTCGCTGGTGTGGCTCCACGGTCCTTCCTCTAGGCTTTCAAGCCCTTGTACATATTCAGGTGTTTTACCTGGAAAGGGTGGGAACAGTTCAGCAGCAGCTGGCCTGGGGCTCAGCTCACGTTTACTCACAGATGCCTCGGCATGGTCCCCCAGCTTTGCAATGAGGACGCTCCTTGCGTGGGGGTTGGGTTGCTGGCTGTATGGGAGATGGTTCCCCACCTCTGACCAATTTCAGAATTGTTTACCACTGGAGCAAGTGCCCTGATAGGGTTTTCCTCTGTATAACTCCTGGGTTCAGGTTTTTTTTTTTCTTTTATGGTTCAAGTTAGATTTTATTCCCCTTTTATGTATTTATAGATATAAGCATGGAAATAATTCATTCCTATAAATACATCTGTGTGACGGGAAGAATTTTTTCTGTTTTATTTTTAAATTTTATTTTTTAAAATTTTGAAATTTAATTTTATTTATTTTTTTTATACAGCACGTTATTATTAGTTATGTATTTTATGTATATACATGTATACATGTCAATCCCAAACTACCAACTCATCCCACCACCACCATCCCATGGCTTACCACACTTGGTGTCCATACGTTTGTTCTCTACCTCTGTGTCTCTATTTCTTCCCTGCAAACCAGTTCATCTGTACCATTTTTAGGCTCCACATATATGCATTAATATACAATATTTGTTTTCCTCTTTCTGACTTACTTCATTCTGTATGACAGTCTCTCGATCCATCGATGTCTCTACAAATGACCCAGTTTCATTCCTTTTTATGGCCGAGTAATATTCCATTTTATATATGTACCACATCTTTATCCATTCATCTGTCTGTGGGCATTTAGGTTGCTTCCATTACCTGGCTATTGTAAATAGTGCTGTAAAGAACATTGTGGTGAATGTGCCTTTTTGAAATACGGTTTTCTCTGGGTATATGCCCAGAAGTGGGATTGCTGGATCAGATGGTAATTCTATTTCTCGTTTTTTTAAGGAAACTCCATACTGTTCTCCATAGTGACTGTATCAATTTACATTCCCACCAATAGTGGAAGAGGGCTCCTTTTGTCCACACCCTCCCCAGAATTGGTTGTTTGTAGATTTTCTGATGATGCCGATTCTAACAGGTGTGAGGTGATACCTCATTGTAGTTTTGATTTGCATTTCTCTAATAATTAGTGCTGTTGAGCAGCTTTTCATGTGCGTCTTGGCCATCTCTGTGTCTCCTTTAAAGAAACGTCTCTTTAGATCTTCTGCCCATTTTTTTTGGGTTGTTTGTTTTTTTAATATTAAGCTGCAATGGCTGTTTATTTATATTGGAGATTTAACCTCTGTCCATTGATTCGTCTGCAATGATTTTCGCCCATTCTGAGGGATGCCTTTTTCCATTCCCGTGTTTTTTAACAAAAAAGGAAAGAAAGGAAAAGAAGCAGAACACTAATGTGCGTAAAATATGCCTTTTGAAACGGTCGTTTTGAAATATGGACGTCCTTTGAATTTTTTGGTCGATATGTGACCCCAGGATTTGTTTTCAGGGCAGGTGTCATTTACAGGCCTGCAATGATTTTGAATATCAACTGACCATTAGCGTTGGGATTAAAGCTGCTGTTGTGTGAAACGGCCACAAGGTGGCAGCAGTTCACCCTTACCAAATCTGGTTACTAGGGCAAGAGAGCCTCAGTGGAAATGGTGTTCTAGATTGGAGTTTAGAATGGAATGTACCAGGAGAAAGCCCCTCACGTTTCTCTCACTACTTCTTGTTCGTGTTTTTAATTTAATTTTTTATTTTTTATTACAGCAAGTTTGATTACAATGTTTGGCTTGTTGTAGGTGTGGAAGATGTGGTTCTTTTACACATATACAGATGACTGTTCTTCTTGGGATCCTTTTCCCATGTACGTTATGACAGAATGTTGAGTAGTCCTCTCTTGGTATTCTGTAGGTCTTTGGTGATTATATATGTTACCTGTGTTTGTATATGTCTGTTAACCCCGATATCATAATGAAACAAATCCTCACACCTTTCCATTGGTGAACCATAAGTTTGTTTAATGAATCTGTGATTGTCCTTCTCCGTGGAAATATCTGCCCTGGTATCCATTTTTAGGTAACACCTATAAGTGATATGATATGATATGTGTCTTTCACTTTCTGACTTACTACAAGTCACGTGATTACTTCTAGACTCATCTACGGTGCTGCAAATGGCATTGTGTCCTTTTTTCCCTTGGCTTCTCTTCTGCCTTAGCGGGGTCCATTTTCAACAATGTGATTCCCTGAGGGTTGTGGATTAGCTGACCTGGGCAGCCTTACCCTGCCGGCCCGCCCTCCCCAGGTGTGCCTCGTTGAGATCAATATAAACAGAGCTCCAGGCAGCAATAGCCCCTGAAGCTGTGCCTGACTCCATATTCTCTGCCCCGTCAGCAGTCTCGGGGCTGTGCTGGTGGGAGGGAGTGAGGGGCCACAACTTTGTGGGTGGCCCTGTTTGAGTGGGGTTCTGCTGGCCTTTCTGCAGGAGTTTCCAGGCTGCCGCCTGTAAGAAGAGGATGTGTCACCCATAACTTCCGCTGGAATTTCTCTCCGGACAGAGGTGAGGAAGGAAAAAAGCAGTGGGGGCCGTGACAGGAGGGGTATCTCAGGCAGGGCAATGGAAAGCTTCTGGAAGAGCGCCCAGGGCCAGGACCACGCTGGCTGGCCTGCAGGCACCAAGTTGGCCTGCGTGCTGTCGCTGGTGTGGCTTCACGGTCCTTCCTCTAGGCTTTCAAGCCCTTGTACATATTCAGGTGTTTTACCTGGAAAGGGTGGGAACAGTTCAGCAGCAGCTGGCCTGGGGCTCAGCTCACGTTTACTCACAGATGCCTCGGCACTGTCCCCCAGCTTTGCAATGAGGATGCTCCTTGCGTGGGTGGTGGGTGGTGGCAGTATGGGAGATGGTTCCCCACCTCTGACCAATTTCAGAATTGTTTACCGCTGGAGCAAGTGCCGTGATAGGGTTTTCCTCTGTATAACTCGTGGGTTCAATTTTTTTTTTCTTTTTTGGTTCAAGTTAGATTTTATTCCTCTTTTATGTATTTATAAATATAAGCATGGAAATAATTCATTCCTATAAATACATCTGTGTGACGGGAATAATATTTTCTGTTTTATTTTTAACTTTTATTTTTTAAAATTTTGAAATTTAATTTTTTTTATGTTTTTATACAGCACGTTATTATTAGTTATGTATTTTATGCATATACATGTATACAGGTCAATCCCAATCTCCCAACTCATCCCACCACCACCACCCCATGGCTTCCCACACTTGGTGTCCATACGTTTGTTCTCTACCTCTGTGTCTCTATTTCCTCCCTGCAAACCAGTTCATCTGTACCATTTTTAGGCTCCACATATATGCATTAATATACAATATTTGTTTTCCTCTTTCTGACTTACTTCATTCTGTATGACAGTCTCTCGATCCATCGATGTCTCTACAAATGACCCAGTTTCATTCCTTTTTATGGCCGAGTAATATTCCATTTTATATATGTACCACATCTTTATCCATTCATCTGTCTGTGGGCATTTAGGTTGCTTCCATTACCTGGCTATTGTAAATAGTGCTGCAACGAACATTGTGGTGAATGTGCCTTTTTGAAATACGGTTTTTTCTGGGTATATGCCCAGAAGTGGGATTGCTGGATCAGATGGTAATTCTATTTCTAGTTTTTTAAGGAAACTCCATTCTGTTCTCCATAGTGACTGTATCAATTTACATTCCCACCAATAGTGGAAGAGGGCTCCTTTTGTCCACACCCTCCCCAGAATTGGTTGTTTGTAGATTTTCTGATGATGCCGATTCTAACAAGTGTGAGGTGATACCTCATTGTAGTTTTGATTTGCATTTCTCCAATAATTAGTGCTTTTGAGCAGCTTTTCATGTGTGTCTTGGCCATCTCTGTGTCTCCTTTGAAGAAACGTCTCTTTAGATCTTCTGCCCATTTTTTGGGGGGTTGTTTTTTTTTTTAATATTAAGCTGCATGAGCTGTTTATATATATTGGAGATTAAAACTCTGTCCATTGATTCGTCTGCAACGATTTTCGCCCATTCTGAGGGATGCCTTTTTCCATTCCCGTGTTTTTTAACAAAAAAGGAAAGAAAGGAAAAGAAGCAGAACACTAATGTGCGTAAAATATGCCTTTTGAAACGGTCGTTTTGAAATATGGACGTCCTTTGAAATTTTTGGTCGATATGTGAACCCAGGATTGGTTTTCAAGGCAGGTGTCATTTACAGGCCTGCAATGATTTTGAATATCAACTGACCATTAGCGTTGGGATTAAAGCTGCTGTTGTGTGAAACGGCCACAAGGTGGCAGCAGTTCACCCTTACCAAATCTGGTTACTAGGGCAAGAGAGCCTCAGTGGAAGTGGTGTTCTAGATTGGAGTTTACAATGGAATGTGCCAGGAGAAAGCCCCTCACGTTTGTCTCACTACTTCTTGTTCGGGTTTTAATTTAATTTTTTATTTTTTATTACAGCAAGTTTGATTACAATGTTTGGCTTGTTGTAGGTGTGGAAGATGTGGTTCTTTTACACATATACAGATGTCTGTTCTTCCTGGGATCTTTTTCCCATGTACGTTATGACAGAATGTTGAGTAGTCCTCTCTTGGTATTCTGTAGGTCTTTGGTGATTATATTTGTCACCTGTGTTTGTATATGTCTGTTAACCCCGATATCGTAATGAAACCAATCCTCACACCTTTCCATTGGTGAACCATAAGTTTGTTTAATGAATCTGTGATTGCCCTTCTCCGTGGAAATATCTGCCCTGGTATCCATTTTTAGGTAACACCTATAAGTGATATGATATGATATGTGTCTTTCACTTTCTGACTTACTACAAGTCACGTGATTACTTCTAGACTCATCTACGGTGCTGCAAATGGCATTGTGTCCTTTTTTCCCTTGGCTTCTCTTCTGCCTTAGCGGGGTCCATTTTCAACAATGTGATTCCCTGAGGGTTGTGGATTAGCTGACCTGGGCAGCCTTACCCTGCTGGCCCGCCCTGCCCAGGTGTGCCTCGTTGAGATCAATATAAACAGAGCTCCAGGCAGCAATAGCCCCTGAAGCTGTGCCTGACTCCATATTCTCTGCCCCGTCAGCAGTCTCGGGGCTGTGCTGGTGGGAGGGAGTGAGGGGCCACAGATTTGTTGGTGGCCCAGTGTGTGTGGGGTTCTGCTGGCCTTTCTGCAGGAGTTGCCAGGCTGCCGCCTGTAAAGAAGAGGATGTGTCACCCACAACTTCCGCTGGAATTTCTCTCCGGACAGAGTTGAGGAAGGAAAAAAGCAGTGGGGGCCGGGACAGGAGGGGTGTCTCAGGCAGGGCAATGGAAAGCTTCTGGAAGAGCGCCCGGGGCCAGGACAACGCTGGCTGGCCTGCAGGCACCAAGTTGGCCTGCGTGCTGTCGCTGGTGTGGCTCCACGGTCCTTCCTCTAGGCTTTCAAGCCCTTGTACATATTCAGGTGTTTTACCTGGAAAGGGTGGGAACAGTTCAGCAGCAGCTGGCCTGGGGCTCAGCTCACGTTTACTCACAGATGCCTCGGCATGGTCCCCCAGCTTTGCAATGAGGACGCCCCTTGCGTGGGGGTTGGGTTGCTGGCTGTATGGGAGATGGTTCCCCACCTCTGACCAATTTCAGAATTGTTTACCACTGGAGCAAGTGCCCTGATAGGGTTTTCCTCTGTATAACTCCTGGGTTCAGGTTTTTTTTTTCTTTTATGGTTCAAGTTAGATTTTATTCCCCTTTTATGTATTTATAGATATAAGCATGGAAATAATTCATTCCTATAAATACATCTGTGTGACGGGAAGAATTTTTTCTGTTTTATTTTTAAATTTTACTTTTTAAAATTTTGAAATTTAATTTTATTTATTTTTTTTATACAGCACGTTATTATTAGTTATGTATTTTATGTATATACATGTATACATGTCAATCCCAAACTACCAACTCATCCCACCACCACCATCCCATGGCTTACCACACTTGGTGTCCATACGTTTGTTCTCTACCTCTGTGTCTCTATTTCTTCCCTGCAAACCAGTTCATCTGTACCATTTTTAGGCTCCACATATATGCATTAATATACAATATTTGTTTTCCTCTTTCTGACTTACTTCATTCTGTATGACAGTCTCTCGATCCATCGATGTCTCTACAAATGACCCAGTTTCATTCCTTTTTATGGCCGAGTAATATTCCATTTTATATATGTACCACATCTTTATCCATTCATCTGTCTGTGGGCATTTAGGTTGCTTCCATTACCTGGCTATTGTAAATAGTGCTGTAAAGAACATTGTGGTGAATGTGCCTTTTTGAAATACGGTTTTCTCTGGGTATATGCCCAGAAGTGGGATTGCTGGATCAGATGGTAATTCTATTTCTCGTTTTTTTAAGGAAACTCCATACTGTTCTCCATAGTGACTGTATCAATTTACATTCCCACCAATAGTGGAAGAGGGCTCCTTTTGTCCACACCCTCCCCAGAATTGGTTGTTTGTAGATTTTCTGATGATGCCGATTCTAACAGGTGTGAGGTGATACCTCATTGTAGTTTTGATTTGCATTTCTCTAATAATTAGTGCTGTTGAGCAGCTTTTCATGTGCGTCTTGGCCATCTCTGTGTCTCCTTTAAAGAAACGTCTCTTTAGATCTTCTGCCCATTTTTTTTGGGTTGTTTGTTTTTTTAATATTAAGCTGCAATGGCTGTTTATTTATATTGGAGATTTAACCTCTGTCCATTGATTCGTCTGCAATGATTTTCGCCCATTCTGAGGGATGCCTTTTTCCATTCCCGTGTTTTTTAACAAAAAAGGAAAGAAAGGAAAAGAAGCAGAACACTAATGTGCGTAAAATATGCCTTTTGAAACGGTCGTTTTGAAATATGGACGTCCTTTGAATTTTTTGGTCGATATGTGACCCCAGGATTTGTTTTCAGGGCAGGTGTCATTTACAGGCCTGCAATGATTTTGAATATCAACTGACCATTAGCGTTGGGATTAAAGCTGCTGTTGTGTGAAACGGCAACAAGGTGGCAGCAGTTCACCCTTACCAAATCTGGTTACTAGGGCAAGAGAGCCTCAGTGGAAATGGTGTTCTAGATTGGAGTTTAGAATGGAATGTACCAGGAGAAAGCCCATCACGTTTCTCTCACTACTTCTTGTTCGTGTTTTTAATTTAATTTTTTATTTTTTATTACAGCAAGTTTGATTACAATGTTTGGCTTGTTGTAGGTGTGGAAGATGTGGTTCTTTTACACATATACAGATGACTGTTCTTCTTGGGATCCTTTTCCCATGTACGTTATGACAGAATGTTGAGTAGTCCTCTCTTGGTATTCTGTAGGTCTTTGGTGATTATATATGTTACCTGTGTTTGTATATGTCTGTTAACCCCGATATCATAATGAAACAAATCCTCACACCTTTCCATTGGTGAACCATAAGTTTGTTTAATGAATCTGTGATTGTCCTTCTCCGTGGAAATATCTGCCCTGGTATCCATTTTTAGGTAACACCTATAAGTGATATGATATGATATGTGTCTTTCACTTTCTGACTTACTACAAGTCACGTGATTACTTCTAGACTCATCTACGGTGCTGCAAATGGCATTGTGTCCTTTTTTCCCTTGGCTTCTCTTCTGACTTAGCGGGGTCCATTTTCAACAATGTGATTCCCTGAGGGTTGTGGATTAGCTGACCTGGGCAGCCTTACCCTGCCGGCCCGCCCTCCCCAGGTGTGCCTCGTTGAGATCAATATAAACAGAGCTCCAGGCAGCAATAGCCCCTGAAGCTGTGCCTGACTCCATATTCTCTGCCCCGTCAGCAGTCTCGGGGCTGTGCTGGTGGGAGGGAGTGAGGGGCCACAACTTTGTGGGTGGCCCTGTTTGAGTGGGGTTCTGCTGGCCTTTCTGCAGGAGTTTCCAGGCTGCCGCCTGTAAGAAGAGGATGTGTCACCCATAACTTCCGCTGGAATTTCTCTCCGGACAGAGGTGAGGAAGGAAAAAAGCAGTGGGGGCCGTGACAGGAGGGGTATCTCAGGCAGGGCAATGGAAAGCTTCTGGAAGAGCGCCCAGGGTCAGGACCACGCTGGCTGGCCTGCAGGCACCAAGTTGGCCTGCGTGCTGTCGCTGGTGTGGCTCCACGGTCCTTCCTCTAGGCTTTCAAGCCCTTGTACATATTCAGGTGTTTTACCTGGAAAGGGTGGGAACAGTTCAGCAGCAGCTGGCCTGGGGCTCAGCTCACGTTTACTCACAGATGCCTCGGCACTGTCCCCCAGCTTTGCAATGAGGATGCTCCTTGCGTGGGTGGTGGGTGGTGGCAGTATGGGAGATGGTTCCCCACCTCTGACCAATTTCAGAATTGTTTACCGCTGGAGCAAGTGCCGTGATAGGGTTTTCCTCTGTATAACTCGTGGGTTCAATTTTTTTTTTCTTTTTTGGTTCAAGTTAGATTTTATTCCTCTTTTATGTATTTATAAATATAAGCATGGAAATAATTCATTCCTATAAATACATCTGTGTGACGGGAATAATATTTTCTGTTTTATTTTTAACTTTTATTTTTTAAAATTTTGAAATTTAATTTTATTTATGTTTTTATACAGCACGTTATTATTAGTTATGTATTTTATGCATATACATGTATACAGGTCAATCCCAATCTCCCAACTCATCCCACCACCACCACCCCATGGCTTCCCACACTTGCTGTCCTTACGTTTGTTCTCTACCTCTGTGTCTCTATTTCTTCCCTGCAAACCAGTTCATCTGTACCATTTTTAGGTTCTACATATATGCATTAATATACAATATTTGTTTTCCTCTTTCTGACTTACTTCATTCTGTATGACAGTCTCTCGATCCATCGATGTCTCTACAAATGACCCAGTTTCATTCCATTTTATGGCCGAGTAATATTCCATTTTATATATGTACCACATCTTTATCCATTCATCTGTCTGTGGGCATTTAGGATGCTTCCATTACCTGGCTATTGTAAATAGGGCTGCAACGAACATTGTGGTGAATGTGCCTTTTTGAAATACGGTTTTCTCTGGGTATATGCCCAGAAGTGGGATTGCTGGATCAGATGGTTATTCTATTTCTAATTTTTTAAAGGAAACTCCATATTGTTCTCCATAGTGACTGTATCAATTTACATTCCCACCAATAGTGGAAGAGGGCTCCTTTTGTCCACACCCTCCCCAGAATTTGTTGTTTGTAGATTTTCTGATGATGCCGATTCTAACAGGTGTGAGGTGATACCTCATTGTAGTTTTGATTTGCATTTCTCTAATAATTAGTGCTGTTGAGCAGCTTTTCATGTGCGTCTTGGCCATCTCTGTGTCTTCTTTGAAGAAACGTCTCTTTAGATCTTCTGCCCATTTTTGTATTGGGTTGTTTGTTTTTTTAATATTAAGCTGCATGAGCTGTTTATATATATTGGAGATTAAACCTCTGTCCATTGATTCGTTTGCACCGATTTTCGCCCATTCTGAGCGATGCCTTTTTCCATTCCCGTTTTTTTTAACAAAAAAGGAAAGAAAGGAAAAGAAGCAGAACACTAATGTGCGTAAAATATGCCTTTTGAAACGGTCGTTTTGAAATATGGACGTCCTTTGAATTTTTTGGTCGATATGTGACCCCAGGATTTGTTTTCAGGGTAGGTGTCATTTACAGGCCTGCAATGATTTTGAATATCCACTGACCATTAGCGCTGGGATTAAAGCTGCTGTTGTGTGAAACGGCCACAAGGTGGCAGCAGTTCTCCCTTACCAAATCTGGTTACTAGGGCAAGAGAGCCTCAGTGGAAGTGGTGTTCTAGATTGGAGTTTACAATGGAATGTGCCAGGAGAAAGCCACTCACGTTTGTCTCACTACTTCTTGTTCGTGTTTTTAATTTAATGTTTTTTATTTTTTATTACAGCAAGTTTGATTACAATGTTTGGCTTGCTGTAGGTATGGAAGATGTGGTTCTTTTACACATATACAGATGTCTGTTCTTCCTGGGATCCATTTCCCATGTACGTTATGACAGAATGTTGAGTAGTCCTGTCTTGGTATTCTGTAGGTCTTTGGTGATTATATATGTCACCTGTGTTTGTATATGTCTGTTAACCCCGATATCGTAATGAAACCAATCCTCACACCATTCCATTGGTGAACCATAAGTTTGTTTAATGAATCTGTGATTGCCCTTCTCCGTGGAAATATCTGCCCTGGTATCCATTTTTAGGTAACACCTATATGTGATATGATATGATATGTGTCTTTCACTTTCTGACTTACTACAAGTCACGTGATTACTTCTAGACTCATTTACGGTGCTGCAAATGGCATTGTGTCCTTTTTTTCATTGGCTTCTATTCTGCCATAGTGAGGTCCATTTTCAACAAAGTGATTCCCTGAGGGTAGTGGATTAGCTGAACTGGGCAGCCTAACCCTGCCGGCCCGCCCTCCCCAGGTGTGACTCGTTGAGGTCAATATAAACAGCGCTCCAGGCAGCAATAGCCCCTGAAGCTGTGCCTGACTCCATGTTCTCTGCCCCGTCAGCAGTCTCGGGTCTGTGCTAGTGGGAGGGAGTGAGGGGCCACAGGTTTGTGGGTGGCCTGGTGTGAGTGGGGCTCTGCTAGCTTTTCTGCAGGAGTTGCCAGGCTGCCGCCTGTAAAGAAGAGGATGTGTCACCCATACCTTCCGCTGGAATTTCTCTCCGGACAGAGGTGAGGAAGGAAAAAAGCAGTGGAGGCCGGGACAGGAGGGGTATCTCAGGCAGGGCAATGGAAAGCTTCCGGAAGAGATCCCAGGGCCAGGACCACCCTGGCTGGCCTGCAGGCACCAAGTTGGCCTGCGTGCTGTCGCTGGTGTGGCTCCACAGCCCTTCCTCTAGGCTTTCAAGCCCTTGTACATATTCAGGTGTTTTACCTGGGAAGGGTGGGAACAGTTCAGCAGCAGCTGGCCTGGGGCTCAGCTCACGTTTAATCACAGATGCCTCGGCACGGTCCCCCAGCTTTGCAATGAGGACGCTCCTTGCGTGGGGCGTGGTTTGCTGGCTGTATGGGAGATGGTTTCCCACCTCTGACCAATTTCAGAATTGTTTACCGCTGGAGCAAGTGCGCTGATAGGGTTTTCCTCTGTATAACACATGGGTTCAGGTGTTTTTTTCTTTTATGGTTCAAGTTAGATTTTATTCCTCTTTTATATATTTATAGATATAAGCATGGAAATAATTCATTCCTATAAATACATCTGTGTGACGGGAAGAACTTTTTTCTCTTTTATTTTTAAATTTTATTTTTTAAAATTTTGAAATTCAATTTTATTTTTTTTATACAGCACGTTATTATTAGTTATGTATTTTATGCATATACATGTATACAGGTCAATCCCAATCTCCCAACTCATCCCACCACCACCACCCCATGGCTTCCCACACTTGGTGTCCATACGTTTGTTCTCTACGTCTGTGTCTCTATTTCCTCCCTGCAAACCAGTTCATCTGTACCATTTTTTAGGTTCCACATATATGCATTAATATACAGTATTTGTTTTCCTCTTTCTGACTTACTTCATTCTGTATGACAGTCTCTCGATCCATCGATGTCTCTACAAATGACCCAGTTTCATTCCTGTTTATGGCCGAGTAATATTTCATTTTATATATGTATCACATCTTTATCCATTCATCTGTCTGTGGGCATTTAGGTTGCTTCCATTACCTGGCTATTGTAAATAGTGCTGCAACGAACATTGTGGTGAATGTGCCTTTTTGATTTACGGTTTTCTCTGGGTATATGCCCAGAAGTGGGATTGCTGGATCAGATGGTAATTCTATTTCTAGTTTTTTTAAGGAAACTCCATACTGTTCTCCATAGTGACTGTATCAATTTACATTCCCACCAATAGTGGAAGAGGGCTCCTTTTGTCCACACCCTCCCCAGAATTGGTTGTTTGTAGATTTTCTGATGATGCCGATTCTAACAGGTGTGAGGTGATACCTCATTGTAGTTTTGATTTGCATTTCTCTAATAATTAGTGCTGTTGAGCAGCTTTTCATGTGCGTCTTGGCCATCTCTGTGTCTTCTTTGAAGAAACGTCTCTTTAGATCTTCTGCCCATTTTTGTATTGGGTTGTTTGTTTTTTTAATATTAAGCTGCATGAGCTGTTTATATATATTGGAGATTAAACCTCTGTCCATTGATTCGTTTGCAACGATTTTGCCCATTCTGAGGGATGCCTTTTTCCATTCCCGTGTTTTTTAACAAAAAAGGAAAGAAAGGAAAAGAAGCAGAACACTAATGTGCGTAAAATATGCCTTTTGAAACGGTCGTTTTGAAATATGGACGTCCTTTGAATTTTTTGGTCGATATGTGACCCCAGGATTTGTTTTCAGGGCAGGTGTCATTTACAGGCCTGCAATGATTTTGAATATCAACTGACCATTAGCGCTGGGATTAAAGCTGCTGTTGTGTGAAACGGCCACAAGGTGGCAGCAGTTCACCCTTACCAAATCTGGTTACTAGGGCAAGAGAGCCTCAGTGGAAGTGGTGTTCTAGATTGGAGTTTAGAATGGAATGTGCCAGGAGAAAGCCCCTCACGTTTGTCTCACTACTTCTTGTTCGTGTTTTTAATTTAATTTTTTTTATTTTTTATTACAGCAAGTTTGATTACAATGTTTGGCTTGTTGTAGGTGTGGAAGATGTGGTTCTTTTACACATATACAGATGTCTGTTCTTCTTGGGATCCTTTTCCCATGTACGTTATGACAGAATGTTGAGTAGTCCTCTCTTGGTATTCTGTAGGTCTTTGGTGATTATATATGTCACCTGTGTTTGTATATGTCTGTTAACCCCGATATCGTAATGAAACCAATCCTCACACCTTTCCATTGGTGAACGATAAGTTTGTTTAATGAATCTGTGATTGCCCTTCTCCGTGGAAATATCTGCCCTGGTATCCATTTTTAGGTAACACCTATATGTGATATGATATGATATGTGTCTTTCACTTTCTGACTTACTACATGTCACGTGATTATTTCTAGACTCATCTACGGTGCTGAAAATGGCATTGTGTCCTTTTTTTCCTTGGCTTCTCTTCTGCCTTAGTGAGGTCCATTTTCAACAATGTGGTTCCCTGAGGGTTGTGGATTAGCTGACCTGGGCAGCCTTACTCTGCCGGCCTGCCCTCCACAGGTGTGCCTCGTTTAGGTCAATATAAACAGCGCTCCAGGCAGCAATAGCCCCTGAAGCTGTGCCTGACTCCATATTCTCTGCCCCGTCAGCAGTCTCGTGGCTGTGCTGGTGGGAGGGAGTGAGGGGCCACAGCTTTGTGAGTGGCCCGGTGTGAGTGGGACTCTGCTGGCCTTTCTGCAGGAGTTGCCAGGCTGCCACCTGTAAAGAAGAGGATGTGTCACCCATACTTCCGATGGAATTTCTCTCCTGACAGAGGTGAGGAAGGAAAAAAGCAGTGGGGGCCGGGACAGGAGGGGTATCTCAGGCAGGGCAATGGAAAGCTTCCGGAAGAGCGCCCGGGGCCAAGACCACCCTGGCTGGCCTGCAGGCACCAAGTTGGCCTGCGTGCTGTCGCTGGTGTGGCTCGATGGCCCTTCCTCTAGGCTTTCAAGCCCTTGTACATATTCAGGTGTTTTACCTGGGAAGGGTGGGAACAGTTCAGCAGCAGCTGGCCTGGGGCTCATCTCACGTTTACTCACAGATGCCTTGGCACGGTCCCCCAGCTTTGCAATGAGGACGCTCCTTGCCTGGGGGGTGGGTTGCTGGCTGTATGGGAGATGGTTTCCCACCTCTGACCAATTTCAGAATTGTTTACCGCTGGAGCAAGTGCGCTGATAGGGTTTTCCTCTGTATAACTCATGGGTTCAGGTGTTTTTTTCTCTTATGGTTCAAGTTAGATTTTATTCCTCTTTTATATATTTATAGATATAAGCATGGAAATAATTCATTCCTATAAATACATCTGTGTGATGGGAAGAACTTTTTTCTGTTTTATATTTAAATATTATTTTTTAAAATTTTGAAATTTAATTTTATTTTTTTTATACAGCACGTTATTATTAGTTATGTATTTTATGCATATACATGTATACAGGTCAATCCCAAACTCCCAACTCATCCCACCACCACCACCCCATGGCTTCCCACACTTGGTGTCCATACGTTTGTTCTCTACCTCTGTGTCTCTATTTCCTCCCTGCAAACCAGTTCATCTGTACCATTTTTAGGCTCCACATATATGCATTAATATACAATATTTGTTTTCCTCTTTCTGACTTACTTCATTCTGTATGACAGTCTCTCGATCCATCGATGTCTCTACAAATGACCCAGTTTCATTCCTTTTTATGGCCGAGTAATATTCCATTTTATATATGTACCACATCTTTATCCATTCATCTGTCTGTGGGCATTTAGGTTGCTTCCATTACCTGGCTATTGTAAATAGTGCTGCAACGAACATTGTGGTGAATGTGCCTTTTTGAAATACGGTTTTTTCTGGGTATATGCCCAGAAGTGGGATTGCTGGATCAGATGGTAATTCTATTTCTAGTTTTTTAAGGAAACTCCATTCTGTTCTCCATAGTGACTGTATCAATTTACATTCCCACCAATAGTGGAAGAGGGCTCCTTTTGTCCACACCCTCCCCAGAATTGGTTGTTTGTAGATTTTCTGATGATGCCGATTCTAACAAGTGTGAGGTGATACCTCATTGTAGTTTTGATTTGCATTTCTCCAATAATTAGTGCTTTTGAGCAGCTTTTCATGTGTGTCTTGGCCATCTCTGTGTCTCCTTTGAAGAAACGTCTCTTTAGATCTTCTGCCCATTTTTTGGGGGGTTGTTTTTTTTTTTAATATTAAGCTGCATGAGCTGTTTATATATATTGGAGATTAAAACTCTGTCCATTGATTCGTCTGCAACTATTTTCGCCCATTCTGAGGGATGCCTTTTTCCATTCCCGTGTTTTTTAACAAAAAAGGAAAGAAAGGAAAAGAAGCAGAACACTAATGTGCGTAAAATATGCCTTTTGAAACGGTCGTTTTGAAATATGGACGTCCTTTGAAATTTTTGGTCGATATGTGAACCCAGGATTGGTTTTCAAGGCAGGTGTCATTTACAGGCCTGCAATGATTTTGAATATCAACTGACCATTAGCGTTGGGATTAAAGCTGCTGTTGTGTGAAACGGCCACAAGGTGGCAGCAGTTCACCCTTACCAAATCTGGTTACTAGGGCAAGAGAGCCTCAGTGGAAGTGGTGTTCTAGATTGGAGTTTACAATGGAATGTGCCAGGAGAAAGCCCCTCACGTTTGTCTCACTACTTCTTGTTCGGGTTTTAATTTAATTTTTTATTTTTTATTACAGCAAGTTTGATTACAATGTTTGGCTTGTTGTAGGTGTGGAAGATGTGGTTCTTTTACACATATACAGATGTCTGTTCTTCCTGGGATCTTTTTCCCATGTACGTTATGACAGAATGTTGAGTAGTCCTCTCTTGGTATTCTGTAGGTCTTTGGTGATTATATTTGTCACCTGTGTTTGTATATGTCTGTTAACCCCGATATCGTAATGAAACCAATCCTCACACCTTTCCATTGGTGAACCATAAGTTTGTTTAATGAATCTGTGATTGCCCTTCTCCGTGGAAATATCTGCCCTGGTATCCATTTTTAGGTAACACCTATAAGTGATATGATATGATATGTGTCTTTCACTTTCTGACTTACTACAAGTCACGTGATTACTTCTAGACTCATCTACGGTGCTGCAAATGGCATTGTGTCCTTTTTTCCCTTGGCTTCTCTTCTGCCTTAGCGGGGTCCATTTTCAACAATGTGATTCCCTGAGGGTTGTGGATTAGCTGACCTGGGCAGCCTTACCCTGCCGGCCCGCCCTGCCCAGGTGTGCCTCGTTGAGATCAATATAAACAGAGCTCCAGGCAGCAATAGCCCCTGAAGCTGTGCCTGACTCCATATTCTCTGCCCCGTCAGCAGTCTCGGGGCTGTGCTGGTGGGAGGGAGTGAGGGGCCACAGATTTGTTGGTGGCCCAGTGTGTGTGGGGTTCTGCTGGCCTTTCTGCAGGAGTTGCCAGGCTGCCGCCTGTAAAGAAGAGGATGTGTCACCCACACCTTCCGCTGGAATTTCTCTCCGGACAGAGTTGAGGAAGGAAAAAAGCAGTGGGGGCCGGGACAGGAGGGGTGTCTCAGGCAGGGCAATGGAAAGCTTCTGGAAGAGCGCCCGGGGCCAGGACAACGCTGGCTGGCCTGCAGGCACCAAGTTGGCCTGCGTGCTGTCGCTGGTGTGGCTCCACGGTCCTTCCTCTAGGCTTTCAAGCCCTTGTACATATTCAGGTGTTTTACCTGGAAAGGGTGGGAACAGTTCAGCAGCAGCTGGCCTGGGGCTCAGCTCACGTTTACTCACAGATGCCTCGGCATGGTCCCCCAGCTTTGCAATGAGGACGCTCCTTGCGTGGGGGTTGGGTTGCTGGCTGTATGGGAGATGGTTCCCCACCTCTGACCAATTTCAGAATTGTTTACCACTGGAGCAAGTGCCCTGATAGGGTTTTCCTCTGTATAACTCCTGGGTTCAGGTTTTTTTTTTTCTTTTATGGTTCAAGTTAGATTTTATTCCCCTTTTATGTATTTATAGATATAAGCATGGAAATAATTCATTCCTATAAATACATCTGTGTGACGGGAAGAATTTTTTCTGTTTTATTTTTAAATTTTATTTTTTAAAATTTTGAAATTTAATTTTATTTATTTTTTTTATACAGCACGTTATTATTAGTTATGTATTTTATGTATATACATGTATACATGTCAATCCCAAACTACCAACTCATCCCACCACCACCATCCCATGGCTTACCACACTTGGTGTCCATACGTTTGTTCTCTACCTCTGTGTCTCTATTTCTTCCCTGCAAACCAGTTCATCTGTACCATTTTTAGGCTCCACATATATGCATTAATATACAATATTTGTTTTCCTCTTTCTGACTTACTTCATTCTGTATGACAGTCTCTCGATCCATCGATGTCTCTACAAATGACCCAGTTTCATTCCTTTTTATGGCCGAGTAATATTCCATTTTATATATGTACCACATCTTTATCCATTCATCTGTCTGTGGGCATTTAGGTTGCTTCCATTACCTGGCTATTGTAAATAGTGCTGTAAAGAACATTGTGGTGAATGTGCCTTTTTGAAATACGGTTTTCTCTGGGTATATGCCCAGAAGTGGGATTGCTGGATCAGATGGTAATTCTATTTCTCGTTTTTTTAAGGAAACTCCATACTGTTCTCCATAGTGACTGTATCAATTTACATTCCCACCAATAGTGGAAGAGGGCTCCTTTTGTCCACACCCTCCCCAGAATTGGTTGTTTGTAGATTTTCTGATGATGCCGATTCTAACAGGTGTGAGGTGATACCTCATTGTAGTTTTGATTTGCATTTCTCTAATAATTAGTGCTGTTGAGCAGCTTTTCATGTGCGTCTTGGCCATCTCTGTGTCTCCTTTAAAGAAACGTCTCTTTAGATCTTCTGCCCATTTTTTTTGGGTTGTTTGTTTTTTTAATATTAAGCTGCAATGGCTGTTTATTTATATTGGAGATTTAACCTCTGTCCATTGATTCGTCTGCAATGATTTTCGCCCATTCTGAGGGATGCCTTTTTCCATTCCCGTGTTTTTTAACAAAAAAGGAAAGAAAGGAAAAGAAGCAGAACACTAATGTGCGTAAAATATGCCTTTTGAAACGGTCGTTTTGAAATATGGACGTCCTTTGAATTTTTTGGTCGATATGTGACCCCAGGATTTGTTTTCAGGGCAGGTGTCATTTACAGGCCTGCAATGATTTTGAATATCAACTGACCATTAGCGTTGGGATTAAAGCTGCTGTTGTGTGAAACGGCCACAAGGTGGCAGCAGTTCACCCTTACCAAATCTGGTTACTAGGGCAAGAGAGCCTCAGTGGAAATGGTGTTCTAGATTGGAGTTTAGAATGGAATGTACCAGGAGAAAGCCCCTCACGTTTCTCTCACTACTTCTTGTTCGTGTTTTTAATTTAATTTTTTATTTTTTATTACAGCAAGTTTGATTACAATGTTTGGCTTGTTGTAGGTGTGGAAGATGTGGTTCTTTTACACATATACAGATGACTGTTCTTCTTGGGATCCTTTTCCCATGTACGTTATGACAGAATGTTGAGTAGTCCTCTCTTGGTATTCTGTAGGTCTTTGGTGATTATATATGTTACCTGTGTTTGTATATGTCTGTTAACCCCGATATCATAATGAAACAAATCCTCACACCTTTCCATTGGTGAACCATAAGTTTGTTTAATGAATCTGTGATTGTCCTTCTCCGTGGAAATATCTGCCCTGGTATCCATTTTTAGGTAACACCTATAAGTGATATGATATGATATGTGTCTTTCACTTTCTGACTTACTACAAGTCACGTGATTACTTCTAGACTCATCTACGGTGCTGCAAATGGCATTGTGTCCTTTTTTCCCTTGGCTTCTCTTCTGCCTTAGCGGGGTCCATTTTCAACAATGTGATTCCCTGAGGGTTGTGGATTAGCTGACCTGGGCAGCCTTACCCTGCCGGCCCGCCCTCCCCAGGTGTGCCTCGTTGAGATCAATATAAACAGAGCTCCAGGCAGCAATAGCCCCTGAAGCTGTGCCTGACTCCATATTCTCTGCCCCGTCAGCAGTCTCGGGGCTGTGCTGGTGGGAGGGAGTGAGGGGCCACAACTTTGTGGGTGGCCCTGTTTGAGTGGGGTTCTGCTGGCCTTTCTGCAGGAGTTTCCAGGCTGCCGCCTGTAAGAAGAGGATGTGTCACCCATAACTTCCGCTGGAATTTCTCTCCGGACAGAGGTGAGGAAGGAAAAAAGCAGTGGGGGCCGTGACAGGAGGGGTATCTCAGGCAGGGCAATGGAAAGCTTCTGGAAGAGCGCCCAGGGCCAGGACCACGCTGGCTGGCCTGCAGGCACCAAGTTGGCCTGCGTGCTGTCGCTGGTGTGGCTCCACGGTCCTTCCTCTAGGCTTTCAAGCCCTTGTACATATTCAGGTGTTTTACCTGGAAAGGGTGGGAACAGTTCAGCAGCAGCTGGCCTGGGGCTCAGCTCACGTTTACTCACAGATGCCTCGGCACTGTCCCCCAGCTTTGCAATGAGGATGCTCCTTGCGTGGGTGGTGGGTGGTGGCAGTATGGGAGATGGTTCCCCACCTCTGACCAATTTCAGAATTGTTTACCGCTGGAGCAAGTGCCGTGATAGGGTTTTCCTCTGTATAACTCGTGGGTTCAATTTTTTTTTTCTTTTTTGGTTCAAGTTAGATTTTATTCCTCTTTTATGTATTTATAAATATAAGCATGGAAATAATTCATTCCTATAAATACATCTGTGTGACGGGAATAATATTTTCTGTTTTATTTTTAACTTTTATTTTTTAAAATTTTGAAATTTAATTTTTTTTATGTTTTTATACAGCACGTTATTATTAGTTATGTATTTTATGCATATACATGTATACAGGTCAATCCCAATCTCCCAACTCATCCCACCACCACCACCCCATGGCTTCCCACACTTGGTGTCCATACGTTTGTTCTCTACCTCTGTGTCTCTATTTCCTCCCTGCAAACCAGTTCATCTGTACCATTTTTAGGCTCCACATATATGCATTAATATACAATATTTGTTTTCCTCTTTCTGACTTACTTCATTCTGTATGACAGTCTCTCGATCCATCGATGTCTCTACAAATGACCCAGTTTCATTCCTTTTTATGGCCGAGTAATATTCCATTTTATATATGTACCACATCTTTATCCATTCATCTGTCTGTGGGCATTTAGGTTGCTTCCATTACCTGGCTATTGTAAATAGTGCTGCAACGAACATTGTGGTGAATGTGCCTTTTTGAAATACGGTTTTTTCTGGGTATATGCCCAGAAGTGGGATTGCTGGATCAGATGGTAATTCTATTTCTAGTTTTTTAAGGAAACTCCATTCTGTTCTCCATAGTGACTGTATCAATTTACATTCCCACCAATAGTGGAAGAGGGCTCCTTTTGTCCACACCCTCCCCAGAATTGGTTGTTTGTAGATTTTCTGATGATGCCGATTCTAACAAGTGTGAGGTGATACCTCATTGTAGTTTTGATTTGCATTTCTCCAATAATTAGTGCTTTTGAGCAGCTTTTCATGTGTGTCTTGGCCATCTCTGTGTCTCCTTTGAAGAAACGTCTCTTTAGATCTTCTGCCCATTTTTTGGGGGGTTGTTTTTTTTTTTAATATTAAGCTGCATGAGCTGTTTATATATATTGGAGATTAAAACTCTGTCCATTGATTCGTCTGCAACGATTTTCGCCCATTCTGAGGGATGCCTTTTTCCATTCCCGTGTTTTTTAACAAAAAAGGAAAGAAAGGAAAAGAAGCAGAACACTAATGTGCGTAAAATATGCCTTTTGAAACGGTCGTTTTGAAATATGGACGTCCTTTGAAATTTTTGGTCGATATGTGAACCCAGGATTGGTTTTCAAGGCAGGTGTCATTTACAGGCCTGCAATGATTTTGAATATCAACTGACCATTAGCGTTGGGATTAAAGCTGCTGTTGTGTGAAACGGCCACAAGGTGGCAGCAGTTCACCCTTACCAAATCTGGTTACTAGGGCAAGAGAGCCTCAGTGGAAGTGGTGTTCTAGATTGGAGTTTACAATGGAATGTGCCAGGAGAAAGCCCCTCACGTTTGTCTCACTACTTCTTGTTCGGGTTTTAATTTAATTTTTTATTTTTTATTACAGCAAGTTTGATTACAATGTTTGGCTTGTTGTAGGTGTGGAAGATGTGGTTCTTTTACACATATACAGATGTCTGTTCTTCCTGGGATCTTTTTCCCATGTACGTTATGACAGAATGTTGAGTAGTCCTCTCTTGGTATTCTGTAGGTCTTTGGTGATTATATTTGTCACCTGTGTTTGTATATGTCTGTTAACCCCGATATCGTAATGAAACCAATCCTCACACCTTTCCATTGGTGAACCATAAGTTTGTTTAATGAATCTGTGATTGCCCTTCTCCGTGGAAATATCTGCCCTGGTATCCATTTTTAGGTAACACCTATAAGTGATATGATATGATATGTGTCTTTCACTTTCTGACTTACTACAAGTCACGTGATTACTTCTAGACTCATCTACGGTGCTGCAAATGGCATTGTGTCCTTTTTTCCCTTGGCTTCTCTTCTGCCTTAGCGGGGTCCATTTTCAACAATGTGATTCCCTGAGGGTTGTGGATTAGCTGACCTGGGCAGCCTTACCCTGCTGGCCCGCCCTGCCCAGGTGTGCCTCGTTGAGATCAATATAAACAGAGCTCCAGGCAGCAATAGCCCCTGAAGCTGTGCCTGACTCCATATTCTCTGCCCCGTCAGCAGTCTCGGGGCTGTGCTGGTGGGAGGGAGTGAGGGGCCACAGATTTGTTGGTGGCCCAGTGTGTGTGGGGTTCTGCTGGCCTTTCTGCAGGAGTTGCCAGGCTGCCGCCTGTAAAGAAGAGGATGTGTCACCCACAACTTCCGCTGGAATTTCTCTCCGGACAGAGTTGAGGAAGGAAAAAAGCAGTGGGGGCCGGGACAGGAGGGGTGTCTCAGGCAGGGCAATGGAAAGCTTCTGGAAGAGCGCCCGGGGCCAGGACAACGCTGGCTGGCCTGCAGGCACCAAGTTGGCCTGCGTGCTGTCGCTGGTGTGGCTCCACGGTCCTTCCTCTAGGCTTTCAAGCCCTTGTACATATTCAGGTGTTTTACCTGGAAAGGGTGGGAACAGTTCAGCAGCAGCTGGCCTGGGGCTCAGCTCACGTTTACTCACAGATGCCTCGGCATGGTCCCCCAGCTTTGCAATGAGGACGCCCCTTGCGTGGGGGTTGGGTTGCTGGCTGTATGGGAGATGGTTCCCCACCTCTGACCAATTTCAGAATTGTTTACCACTGGAGCAAGTGCCCTGATAGGGTTTTCCTCTGTATAACTCCTGGGTTCAGGTTTTTTTTTTCTTTTATGGTTCAAGTTAGATTTTATTCCCCTTTTATGTATTTATAGATATAAGCATGGAAATAATTCATTCCTATAAATACATCTGTGTGACGGGAAGAATTTTTTCTGTTTTATTTTTAAATTTTACTTTTTAAAATTTTGAAATTTAATTTTATTTATTTTTTTTATACAGCACGTTATTATTAGTTATGTATTTTATGTATATACATGTATACATGTCAATCCCAAACTACCAACTCATCCCACCACCACCATCCCATGGCTTACCACACTTGGTGTCCATACGTTTGTTCTCTACCTCTGTGTCTCTATTTCTTCCCTGCAAACCAGTTCATCTGTACCATTTTTAGGCTCCACATATATGCATTAATATACAATATTTGTTTTCCTCTTTCTGACTTACTTCATTCTGTATGACAGTCTCTCGATCCATCGATGTCTCTACAAATGACCCAGTTTCATTCCTTTTTATGGCCGAGTCATATTCCATTTTATATATGTACCACATCTTTATCCATTCATCTGTCTGTGGGCATTTAGGTTGCTTCCATTACCTGGCTATTGTAAATAGTGCTGTAAAGAACATTGTGGTGAATGTGCCTTTTTGAAATACGGTTTTCTCTGGGTATATGCCCAGAAGTGGGATTGCTGGATCAGATGGTAATTCTATTTCTCGTTTTTTTAAGGAAACTCCATACTGTTCTCCATAGTGACTGTATCAATTTACATTCCCACCAATAGTGGAAGAGGGCTCCTTTTGTCCACACCCTCCCCAGAATTGGTTGTTTGTAGATTTTCTGATGATGCCGATTCTAACAGGTGTGAGGTGATACCTCATTGTAGTTTTGATTTGCATTTCTCTAATAATTAGTGCTGTTGAGCAGCTTTTCATGTGCGTCTTGGCCATCTCTGTGTCTCCTTTAAAGAAACGTCTCTTTAGATCTTCTGCCCATTTTTTTTGGGTTGTTTGTTTTTTTAATATTAAGCTGCAATGGCTGTTTATTTATATTGGAGATTTAACCTCTGTCCATTGATTCGTCTGCAATGATTTTCGCCCATTCTGAGGGATGCCTTTTTCCATTCCCGTGTTTTTTAACAAAAAAGGAAAGAAAGGAAAAGAAGCAGAACACTAATGTGCGTAAAATATGCCTTTTGAAACGGTCGTTTTGAAATATGGACGTCCTTTGAATTTTTTGGTCGATATGTGACCCCAGGATTTGTTTTCAGGGCAGGTGTCATTTACAGGCCTGCAATGATTTTGAATATCAACTGACCATTAGCGTTGGGATTAAAGCTGCTGTTGTGTGAAACGGCAACAAGGTGGCAGCAGTTCACCCTTACCAAATCTGGTTACTAGGGCAAGAGAGCCTCAGTGGAAATGGTGTTCTAGATTGGAGTTTAGAATGGAATGTACCAGGAGAAAGCCCATCACGTTTCTCTCACTACTTCTTGTTCGTGTTTTTAATTTAATTTTTTATTTTTTATTACAGCAAGTTTGATTACAATGTTTGGCTTGTTGTAGGTGTGGAAGATGTGGTTCTTTTACACATATACAGATGACTGTTCTTCTTGGGATCCTTTTCCCATGTACGTTATGACAGAATGTTGAGTAGTCCTCTCTTGGTATTCTGTAGGTCTTTGGTGATTATATATGTTACCTGTGTTTGTATATGTCTGTTAACCCCGATATCATAATGAAACAAATCCTCACACCTTTCCATTGGTGAACCATAAGTTTGTTTAATGAATCTGTGATTGTCCTTCTCCGTGGAAATATCTGCCCTGGTATCCATTTTTAGGTAACACCTATAAGTGATATGATATGATATGTGTCTTTCACTTTCTGACTTACTACAAGTCACGTGATTACTTCTAGACTCATCTACGGTGCTGCAAATGGCATTGTGTCCTTTTTTCCCTTGGCTTCTCTTCTGACTTAGCGGGGTCCATTTTCAACAATGTGATTCCCTGAGGGTTGTGGATTAGCTGACCTGGGCAGCCTTACCCTGCCGGCCCGCCCTCCCCAGGTGTGCCTCGTTGAGATCAATATAAACAGAGCTCCAGGCAGCAATAGCCCCTGAAGCTGTGCCTGACTCCATATTCTCTGCCCCGTCAGCAGTCTCGGGGCTGTGCTGGTGGGAGGGAGTGAGGGGCCACAACTTTGTGGGTGGCCCTGTTTGAGTGGGGTTCTGCTGGCCTTTCTGCAGGAGTTTCCAGGCTGCCGCCTGTAAGAAGAGGATGTGTCACCCATAACTTCCGCTGGAATTTCTCTCCGGACAGAGGTGAGGAAGGAAAAAAGCAGTGGGGGCCGTGACAGGAGGGGTATCTCAGGCAGGGCAATGGAAAGCTTCTGGAAGAGCGCCCAGGGTCAGGACCACGCTGGCTGGCCTGCAGGCACCAAGTTGGCCTGCGTGCTGTCGCTGGTGTGGCTCCACGGTCCTTCCTCTAGGCTTTCAAGCCCTTGTACATATTCAGGTGTTTTACCTGGAAAGGGTGGGAACAGTTCAGCAGCAGCTGGCCTGGGGCTCA
The DNA here is from genome assembly GCF_964341445.2 of Mesoplodon mirus. NCBI lineage: Eukaryota > Metazoa > Chordata > Mammalia > Artiodactyla > Ziphiidae > Mesoplodon > Mesoplodon mirus. The sequence goes on from NC_138989.1 coordinate 92,975,352, forward strand.
GCTCACGTTTACTCACAGATGCCTCGGCACTGTCCCCCAGCTTTGCAATGAGGATGCTCCTTGCGTGGGTGGTGGGTGGTGGCAGTATGGGAGATGGTTCCCCACCTCTGACCAATTTCAGAATTGTTTACCGCTGGAGCAAGTGCCGTGATAGGGTTTTCCTCTGTATAACTCGTGGGTTCAATTTTTTTTTTCTTTTTTGGTTCAAGTTAGATTTTATTCCTCTTTTATGTATTTATAAATATAAGCATGGAAATAATTCATTCCTATAAATACATCTGTGTGACGGGAATAATATTTTCTGTTTTATTTTTAACTTTTATTTTTTAAAATTTTGAAATTTAATTTTATTTATGTTTTTATACAGCACGTTATTATTAGTTATGTATTTTATGCATATACATGTATACAGGTCAATCCCAATCTCCCAACTCATCCCACCACCACCACCCCATGGCTTCCCACACTTGCTGTCCTTACGTTTGTTCTCTACCTCTGTGTCTCTATTTCTTCCCTGCAAACCAGTTCATCTGTACCATTTTTAGGTTCTACATATATGCATTAATATACAATATTTGTTTTCCTCTTTCTGACTTACTTCATTCTGTATGACAGTCTCTCGATCCATCGATGTCTCTACAAATGACCCAGTTTCATTCCATTTTATGGCCGAGTAATATTCCATTTTATATATGTACCACATCTTTATCCATTCATCTGTCTGTGGGCATTTAGGATGCTTCCATTACCTGGCTATTGTAAATAGGGCTGCAACGAACATTGTGGTGAATGTGCCTTTTTGAAATACGGTTTTCTCTGGGTATATGCCCAGAAGTGGGATTGCTGGATCAGATGGTTATTCTATTTCTAATTTTTTAAAGGAAACTCCATATTGTTCTCCATAGTGACTGTATCAATTTACATTCCCACCAATAGTGGAAGAGGGCTCCTTTTGTCCACACCCTCCCCAGAATTTGTTGTTTGTAGATTTTCTGATGATGCCGATTCTAACAGGTGTGAGGTGATACCTCATTGTAGTTTTGATTTGCATTTCTCTAATAATTAGTGCTGTTGAGCAGCTTTTCATGTGCGTCTTGGCCATCTCTGTGTCTCCTTTGAAGAAACGTCTCTTTAGATCTTCTGCCCATTTTTTTTGGGATGTTTGTTTTTTTAATATTAAGCTGCATGAGCTGTTTATATATATTGGAGATTAAACCTGTGTCCATTGATTCGTTTGCTACGATTTTCACCCATCCTGAGGGATGCCTTTTTCCATTCCCATGTTTTTTAACAAAAAAGGAAAGAAAGGAAAAGAATCAGAACACTAATGTGCGTAAAATATGCCTTTTGAAACGGTCGTTTTGAAATATGGACGTCCTTTGAAATTTTTGCTCGATATGTGACCCCAGGATTTGTTTTCAGGGCAGGTGTCATTTACAGGCCTGCAATGATTTTGAATATCAACTGACCATTAGCGTTGGGATTAAAGCTGCTGTTGTGTGAAACGGCCACAAGGTGGCAGCAGTTCACCCTTACCAAATCTGGTTACTAGGGCAAGAGAGCCTCAGTGGAAGTGTTGTTCTAGATTGGAATTTAGAATGGAATGTACCAGGAGAAAGCCCCTCACGTTTGTCTCACTACTTCTTGTTCGTGTTTTTAATTTAAGTTTTTATTTTTTATTACAGCAAGTTTGATTACAATGTTTGGCTTGTTGTAAGTGTGGAAGATGTGGTTCTTTTACACATATACAGATGACTGTTCTTCTTGGGATCCTTTTCCCATGTACGTTATGACAGAATGTTGAGTTGTCCTCTCTTGGTATTCTGCAGGTCTTTGGTGATTATATATGTCACCTGAGTTTGTATATGTCTGTTAACCCCGATATCGTAATGAAACCAATCCTCACACCTTTCCATTGGTGAACCATAAGTTTGTTTAATGAATCTGTGATTGCCCTTCTCCGTGGAAATATCTGCCCTGGTATCCATTTTTAGGTAACACCTATAAGTGATATGATATGATATGTGTCTTTCACTTTCTGACTTACTACAAGTCACGTGATTATTTCTAGACTCATCTACGGTGCTGCAAATGGCATTGTGTCCTTTTTTCCCTTGGCTTCTCTTCTGCCTTAGCGGGGTCCATTTTCAACAATGTGATTCCCTGAGGGTTGTGGATTAGCTGACCTGGGCAGCCTTACCCTGCCGGCCCGCCCTCCCCAGGTGTGCCTCGTTGAGGTCAATATAAACAGCGCTCCAGGCAGCAATAGCCCCTGAAGCTGTGCCTGACTCCATATTCTCTGCCCCGTCAGCAGTCTCGGGGCTGTGCTGGTGGGAGGGAGTGAGGGGCCACAGCTTTGTGGGTGGCCCGGTGTGAGTGGGGTTCTGCTGGCCTTTCTGCAGGAGTTGCCAGGCTGCCGCCTGTAAAGAAGAGGATGTGTCACCCATACCTTCCGCTGGAATTTCTCTCCGGACAGAGGTGAGGAAGGAAAAAAGCAGTGGGGGCCGGGACAAGAGGGGTATCTCAGTCAGGGCAATGGAAAGCTTCCGGAAGAGATCCCAGGGCCAGGACCACCCTGGCTGGCCTGCAGGCACCAAGTTGGCCTGCGTGCTGTCGCTGGTGTGGCTCCACGGTCCTTCCTCTAGGCTTTCAAGCCCTTGTACATATTCAGGTGTTTTACCTGGAAAGGGTGGGAACAGTTCAGCAGCAGCTGGCCTGGGGCTCAGCTCACGTTTACTCACAGATGCCTCGGCACGGTCCCCCAGCTTTTCAGTGAGGACGCTCCTTGTGTGGGGGGTGGGTGGCTGGCTGTATGGGAGATGGTTCCCCACCTCTGACCAATTTCAGAATTGTTTACCGCTGGAGCAAGTGCCGTGATAGGTTTTTCCTCTGTATAACTCGTGGGTTCAATTTTTTTTTCTTTTTTGGTTCAAGTTAGATTTTATTCCTCTTTTATGTATTTATAAATATAAGCATGGAAATAATTCATTCCTATAAATACATCTGTGTGACGGGAAGAATTTTTTCTCTTTTATTTTTAAATTTTATTTTTTAAAATTTTGAAATTTAATTTTATTTATGTTTTTATACAGCACGTTATTATTAGTTATGTATTTTATGCATATACATGTATACAGGTCAATCCCAATCTCCCAACTCATCCCACCACCACCACCCCATGGATTCCCACACTTGGTGTCCATACGTTTGTTCTCTACCTCTGTGTCTCTATTTCTTCCCTGCAAACCCGTTCATCTGTACCATTTTTAGGCTCCACATATATGCATTAATAAACAATATTTGTTTTCCTCTTTCTGACTTACTTCATTCTGTATGACAGTCTCTCGATCCATCGATGTCTCTACAAATGACCCAGTTTCATTCCTTTTTATGGCCGAGTCATATTCCATTTTATATATGTACCACATCTTTATCCATTCATCTGTCTGTGGGCATTTAGGTTGCTTCCATTACCTGGCTATTGTAAATAGTGCTGCAACGAACATTGTGGTGAATGTGCCTTTTTGAAATATGGTTTTCTCTGGGTATATGCCCAGAAGTGGGATTGCTGGATCAGATGGTAATTCTATTTCTCGTTTTTTTAAGGAAACTCCATACTGTTCTCCATAGTGACTGTATCAATTTACATTCCCACCAATAGTGGAAGAGGGCTCCTTTTGTCCACACCCTCCCCAGAATTGGTTGTTTGTAGATTTTCTGATGATGCCGATTCTAACAGGTGTGAGGTGATACCTCATTGTAGTTTTGATTTGCATTTCTCTAATAATTAGTGCTGTTGAGCAGCTTTTCATGTGCGTCTTGGCCATCTCTGTGTCTCCTTTGAAGAAACGTCTCTTTAGATCTTCTGCCCATTTTTTTTGGGATGTTTGTTTTTTTAATATTAAGCTGCATGAGCTGTTTATATATATTGGAGATTAAACCTGTGTCCATTGATTCGTTTGCTACGATTTTCACCCATCCTGAGGGATGCCTTTTTCCATTCCCATGTTTTTTAACAAAAAAGGAAAGAAAGGAAAAGAATCAGAACACTAATGTGCGTAAAATATGCCTTTTGAAACGGTCGTTTTGAAATATGGACGTCCTTTGAAATTTTTGCTCGATATGTGACCCCAGGATTTGTTTTCAGGGCAGGTGTCATTTACAGGCCTGCAATGATTTTGAATATCAACTGACCATTAGCGTTGGGATTAAAGCTGCTGTTGTGTGAAACGGCCACAAGGTGGCAGCAGTTCACCCTTACCAAATCTGGTTACTAGGGCAAGAGAGCCTCAGTGGAAGTGTTGTTCTAGATTGGAGTTTAGAATGGAATGTACCAGGAGAAAGCCCCTCACGTTTGTCTCACTACTTCTTGTTCGTGTTTTTAATTTAAGTTTTTATTTTTTATTACAGCAAGTTTGATTACAATGTTTGGCTTGTTGTAAGTGTGGAAGATGTGGTTCTTTTACACATATACAGATGACTGTTCTTCTTGGGATCCTTTTCCCATGTACGTTATGACAGAATGTTGAGTTGTCCTCTCTTGGTATTCTGCAGGTCTTTGGTGATTATATATGTCACCTGAGTTTGTATATGTCTGTTAACCCCGATATCGTAATGAAACCAATCCTCACACCTTTCCATTGGTGAACCATAAGTTTGTTTAATGAATCTGTGATTGCCCTTCTCCGTGGAAATATCTGCCCTGGTATCCATTTTTAGGTAACACCTATAAGTGATATGATATGATATGTGTCTTTCACTTTCTGACTTACTACAAGTCACGTGATTATTTCTAGACTCATCTACGGTGCTGCAAATGGCATTGTGTCCTTTTTTCCCTTGGCTTCTCTTCTGCCTTAGCGGGGTCCATTTTCAACAATGTGATTCCCTGAGGGTTGTGGATTAGCTGACCTGGGCAGCCTTACCCTGCCGGCCCGCCCTCCCCAGGTGTGCCTCGTTGAGGTCAATATAAACAGCGCTCCAGGCAGCAATAGCCCCTGAAGCTGTGCCTGACTCCATATTCTCTGCCCCGTCAGCAGTCTCGGGGCTGTGCTGGTGGGAGGGAGTGAGGGGCCACAGCTTTGTGGGTGGCCCGGTGTGAGTGGGGTTCTGCTGGCCTTTCTGCAGGAGTTGCCAGGCTGCCGCCTGTAAAGAAGAGGATGTGTCACCCATACCTTCCGCTGGAATTTCTCTCCGGACAGAGGTGAGGAAGGAAAAAAGCAGTGGGGGCCGGGACAAGAGGGGTATCTCAGTCAGGGCAATGGAAAGCTTCCGGAAGAGATCCCAGGGCCAGGACCACCCTGGCTGGCCTGCAGGCACCAAGTTGGCCTGCGTGCTGTCGCTGGTGTGGCTCCACGGTCCTTCCTCTAGGCTTTCAAGCCCTTGTACATATTCAGGTGTTTTACCTGGAAAGGGTGGGAACAGTTCAGCAGCAGCTGGCCTGGGGCTCAGCTCACGTTTACTCACAGATGCCTCGGCACGGTCCCCCAGCTTTTCAGTGAGGACGCTCCTTGTGTGGGGGGTGGGTGGCTGGCTGTATGGGAGATGGTTCCCCACCTCTGACCAATTTCAGAATTGTTTACCGCTGGAGCAAGTGCCGTGATAGGTTTTTCCTCTGTATAACTCGTGGGTTCAATTTTTTTTTCTTTTTTGGTTCAAGTTAGATTTTATTCCTCTTTTATGTATTTATAAATATAAGCATGGAAATAATTCATTCCTATAAATACATCTGTGTGACGGGAAGAATTTTTTCTCTTTTATTTTTAAATTTTATTTTTTAAAATTTTGAAATTTAATTTTATTTATGTTTTTATACAGCACGTTATTATTAGTTATGTATTTTATGCATATACATGTATACAGGTCAATCCCAATCTCCCAACTCATCCCACCACCACCACCCCATGGATTCCCACACTTGGTGTCCATACGTTTGTTCTCTACCTCTGTGTCTCTATTTCTTCCCTGCAAACCCGTTCATCTGTACCATTTTTAGGCTCCACATATATGCATTAATAAACAATATTTGTTTTCCTCTTTCTGACTTACTTCATTCTGTATGACAGTCTCTCGATCCATCGATGTCTCTACAAATGACCCAGTTTCATTCCTTTTTATGGCCGAGTCATATTCCATTTTATATATGTACCACATCTTTATCCATTCATCTGTCTGTGGGCATTTAGGTTGCTTCCATTACCTGGCTATTGTAAATAGTGCTGCAACGAACATTGTGGTGAATGTGCCTTTTTGAAATATGGTTTTCTCTGGGTATATGCCCAGAAGTGGGATTGCTGGATCAGATGGTAATTCTATTTCTCGTTTTTTTAAGGAAACTCCATACTGTTCTCCATAGTGACTGTATCAATTTACATTCCCACCAATAGTGGAAGAGGGCTCCTTTTGTCCACACCCTCCCCAGAATTGGTTGTTTGTAGATTTTCTGATGATGCCGATTCTAACAGGTGTGAGGTGATACCTCATTGTAGTTTTGATTTGCATTTCTCTAATAATTAGTGCTGTTGAGCAGCTTTTCATGTGCGTCTTGGCCATCTCTGTGTCTCCTTTGAAGAAACGTCTCTTTAGATCTTCTGCCCATTTTTTTTGGGATGTTTGTTTTTTTAATATTAAGCTGCATGAGCTGTTTATATATATTGGAGATTAAACCTGTGTCCATTGATTCGTTTGCTACGATTTTCACCCATCCTGAGGGATGCCTTTTTCCATTCCCATGTTTTTTAACAAAAAAGGAAAGAAAGGAAAAGAATCAGAACACTAATGTGCGTAAAATATGCCTTTTGAAACGGTCGTTTTGAAATATGGACGTCCTTTGAATTTTTTGCTCGATATGTGACCCCAGGATTTGTTTTCAGGGCAGGTGTCATTTACAGGCCTGCAATGATTTTGAATATCAACTGACCATTAGCGTTGGGATTAAAGCTGCTGTTGTGTGAAACGGCCACAAGGTGGCAGCAGTTCACCCTTACCAAATCTGGTTACTAGGGCAAGAGAGCCTCAGTGGAAGTGTTGTTCTAGATTGGAGTTTAGAATGGAATGTACCAGGAGAAAGCCCCTCACGTTTGTCTCACTACTTCTTGTTCGTGTTTTTAATTTAAGTTTTTATTTTTTATTACAGCAAGTTTGATTACAATGTTTGGCTTGTTGTAAGTGTGGAAGATGTGGTTCTTTTACACATATACAGATGACTGTTCTTCTTGGGATCCTTTTCCCATGTACGTTATGACAGAATGTTGAGTTGTCCTCTCTTGGTATTCTGCAGGTCTTTGGTGATTATATATGTCACCTGAGTTTGTATATGTCTGTTAACCCCGATATCGTAATGAAACCAATCCTCACACCTTTCCATTGGTGAACCATAAGTTTGTTTAATGAATCTGTGATTGCCCTTCTCCGTGGAAATATCTGCCCTGGTATCCATTTTTAGGTAACACCTATAAGTGATATGATATGATATGTGTCTTTCACTTTCTGACTTACTACAAGTCACGTGATTACTTCTAGACTCATCTACGGTGCTGCAAATGGCATTGTGTCCTTTTTTCCCTTGGCTTCTCTTCTGCCTTAGCGGGGTCCATTTTCAACAATGTGATTCCCTGAGGGTTGTGGATTAGCTGACCTGGGCAGCCTTACCCTGCCGGCCCGCCCTCCCCAGGTGTGCCTCGTTGAGGTCAATATAAACAGCGCTCCAGGCAGCAATAGCCCCTGAAGCTGTGCCTGACTCCATATTCTCTGCCCCGTCAGCAGTCTCGGGGCTGTGCTGGTGGGAGGGAGTGAGGGGCCACAGCTTTGTGGGTGGCCCGGTGTGAGTGGGGTTCTGCTGGCCTTTCTGCAGGAGTTGCCAGGCTGCCGCCTGTAAAGAAGAGGATGTGTCACCCATACCTTCCGCTGGAATTTCTCTCCGGACAGAGGTGAGGAAGGAAAAAAGCAGTGGGGGCCGGGACAAGAGGGGTATCTCAGTCAGGGCAATGGAAAGCTTCCGGAAGAGATCCCAGGGCCAGGACCACCCTGGCTGGCCTGCAGGCACCAAGTTGGCCTGCGTGCTGTCGCTGGTGTGGCTCCACGGTCCTTCCTCTAGGCTTTCAAGCCCTTGTACATATTCAGGTGTTTTACCTGGAAAGGGTGGGAACAGTTCAGCAGCAGCTGGCCTGGGGCTCAGCTCACGTTTACTCACAGATGCCTCGGCACGGTCCCCCAGCTTTTCAGTGAGGACGCTCCTTGTGTGGGGGGTGGGTGGCTGGCTGTATGGGAGATGGTTCCCCACCTCTGACCAATTTCAGAATTGTTTACCGCTGGAGCAAGTGCCGTGATAGGTTTTTCCTCTGTATAACTCGTGGGTTCAATTTTTTTTTCTTTTTTGGTTCAAGTTAGATTTTATTCCTCTTTTATGTATTTATAAATATAAGCATGGAAATAATTCATTCCTATAAATACATCTGTGTGACGGGAAGAATTTTTTCTCTTTTATTTTTAAATTTTATTTTTTAAAATTTTGAAATTTAATTTTATTTATGTTTTTATACAGCACGTTATTATTAGTTATGTATTTTATGCATATACATGTATACAGGTCAATCCCAATCTCCCAACTCATCCCACCACCACCACCCCATGGATTCCCACACTTGGTGTCCATACGTTTGTTCTCTACCTCTGTGTCTCTATTTCTTCCCTGCAAACCCGTTCATCTGTACCATTTTTAGGCTCCACATATATGCATTAATAAACAATATTTGTTTTCCTCTTTCTGACTTACTTCATTCTGTATGACAGTCTCTCGATCCATCGATGTCTCTACAAATGACCCAGTTTCATTCCTTTTTATGGCCGAGTCATATTCCATTTTATATATGTACCACATCTTTATCCATTCATCTGTCTGTGGGCATTTAGGTTGCTTCCATTACCTGGCTATTGTAAATAGTGCTGCAACGAACATTGTGGTGAATGTGCCTTTTTGAAATATGGTTTTCTCTGGGTATATGCCCAGAAGTGGGATTGCTGGATCAGATGGTAATTCTATTTCTCGTTTTTTTAAGGAAACTCCATACTGTTCTCCATAGTGACTGTATCAATTTACATTCCCACCAATAGTGGAAGAGGGCTCCTTTTGTCCACACCCTCCCCAGAATTGGTTGTTTGTAGATTTTCTGATGATGCCGATTCTAACAGGTGTGAGGTGATACCTCATTGTAGTTTTGATTTGCATTTCTCTAATAATTAGTGCTGTTGAGCAGCTTTTCATGTGCGTCTTGGCCATCTCTGTGTCTCCTTTGAAGAAACGTCTCTTTAGATCTTCTGCCCATTTTTTTTGGGATGTTTGTTTTTTTAATATTAAGCTGCATGAGCTGTTTATATATATTGGAGATTAAACCTGTGTCCATTGATTCTTTGCAACGATTTTCACCCATCCTGAGGGATGCCTTTTTCCATTCCCGTTTTTTTTAACAAAAAAGGAAAGAAAGGAAAAGAAGCAGAACACTAATGTGCGTAAAATATGCCTTTTGAAACGGTCGTTTTGAAATATGGACGTCCTTTGAATTTTTTGGTCGATATGTGACCCCAGGATTTGTTTTCAGGGCAGGTGTCATTTACAGGCCTGCAATGATTTTGAATATCAACTGACCATTAGCGTTGGGATTAAAGCTGCTGTTGTGTGAAACGGCCACAAGGTGGCAGCAGTTCACCCTTACCAAATCTGGTTACTAGGGCAAGAGAGCCTCAGTGGAAGTGGTGTTCTAGATTGGAGTTTAGAATGGAATGTACCAGGAGAAAGCCCCTCACGTTTGTCTCACTACTTCTTGTTCGTGTTTTTAATTTAAGTTTTTATTTATTATTACAGCAAGTTTGATTACAATGTTTGGCTTGTTGTAGGTGTGGAAGATGTGGTTCTTTTACACATATACAGATGACTGTTCTTCTTGGGATCCTTTTCCCATGTACGTTATGACAGAATGTTGAGTAGTCCTCTCTTGGTATTCTGTAGGTCTTTGGTGATTATATATGTCACCTGTGTTTGTATATGTCTGTTAACCCCGATATCGTAATGAAACCAATCCTCACACCTTTCCATTGGTGAACCATAAGTTTGTTTAATGAATCTGTGATTGCCCTTCTCCGTGGAAATATCTGCCCTGGTATCCATTTTTAGGTAACACCTATAAGTGATATGATATGATATGTGTCTTTCACTTTCTGACTTACTACAAGTCACGTGATTACTTCTAGACTCATCTACGGTGCTGCAAATGGCATTGTGTCCTTTTTTCCCTTGGCTTCTCTTCTGCCTTAGCGGGGTCCATTTTCAACAATGTGATTCCCTGAGGGTTGTGGATTAGCTGACCTGGGCAGCCTTACCCTGCCGGCCCGCCCTCCCCAGGTGTGCCTCGTTGAGGTCAATATAAACAGAGCTCCAGGCAGCAATAGCCCCTGAAGCTGTGCCTGACTCCATATTCTCTGCCCCGTCAGCAGTCTCGGGGCTGTGCTGGTGGGAGGGAGTGAGGGGCCACAGCTTTGTGGGTGGCCCGGTGTGAGTGGGGTTCTGCTGGCCTTTCTGCAGGAGTTGCCAGGCTGCCGCCTGTAAAGAAGAGGATGTGTCACCCATACCTTCCGCTGGAATTTCTCTCCGGACAGAGGTGAGGAAGGAAAAAAGCAGTGGGGGCCGGGACAGGAGGGGTATCTCAGGCAGGGCAATGGAAAGCTTCTGGAAGAGCGCCAGGGTCCAGGACCACGCTGGCTGGCCTGCAGGCACCAAGTTGGCCTGCGTGCTGTCGCTGGTGTGGCTCCACGGTCCTTCCTCTAGGCTTTCAAGCCCTTGTACATATTCAGGTGTTTTACCTGGAAAGGGTGGGAACAGTTCAGCAGCAGCTGGCCTGGGGCTCAGCTCACGTTTACTCACAGATGCCTCAGCACGGTCCCCCAGCTTTGCAATGAGGACGCTCCTTGCGTGGGGGTGGGTTGCTGGCTGTATGGGAGATGGTTCCCCACCTCTGACCAATTTCAGAATTGTTTACCACTGGAGCAAGTGCCCTGATAGGGTTTTCCTCTGTATAACTCCTGGGTTCAGGTTTTTTTTTTCTTTTATGGTTCAAGTTAGATTTTATTCCCCTTTTATGTATTTATAGATATAAGCATGGAAATAATTCTTTCCTATAAATACATCTGTGTGATGGGAAGAAATTTTTCTGTTTTATTTTTAAATTTTATTTTTTAAAATTTTGAAATTTAATTTTATTTATTTTTTTTATACAGCACGTTATTATTAGTTATATATTTTATGTATATACATGTATACAGGTCAATCGCAAACTCCCAACTCATCCCACCACCACCACCCCATGGCTTCCCACACTTGGTGTCCATACGGTTGTTCTCTACCTCTGTGTCTCTATTTGTTCCCTGCAAACCAGTTCATCTGTACCATTTTTAGGCTCCACATATATGCATTAATATACAATATTTGTTTTCCTCTTTCTGACTTACTTCATTCTGTATGACAGTCTCTCGATCCATCGATGTCTCTACAAATGACCCAGTTTCATTCCTTTTTATGGCCGAGTCATATTCCATTTTATATATGTACCACATCTTTATCCATTCATCTGTCTGTGGGCATTTAGGTTGCTTCCATTACCTGGCTATTGTAAATAGTGCTGCAACGAACATTGTGGTGAATGTGCCTTTTTGAAATACGGTTTTCTCTGGGTATATGCCCAGAAGGGGGATTGCTGGATCAGATAGTAATTCTATTTCTCGTTTTTATAAGGAAACTCCATACTGTTCTCCATAGTGACTGTATCAATTTACATTCCCACCAATAGTGGAAGAGGGCTCCTTTTGTCCCCTCCCTCCCCAGAATTGGTTGTTTGTAGATTTTCTGATGATGCCGATTCTAACAGGTGTGAGGTGATACCTCATTGTAGTTTTGATTTGCATTTCTCTAATAATTAGTGCTGTTGAGCAGCTTTTCATGTGCGTCTTGGCCATCTCTGTGTCTCCTTTGAAGAAACGTCTCTTTAGATCTTCTGCCCATTTTTTTGGGTTGTTTGTTTTTTTAATATTAAGCTGCATGAGCTGTTTATATATATTGGAGATTAAACCTGTGTCCATTGATTCGTTTGCAACGATTTTCACCCATCCTGAGGGATGCCTTTTTCCATTCCCGTTTTTTTTAACAAAAAAGGAAAGAAAGGAAAAGAAGCAGAACACTAATGTGCGTAAAATATGCCTTTTGAAACGGTCGTTTTGAAATATGGACGTCCTTTGAATTTTTTGGTCGATATGTGACCCCAGGATTTGTTTTCAGGGCAGGTGTCATTTACAGGCCTGCAATGATTTTGAATATCAACTGACCATTAGCGTTGGGATTAAAGCTGCTGTTGTGTGAAACGGCCACAAGGTGGCAGCAGTTCACCCTTACCAAATCTGGTTACTAGGGCAAGAGAGCCTCAGTGGAAGTGGTGTTCTAGATTGGAGTTTAGAATGGAATGTACCAGGAGAAAGCCCCTCACGTTTGTCTCACTACTTCTTGTTCGTGTTTTTAATTTAAGTTTTTATTTTTTATTACAGCAAGTTTGATTACAATGTTCGGCTTGTTGTAGGTGTGGAAGATGTGGTTCTTTTACACATATACAGATGACTGTTCTTCTTGGGATCCTTTTCCCATGTACATTATGACAGAATGTTGAGTAGTCCTCTCTTGGTATTCTGTAGGTCTTTGGTGATTATATATGTCACCTGTGTTTGTATATGTCTGTTAACCCCAATATCATAATGAAACCAATCCTCACACCTTTCCATTGGTGAACCATAAGTTTGTTTAATGAATCTGTGATTGCCCTTCTCCGTGGAAATATCTGCCCTGGTATCCATTTTTAGGTAACACCTATAAGTGATATGATATGATATGTGTCTTTCACTTTCTGACTTACTACAAGTCACGTGATTACTTCTAGACTCATCTACGGTGCTGCAAATGGCATTGTGTCCTTTTTTCCCTTGGCTTCTCTTCTGCCTTAGCGGGGTCCATTTTCAACAATGTGATTCCCTGAGGGTTGTGGATTAGCTGACCTGGGCAGCCTTACCCTGCCGGCCCGCCCTCCCCAGGTGTGCCTCGTTGAGGTCAATATAAACAGCGCTCCAGGCAGCAATAGCCCCTGAAGCTGTGCCTGACTCCATATTCTCTGCCCCGTCAGCAGTCTCGGGGCTGTGCTGGTGGGAGGGAGTGAGGGGCCACAGCTTTGTGGGTGGCCCGGTGTGAGTGGGGTTCTGCTGGCCTTTCTGCAGGAGTTGCCAGGCTGCCGCCTGTAAAGCAGAGGATGTGTCACCCATACCTTCCGCTGGAATTTCTCTCCGGACAGAGGTGAGGAAGGAAAAAAGCAGTGGGGGCCGGGACAGGAGGGGTATCTCAGGCAGGGCAATGGAAAGCTTCTGGAAGAGTGCCAGGGTCCAGGACCACGCTGGCTGGCCTGCAGGCACCAAGTTGGCCTGTGTGCTGTCGCTGGTGTGGCTCCACGGTCCTTCCTCTAGGCTTTCAAGCCCTTGTACATATTCAGGTGTTTTACCTGGAAAGGGTGGGAACAGTTCAGCAGCAGCTGGCCTGGGGCTCAGCTCACGTTTACTCACAGATGCCTCGGCACGGTCCCCCAGCTTTGCAATGAGGACGCTCCTTGCGTGGGGGGTGGGTTGCTGGCTGTATGGGAGATGGTTCCCCACCTCTGACCAATTTCAGAATTGTTTACCACTGGAGCAAGTGCCCTGATAGGGTTTTCCTCTGTATAACTCCTGGGTTCAGGTTTTTTTTTTTCTTTTATGGTTCAAGTTAGATTTTATTCCTCTTTTATGTATTTATAGATATAAGCATGGAAATAATTCTTTCCTATAAATACATCTGTGTGATGGGAAGAATTTTTTCTGTTTTATTTTTAAATTTTATTTTTTAAAATTTTGAAATTTAATTTTATTTATTTTTTTTATACAGCACGTTATTATTAGTTATGTATTTTATGTATATACATGTATACAGGTCAATCCCAAACTCCCAACTCATCCCACCACCACCACCCCATGGCTTCCCACACTTGGTGTCCATACGTTTGTTCTCTACCTCTGTGTCTCTATTTCTTCCCTGCAAACCAGTTCATCTGTACCATTTTTAGGCTCCACATATATGCATTAATATACAATATTTGTTTTCCTCTTTCTGACTTACTTCATTCTGTATGACAGTCTCTCGATCCATCGATGTCTCTACAAATGACCCAGTTTCATTCCTTTTTATGGCCGAGTCATATTCCATTTTATATATGTACCACATCTTTATCCATTCATCTGTCTGTGGGCATTTAGGTTGCTTCCATTACCTGGCTATTGTAAATAGTGCTGCAACGAACATTGTGGTGAATGTGCCTTTTTGAAATACGGTTTTCTCTGGGTATATGCCCAGCAGTGGGATTGCTGGATCAGATGGTAATTCTATTTCTCGTTTTTTTAAGGAAACTCCATACTGTTCTCCATAGTGACTGTATCAATTTACATTCCCACCAATAGTGGAAGAGGGCTCCTTTTGTCCACACCCTCCCCAGAATTGGTTGTTTGTAGATTTTCTGATGATGCCGATTCTAACAGGTGTGAGGTGATACCTCATTGTAGTTTTGATTTGCATTTCTCTAATAATTAGTGCTGTTGAGCAGCTTTTCATGTGCGTCTTGGCCATCTCTGTGTCTCCTTTGAAGAAACGTCTCTTTAGATCTTCTGCCCATTTTTTGGGGGGTTGTTTGTTTTTTTAATATTAAGCTGCATGAGCTGTTTATATATATTGGAGATTAAACCTGTGTCCATTGATTCGTTTGCAACGATTTTCACCCATCCTGAGGGATGCCTTTTTCCATTCCCGTTTTTTTTAACAAAAAAGGAAAGAAAGGAAAAGAAGCAGAACACTAATGTGCGTAAAATATGCCTTTTGAAACGGTCGTTTTGAAATATGGACGTCCTTTGAATTTTTTGGTCGATATGTGACCCCAGGATTTGTTTTCAGGGCAGGTGTCATTTACAGGCCTGCAATGATTTTGAATATCAACTGACCATTAGCGTTGGGATTAAAGCTGCTGTTGTGTGAAACGGCCACAAGGTGGCAGCAGTTCACCCTTACCAAATCTGGTTACTAGGGCAAGAGAGCCTCAGTGGAAGTGGTGTTCTTGATTGGAGTTTAGAATGGAATGTACCAGGAGAAAGCCCCTCACGTTTGTCTCACTACTTCTTGTTCGTGTTTTTAATTTAAGTTTTTATTTTTTATTACAGCAAGTTTGATTACAATGTTTGGCTTGTTGTAGGTGTGGAAGATGTGGTTCTTTTACACATATACAGATGACTGTTCTTCTTGGGATCCTTTTCCCATGTACGTTATGACAGAATGTTGAGTAGTCCTCTCTTGGTATTCTGTAGGTCTTTGGTGATTATATATGTCACCTGTGTTTGTATATGTCTGTTAACCCCGATATCGTAATGAAACCAATCCTCACACCTTTCCATTGGTGAACCATAAGTTTGTTTAATGAATCTGTGATTGCCCTTCTCCGTGGAAATATCTGCCCTGGTATCCATTTTTAGGTAACACCTATAAGTGATATGATATGATATGTGTCTTTCACTTTCTGACTTACTACAAGTCACGTGATTACTTCTAGACTCATCTACGGTGCTGCAAATGGCATTGTGTCCTTTTTTCCCTTGGCTTCTCTTCTGCCTTAGCGGGGTCCATTTTCAACAATGTGATTCCCTGAGGGTTGTGGATTAGCTGACCTGGGCAGCCTTACCCTGCCGGCCCGCCCTCCCCAGGTGTGCCTCGTTGAGATCAATATAAACAGCGCTCCAGGCAGCAATATCCCCTGAAGCTGTGCCTGACTCCATATTCTCTGCCCCGTCAGCAGTCTCGGGGCTGTGCTGGTGGGAGGGAGTGAGGGGCCACAGCTTTGTGGGTGGCCCGGTGTGAGTGGGGTTCTGCTGGCCTTTCTGCAGGAGTTGCCAGGCTGCCGCCTGTAAAGCAGAGGATGTGTCACCCATACCTTCCGCTGGAATTTCTCTCCGGACAGAGGTGAGGAAGGAAAAAAGCAGTGGGGGCCGGGACAGGAGGGGTATCTCAGGCAGGGCAATGGAAAGCTTCTGGAAGAGTGCCAGGGTCCAGGACCACGCTGGCTGGCCTGCAGGCACCAAGTTGGCCTGCGTGCTGTCGCTGGTGTGGCTCCACGGTCCTTCCTCTAGGCTTTCAAGCCCTTGTACATATTCAGGTGTTTTACCTGGAAAGGGTGGGAACAGTTCAGCAGCAGCTGGCCTGGGGCTCAGCTCACGTTTACTCACAGATGCCTCGGCACGGTCCCCCAGCTTTGCAATGAGGACGCTCCTTGCGTGGGGGGTGGGTTGCTGGCTGTATGGGAGATGGTTCCCCACCTCTGACCAATTTCAGAATTGTTTACCACTGGAGCAAGTGCCCTGATAGGGTTTTCCTCTGTATAACTCCTGGGTTCAGGTTTTTTTTTTTCTTTTATGGTTCAAGTTAGATTTTATTCCCCTTTTATGTATTTATAGATATAAGCATGGAAATAATTCTTTCCTATAAATACATCTGTGTGATGGGAAGAATTTTTTCTGTTTTATTTTTAAATTTTATTTTTTAAAATTTTGAAATTTAATTTTATTTATTTTTTTATACAGCACGTTATTATTAGTTATGTATTTTATGTATATACATGTATACAGGTCAATCGCAAACTCCCAACTCATCCCACCACCACCACCCCATGGCTTCCCACACTTGGTGTCCATACGTTTGTTCTCTACCTCTGTGTCTCTATTTCTTCCCTGCAAACCAGTTCATCTGTACCATTTTTAGGCTCCACATATATGCATTAATATACAATATTTGTTTTCCTCTTTCTGACTTACTTCATTCTGTATGACAGTCTCTCGATCCATCGATGTCTCTACAAATGACCCAGTTTCATTCCTTTTTATGGCCGAGTCATATTCCATTTTATATATGTACCACATCTTTATCCATTCATCTGTCTGTGGGCATTTAGGTTGCTTCCATTACCTGGCTATTGTAAATAGTGCTGCAACGAACATTGTGGTGAATGTGCCTTTTTGAAATACGGTTTTCTCTGGGTATATGCCCAGCAGTGGGATTGCTGGATCAGATGGTAATTCTATTTCTCGTTTTTTTAAGGAAACTCCATACTGTTCTCCATAGTGACTGTATCAATTTACATTCCCACCAATAGTGGAAGAGGGCTCCTTTTGTCCACACCCTCCCCAGAATTGGTTGTCTGTAGATTTTCTGATGATGCCGATTCTAACAGGTGTGAGGTGATACCTCATTGTAGTTTTGATTTGCATTTCTCTAATAATTAGTGCTGTTGAGCAGCTTTTCATGTGCGTCTTGGCCATCTCTGTGTCTCCTTTGAAGAAACGTCTCTTTAGATCTTCTGCCCATTTTTTGGGGGGTTGTTTGTTTTTTTAATATTAAGCTGCATGAGCTGTTTATATATATTGGAGATTAAACCTGTGTCCATTGATTCGTTTGCAACGATTTTCACCCATCCTGAGGGATGCCTTTTTCCATTCCCGTTTTTTTTAACAAAAAAAGGAAAGAAAGGAAAAGAAGCAGAACACTAATGTGCGTAAAATATGCCTTTTGAAACGGTCGTTTTGAAATATGGACGTCCTTTGAATTTTTTGGTCGATATGTGACCCCAGGATTTGTTTTCAGGGCAGGTGTCATTTACAGGCCTGCAATGATTTTGAATATCAACTGACCATTAGCGTTGGGATTAAAGCTGCTGTTGTGTGAAACGGCCACAAGGTGGCAGCAGTTCACCCTTACCAAATCTGGTTACTAGGGCAAGAGAGCCTCAGTGGAAGTGGTGTTCTAGATTGGAGTTTAGAATGGAATGTACCAGGAGAAAGCCCCTCACGTTTGTCTCACTACTTCTTGTTCGTGTTTTTAATTTAAGTTTTTATTTTTTATTACAGCAAGTTTGATTACAATGTTTGGCTTGTTGTAGGTGTGGAAGATGTGGTTCTTTTACACATATACAGATGACTGTTCTTCTTGGGATCCTTTTCCCATGTACGTTATGACAGAATGTTGAGTAGTCCTCTCTTGGTATTCTGTAGGTCTTTGGTGATTATATATGTCACCTGTGTTTGTATATGTCTGTTAACCCCGATATCGTAATGAAACCAATCCTCACACCTTTCCATTGGTGAACCATAAGTTTGTTTAATGAATCTGTGATTGCCCTTCTCCGTGGAAATATCTGCCCTGGTATCCATTTTTAGGTAACACCTCTAAGTGATATGATATGATATGTGTCTTTCACTTTCTGACTTACTAGAAGTCTCGTGATTACTTCTAGACTCATCTACGGTGCTGCAAATGGCATTGTGTCCTTTTTTCCCTTGGCTTCTCTTCTGCCTTAGCGGGGTCCATTTTCAACAATGTGATTCCCTGAGGGTTGTGGATTAGCTGACCTGGGCAGCCTTACCCTGCCGGCCCGCCCTCCCCAGGTGAGCCTCGTTGAGATCAATATAAACAGCGCTCCAGGCAGCAATAGCCCCTGAAGCTGTGTCTGACTCCATATTCTCTGCCCCGTCAGCAGTCTCGGGGCTGTGCTGGTGGGAGGGAGTGAGGGGCCACAGCTTTGTGGGTGGCCTGGTGTGAGTGGGGTTCTGCTGGCCTTTCTGCAGGAGTTGCCAGGCTGCCGCCTGTAAAGAAGAGGATGTGTCACCCATACCTTCCGCTGGAATTTCTCTCCGGACAGAGGTGAGGAAGGAAAAAAGCAGTGGGGGCCGGGACAGGAGGGGTATCTCAGGCAGGGCAATGGAAAGCTTCTGGAAGAGCGCCAGGGTCCAGGACCACGCTGGCTGGCCTGCAGGCACCAAGTTGGCCTGCGTGCTGTCGCTGGTGTGGCTCCACGGTCCTTCCTCTAGGCTTTCAAGCCCTTGTACATATTCAGGTGTTTTACCTGGAAAGGGTGGGAACAGTTCAGCAGCAGCTGGCCTGGGGCTCAGCTCACGTTTACTCACAGATGCCTCGGCACGGTCCCCCAGCTTTGCAATGAGGACGCTCCTTGCGTGGGGGGTGGGTTGCTGGCTGTATGGGAGATGGTTCCCCACCTCTGACCAATTTCAGAATTGTTTACCGCTGGAGCAAGTGCCGTGATAGGGTTTTCCTCTGTATAACTCGTGGGTTCAATTTTTTTATCTTTTTTGGTTCAAGTTAGATTTTATTCCTCTTTTATGTATTTATAAATATAAGCATGGAAATAATTCATTCCTATAAATACATCTGTGTGACGGGAAGAATATTTTCTGTTTTATATTTAAATTTTATTTTTTAAAATTTTGAAATTTAATTTTATTTATGTTTTTATACAGCACGTTATTATTAGTTATGTATTTTATGCATATACATGTATACAGGTCAATCCCAAACTCCCAACTCATCCCACCACCACCACCCCATGGCTTCCCACACTTGGTGTCCATACGTTTGTTCTCTACCTCTGTGTCTCTATTTCTTCCCTGCAAACCAGTTCATCTGTACCATTTTTAGGCTCCACATATATGCATTAATATACAATATTTGTTTTCCTCTTTCTGACTTACTTCATTCTGTATGACAGTCTCTCGATCCATCGATGTCTCTACAAATGACCCAGTTTCATTCCTTTTTATGGCCGAGTCATATTCCATTTTATATATGTACCACATCTTTATCCATTCATCTGTCTGTGGGCATTTAGGTTGCTTCCATTACCTGGCTATTGTAAATAGTGCTGCAACGAACATTGTGGTGAATGTGCCTTTTTGAAATACGGTTTTCTCTGGGTATATGCACAGCAGTGGGATTGCTGGATCAGATGGTAATTCTATTTCTCGTTTTTTTAAGGAAACTCCATACTGTTCTCCATAGTGACTGTATCAATTTACATTCCCACCAATAGTGGAAGAGGGCTCCTTTTGTCCACACCCTCCCCAGAATTGGTTGTCTGTAGATTTTCTGATGATGCCGATTCTAACAGGTGTGAGGTGATACCTCATTGTAGTTTTGATTTGCATTTCTCTAATAATTAGTGCTGTTGAGCAGCTTTTCATGTGCGTCTTGGCCATCTCTGTGTCTCCTTTGAAGAAACGTCTCTTTAGATCTTCTGCCCATTTTTGGGGGGGTTGTTTGTTTTTTTAATATTAAGCTGCATGAGCTGTTTATATATATTGGAGATTAAACCTGTGTCCATTGATTCGTTTGCAACGATTTTCACCCATCCTGAGGGATGCCTTTTTCCATTCCCGTTTTTTTTAACAAAAAAGGAAAGAAAGGAAAAGAAGCAGAACACTAATGTGCGTAAAATATGCCTTTTGAAACGGTCGTTTTGAAATATGGACGTCCTTTGAATTTTTTGGTCGATATGTGACCCCAGGATTTGTTTTCAGGGCAGGTGTCATTTACAGGCCTGCAATGATTTTGAATATCAACTGACCATTAGCGTTGGGATTAAAGCTGCTGTTGTGTGAAACGGCCACAAGGTGGCAGCAGTTCACCCTTACCAAATCTGGTTACTAGGGCAAGAGAGCCTCAGTGGAAGTGGTGTTCTTGATTGGAGTTTAGAATGGAATGTACCAGGAGAAAACCCCTCGCGTTTGTCTCACTACTTCTTGTTCGTGTTTTTAATTTAAGTTTTTATTTTTTATTACAGCAAGTTTGATTACAATGTTTGGCTTGTTGTAGGTGTGGAAGATGTGGTTCTTTTACACATATACAGATGACTGTTCTTCTTGGGATCCTTTTCCCATGTACGTTATGACAGAATGTTGAGTAGTCCTCTCTTGGTATTCTGTAGGTCTTTGGTGATTATATATGTCACCTGTGTTTGTATATGTCTATTAACCCCAATATCGTAATGAAACCAATCCTCACACCTTTCCATTGGTGAACCATAAGTTTGTTTAATGAATCTGTGATTGCTCTTCTCCGTGGAAATATCTGCCCTGGTATCCATTTTTAGGTAACACCTATAAGTGATATGATATGATATGTGTCTTTCACTTTCTGACTTACTACAAGTCACGTGATTACTTCTAGACTCATCTACGGTGCTGCAAATGGCATTGTGTCCTTTTTTCCCTTGGCTTCTCTTCTGCCTTAGCGGGGTCCATTTTCAACAATGTGATTCCCTGAGGGTTGTGGATTAGCTGACCTGGGCAGCCTTACCCTGCCGGCCCGCCCTCCCCAGGTGTGCCTCGTTGAGGTCAATATAAACAGCGCTCCAGGCAGCAATAGCCCCTGAAGCTGTGCCTGACTCCATATTCTCTGCCCCGTCAGCAGTCTCGGGGCTGTGCTGGTGGGAGGGAGTGAGGGGCCACAGCTTTGTGGGTGGCCCGGTGTGAGTGGGGTTCTGCTGGCCTTTCTGCAGGAGTTGCCAGGCTGCCGCCTGTAAAGAAGAGGATGTGTCACCCATACCTTCCGCTGGAATTTCTCTCCAGACAGAGGTGAGGAAGGAAAAAAGCAGTGGGGGCCGGGACAGGAGGGGTATCTCAGGCAGGGCAATGGAAAGCTTCTGGAAGAGTGCCAGGGTCCAGGACCACGCTGGCTGGCCTGCAGGCACCAAGTTGGCCTGCGTGCTGTCGCTGGTGTGGCTCCACGGTCCTTCCTCTAGGCTTTCAAGCCCTTGTACATATTCAGGTGTTTTACCTGGAAAGGGTGGGAACAGTTCAGCAGCAGCTGGCCTGGGGCTCAGCTCACGTTTACTCACAGATGCCTCGGCACGGTCCCCCAGCTTTGCAATGAGGACGCTCCTTGCGTGGGGGGTGGGTTGCTGGCTGTATGGGAGATGGTTCCCCACCTCTGACCAATTTCAGAATTGTTTACCGCTGGAGCAAGTGCCGTGATAGGGTTTTCCTCTGTATAACTCGTGGGTTCAATTTTTTTATCTTTTTTGGTTCAAGTTAGATTTTATTCCTCTTTTATGTATTTATAAATATAAGCATGGAAATAATTCATTCCTATAAATACATCTGTGTGACGGGAAGAATATTTTCTGTTTTATATTTAAATTTTATTTTTTAAAATTTTGAAATTTAATTTTATTTATGTTTTTATACAGCACGTTATTATTAGTTATGTATTTTATGCATATACATGTATACAGGTCAATCCCAAACTCCCAACTCATCCCACCACCACCACCCCATGGCTTCCCACACTTGGTGTCCATACGTTTGTTCTCTACCTCTGTGTCTCTATTTCTTCCCTGCAAACCAGTTCATCTGTACCATTTTTAGGCTCCACATATATGCATTAATATACAATATTTGTTTTCCTCTTTCTGACTTACTTCATTCTGTATGACAGTCTCTCGATCCATCGATGTCTCTACAAATGACCCAGTTTCATTCCTTTTTATGGCCGAGTCATATTCCATTTTATATATGTACCACATCTTTATCCATTCATCTGTCTGTGGGCATTTAGGTTGCTTCCATTACCTGGCTATTGTAAATAGTGCTGCAACGAACATTGTGGTGAATGTGCCTTTTTGAAATACGGTTTTCTCTGGGTATATGCCCAGCAGTGGGATTGCTGGATCAGATGGTAATTCTATTTCTCGTTTTTTTAAGGAAACTCCATACTGTTCTCCATAGTGACTGTATCAATTTACATTCCCACCAATAGTGGAAGAGGGCTCCTTTTGTCCACACCCTCCCCAGAATTGGTTGTCTGTAGATTTTCTGATGATGCCGATTCTAACAGGTGTGAGGTGATACCTCATTGTAGTTTTGATTTGCATTTCTCTAATAATTAGTGCTGTTGAGCAGCTTTTCATGTGCGTCTTGGCCATCTCTGTGTCTCCTTTGAAGAAACGTCTCTTTAGATCTTCTGCCCATTTTTTGGGGGGTTGTTTGTTTTTTTAATATTAAGCTGCATGAGCTGTTTATATATATTGGAGATTAAACCTGTGTCCATTGATTCGTTTGCAACGATTTTCACCCATCCTGAGGGATGCCTTTTTCCATTCCCGTTTTTTTTAACAAAAAAGGAAAGAAAGGAAAAGAAGCAGAACACTAATGTGCGTAAAATATGCCTTTTGAAACGGTCGTTTTGAAATATGGACGTCCTTTGAATTTTTTGGTCGATATGTGACCCCAGGATTTGTTTTCAGGGCAGGTGTCATTTACAGGCCTGCAATGATTTTGAATATCAACTGACCATTAGCGTTGGGATTAAAGCTGCTGTTGTGTGAAACGGCCACAAGGTGGCAGCAGTTCACCCTTACCAAATCTGGTTACTAGGGCAAGAGAGCCTCAGTGGAAGTGGTGTTCTTGATTGGAGTTTAGAATGGAATGTACCAGGAGAAAGCCCCTCGCGTTTGTCTCACTACTTCTTGTTCGTGTTTTTAATTTAAGTTTTTATTTTTTATTACAGCAAGTTTGATTACAATGTTTGGCTTGTTGTAGGTGTGGAAGATGTGGTTCTTTTACACATATACAGATGACTGTTCTTCTTGGGATCCTTTTCCCATGTACGTTATGACAGAATGTTGAGTAGTCCTCTCTTGGTATTCTGTAGGTCTTTGGTGATTATATATGTCACCTGTGTTTGTATATGTCTATTAACCCCGATATCGTAATGAAACCAATCCTCACACCTTTCCATTGGTGAACCATAAGTTTGTTTAATGAATCTGTGATTGCTCTTCTCCGTGGAAATATCTGCCCTGGTATCCATTTTCAGGTAACACCTATAAGTGATATGATATGATATGTGTCTTTCACTTTCTGACTTACTACAAGTCACGTGATTACTTCTAGACTCATCTACGGTGCTGCAAATGGCATTGTGTCCTTTTTTCCCTTGGCTTCTCTTCTGCCTTAGCGGGGTCCATTTTCAACAATGTGATTCCCTGAGGGTTGTGGATTAGCTGACCTGGGCAGCCTTACCCTGCCGGCCCGCCCTCCCCAGGTGTGCCTCGTTGAGGTCAATATAAACAGCGCTCCAGGCAGCAATAGCCCCTGAAGCTGTGCCTGACTCCATATTCTCTGCCCCGTCAGCAGTCTCGGGGCTGTGCTGGTGGGAGGGAGTGAGGGGCCACAGCTTTGTGGGTGGCCCGGTGTGAGTGGGGTTCTGCTGGCCTTTCTGCAGGAGTTGCCAGGCTGCCGCCTGTAAAGAAGAGGATGTGTCACCCATACCTTCCGCTGGAATTTCTCTCCAGAAAGAGGTGAGGAAGGAAAAAAGCAGTGGGGGCCGGGACAGGAGGGGTATCTCAGGCAGGGCAATGGAAAGCTTCTGGAAGAGTGCCAGGGTCCAGGACCACGCTGGCTGGCCTGCAGGCACCAAGTTGGCCTGCGTGCTGTCGCTGGTGTGGCTCCACGGTCCTTCCTCTAGGCTTTCAAGCCCTTGTACATATTCAGGTGTTTTACCTGGAAAGGGTGGGAACAGTTCAGCAGCAGCTGGCCTGGGGCTCAGCTCACGTTTACTCACAGATGCCTCGGCACGGTCCCCCAGCTTTGCAATGAGGACGCTCCTTGCGTGGGGGGTGGGTTGCTGGCTGTATGGGAGATGGTTCCCCACCTCTGACCAATTTCAGAATTGTTTACCACTGGAGCAAGTGCCCTGATAGCGTTTTCCTCTGTATAACTCCTGGGTTCAGGTTTTTTTTTTTCTTTTATGGTTCAAGTTAGATTTTATTCCCCTTTTATGTATTTATAGATATAAGCATGGAAATAATTCTTTCCTATAAATACATCTGTGTGATGGGAAGAATTTTTTCTGTTTTATTTTTAAATTTTATTTTTTAAAATTTTGAAATTTAATTTTATTTTTTTTTATACAGCACGTTATTATTAGTTATGTATTTTATGTATATACATGTATACAGGTCAATCCCAAACTCCCAACTCATCCCACCACCACCACCCCATGGCTTCCCACACTTGGTGTCCATACGTTTGTTCTCTACCTCTGTGTCTCTATTTCTTCCCTGCAAACCAGTTCATCTGTACCATTTTTAGGCTCCACATATATGCATTAATATACAATATTTGTTTTCCTCTTTCTGACTTACTTCATTCTGTATGACAGTCTCTCGATCCATCGATGTCTCTACAAATGACCCAGTTTCATTCCTTTTTATGGCCGAGTCATATTCCATTTTATATATGTACCACATCTTTATCCATTCATCTGTCTGTGGGCATTTAGGTTGCTTCCATTACCTGGCTATTGTAAATAGTGCTGCAACGAACATTGTGGTGAATGTGCCTTTTTGAAATACGGTTTTCTCTGGGTATATGCCCAGCAGTGGGATTGCTGGATCAGATGGTAATTCT
Source organism: Mesoplodon mirus (assembly GCF_964341445.2). Lineage (NCBI taxonomy): Eukaryota > Metazoa > Chordata > Mammalia > Artiodactyla > Ziphiidae > Mesoplodon > Mesoplodon mirus. The sequence continues at coordinate 93,000,753 of NC_138989.1, forward strand.
ATTTCTCGTTTTTTTAAGGAAACGCCATACTGTTCTCCATAGTGACTGTATCAATTTACATTCCCACCAATAGTGGAAGAGGGCTCCTTTTGTCCACACCCTCCCCAGAATTGGTTGTTTGTAGATTTTCTGATGATGCCGATTCTAACAGGTGTGAGGTGATACCTCATTGTAGTTTTGATTTGCATTTCTCTAATAATTAGTGCTGTTGAGCAGCTTTTCATGTGCGTCTTGGCCATCTCTGTGTCTCCTTTGAAGAAACGTCTCTTTAGATCTTCTGCCCATTTTTTGGGGGGTTGTTTGTTTTTTTAATATTAAGCTGCATGAGCTGTTTATATATATTGGAGATTAAACCTGTGTCCATTGATTCGTTTGCAACGATTTTCACCCATCCTGAGGGATGCCTTTTTCCATTCCCGTTTTTTTTAACAAAAAAGGAAAGAAAGGAAAAGAAGCAGAACACTAATGTGCGTAAAATATGCCTTTTGAAACGGTCGTTTTGAAATATGGACGTCCTTTGAATTTTTTGGTCGATATGTGACCCCAGGATTTGTTTTCAGGGCAGGTGTCATTTACAGGCCTGCAATGATTTTGAATATCAACTGACCATTAGCGTTGGGATTAAAGCTGCTGTTGTGTGAAACGGCCACAAGGTGGCAGCAGTTCACCCTTACCAAATCTGGTTACTAGGGCAAGAGAGCCTCAGTGGAAGTGGTGTTCTTGATTGGAGTTTTGAATGGAATGTACCAGGAGAAAGCCCCTCACGTTTGTCTCACTACTTCTTGTTCGTGTTTTTAATTTAAGTTTTTATTTTTTATTACAGCAAGTTTGATTACAATGTTTGGCTTGTTGTAGGTGTGGAAGATGTGGTTCTTTTACACATATACAGATGACTGTTCTTCTTGGGATCCTTTTCCCATGTACGTTATGACAGAATGTTGAGTAGTCCTCTCTTGGTATTCTGTAGGTCTTTGGTGATTATATATGTCACCTGTGTTTGTATATGTCTGTTAACCCCGATATCGTAATGAAACCAATCCTCACACCTTTCCATTGGTGAACCATAAGTTTGTTTAATGAATCTGTGATTGCCCTTCTCCGTGGAAATATCTGCCCTGGTATCCATTTTTAGGTAACACCTATAAGTGATATGATATGATATGTGTCTTTCACTTTCTGACTTACTACAAGTCACGTGATTACTTCTAGACTCATCTACGGTGCTGCAAATGGCATTGTGTCCTTTTTTCCCTTGGCTTCTCTTCTGCCTTAGCGGGGTCCATTTTCAACAATGTGATTCCCTGAGGGTTGTGGATTAGCTGACCTGGGCAGCCTTACCCTGCCGGCCCGCCCTCACCAGGTGTGCCTCGTTGAGGTCAATATAAACAGCGCTCCAGGCAGCAATAGCCCCTGAAGCTGTGCCTGACTCCATATTCTCTGCCCCGTCAGCAGTCTCGGGGCTGTGCTGGTGGGAGGGAGGGAGGGGCCACAGCTTTGTGGGTGGCCCGGTGTGAGTGGGGTTCTGCTGGCCTTTCTGCAGGAGTTGCCAGGCTGCCGCCTGTAAAGAAGAGGATGTGTCACCCATACCTTCCGCTGGAATTTCTCTCCGGACAGAGGTGAGGAAGGAAAAAAGCAGTGGGGGCCGGGACAGGAGGGGTATCTCAGGCAGGGCAATGGAAAGCTTCTGGAAGAGTGCCAGGGTCCAGGACCACGCTGGCTGGCCTGCAGGCACCAAGTTGGCCTGCGTGCTGTCGCTGGTGTGGCTCCACGGTCCTTCCTCTAGGCTTTCAAGCCCTTGTACATATTCAGGTGTTTTACCTGGAAAGGGTGGGAACAGTTCAGCAGCAGCTGGCCTGGGGCTCAGCTCACGTTTACTCACAGATGCCTCGGCACGGTCCCCCAGCTTTGCAATGAGGACGCTCCTTGCGTGGGGGGTGGGTTGCTGGCTGTATGGGAGATGGTTCCCCACCTCTGACCAATTTCAGAATTGTTTACCACTGGAGCAAGTGCCGTGATAGGGTTTTCCTCTGTATAACTCCTGGGTTCAGGTTTTTTTTTTTTCTTTTATGGTTCAAGTTAGATTTTATTCCCCTTTTATGTATTTATAGATATAAGCATGGAAATAATTCTTTCCTATAAATACATCTGTGTGATGGGAAGAATTTTTTCTGTTTTATTTTTAAATTTTATTTTTTAAAATTTTGAAATTTAATTTTATTTATTTTTTTTATACAGCACGTTATTATTAGTTATGTATTTTATGTATATACATGTATACAGGTCAATCCCAAACTCCCAACTCATCCCACCACCACCACCCCATGGCTTCCCACACTTGGTGTCCATACGTTTGTTCTCTACCTCTGTGTCTCTATTTCTTCCCTGCAAACCAGTTCATCTGTACCATTTTTAGGCTCCACATATATGCATTAATATACAATATTTGTTTTCCTCTTTCTGACTTACTTCATTCTGTATGACAGTCTCTCGATCCATCGATGTCTCTACAAATGACCCAGTTTCATTCCTTTTTATGGCCGAGTCATATTCCATTTTATATATGTACCACATCTTTATCCATTCATCTGTCTGTGGGCATTTAGGTTGCTTCCATTACCTGGCTATTGTAAATAGTGCTGCAACGAACATTGTGGTGAATGTGCCTTTTTGAAATACGGTTTTCTCTGGGTATATGCCCAGCAGTGGGATTGCTGGATCAGATGGTAATTCTATTTCTCGTTTTTTTAAGGAAACTCCATACTGTTCTCCATAGTGACTGTATCAATTTACATTCCCACCAATAGTGGAAGAGGGCTCCTTTGGTCCACACCCTCCCCAGAATTGGTTGTCTGTAGATTTTCTGATGATGCCGATTCTAACAGGTGTGAGGTGATACCTCATTGTAGTTTTGATTTGCATTTCTCTAATAATTAGTGCTGTTGAGCAGTTTTTCCTGTGCGTCTTGGCCATCTCTGTGTCTCCTTTGAAGAAACGTCTCTTTAGATCTTCTGCCCATTTTTTGGGGGGTTGTTTGTTTTTTTTAATATTAAGCTGCATGAGCTGTTTATATATATTGGAGATTAAACCTGTGTCCATTGATTCGTTTGCAACGATTTTCACCCATCCTGAGGGATGCCTTTTTCCATTCCCGTGTTTTTTAACAAAAAAGGAAAGAAAGGAAAAGAAGCAGAACACTAATGTGCGTAAAATATGCCTTTTGAAACGGTCGTTTTGAAATATGGACGTCCTTTGAATTTTTTGGTCGATATGTGACCCCAGGATTTGTTTTCAGGGCAGGTGTCATTTACAGGCCTGCAATGATTTTGAATATCAACTGACCATTAGCGTTGGGATTAAAGCTGCTGTTGTGTGAAACGGCCACAAGGTGGCAGCAGTTCACCCTTACCAAATCTGGTTACTAGGGCAAGAGAGCCTCAGTGGAAGTGGTGTTCTTGATTGGAGTTTAGAATGGAATGTACCAGGAGAAAGCCCCTCACGTTTGTCTCACTACTTCTTGTTCGTGTTTTTAATTTAAGTTTTTATTTTTTATTACAGCAAGTTTGATTACAATGTTTGGCTTGTTGTAGGTGTGGAAGATGTGGTTCTTTTACACATATACAGATGACTGTTCTTCTTGGGATCCTTTTCCCATGTACGTTATGACAGAATGTTGAGTAGTCCTCTCTTGGTATTCTGTAGGTCTTTGGTGATTATATATGTCACCTGTGTTTGTATATGTCTGTTAACCCCGATATCGTAATGAAACCAATCCTCACACCTTTCCATTGGTGAACCATAAGTTTGTTTAATGAATCTGTGATTGCCCTTCTCCGTGGAAATATCTGCCCTGGTATCCATTTTTAGGTAACACCTATAAGTGATATGATATGATATGTGTCTTTCACTTTCTGACTTACTACAAGTCACGTGATTACTTCTAGACTCATCTACGGTGCTGCAAATGGCATTGTGTCCTTTTTTCCCTTGGCTTCTCTTCTGCCTTAGCGGGGTCCATTTTCAACAATGTGATTCCCTGAGGGTTGTGGATGAGCTGACCTGGGAAGCCTTACCCTGCCGGCCGGCCCTCCACAGGTGTGCCTGTTTGAGGTCAATATAAACAGCGCTCCAGGCAGCAATAGCCCCTGAAGCTGTGCCTGACTCCATATTCTCTGCCCCGTCAGCAGTCTCGGGGCTGTGCTGGTGGGAGGGAGTGAGGGGCCACAGCTTTGTGGGTGGCCCGGTGTGAGTGGGGTTCTGCTGGCCTTTCTGCAGGAGTTGCCAGGCTGCCGCCTGTAAAGAAGAGGATGTGTCACCCATACCTTCCGCTGGAATTTCTCTCCAGACAGAGGTGAGGAAGGAAAAAAGCAGAGGGGGCCGGGACAGGAGGGGTATCTCAGGCAGGGCAATGGAAAGCTTCTGGAAGAGTGCCAGGGTCCAGGACCACGCTGGCTGGCCTGCAGGCACCAAGTTGGCCTGCGTGCTGTCGCTGGTGTGGCTCCACGGTCCTTCCTCTAGGCTTTCAAGCCCTTGTACATATTCAGGTGTTTTACCTGGAAAGGGTGGGAACAGTTCAGCAGCAGCTGGCCTGGGGCTCAGCTCACGTTTACTCACAGATGCCTCGGCACGGTCCCCCAGCTTTGCAATGAGGACGCTCCTTGCGTGGGGGGTGGGTTGCTGGCTGTATGGGAGATGGTTCCCCACCTCTGACCAATTTCAGAATTGTTTACCGCTGGAGCAAGTGCCCTGATAGGGTTTTCCTCTGTATAACTCCTGGGTTCAGATTTTTTTTTTCTTTTATGGTTCAAGTTAGATTTTATTCCCCTTTTATGTATTTATAGATATAAGCATGAAAATAATTCTTTCCTATAAATACATCTGTGTGATGGGAAGAATTTTTTCTGTTTTATTTTTATATTTTATTTTTTAAAATTTTGAAATTTAATTTTATTTATTTTTTTTATACAGCACGTTATTATTAGTTATGTATTTTATGTATATACATGTATACAGGTCAATCCCAAACTCCCAACTCATCCCACCACCACCACCCCATGGCTTCCCACACTTGGTGTCCATACGTTTGTTCTCTACCTCTGTGTCTCTATTTCTTCCCTGCAAACCAGTTCATCTGTACCATTTTTAGGCTCCACATATATGCATTAATATACAATATTTGTTTTCGTCTTTCTGACTTACTTCATTCTGTATGACAGTCTGTCGATCCATCGATGTCTCTACAAATGACCCAGTTTCATTCCTTTTTATGGCCGAGTCATATTCCATTTTATATATGTACCACATCTTTATCCATTCATCTGTCTGTGGGCATTTAGGTTGCTTCCATTACCTGGCTATTGTAAATAGTGCTGCAACGAACATTGTGGTGAATGTGCCTTTTTGAAATACGGTTTTCTCTGGGTATATGCCCAGCAGTGGGATTGCTGGATCAGATGGTAATTCTATTTCTCGTTTTTTTAAGGAAACTCCATACTGTTCTCCATAGTGACTGTATCAATTTACATTCCCACCAATAGTGGAAGAGGGCTCCTTTTGTCCACACCCTCCCCAGAATTGGTTGTCTGTAGATTTTCTGATGATGCCGATTCTAACAAGTGTGAGGTGATACCTCATTGTAGTTTTGATTTGCATTTCTCTAATAATTAGTGCTGTTGAGCAGCTTTTCATGTGCGTCTTGGCCATCTCTGTGTCTCCTTTGAAGAAACGTCTCTTTAGATCTTCTGCCCATTTTTTGGGGGGTTGTTTGTTTTTTTAATATTAAGCTGCATGAGCTGTTTATATATATTGGAGATTAAACCTGTGTCCATTGATTCGTTTGCAACGATTTTCACCCATCCTGAGGGATGCCTTTTTCCATTCCCGTTTTTTTTAACAAAAAAGGAAAGAAAGGAAAAGAAGCAGAACACTAATGTGCGTAAAATATGCCTTTTGAAACGGTCGTTTTGAAATATGGACGTCCTTTGAATTTTTTGGTCGATATGTGACCCCAGGATTTGTTTTCAGGGCAGGTGTCATTTACAGGCCTGCAATGATTTTGAATATCAACTGACCATTAGCGTTGGGATTAAAGCTGCTGTTGTGTGAAACGGCCACAAGGTGGCAGCAGTTCACCCTTACCAAATCTGGTTACTAGGGCAAGAGAGCCTCAGTGGAAGTGGTGTTCTTGATTGGAGTTTAGAATGGAATGTACCAGGAGAAAGCCCCTCACGTTTGTCTCACTACTTCTTGTTCGTGTTTTTAATTTAAGTTTTTATTTTTTATTACAGCAAGTTTGATTACAATGTTTGGCTTGTTGTAGGTGTGGAAGATGTGGTTCTTTTACACATATACAGATGACTGTTCTTCTTGGGATCCTTTTCCCATGTACGTTATGACAGAATGTTGAGTAGTCCTCTCTTGGTATTCTGTAGGTCTTTGGTGATTATATATGTCACCTGTGTTTGTATATGTCTGTTAACCCCGATATCGTAATGAAACCAATCCTCACACCTTTCCATTGGTGAACCATAAGTTTGTTTAATGAATCTGTGATTGCCCTTCTCCGTGGAAATATCTGCCCTGGTATCCATTTTTAGGTAACACCTATAAGTGATATGATATGATATGTGTCTTTCACTTTCTGACTTACTACAAGTCATGTGATTACTTCTAGACTCATCTACGGTGCTGCAAATGGCATTGTGTCCTTTTTTCCCTTGGCTTCTCTTCTGCCTTAGCGGGGTCCATTTTCAACAATGTGATTCCCTGAGGGTTGTGGATTAGCTGACCTGGGCAGCCTTACCCTGCCGGCCCGCCCTCCCCAGGTGTGCCTCGTTGAGATCAATATAAACAGCGCTCCAGGCAGCAATAGCCCCTGAAGCTGTGCCTGACTCCATATTCTCTGCCCCGTCAGCAGTCTCGGGGCTGTGCTGGTGGGAGGGAGTGAGGGGCCACAGCTTTGTGGGTGGCCCAGTGTGAGTGGGGTTCTGCTGGCCTTTCTGCAGGAGTTGCCAGGCTGCCGCCTGTAAAGAAGAGGATGTGTCACCCATACCTTCCGCTGGAATTTCTCTCCGGACAGAGGTGAGGAAGGAAAAAAGCAGTGGGGGCCGGGACAGGAGGGGTATCTCAGGCAGGGCAATGGAAAGCTTCTGGAAGAGTGCCAGGGTCCAGGACCACGCTGGCTGGCCTGCAGGCACCAAGTTGGCCTGCGTGCTGTCGCTGGTGTGGCTCCACGGTCCTTCCTCTAGGCTTTCAAGCCCTTGTACATATTCAGGTGTTTTACCTGGAAAGGGTGGGAACAGTTCAGCAGCAGCTGGCCTGGGGCTCAGCTCACGTTTACTCACAGATGCCTCGGCACGGTCCCCCAGCTTTGCAATGAGGACGCTCCTTGCGTGGGGGGTGGGTTGCTGGCTGTATGGGAGATGGTTCCCCACCTCTGACCAATTTCAGAATTGTTTACCACTGGAGCAAGTGCCCTGATAGGGTTTTCCTCTGTATAACTCCTGGGTTCAGGTTTTTTTTTTTTTCTTTTATGGTTCAAGTTAGATTTTATTCCCCTTTTATGTATTTATAGATATAAGCATGGAAATAATTCTTTCCTATAAATACATCTGTGTGATGGGAAGAATTTTTTCTGTTTTATTTTTAAATTTTATTTTTAAAAATTTTGAAATTTAATTTTATTTATTTTTTTTATACAGCACGTTATTATTAGTTATGTATTTTATGTATATACATGTATACAGGTCAATCCCAAACTCCCAACTCATCCCACCACCACCACCCCATGGCTTCCCACACTTGGTGTCCATACGTTTGTTCTCTACCTCTGTGTCTCTATTTCTTCCCTGCAAACCAGTTCATCTGTACCATTTTTAGGCTCCACATATATGCATTAATATACAATATTTGTTTTCCTCTTTCTGACTTACTTCATTCTGTATGACAGTCTCTCGATCCATCGATGTCTCTACAAATGACCCAGTTTCATTCCTTTTTATGGCCGAGTCATATTCCATTTTATATATGTACCACATCTTTATCCATTCATCTGTCTGTGGGCATTTAGGTTGCTTCCATTACCTGGCTATTGTAAATAGTGCTGCAACGAACATTGTGGTGAATGTGCCTTTTTGAAATACGGTTTTCTCTGGGTATATGCCCAGCAGTGGGATTGCTGGATCAGATGGTAATTCTATTTCTCGTTTTTTTAAGGAAACTCCATACTGTTCTCCATAGTGACTGTATCAATTTACATTCCCACCAATAGTGGAAGAGGGCTCCTTTTGTCCACACCCTCCCCAGAATTTGTTGTTTGTAGATTTTCTGATGATGCCGATTCTAACAGGTGTGAGGTGATACCTCATTGTAGTTTTGATTTGCATTTCTCTAATAATTAGTGCTGTTGAGCAGCTTTTCATGTGCGTCTTGGCCATCTCTGTGTCTCCTTTGAAGAAACGTCTCTTTAGATCTTCTGCCCATTTTTTTTGGGTTTTTTGTTTTTTTAATATTAAGCTGCATGAGCTGTTTATATATATTGGAGATTAAACCTGTGTCCATTGATTCGTTTGCAACGATTTTCACCCATCCTGAGGGATGCCTTTTTCCATTCCCGTTTTTCTTAACAAAAAAGGAAAGAAAGGAAAAGAAGCAGAACACTAATGTGCGTAAAATATGCCTTTTGAAACAGTCGTTTTGAAATATGGACGTCCTTTGAATTTTTTGGTCGATATGTGACCCCAGGATTTGTTTTCAGGGCAGGTGTCATTTACAGGCCTGCAATGATTTTGAATATCAACTGACCATTAGCGTTGGGATTAAAGCTGCTGTTGTGTGAAACGGCCACAAGGTGGCAGCAGTTCACCCTTACCAAATCTGGTTACTAGGGCAAGAGAGCCTCAGTGGAAGTGGTGTTCTAGATTGGAGTTTAGAATGGAATGTACCAGGAGAAAGCCCCTCACGTTTGTCTCACTACTTCTTGTTCGTGTTTTTAATTTAAGTTTTTATTTTTTATTACAGCAAGTTTGATTACAATGTTTGGCTTGTTGTAGGTGTGGAAGATGTGGTTCTTTTACACATATACAGATGACTGTTCTTCTTGGGATCCTTTTCCCATGTACGTTATGACAGAATGTTGAGTAGTCCTCTCTTGGTATTCTGTAGGTCTTTGGTGATTATATATGTCACCTGTGTTTGTATATGTCTGTTAACCCCGATATCGTAATGAAACCAATCCTCACACCTTTCCATTGGTGAACCATAAGTTTGTTTAATGAATCTGTGATTGCCCTTCTCCGTGGAAATATCTGCCCTGGTATCCATTTTTAGGTAACACCTATAAGTGATATGATATGATATGTGTCTTTCACTTTCTGACTTACTACAAGTCACGTGATTACTTCTAGACTCATCTACGGTGCTGCAAATGGCATTGTGTCCTTTTTTCCCTTGGCTTCTCTTCTGCCTTAGCGGGGTCCATTTTCAACAATGTGATTCCCTGAGGGTTGTGGATTAGCTGACCTGGGCAGCCTTACCCTGCCGGCCCGCCCTCCCCAGGTGTGCCTCGTTGAGGTCAATATAAACAGAGCTCCAGGCAGCAATAGCCCCTGAAGCTGTGCCTGACTCCATATTCTCTGCCCCGTCAGCAGTCTCGGGGCTGTGCTGGTGGGAGGGAGTGAGGGGCCACAGCTTTGTGGGTGGCCCGGTGTGAGTGGGGTTCTGCTGGCCTTTCTGCAGGAGTTGCCAGGCTGCCGCCTGTAAAGAAGAGGATGTGTCACCCATACCTTCCGCTGGAATTTCTCTCCGGACAGAGGTGAGGAAGGAAAAAAGCAGTGGGGGCCGGGACAGGAGGGGTATCTCAGGCAGGGCAATGGAAAGCTTCTGGAAGAGCGCCAGGGTCCAGGACCACGCTGGCTGGCCTGCAGGCACCAAGTTGGCCTGCGTGCTGTCGCTGGTGTGGCTCCACGGTCCTTCCTCTAGGCTTTCAAGCCCTTGTACATATTCAGGTGTTTTACCTGGAAAGGGTGGGAACAGTTCAGCAGCAGCTGGCCTGGGGCTCAGCTCACGTTTACTCACAGATGCCTCGGCACGGTCCCCCAGCTTTGCAATGAGGACGCTCCTTGCGTGGGGGGTGGGTTGCTGGCTGTATGGGAGATGGTTCCCCACCTCTGACCAATTTCAGAATTGTTTACCGCTGGAGCAAGTGCCGTGATAGGGTTTTCCTCTGTATAACTCGTGGGTTCAATTTTTTTATCTTTTTTGGTTCAAGTTAGATTTTATTCCCCTTTTATGTATTTATAAATATAAGCATGGAAATAATTCATTCCTATAAATACATCTGTGTGACGGGAAGAATATTTTCCGTTTTATATTTAAATTTTATTTTTTAAAATTTTGAAATTTAATTTTATTTATGTTTTTATACAGCACGTTATTATTAGTTATGTATTTTATGCATATACATGTATACAGGTCAATCCCAATCTCCCAACTCATCCCACCACCACCACCCCATGGCTTCCCACACTTGGTGTCCATACGTTTGTTCTCTACCTCTGTGTCTCTATTTCTTCCCTGCAAACCAGTTCATCTGTACCATTTTTAGGCTCCACATATATGCATTAATATACAATATTTGTTTTCCTCTTTCTGACTTACTTCATTCTGTATGACAGTCTCTCGATCCATCGATGTCTCTACAAATGACCCAGTTTCATTCCTTTTTATGGCCGAGTCATATTCCATTTTATATATGTACCACATCTTTATCCATTCATCTGTCTGTGGGCATTTAGGTTGCTTCCATTACCTGGCTATTGTAAATAGTGCTGCAACGAACATTGTGGTGAATGTGCCTTTTTGAAATACGGTTTTCTCTGGGTATATGCCCAGCAGTGGGATTGCTGGATCAGATGGTAATTCTATTTCTCGTTTTTTTAAGGAAACTCCATACTGTTCTCCATAGTGACTGTATCAATTTACATTCCCACCAATAGTGGAAGAGGGCTCCTTTTGTCCACACCCTCCCCAGAATTTGTTGTTTGTAGATTTTCTGATGATGCCGATTCTAACAGGTGTGAGGTGATACCTCATTGTAGTTTTGATTTGCATTTCTCTAATAATTAGTGCTGTTGAGCAGCTTTTCATGTGCGTCTTGGCCATCTCTGTGTCTCCTTTGAAGAAACGTCTCTTTAGATCTTCTGCCCATTTTTTGGGGGATGGTTGTTCTTTTAATATTAAGCTGCATGAGCTGTTTATATATATTGGAGATTAAACCTGTGTCCATTGATTCGTTTGCAACGATTTTCACCCATCCTGAGGGATGCCTTTTTCCATTCCCGTTTTTTTAACAAAAAAGGAAAGAAAGGAAAAGAAGCAGAACACTAATGTGCGTAAAATATGCCTTTTGAAACGGTCGTTTTGAAATATGGACGTCCTTTGAATTTTTTGGTCGATATGTGACCCCAGGATTTGTTTTCAGGGCAGGTGTCATTTACAGGCCTGCAATGATTTTGAATATCAACTGACCATTAGCGTTGGGATTAAAGCTGCTGTTGTGTGAAACGGCCACAAGGTGGCAGCAGTTCACCCTTACCAAATCTGGTTACTAGGGCAAGAGAGCCTCAGTGGAAGTGGTGTTCTAGATTGGAGTTTAGAATGGAATATACCAGGAGAAAGCCCCTCACGTTTGTCTCACTACTTCTTGTTCATGTTTTTAATTTAATTTTTTATTTTTTATTACAGCAAGTTTGATTACAATGTTTGGCTTGTTGTAGGTGTGGAAGATGTGGTTCTTTTACACATATACAGATGACTGTTCTTCTTGGGATCCTTTTCCCATGTACGTTATGACAGAATGTTGAGTAGTCCTCTCTTGGTATTCTGTAGGCCTTTGGTGATTATATATGTCACCTGTGTTTGTATATGTCTGTTAACCCCGATATCGTAATGAAACCAATCCTCACACCTTTCCATTGGTGAACCATAAGTTTGTTTAATGAATCTGTGATTGCCCTTCTCCGTGGAAATATCTGCCCTGGTATCCATTTTTAGGTAACACCTATAAGTGATATGATATGATATGTGTCTTTCACTTTCTGACTTACTACAAGTCACGTGATTACTTCTAGACTCATCTACGGTGCTGCAAATGGCATTGTGTCCTTTTTTCCCTTGGCTTCTCTTCTGCCTTAGCGGGGTCCATTTTCAACAATGTGATTCCCTGAGGGTTGTGGATTAGCTGACCTGGGCAGCCTTACCCTGCCGGCCCGCCCTCCCCAGGTGTGCCTCGTTGAGGTCAATATAAACAGAGCTCCAGGCAGCAATAGCCCCTGAAGCTGTGCCTGACTCCATATTCTCTGCCCCGTCAGCAGTCTCGGGGCTGTGTTGGTGGGAGGGAGTGAGGGGCCACAGCTTTGTGGGTGGCCCGGTGTGAGTGGGGTTCTGCTGGCCTTTCTGCAGGAGTTGCCAGGCTGCCGCCTGTAAAGAAGAGGATGTGTCACCCATACCTTCCGCTGGAATTTCTCTCCGGACAGAGGTGAGGAAGGAAAAAAGCAGTGGGGGCCGGGACAGGAGGGGTATCTCAGGCAGGGCAATGGAAAGCTTCTGGAAGAGCGCCAGGGTCCAGGACCACGCTGGCTGGCCTGCAGGCACCAAGTTGGCCTGCGTGCTGTCGCTGGTGTGGCTCCACGGTCCTTCCTCTAGGCTTTCAAGCCCTTGTACATATTCAGGTGTTTTACCTGGAAAGGGTGGGAACAGTTCAGCAGCAGCTGGCCTGGGGCTCAGCTCACGTTTACTCACAGATGCCTCGGCACGGTCCCCCAGCTTTGCAATGAGGACGCTCCTTGTGTGGGGGGTGGGTTGCTGGCTGTATGGGAGGTGGTTCCCCACCTCTGACCAATTTCAGAATTGTTTACCGCTGGAGCAAGTGCCGTGATAGGGTTTTCCTCTGTATAACTCCTGGGTTCAGGTTTTTTTTTTCTTTTATGGTTCAAGTTAGATTTTATTCCCCTTTTATGTATTTATAGATATAAGCATGGAAATAATTCTTTCCTATAAATACATCTGTGTGATGGGAAGAATTTTTTCTGTTTTATTTTTAAATTTTATTTTTTAAAATTTTGAAATTTAATTTAATTTATTTTTTTTATACAGCACGTTATTATTAGTTATGTATTTTATGTATATACATGTATACAGGTCAATCCCAAACTCCCAACTCATCCCACCACCACCACCCCATGGCTTCCCACACTTGGTGTCCATACGTTTGTTCTCTACCTCTGTGTCTCTATTTCTTCCCTGCAAACCAGTTCATCTGTACCATTTTTAGGCTCCACATATATGCATTAATATACAATATTTGTTTTCCTCTTTCTGACTTACTTCATTCTGTATGACAGTCTCTCGATCCATCGATGTCTCTACAAATGACCCAGTTTCATTCCTTTTTATGGCCGAGTCATATTCCATTTTATATATGTACCACATCTTTATCCATTCATCTGTCTGTGGGCATTTAGGTTGCTTCCATTACCTGGCTATTGTAAATAATGCTGCAACGAACATTGTGGTGAATGTGCCTTTTTGAAATACGGTTTTCTCTGGGTATATGCCCAGCAGTGGGATTGCTGGATCAGATGGTAATTCTATTTCTCGTTTTTTTAAGGAAACTCCATACTGTTCTCCATAGTGACTGTATCAATTTACATTCCCACCAATAGTGGAAGAGGGCTCCTTTTGTCCACACCCTCCCCAGAATTGGTTGTTTGTAGATTTTCTGATGATGCCGATTCTAACAGGTGTGAGGTGATACCTCATTGTAGTTTTGATTTGCATTTCTCTAATAATTAGTGCTGTTGAGCAGCTTTTCATGTGCGTCTTGGCCATCTCTGTGTCTCCTTTGAAGAAACATCTCTTTAGATCTTTTGCCCATTTTTTGGGGGGTTGTTTGTTTTTTTAATATTAAGCTGCATGAACTGTTTATATATATTGGAGATTAAACCTGTGTCCATTGATTCGTTTGCAACGATTTTCACCCATCCTGAGGGATGCCTTTTTCCATTCCCGTTTTTTTTAACAAAAAAGGAAAGAAAGGAAAAGAAGCAGAACACTAATGTGCGTAAAATATGCCTTTTGAAACGGTCGTTTTGAAATATGGACGTCCTTTGAATTTTTTGGTCGATATGTGACCCCAGGATTTGTTTTCAGGGCAGGTGTCATTTACAGGCCTGCAATGATTTTGAATATCAACTGACCATTAGCGTTGGGATTAAAGCTGCTGTTGTGTGAAACGGCCACAAGGTGGCAGCAGTTCACCCTTACCAAATCTGGTTACTAGGGCAAGAGAGCCTCAGTGGAAGTGGTGTTCTAGATTGGAGTTTAGAATGGAATGTACCAGGAGAAAGCCCCTCACGTTTGTCTCACTACTTCTTGTTCGTGTTTTTAATTTAAGTTTTTATTTTTTATTACAGCAAGTTTGATTACAATGTTTGGCTTGTTGTAGGTGTGGAAGATGTGGTTCTTTTACACATATACAGATGACTGTTCTTCTTGGGATCCTTTTCCCATGTACGTTATGACAGAATGTTGAGTAGTCCTCTCTTGGTATTCTGTAGGTCTTTGGTGATTATATATGTCACCTGTGTTTGTATATGTCTGTTAACCCCGATATCGTAATGAAACCAATCCTCACACCTTTCCATTGGTGAACCATAAGTTTGTTTAATGAATCTGTGATTGCCCTTCTCCGTGGAAATATCTGCCCTGGTATCCATTTTTAGGTAACACCTATAAGTGATATGATATGATATGTGTCTTTCACTTTCTGACTTACTACAAGTCACGTGATTACTTCTAGACTCATCTACGGTGCTGCAAATGGCATTGTGTCCTTTTTTCCCTTGGCTTCTCTTCTGCCTTAGCGGGGTCCATTTTCAACAATGTGATTCCCTGAGGGTTGTGGATTAGCTGACCTGGGCAGCCTTACCCTGCCGGCCCGCCCTCCCCAGGTGTGCCTCGTTGAGGTCAATATAAACAGCGCTCCAGGCAGCAATAGCCCCTGAAGCTGTGCCTGACTCCATATTCTCTGCCCCGTCAGCAGTCTCGGGGCTGTGCTGGTGGGAGGGAGTGAGGGGCCACAGCTTTGTGGGTGGCCCGGTGTGAGTGGGGTTCTGCTGGCCTTTCTGCAGGAGTTGCCAGGCTGCCGCCTGTAACGAAGAGG
Source organism: Mesoplodon mirus (assembly GCF_964341445.2). Lineage (NCBI taxonomy): Eukaryota > Metazoa > Chordata > Mammalia > Artiodactyla > Ziphiidae > Mesoplodon > Mesoplodon mirus. The sequence goes on from NC_138989.1 coordinate 93,015,970, forward strand.
ATGTGTCACCCATACCTTCCGCTGGAATTTCTCTCCGGACAGAGGTGAGGAAGGAAAAAAGCAGTGGGGGCCGGGACAGGAGGGGTATCTCAGGCAGGGCAATGGAAAGCTTCTGGAAGAGTGCCAGGGTCCAGGACCACGCTGGCTGGCCTGCAGGCACCAAGTTGGCCTGCGTGCTGTCGCTGGTGTGGCTCCACAGTCCTTCCTCTAGGCTTTCAAGCCCTTGTACATATTCAGGTGTTTTACCTGGAAAGGGTGGGAACAGTTCAGCAGCAGCTGGCCTGGGGCTCAGCTCACGTTTACTCACAGATGCCTCGGCACGGTCCCCCAGCTTTGCAATGAGGACGCTCCTTGCGTGGGGGGTGGGTTGCTGGCTGTATGGGAGATGGTTCCCCACCTCTGACCAATTTCAGAATTGTTTACCACTGGAGCAAGTGCCCTGATAGGGTTTTCCTCTGTATAACTACTGGGTTCAGGTTTTTTTTTTTCTTTTATGGTTCAAGTTAGATTTTATTCCCCTTTTATGTATTTATAGATATAAGCATGGAAATAATTCTTTCCTATAAATACATCTGTGTGATGGGAAGAATTTTTTCTGTTTTATTTTTAAATTTTATTTTTTAAAATTTTGAAATTTAATTTTATTTATTTTTTTTATACAGCACGTTATTATTAGTTATGTATTTTATGTATATACATGTATACAGGTCAATCCCAAACTCCCAACTCATCCCACCACCACCACCCCATGGCTTCCCACACTTGGTGTCCATACGTTTGTTCTCTACCTCTGTGTCTCTATTTCTTCCCTGCAAGCCAGTTCATCTGTACCATTTTTAGGCTCCACATATATGCATTAATATACAATATTTGTTTTCCTCTTTCTGACTTACTTCATTCTGTATGACAGTCTCTCGATCCATCGATGTCTCTACAAATGACCCAGTTTCATTCCTTTTTATGGCCGAGTCATATTCCATTTTATATATGTACCACATCTTTATCCATTCATCTGTCTGTGGGCATTTAGGTTGCTTCCATTACCTGGCTATTGTAAATAATGCTGCAACGAACATTGTGGTGAATGTGCCTTTTTGAAATACGGTTTTCTCTGGGTATATGCCCAGCAGTGGGATTGCTGGATCAGATGGTAATTCTATTTCTCGTTTTTTTAAGGAAACTCCATACTGTTCTCCATAGTGACTGTATCAATTTACATTCCCACCAATAGTGGAAGAGGGCTCCTTTTGTCCACACCCTCCCCAGAATTGGTTGTTTGTAGATTTTCTGATGATGCCGATTCTAACAGGTGTGAGGTGATACCTCATTGTAGTTTTGATTTGCATTTCTCTAATAATTAGTGCTGTTGAGCAGCTTTTCATGTGCGTCTTGGCCATCTCTGTGTCTCCTTTGAAGAAACATCTCTTTAGATCTTCTGCCCATTTTTTGGGGGGTTGTTTGTTTTTTTAATATTAAGCTGCATGAGCTGTTTATATATATTGGAGATTAAACCTGTGTCCATTGATTCGTTTGCAACGATTTTCACCCATCCTGAGGGATGCCTTTTTCCATTCCCGTTTTTTTTAACAAAAAAGGAAAGAAAGGAAAAGAAGCAGAACACTAATGTGCGTAAAATATGCCTTTTGAAACGGTCGTTTTGAAATATGGACGTCCTTTGAATTTTTTGGTCGATATGTGACCCCAGGATTTGTTTTCAGGGCAGGTGTCATTTACAGGCCTGCAATGATTTTGAATATCAACTGACCATTAGCGTTGGGATTAAAGCTGCTGTTGTGTGAAACGGCCACAAGGTGGCAGCAGTTCACCCTTACCAAATCTGGTTACTAGGGCAAGAGAGCCTCAGTGGAAGTGGTGTTCTAGATTGGAGTTTAGAATGGAATGTACCAGGAGAAAGCCCCTCACGTTTGTCTCACTACTTCTTGTTCGTGTTTTTAATTTAAGTTTTTATTTTTTATTACAGCAAGTTTGATTACAATGTTTGGCTTGTTGTAGGTGTGGAAGATGTGGTTCTTTTACACATATACAGATGACTGTTCTTCTTGGGATCCTTTTCCCATGTACGTTATGACAGAATGTTGAGTAGTCCTCTCTTGGTATTCTGTAGGTCTTTGGTGATTATATATGTCACCTGTGTTTGTATATGTCTGTTAACCCCGATATCGTAATGAAACCAATCCTCACACCTTTCCATTGGTGAACCATAAGTTTGTTTAATGAATCTGTGATTGCCCTTCTCCGTGGAAATATCTGCCCTGGTATCCATTTTTAGGTAACACCTATAAGTGATATGATATGATATGTGTCTTTCACTTTCTGACTTACTACAAGTCACGTGATTACTTCTAGACTCATCTACGGTGCTGAAAATGGCATTGTGTCCTTTTTTCCCTTGGCTTCTCTTCTGCCTTAGCGGGGTCCATTTTCAACAATGTGATTCCCTGAGGGTTGTGGATTAGCTGACCTGGGCAGCCTTACCCTGCCGGCCCGCCCTCCCCAGGTGTGCCTCGTTGAGGTCAATATAAACAGAGCTCCAGGCAGCAATAGCCCCTGAAGCTGTGCCTGACTCCATATTCTCTGCCCCGTCAGCAGTCTCGGGGCTGTGCTGGTGGGAGGGAGTGAGGGGCCACAGCTTTGTGGGTGGCCCGGTGTGAGTGGGGTTCTGCTGGCCTTTCTGCAGGAGTTGCCAGGCTGCCGCCTGTAAAGAAGAGGATGTGTCACCCATACCTTCCGCTGGAATTTCTCTCCGGACAGAGGTGAGGAAGGAAAAAAGCAGTGGGGGCCGGGACAGGAGGGGTATCTCAGGCAGGGCAATGGAAAGCTTCTGGAAGAGCGCCAGGGTCCAGGACCACGCTGGCTGGCCTGCAGGCACCAAGTTGGCCTGCGTGCTGTCGCTGGTGTGGCTCCACGGTCCTTCCTCTAGGCTTTCAAGCCCTTGTACATATTCAGGTGTTTTACCTGGAAAGGGTGGGAACAGTTCAGCAGCAGCTGGCCTGGGGCTCAGCTCACATTTACTCACAGATGCCTCGGCACGGTCCCCCAGCTTTGCAATGAGGACGCTCCTTGCGTGGGGGGTGGGTTGCTGGCTGTATGGGAGATGGTTCCCCACCTCTGACCAATTTCAGAATTGTTTACCACTGGAGCAAGTGCCGTGATAGGGTTTTCCTCTGTATAACTCCTGGGTTCAGGTTTTTTTTTTCTTTTATGGTTCAAGTTAGATTTTATTCCCCTTTTATGTATTTATAAATATAAGCATGGAAATAATTCATTCCTATAAATACATCTGTGTGACGGGAAGAATTTTTTCTGTTTTATTTTTAAATTTGATTTTTTAAAATTTTGAAATTTAATTTTATTTATGTTTTTATACAGCACGTTATTATTAGTTATGTATTTTATGCATATACATGTATACAGGTCAATCCCAATCTCCCAACTCATCCCACCACCACCACCCCATGGATTCCCACACTTGGTGTCCATACGTTTGTTCTCTACCTCTGTGTCTCTATTTCTTCCCTGCAAACCAGTTCATCTGTACCATTTTTAGGCTCCACATATATGCATTAATATACAATATTTGTTTTCCTCTTTCTGTCTTACTTCATTCTGTATGACAGTCTCTCGATCCATCGATGTCTCTACAAATGACCCAGTTTCATTCCTTTTTATGGCCGAGTCATATTCCATTTTATATATGTACCACATCTTTATCCATTCATCTGTCTGTGGGCATTTAGGTTGCTTCCATTACCTGGCTATTGTAAATAGTGCTGCAACGACCATTGTGGTGAATGTGCCTTTTTGAAATACGGTTTTCTCTGGGTATATGCCCAGCAGTGGGATTGCTGGATCAGATGGTAATTCTATTTCTCGTTTTTTTAAGGAAACTCCATACTGTTCTCCATAGTGACTGTATCAATTTACATTCCCACCAATAGTGGAAGAGGGCTCCTTTTGTCCACACCCTCCCCAGAATTGGTTGTTTGTAGATTTTCTGATGATGCCGATTCTAACAGGTGTGAGGTGATACCTCATTGTAGTTTTGATTTGCATTTCTCTAATAATTAGTGCTGTTGAGCAGCTTGTCATGTGCGTCTTGGCCATCTCTGTGTCTCCTTTGAAGAAACGTCTCTTTAGATCTTCTGCCCATTTTTTTTGGGTTGTTTGTTTTTTTAATATTAAGCTGCATGAGCTGTTTATATATATTGGAGATTAAACCTGTGTCCATTGATTCGTTTGCAACGATTTTCACCCATCCTGAGGGATGCCTTTTTCCATTCCCGTTTTTTTTATCAAAAAAGGAAAGAAAGGAAAAGAAGCAGAACACTAATGTGCGTAAAATATGCCTTTTGAAACGGTCGTTTTGAAATATGGACGTCCTTTGAATTTTTTGGTCGATATGTGACCCCAGGATTTGTTTTCAGGGCAGGTGTCATTTACAGGCCTGCAATGATTTTGAATATCAACTGACCATTAGCGTTGGGATTAAAGCTGCTGTTGTGTGAAACGGCCACAAGGTGGCAGCAGTTCACCCTTACCAAATCTGGTTACTAGGGCAAGAGAGCCTCAGTGGAAGTGGTGTTCTAGATTGGAGTTTAGAATGGAATGTACCAGGAGAAAGCCCCTCACGTTTGTCTCACTACTTCTTGTTCGTGTTTTTAATTTAAGTTTTTATTTTTTATTACAGCAAGTTTGATTACAATGTTTGGCTTGTTGTAGGTGTGGAAGATGTGGTTCTTTTACACATATACAGATGACTGTTCTTCTTGGGATCCTTTTCCCATGTACGTTATGACAGAATGTTGAGTAGTCCTCTCTTGGTATTCTGTAGGTCTTTGGTGATTATATATGTCACCTGTGTTTGTATATGTCTGTTAACCCCGATATCGTAATGAAACCAATCCTCACACCTTTCCATTGGTGAACCATAAGTTTGTTTAATGAATCTGTGATTGCCCTTCTCCGTGGAAATATCTGCCCTGGTATCCATTTTTAGGTAACATCTATAAGTGATATGATATGTGTCTTTCACTTTCTAACTTACTACAAGTCACGTGATTACTTCTAGACTCATCTACGGTGCTGCAAATGGCATTGTGTCCTTTTTTCCCTTGGCTTCTCTTCTGCCTTAGCGGGGTCCATTTTCAACAATGTGATTCCCTGAGGGTTGTGGATTAGCTCACCTGGGCAGCCTTACCCTGCCAGCCCGCCCTCCCCAGGTGTGCCTCGTTGAGGTCAATATAAACAGCGCTCCAGGCAGCAATAGCCCCTGAAGCTGTGCCTGACTCCATATTTTCTGCCCCGTCAGCAGTCTCGGGGCTGTGCTGGTGGGAGGGAGTGAGGGGCCACAGCTTTGTGGGTGGCCCGGTTTGAGTGGGGTTCTCCTGGCCTTTCTGCAGGAGTTGCCAGGCTGCCGCCTGTAAAGAAGAGGATGTGTCACCCATACCTTCCGCTGGAATTTCTCTCCGGACAGAGGTGAGGAAGGAAAAAAGCAGTGGGGGCCGGGACAGGAGGGGTATCTCAGGCAGGGCAATGGAAAGCTTCTGGAAGAGCGCCAGGGTCCAGGACCACGCTGGCTGGCCTGCAGGCACCAAGTTGGCCTGCGTGCTGTCGCTGGTGTGGCTCCACGGTCCTTCCTCTAGGCTTTCAAGCCCTTGTACATATTCAGGTGTTTTACCTGGAAAGGGTGGGAACAGTTCAGCAGCAGCTGGCCTGGGGCTCAGCTCACGTTTACTCACAGATGCCTCGGCACGGTCCCCCAGCTTTGCAATGAGGACGCTCCTTGCGTGGGGGGTGGGTTGCTGGCTGTATGGGAGATGGTTCCCCACCTCTGACCAATTTCAGAATTGTTTACCACTGGAGCAAGTGCCCTGATAGGGTTTTCCTCTGTATAACTCCTGGGTTCAGGTTTTTTTTTTTTTCTTTTATGGTTCAAGTTAGATTTTATTCCCCTTTTATGTATTTATAGATATAAGCATGGAAATAATTCTTTCCTATAAATACATCTGTGTGATGGGAAGAAATTTTTCTGTTTTATTTTTAAATTTTATTTTTTAAAATTTTGAAATGTTATTTTATTTATTTTTTTTTATACAGCACGTTATTATTAGTTATGTATTTTATGTATATACATGTATACAGGTCAATCCCAAACTCCCAACTCATCCCACCACCACCACCCCATGGCTTCCCACACTTGGTGTCCATATGTTTGTTCTCTACCTCTGTGTCTCTATTTCTTCCCTGCAAACCAGTTCATCTGTACCATTTTTAGGCTCCACATATATGCATTAATATACAATATTTGTTTTCCTCTTTCTGACTTACTTCATTCTGTATGACAGTCTCTCGATCCAACGATGTCTCTACAAATGACCCAGTTTCATTCCTTTTTATGGCCGAGTCATATTCCATTTTATATATGTACCACATCTTTATCCATTCATCTGTCTGTGGGCATTTAGGTTGCTTCCATTACCTGGCTATTGTAAATAATGCTGCAACGAACATTGTGGTGAATGTGCCTTTTTGAAATACGGTTTTCTCTGGGTATATGCCCAGCAGTGGGATTGCTGGATCAGATGGTAATTCTATTTCTCGTTTTTTTAAGGAAACTCCATACTGTTCTCCATAGTGACTGTATCAATTTACATTCCCACCAATAGTGGAAGAGGGCTCCTTTTGTCCACACCCTCCCCAGAATTGGTTGTTTGTAGATTTTCTGATGATGCCGATTCTAACAGGTGTGAGGTGATACCTCATTGTAGTTTTGATTTGCATTTCTCTAATAATTAGTGCTGTTGAGCAGCTTTTCATGGGCGTCTTGGCCATCTCTGTGTCTTCTTTGAAGAAACGCCTCTTTAGATCTTCTGCCCATTTTTGTATTGGGTTGTTTGTTTTTTTAATATTAAGCTGCATGAGCTGTTTATATATATTGGAGATTAAACCTCTGTCCATTGATTCGTTTGCAACGATTTTTGCCCATTCTGAGGGATGCCTTTTTCCATCCCCGTTTTTTTTTAACAAAAAAGGAAAGAAAGGAAAAGAAGCAGAACACTAATGTGCGTAAAATATGCCTTTTGAAACGGTCGTTTTGAAATATGGACGTCCTTTGAATTTTTTGGTCGATATGTGACCCCAGGAATTGTGCTCAGGGCAGGTGTCATTTACAGGCCTGCAATGATTTTGAATATCAACTGACCATTAGCGCTGGGATTAAAGCTGCTGTTGTGTGAAACGGCCACAAGGTGGCAGCAGTTCACCCTTACCAAATCTGGTTACTAGGGCAAGAGAGCCTCAGTGGAAGTGGTGTTCTAGATTGGAGTTTAGAATGGAATGTACCAGGAGAAAGCCCCTCACGTTTGTCTCACTACTTCTTGTTCATGTTTTTAATTTAATTTTTTATTTTTTATTACAGCAAGTTTGATTACAATGTTTGGCTTGTTGTAGGTGTGGAAGATGTGGTTCTTTTACACATATACAGATGACTGTTCTTCTTGGGATCCTTTTCCCATGTACGTTATGACAGAATGTTGAGTAGTCCTCTCTTGGTATTCTGTAGGTCTTTGGTGATTATATATGTCACCTGTGTTTGTATATGTCTGTTAACCCCGATATCGTAATGAAACCAATCCTCACACCTTTCCATTGGTAAACCATAAGTTTGTTTAATGAATCTGTGATTGCCCTTCTCCGTGGAAATATCTGCCCTGGTATCCATTTTCAACAATGTGATTCCCTGAGGGTTGTGGATTAGCTGACCTGGGCAGCCTTACCCTGCCGGCCCGCCCTCCCCAGGTGTGCCTCGTTGAGGTCAATATAAACAGCGCTCCAGGCAGCAATAGCCCCTGAAGCTGTGCCTGACTCCATATTCTCTGCCCCGTCAGCAGTCTCGGGGCTGTGCTGGTGGGAGGGAGTGAGGGGCCACAGCTTTGTGGGTGGCCCGGTGTGAGTGGGGTTCTGCTGGCCTTTCTGCAGGAGTTGCCAGGCTGCCGCCTGTAAAGAAGAGGATGTGTCACCCATACCTTCCGCTGGAATTTCTCTCCGGACAGAGGTGAGGAAGGAAAAAAGCAGTGGGGGCCGGGACAGGAGGGGTATCTCAGGCAGGGCAATGGAAAGCTTCTGGAAGAGTGCCAGGGTCCAGGACCACGCTGGCTGGCCTGCAGGCACCAAGTTGGCCTGCGTGCTGTCGCTGGTGTGGCTCCACGGTCCTTCCTCTAGGCTTTCAAGCCCTTGTACATATTCAGGTGTTTTACCTGGAAAGGGTGGGAACAGTTCAGCAGCAGCTGGCCTGGGGCTCAGCTCACATTTACTCACAGATGCCTCGGCACGGTCCCCCAGCTTTGCAATGAGGACGCTCCTTGCGTGGGGGGTGGGTTGCTGGCTGTATGGGAGATGGTTCCCCACCTCTGACCAATTTCAGAATTGTTTACCACTGGAGCAAGTGCCGTGATAGGGTTTTCCTCTGTATAACTCCTGGGTTCAGGTTTTTTTTTTCTTTTATGGTTCAAGTTAGATTTTATTCCCCTTTTATGTATTTATAGATATAAGCATGGAGATAATTCTTTCCTATAAATACATCTGTGTGATGGGAAGAAATTTTTCTGTTTTATTTTTAAATTTTATTTTTTAAAATTTTGAAATTTAATTTTATTTATTTTTTTATACAGCACGTTATTATTAGTTATGTATTTTATGTATATACATGTATACAGGTCAATCCCAAACTCCCAACTCATCCCACCACCACCACCCCATGGCTTCCCACACTTGGTGTCCATACGTTTGTTCTCTACCTCTGTGTCTCTATTTCTTCCCTGCGAACCAGTTCATCTGTACCATTTTTAGGCTCCACATATATGCATTAATATACAATATTTGTTTTCCTCTTTCTGACTTACTTCATTCTGTATGACAGTCTCTCGATCCATCGATGTCTCTACAAATGACCCAGTTTCATTCCTTTTTATGGCCGAGTCATATTCCATTTTATATATGTACCACATCTTTATCCATTCATCTGTCTGTGGGCATTTAGGTTGCTTCCATTACCTGGCTATTGTAAATAGTGCTGCAACGAACATTGTGGTGAATGTGCCTTTTTGAAATACGGTTTTCTCTGGGTATATGCCCAGCAGTGGGATTGCTGGATCAGATGGTAATTCTATTTCTCGTTTTTTTAAGGAAACTCCATACTGTTCTCCATAGTGACTGTATCAATTTACATTCCCACCAATAGTGGAAGAGGGCTCCTTTTGTCCACACCCTCCCCAGAATTGGTTGTCTGTAGATTTTCTGATGATGCCGATTCTAACAGGTGTGAGGTGATACCTCATTGTAGTTTTGATTTGCATTTCTCTAATAATTAGTGCTGTTGAGCAGCTTTTCATGTGCGTCTTGGCCATCTCTGTGTCTCCTTTGAAGAAACGTCTCTTTAGATCTTCTGCCCATTTTTTTTTGGGTTGTTTGTTTTTTTAATATTAAGCTGCATGAGCTGTTTATATATATTGGAGATTAAACCTGTGTCCATTGATTCGTTTGCAACGATTTTCACCCATCCTGAGGGATGCCTTTTTCCATTCCCGTTTTTTTTTAACAAAAAAGGAAAGAAAGGAAAAGAAGCAGAACACTAATGTGCGTAAAATATGCCTTTTGAAACGGTCGTTTTGAAATATGGACGTCCTTTGAATTTTTTGGTCGATATGTGACCCCAGGATTTGTTTTCAGGGCAGGTGTCATTTACAGGCCTGCAATGATTTTGAATATCAACTGACCATTAGCGTTGGGATTAAAGCTGCTGTTGTGTGAAACGGCCACAAGGTGGCAGCAGTTCACCCTTACCAAATCTGGTTACTAGGGCAAGAGAGCCTCAGTGGAAGTGGTGTTCTAGATTGGAGTTTAGAATGGAATGTACCAGGAGAAAACCCCTCACGTTTGTCTCACTACTTCTTGTTCGTGTTTTTAATTTAAGTTTTTATTCTTTATTACAGCAAGTTTGATTACAATGTTTGGCTTGTTGTAGGTGTGGAAGATGTGGTTCTTTTACACATATACAGATGACTGTTCTTCTTGGGATCCTTTTCCCATGTACGTTATGACAGAATGTTGAGTAGTCCTCTCTTGGTATTCTGTAGGTCTTTGGTGATTATATATGTCACCTGTGTTTGTATATGTCTGTTAACCCCGATATCGTAATGAAACCAATCCTCACACCTTTCCATTGGTGAACCATAAGTTTGTTTAATGAATCTGTGATTGCCCTTCTCCGTGGAAATATCTGCCCTGGTATCCATTTTTAGGTAACACCTATAAGTGATATGATATGATATGTGTCTTTCACTTTCTGACTTACTACAAGTCACGTGATTACTTCTAGACTCATCTACGGTGCTGCAAATGGCATTGTGTCCTTTTTTCCCTTGGCTTCTCTTCTGCCTTAGCGGGGTCCATTTTCAACAATGTGATTCCCTGAGGGTTGTGGATTAGCTGACCTGGGCAGCCTTACCCTGCCGGCCCGCCCTCCCCAGGTGTGCCTCGTTGAGGTCAATATAAACAGCGCTCCAGGCAGCAATAGCCCCTGAAGCTGTGCCTGACTCCATATTCTCTGCCCCGTCAGCAGTCTCGGGGCTGTGCTGGTGGGAGGGAGTGAGGGGCCACAGCTTTGTGGGTGGCCCGGTGTGAGTGGGGTTCTGCTGGCCTTTCTGCAGGAGTTGCCAGGCTGCCGCCTGTAAAGAAGAGGATGTGTCACCCATACCTTCCGCTGGAATTTCTCTCCGGACAGAGGTGAGGAAGGAAAAAAGCAGTGGGGGCCGGGACAGGAGGGGTATCTCAGGCAGGGCAATGGAAAGCTTCTGGAAGAGCGCCAGGGTCCAGGACCACGCTGGCTGGCCTGCAGGCACCAAGTTGGCCTGCGTGCTGTCGCTGGTGTGGCTCCACGGTCCTTCCTCTAGGCTTTCAAGCCCTTGTACATATTCAGGTGTTTTACCTGGAAAGGGTGGGAACAGTTCAGCAGCAGCTGGCCTGGGGCTCAGCTCACGTTTACTCACAGATGCCTCGGCACGGTCCCCCAGCTTTGCAATGAGGACGCTCCTTGCGTGGGGGGTGGGTTGCTGGCTGTATGGGAGATGGTTCCCCACCTCTGACCAATTTCAGAATTGTTTACCGCTGGAGCAAGTGCCGTGATAGGGTTTTCCTCTGTATAACTCCTGGGTTCAGGTTTTTTTTTTCTTTTATGGTTCAAGTTAGATTTTATTCCCCTTTTATGTATTTATAGATATAAGCATGGAGATAATTCTTTCCTATAAATACATCTGTGTGATGGGAAGAAATTTTTCTGTTTTATTTTTAAATTTTATTTTTTAAAATTTTGAAATTTAATTTTATTTATTTTTTTTATACAGCGCGTTATTATTAGTTATGTATTTTATGTATATACATGTATACAGGTCAATCCCAAACTCCCAACTCATCCCACCACCACCACCCCATGACTTCCCACACTTGGTGTCCATACGTTTGTTCTCTACCTCTGTGTCTCTATTTCTTCCCTGCGAACCAGTTCATCTGTACCATTTTTAGGCTCCACATATATGCATTAATATACAATATTTGTTTTCCTCTTTCTGACTTACTTCATTCTGTATGACAGTCTCTCGATCCATCGATGTCTCTACAAATGACCCAGTTTCATTCCTTTTTATGGCCGAGTCATATTCCATTTTATATATGTACCACATCTTTATCCATTCATCTGTCTGTGGGCATTTAGGTTGCTTCCATTACCTGGCTATTGTAAATAGTGCTGCAACGAACATTGTGGTGAATGTGCCTTTTTGAAATACGGTTTTCTCTGGGTATATGCCCAGCAGTGGGATTGCTGGATCAGATGGTAATTCTATTTCTCGTTTTTTTAAGGAAACTCCATACTGTTCTCCATAGTGACTGTATCAATTTACATTCCCACCAATAGTGGAAGAGGGCTCCTTTTGTCCACACCCTCCCCAGAATTGGTTGACTGTAGATTTTCTGATGATGCCGATTCTAACAGGTGTGAGGTGATACCTCATTGTAGTTTTGATTTGCATTTCTCTAATAATTAGTGCTGTTGAGCAGCTTTTCATGTGCGTCTTGGCCATCTCTGTGTCTCCTTTGAAGAAACGTCTCTTTAGATCTTCTGCCCATTTTTTTTTGGGTTGTTTGTTTTTTTAATATTAAGCTGCATGAGCTGTTTATATATATTGGAGATTAAACCTGTGTCCATTGATTCGTTTGCAACGATTTTCACCCATCCTGAGGGATGCCTTTTTCCATTCCCGTTTTTTTTAACAAAAAAGGAAAGAAAGGAAAAGAAGCAGAACACTAATGTGCGTAAAATATGCCTTTTGAAACGGTCGTTTTGAAATATGGACGTCCTTTGAATTTTTTGGTCGATATGTGACCCCAGGATTTGTTTTCAGGGCAGGTGTCATTTACAGGCCTGCAATGATTTTGAATATCAACTGACCATTAGCGTTGGGATTAAAGCTGCTGTTGTGTGAAACGGCCACAAGGTGGCAGCAGTTCACCCTTACCAAATCTGGTTACTAGGGCAAGAGAGCCTCAGTGGAAGTGGTGTTCTAGATTGGAGTTTAGAATGGAATGTACCAGGAGAAAGCCCCTCACGTTTGTCTCACTACTTCTTGTTCGTGTTCTTAATTTAAGTTTTTATTCTTTATTACAGCAAGTTTGATTACAATGTTTGGCTTGTTGTAGGTGTGGAAGATGTGGTTCTTTTACACATATACAGATGACTGTTCTTCTTGGGATCCTTTTCCCATGTACGTTATGACAGAATGTTGAGTAGTCCTCTCTTGGTATTCTGTAGGTCTTTGGTGATTATATATGTCACCTGTGTTTGTATATGTCTGTTAACCCCGATATCGTAATGAAACCAATCCTCACACCTTTCCATTGGTGAACCATAAGTTTGTTTAATGAATCTGTGATTGCCCTTCTCCGTGGAAATATCTGCCCTGGTATCCATTTTTAGGTAACACCTATAAGTGATATGATATGATATGTGTCTTTCACTTTCTGACTTACTACAAGTCACGTGATTACTTCTAGACTCATCTACGGTGCTGCAAATGGCATTGTGTCCTTTTTTCCCTTGGCTTCTCTTCTGCCTTAGCGGGGTCCATTTTCAACAATGTGATTCCCTGAGGGTTGTGGATTAGCTGACCTGGGCAGCCTTACCCTGCCGGCCCGCCCTCCCCAGGTGTGCCTCGTTGAGGTCAATATAAACAGCGCTCCAGGCAGCAATAGCCCCTGAAGCTGTGCCTGACTCCATATTCTCTGCCCCGTCAGCAGTCTCGGGGCTGTGCTGGTGGGAGGGAGTGAGGGGCCACAGCTTTGTGGGTGGCCCGGTGTGAGTGGGGTTCTGCTGGCCTTTCTGCAGGAGTTGCCAGGCTGCCGCCTGTAAAGAAGAGGATGTGTCACCCATACCTTCCGCTGGAATTTCTCTCCGGACAGAGGTGAGGAAGGAAAAAAGCAGTGGGGGCCGGGACAGGAGGGGTATCTCAGGCAGGGCAATGGAAAGCTTCTGGAAGAGCGCCAGGGTCCAGGACCACGCTGGCTGGCCTGCAGGCACCAAGTTGGCCTGCGTGCTGTCGCTGGTGTGGCTCCACGGTCCTTCCTCTAGGCTTTCAAGCCCTTGTACATATTCAGGTGTTTTACCTGGAAAGGGTGGGAACAGTTCAGCAGCAGCTGGCCTGGGGCTCAGCTCACGTTTACTCACAGATGCCTCGGCACGGTCCCCCAGCTTTGCAATGAGGACGCTCCTTGCGTGGGGGGTGGGTTGCTGGCTGTATGGGAGATGGTTCCCCACCTCTGACCAATTTCAGAATTGTTTACCGCTGGAGCAAGTGCCGTGATAGGGTTTTCCTCTGTATAACTCCTGGGTTCAGGTTTTTTTTTTCTTTTATGGTTCAAGTTAGATTTTATTCCCCTTTTATGTATTTATAGATATAAGCATGGAGATAATTCTTTCCTCTAAATACATCTGTGTGATGGGAAGAAATTTTTCTGTTTTATTTTTAAATTTTATTTTTTAAAATTTTGAAATTTAATTTTATTTATTTTTTTTATACAGCACGTTATTATTAGTTATGTATTTTATGTATATACATGTATACAGGTCAATCCCAAACTCCCAACTCATCCCACCACCACCACCCCATGACTTCCCACACTTGGTGTCCATACGTTTGTTCTCTACCTCTGTGTCTCTATTTCTTCCCTGCGAACCAGTTCATCTGTACCATTTTTAGGCTCCACATATATGCATTAATATACAATATTTGTTTTCCTCTTTCTGACTTACTTCATTCTGTATGACAGTCTCTCGATCCATCGATGTCTCTACAAATGACCCAGTTTCATTCCTTTTTATGGCCGAGTCATATTCCATTTTATATATGTACCACATCTTTATCCATTCATCTGTCTGTGGGCATTTAGGTTGCTTCCATTACCTGGCTATTGTAAATAGTGCTGCAACGAACATTGTGGTGAATGTGCCTTTTTGAAATACGGTTTTCTCTGGGTATATGCCCAGCAGTGGGATTGCTGGATCAGATGGTAATTCTATTTCTCGTTTTTTTAAGGAAACTCCATACTGTTCTCCATAGTGACTGTATCAATTTACATTCCCACCAATAGTGGAAGAGGGCTCCTTTTGTCCACACCCTCCCCAGAATTGGTTGTCTGTAGATTTTCTGATGATGCCGATTCTAACAGGTGTGAGGTGATACCTCATTGTAGTTTTGATTTGCATTTCTCTAATAATTAGTGCTGTTGAGCAGCTTTTCATGTGCGTCTTGGCCATCTCTGTGTCTCCTTTGAAGAAACGTCTCTTTAGATCTTCTGCCCATTTTTTTTTGGGTTGTTTGTTTTTTTAATATTAAGCTGCATGAGCTGTTTATATATATTGGAGATTAAACCTGTGTCCATTGATTCGTTTGCAACGATTTTCACCCATCCTGAGGGATGCCTTTTTCCATTCCCGTTTTTTTTAACAAAAAAGGAAAGAAAGGAAAAGAAGCAGAACACTAATGTGCGTAAAATATGCCTTTTGAAACGGTCGTTTTGAAATATGGACGTCCTTTGAATTTTTTGGTCGATATGTGACCCCAGGATTTGTTTTCAGGGCAGGTGTCATTTACAGGCCTGCAATGATTTTGAATATCAACTGACCATTAGCGTTGGGGTTAAAGCTGCTGTTGTGTGAAACGGCCACAAGGTGGCAGCAGTTCACCCTTACCAAATCTGGTTACTAGGGCAAGAGAGCCTCAGTGGAAGTGGTGTTCTAGATTGGAGTTTAGAATGGAATGTACCAGGAGAAAGCCCCTCACGTTTGTCTCACTACTTCTTGTTCGTGTTCTTAATTTAAGTTTTTATTCTTTATTACAGCAAGTTTGATTACAATGTTTGGCTTGTTGTAGGTGTGGAAGATGTGGTTCTTTTACACATATACAGATGACTGTTCTTCTTGGGATCCTTTTCCCATGTACGTTATGACAGAATGTTGAGTAGTCCTCTCTTGGTATTCTGTAGGTCTTTGGTGATTATATATGTCACCTGTGTTTGTATATGTCTGTTAACCCCGATATCGTAATGAAACCAATCCTCACACCTTTCCATTGGTGAACCATAAGTTTGTTTAATGAATCTGTGATTGCCCTTCTCCGTGGAAATATCTGCCCTGGTATCCATTTTTAGGTAACACCTATAAGTGATATGATATGATATGTGTCTTTCACTTTCTGACTTACTACAAGTCACGTGATTACTTCTAGACTCATCTACGGTGCTGCAAATGGCATTGTGTCCTTTTTTCCCTTGGCTTCTCTTCTGCCTTAGCGGGGTCCATTTTCAACAATGTGATTCCCTGAGGGTTGTGGATTAGCTGACCTGGGCAGCCTTACCCTGCCGGCCCGCCCTCCCCAGGTGTGCCTCGTTGAGGTCAATATAAACAGAGCTCCAGGCAGCAATAGCCCCTGAAGCTGTGCCTGACTCCATATTCTCTGCCCCGTCAGCAGTCTCGGGGCTGTGCTGGTGGGAGGGAGTGAGGGGCCACAGCTTTGTGGGTGGCCCGGTGTGAGTGGGGTTCTGCTGGCCTTTCTGCAGGAGTTGCCAGGCTGCCGCCTGTAAAGAAGAGGATGTGTCACCCATACCTTCCGCTGGAATTTCTCTCCGGACAGAGGTGAGGAAGGAAAAAAGCAGTGGGGGCCGGGACAGGAGGGGTATCTCAGGCAGGGCAATGGAAAGCTTCTGGAAGAGCGCCAGGGTCCAGGACCACGCTGGCTGGCCTGCAGGCACCAAGTTGGCCTGCGTGCTGTCGCTGGTGTGGCTCCACGGTCCTTCCTCTAGGCTTTCAAGCCCTTGTACATATTCAGGTGTTTTACCTGGAAAGGGTGGGAACAGTTCAGCAGCAGCTGGCCTGGGGCTCAGCTCACGTTTACTCACAGATGCCTCGGCACGGTCCCCCAGCTTTGCAATGAGGACGCTCCTTGCGTGGGGGGTGGGTTGCTGGCTGTATGGGAGATGGTTCCCCACCTCTGACCAATTTCAGAATTGTTTACCGCTGGAGCAAGTGCCGTGATAGGGTTTTCCTCTGTATAACTCGTGGGTTCAATTTTTTTATCTTTTTTGGTTCAAGTTAGATTTTATTCCTCTTTTATGTATTTATAAATATAAGCATGGAAATAATTCATTCCTATAAATACATCTGTGTGACGGGAAGAATTTTTTCTGTTTTATTTTTAAATTTTATTTTTTAAAATTTTGAAATTTAATTTTATTTATGTTTTTATACAGCACGTTATTATTAGTTATGTATTTTATGCATATACATGTATACAGGTCAATCCCAATCTCCCAACTCATCCCACCACCACCACCCCATGGATTCCCACACTTGGTGTCCATACGTTTGTTCTCTACCTCTGTGTCTCTATTTCTTCCCTGCAAACCAGTTCATCTGTACCATTTTTAGGCTCCACATATATGCATTAATATACAATATTTGTTTTCCTCTTTCTGATTTACTTCATTCTGTATGACAGTCTCTCGATCCATCGATGTCTCTACAAATGACCCAGTTTCATTCTTTTTTATGGCCGAGTCATATTCCATTTTATATATGTACCACATCTTTATCCATTCATCTGTCTGTGGGCATTTAGGTTGCTTCCATTACCTGGCTATTGTAAATAGTGCTGCAACGAACATTGTGGTGAATGTGCCTTTTTGAAATACGGTTTTCTCTGGGTATATGCCCAGAAGTGGGATTGCTGGATCAGATGGTAATTCTATTTCTCGTTTTTTTAAGGAAACTCCATACTGTTCTCCATAGTGACTGTATCAATTTACATTCCCACCAATAGTGGAAGAGGGCTCCTTTTGTCCACACCCTCCCCAGAATTGGTTGTTTGTAGATTTTCTGATGATGCCGATTCTAACAGGTGTGAGGTGATACCTCATTGTAGTTTTGATTTGCATTTCTCTAATAATTAGTGCTGTTGAGCAGCTTTTCATGTGCGTCTTGGCCATCTCTGTGTCTCCTTTGAAGAAACGTCTCTTTAGATCTTCCGCCCATTTTTTTTTGGGTTGTTTGTTTTTTTAATATTAAGCTGCATGAGCTGTTTATATATATTGGAGATTAAACCTGTGTCCATTGATTCGTTTGCAACGATTTTCACCCATCCTGAGGGATGCCTTTTTCCATTCCCGTTTTTTTTTAACAAAAAAGGAAAGAAAGGAAAAGAAGCAGAACACTAATGTGCGTAAAATATGCCTTTTGAAACGGTCGTTTTGAAATATGGACGTCCTTTGAATTTTTTGGTCGATATGTGACCCCAGGATTTGTTTTCAGGGCAGGTGTCATTTACAGGCCTGCAATGATTTTGAATATCAACTGACCATTAGCGTTGGGATTAAAGCTGCTGTTGTGTGAAACGGCCACAAGGTGGCAGCAGTTCACCCTTACCAAATCTGGTTACTAGGGCAAGAGAGCCTCAGTGGAAGTGGTGTTCTAGATTGGAGTTTAGAATGGAATGTACCAGGAGAAAACCCCTCACGTTTGTCTCACTACTTCTTGTTCGTGTTTTTAATTTAAGTTTTTATTCTTTATTACAGCAAGTTTGATTACAATGTTTGGCTTGTTGTAGGTGTGGAAGATGTGGTTCTTTTACACATATACAGATGACTGTTCTTCTTGGGATCCTTTTCCCATGTACGTTATGACAGAATGTTGAGTAGTCCTCTCTTGGTATTCTGTAGGTCTTTGGTGATTATATATGTCACCTGTGTTTGTATATGTCTGTTAACCCCGATATCGTAATGAAACCAATCCTCACACCTTTCCATTGGTGAACCATAAGTTTGTTTAATGAATCTGTGATTGCCCTTCTCCGTGGAAATATCTGCCCTGGTATCCATTTTTAGGTAACACCTATAAGTGATATGATATGATATGTGTCTTTCACTTTCTGACTTACTACAAGTCACGTGATTACTTCTAGACTCATCTACGGTGCTGCAAATGGCATTGTGTCCTTTTTTCCCTTGGCTTCTCTTCTGCCTTAGCGGGGTCCATTTTCAACAATGTGATTCCCTGAGGGTTGTGGATTAGCTGACCTGGGCAGCCTTACCCTGCCGGCCCGCCCTCCCCAGGTGTGCCTCGTTGAGGTCAATATAAACAGCGCTCCAGGCAGCAATAGCCCCTGAAGCTGTGCCTGACTCCATATTCTCTGCCCCGTCAGCAGTCTCGGGGCTGTGCTGGTGGGAGGGAGTGAGGGGCCACAGCTTTGTGGGTGGCCCGGTGTGAGTGGGGTTCTGCTGGCCTTTCTGCAGGAGTTGCCAGGCTGCCGCCTGTAAAGAAGAGGATGTGTCACCCATACCTTCCGCTGGAATTTCTCTCCGGACAGAGGTGAGGAAGGAAAAAAGCAGTGGGGGCCGGGACAGGAGGGGTATCTCAGGCAGGGCAATGGAAAGCTTCTGGAAGAGCGCCAGGGTCCAGGACCACGCTGGCTGGCCTGCAGGCACCAAGTTGGCCTGCGTGCTGTCGCTGGTGTGGCTCCACGGTCCTTCCTCTAGGCTTTCAAGCCCTTGTACATATTCAGGTGTTTTACCTGGAAAGGGTGGGAACAGTTCAGCAGCAGCTGGCCTGGGGCTCAGCTCACGTTTACTCACAGATGCCTCGGCACGGTCCCCCAGCTTTGCAATGAGGACGCTCCTTGCGTGGGGGGTGGGTTGCTGGCTGTATGGGAGATGGTTCCCCACCTCTGACCAATTTCAGAATTGTTTACCGCTGGAGCAAGTGCCGTGATAGGGTTTTCCTCTGTATAACTCCTGGGTTCAGGTTTTTTTTTTCTTTTATGGTTCAAGTTAGATTTTATTCCCCTTTTATGTATTTATAGATATAAGCATGGAGATAATTCTTTCCTCTAAATACATCTGTGTGATGGGAAGAAATTTTTCTGTTTTATTTTTAAATTTTATTTTTTAAAATTTTGAAATTTAATTTTATTTATTTTTTTTATACAGCACGTTATTATTAGTTATGTATTTTATGTATATACATGTATACAGGTCAATCCCAAACTCCCAACTCATCCCACCACCACCACCCCATGGCTTCCCACACTTGGTGTCCATACGTTTGTTCTCTACCTCTGTGTCTCTATTTCTTCCCTGCGAACCAGTTCATCTGTACCATTTTTAGGCTCCACATATATGCATTAATATACAATATTTGTTTTCCTCTTTCTGACTTACTTCATTCTGTATGACAGTCTCTCGATCCATCGATGTCTCTACAAATGACCCAGTTTCATTCCTTTTTATGGCCGAGTCATATTCCATTTTATATATGTACCACATCTTTATCCATTCATCTGTCTGTGGGCATTTAGGTTGCTTCCATTACCTGGCTATTGTAAATAGTGCTGCAACGAACATTGTGGTGAATGTGCCTTTTTGAAATACGGTTTTCTCTGGGTATATGCCCAGCAGTGGGATTGCTGGATCAGATGGTAATTCTATTTCTCGTTTTTTTAAGGAAACTCCATACTGTTCTCCATAGTGACTGTATCAATTTACATTCCCACCAATAGTGGAAGAGGGCTCCTTTTGTCCACACCCTCCCCAGAATTGGTTGTCTGTAGATTTTCTGATGATGCCGATTCTAACAGGTGTGAGGTGATACCTCATTGTAGTTTTGATTTGCATTTCTCTAATAATTAGTGCTGTTGAGCAGCTTTTCATGTGCGTCTTGGCCATCTCTGTGTCTCCTTTGAAGAAACGTCTCTTTAGATCTTCTGCCCATTTTTTTTGGGGTTGTTTGTTTTTTTAATATTAAGCTGCATGAGCTGTTTATATATATTGGAGATTAAACCTGTGTCCATTGATTCGTTTGCAACGATTTTCACCCATCCTGAGGGATGCCTTTTTCCATTCCCGTTTTTTTTAACAAAAAAGGAAAGAAAGGAAAAGAAGCAGAACACTAATGTGCGTAAAATATGCCTTTTGAAACGGTCGTTTTGAAATATGGACGTCCTTTGAATTTTTTGGTCGATATGTGACCCCAGGATTTGTTTTCAGGGCAGGTGTCATTTACAGGCCTGCAATGATTTTGAATATCAACTGACCATTAGCGTTGGGATTAAAGCTGCTGTTGTGTGAAACGGCCACAAGGTGGCAGCAGTTCACCCTTACCAAATCTGGTTACTAGGGCAAGAGAGCCTCAGTGGAAGTGGTGTTCTAGATTGGAGTTTAGAATGGAATGTACCAGGAGAAAGCCCCTCACGTTTGTCTCACTACTTCTTGTTCGTGTTCTTAATTTAAGTTTTTATTCTTTATTACAGCAAGTTTGATTACAATGTTTGGCTTGTTGTAGGTGTGGAAGATGTGGTTCTTTTACACATATACAGATGACTGTTCTTCTTGGGATCCTTTTCCCATGTACGTTATGACAGAATGTTGAGTAGTCCTCTCTTGGTATTCTGTAGGTCTTTGGTGATTATATATGTCACCTGTGTTTGTATATGTCTGTTAACCCCGATATCGTAATGAAACCAATCCTCACACCTTTCCATTGGTGAACCATAAGTTTGTTTAATGAATCTGTGATTGCCCTTCTCCGTGGAAATATCTGCCCTGGTATCCATTTTTAGGTAACACCTATAAGTGATATGATATGATATGTGTCTTTCACTTTCTGACTTACTACAAGTCACGTGATTACTTCTAGACTCATCTACGGTGCTGCAAATGGCATTGTGTCCTTTTTTCCCTTGGCTTCTCTTCTGCCTTAGCGGGGTCCATTTTCAACAATGTGATTCCCTGAGGGTTGTGGATTAGCTGACCTGGGCAGCCTTACCCTGCCGGCCCGCCCTCCCCAGGTGTGCCTCGTTGAGGTCAATATAAACAGCGCTCCAGGCAGCAATAGCCCCTGAAGCTGTGCCTGACTCCATATTCTCTGCCCCGTCAGCAGTCTCGGGGCTGTGCTGGTGGGAGGGAGTGAGGGGCCACAGCTTTGTGGGTGGCCCGGTGTGAGTGGGGTTCTGCTGGCCTTTCTGCAGGAGTTGCCAGGCTGCCGCCTGTAACGAAGAGGATGTGTCACCCATACCTTCCGCTGGAATTTCTCTCCGGACAGAGGTGAGGAAGGAAAAAAGCAGTGGGGGCCGGGACAGGAGGGGTATCTCAGGCAGGGCAATGGAAAGCTTCTGGAAGAGCGCCAGGGTCCAGGACCACGCTGGCTGGCCTGCAGGCACCAAGTTGGCCTGCGTGCTGTCGCTGGTGTGGCTCCACGGTCCTTCCTCTAGGCTTTCAAGACCTTGTACATATTCAGGTGTTTTACCTGGAAAGGGTGGGAACAGTTCAGCAGCAGCTGGCCTGGGGCTCAGCTCACGTTTACTCACAGATGCCTCGGCACGGTCCCCCAGCTTTGCAATGAGGACGCTCCTTGCGTGGAGGGTGGGTTGCTGGCTGTATGGGAGATGGTTCCCCACCTCTGACCAATTTCAGAATTGTTTACCGCTGGAGCAAGTGCCGTGATAGGGTTTTCCTCTGTATAACTCCTGGGTTCAGGTTTTTTTTTCTTTTATGGTTCAAGTTAGATTTTATTCCCCTTTTATGTATTTATAGATATAAGCATGGAGATAATTCTTTCCTATAAATACATCTGTGTGATGGGAAGAAATTTTTCTGTTTTATTTTTAAATTTTATTTTTTAAAATTTTGAAATTTAATTTTATTTATTTTTTTTTATACAGCACGTTATTATTAGTTATGTATTTTATGTATATACATGTATACAGGTCAATCCCAAACTCCCAACTCATCCCACCACCACCACCACATGGCTTCCCACACTTGGTGTCCATACGTTTGTTCTCTACCTCTGTGTCTCTATTTCTTCCCTGCGAACCAGTTCATCTGTACCATTTTTAGGCTCCACATATATGCATTAATATACAATATTTGTTTTCCTCTTTCTGACTTACTTCATTCTGTATGACAGTCTCTCGATCCATCGATGTCTCTACAAATGACCCAGTTTCATTCCTTTTTATGGCCGAGTCATATTCCATTTTATATATGTACCACATCTTTATCCATTCATCTGTCTGTGGGCATTTAGGTTGCTTCCATTACCTGGCTATTGTAAATAGTGCTGCAACGAACATTGTGGTGAATGTGCCTTTTTGAAATACGGTTTTCTCTGGGTATATGCCCAGCAGTGGGATTGCTGGATCAGATGGTAATTCTATTTCTCGTTTTTTTAAGGAAACTCCATACTGTTCTCCATAGTGACTGTATCAATTTACATTCCCACCAATAGTGGAAGAGGGCTCCTTTTGTCCACACCCTCCCCAGAATTGGTTGTCTGTAGATTTTCTGATGATGCCGATTCTAACAGGTGTGAGGTGATACCTCATTGTAGTTTTGATTTGCATTTCTCTAATAATTAGTGCTGTTGAGCAGCTTTTCATGTGCGTCTTGGCCATCTCTGTGTCTCCTTTGAAGAAACGTCTCTTTAGATCTTCTGCCCATTTTTTTGAGGGTTGTTTGTTTTTTTAATATTAAGCTGCATGAGCTGTTTATATATATTGGAGATTAAACCTGTGTCCATTGATTCGTTTGCAACGATTTTCACCCATCCTGAGGGATGCCTTTTTCCATTCCCGTTTTTTTTTAACAAAAAAGGAAAGAAAGGAAAAGAAGCAGAACACTAATGTGCGTAAAATATGCCTTTTGAAACGGTCGTTTTGAAATATGGACGTCCTTTGAATTTTTTGGTCGATATGTGACCCCAGGATTTGTTTTCAGGGCAGGTGTCATTTACAGGCCTGCAATGATTTTGAATATCAACTGACCATTAGCGTTGGGATTAAAGCTGCTGTTGTGTGAAACGGCCACAAGGTGGCAGCAGTTCACCCTTACCAAATCTGGTTACTAGGGCAAGAGAGCCTCAGTGGAAGTGGTGTTCTAGATTGGAGTTTAGAATGGAATGTACCAGGAGAAAACCCCTCACGTTTGTCTCACTACTTCTTGTTCGTGTTTTTAATTTAAGTTTTTATTCTTTATTACAGCAAGTTTGATTACAATGTTTGGCTTGTTGTAGGTGTGGAAGATGTGGTTCTTTTACACATATACAGATGACTGTTCTTCTTGGGATCCTTTTCCCATGTACGTTATGACAGAATGTTGAGTAGTCCTCTCTTGGTATTCTGTAGGTCTTTGGTGATTATATATGTCACCTGTGTTTGTATATGTCTGTTAACCCCGATATCGTAATGAAACCAATCCTCACACCTTTCCATTGGTGAACCATAAGTTTGTTTAATGAATCTGTGATTGCCCTTCTCCGTGGAAATATCTGCCCTGGTATCCATTTTTAGGTAACACCTATAAGTGATATGATATGATATGTGTCTTTCACTTTCTGACTTACTACAAGTCACGTGATTACTTCTAGACTCATCTACGGTGCTGCAAATGGCATTGTGTCCTTTTTTCCCTTGGCTTCTCTTCTGCCTTAGCGGGGTCCATTTTCAACAATGTGATTCCCTGAGGGTTGTGGATTAGCTGACCTGGGCAGCCTTACCCTGCCGGCCCGCCCTCCCCAGGTGTGCCTCATTGAGGTCAATATAAACAGCGCTCCAGGCAGCAATAGCCCCTGAAGCTGTGCCTGACTCCATATTCTCTGCCCCGTCAGCAGTCTCGGGGCTGTGCTGGTGGGAGGGAGTGAGGGGCCACAGCTTTGTGGGTGGCCCGGTGTGAGTGGGGTTCTGCTGGCCTTTCTGCAGGAGTTGCCAGGCTGCCGCCTGTAACGAAGAGGATGTGTCACCCATACCTTCCGCTGGAATTTCTCTCCGGACAGAGGTGAGGAAGGAAAAAAGCAGTGGGGGCCGGGACAGGAGGGGTATCTCAGGCAGGGCAATGGAAAGCTTCTGGAAGAGCGCCAGGGTCCAGGACCACGCTGGCTGGCCTGCAGGCACCAAGTTGGCCTGCGTGCTGTCGCTGGTGTGGCTCCACGGTCCTTCCTCTAGGCTTTCAAGCCCTTGTACATATTCAGGTGTTTTACCTGGAAAGGGTGGGAACAGTTCAGCAGCAGCTGGCCTGGGGCTCAGCTCACGTTTACTCACAGATGCCTCGGCACGGTCCCCCAGCTTTGCAATGAGGACGCTCCTTGCGTGGGGGGTGGGTTGCTGGCTGTATGGGAGATGGTTCCCCACCTCTGACCAATTTCAGAATTGTTTACCGCTGGAGCAAGTGCCGTGATAGGGTTTTCCTCTGTATAACTCCTGGGTTCAGGTTTTTTTTTTCTTTTATGGTTCAAGTTAGATTTTATTCCCCTTTTATGTATTTATAGATATAAGCATGGAGATAATTCTTTCCTATAAATACATCTGTGTGATGGGAAGAAATTTTTCTGTTTTATTTTTAAATTTTATTTTTTAAAATTTTGAAATTTAATTTTATTTATTTTTTTTATACAGCACGTTATTATTAGTTATGTATTTTATGTATATACATGTATACAGGTCAATCCCAAACTCCCAACTCATCCCACCACCACCACCCCATGGCTTCCCACACTTGGTGTCCATACGTTTGTTCTCTACCTCTGTGTCTCTATTTCTTCCCTGCGAACCAGTTCATCTGTACCATTTTTAGGCTCCACATATATGCATTAATATACAATATTTGTTTTCCTCTTTCTGACTTACTTCATTCTGTATGACAGTCTCTCGATCCATCGATGTCTCTACAAATGACCCAGTTTCATTCCTTTTTATGGCCGAGTCATATTCCATTTTATATATGTACCACATCTTTATCCATTCATCTGTCTGTGGGCATTTAGGTTGCTTCCATTACCTGGCTATTGTAAATAGTGCTGCAACGAACATTGTGGTGAATGTGCCTTTTTGAAATACGGTTTTCTCTGGGTATATGCCCAGCAGTGGGATTGCTGGATCAGATGGTAATTCTATTTCTCGTTTTTTTAAGGAAACTCCATACTGTTCTCCATAGTGACTGTATCAATTTACATTCCCACCAATAGTGGAAGAGGGCTCCTTTTGTCCACACCCTCCCCAGAATTGGTTGTCTGTAGATTTTCTGATGATGCCGATTCTAACAGGTGTGAGGTGATACCTCATTGTAGTTTTGATTTGCATTTCTCTAATAATTAGTGCTGTTGAGCAGCTTTTCATGTGCGTCTTGGCCATCTCTGTGTCTCCTTTGAAGAAACGTCTCTTTAGATCTTCTGCCCATTTTTTTTGGGGTTGTTTGTTTTTTTAATATTAAGCTGCATGAGCTGTTTATATATATTGGAGATTAAACCTGTGTCCATTGATTCGTTTGCAACGATTTTCACCCATCCTGAGGGATGCCTTTTTCCATTCCCGTTTTTTTTAACAAAAAAGGAAAGAAAGGAAAAGAAGCAGAACACTAATGTGCGTAAAATATGCCTTTTGAAACGGTCGTTTTGAAATATGGACGTCCTTTGAATTTTTTGGTCGATATGTGACCCCAGGATTTGTTTTCAGGGCAGGTGTCATTTACAGGCCTGCAATGATTTTGAATATCAACTGACCATTAGCGTTGGGATTAAAGCTGCTGTTGTGTGAAACGGCCACAAGGTGGCAGCAGTTCACCCTTACCAAATCTGGTTACTAGGGCAAGAGAGCCTCAGTGGAAGTGGTGTTCTAGATTGGAGTTTAGAATGGAATGTACCAGGAGAAAACCCCTCACGTTTGTCTCACTACTTCTTGTTCGTGTTTTTAATTTAAGTTTTTATTCTTTATTACAGCAAGTTTGATTACAATGTTTGGCTTGTTGTAGGTGTGGAAGATGTGGTTCTTTTACACATATACAGATGACTGTTCTTCTTGGGATCCTTTTCCCATGTACGTTATGACAGAATGTTGAGTAGTCCTCTCTTGGTATTCTGTAGGTCTTTGGTGATTATATATGTCACCTGTGTTTGTATATGTCTGTTAACCCCGATATCGTAATGAAACCAATCCTCACACCTTTCCATTGGTGAACCATAAGTTTGTTTAATGAATCTGTGATTGCCCTTCTCCGTGGAAATATCTGCCCTGGTATCCATTTTTAGGTAACACCTATAAGTGATATGATATGATATGTGTCTTTCACTTTCTGACTTACTACAAGTCACGTGATTACTTCTAGACTCATCTACGGTGCTGCAAATGGCATTGTGTCCTTTTTTCCCTTGGCTTCTCTTCTGCCTTAGCGGGGTCCATTTTCAACAATGTGATTCCCTGAGGGTTGTGGATTAGCTGACCTGGGCAGCCTTACCCTGCCGGCCCGCCCTCCCCAGGTGTGCCTCGTTGAGGTCAATATAAACAGCGCTCCAGGCAGCAATAGCCCCTGAAGCTGTGCCTGACTCCATATTCTCTGCCCCGTCAGCAGTCTCGGGGCTGTGCTGGTGGGAGGGAGTGAGGGGCCACAGCTTTGTGGGTGGCCCGGTGTGAGTGGGGTTCTGCTGGCCTTTCTGCAGGAGTTGCCAGGCTGCCGCCTGTAAAGAAGAGGATGTGTCACCCATACCTTCCGCTGGAATTTCTCTCCGGACAGAGGTGAGGAAGGAAAAAAGCAGTGGGGGCCGGGACAGGAGGGGTATCTCAGGCAGGGCAATGGAAAGCTTCTGGAAGAGCGCCAGGGTCCAGGACCACGCTGGCTGGCCTGCAGGCACCAAGTTGGCCTGCGTGCTGTCGCTGGTGTGGCTCCACGGTCCTTCCTCTAGGCTTTCAAGCCCTTGTACATATTCAGGTGTTTTACCTGGAAAGGGTGGGAACAGTTCAGCAGCAGCTGGCCTGGGGCTCAGCTCACGTTTACTCACAGATGCCTCGGCACGGTCCCCCAGCTTTGCAATGAGGACGCTCCTTGCGTGGGGGGTGGGTTGCTGGCTGTATGGGAGATGGTTCCCCACCTCTGACCAATTTCAGAATTGTTTACCGCTGGAGCAAGTGCCGTGATAGGGTTTTCCTCTGTATAACTCCTGGGTTCAGGTTTTTTTTTTCTTTTATGGTTCAAGTTAGATTTTATTCCCCTTTTATGTATTTATAGATATAAGCATGGAGATAATTCTTTCCTCTAAATACATCTGTGTGATGGGAAGAAATTTTTCTGTTTTATTTTTAAATTTTATTTTTTAAAATTTTGAAATTTAATTTTATTTATTTTTTTTATACAGCACGTTATTATTAGTTATGTATTTTATGTATATACATGTATACAGGTCAATCCCAAACTCCCAACTCATCCCACCACCACCACCCCATGGCTTCCCACACTTGGTGTCCATACGTTTGTTCTCTACCTCTGTGTCTCTATTTCTTCCCTGCGAACCAGTTCATCTGTACCATTTTTAGGCTCCACATATATGCATTAATATACAATATTTGTTTTCCTCTTTCTGACTTACTTCATTCTGTATGACAGTCTCTCGATCCATCGATGTCTCTACAAATGACCCAGTTTCATTCCTTTTTATGGCCGAGTCATATTCCATTTTATATATGTACCACATCTTTATCCATTCATCTGTCTGTGGGCATTTAGGTTGCTTCCATTACCTGGCTATTGTAAATAGTGCTGCAACGAACATTGTGGTGAATGTGCCTTTTTGAAATACGGTTTTCTCTGGGTATATGCCCAGCAGTGGGATTGCTGGATCAGATGGTAATTCTATTTCTCGTTTTTTTAAGGAAACTCCATACTGTTCTCCATAGTGACTGTATCAATTTACATTCCCACCAATAGTGGAAGAGGGCTCCTTTTGTCCACACCCTCCCCAGAATTGGTTGTCTGTAGATTTTCTGATGATGCCGATTCTAACAGGTGTGAGGTGATACCTCATTGTAGTTTTGATTTGCATTTCTCTAATAATTAGTGCTGTTGAGCAGCTTTTCATGTGCGTCTTGGCCATCTCTGTGTCTCCTTTGAAGAAACGTCTCTTTAGATCTTCTGCCCATTTTTTTGGGGGTTGTTTGTTTTTTTAATATTAAGCTGCATGAGCTGTTTATATATATTGGAGATTAAACCTGTGTCCATTGATTCGTTTGCAACGATTTTCACCCATCCTGAGGGATGCCTTTTTCCATTCCCGTTTTTTTTTAACAAAAAAGGAAAGAAAGGAAAAGAAGCAGAACACTAATGTGCGTAAAATATGCCTTTTGAAACGGTCGTTTTGAAATATGGACGTCCTTTGAATTTTTTGGTCGATATGTGACCCCAGGATTTGTTTTCAGGGCAGGTGTCATTTACAGGCCTGCAATGATTTTGAATATCAACTGACCATTAGCGTTGGGATTAAAGCTGCTGTTGTGTGAAACGGCCACAAGGTGGCAGCAGTTCACCCTTACCAAATCTGGTTACTAGGGCAAGAGAGCCTCAGTGGAAGTGGTGTTCTAGATTGGAGTTTAGAATGGAATGTACCAGGAGAAAACCCCTCACGTTTGTCTCACTACTTCTTGTTCGTGTTTTTAATTTAAGTTTTTATTCTTTATTACAGCAAGTTTGATTACAATGTTTGGCTTGTTGTAGGTGTGGAAGATGTGGTTCTTTTACACATATACAGATGACTGTTCTTCTTGGGATCCTTTTCCCATGTACGTTATGACAGAATGTTGAGTAGTCCTCTCTTGGTATTCTGTAGGTCTTTGGTGATTATATATGTCACCTGTGTTTGTATATGTCTGTTAACCCCGATATCGTAATGAAACCAATCCTCACACCTTTCCATTGGTGAACCATAAGTTTGTTTAATGAATCTGTGATTGCCCTTCTCCGTGGAAATATCTGCCCTGGTATCCATTTTTAGGTAACACCTATAAGTGATATGATATGATATGTGTCTTTCACTTTCTGACTTACTACAAGTCACGTGATTACTTCTAGACTCATCTACGGTGCTGCAAATGGCATTGTGTCCTTTTTTCCCTTGGCTTCTCTTCTGCCTTAGCGGGGTCCATTTTCAACAATGTGATTCCCTGAGGGTTGTGGATTAGCTGACCTGGGCAGCCTTACCCTGCCGGCCCGCCCTCCCCAGGTGTGCCTCATTGAGGTCAATATAAACAGCGCTCCAGGCAGCAATAGCCCCTGAAGCTGTGCCTGACTCCATATTCTCTGCCCCGTCAGCAGTCTCGGGGCTGTGCTGGTGGGAGGGAGTGAGGGGCCACAGCTTTGTGGGTGGCCCGGTGTGAGTGGGGTTCTGCTGGCCTTTCTGCAGGAGTTGCCAGGCTGCCGCCTGTAACGAAGAGGATGTGTCACCCATACCTTCCGCTGGAATTTCTCTCCGGACAGAGGTGAGGAAGGAAAAAAGCAGTGGGGGCCGGGACAGGAGGGGTATCTCAGGCAGGGCAATGGAAAGCTTCTGGAAGAGCGCCAGGGTCCAGGACCACGCTGGCTGGCCTGCAGGCACCAAGTTGGCCTGCGTGCTGTCGCTGGTGTGGCTCCACGGTCCTTCCTCTAGGCTTTCAAGCCCTTGTACATATTCAGGTGTTTTACCTGGAAAGGGTGGGAACAGTTCAGCAGCAGCTGGCCTGGGGCTCAGCTCACGTTTACTCACAGATGCCTCGGCACGGTCCCCCAGCTTTGCAATGAGGACGCTCCTTGCGTGGGGGGTGGGTTGCTGGCTGTATGGGAGATGGTTCCCCACCTCTGACCAATTTCAGAATTGTTTACCGCTGGAGCAAGTGCCGTGATAGGGTTTTCCTCTGTATAACTCCTGGGTTCAGGTTTTTTTTTTCTTTTATGGTTCAAGTTAGATTTTATTCCCCTTTTATGTATTTATAGATATAAGCATGGAGATAATTCTTTCCTATAAATACATCTGTGTGATGGGAAGAAATTTTTCTGTTTTATTTTTAAATTTTATTTTTTAAAATTTTGAAATTTAATTTTATTTATTTTTTTTTATACAGCACGTTATTATTAGTTATGTATTTTATGTATATACATGTATACAGGTCAATCCCAAACTCCCAACTCATCCCACCACCACCACCCCATGGCTTCCCACACTTGGTGTCCATACGTTTGTTCTCTACCTCTGTGTCTCTATTTCTTCCCTGCGAACCAGTTCATCTGTACCATTTTTAGGCTCCACATATATGCATTAATATACAATATTTGTTTTCCTCTTTCTGACTTACTTCATTCTGTATGACAGTCTCTCGATCCATCGATGTCTCTACAAATGACCCAGTTTCATTCCTTTTTATGGCCGAGTCATATTCCATTTTATATATGTACCACATCTTTATCCATTCATCTGTCTGTGGGCATTTAGGTTGCTTCCATTACCTGGCTATTGTAAATAGTGCTGCAACGAACATTGTGGTGAATGTGCCTTTTTGAAATACGGTTTTCTCTGGGTATATGCCCAGCAGTGGGATTGCTGGATCAGATGGTAATTCTATTTCTCGTTTTTTTAAGGAAACTCCATACTGTTCTCCATAGTGACTGTATCAATTTACATTCCCACCAATAGTGGAAGAGGGCTCCTTTTGTCCACACCCTCCCCAGAATTGGTTGTCTGTAGATTTTCTGATGATGCCGATTCTAACAGGTGTGAGGTGATACCTCATTGTAGTTTTGATTTGCATTTCTCTAATAATTAGTGCTGTTGAGCAGCTTTTCATGTGCGTCTTGGCCATCTCTGTGTCTCCTTTGAAGAAACGTCTCTTTAGATCTTCTGCCCATTTTTTTTGGGGTTGTTTGTTTTTTTAATATTAAGCTGCATGAGCTGTTTATATATATTGGAGATTAAACCTGTGTCCATTGATTCGTTTGCAACGATTTTCACCCATCCTGAGGGATGCCTTTTTCCATTCCCGTTTTTTTTAACAAAAAAGGAAAGAAAGGAAAAGAAGCAGAACACTAATGTGCGTAAAATATGCCTTTTGAAACGGTCGTTTTGAAATATGGACGTCCTTTGAATTTTTTGGTCGATATGTGACCCCAGGATTTGTTTTCAGGGCAGGTGTCATTTACAGGCCTGCAATGATTTTGAATATCAACTGACCATTAGCGTTGGGATTAAAGCTGCTGTTGTGTGAAACGGCCACAAGGTGGCAGCAGTTCACCCTTACCAAATCTGGTTACTAGGGCAAGAGAGCCTCAGTGGAAGTGGTGTTCTAGATTGGAGTTTAGAATGGAATGTACCAGGAGAAAGCCCCTCACGTTTGTCTCACTACTTCTTGTTCGTGTTCTTAATTTAAGTTTTTATTCTTTATTACAGCAAGTTTGATTACAATGTTTGGCTTGTTGTAGGTGTGGAAGATGTGGTTCTTTTACACATATACAGATGACTGTTCTTCTTGGGATCCTTTTCCCATGTACGTTATGACAGAATGTTGAGTAGTCCTCTCTTGGTATTCTGTAGGTCTTTGGTGATTATATATGTCACCTGTGTTTGTATATGTCTGTTAACCCCGATATCGTAATGAAACCAATCCTCACACCTTTCCATTGGTGAACCATAAGTTTGTTTAATGAATCTGTGATTGCCCTTCTCCGTGGAAATATCTGCCCTGGTATCCATTTTTAGGTAACACCTATAAGTGATATGATATGATATGTGTCTTTCACTTTCTGACTTACTACAAGTCACGTGATTACTTCTAGACTCATCTACGGTGCTGCAAATGGCATTGTGTCCTTTTTTCCCTTGGCTTCTCTTCTGCCTTAGCGGGGTCCATTTTCAACAATGTGATTCCCTGAGGGTTGTGGATTAGCTGACCTGGGCAGCCTTACCCTGCCGGCCCGCCCTCCCCAGGTGTGCCTCGTTGAGGTCAATATAAACAGAGCTCCAGGCAGCAATAGCCCCTGAAGCTGTGCCTGACTCCATATTCTCTGCCCCGTCAGCAGTCTCGGGGCTGTGCTGGTGGGAGGGAGTGAGGGGCCACAGCTTTGTGGGTGGCCCGGTGTGAGTGGGGTTCTGCTGGCCTTTCTGCAGGAGTTGCCAGGCTGCCGCCTGTAAAGAAGAGGATGTGTCACCCATACCTTCCGCTGGAATTTCTCTCCGGACAGAGGTGAGGAAGGAAAAAAGCAGTGGGGGCCGGGACAGGAGGGGTATCTCAGGCAGGGCAATGGAAAGCTTCTGGAAGAGCGCCAGGGTCCAGGACCACGCTGGCTGGCCTGCAGGCACCAAGTTGGCCTGCGTGCTGTCGCTGGTGTGGCTCCACGGTCCTTCCTCTAGGCTTTCAAGCCCTTGTACATATTCAGGTGTTTTACCTGGAAAGGGTGGGAACAGTTCAGCAGCAGCTGGCCTGGGGCTCAGCTCACGTTTACTCACAGATGCCTCGGCACGGTCCCCCAGCTTTGCAATGAGGACGCTCCTTGCGTGGGGGGTGGGTTGCTGGCTGTATGGGAGATGGTTCCCCACCTCTGACCAATTTCAGAATTGTTTACCGCTGGAGCAAGTGCCGTGATAGGGTTTTCCTCTGTATAACTCGTGGGTTCAATTTTTTTATCTTTTTTGGTTCAAGTTAGATTTTATTCCTCTTTTATGTATTTATAAATATAAGCATGGAAATAATTCATTCCTATAAATACATCTGTGTGACGGGAAGAATTTTTTCTGTTTTATTTTTAAATTTTATTTTTTAAAATTTTGAAATTTAATTTTATTTATGTTTTTATACAGCACGTTATTATTAGTTATGTATTTTATGCATATACATGTATACAGGTCAATCCCAATCTCCCAACTCATCCCACCACCACCACCCCATGGATTCCCACACTTGGTGTCCATACGTTTGTTCTCTACCTCTGTGTCTCTATTTCTTCCCTGCAAACCAGTTCATCTGTACCATTTTTAGGCTCCACATATATGCATTAATATACAATATTTGTTTTCCTCTTTCTGATTTACTTCATTCTGTATGACAGTCTCTCGATCCATCGATGTCTCTACAAATGACCCAGTTTCATTCTTTTTTATGGCCGAGTCATATTCCATTTTATATATGTACCACATCTTTATCCATTCATCTGTCTGTGGGCATTTAGGTTGCTTCCATTACCTGGCTATTGTAAATAGTGCTGCAACGAACATTGTGGTGAATGTGCCTTTTTGAAATACGGTTTTCTCTGGGTATATGCCCAGAAGTGGGATTGCTGGATCAGATGGTAATTCTATTTCTCGTTTTTTTAAGGAAACTCCATACTGTTCTCCATAGTGACTGTATCAATTTACATTCCCACCAATAGTGGAAGAGGGCTCCTTTTGTCCACACCCTCCCCAGAATTGGTTGTTTGTAGATTTTCTGATGATGCCGATTCTAACAGGTGTGAGGTGATACCTCATTGTAGTTTTGATTTGCATTTCTCTAATAATTAGTGCTGTTGAGCAGCTTTTCATGTGCGTCTTGGCCATCTCTGTGTCTCCTTTGAAGAAACGTCTCTTTAGATCTTCTGCCCATTTTTTTTTGGGTTGTTTGTTTTTTTAATATTAAGCTGCATGAGCTGTTTATATATATTGGAGATTAAACCTGTGTCCATTGATTCGTTTGCAACGATTTTCACCCATCCTGAGGGATGCCTTTTTCCATTCCCGTTTTTTTTTAACAAAAAAGGAAAGAAAGGAAAAGAAGCAGAACACTAATGTGCGTAAAATATGCCTTTTGAAACGGTCGTTTTGAAATATGGACGTCCTTTGAATTTTTTGGTCGATATGTGACCCCAGGATTTGTTTTCAGGGCAGGTGTCATTTACAGGCCTGCAATGATTTTGAATATCAACTGACCATTAGCGTTGGGATTAAAGCTGCTGTTGTGTGAAACGGCCACAAGGTGGCAGCAGTTCACCCTTACCAAATCTGGTTACTAGGGCAAGAGAGCCTCAGTGGAAGTGGTGTTCTAGATTGGAGTTTAGAATGGAATGTACCAGGAGAAAACCCCTCACGTTTGTCTCACTACTTCTTGTTCGTGTTTTTAATTTAAGTTTTTATTCTTTATTACAGCAAGTTTGATTACAATGTTTGGCTTGTTGTAGGTGTGGAAGATGTGGTTCTTTTACACATATACAGATGACTGTTCTTCTTGGGATCCTTTTCCCATGTACGTTATGACAGAATGTTGAGTAGTCCTCTCTTGGTATTCTGTAGGTCTTTGGTGATTATATATGTCACCTGTGTTTGTATATGTCTGTTAACCCCGATATCGTAATGAAACCAATCCTCACACCTTTCCATTGGTGAACCATAAGTTTGTTTAATGAATCTGTGATTGCCCTTCTCCGTGGAAATATCTGCCCTGGTATCCATTTTTAGGTAACACCTATAAGTGATATGATATGATATGTGTCTTTCACTTTCTGACTTACTACAAGTCACGTGATTACTTCTAGACTCATCTACGGTGCTGCAAATGGCATTGTGTCCTTTTTTCCCTTGGCTTCTCTTCTGCCTTAGCGGGGTCCATTTTCAACAATGTGATTCCCTGAGGGTTGTGGATTAGCTGACCTGGGCAGCCTTACCCTGCCGGCCCGCCCTCCCCAGGTGTGCCTCGTTGAGGTCAATATAAACAGCGCTCCAGGCAGCAATAGCCCCTGAAGCTGTGCCTGACTCCATATTCTCTGCCCCGTCAGCAGTCTCGGGGCTGTGCTGGTGGGAGGGAGTGAGGGGCCACAGCTTTGTGGGTGGCCCGGTGTGAGTGGGGTTCTGCTGGCCTTTCTGCAGGAGTTGCCAGGCTGCCGCCTGTAAAGAAGAGGATGTGTCACCCATACCTTCCGCTGGAATTTCTCTCCGGACAGAGGTGAGGAAGGAAAAAAGCAGTGGGGGCCGGGACAGGAGGGGTATCTCAGGCAGGGCAATGGAAAGCTTCTGGAAGAGCGCCAGGGTCCAGGACCACGCTGGCTGGCCTGCAGGCACCAAGTTGGCCTGCGTGCTGTCGCTGGTGTGGCTCCACGGTCCTTCCTCTAGGCTTTCAAGCCCTTGTACATATTCAGGTGTTTTACCTGGAAAGGGTGGGAACAGTTCAGCAGCAGCTGGCCTGGGGCTCAGCTCACGTTTACTCACAGATGCCTCGGCACGGTCCCCCAGCTTTGCAATGAGGACGCTCCTTGCGTGGGGGGTGGGTTGCTGGCTGTATGGGAGATGGTTCCCCACCTCTGACCAATTTCAGAATTGTTTACCGCTGGAGCAAGTGCCGTGATAGGGTTTTCCTCTGTATAACTCGTGGGTTCAATTTTTTTATCTTTTTTGGTTCAAGTTAGATTTTATTCCTCTTTTATGTATTTATAAATATAAGCATGGAAATAATTCATTCCTATAAATACATCTGTGTGACGGGAAGAATTTTTTCTGTTTTATTTTTAAATTTTATTTTTTAAAATTTTGAAATTTAATTTTATTTATGTTTTTATACAGCACGTTATTATTAGTTATGTATTTTATGCATATACATGTATACAGGTCAATCCCAATCTCCCAACTCATCCCACCACCACCACCCCATGGATTCCCACACTTGGTGTCCATACGTTTGTTCTCTACCTCTGTGTCTCTATTTCTTCCCTGCAAACCAGTTCATCTGTACCATTTTTAGGCTCCACATATATGCATTAATATACAATATTTGTTTTCCTCTTTCTGACTTACTTCATTCTGTATGACAGTCTCTCGATCCATCGATGTCTCTACAAATGACCCAGTTTCATTCTTTTTTATGGCCGAGTCATATTCCATTTTATATATGTACCACATCTTTATCCATTCATCTGTCTGTGGGCATTTAGGTTGCTTCCATTACCTGGCTATTGTAAATAGTGCTGCAACGAACATTGTGGTGAATGTGCCTTTTTGAAATACGGTTTTCTCTGGGTATATGCCCAGAAGTGGGATTGCTGGATCAGATGGTAATTCTATTTCTCGTTTTTTTAAGGAAACTCCATACTGTTCTCCATAGTGACTGTATCAATTTACATTCCCACCAATAGTGGAAGAGGGCTCCTTTTGTCCACACCCTCCCCAGAATTGGTTGTTTGTAGATTTTCTGATGATGCCGATTCTAACAGGTGTGAGGTGATACCTCATTGTAGTTTTGATTTGCATTTCTCTAATAATTAGTGCTGTTGAGCAGCTTTTCATGTGCGTCTTGGCCATCTCTGTGTCTCCTTTGAAGAAACGTCTCTTTAGATCTTCTGCCCATTTTTTTTTGGGTTGTTTGTTTTTTTAATATTAAGCTGCATGAGCTGTTTATATATATTGGAGATTAAACCTGTGTCCATTGATTCGTTTGCAACGATTTTCACCCATCCTGAGGGATGCCTTTTTCCATTCCTGTTTTTTTTTAACAAAAAAGGAAAGAAAGGAAAAGAAGCAGAACACTAATGTGCGTAAAATATGCCTTTTGAAACGGTCGTTTTGAAATATGGACGTCCTTTGAATTTTTTGGTCGATATGTGACCCCAGGATTTGTTTTCAGGGCAGGTGTCATTTACAGGCCTGCAATGATTTTGAATATCAACTGACCATTAGCGTTGGGATTAAAGCTGCTGTTGTGTGAAACGGCCACAAGGTGGCAGCAGTTCACCCTTACCAAATCTGGTTACTAGGGCAAGAGAGCCTCAGTGGAAGTGGTGTTCTAGATTGGAGTTTAGAATGGAATGTACCAGGAGAAAGCCCCTCACGTTTGTCTCACTACTTCTTGTTCGTGTTTTTAATTTAAGTTTTTATTCTTTATTACAGCAAGTTTGATTACAATGTTTGGCTTGTTGTAGGTGTGGAAGATGTGGTTCTTTTACACATATACAGATGACTGTTCTTCTTGGGATCCTTTTCCCATGTACGTTATGACAGAATGTTGAGTAGTCCTCTCTTGGTATTCTGTAGGTCTTTGGTGATTATATATGTCACCTGTGTTTGTATATGTCTGTTAACCCCGATATCGTAATGAAACCAATCCTCACACCTTTCCATTGGTGAACCATAAGTTTGTTTAATGAATCTGTGATTGCCCTTCTCCGTGGAAATATCTGCCCTGGTATCCATTTTTAGGTAACACCTATAAGTGATATGATATGATATGTGTCTTTCACTTTCTGACTTACTACAAGTCACGTGATTACTTCTAGACTCATCTACGGTGCTGCAAATGGCATTGTGTCCTTTTTTCCCTTGGCTTCTCTTCTGCCTTAGCGGGGTCCATTTTCAACAATGTGATTCCCTGAGGGTTGTGGATTAGCTGACCTGGGCAGCCTTACCCTGCCGGCCCGCCCTCCCCAGGTGTGCCTCGTTGAGGTCAATATAAACAGCGCTCCAGGCAGCAATAGCCCCTGAAGCTGTGCCTGACTCCATATTCTCTGCCCCGTCAGCAGTCTCGGGGCTGTGCTGGTGGGAGGGAGTGAGGGGCCACAGCTTTGTGGGTGGCCCGGTGTGAGTGGGGTTCTGCTGGCCTTTCTGCAGGAGTTGCCAGGCTGCCGCCTGTAAAGAAGAGGATGTGTCACCCATACCTTCCGCTGGAATTTCTCTCCGGACAGAGGTGAGGAAGGAAAAAAGCAGTGGGGGCCGGGACAGGAGGGGTATCTCAGGCAGGGCAATGGAAAGCTTCTGGAAGAGCGCCAGGGTCCAGGACCACGCTGGCTGGCCTGCAGGCACCAAGTTGGCCTGCGTGCTGTCGCTGGTGTGGCTCCACGGTCCTTCCTCTAGGCTTTCAAGCCCTTGTACATATTCAGGTGTTTTACCTGGAAAGGGTGGGAACAGTTCAGCAGCAGCTGGCCTGGGGCTCAGCTCACGTTTACTCACAGATGCCTCGGCACGGTCCCCCAGCTTTGCAATGAGGACGCTCCTTGCGTGGGGGGTGGGTTGCTGGCTGTATGGGAGATGGTTCCCCACCTCTGACCAATTTCAGAATTGTTTACCGCTGGAGCAAGTGCCGTGATAGGGTTTTCCTCTGTATAACTCCTGGGTTCAGGTTTTTTTTTTCTTTTATGGTTCAAGTTAGATTTTATTCCCCTTTTATGTATTTATAAATATAAGCATGGAGATAATTCTTTCCTATAAATACATCTGTGTGATGGGAAGAAATTTTTCTGTTTTATTTTTAAATTTGATTTTTTAAAATTTTGAAATTTAATTTTATTTATTTTTTTTTATACAGCACGTTATTATTAGTTATGTATTTTATGTATATACATGTATACAGGTCAATCCCAAACTCCCAACTCATCCCACCACCACCACCCCATGGCTTCCCACACTTGGTGTCCATACGTTTGTTCTCTACCTCTGTGTCTCTATTTCTTCCCTGCGAACCAGTTCATCTGTACCATTTTTAGGCTCCACATATATGCATTAATATACAATATTTGTTTTCCTCTTTCTGACTTACTTCATTCTGTATGACAGTCTCTCGATCCATCGATGTCTCTACAAATGACCCAGTTTCATTCCTTTTTATGGCCGAGTCATATTCCATTTTATATATGTACCACATCTTTATCCATTCATCTGTCTGTGGGCATTTAGGTTGCTTCCATTACCTGGCTATTGTAAATAGTGCTGCAACGAACATTGTGGTGAATGTGCCTTTTTGAAATACGGTTTTCTCTGGGTATATGCCCAGCAGTGGGATTGCTGGATCAGATGGTAATTCTATTTCTCGTTTTTTTAAGGAAACTCCATACTGTTCTCCATAGTGACTGTATCAATTTACATTCCCACCAATAGTGGAAGAGGGCTCCTTTTGTCCACACCCTCCCCAGAATTGGTTGTCTGTAGATTTTCTGATGATGCCGATTCTAACAGGTGTGAGGTGATACCTCATTGTAGTTTTGATTTGCATTTCTCTAATAATTAGTGCTGTTGAGCAGCTTTTCATGTGTGTCTTGGCCATCTCTGTGTCTCCTTTGAAGAAACGTCTCTTTAGATCTTCTGCCCATTTTTTTTGGGTTGTTTGTTTTTTTAATATTAAGCTGCATGAGCTGTTTATATATATTGGAGATTAAACCTGTGTCCATTGATTCGTTTGCAACGATTTTCACCCATCCTGAGGGATGCCTTTTTCCATTCCCGTTTTTTTTAACAAAAAAGGAAAGAAAGGAAAAGAAGCAGAACACTAATGTGCGTAAAATATGCCTTTTGAAACGGTCGTTTTGAAATATGGACGTCCTTTGAATTTTTTGGTCGATATGTGACCCCAGGATTTGTTTTCAGGGCAGGTGTCATTTACAGGC
This sequence comes from Mesoplodon mirus, assembly GCF_964341445.2. Lineage (NCBI taxonomy): Eukaryota > Metazoa > Chordata > Mammalia > Artiodactyla > Ziphiidae > Mesoplodon > Mesoplodon mirus. The sequence continues at coordinate 93,055,753 of NC_138989.1, forward strand.
CTGCAATGATTTTGAATATCAACTGACCATTAGCGTTGGGATTAAAGCTGCTGTTGTGTGAAACGGCCACAAGGTGGCAGCAGTTCACCCTTACCAAATCTGGTTACTAGGGCAAGAGAGCCTCAGTGGAAGTGGTGTTCTAGATTGGAGTTTAGAATGGAATGTACCAGGAGAAAGCCCCTCACGTTTGTCTCACTACTTCTTGTTCGTGTTCTTAATTTAAGTTTTTATTCTTTATTACAGCAAGTTTGATTACAATGTTTGGCTTGTTGTAGGTGTGGAAGATGTGGTTCTTTTACACATATACAGATGACTGTTCTTCTTGGGATCCTTTTCCCATGTACGTTATGACAGAATGTTGAGTAGTCCTCTCTTGGTATTCTGTAGGTCTTTGGTGATTATATATGTCACCTGTGTTTGTATATGTCTGTTAACCCCGATATCGTAATGAAACCAATCCTCACACCTTTCCATTGGTGAACCATAAGTTTGTTTAATGAATCTGTGATTGCCCTTCTCCGTGGAAATATCTGCCCTGGTATCCATTTTTAGGTAACACCTATAAGTGATATGATATGATATGTGTCTTTCACTTTCTGACTTACTACAAGTCACGTGATTACTTCTAGACTCATCTACGGTGCTGCAAATGGCATTGTGTCCTTTTTTCCCTTGGCTTCTCTTCTGCCTTAGCGGGGTCCATTTTCAACAATGTGATTCCCTGAGGGTTGTGGATTAGCTGACCTGGGCAGCCTTACCCTGCCGGCCCGCCCTCCCCAGGTGTGCCTCGTTGAGGTCAATATAAACAGAGCTCCAGGCAGCAATAGCCCCTGAAGCTGTGCCTGACTCCATATTCTCTGCCCCGTCAGCAGTCTCGGGGCTGTGCTGGTGGGAGGGAGTGAGGGGCCACAGCTTTGTGGGTGGCCCGGTGTGAGTGGGGTTCTGCTGGCCTTTCTGCAGGAGTTGCCAGGCTGCCGCCTGTAAAGAAGAGGATGTGTCACCCATACCTTCCGCTGGAATTTCTCTCCGGACAGAGGTGAGGAAGGAAAAAAGCAGTGGGGGCCGGGACAGGAGGGGTATCTCAGGCAGGGCAATGGAAAGCTTCTGGAAGAGCGCCAGGGTCCAGGACCACGCTGGCTGGCCTGCAGGCACCAAGTTGGCCTGCGTGCTGTCGCTGGTGTGGCTCCACGGTCCTTCCTCTAGGCTTTCAAGCCCTTGTACATATTCAGGTGTTTTACCTGGAAAGGGTGGGAACAGTTCAGCAGCAGCTGGCCTGGGGCTCAGCTCACGTTTACTCACAGATGCCTCGGCACGGTCCCCCAGCTTTGCAATGAGGACGCTCCTTGCGTGGGGGGTGGGTTGCTGGCTGTATGGGAGATGGTTCCCCACCTCTGACCAATTTCAGAATTGTTTACCGCTGGAGCAAGTGCCATGATAGGGTTTTCCTCTGTATAACTCGTGGGTTCAATTTTTTTATCTTTTTTGGTTCAAGTTAGATTTTATTCCTCTTTTATGTATTTATAAATATAAGCATGGAAATAATTCATTCCTATAAATACATCTGTGTGACGGGAAGAATTTTTTCTGTTTTATTTTTAAATTTTATTTTTTAAAATTTTGAAATTTAATTTTATTTATGTTTTTATACAGCACGTTATTATTAGTTATGTATTTTATGCATATACATGTATACAGGTCAATCCCAATCTCCCAACTCATCCCACCACCACCACCCCATGGATTCCCACACTTGGTGTCCATACGTTTGTTCTCTACCTCTGTGTCTCTATTTCTTCCCTGCAAACCAGTTCATCTGTACCATTTTTAGGCTCCACATATATGCATTAATATACAATATTTGTTTTCCTCTTTCTGACTTACTTCATTCTGTATGACAGTCTCTCGATCCATCGATGTCTCTACAAATGACCCAGTTTCATTCTTTTTTATGGCCGAGTCATATTCCATTTTATATATGTACCACATCTTTATCCATTCATCTGTCTGTGGGCATTTAGGTTGCTTCCATTACCTGGCTATTGTAAATAGTGCTGCAACGAACATTGTGGTGAATGTGCCTTTTTGAAATACTGTTTTCTCTGGGTATATGCCCAGCAGTGGGATTGCTGGATCAGATGGTAATTCTATTTCTCGTTTTTTTAAGGAAACTCCATACTGTTCTCCATAGTGACTGTATCAATTTACATTCCCACCAATAGTGGAAGAGGGCTCCTTTTGTCCACACCCTCCCCAGAATTGGTTGTTTGTAGATTTTCTGATGATGCCGATTCTAACAGGTGTGAGGTGATACCTCATTGTAGTTTTGATTTGCATTTCTCTAATAATTAGTGCTGTTGAGCAGCTTTTTATGTGCGTCTTGGCCATCTCTGTGTCTCCTTTGAAGAAACGTCTCTTTAGATCTTCTGCCCATTTTTTTTGGGTTGTTTGTTTTTTTTAATATTAAGCTGCATGAGCTGTTTATATATATTGGAGATTAAACCTGTGTCCATTGATTCGTTTGCAACGATTTTCACCCATCCTGAGGGATGCCTTTTTCCATTCCCGTTTTTTTTAACAAAAAAGGAAAGAAAGGAAAAGAAGCAGAACACTAATGTGCGTAAAATATGCCTTTTGAAACGGTCGTTTTGAAATATGGACGTCCTTTGAATTTTTTGGTCGATATGTGACCCCAGGATTTGTTTTCAGGGCAGGTGTCATTTACAGGCCTGCAATGATTTTGAATATCAACTGACCATTAGCGTTGGGATTAAAGCTGCTGTTGTGTGAAACGGCCACAAGGTGGCAGCAGTTCACCCTTACCAAATCTGGTTACTAGGGCAAGAGAGCCTCAGTGGAAGTGGTGTTCTAGATTGGAGTTTAGAATGGAATGTACCAGGAGAAAGCCCCTCACGTTTGTCTCACTACTTCTTGTTCGTGTTTTTAATTTAAGTTTTTATTTTTTATTACAGCAAGTTTGATTACAATGTTTGGCTTGTTGTAGGTGTGGAAGATGTGGTTCTTTTACACATATACAGATGACTGTTCTTCTTGGGATCCTTTTCCCATGTACGTTATGACAGAATGTTGAGTAGTCCTCTCTTGGTATTCTGTAGGTCTTTGGTGATTATATATGTCACCTGTGTTTGTATATGTCTGTTAACCCCGATATCGTAATGAAACCAATCCTCACACCTTTCCATTGGTGAACCATAAGTTTGTTTAATGAATCTGTGATTGCCCTTCTCCGTGGAAATATCTGCCCTGGTATCCATTTTTAGGTAACACCTATAAGTGATATGATATGATATGTGTCTTTCACTTTCTGACTTACTACAAGTCACGTGATTACTTCTAGACTCATCTACGGTGCTGCAAATGGCATTGTGTCCTTTTTTCCCTTGGCTTCTCTTCTGCCTTAGCGGGGTCCATTTTCAACAATGTGATTCCCTGAGGGTTGTGGATTAGCTGACCTGGGCAGCCTTACCCTGCCGGCCCGCCCTCCCCAGGTGTGCCTCGTTGAGGTCAATATAAACAGCGCTCCAGGCAGCAATAGCCCCTGAAGCTGTGCCTGACTCCATATTCTCTGCCCCGTCAGCAGTCTCGGGGCTGTGCTGGTGGGAGGGAGTGAGGGGCCACAGCTTTGTGGGTGGCCCGGTGTGAGTGGGGTTCTGCTGGCCTTTCTGCAGGAGTTGCCAGGCTGCCGCCTGTAAAGAAGAGGATGTGTCACCCATACCTTCCGCTGGAATTTCTCTCCGGACAGAGGTGAGGAAGGAAAAATGCAGTGGGGGCCGGGACAGGAGGGGTATCTCAGGCAGGGCAATGGAAAGCTTCTGGAAGAGCGCCAGGGTCCAGGACCACGCTGGCTGGCCTGCAGGCACCAAGTTGGCCTGCGTGCTGTCGCTGGTGTGGCTCCACGGTCCTTCCTCTAGGCTTTCAAGCCCTTGTACATATTCAGGTGTTTTACCTGGAAAGGGTGGGAACAGTTCAGCAGCAGCTGGCCTGGGGCTCAGCTCACGTTTACTCACAGATGCCTCGGCACGGTCCCCCAGCTTTGCAATGAGGACGCTCCTTGCGTGGGGGGTGGGTTGCTGGCTGTATGGGAGATGGTTCCCCACCTCTGACCAATTTCAGAATTGTTTACCGCTGGAGCAAGTGCCGTGATAGGGTTTTCCTCTGTATAACTCGTGGGTTCAATTTTTTTTTCTTTTTTGGTTCAAGTTAGATTTTATTCCTCTTTTATGTATTTATAAATATAAGCATGGAAATAATTCATTCCTATAAATATATCTGTGTGACGGGAAGAATTTTTTCTGTTTTATTTTTAAATTTGATTTTTTAAAATTTTGAAATTTAATTTTATTTATGTTTTTATACAGCACGTTATTATTAGTTATGTATTTTATGCATATACATGTATACAGGTCAATCCCAATCTCCCAACTCATCCCACCACCACCACCCCATGGCTTCCCACACTTGGTGTCCATACGTTTGTTCTCTACCTCTGTGTCTCTATTTCTTCCCTGCAAACCAGTTCATCTGTACCATTTTTAGGCTCCACATATATGCATTAATATACAATATTTGTTTTCCTCTTTCTGACTTACTTCATTCTGTATGACAGCCTCTCGATCCATCGATGTCTCTACAAATGACCCAGTTTCATTCCTTTTTATGGCCGAGTCATATTCCATTTTATATATGTACCACATCTTTATCCATTCATCTGTCTGTGGGCATTTAGGTTGCTTCCATTACCTGGCTATTGTAAATAGTGCTGCAACGAACATTGTGGTGAATGTGCCTTTTTGAAATACGGTTTTCTCTGGGTATATGCCCAGAAGTGGGATTGCTGGATCAGATGGTAATTCTATTTCTCGTTTTTTTAAGGAAACTCCATACTGTTCTCCATAGTGACTGTATCAATTTACATTCCCACCAATAGTGGAAGAGGGCTCCTTTTGTCCACACCCTCCCCAGAATTGGTTGTTTGTAGATTTTCTGATGATGCCGATTCTAACAGGTGTGAGGTGAAACCTCATTGTAGTTTTGATTTGCATTTCTCTAATAATTAGTGCTGTTGAGCAGCTTTTCATGTGTGTCTTGGCCATCTCTGTGTCTCCTTTGAAGAAACGTCTCTTTAGATCTTCTGCCCATTTTTTTTTGGGTTGTTTGTTTTTTTAATATTAAGCTGCATGAGCTGTTTATATATATTGGAGATTAAACCTGTGTCCATTGATTCGTTTGCAACGATTTTCACCCATCCTGAGGGATGCCATTTTCCATTCCCGTTTTTTTTAACAAAAAAGGAAAGAAAGGAAAAGAAGCAGAACACTAATGTGCGTAAAATATGCCTTTTGAAACGGTCGTTTTGAAATATGGACGTCCTTTGAATTTTTTGGTCGATATGTGACCCCAGGATTTGTTTTCAGGGCAGGTGTCATTTACAGGCCTGCAATGATTTTGAATATCAACTGACCATTAGCGTTGGGATTAAAGCTGCTGTTGTGTGAAACGGCCACAAGGTGGCAGCAGTTCACCCTTACCAAATCTGGTTACTAGGGCAAGAGAGCCTCAGTGGAAGTGGTGTTCTAGATTGGAGTTTAGAATGGAATGTACCAGGAGAAAGCCCCTCACGTTTGTCTCACTACTTCTTGTTCGTGTTTTTAATTTAAGTTTTTATTTTTTATTACAGCAAGTTTGATTACAATGTTTGGCTTGTTGTAGGTGTGGAAGATGTGGTTCTTTTACACATATACAGATGACTGTTCTTCTTGGGATCCTTTTCCCATGTACGTTATGACAGAATGTTGAGTAGTCCTCTCTTGGTATTCTGTAGGTCTTTGGTGATTATATATGTCACCTGTGTTTGTATATGTCTGTTAACCCCGATATCGTAATGAAACCAATCCTCACACCTTTCCATTGGTGAACCATAAGTTTGTTTAATGAATCTGTGATTGCCCTTCTCCGTGGAAATATCTGCCCTGGTATCCATTTTTAGGTAACACCTATAAGTGATATGATATGATATGTGTCTTTCACTTTCTGACTTACTACAAGTCACGTGATTACTTCTAGACTCATCTACGGTGCTGCAAATGGCATTGTGTCCTTTTTTCCCTTGGCTTCTCTTCTGCCTTAGCGGGGTCCATTTTCAACAATGTGATTCCCTGAGGGTTGTGGATTAGCTGACCTGGGCAGCCTTACCCTGCCGGCCCGCCCTCCCCAGGTGTGCCTCGTTGAGGTCAATATAAACAGCGCTCCAGGCAGCAATAGCCCCTGAAGCTGTGCCTGACTCCATATTCTCTGCCCCGTCAGCAGTCTCGGGGCTGTGCTGGTGGGAGGGAGTGAGGGGCCACAGCTTTGTGGGTGGCCCGGTGTGAGTGGGGTTCTGCTGGCCTTTCTGCAGGAGTTGCCAGGCTGCCGCCTGTAAAGAAGAGGATGTGTCACCCATACCTTCCGCTGGAATTTCTCTCCGGACAGAGGTGAGGAAGGAAAAATGCAGTGGGGGCCGGGACAGGAGGGGTATCTCAGGCAGGGCAATGGAAAGCTTCTGGAAGAGCGCCAGGGTCCAGGACCACGCTGGCTGGCCTGCAGGCACCAAGTTGGCCTGCGTGCTGTCGCTGGTGTGGCTCCACGGTCCTTCCTCTAGGCTTTCAAGCCCTTGTACATATTCAGGTGTTTTACCTGGAAAGGGTGGGAACAGTTCAGCAGCAGCTGGCCTGGGGCTCAGCTCACGTTTACTCACAGATGCCTCAGCACGGTCCCCCAGCTTTGCAATGAGGACGCTCCTTGCGTGGGGGGTGGGTTGCTGGCTGTATGGGAGATGGTTCCCCACCTCTGACCAATTTCAGAATTGTTTACCGCTGGAGCAAGTGCCGTGATAGGGTTTTCCTCTGTATAACTCCAGGGTTCAGGTTTTTTTTTTTCTTTTATGGTTCAAGTTAGATTTTATTCCCCTTTTATGTATTTATAGATATAAGCATGGAGATAATTCTTTCCTCTAAATACATCTGTGTGATGGGAAGAAATTTTTCTGTTTTATTTTTAAATTTTATTTTTTAAAATTTTGAAATTTAATTTTATTTATTTTTTTTATACAGCACGTTATTATTAGTTATGTATTTTATGTATATACATGTATACAGGTCAATCCCAAACTCCCAACTCATCCCACCACCACCACCCCATGGCTTCCCACACTTGGTGTCCATACGTTTGTTCTCTACCTCTGTGTCTCTATTTCTTCCCTGCGAACCAGTTCATCTGTACCATTTTTAGGCTCCACATATATGCATTAATATACAATATTTGTTTTCCTCTTTCTGACTTACTTCATTCTGTATGACAGTCTCTCGATCCATCGATGTCTCTACAAATGACCCAGTTTCATTCCTTTTTATGGCCGAGTCATATTCCATTTTATATATGTACCACATCTTTATCCATTCATCTGTCTGTGGGCATTTAGGTTGCTTCCATTACCTGGCTATTGTAAATAGTGCTGCAACGAACATTGTGGTGAATGTGCCTTTTTGAAATACGGTTTTCTCTGGGTATATGCCCAGAAGTGGGATTGCTGGATCAGATGGTAATTCTATTTCTCGTTTTTTTAAGGAAACTCCATACTGTTCTCCATAGTGACTGTATCAATTTACATTCCCACCAATAGTGGAAGAGGGCTCCTTTTGTCCACACCCTCCCCAGAATTGGTTGTTTGTAGATTTTCTGATGATGCCGATTCTAACAGGTGTGAGGTGAAACCTCATTGTAGTTTTGATTTGCATTTCTCTAATAATTAGTGCTGTTGAGCAGCTTTTCATGTGTGTCTTGGCCATCTCTGTGTCTCCTTTGAAGAAACGTCTCTTTAGATCTTCTGCCCATTTTTTTTGGGTTGTTTGTTTTTTTAATATTAAGCTGCATGAGCTGTTTATATATATTGGAGATTAAACCTGTGTCCATTGATTCGTTTGCAACGATTTTCACCCATCCTGAGGGATGCCATTTTCCATTCCAGTATTTTTTAACAAAAAAGGTAAGAAAGGAAAAGAAGCAGAACACTAATGTGCGTAAAATATGCCTTTTGAAACGGTCGTTTTGAAATATGGACGTCCTTTGAATTTTTTGGTCGATATGTGACCCCAGGATTTGTTTTCAGGGCAGGTGTCATTTACAGGCCTGCAATGATTTTGAATATCAACTGACCATTAGCGTTGGGATTAAAGCTGCTGTTGTGTGAAACGGCCACAAGGTGGCAGCAGTTCACCCTTACCAAATCTGGTTACTAGGGCAAGAGAGCCTCAGTGGAAGTGGTGTTCTAGATTGGAGTTTAGAATGGAATGTACCAGGAGAAAGCCCCTCACGTTTGTCTCACTACTTCTTGTTCGTGTTTTTAATTTAAGTTTTTATTTTTTATTACAGCAAGTTTGATTACAATGTTTGGCTTGTTGTAGGTGCAGAAGATGTGGTTCTTTTACACATATACAGATGACTGTTCTTCTTGGGATCCTTTTCCCATGTACGTTATGACAGAATGTTGAGTAGTCCTCTCTTGGTATTCTGTAGGTCTTTGGTGATTATATATGTCACCTGTGTTTGTATATGTCTGTTAACCCCGATATCGTAATGAAACCAATCCTCACACCTTTCCATTGGTGAACCATAAGTTTGTTTAATGAATCTGTGATTGCCCTTCTCCGTGGAAATATCTGCCCTGGTATCCATTTTTAGGTAACACCTATAAGTGATATGATATGATATGTGTCTTTCACTTTCTGACTTACTACAAGTCACGTGATTACTTCTAGACTCATCTACGGTGCTGCAAATGGCATTGTGTCCTTTTTTCCCTTGGCTTCTCTTCTGCCTTAGCGGGGTCCATTTTCAACAATGTGATTCCCTGAGGGTTGTGGATTAGCTGACCTGGGCAGCCTTACCCTGCCGGCCCGCCCTCCCCAGGTGTGCCTCGTTGAGGTCAATATAAACAGCGCTCCAGGCAGCAATAGCCCCTGAAGCTGTGCCTGACTCCATATTCTCTGCCCCGTCAGCAGTCTCGGGGCTGTGCTGGTGGGAGGGAGTGAGGGGCCACAGCTTTGTGGGTGGCCCGGTGTGAGTGGGGTTCTGCTGGCCTTTCTGCAGGAGTTGCCAGGCTGCCGCCTGTAAAGAAGAGGATGTGTCACCCATACCTTCCGCTGGAATTTCTCTCCGGACAGAGGTGAGGAAGGAAAAAAGCAGTGGGGGCCGGGACAGGAGGGGTATCTCAGGCAGGGCAATGGAAAGCTTCTGGAAGAGCGCCAGGGTCCAGGACCACGCTGGCTGGCCTGCAGGCACCAAGTTGGCCTGCGTGCTGTCGCTGGTGTGGCTCCACGGTCCTTCCTCTAGGCTTTCAAGCCCTTGTACATATCCAGGTGTTTTACCTGGAAAGGGTGGGAACAGTTCAGCAGCAGCTGGCCTGGGGCTCAGCTCACGTTTACTCACAGATGCCTCGGCACGGTCCCCCAGCTTTGCAATGAGGACGCTCCTTGCGTGGGGGGTGGGTTGCTGGCTGTATGGGAGATGGTTCCCCACCTCTGACCAATTTCAGAATTGTTTACCGCTGGAGCAAGTGCCGTGATAGGGTTTTCCTCTGTATAACTCGTGGGTTCAATTTTTTTTTTCTTTTTTGGTTCAAGTTAGATTTTACTCCTCTTTTATGTATTTATAAATATAAGCATGGAAATAATTCATTCCTATAAATACATCTGTGTGACGGGAAGAATTTTTTTCTGTTTTATTTTTAAATTTGATTTTTTAAAATTTTGAAATTTAATTTTATTTATGTTTTTATACAGCACGTTATTATTAGTTATGTATTTTATGCATATACATGTATACAGGTCAATCCCAATCTCCCAACTCATCCCACCACCACCACCCCATGGATTCCCACACTTGGTGTCCATACGTTTGTTCTCTACCTCTGTGTCTCTATTTCTTCCCTGCAAACCAGTTCATCTGTACCATTTTTAGGCTCCACATATATGCATTAATATACAATATTTGTTTTCCTCTTTCTGACTTACTTCATTCTGTATGACAGCCTCTCGATCCATCGATGTCTCTACAAATGACCCAGTTTCATTCCTTTTTATGGCCGAGTCATATTCCATTTTATATATGTACCACATCTTTATCCATTCATCTGTCTGTGGGCATTTAGGTTGCTTCCATTACCTGGCTATTGTAAATAGTGCTGCAACGAACATTGTGGTGAATGTGCCTTTTTGAAATACGGTTTTCTCTGGGTATATGCCCAGAAGTGGGATTGCTGGATCAGATGGTAATTCTATTTCTAGTTTTTTTAAGGAAACTCCATACTGTTCTCCATAGTGACTGTATCAATTTACATTCCCACCAATAGTGGAAGAGGGCTCCTTTTGTCCACACCCTCCCCAGAATTGGTTGTTTGTAGATTTTCTGATGATGCCGATTCTAACAGGTGTGAGGTGATACCTCATTGTAGTTTTGATTTGCATTTCTCTAATAATTAGTGCTGTTGAGCAGCTTTTCATGTGCGTCTTGGCCATCTCTGTGTCTCCTTTGAAGAAACGTCTCTTTAGATCTTCTGCCCATTTTTTTGGGGGTTGTTTGTTTTTTTAATATTAAGCTGCCTGAGCTGTTTATATATATTGGAGATTAAACCTCTGTCCATTGATTCGTTTGCAACGATTTTCACCCATCCTGAGGGATGCCTTTTTCCATTCCCGTTTTTTTTAACAAAAAAGGAAAGAAAGGAAAAGAAGCAGAACACTAATGTGCGTAAAATATGCCTTTTGAAACGGTCGTTTTGAAATATGGACGTCCTTTGAATTTTTTGGTCGATATGTGACCCCAGGATTTGATTTCAGGGCAGGTGTCATTTACAGGCCTGCAATGATTTTGAATATCAACTGACCATTAGCGTTGGGATTAAAGCTGCTGTTGTGTGAAACGGCCACAAGGTGGCAGCAGTTCACCCTTACCAAATCTGGTTACTAGGGCAAGAGAGCCTCAGTGGAAGTGGTGTTCTAGATTGGAGTTTAGAATGGAATGTACCAGGAGAAAGCCCCTCACGTTTGTCTCACTACTTCTTGTTCGTGTTTTTAATTTAAGTTTTTATTTTTTATTACAGCAAGTTTTTTTACAATGTTTGGCTTGTTGTAGGTGTGGAAGATGTGGTTCTTTTACACATATACAGATGACTGTTCTTCTTGGGATCCTTTTCCCATGTACGTTATGACAGAATGTTGAGTAGTCCTCTCTTGGTATTCTGTAGGTCTTTGGTGATTATATATGTCACCTGTGTTTGTATATGTCTGTTAACCCCGATATCGTAATGAAACCAATCCTCACACCTTTCCATTGGTGAACCATAAGTTTGTTTAATGAATCTGTGATTGCCCTTCTCCGTGGAAATATCTGCCCTGGTATCCATTTTTAGGTAACACCTATAAGTGATATGATATGATATGTGTCTTTCACTTTCTGACTTACTACAAGTCACGTGATTACTTCTAGACTCATCTACGGTGCTGCAAATGGCATTGTGTCCTTTTTTCCCTTGGCTTCTCTTCTGCCTTAGCGGGGTCCATTTTCAACAATGTGATTCCCTGAGGGTTGTGGATTAGCTGACCTGGGCAGCCTTACCCTGCCGGCCCGCCCTCCCCAGGTGTGCCTCGTTGAGGTCAATATAAACAGCGCTCCAGGCAGCAATAGCCCCTGAAGCTGTGCCTGACTCCATATTCTCTGCCCCGTCAGCAGTCTCGGGGCTGTGCTGGTGGGAGGGAGTGAGGGGCCACAGCTTTGTGGGTGGCCCGGTGTGAGTGGGGTTCTGCTGGCCTTTCTGCAGGAGTTGCCAGGCTGCCGCCTGTAAAGAAGAGGATGTGTCACCCATACCTTCCACTGGAATTTCTCTCCGGACAGAGGTGAGGAAGGAAAAAAGCAGTGGGGGCCGGGACAGGAGGGGTATCTCAGGCAGGGCAATGGAAAGCTTCTGGAAGAGCGCCAGGGTCCAGGACCACGCTGGCTGGCCTGCAGGCACCAAGTTGGCCTGCGTGCTGTCGCTGGTGTGGCTCCACGGTCCTTCCTCTAGGCTTTCAAGCCCTTGTACATATTCAGGTGTTTTACCTGGAAAGGGTGGGAACAGTTCAGCAGCAGCTGGCCTGGGGCTCAGCTCACGTTTACTCACAGATGCCTCGGCACGGTCCCCCAGCTTTGCAATGAGGACGCTCCTTGCGTGGGGGGTGGGTTGCTGGCTGTATGGGAGATGGTTCCCCACCTCTGACCAATTTCAGAATTGTTTACCGCTGGAGCAAGTGCCGTGATAGGGTTTTCCTCTGTATAACTCGTGGGTTCAATTTTTTTTTCTTTTTTGGTTCAAGTTAGATTTTATTCCTCTTTTATGTATTTATAAATATAAGCATGGAAATAATTCATTCCTATAAATACATCTGTGTGACGGGAAGAATTTTTTCTGTTTTATTTTTAAATTTTATTTGTTAAAATTTTGAAATTTAATTTTATTTATGTTTTTATACAGCACGTTATTATTAGTTATGTATTTTATGCATATACATGTATACAGGTCAATCCCAATCTCCCAACTCATCCCACCACCACCACCCCATGGCTTCCCACACTTGGTGTCCATACGTTTGTTCTCTACCTCTGTGTCTCTATTTCTTCCCTGCAAACCAGTTCATCTGTACCATTTTTAGGCTCCACATATATGCATTAATATACAATATTTGTTTTCCTCTTTCTGACTTACTTCATTCTGTATGACAGCCTCTCGATCCATCGATGTCTCTACAAATGACCCAGTTTCATTCCTTTTTATGGCCGAGTCATATTCCATTTTATATATGTACCACATCTTTATCCATTCATCTGTCTGTGGGCATTTAGGTTGCTTCCATTACCTGGCTATTGTAAATAGTGCTGCAACGAACATTGTGGTGAATGTGCCTTTTTGAAATACGGTTTTCTCTGGGTATATGCCCAGCAGTGGGATTGCTGGATCAGATGGTAATTCTATTTCTCGTTTTTAAGGAAACTCCATACTGTTCTCCATAGTGACTGTATCAATTTACATTCCCACCAATAGTGGAAGAGGGCTCCTTTTGTCCACACCCTCCCCAGAATTGGTTGTTTGTAGATTTTCTGATGATGCCGATTCTAACAGGTGTGAGGTGATACCTCATTGTAGTTTTGATTTGCATTTCTCTAATAATTAGTGCTGTTGAGCAGCTTTTCATGTGCGTCTTGGCCATCTCTGTGTCTCCTTTGAAGAAACGTCTCTTTAGATCTTCTGCCCATTTTTTTTGGGTTGTTTGTTTTTTTAATATTAAGCTGCATGAGCTGTTTATATATATTGGAGATTAAACCTGTGTCCATTGATTCGTTTGCAACGATTTTCACCCATCCTGAGGGATGCCTTTTTCCATTCCCGTTTTTTTTAACAAAAAAGGAAAGAAAGGAAAAGAAGCAGAACACTAATGTGCGTAAAATATGCCTTTTGAAACGGTCGTTTTGAAATATGGACGTCCTTTGAATTTTTTGGTCGATATGTGACCCCAGGATTTGTTTTCAGGGCAGGTGTCATTTACAGGCCTGCAATGATTTTGAATATCAACTGACCATTAGCATTGGGATTAAAGCTGCTGTTGTGTGAAACGGCCACAAGGTGGCAGCATTTCACCCTTACCAAATCTGGTTACTAGGGCAAGAGAGCCTCAGTGGAAGTGGTGTTCTAGATTGGAGTTTAGAATGGAATGTACCAGGAGAAAGCCCCTCACGTTTGTCTCACTACTTCTTGTTCGTGTTTTTAATTTAAGTTTTTATTTTTTATTACAGCAAGTTTGATTACAATGTTTGGCTTGTTGTAGGTGTGGAAGATGTGGTTCTTTTACACATATACAGATGACTGTTCTTCTTGGGATCCTTTTCCCATGTACGTTATGACAGAATGTTGAGTAGTCCTCTCTTGGTATTCTGTAGGTCTTTGGTGATTATATATGTCACCTGTGTTTGTATATGTCTGTTAACCCCGATATCGTAATGAAACCAATCCTCACACCTTTCCATTGGTGAACCATAAGTTTGTTTAATGAATCTGTGATTGTCCTTCTCCGTGGAAATATCTGCCCTGGTATCCATTTTTAGGTAACACCTATAAGTGATATGATATGATATGTGTCTTTCACTTTCTGACTTACTACAAGTCACGTGATTACTTCTAGACTCATCTACGGTGCTGCAAATGGCATTGTGTCCTTTTTTCCCTTGGCTTCTCTTCTGCCTTAGCGGGGTCCATTTTCAACAATGTGATTCCCTGAGGGTTGTGGATTAGCTGACCTGGGCAGCCTTACCCTGCCGGCCCGCCCTCCCCAGGTGTGCCTCGTTGAGGTCAATATAAACAGCGCTCCAGGCAGCAATAGCCCCTGAAGCTGTGCCTGACTCCATATTCTCTGCCCCGTCAGCAGTCTCAGGGCTGTGCTGGTGGGAGGGAGTGAGGGGCCACAGCTTTGTGGGTGGCCCGGTGTGAGTGGGGTTCTGCTGGCCTTTCTGCAGGAGTTGCCAGGTTGCCGCCTGTAAAGAAGAGGATGTGTCACCCATACCTTCCGCTGGAATTTCTCTCCGGACAGAGGTGAGGAAGGAAAAAAGCAGTAGGGGCCGGGACAGGAGGGGTATCTCAGGCAGGGCAATGGAAAGCTTCTGGAAGAGCGCCAGGGTCCAGGACCACGCTGGCTGGCCTGCAGGCACCAAGTTGGCCTGCGTGCTGTCGCTGGTGTGGCTCCACGGTCCTTCCTCTAGGCTTTCAAGCCCTTGTACATATTCAGGTGTTTTACCTGGAAAGGGTGGGAACAGTTCAGCAGCAGCTGGCCTGGGGCTCAGCTCACGTTTACTCACAGATGCCTCGGCACGGTCCCCCAGCTTTGCAATGAGGACGCTCCTTGCGTGGGGGGTGGGTTGCTGGCTGTATGGGAGATGGTTCCCCACCTCTGACCAATTTCAGAATTGTTTACCGCTGGAGCAAGTGCCGTGATAGGGTTTTCCTCTGTATAACTCGTGGGTTCAATTATTTATTCTTTTTTGGTTCAAGTTAGATTTTATTCCTCTTTTATGTATTTATAAATATAGGCATGGAAAAAATTCATTCCTATAAATACATCTGTGTGACGGGAAGAATTTTTTCTGTTTTATTTTTAAATTTGATTTTTTAAAATTTTGAAATTTAATTTTATGTTTTTATACAGCACGTTATTATTAGTTATGTATTTTATGCATATACATGTATACAGGTCAATCCCAATCTCCCAACTCATCCCACCACCACCACCCCATGGATTCCCACACTTGGTGTCCATACGTTTGTTCTCTACCTCTGTGTCTCTATTTCTTCCCTGCAAACCAGTTCATCTGTACCATTTTTAGGCTCCACATATATGCATTAATATACAATATTTGTTTTCCTCTTTCTGACTTACTTCATTCTGTATGACAGCCTCTCGATCCATCGATGTCTCTACAAATGACCCAGTTTCATTCCTTTTTATGGCCGAGTCATATTCCATTTTATATATGTACCACATCTTTATCCATTCATCTGTCTGTGGGCATTTAGGTTGCTTCCATTACCTGGCTATTGTAAATAGTGCTGCAACGAACATTGTGGTGAATGTGCCTTTTTGAAATACGGTTTTCTCTGGGTATATGCCCAGAAGTGGGATTGCTGGATCAGATGGTAATTCTATTTCTCGTTTTTTTAAGGAAACTCCATACTGTTCTCCATAGTGACTGTATCAATTTACATTCCCACCAATAGTGGAAGAGGGCTACTTTTGTCCACAC
Source organism: Mesoplodon mirus (assembly GCF_964341445.2). Taxonomy (NCBI): domain Eukaryota; kingdom Metazoa; phylum Chordata; class Mammalia; order Artiodactyla; family Ziphiidae; genus Mesoplodon; species Mesoplodon mirus. The sequence continues at coordinate 93,071,626 of NC_138989.1, forward strand.
CCTCCCCAGAATTGGTTGTTTGTAGATTTTCTGATGATGCCGATTCTAACAGGTGTGAGGTGATACCTCATTGTAGTTTTGATTTGCATTTCTCTAATAATTAGTGCTGTTGAGCAGCTTTTCATGTGCGTCTTGGCCATCTCTGTGTCTCCTTTGAAGAAACGTCTCTTTAGATCTTCTGCCCATTTTTTTTTGGGTTGTTTGTTTTTTTAATATTAAGCTGCCTGAGCTGTTTATATATATTGGAGATTAAACCTGTGTCCATTGATTCGTTTGCAACGATTTTCACCCATCCTGAGGGATGCCATTTTCCATTCCCGTTTTTTTTAACAAAAAAGGAAAGAAAGGAAAAGAAGCAGAACACTAATGTGCGTAAAATATGCCTTTTGAAACGGTCGTTTTGAAATATGGACGTCCTTTGAATTTTTTGGTCGATATGTGACCCCAGGATTTGTTTTCAGGGCAGGTGTCATTTACAGGCCTGCTATGATTTTGAATATCAACTGACCATTAGCGTTGGGATTAAAGCTGCTGTTGTGTGAAACGGCCACAAGGTGGCAGCAGTTCACCCTTACCAAATCTGGTTACTAGGGCAAGAGAGCCTCAGTGGAAGTGGTGTTCTAGATTGGAGTTTAGAATGGAATGTACCAGGAGAAAGCCCCTCACGTTTGTCTCACTACTTCTTGTTCGTGTTTTTAATTTAAGTTTTTATTTTTTATTACAGCAAGTTTGATTACAATGTTTGGCTTGTTGTAGGTGTGGAAGATGTGGTTCTTTTACACATATACAGATGACTGTTCTTCTTGGGATCCTTTTCCCATGTACGTTATGACAGAATGTTGAGTAGTCCTCTCTTGGTATTCTGTAGGTCTTTGGTGATTATATATGTCACCTGTGTTTGTATATGTCTGTTAACCCCGATATCGTAATGAAACCAATCCTCACACCTTTCCATTGGTGAACCATAAGTTTGTTTAATGAATCTGTGATTGCCCTTCTCCGTGGAAATATCTGCCCTGGTAACCACTTTTAGGTAACACCTATAAGTGATATGATATGATATGTGTCTTTCACTTTCTGACTTACTACAAGTCACGTGATTACTTCTAGACTCATCTACGGTGTTGCAAATGGCATTGTGTCCTTTTTTCCCTTGGCTTCTCTTCTGCCTTAGCGGGGTCCATTTTCAACAATGTGATTCCCTGAGGGTTGTGGATTAGCTGACCTGGGCAGCCTTACCCTGCCGGCCCGCCCTCCCCAGGTGTGCCTCGTTGAGGTCAATATAAACAGAGCTCCAGGCAGCAATAGCCCCTGAAGCTGTGCCTGACTCCATATTCTCTGCCCCGTCAGCAGTCTCGGGGCTGTGCTGGTGGGAGGGAGTGAGGGGCCACAGCTTTGTGGGTGGCCCGGTGTGAGTGGGGTTCTGCTGGCCTTTCTGCAGGAGTTGCCAGGCTGCCGCCTGTAAAGAAGAGGATGTGTCACCCATACCTTCCGCTGGAATTTCTCTCCGGACAGAGGTGAGGAAGGAAAAAAGCAGTGGGGGCCGGGACAGGAGGGGTATCTCAGGCAGGGCAATGGAAAGCTTCTGGAAGAGCGCCAGGGTCCAGGACCACGCTGGCTGGCCTGCAGGCACCAAGTTGGCCTGCGTGCTGTCGCTGGTGTGGCTCCACGGTCCTTCCTCTAGGCTTTCAAGCCCTTGTACATATTCAGGTGTTTTACCTGGAAAGGGTGGGAACAGTTCAGCAGCAGCTGGCCTGGGGCTCAGCTCACGTTTACTCACAGATGCCTCGGCACGGTCCCCCAGCTTTGCAATGAGGACGCTCCTTGCGTGGGGGGTGGGTTGCTGGCTGTATGGGAGATGGTTCCCCACCTCTGACCAATTTCAGAATTGTTTACCGCTGGAGCAAGTGCCGTGATAGGGTTTTCCTCTGTATAACTCGTGTTTTCAATTTTTTTTTCTTTTTTGGTTCAAGTTAGATTTTATTCCTCTTTTATGTATTTATAAATATAAGCATGGAAATAATTCATTCCTATAAATACATCTGTGTGACGGGAAGAATTTTTTCTGTTTTATTTTTAAATTTTATTTTTTAAAATTTTGAAATTTAATTTTATTTATGTTTTTATACAGCACGTTATTATTAGTTATGTATTTTATGCATATACATGTATACAGGTCAATCCCAATCTCCCAACTCATCCCACCACCACCACCCCATGGATTCCCACACTTGGTGTCCATACGTTTGTTCTCTACCTCTGTGTCTCTATTTCTTCCCTGCAAACCAGTTCATCTGTACCATTTTTAGGCTCCACATATATGCATTAATATACAATATTTGTTTTCCTCTTTCTGACTTACTTCATTCTGTATGACAGCCTCTCGATCCATCGATGTCTCTACAAATGACCCAGTTTCATTCCTTTTTATGGCCGAGTCATATTCCATTTTATATATGTACCACATCTTTATCCATTCATCTGTCTGTGGGCATTTAGGTTGCTTCCATTACCTGGCTATTGTAAATAGTGCTGCAACGAACATTGTGGTGAATGTGCCTTTTTGAAATACGGTTTTCTCTGGGTATATGCCCAGAAGTGGGATTGCTGGATCAGATGGTAATTCTATTTCTCGTTTTTTTAAGGAAACTCCATACTGTTCTCCATAGTGACTGTATCAATTTACATTCCCACCAATAGTGGAAGAGGGCTCCTTTTGTCCACACCCTCCCCAGAATTGGTTGTTTGTAGATTTTCTGATGATGCCGATTCTAACAGGTGTGAGGTGAAACCTCATTGTAGTTTTGATTTGCATTTCTCTAATAATTAGTGCTGTTGAGCAGCTTTTCATGTGCGTCTTGGCCATCTCTGTGTCTCCTTTGAAGAAACGTCTCTTTAGATCTTCTGCCCATTTTTTTTTGGGTTGTTTGTTTTTTTAATATTAAGCTGCATGAACTGTTTATATATATTGGAGATTAAACCTGTGTCCATTGACTCGTTTGCAACGATTTTCACCCATCCTGAGGGATGCCATTTTCCATTCCCGTTTTTTTTAACAAAAAAGGAAAGAAAGGAAAAGAAGCAGAACACTAATGTGCGTAAAATATGCCTTTTGAAACGGTCGTTTTGAAATATGGACGTCCTTTGAATTTTTTGGTCGATATGTGACCCCAGGATTTGTTTTCAGGGCAGGTGTCATTTACAGGCCTGCAATGATTTTGAATATCAACTGACCATTAGCGTTGGGATTAAAGCTGCTGTTGTGTGAAACGGCCACAAGGTGGCAGCAGTTCACCCTTACCAAATCTGGTTACTAGGGCAAGAGAGCCTCAGTGGAAGTGGTGTTCTAGATTGGAGTTTAGAATGGAATGTACCAGGAGAAAGCCCCTCACGTTTGTCTCACTACTTCTTGTTCGTGTTTTTAATTTAAGTTTTTATTTTTTATTACAGCAAGTTTGATTACAATGTTTGGCTTGTTGTAGGTGTGGAAGATGTGGTTCTTTTACACATATACAGATGACTGTTCTTCTTGGGATCCTTTTCCCATGTACGTTATGACAGAATGTTGAGTAGTCCTCTCTTGGTATTCTGTAGGTCTTTGGTGATTATATATGTCACCTGTGTTTGTATATGTCTGTTAACACCGATATCGTAATGAAACCAATCCTCACACCTTTCCATTGGTGAACCATAAGTTTGTTTAATGAATCTGTGATTGCCCTTCTCCGTGGAAATATCTGCCCTGGTAACCACTTTTAGGTAACACCTATAAGTGATATGATATGATATGTGTCTTTCACTTTCTGACTTACTACAAGTCACGTGATTACTTCTAGTCTCATCTACGGTGTTGCAAATGGCATTGTGTCCTTTTTTCCCTTGGCTTCTCTTCTGCCTTAGCGGGGTCCATTTTCAACAATGTGATTCCCTGAGGGTTGTGGATTAGCTGACCTGGGCAGCCTTACCCTGCCGGCCCGCCCTCCCCAGGTGTGCCTCGTTGAGGTCAATATAAACAGCGCTCCAGGCAGCAATAGCCCCTGAAGCTGTGCCTGACTCCATATTCTCTGCCCCGTCAGCAGTCTCGGGGCTGTGCTGGTGGGAGGGAGTGAGGGGCCACAGCTTTGTGGGTGGCCCGGTGTGAGTGGGGTTCTGCTGGCCTTTCTGCAGTAGTTGCCAGGCTGCCGCCTGTAAAGAAGAGGATGTGTCACCCATACCTTCCGCTGGAATTTCTCTCCGGACAGAGGTGAGGAAGGAAAAAAGCAGTGGGGGCCGGGACAGGAGGGGTATCTCAGGCAGGGCAATGGAAAGCTTCTGGAAGAGCGCCAGGGTCCAGGACCACGCTGGCTGGCCTGCAGGCACCAAGTTGGCCTGCGTGCTGTCGCTGGTGTGGCTCCACGGTCCTTCCTCTAGGCTTTCAAGCCCTTGTACATATTCAGGTGTTTTACCTGGAAAGGGTGGGAACAGTTCAGCAGCAGCTGGCCTGGGGCTCAGCTCACGTTTACTCACAGATGCCTCGGCACGGTCCCCCAGCTTTGCAATGAGGACGCTCCTTGCGTGGGGGGTGGGTTGCTGGCTGTATGGGAGATGGTTCCCCACCTCTGACCAATTTCAGAATTGTTTACCGCTGGAGCAAGTGCCGTGATAGGGTTTTCCTCTGTATAACTCGTGGGTTCAATTTTTTTTTCTTTTTTGGTTCAAGTTAGATTTTATTCCTCTTTTATGTATTTATAAATATAAGCATGGAAATAATTCATTCCTATAAATACATCTGTGTGACGGGAAGAATTTTTTCTGTTTTATTTTTAAATTTTATTTTTTAAAATTTTGAAATTTAATTTTATTTATGTTTTTATACAGCACGTTATTATTAGTTATGTATTTTATGCATATACATGTATACAGGTCAATCCCAATCTCCCAACTCATCCCACCACCACCACCCCATGGATTCCCACACTTGGTGTCCATACGTTTGTTCTCTACCTCTGTGTCTCTATTTCTTCCCTGCAAACCAGTTCATCTGTACCATTTTTAGGCTCCACATATATGCATTAATATACAATATTTGTTTTCCTCTTTCTGACTTACTTCATTCTGTATGACAGCCTCTCGATCCATCGATGTCTCTACAAATGACCCAGTTTCATTCCTTTTTATGGCCGAGTCATATTCCATTTTATATATGTACCACATCTTTATCCATTCATCTGTCTGTGGGCATTTAGGTTGCTTCCATTACCTGGCTATTGTAAATAGTGCTGCAACGAACATTGTGGTGAATGTGCCTTTTTGAAATACGGTTTTCTCTGGGTATATGCCCAGCAGTGGGATTGCTGGATCAGATGGTAATTCTATTTCTCGTTTTTTTAAGGAAACTCCATACTGTTCTCCATAGTGACTGTATCAATTTACATTCCCACCAATAGTGGAAGAGGGCTCCTTTTGTCCACACCCTCCCCAGAATTGGTTGTTTGTAGATTTTCTGATGATGCCGATTCTAACAGGTGTGAGGTGATACCTCATTGTAGTTTTGATTTGCATTTCTCTAATAATTAGTGCTGTTGAGCAGCTTTTCATGTGCGTCTTGGCCATCTCTGTGTCTCCTTTGAAGAAACGTCTCTTTAGATCTTCTGCCCATTTTTTTTGGGTTGTTTGTTTTTTTAATATTAAGCTGCATGAGCTGTTTATATATATTGGAGATTAAACCTGTGTCCATTGATTCGTTTGCAACGATTTTCACCCATCCTGAGGGATGCCTTTTTCCATTCCCGTTTTTTTTAACAAAAAAGGAAAGAAAGGAAAAGAAGCAGAACACTAATGTGCGTAAAATATGCCTTTTGAAACGGTCGTTTTGAAATATGGACGTCCTTTGAATTTTTTGGTCGATATGTGACCCCAGGATTTGTTTTCAGGGCAGGTGTCATTTACAGGCCTGCAATGATTTTGAATATCAACTGACCATTAGCGTTGGGATTAAAGCTGCTGTTGTGTGAAACGGCCACAAGGTGGCAGCAGTTCACCCTTACCAAATCTGGTTACTAGGGCAAGAGAGCCTCAGTGGAAGTGGTGTTCTAGATTGGAGTTTAGAATGGAATGTACCAGGAGAAAGCCCCTCACATTTGTCTCACTACTTCTTGTTCGTGTTTTTAATTTAAGTTTTTATTTTTTATTACAGCAAGTTTGATTACAATGTTTGGCTTGTTGTAGGTGTGGAAGATGTGGTTCTTTTACACATATACAGATGACTGTTCTTCTTGGGATCCTTTTCCCATGTACGTTATGACAGAATGTTGAGTAGTCCTCTCTTGGTATTCTGTAGGTCTTTGGTGATTATATATGTCACCTGTGTTTGTATATGTCTGTTAACCCCGATATCGTAATGAAACCAATCCTCACACCTTTCCATTGGTGAACCATAAGTTTGTTTAATGAATCTGTGATTGCCCTTCTCCGTGGAAATATCTGCCCTGGTAACCACTTTTAGGTAACACCTATAAGTGATATGATATGATATGTGTCTTTCACTTTCTGACTTACTACAAGTCACGTGATTACTTCTAGACTCATCTACGGTGTTGCAAATGGCATTGTGTCCTTTTTTCCCTTGGCTTCTCTTCTGCCTTAGCGGGGTCCATTTTCAACAATGTGATTCCCTGAGGGTTGTGGATTAGCTGACCTGGGCAGCCTTACCCTGCCGGCCCGCCCTCCCCAGGTGTGCCTCGTTGAGGTCAATATAAACAGAGCTCCAGGCAGCAATAGCCCCTGAAGCTGTGCCTGACTCCATATTCTCTGCCCCGTCAGCAGTCTCGGGGCTGTGCTGGTGGGAGGGAGTGAGGGGCCACAGCTTTGTGGGTGGCCCGGTGTGAGTGGGGTTCTGCTGGCCTTTCTGCAGGAGTTGCCAGGCTGCCGCCTGTAAAGAAGAGGATGTGTCACCCATACCTTCCGCTGGAATTTCTCTCCGGACAGAGGTGAGGAAGGAAAAAAGCAGTGGGGGCCGGGACAGGAGGGGTATCTCAGGCAGGGCAATGGAAAGCTTCTGGAAGAGCGCCAGGGTCCAGGACCACGCTGGCTGGCCTGCAGGCACCAAGTTGGCCTGCGTGCTGTCGCTGGTGTGGCTCCACGGTCCTTCCTCTAGGCTTTCAAGCCCTTGTACATATTCAGGTGTTTTACCTGGAAAGGGTGGGAACAGTTCAGCAGCAGCTGGCCTGGGGCTCAGCTCACGTTTACTCACAGATGCCTCGGCACGGTCCCCCAGCTTTGCAATGAGGACGCTCCTTGCGTGGGGGGTGGGTTGCTGGCTGTATGGGAGATGGTTCCCCACCTCTGACCAATTTCAGAATTGTTTACCGCTGGAGCAAGTGCCGTGATAGGGTTTTCCTCTGTATAACTCGTGGGTTCAATTTTTTTTTTCTTTTTTGGTTCAAGTTAGATTTTATTCCTCTTTTATGTATTTATAAATATAAGCATGGAAATAATTCATTCCTATAAATACATCTGTGTGACGGGAAGAATTTTTTCTGTTTTATTTTTAAATTTTATTTTTTAAAATTTTGAAATTTAATTTTATTTATGTTTTTATACAGCACGTTATTATTAGTTATGTATTTTATGCATATACATGTATACAGGTCAATCCCAATCTCCCAACTCATCCCACCACCACCACCCCATGGATTCCCACACTTGGTGTCCATACGTTTGTTCTCTACCTCTGTGTCTCTATTTCTTCCCTGCAAACCAGTTCATCTGTACCATTTTTAGGCTCCACATATATGCATTAATATACAATATTTGTTTTCCTCTTTCTGACTTACTTCATTCTGTATGACAGCCTCTCGATCCATCGATGTCTCTACAAATGACCCAGTTTCATTCCTTTTTATGGCCGAGTCATATTCCATTTTATATATGTACCACATCTTTATCCATTCATCTGTCTGTGGGCATTTAGGTTGCTTCCATTACCTGGCTATTGTAAATAGTGCTGCAACGAACATTGTGGTGAATGTGCCTTTTTGAAATACGGTTTTCTCTGGGTATATGCCCAGAAGTGGGATTGCTGGATCAGATGGTAATTCTATTTCTCGTTTTTTTAAGGAAACTCCATACTGTTCTCCATAGTGACTGTATCAATTTACATTCCCACCAATAGTGGAAGAGGGCTCCTTTTGTCCACACCCTCCCCAGAATTGGTTGTTTGTAGATTTTCTGATGATGCCGATTCTAACAGGTGTGAGGTGAAACCTCATTGTAGTTTTGATTTGCATTTCTCTAATAATTAGTGCTGTTGAGCAGCTTTTCATGTGCGTCTTGGCCATCTCTGTGTCTCCTTTGAAGAAACGTCTCTTTAGATCTTCTGCCCATTTTTTTTGGGGTTGTTTGTTTTTTTAATATTAAGCTGCATGAACTGTTTATATATATTGGAGATTAAACCTGTGTCCATTGACTCGTTTGCAACGATTTTCACCCATCCTGAGGGATGCCATTTTCCATTCCCGTTTTTTTTAACAAAAAAGGAAAGAAAGGAAAAGAAGCAGAACACTAATGTGCGTAAAATATGCCTTTTGAAACGGTCGTTTTGAAATATGGACGTCCTTTGAATTTTTTGGTCGATATGTGACCCCAGGATTTGATTTCAGGGCAGGTGTCATTTACAGGCCTGCAATGATTTTGAATATCAACTGACCATTAGCGTTGGGATTAAAGCTGCTGTTGTGTGAAACGGCCACAAGGTGGCAGCAGTTCACCCTTACCAAATCTGGTTACTAGGGCAAGAGAGCCTCAGTGGAAGTGGTGTTCTAGATTGGAGTTTAGAATGGAATGTACCAGGAGAAAGCCCCTCACGTTTGTCTCACTACTTCTTGTTCGTGTTTTTAATTTAAGTTTTTATTTTTTATTACAGCAAGTTTTTTTACAATGTTTGGCTTGTTGTAGGTGTGGAAGATGTGGTTCTTTTACACATATACAGATGACTGTTCTTCTTGGGATCCTTTTCCCATGTACGTTATGACAGAATGTTGAGTAGTCCTCTCTTGGTATTCTGTAGGTCTTTGGTGATTATATATGTCACCTGTGTTTGTATATGTCTGTTAACCCCGATATCGTAATGAAACCAATCCTCACACCTTTCCATTGGTGAACCATAAGTTTGTTTAATGAATCTGTGATTGCCCTTCTCCGTGGAAATATCTGCCCTGGTATCCATTTTTAGGTAACACCTATAAGTGATATGATATGATATGTGTCTTTCACTTTCTGACTTACTACAAGTCACGTGATTACTTCTAGACTCATCTACGGTGCTGCAAATGGCATTGTGTCCTTTTTTCCCTTGGCTTCTCTTCTGCCTTAGCGGGGTCCATTTTCAACAATGTGATTCCCTGAGGGTTGTGGATTAGCTGACCTGGGCAGCCTTACCCTGCCGGCCCGCCCTCCCCAGGTGTGCCTCGTTGAGGTCAATATAAACAGCGCTCCAGGCAGCAATAGCCCCTGAAGCTGTGCCTGACTCCATATTCTCTGCCCCGTCAGCAGTCTCGGGGCTGTGCTGGTGGGAGGGAGTGAGGGGCCACAGCTTTGTGGGTGGCCCGGTGTGAGTGGGGTTCTGCTGGCCTTTCTGCAGGAGTTGCCAGGCTGCCGCCTGTAAAGAAGAGGATGTGTCACCCATACCTTCCACTGGAATTTCTCTCCGGACAGAGGTGAGGAAGGAAAAAAGCAGTGGGGGCCGGGACAGGAGGGGTATCTCAGGCAGGGCAATGGAAAGCTTCTGGAAGAGCGCCAGGGTCCAGGACCACGCTGGCTGGCCTGCAGGCACCAAGTTGGCCTGCGTGCTGTCGCTGGTGTGGCTCCACGGTCCTTCCTCTAGGCTTTCAAGCCCTTGTACATATTCAGGTGTTTTACCTGGAAAGGGTGGGAACAGTTCAGCAGCAGCTGGCCTGGGGCTCAGCTCACGTTTACTCACAGATGCCTCGGCACGGTCCCCCAGCTTTGCAATGAGGACGCTCCTTGCGTGGGGGGTGGGTTGCTGGCTGTATGGGAGATGGTTCCCCACCTCTGACCAATTTCAGAATTGTTTACCGCTGGAGCAAGTGCCGTGATAGGGTTTTCCTCTGTATAACTCGTGGGTTCAATTTTTTTTTCTTTTTTGGTTCAAGTTAGATTTTATTCCTCTTTTATGTATTTATAAATATAAGCATGGAAATAATTCATTCCTATAAATACATCTGTGTGACGGGAAGAATTTTTTCTGTTTTATTTTTAAATTTTATTTGTTAAAATTTTGAAATTTAATTTTATTTATGTTTTTATACAGCACGTTATTATTAGTTATGTATTTTATGCATATACATGTATACAGGTCAATCCCAATCTCCCAACTCATCCCACCACCACCACCCCATGGCTTCCCACACTTGGTGTCCATACGTTTGTTCTCTACCTCTGTGTCTCTATTTCTTCCCTGCAAACCAGTTCATCTGTACCATTTTTAGGCTCCACATATATGCATTAATATACAATATTTGTTTTCCTCTTTCTGACTTACTTCATTCTGTATGACAGCCTCTCGATCCATCGATGTCTCTACAAATGACCCAGTTTCATTCCTTTTTATGGCCGAGTCATATTCCATTTTATATATGTACCACATCTTTATCCATTCATCTGTCTGTGGGCATTTAGGTTGCTTCCATTACCTGGCTATTGTAAATAGTGCTGCAACGAACATTGTGGTGAATGTGCCTTTTTGAAATACGGTTTTCTCTGGGTATATGCCCAGCAGTGGGATTGCTGGATCAGATGGTAATTCTATTTCTCGTTTTTAAGGAAACTCCATACTGTTCTCCATAGTGACTGTATCAATTTACATTCCCACCAATAGTGGAAGAGGGCTCCTTTTGTCCACACCCTCCCCAGAATTGGTTGTTTGTAGATTTTCTGATGATGCCGATTCTAACAGGTGTGAGGTGATACCTCATTGTAGTTTTGATTTGCATTTCTCTAATAATTAGTGCTGTTGAGCAGCTTTTCATGTGCGTCTTGGCCATCTCTGTGTCTCCTTTGAAGAAACGTCTCTTTAGATCTTCTGCCCATTTTTTTTGGGTTGTTTGTTTTTTTAATATTAAGCTGCATGAGCTGTTTATATATATTGGAGATTAAACCTGTGTCCATTGATTCGTTTGCAACGATTTTCACCCATCCTGAGGGATGCCTTTTTCCATTCCCGTTTTTTTTAACAAAAAAGGAAAGAAAGGAAAAGAAGCAGAACACTAATGTGCGTAAAATATGCCTTTTGAAACGGTCGTTTTGAAATATGGACGTCCTTTGAATTTTTTGGTCGATATGTGACCCCAGGATTTGTTTTCAGGGCAGGTGTCATTTACAGGCCTGCAATGATTTTGAATATCAACTGACCATTAGCGTTGGGATTAAAGCTGCTGTTGTGTGAAACGGCCACAAGGTGGCAGCAGTTCACCCTTACCAAATCTGGTTACTAGGGCAAGAGAGCCTCAGTGGAAGTGGTGTTCTAGATTGGAGTTTAGAATGGAATGTACCAGGAGAAAGCCCCTCACGTTTGTCTCACTACTTCTTGTTCGTGTTTTTAATTTAAGTTTTTATTTTTTATTACAGCAAGTTTGATTACAATGTTTGGCTTGTTGTAGGTGTGGAAGATGTGGTTCTTTTACACATATACAGATGACTGTTCTTCTTGGGATCCTTTTCCCATGTACGTTATGACAGAATGTTGAGTAGTCCTCTCTTGGTATTCTGTAGGTCTTTGGTGATTATATATGTCACCTGTGTTTGTATATGTCTGTTAACCCCGATATCGTAATGAAACCAATCCTCACACCTTTCCATTGGTGAACCATAAGTTTGTTTAATGAATCTGTGATTGTCCTTCTCCGTGGAAATATCTGCCCTGGTATCCATTTTTAGGTAACACCTATAAGTGATATGATATGATATGTGTCTTTCACTTTCTGACTTACTACAAGTCACGTGATTACTTCTAGACTCATCTACGGTGCTGCAAATGGCATTGTGTCCTTTTTTCCCTTGGCTTCTCTTCTGCCTTAGCGGGGTCCATTTTCAACAATGTGATTCCCTGAGGGTTGTGGATTAGCTGACCTGGGCAGCCTTACCCTGCCGGCCCGCCCTCCCCAGGTGTGCCTCGTTGAGGTCAATATAAACAGCGCTCCAGGCAGCAATAGCCCCTGAAGCTGTGCCTGACTCCATATTCTCTGCCCCGTCAGCAGTCTCAGGGCTGTGCTGGTGGGAGGGAGTGAGGGGCCACAGCTTTGTGGGTGGCCCGGTGTGAGTGGGGTTCTGCTGGCCTTTCTGCAGGAGTTGCCAGGCTGCCGCCTGTAAAGAAGAGGATGTGTCACCCATACCTTCCGCTGGAATTTCTCTCCGGACAGAGGTGAGGAAGGAAAAAAGCAGTAGGGGCCGGGACAGGAGGGGTATCTCAGGCAGGGCAATGGAAAGCTTCTGGAAGAGCGCCAGGGTCCAGGACCACGCTGGCTGGCCTGCAGGCACCAAGTTGGCCTGCGTGCTGTCGCTGGTGTGGCTCCACGGTCCTTCCTCTAGGCTTTCAAGCCCTTGTACATATTCAGGTGTTTTACCTGGAAAGGGTGGGAACAGTTCAGCAGCAGCTGGCCTGGGGCTCAGCTCACGTTTACTCACAGATGCCTCGGCACGGTCCCCCAGCTTTGCAATGAGGACGCTCCTTGCGTGGGGGGTGGGTTGCTGGCTGTATGGGAGATGGTTCCCCACCTCTGACCAATTTCAGAATTGTTTACCGCTGGAGCAAGTGCCGTGATAGGGTTTTCCTCTGTATAACTCGTGGGTTCAATTATTTATTCTTTTTTGGTTCAAGTTAGATTTTATTCCTCTTTTATGTATTTATAAATATAGGCATGGAAAAAATTCATTCCTATAAATACATCTGTGTGACGGGAAGAATTTTTTCTGTTTTATTTTTAAATTTGATTTTTTAAAATTTTGAAATTTAATTTTATGTTTTTATACAGCACGTTATTATTAGTTATGTATTTTATGCATATACATGTATACAGGTCAATCCCAATCTCCCAACTCATCCCACCACCACCACCCCATGGATTCCCACACTTGGTGTCCATACGTTTGTTCTCTACCTCTGTGTCTCTATTTCTTCCCTGCAAACCAGTTCATCTGTACCATTTTTAGGCTCCACATATATGCATTAATATACAATATTTGTTTTCCTCTTTCTGACTTACTTCATTCTGTATGACAGCCTCTCGATCCATCGATGTCTCTACAAATGACCCAGTTTCATTCCTTTTTATGGCCGAGTCATATTCCATTTTATATATGTACCACATCTTTATCCATTCATCTGTCTGTGGGCATTTAGGTTGCTTCCATTACCTGGCTATTGTAAATAGTGCTGCAACGAACATTGTGGTGAATGTGCCTTTTTGAAATACGGTTTTCTCTGGGTATATGCCCAGAAGTGGGATTGCTGGATCAGATGGTAATTCTATTTCTCGTTTTTTTAAGGAAACTCCATACTGTTCTCCATAGTGACTGTATCAATTTACATTCCCACCAATAGTGGAAGAGGGCTCCTTTTGTCCACACCCTCCCCAGAATTGGTTGTTTGTAGATTTTCTGATGATGCCGATTCTAACAGGTGTGAGGTGATACCTCATTGTAGTTTTGATTTGCATTTCTCTAATAATTAGTGCTGTTGAGCAGCTTTTCATGTGCGTCTTGGCCATCTCTGTGTCTCCTTTGAAGAAACGTCTCTTTAGATCTTCTGCCCATTTTTTTTTGGGTTGTTTGTTTTTTTAATATTAAGCTGCATTAATATTAAGCTGTTTATATATATTGGAGATTAAACCTGTGTCCATTGATTCGTTTGCAACGATTTTCACCCATCCTGAGGGATGCCATTTTCCATTCCCGTTTTTTTTAACAAAAAAGGAAAGAAAGGAAAAGAAGCAGAACACTAATGTGCGTAAAATATGCCTTTTGAAACGGTCGTTTTGAAATATGGACGTCCTTTGAATTTTTTGGTCGATATGTGACCCCAGGATTTGTTTTCAGGGCAGGTGTCATTTACAGGCCTGCTATGATTTTGAATATCAACTGACCATTAGCGTTGGGATTAAAGCTGCTGTTGTGTGAAACGGCCACAAGGTGGCAGCAGTTCACCCTTACCAAATCTGGTTACTAGGGCAAGAGAGCCTCAGTGGAAGTGGTGTTCTAGATTGGAGTTTAGAATGGAATGTACCAGGAGAAAGCCCCTCACGTTTGTCTCACTACTTCTTGTTCGTGTTTTTAATTTAAGTTTTTATTTTTTATTACAGCAAGTTTGATTACAATGTTTGGCTTGTTGTAGGTGTGGAAGATGTGGTTCTTTTACACATATACAGATGACTGTTCTTCTTGGGATCCTTTTCCCATGTACGTTATGACAGAATGTTGAGTAGTCCTCTCTTGGTATTCTGTAGGTCTTTGGTGATTATATATGTCACCTGTGTTTGTATATGTCTGTTAACCCCGATATCGTAATGAAACCAATCCTCACACCTTTCCATTGGTGAACCATAAGTTTGTTTAATGAATCTGTGATTGCCCTTCTCCGTGGAAATATCTGCCCTGGTAACCACTTTTAGGTAACACCTATAAGTGATATGATATGATATGTGTCTTTCACTTTCTGACTTACTACAAGTCACGTGATTACTTCTAGACTCATCTACGGTGTTGCAAATGGCATTGTGTCCTTTTTTCCCTTGGCTTCTCTTCTGCCTTAGCGGGGTCCATTTTCAACAATGTGATTCCCTGAGGGTTGTGGATTAGCTGACCTGGGCAGCCTTACCCTGCCGGCCCGCCCTCCCCAGGTGTGCCTCGTTGAGGTCAATATAAACAGAGCTCCAGGCAGCAATAGCCCCTGAAGCTGTGCCTGACTCCATATTCTCTGCCCCGTCAGCAGTCTCGGGGCTGTGCTGGTGGGAGGGAGTGAGGGGCCACAGCTTTGTGGGTGGCCCGGTGTGAGTGGGGTTCTGCTGGCCTTTCTGCAGGAGTTGCCAGGCTGCCGCCTGTAAAGAAGAGGATGTGTCACCCATACCTTCCGCTGGAATTTCTCTCCGGACAGAGGTGAGGAAGGAAAAAAGCAGTGGGGGCCGGGACAGGAGGGGTATCTCAGGCAGGGCAATGGAAAGCTTCTGGAAGAGCGCCAGGGTCCAGGACCACGCTGGCTGGCCTGCAGGCACCAAGTTGGCCTGCGTGCTGTCGCTGGTGTGGCTCCACGGTCCTTCCTCTAGGCTTTCAAGCCCTTGTACATATTCAGGTGTTTTACCTGGAAAGGGTGGGAACAGTTCAGCAGCAGCTGGCCTGGGGCTCAGCTCACGTTTACTCACAGATGCCTCGGCACGGTCCCCCAGCTTTGCAATGAGGACGCTCCTTGCGTGGGGGGTGGGTTGCTGGCTGTATGGGAGATGGTTCCCCACCTCTGACCAATTTCAGAATTGTTTACCGCTGGAGCAAGTGCCGTGATAGGGTTTTCCTCTGTATAACTCGTGTTTTCAATTTTTTTTTCTTTTTTGGTTCAAGTTAGATTTTATTCCTCTTTTATGTATTTATAAATATAAGCATGGAAATAATTCATTCCTATAAATACATCTGTGTGACGGGAAGAATTTTTTCTGTTTTATTTTTAAATTTTATTTTTTAAAATTTTGAAATTTAATTTTATTTATGTTTTTATACAGCACGTTATTATTAGTTATGTATTTTATGCATATACATGTATACAGGTCAATCCCAATCTCCCAACTCATCCCACCACCACCACCCCATGGATTCCCACACTTGGTGTCCATACGTTTGTTCTCTACCTCTGTGTCTCTATTTCTTCCCTGCAAACCAGTTCATCTGTACCATTTTTAGGCTCCACATATATGCATTAATATACAATATTTGTTTTCCTCTTTCTGACTTACTTCATTCTGTATGACAGCCTCTCGATCCATCGATGTCTCTACAAATGACCCAGTTTCATTCCTTTTTATGGCCGAGTCATATTCCATTTTATATATGTACCACATCTTTATCCATTCATCTGTCTGTGGGCATTTAGGTTGCTTCCATTACCTGGCTATTGTAAATAGTGCTGCAACGAACATTGTGGTGAATGTGCCTTTTTGAAATACGGTTTTCTCTGGGTATATGCCCAGAAGTGGGATTGCTGGATCAGATGGTAATTCTATTTCTCGTTTTTTTAAGGAAACTCCATACTGTTCTCCATAGTGACTGTATCAATTTACATTCCCACCAATAGTGGAAGAGGGCTCCTTTTGTCCACACCCTCCCCAGAATTGGTTGTTTGTAGATTTTCTGATGATGCCGATTCTAACAGGTGTGAGGTGATACCTCATTGTAGTTTTGATTTGCATTTCTCTAATAATTAGTGCTGTTGAGCAGCTTTTCATGTGCGTCTTGGCCATCTCTGTGTCTCCTTTGAAGAAACGTCTCTTTAGATCTTCTGCCCATTTTTTTTGGGTTGTTTGTTTTTTTAATATTAAGCTGCATGAGCTGTTTATATATATTGGAGATTAAACCTGTGTCCATTGATTCGTTTGCAACGATTTTCACCCATCCTGAGGGATGCCTTTTTCCATTCCCGTTTTTTTTAACAAAAAAGGAAAGAAAGGAAAAGAAGCAGAACACTAATGTGCGTAAAATATGCCTTTTGAAACGGTCGTTTTGAAATATGGACGTCCTTTGAATTTTTTGGTCGATATGTGACCCCAGGATTTGTTTTCAGGGCAGGTGTCATTTACAGGCCTGCAATGATTTTGAATATCAACTGACCATTAGCGTTGGGATTAAAGCTGCTGTTGTGTGAAACGGCCACAAGGTGGCAGCAGTTCACCCTTACCAAATCTGGTTACTAGGGCAAGAGAGCCTCAGTGGAAGTGGTGTTCTAGATTGGAGTTTAGAATGGAATGTACCAGGAGAAAGCCCCTCACATTTGTCTCACTACTTCTTGTTCGTGTTTTTAATTTAAGTTTTTATTTTTTATTACAGCAAGTTTGATTACAATGTTTGGCTTGTTGTAGGTGTGGAAGATGTGGTTCTTTTACACATATACAGATGACTGTTCTTCTTGGGATCCTTTTCCCATGTACGTTATGACAGAATGTTGAGTAGTCCTCTCTTGGTATTCTGTAGGTCTTTGGTGATTATATATGTCACCTGTGTTTGTATATGTCTGTTAACCCCGATATCGTAATGAAACCAATCCTCACACCTTTCCATTGGTGAACCATAAGTTTGTTTAATGAATCTGTGATTGCCCTTCTCCGTGGAAATATCTGCCCTGGTAACCACTTTTAGGTAACACCTATAAGTGATATGATATGATATGTGTCTTTCACTTTCTGACTTACTACAAGTCACGTGATTACTTCTAGACTCATCTACGGTGTTGCAAATGGCATTGTGTCCTTTTTTCCCTTGGCTTCTCTTCTGCCTTAGCGGGGTCCATTTTCAACAATGTGATTCCCTGAGGGTTGTGGATTAGCTGACCTGGGCAGCCTTACCCTGCCGGCCCGCCCTCCCCAGGTGTGCCTCGTTGAGGTCAATATAAACAGAGCTCCAGGCAGCAATAGCCCCTGAAGCTGTGCCTGACTCCATATTCTCTGCCCCGTCAGCAGTCTCGGGGCTGTGCTGGTGGGAGGGAGTGAGGGGCCACAGCTTTGTGGGTGGCCCGGTGTGAGTGGGGTTCTGCTGGCCTTTCTGCAGGAGTTGCCAGGCTGCCGCCTGTAAAGAAGAGGATGTGTCACCCATACCTTCCGCTGGAATTTCTCTCCGGACAGAGGTGAGGAAGGAAAAAAGCAGTGGGGGCCGGGACAGGAGGGGTATCTCAGGCAGGGCAATGGAAAGCTTCTGGAAGAGCGCCAGGGTCCAGGACCACGCTGGCTGGCCTGCAGGCACCAAGTTGGCCTGCGTGCTGTCGCTGGTGTGGCTCCACGGTCCTTCCTCTAGGCTTTCAAGCCCTTGTACATATTCAGGTGTTTTACCTGGAAAGGGTGGGAACAGTTCAGCAGCAGCTGGCCTGGGGCTCAGCTCACGTTTACTCACAGATGCCTCGGCACGGTCCCCCAGCTTTGCAATGAGGACGCTCCTTGCGTGGGGGGTGGGTTGCTGGCTGTATGGGAGATGGTTCCCCACCTCTGACCAATTTCAGAATTGTTTACCGCTGGAGCAAGTGCCGTGATAGGGTTTTCCTCTGTATAACTCGTGGGTTCAATTTTTTTTTTCTTTTTTGGTTCAAGTTAGATTTTATTCCTCTTTTATGTATTTATAAATATAAGCATGGAAATAATTCATTCCTATAAATACATCTGTGTGACGGGAAGAATTTTTTCTGTTTTATTTTTAAATTTGATTTTTTAAAATTTTGAAATTTAATTTTATTTATGTTTTTATACAGCACGTTATTATTAGTTATGTATTTTATGCATATACATGTATACAGGTCAATCCCAATCTCCCAACTCATCCCACCACCACCACCCCATGGATTCCCACACTTGGTGTCCATACGTTTGTTCTCTACCTCTGTGTCTCTATTTCTTCCCTGCAAACCAGTTCATCTGTACCATTTTTAGGCTCCACATATATGCATTAATATACAATATTTGTTTTCCTCTTTCTGACTTACTTCATTCTGTATGACAGCCTCTCGATCCATCGATGTCTCTACAAATGACCCAGTTTCATTCCTTTTTATGGCCGAGTCATATTCCATTTTATATATGTACCACATCTTTATCCATTCATCTGTCTGTGGGCATTTAGGTTGCTTCCATTACCTGGCTATTGTAAATAGTGCTGCAACGAACATTGTGGTGAATGTGCCTTTTTGAAATACGGTTTTCTCTGGGTATATGCCCAGAAGTGGGATTGCTGGATCAGATGGTAATTCTATTTCTCGTTTTTTTAAGGAAACTCCATACTGTTCTCCATAGTGACTGTATCAATTTACATTCCCACCAATAGTGGAAGAGGGCTCCTTTTGTCCACACCCTCCCCAGAATTGGTTGTTTGTAGATTTTCTGATGATGCCGATTCTAACAGGTGTGAGGTGAAACCTCATTGTAGTTTTGATTTGCATTTCTCTAATAATTAGTGCTGTTGAGCAGCTTTTCATGTGCGTCTTGGCCATCTCTGTGTCTCCTTTGAAGAAACGTCTCTTTAGATCTTCTGCCCATTTTTTTTTGGGTTGTTTGTTTTTTTAATATTAAGCTGCATGAACTGTTTATATATATTGGAGATTAAACCTGTGTCCATTGACTCGTTTGCAACGATTTTCACCCATCCTGAGGGATGCCATTTTCCATTCCCGTTTTTTTTAACAAAAAAGGAAAGAAAGGAAAAGAAGCAGAACACTAATGTGCGTAAAATATGCCTTTTGAAACGGTCGTTTTGAAATATGGACGTCCTTTGAATTTTTTGGTCGATATGTGACCCCAGGATTTGTTTTCAGGGCAGGTGTCATTTACAGGCCTGCAATGATTTTGAATATCAACTGACCATTAGCGTTGGGATTAAAGCTGCTGTTGTGTGAAACGGCCACAAGGTGGCAGCAGTTCACCCTTACCAAATCTGGTTACTAGGGCAAGAGAGCCTCAGTGGAAGTGGTGTTCTAGATTGGAGTTTAGAATGGAATGTACCAGGAGAAAGCCCCTCACGTTTGTCTCACTACTTCTTGTTCGTGTTTTTAATTTAAGTTTTTATTTTTTATTACAGCAAGTTTGATTACAATGTTTGGCTTGTTGTAGGTGTGGAAGATGTGGTTCTTTTACACATATACAGATGACTGTTCTTCTTGGGATCCTTTTCCCATGTACGTTATGACAGAATGTTGAGTAGTCCTCTCTTGGTATTCTGTAGGTCTTTGGTGATTATATATGTCACCTGTGTTTGTATATGTCTGTTAACACCGATATCGTAATGAAACCAATCCTCACACCTTTCCATTGGTGAACCATAAGTTTGTTTAATGAATCTGTGATTGCCCTTCTCCGTGGAAATATCTGCCCTGGTAACCACTTTTAGGTAACACCTATAAGTGATATGATATGATATGTGTCTTTCACTTTCTGACTTACTACAAGTCACGTGATTACTTCTAGTCTCATCTACGGTGTTGCAAATGGCATTGTGTCCTTTTTTCCCTTGGCTTCTCTTCTGCCTTAGCGGGGTCCATTTTCAACAATGTGATTCCCTGAGGGTTGTGGATTAGCTGACCTGGGCAGCCTTACCCTGCCGGCCCGCCCTCCCCAGGTGTGCCTCGTTGAGGTCAATATAAACAGCGCTCCAGGCAGCAATAGCCCCTGAAGCTGTGCCTGACTCCATATTCTCTGCCCCGTCAGCAGTCTCGGGGCTGTGCTGGTGGGAGGGAGTGAGGGGCCACAGCTTTGTGGGTGGCCCGGTGTGAGTGGGGTTCTGCTGGCCTTTCTGCAGGAGTTGCCAGGCTGCCGCCTGTAAAGAAGAGGATGTGTCACCCATACCTTCCGCTGGAATTTCTCTCCGGACAGAGGTGAGGAAGGAAAAAAGCAGTGGGGGCCGGGACAGGAGGGGTATCTCAGGCAGGGCAATGGAAAGCTTCTGGAAGAGCGCCAGGGTCCAGGACCACGCTGGCTGGCCTGCAGGCACCAAGTTGGCCTGCGTGCTGTCGCTGGTGTGGCTCCACGGTCCTTCCTCTAGGCTTTCAAGCCCTTGTACATATTCAGGTGTTTTACCTGGAAAGGGTGGGAACAGTTCAGCAGCAGCTGGCCTGGGGCTCAGCTCACGTTTACTCACAGATGCCTCGGCACGGTCCCCCAGCTTTGCAATGAGGACGCTCCTTGCGTGGGGTGTGGGTTGCTGGCTGTATGGGAGATGGTTCCCCACCTCTGACCAATTTCAGAATTGTTTACCGCTGGAGCAAGTGCCGTGATAGGGTTTTCCTCTGTATAACTCGTGGGTTCAATTTTTTTTTCTTTTTTGGTTCAAGTTAGATTTTATTCCTCTTTTATGTATTTATAAATATAAGCATGGAAATAATTCATTCCTATAAATACATCTGTGTGACGGGAAGAATTTTTTCTGTTTTATTTTTAAATTTTATTTTTTAAAATTTTGAAATTTAATTTTATTTATGTTTTTATACAGCACGTTATTATTAGTTATGTATTTTATGCATATACATGTATACAGGTCAATCCCAATCTCCCAACTCATCCCACCACCACCACCCCATGGATTCCCACACTTGGTGTCCATACGTTTGTTCTCTACCTCTGTGTCTCTATTTCTTCCCTGCAAACCAGTTCATCTGTACCATTTTTAGGCTCCACATATATGCATTAATATACAATATTTGTTTTCCTCTTTCTGACTTACTTCATTCTGTATGACAGCCTCTCGATCCATCGATGTCTCTACAAATGACCCAGTTTCATTCCTTTTTATGGCCGAGTCATATTCCATTTTATATATGTACCACATCTTTATCCATTCATCTGTCTGTGGGCATTTAGGTTGCTTCCATTACCTGGCTATTGTAAATAGTGCTGCAACGAACATTGTGGTGAATGTGCCTTTTTGAAATACGGTTTTCTCTGGGTATATGCCCAGAAGTGGGATTGCTGGATCAGATGGTAATTCTATTTCTAGTTTTTTTAAGGAAACTCCATACTGTTCTCCATAGTGACTGTATCAATTTACATTCCCACCAATAGTGGAAGAGGGCTCCTTTTGTCCACACCCTCCCCAGAATTGGTTGTTTGTAGATTTTCTGATGATGCCGATTCTAACAGGTGTGAGGTGATACCTCATTGTAGTTTTGATTTGCATTTCTCTAATAATTAGTGCTGTTGAGCAGCTTTTCATGTGCGTCTTGGCCATCTCTGTGTCTCCTTTGAAGAAACGTCTCTTTAGATCTTCTGCCCATTTTTTTTGGGTTGTTTGTTTTTTTAATATTAAGCTGCATGAGCTGTTTATATATATTGGAGATTAAACCTGTGTCCATTGATTCGTTTGCAACGATTTTCACCCATCCTGAGGGATGCCTTTTTCCATTCCCGTTTTTTTTAACAAAAAAGGAAAGAAAGGAAAAGAAGCAGAACACTAATGTGCGTAAAATATGCCTTTTGAAACGGTCGTTTTGAAATATGGACGTCCTTTGAATTTTTTGGTCGATATGTGACCCCAGGATTTGTTTTCAGGGCAGGTGTCATTTACAGGCCTGCAATGATTTTGAATATCAACTGACCATTAGCGTTGGGATTAAAGCTGCTGTTGTGTGAAACGGCCACAAGGTGGCAGCAGTTCACCCTTACCAAATCTGGTTACTAGGGCAAGAGAGCCTCAGTGGAAGTGGTGTTCTAGATTGGAGTTTAGAATGGAATGTACCAGGAGAAAGCCCCTCACATTTGTCTCACTACTTCTTGTTCGTGTTTTTAATTTAAGTTTTTATTTTTTATTACAGCAAGTTTGATTACAATGTTTGGCTTGTTGTAGGTGTGGAAGATGTGGTTCTTTTACACATATACAGATGACTGTTCTTCTTGGGATCCTTTTCCCATGTACGTTATGACAGAATGTTGAGTAGTCCTCTCTTGGTATTCTGTAGGTCTTTGGTGATTATATATGTCACCTGTGTTTGTATATGTCTGTTAACCCCGATATCGTAATGAAACCAATCCTCACACCTTTCCATTGGTGAACCATAAGTTTGTTTAATGAATCTGTGATTGCCCTTCTCCGTGGAAATATCTGCCCTGGTAACCACTTTTAGGTAACACCTATAAGTGATATGATATGATATGTGTCTTTCACTTTCTGACTTACTACAAGTCACGTGATTACTTCTAGACTCATCTACGGTGTTGCAAATGGCATTGTGTCCTTTTTTCCCTTGGCTTCTCTTCTGCCTTAGCGGGGTCCATTTTCAACAATGTGATTCCCTGAGGGTTGTGGATTAGCTGACCTGGGCAGCCTTACCCTGCCGGCCCGCCCTCCCCAGGTGTGCCTCGTTGAGGTCAATATAAACAGAGCTCCAGGCAGCAATAGCCCCTGAAGCTGTGCCTGACTCCATATTCTCTGCCCCGTCAGCAGTCTCGGGGCTGTGCTGGTGGGAGGGAGTGAGGGGCCACAGCTTTGTGGGTGGCCCGGTGTGAGTGGGGTTCTGCTGGCCTTTCTGCAGGAGTTGCCAGGCTGCCGCCTGTAAAGAAGAGGATGTGTCACCCATACCTTCCGCTGGAATTTCTCTCCGGACAGAGGTGAGGAAGGAAAAAAGCAGTGGGGGCCGGGACAGGAGGGGTATCTCAGGCAGGGCAATGGAAAGCTTCTGGAAGAGCGCCAGGGTCCAGGACCACGCTGGCTGGCCTGCAGGCACCAAGTTGGCCTGCGTGCTGTCGCTGGTGTGGCTCCACGGTCCTTCCTCTAGGCTTTCAAGCCCTTGTACATATTCAGGTGTTTTACCTGGAAAGGGTGGGAACAGTTCAGCAGCAGCTGGCCTGGGGCTCAGCTCACGTTTACTCACAGATGCCTCGGCACGGTCCCCCAGCTTTGCAATGAGGACGCTCCTTGCGTGGGGGGTGGGTTGCTGGCTGTATGGGAGATGGTTCCCCACCTCTGACCAATTTCAGAATTGTTTACCGCTGGAGCAAGTGCCGTGATAGGGTTTTCCTCTGTATAACTCGTGGGTTCAATTTTTTTTTTCTTTTTTGGTTCAAGTTAGATTTTATTCCTCTTTTATGTATTTATAAATATAAGCATGGAAATAATTCATTCCTATAAATACATCTGTGTGACGGGAAGAATTTTTTCTGTTTTATTTTTAAATTTTATTTTTTAAAATTTTGAAATTTAATTTTATTTATGTTTTTATACAGCACGTTATTATTAGTTATGTATTTTATGCATATACATGTATACAGGTCAATCCCAATCTCCCAACTCATCCCACCACCACCACCCCATGGATTCCCACACTTGGTGTCCATACGTTTGTTCTCTACCTCTGTGTCTCTATTTCTTCCCTGCAAACCAGTTCATCTGTACCATTTTTAGGCTCCACATATATGCATTAATATACAATATTTGTTTTCCTCTTTCTGACTTACTTCATTCTGTATGACAGCCTCTCGATCCATCGATGTCTCTACAAATGACCCAGTTTCATTCCTTTTTATGGCCGAGTCATATTCCATTTTATATATGTACCACATCTTTATCCATTCATCTGTCTGTGGGCATTTAGGTTGCTTCCATTACCTGGCTATTGTAAATAGTGCTGCAACGAACATTGTGGTGAATGTGCCTTTTTGAAATACGGTTTTCTCTGGGTATATGCCCAGAAGTGGGATTGCTGGATCAGATGGTAATTCTATTTCTCGTTTTTTTAAGGAAACTCCATACTGTTCTCCATAGTGACTGTATCAATTTACATTCCCACCAATAGTGGAAGAGGGCTCCTTTTGTCCACACCCTCCCCAGAATTGGTTGTTTGTAGATTTTCTGATGATGCCGATTCTAACAGGTGTGAGGTGAAACCTCATTGTAGTTTTGATTTGCATTTCTCTAATAATTAGTGCTGTTGAGCAGCTTTTCATGTGCGTCTTGGCCATCTCTGTGTCTCCTTTGAAGAAACGTCTCTTTAGATCTTCTGCCCATTTTTTTTGGGGTTGTTTGTTTTTTTAATATTAAGCTGCATGAACTGTTTATATATATTGGAGATTAAACCTGTGTCCATTGACTCGTTTGCAACGATTTTCACCCATCCTGAGGGATGCCATTTTCCATTCCCGTTTTTTTTAACAAAAAAGGAAAGAAAGGAAAAGAAGCAGAACACTAATGTGCGTAAAATATGCCTTTTGAAACGGTCGTTTTGAAATATGGACGTCCTTTGAATTTTTTGGTCGATATGTGACCCCAGGATTTGTTTTCAGGGCAGGTGTCATTTACAGGCCTGCAATGATTTTGAATATCAACTGACCATTAGCGTTGGGATTAAAGCTGCTGTTGTGTGAAACGGCCACAAGGTGGCAGCAGTTCACCCTTACCAAATCTGGTTACTAGGGCAAGAGAGCCTCAGTGGAAGTGGTGTTCTAGATTGGAGTTTAGAATGGAATGTACCAGGAGAAAGCCCCTCACGTTTGTCTCACTACTTCTTGTTCGTGTTTTTAATTTAAGTTTTTATTTTTTATTACAGCAAGTTTGATTACAATGTTTGGCTTGTTGTAGGTGTGGAAGATGTGGTTCTTTTACTCATATACAGATGACTGTTCTTCTTGGGATCCTTTTCCCATGTACGTTATGACAGAATGTTGAGTAGTCCTCTCTTGGTATTCTGTAGGTCTTTGGTGATTATATATGTCACCTGTGTTTGTATATGTCTGTTAACACCGATATCGTAATGAAACCAATCCTCACACCTTTCCATTGGTGAACCATAAGTTTGTTTAATGAATCTGTGATTGCCCTTCTCCGTGGAAATATCTGCCCTGGTAACCACTTTTAGGTAACACCTATAAGTGATATGATATGATATGTGTCTTTCACTTTCTGACTTACTACAAGTCACGTGATTACTTCTAGTCTCATCTACGGTGTTGCAAATGGCATTGTGTCCTTTTTTCCCTTGGCTTCTCTTCTGCCTTAGCGGGGTCCATTTTCAACAATGTGATTCCCTGAGGGTTGTGGATTAGCTGACCTGGGCAGCCTTACCCTGCCGGCCCGCCCTCCCCAGGTGTGCCTCGTTGAGGTCAATATAAACAGCGCTCCAGGCAGCAATAGCCCCTGAAGCTGTGCCTGACTCCATATTCTCTGCCCCGTCAGCAGTCTCGGGGCTGTGCTGGTGGGAGGGAGTGAGGGGCCACAGCTTTGTGGGTGGCCCGGTGTGAGTGGGGTTCTGCTGGCCTTTCTGCAGGAGTTGCCAGGCTGCCGCCTGTAAAGAAGAGGATGTGTCACCCATACCTTCCACTGGAATTTCTCTCCGGACAGAGGTGAGGAAGGAAAAAAGCAGTGGGGGCCGGGACAGGAGGGGTATCTCAGGCAGGGCAATGGAAAGCTTCTGGAAGAGCGCCAGGGTCCAGGACCACGCTGGCTGGCCTGCAGGCACCAAGTTGGCCTGCGTGCTGTCGCTGGTGTGGCTCCACGGTCCTTCCTCTAGGCTTTCAAGCCCTTGTACATATTCAGGTGTTTTACCTGGAAAGGGTGGGAACAGTTCAGCAGCAGCTGGCCTGGGGCTCAGCTCACGTTTACTCACAGATGCCTCGGCACGGTCCCCCAGCTTTGCAATGAGGACGCTCCTTGCGTGGGGGGTGGGTTGCTGGCTGTATGGGAGATGGTTCCCCACCTCTGACCAATTTCAGAATTGTTTACCGCTGGAGCAAGTGCCGTGATAGGGTTTTCCTCTGTATAACTCGTGGGTTCAATTTTTTTTTCTTTTTTGGTTCAAGTTAGATTTTATTCCTCTTTTATGTATTTATAAATATAAGCATGGAAATAATTCATTCCTATAAATACATCTGTGTGACGGGAAGAATTTTTTCTGTTTTATTTTTAAATTTGATTTTTTAAAATTTTGAAATTTAATTTTATTTATGTTTTTATACAGCACGTTATTATTAGTTATGTATTTTATGCATATACATGTATACAGGTCAATCCCAATCTCCCAACTCATCCCACCACCACCACCCCATGGATTCCCACACTTGGTGTCCATACGTTTGTTCTCTACCTCTGTGTCTCTATTTCTTCCCTGCAAACCAGTTCATCTGTACCATTTTTAGGCTCCACATATATGCATTAATATACAATATTTGTTTTCCTCTTTCTGACTTACTTCATTCTGTATGACAGCCTCTCGATCCATCGATGTCTCTACAAATGACCCAGTTTCATTCCTTTTTATGGCCGAGTCATATTCCATTTTATATATGTACCACATCTTTATCCATTCATCTGTCTGTGGGCATTTAGGTTGCTTCCATTACCTGGCTATTGTAAATAGTGCTGCAACGAACATTGTGGTGAATGTGCCTTTTTGAAATACGGTTTTCTCTGGGTATATGCCCAGAAGTGGGATTGCTGGATCAGATGGTAATTCTATTTCTCGTTTTTTTAAGGAAACTCCATACTGTTCTCCATAGTGACTGTATCAATTTACATTCCCACCAATAGTGGAAGAGGGCTCCTTTTGTCCACACCCTCCCCAGAATTGGTTGTTTGTAGATTTTCTGATGATGCCGATTCTAACAGGTGTGAGGTGATACCTCATTGTAGTTTTGATTTGCATTTCTCTAATAATTAGTGCTGTTGAGCAGCTTTTCATGTGCGTCTTGGCCATCTCTGTGTCTCCTTTGAAGAAACGTCTCTTTAGATCTTCTGCCCATTTTTTTTGGGTTGTTTGTTTTTTTAATATTAAGCTGCATGAGCTGTTTATATATATTGGAGATTAAACCTGTGTCCATTGATTCGTTTGCAACGATTTTCACCCATCCTGAGGGATGCCATTTTCCATTCCCGTTTTTTTTTAACAAAAAAGGAAAGAAAGGAAAAGAAGCAGAACACTAATGTGCGTAAAATATGCCTTTTGAAACGGTCGTTTTGAAATATGGACGTCCTTTGAATTTTTTGGTCGATATGTGACCCCAGGATTTGTTTTCAGGGCAGGTGTCATTTACAGGCCTGCTATGATTTTGAATATCAACTGACCATTAGCGTTGGGATTAAAGCTGCTGTTGTGTGAAACGGCCACAAGGTGGCAGCAGTTCACCCTTACCAAATCTGGTTACTAGGGCAAGAGAGCCTCAGTGGAAGTGGTGTTCTAGATTGGAGTTTAGAATGGAATGTACCAGGAGAAAGCCCCTCACGTTTGTCTCACTACTTCTTGTTCGTGTTTTTAATTTAAGTTTTTATTTTTTATTACAGCAAGTTTGATTACAATGTTTGGCTTGTTGTAGGTGTGGAAGATGTGGTTCTTTTACACATATACAGATGACTGTTCTTCTTGGGATCCTTTTCCCATGTACGTTATGACAGAATGTTGAGTAGTCCTCTCTTGGTATTCTGTAGGTCTTTGGTGATTATATATGTCACCTGTGTTTGTATATGTCTGTTAACCCCGATATCGTAATGAAACCAATCCTCACACCTTTCCATTGGTGAACCATAAGTTTGTTTAATGAATCTGTGATTGCCCTTCTCCGTGGAAATATCTGCCCTGGTAACCACTTTTAGGTAACACCTATAAGTGATATGATATGATATGTGTCTTTCACTTTCTGACTTACTACAAGTCACGTGATTACTTCTAGACTCATCTACGGTGTTGCAAATGGCATTGTGTCCTTTTTTCCCTTGGCTTCTCTTCTGCCTTAGCGGGGTCCATTTTCAACAATGTGATTCCCTGAGGGTTGTGGATTAGCTGACCTGGGCAGCCTTACCCTGCCGGCCCGCCCTCCCCAGGTGTGCCTCGTTGAGGTCAATATAAACAGCGCTCCAGGCAGCAATAGCCCCTGAAGCTGTGCCTGACTCCATATTCTCTGCCCCGTCAGCAGTCTCGGGGCTGTGCTGGTGGGAGGGAGTGAAGGGCCACAGCTTTGTGGGTGGCCCGGTGTGAGTGGGGTTCTGCTGGCCTTTCTGCAGGAGTTGCCAGGCTGCCGCCTGTAAAGAAGAGGATGTGTCACCCATACCTTCCGCTGGAATTTCTCTCCGGACAGAGGTGAGGAAGGAAAAAAGCAGTGGGGGCCGGGACAGGAGGGGTATCTCAGGCAGGGCAATGGAAAGCTTCTGGAAGAGCGCCAGGGTCCAGGACCACGCTGGCTGGCCTGCAGGCACCAAGTTGGCCTGCGTGCTGTCGCTGGTGTGGCTCCACGGTCCTTCCTCTAGGCTTTCAAGCCCTTGTACATATTCAGGTGTTTTACCTGGAAAGGGTGGGAACAGTTCAGCAGCAGCTGGCCTGGGGCTCAGCTCACGTTTACTCACAGATGCCTCGGCACGGTCCCCCAGCTTTGCAATGAGGACGCTCCTTGCGTGGGGTGTGGGTTGCTGGCTGTATGGGAGATGGTTCCCCACCTCTGACCAATTTCAGAATTGTTTACCGCTGGAGCAAGTGCCGTGATAGGGTTTTCCTCTGTATAACTCGTGGGTTCAATTTTTTTTTCTTTTTTGGTTCAAGTTAGATTTTATTCCTCTTTTATGTATTTATAAATATAAGCATGGAAATAATTCATTCCTATAAATACATCTGTGTGACGGGAAGAATTTTTTCTGTTTTATTTTTAAATTTTATTTTTTAAAATTTTGAAATTTAATTTTATTTATGTTTTTATACAGCACGTTATTATTAGTTATGTATTTTATGCATATACATGTATACAGGTCAATCCCAATCTCCCAACTCATCCCACCACCACCACCCCATGGATTCCCACACTTGGTGTCCATACGTTTGTTCTCTACCTCTGTGTCTCTATTTCTTCCCTGCAAACCAGTTCATCTGTACCATTTTTAGGCTCCACATATATGCATTAATATACAATATTTGTTTTCCTCTTTCTGACTTACTTCATTCTGTATGACAGCCTCTCGATCCATCGATGTCTCTACAAATGACCCAGTTTCATTCCTTTTTATGGCCGAGTCATATTCCATTTTATATATGTACCACATCTTTATCCATTCATCTGTCTGTGGGCATTTAGGTTGCTTCCATTACCTGGCTATTGTAAATAGTGCTGCAACGAACATTGTGGTGAATGTGCCTTTTTGAAATACGGTTTTCTCTGGGTATATGCCCAGAAGTGGGATTGCTGGATCAGATGGTAATTCTATTTCTCGTTTTTTTAAGGAAACTCCATACTGTTCTCCATAGTGACTGTATCAATTTACATTCCCACCAATAGTGGAAGAGGGCTCCTTTTGTCCACACCCTCCCCAGAATTGGTTGTTTGTAGATTTTCTGATGATGCCGATTCTAACAGGTGTGAGGTGAAACCTCATTGTAGTTTTGATTTGCATTTCTCTAATAATTAGTGCTGTTGAGCAGCTTTTCATGTGCGTCTTGGCCATCTCTGTGTCTCCTTTGAAGAAACGTCTCTTTAGATCTTCTGCCCATTTTTTTTTGGGTTGTTTGTTTTTTTAATATTAAGCTGCATGAACTGTTTATATATATTGGAGATTAAACCTGTGTCCATTGACTCGTTTGCAACGATTTTCACCCATCCTGAGGGATGCCATTTTCCATTCCCGTTTTTTTTAACAAAAAAGGAAAGAAAGGAAAAGAAGCAGAACACTAATGTGCGTAAAATATGCCTTTTGAAACGGTCGTTTTGAAATATGGACGTCCTTTGAATTTTTTGGTCGATATGTGACCCCAGGATTTGTTTTCAGGGCAGGTGTCATTTACAGGCCTGCAATGATTTTGAATATCAACTGACCATTAGCGTTGGGATTAAAGCTGCTGTTGTGTGAAACGGCCACAAGGTGGCAGCAGTTCACCCTTACCAAATCTGGTTACTAGGGCAAGAGAGCCTCAGTGGAAGTGGTGTTCTAGATTGGAGTTTAGAATGGAATGTACCAGGAGAAAGCCCCTCACGTTTGTCTCACTACTTCTTGTTCGTGTTTTTAATTTAAGTTTTTATTTTTTATTACAGCAAGTTTGATTACAATGTTTGGCTTGTTGTAGGTGTGGAAGATGTGGTTCTTTTACACATATACAGATGACTGTTCTTCTTGGGATCCTTTTCCCATGTACGTTATGACAGAATGTTGAGTAGTCCTCTCTTGGTATTCTGTAGGTCTTTGGTGATTATATATGTCACCTGTGTTTGTATATGTCTGTTAACACCGATATCGTAATGAAACCAATCCTCACACCTTTCCATTGGTGAACCATAAGTTTGTTTAATGAATCTGTGATTGCCCTTCTCCGTGGAAATATCTGCCCTGGTAACCACTTTTAGGTAACACCTATAAGTGATATGATATGATATGTGTCTTTCACTTTCTGACTTACTACAAGTCACGTGATTACTTCTAGTCTCATCTACGGTGTTGCAAATGGCATTGTGTCCTTTTTTCCCTTGGCTTCTCTTCTGCCTTAGCGGGGTCCATTTTCAACAATGTGATTCCCTGAGGGTTGTGGATTAGCTGACCTGGGCAGCCTTACCCTGCCGGCCCGCCCTCCCCAGGTGTGCCTCGTTGAGGTCAATATAAACAGCGCTCCAGGCAGCAATAGCCCCTGAAGCTGTGCCTGACTCCATATTCTCTGCCCCGTCAGCAGTCTCGGGGCTGTGCTGGTGGGAGGGAGTGAGGGGCCACAGCTTTGTGGGTGGCCCGGTGTGAGTGGGGTTCTGCTGGCCTTTCTGCAGGAGTTGCCAGGCTGCCGCCTGTAAAGAAGAGGATGTGTCACCCATACCTTCCGCTGGAATTTCTCTCCGGACAGAGGTGAGGAAGGAAAAAAGCAGTGGGGGCCGGGACAGGAGGGGTATCTCAGGCAGGGCAATGGAAAGCTTCTGGAAGAGCGCCAGGGTCCAGGACCACGCTGGCTGGCCTGCAGGCACCAAGTTGGCCTGCGTGCTGTCGCTGGTGTGGCTCCACGGTCCTTCCTCTAGGCTTTCAAGCCCTTGTACATATTCAGGTGTTTTACCTGGAAAGGGTGGGAACAGTTCAGCAGCAGCTGGCCTGGGGCTCAGCTCACGTTTACTCACAGATGCCTCGGCACGGTCCCCCAGCTTTGCAATGAGGACGCTCCTTGCGTGGGGTGTGGGTTGCTGGCTGTATGGGAGATGGTTCCCCACCTCTGACCAATTTCAGAATTGTTTACCGCTGGAGCAAGTGCCGTGATAGGGTTTTCCTCTGTATAACTCGTGGGTTCAATTTTTTTTTCTTTTTTGGTTCAAGTTAGATTTTATTCCTCTTTTATGTATTTATAAATATAAGCATGGAAATAATTCATTCCTATAAATACATCTGTGTGACGGGAAGAATTTTTTCTGTTTTATTTTTAAATTTTATTTTTTAAAATTTTGAAATTTAATTTTATTTATGTTTTTATACAGCACGTTATTATTAGTTATGTATTTTATGCATATACATGTATACAGGTCAATCCCAATCTCCCAACTCATCCCACCACCACCACCCCATGGATTCCCACACTTGGTGTCCATACGTTTGTTCTCTACCTCTGTGTCTCTATTTCTTCCCTGCAAACCAGTTCATCTGTACCATTTTTAGGCTCCACATATATGCATTAATATACAATATTTGTTTTCCTCTTTCTGACTTACTTCATTCTGTATGACAGCCTCTCGATCCATCGATGTCTCTACAAATGACCCAGTTTCATTCCTTTTTATGGCCGAGTCATATTCCATTTTATATATGTACCACATCTTTATCCATTCATCTGTCTGTGGGCATTTAGGTTGCTTCCATTACCTGGCTATTGTAAATAGTGCTGCAACGAACATTGTGGTGAATGTGCCTTTTTGAAATACGGTTTTCTCTGGGTATATGCCCAGAAGTGGGATTGCTGGATCAGATGGTAATTCTATTTCTAGTTTTTTTAAGGAAACTCCATACTGTTCTCCATAGTGACTGTATCAATTTACATTCCCACCAATAGTGGAAGAGGGCTCCTTTTGTCCACACCCTCCCCAGAATTGGTTGTTTGTAGATTTTCTGATGATGCCGATTCTAACAGGTGTGAGGTGATACCTCATTGTAGTTTTGATTTGCATTTCTCTAATAATTAGTGCTGTTGAGCAGCTTTTCATGTGCGTCTTGGCCATCTCTGTGTCTCCTTTGAAGAAACGTCTCTTTAGATCTTCTGCCCATTTTTTTTGGGTTGTTTGTTTTTTTAATATTAAGCTGCATGAGCTGTTTATATATATTGGAGATTAAACCTGTGTCCATTGATTCGTTTGCAACGATTTTCACCCATCCTGAGGGATGCCTTTTTCCATTCCCGTTTTTTTTAACAAAAAAGGAAAGAAAGGAAAAGAAGCAGAACACTAATGTGCGTAAAATATGCCTTTTGAAACGGTCGTTTTGAAATATGGACGTCCTTTGAATTTTTTGGTCGATATGTGACCCCAGGATTTGTTTTCAGGGCAGGTGTCATTTACAGGCCTGCAATGATTTTGAATATCAACTGACCATTAGCGTTGGGATTAAAGCTGCTGTTGTGTGAAACGGCCACAAGGTGGCAGCAGTTCACCCTTACCAAATCTGGTTACTAGGGCAAGAGAGCCTCAGTGGAAGTGGTGTTCTAGATTGGAGTTTAGAATGGAATGTACCAGGAGAAAGCCCCTCACATTTGTCTCACTACTTCTTGTTCGTGTTTTTAATTTAAGTTTTTATTTTTTATTACAGCAAGTTTGATTACAATGTTTGGCTTGTTGTAGGTGTGGAAGATGTGGTTCTTTTACACATATACAGATGACTGTTCTTCTTGGGATCCTTTTCCCATGTACGTTATGACAGAATGTTGAGTAGTCCTCTCTTGGTATTCTGTAGGTCTTTGGTGATTATATATGTCACCTGTGTTTGTATATGTCTGTTAACCCCGATATCGTAATGAAACCAATCCTCACACCTTTCCATTGGTGAACCATAAGTTTGTTTAATGAATCTGTGATTGCCCTTCTCCGTGGAAATATCTGCCCTGGTAACCACTTTTAGGTAACACCTATAAGTGATATGATATGATATGTGTCTTTCACTTTCTGACTTACTACAAGTCACGTGATTACTTCTAGACTCATCTACGGTGTTGCAAATGGCATTGTGTCCTTTTTTCCCTTGGCTTCTCTTCTGCCTTAGCGGGGTCCATTTTCAACAATGTGATTCCCTGAGGGTTGTGGATTAGCTGACCTGGGCAGCCTTACCCTGCCGGCCCGCCCTCCCCAGGTGTGCCTCGTTGAGGTCAATATAAACAGAGCTCCAGGCAGCAATAGCCCCTGAAGCTGTGCCTGACTCCATATTCTCTGCCCCGTCAGCAGTCTCGGGGCTGTGCTGGTGGGAGGGAGTGAGGGGCCACAGCTTTGTGGGTGGCCCGGTGTGAGTGGGGTTCTGCTGGCCTTTCTGCAGGAGTTGCCAGGCTGCCGCCTGTAAAGAAGAGGATGTGTCACCCATACCTTCCGCTGGAATTTCTCTCCGGACAGAGGTGAGGAAGGAAAAAAGCAGTGGGGGCCGGGACAGGAGGGGTATCTCAGGCAGGGCAATGGAAAGCTTCTGGAAGAGCGCCAGGGTCCAGGACCACGCTGGCTGGCCTGCAGGCACCAAGTTGGCCTGCGTGCTGTCGCTGGTGTGGCTCCACGGTCCTTCCTCTAGGCTTTCAAGCCCTTGTACATATTCAGGTGTTTTACCTGGAAAGGGTGGGAACAGTTCAGCAGCAGCTGGCCTGGGGCTCAGCTCACGTTTACTCACAGATGCCTCGGCACGGTCCCCCAGCTTTGCAATGAGGACGCTCCTTGCGTGGGGGGTGGGTTGCTGGCTGTATGGGAGATGGTTCCCCACCTCTGACCAATTTCAGAATTGTTTACCGCTGGAGCAAGTGCCGTGATAGGGTTTTCCTCTGTATAACTCGTGGGTTCAATTTTTTTTTTCTTTTTTGGTTCAAGTTAGATTTTATTCCTCTTTTATGTATTTATAAATATAAGCATGGAAATAATTCATTCCTATAAATACATCTGTGTGACGGGAAGAATTTTTTCTGTTTTATTTTTAAATTTTATTTTTTAAAATTTTGAAATTTAATTTTATTTATGTTTTTATACAGCACGTTATTATTAGTTATGTATTTTATGCATATACATGTATACAGGTCAATCCCAATCTCCCAACTCATCCCACCACCACCACCCCATGGATTCCCACACTTGGTGTCCATACGTTTGTTCTCTACCTCTGTGTCTCTATTTCTTCCCTGCAAACCAGTTCATCTGTACCATTTTTAGGCTCCACATATATGCATTAATATACAATATTTGTTTTCCTCTTTCTGACTTACTTCATTCTGTATGACAGCCTCTCGATCCATCGATGTCTCTACAAATGACCCAGTTTCATTCCTTTTTATGGCCGAGTCATATTCCATTTTATATATGTACCACATCTTTATCCATTCATCTGTCTGTGGGCATTTAGGTTGCTTCCATTACCTGGCTATTGTAAATAGTGCTGCAACGAACATTGTGGTGAATGTGCCTTTTTGAAATACGGTTTTCTCTGGGTATATGCCCAGAAGTGGGATTGCTGGATCAGATGGTAATTCTATTTCTCGTTTTTTTAAGGAAACTCCATACTGTTCTCCATAGTGACTGTATCAATTTACATTCCCACCAATAGTGGAAGAGGGCTCCTTTTGTCCACACCCTCCCCAGAATTGGTTGTTTGTAGATTTTCTGATGATGCCGATTCTAACAGGTGTGAGGTGAAACCTCATTGTAGTTTTGATTTGCATTTCTCTAATAATTAGTGCTGTTGAGCAGCTTTTCATGTGCGTCTTGGCCATCTCTGTGTCTCCTTTGAAGAAACGTCTCTTTAGATCTTCTGCCCATTTTTTTTGGGGTTGTTTGTTTTTTTAATATTAAGCTGCATGAACTGTTTATATATATTGGAGATTAAACCTGTGTCCATTGACTCGTTTGCAACGATTTTCACCCATCCTGAGGGATGCCATTTTCCATTCCCGTTTTTTTTAACAAAAAAGGAAAGAAAGGAAAAGAAGCAGAACACTAATGTGCGTAAAATATGCCTTTTGAAACGGTCGTTTTGAAATATGGACGTCCTTTGAATTTTTTGGTCGATATGTGACCCCAGGATTTGTTTTCAGGGCAGGTGTCATTTACAGGCCTGCAATGATTTTGAATATCAACTGACCATTAGCGTTGGGATTAAAGCTGCTGTTGTGTGAAACGGCCACAAGGTGGCAGCAGTTCACCCTTACCAAATCTGGTTACTAGGGCAAGAGAGCCTCAGTGGAAGTGGTGTTCTAGATTGGAGTTTAGAATGGAATGTACCAGGAGAAAGCCCCTCACGTTTGTCTCACTACTTCTTGTTCGTGTTTTTAATTTAAGTTTTTATTTTTTATTACAGCAAGTTTGATTACAATGTTTGGCTTGTTGTAGGTGTGGAAGATGTGGTTCTTTTACACATATACAGATGACTGTTCTTCTTGGGATCCTTTTCCCATGTACGTTATGACAGAATGTTGAGTAGTCCTCTCTTGGTATTCTGTAGGTCTTTGGTGATTATATATGTCACCTGTGTTTGTATATGTCTGTTAACACCGATATCGTAATGAAACCAATCCTCACACCTTTCCATTGGTGAACCATAAGTTTGTTTAATGAATCTGTGATTGCCCTTCTCCGTGGAAATATCTGCCCTGGTAACCACTTTTAGGTAACACCTATAAGTGATATGATATGATATGTGTCTTTCACTTTCTGACTTACTACAAGTCACGTGATTACTTCTAGTCTCATCTACGGTGTTGCAAATGGCATTGTGTCCTTTTTTCCCTTGGCTTCTCTTCTGCCTTAGCGGGGTCCATTTTCAACAATGTGATTCCCTGAGGGTTGTGGATTAGCTGACCTGGGCAGCCTTACCCTGCCGGCCCGCCCTCCCCAGGTGTGCCTCGTTGAGGTCAATATAAACAGCGCTCCAGGCAGCAATAGCCCCTGAAGCTGTGCCTGACTCCATATTCTCTGCCCCGTCAGCAGTCTCGGGGCTGTGCTGGTGGGAGGGAGTGAGGGGCCACAGCTTTGTGGGTGGCCCGGTGTGAGTGGGGTTCTGCTGGCCTTTCTGCAGGAGTTGCCAGGCTGCCGCCTGTAAAGAAGAGGATGTGTCACCCATACCTTCCACTGGAATTTCTCTCCGGACAGAGGTGAGGAAGGAAAAAAGCAGTGGGGGCCGGGACAGGAGGGGTATCTCAGGCAGGGCAATGGAAAGCTTCTGGAAGAGCGCCAGGGTCCAGGACCACGCTGGCTGGCCTGCAGGCACCAAGTTGGCCTGCGTGCTGTCGCTGGTGTGGCTCCACGGTCCTTCCTCTAGGCTTTCAAGCCCTTGTACATATTCAGGTGTTTTACCTGGAAAGGGTGGGAACAGTTCAGCAGCAGCTGGCCTGGGGCTCAGCTCACGTTTACTCACAGATGCCTCGGCACGGTCCCCCAGCTTTGCAATGAGGACGCTCCTTGCGTGGGGGGTGGGTTGCTGGCTGTATGGGAGATGGTTCCCCACCTCTGACCAATTTCAGAATTGTTTACCGCTGGAGCAAGTGCCGTGATAGGGTTTTCCTCTGTATAACTCGTGGGTTCAATTTTTTTTTCTTTTTTGGTTCAAGTTAGATTTTATTCCTCTTTTATGTATTTATAAATATAAGCATGGAAATAATTCATTCCTATAAATACATCTGTGTGACGGGAAGAATTTTTTCTGTTTTATTTTTAAATTTGATTTTTTAAAATTTTGAAATTTAATTTTATTTATGTTTTTATACAGCACGTTATTATTAGTTATGTATTTTATGCATATACATGTATACAGGTCAATCCCAATCTCCCAACTCATCCCACCACCACCACCCCATGGATTCCCACACTTGGTGTCCATACGTTTGTTCTCTACCTCTGTGTCTCTATTTCTTCCCTGCAAACCAGTTCATCTGTACCATTTTTAGGCTCCACATATATGCATTAATATACAATATTTGTTTTCCTCTTTCTGACTTACTTCATTCTGTATGACAGCCTCTCGATCCATCGATGTCTCTACAAATGACCCAGTTTCATTCCTTTTTATGGCCGAGTCATATTCCATTTTATATATGTACCACATCTTTATCCATTCATCTGTCTGTGGGCATTTAGGTTGCTTCCATTACCTGGCTATTGTAAATAGTGCTGCAACGAACATTGTGGTGAATGTGCCTTTTTGAAATACGGTTTTCTCTGGGTATATGCCCAGAAGTGGGATTGCTGGATCAGATGGTAATTCTATTTCTCGTTTTTTTAAGGAAACTCCATACTGTTCTCCATAGTGACTGTATCAATTTACATTCCCACCAATAGTGGAAGAGGGCTCCTTTTGTCCACACCCTCCCCAGAATTGGTTGTTTGTAGATTTTCTGATGATGCCGATTCTAACAGGTGTGAGGTGATACCTCATTGTAGTTTTGATTTGCATTTCTCTAATAATTAGTGCTGTTGAGCAGCTTTTCATGTGCGTCTTGGCCATCTCTGTGTCTCCTTTGAAGAAACGTCTCTTTAGATCTTCTGCCCATTTTTTTTGGGTTGTTTGTTTTTTTAATATTAAGCTGCATGAGCTGTTTATATATATTGGAGATTAAACCTGTGTCCATTGATTCGTTTGCAACGATTTTCACCCATCCTGAGGGATGCCATTTTCCATTCCCGTTTTTTTTAACAAAAAAGGAAAGAAAGGAAAAGAAGCAGAACACTAATGTGCGTAAAATATGCCTTTTGAAACGGTCGTTTTGAAATATGGACGTCCTTTGAATTTTTTGGTCGATATGTGACCCCAGGATTTGTTTTCAGGGCAGGTGTCATTTACAGGCCTGCTATGATTTTGAATATCAACTGACCATTAGCGTTGGGATTAAAGCTGCTGTTGTGTGAAACGGCCACAAGGTGGCAGCAGTTCACCCTTACCAAATCTGGTTACTAGGGCAAGAGAGCCTCAGTGGAAGTGGTGTTCTAGATTGGAGTTTAGAATGGAATGTACCAGGAGAAAGCCCCTCACGTTTGTCTCACTACTTCTTGTTCGTGTTTTTAATTTAAGTTTTTATTTTTTATTACAGCAAGTTTGATTACAATGTTTGGCTTGTTGTAGGTGTGGAAGATGTGGTTCTTTTACACATATACAGATGACTGTTCTTCTTGGGATCCTTTTCCCATGTACGTTATGACAGAATGTTGAGTAGTCCTCTCTTGGTATTCTGTAGGTCTTTGGTGATTATATATGTCACCTGTGTTTGTATATGTCTGTTAACCCCGATATCGTAATGAAACCAATCCTCACACCTTTCCATTGGTGAACCATAAGTTTGTTTAATGAATCTGTGATTGCCCTTCTCCGTGGAAATATCTGCCCTGGTAACCACTTTTAGGTAACACCTATAAGTGATATGATATGATATGTGTCTTTCACTTTCTGACTTACTACAAGTCACGTGATTACTTCTAGACTCATCTACGGTGTTGCAAATGGCATTGTGTCCTTTTTTCCCTTGGCTTCTCTTCTGCCTTAGCGGGGTCCATTTTCAACAATGTGATTCCCTGAGGGTTGTGGATTAGCTGACCTGGGCAGCCTTACCCTGCCGGCCCGCCCTCCCCAGGTGTGCCTCGTTGAGGTCAATATAAACAGCGCTCCAGGCAGCAATAGCCCCTGAAGCTGTGCCTGACTCCATATTCTCTGCCCCGTCAGCAGTCTCGGGGCTGTGCTGGTGGGAGGGAGTGAAGGGCCACAGCTTTGTGGGTGGCCCGGTGTGAGTGGGGTTCTGCTGGCCTTTCTGCAGGAGTTGCCAGGCTGCCGCCTGTAAAGAAGAGGATGTGTCACCCATACCTTCCGCTGGAATTTCTCTCCGGACAGAGGTGAGGAAGGAAAAAAGCAGTGGGGGCCGGGACAGGAGGGGTATCTCAGGCAGGGCAATGGAAAGCTTCTGGAAGAGCGCCAGGGTCCAGGACCACGCTGGCTGGCCTGCAGGCACCAAGTTGGCCTGCGTGCTGTCGCTGGTGTGGCTCCACGGTCCTTCCTCTAGGCTTTCAAGCCCTTGTACATATTCAGGTGTTTTACCTGGAAAGGGTGGGAACAGTTCAGCAGCAGCTGGCCTGGGGCTCAGCTCACGTTTACTCACAGATGCCTCGGCACGGTCCCCCAGCTTTGCAATGAGGACGCTCCTTGCGTGGGGTGTGGGTTGCTGGCTGTATGGGAGATGGTTCCCCACCTCTGACCAATTTCAGAATTGTTTACCGCTGGAGCAAGTGCCGTGATAGGGTTTTCCTCTGTATAACTCGTGGGTTCAATTTTTTTTTCTTTTTTGGTTCAAGTTAGATTTTATTCCTCTTTTATGTATTTATAAATATAAGCATGGAAATAATTCATTCCTATAAATACATCTGTGTGACGGGAAGAATTTTTTCTGTTTTATTTTTAAATTTTATTTTTTAAAATTTTGAAATTTAATTTTATTTATGTTTTTATACAGCACGTTATTATTAGTTATGTATTTTATGCATATACATGTATACAGGTCAATCCCAATCTCCCAACTCATCCCACCACCACCACCCCATGGATTCCCACACTTGGTGTCCATACGTTTGTTCTCTACCTCTGTGTCTCTATTTCTTCCCTGCAAACCAGTTCATCTGTACCATTTTTAGGCTCCACATATATGCATTAATATACAATATTTGTTTTCCTCTTTCTGACTTACTTCATTCTGTATGACAGCCTCTCGATCCATCGATGTCTCTACAAATGACCCAGTTTCATTCCTTTTTATGGCCGAGTCATATTCCATTTTATATATGTACCACATCTTTATCCATTCATCTGTCTGTGGGCATTTAGGTTGCTTCCATTACCTGGCTATTGTAAATAGTGCTGCAACGAACATTGTGGTGAATGTGCCTTTTTGAAATACGGTTTTCTCTGGGTATATGCCCAGAAGTGGGATTGCTGGATCAGATGGTAATTCTATTTCTCGTTTTTTTAAGGAAACTCCATACTGTTCTCCATAGTGACTGTATCAATTTACATTCCCACCAATAGTGGAAGAGGGCTCCTTTTGTCCACACCCTCCCCAGAATTGGTTGTTTGTAGATTTTCTGATGATGCCGATTCTAACAGGTGTGAGGTGATACCTCATTGTAGTTTTGATTTGCATTTCTCTAATAATTAGTGCTGTTGAGCAGCTTTTCATGTGCGTCTTGGCCATCTCTGTGTCTCCTTTGAAGAAACGTCTCTTTAGATCTTCTGCCCATTTTTTTTGGGTTGTTTGTTTTTTTAATATTAAGCTGCATGAGCTGTTTATATATATTGGAGATTAAACCTGTGTCCATTGATTCGTTTGCAACGATTTTCACCCATCCT
Organism: Mesoplodon mirus; assembly: GCF_964341445.2. NCBI lineage: Eukaryota > Metazoa > Chordata > Mammalia > Artiodactyla > Ziphiidae > Mesoplodon > Mesoplodon mirus. The sequence continues at coordinate 93,112,810 of NC_138989.1, forward strand.
GAGGGATGCCATTTTCCATTCCCGTTTTTTTTTAACAAAAAAGGAAAGAAAGGAAAAGAAGCAGAACACTAATGTGCGTAAAATATGCCTTTTGAAACGGTCGTTTTGAAATATGGACGTCCTTTGAATTTTTTGGTCGATATGTGACCCCAGGATTTGTTTTCAGGGCAGGTGTCATTTACAGGCCTGCTATGATTTTGAATATCAACTGACCATTAGCGTTGGGATTAAAGCTGCTGTTGTGTGAAACGGCCACAAGGTGGCAGCAGTTCACCCTTACCAAATCTGGTTACTAGGGCAAGAGAGCCTCAGTGGAAGTGGTGTTCTAGATTGGAGTTTAGAATGGAATGTACCAGGAGAAAGCCCCTCACGTTTGTCTCACTACTTCTTGTTCGTGTTTTTAATTTAAGTTTTTATTTTTTATTACAGCAAGTTTGATTACAATGTTTGGCTTGTTGTAGGTGTGGAAGATGTGGTTCTTTTACACATATACAGATGACTGTTCTTCTTGGGATCCTTTTCCCATGTACGTTATGACAGAATGTTGAGTAGTCCTCTCTTGGTATTCTGTAGGTCTTTGGTGATTATATATGTCACCTGTGTTTGTATATGTCTGTTAACCCCGATATCGTAATGAAACCAATCCTCACACCTTTCCATTGGTGAACCATAAGTTTGTTTAATGAATCTGTGATTGCCCTTCTCCGTGGAAATATCTGCCCTGGTAACCACTTTTAGGTAACACCTATAAGTGATATGATATGATATGTGTCTTTCACTTTCTGACTTACTACAAGTCACGTGATTACTTCTAGACTCATCTACGGTGTTGCAAATGGCATTGTGTCCTTTTTTCCCTTGGCTTCTCTTCTGCCTTAGCGGGGTCCATTTTCAACAATGTGATTCCCTGAGGGTTGTGGATTAGCTGACCTGGGCAGCCTTACCCTGCCGGCCCGCCCTCCCCAGGTGTGCCTCGTTGAGGTCAATATAAACAGAGCTCCAGGCAGCAATAGCCCCTGAAGCTGTGCCTGACTCCATATTCTCTGCCCCGTCAGCAGTCTCGGGGCTGTGCTGGTGGGAGGGAGTGAGGGGCCACAGCTTTGTGGGTGGCCCGGTGTGAGTGGGGTTCTGCTGGCCTTTCTGCAGGAGTTGCCAGGCTGCCGCCTGTAAAGAAGAGGATGTGTCACCCATACCTTCCGCTGGAATTTCTCTCCGGACAGAGGTGAGGAAGGAAAAAAGCAGTGGGGGCCGGGACAGGAGGGGTATCTCAGGCAGGGCAATGGAAAGCTTCTGGAAGAGCGCCAGGGTCCAGGACCACGCTGGCTGGCCTGCAGGCACCAAGTTGGCCTGCGTGCTGTCGCTGGTGTGGCTCCACGGTCCTTCCTCTAGGCTTTCAAGCCCTTGTACATATTCAGGTGTTTTACCTGGAAAGGGTGGGAACAGTTCAGCAGCAGCTGGCCTGGGGCTCAGCTCACGTTTACTCACAGATGCCTCGGCACGGTCCCCCAGCTTTGCAATGAGGACGCTCCTTGCGTGGGGGGTGGGTTGCTGGCTGTATGGGAGATGGTTCCCCACCTCTGACCAATTTCAGAATTGTTTACCGCTGGAGCAAGTGCCGTGATAGGGTTTTCCTCTGTATAACTCGTGGGTTCAATTTTTTTTTTCTTTTTTGGTTCAAGTTAGATTTTATTCCTCTTTTATGTATTTATAAATATAAGCATGGAAATAATTCATTCCTATAAATACATCTGTGTGACGGGAAGAATTTTTTCTGTTTTATTTTTAAATTTGATTTTTTAAAATTTTGAAATTTAATTTTATTTATGTTTTTATACAGCACGTTATTATTAGTTATGTATTTTATGCATATACATGTATACAGGTCAATCCCAATCTCCCAACTCATCCCACCACCACCACCCCATGGATTCCCACACTTGGTGTCCATACGTTTGTTCTCTACCTCTGTGTCTCTATTTCTTCCCTGCAAACCAGTTCATCTGTACCATTTTTAGGCTCCACATATATGCATTAATATACAATATTTGTTTTCCTCTTTCTGACTTACTTCATTCTGTATGACAGCCTCTCGATCCATCGATGTCTCTACAAATGACCCAGTTTCATTCCTTTTTATGGCCGAGTCATATTCCATTTTATATATGTACCACATCTTTATCCATTCATCTGTCTGTGGGCATTTAGGTTGCTTCCATTACCTGGCTATTGTAAATAGTGCTGCAACGAACATTGTGGTGAATGTGCCTTTTTGAAATACGGTTTTCTCTGGGTATATGCCCAGAAGTGGGATTGCTGGATCAGATGGTAATTCTATTTCTCGTTTTTTTAAGGAAACTCCATACTGTTCTCCATAGTGACTGTATCAATTTACATTCCCACCAATAGTGGAAGAGGGCTCCTTTTGTCCACACCCTCCCCAGAATTGGTTGTTTGTAGATTTTCTGATGATGCCGATTCTAACAGGTGTGAGGTGAAACCTCATTGTAGTTTTGATTTGCATTTCTCTAATAATTAGTGCTGTTGAGCAGCTTTTCATGTGCGTCTTGGCCATCTCTGTGTCTCCTTTGAAGAAACGTCTCTTTAGATCTTCTGCCCATTTTTTTTGGGGTTGTTTGTTTTTTTAATATTAAGCTGCATGAACTGTTTATATATATTGGAGATTAAACCTGTGTCCATTGACTCGTTTGCAACGATTTTCACCCATCCTGAGGGATGCCATTTTCCATTCCCGTTTTTTTTAACAAAAAAGGAAAGAAAGGAAAAGAAGCAGAACACTAATGTGCGTAAAATATGCCTTTTGAAACGGTCGTTTTGAAATATGGACGTCCTTTGAATTTTTTGGTCGATATGTGACCCCAGGATTTGTTTTCAGGGCAGGTGTCATTTACAGGCCTGCAATGATTTTGAATATCAACTGACCATTAGCGTTGGGATTAAAGCTGCTGTTGTGTGAAACGGCCACAAGGTGGCAGCAGTTCACCCTTACCAAATCTGGTTACTAGGGCAAGAGAGCCTCAGTGGAAGTGGTGTTCTAGATTGGAGTTTAGAATGGAATGTACCAGGAGAAAGCCCCTCACGTTTGTCTCACTACTTCTTGTTCGTGTTTTTAATTTAAGTTTTTATTTTTTATTACAGCAAGTTTGATTACAATGTTTGGCTTGTTGTAGGTGTGGAAGATGTGGTTCTTTTACACATATACAGATGACTGTTCTTCTTGGGATCCTTTTCCCATGTACGTTATGACAGAATGTTGAGTAGTCCTCTCTTGGTATTCTGTAGGTCTTTGGTGATTATATATGTCACCTGTGTTTGTATATGTCTGTTAACACCGATATCGTAATGAAACCAATCCTCACACCTTTCCATTGGTGAACCATAAGTTTGTTTAATGAATCTGTGATTGCCCTTCTCCGTGGAAATATCTGCCCTGGTAACCACTTTTAGGTAACACCTATAAGTGATATGATATGATATGTGTCTTTCACTTTCTGACTTACTACAAGTCACGTGATTACTTCTAGTCTCATCTACGGTGTTGCAAATGGCATTGTGTCCTTTTTTCCCTTGGCTTCTCTTCTGCCTTAGCGGGGTCCATTTTCAACAATGTGATTCCCTGAGGGTTGTGGATTAGCTGACCTGGGCAGCCTTACCCTGCCGGCCCGCCCTCCCCAGGTGTGCCTCGTTGAGGTCAATATAAACAGCGCTCCAGGCAGCAATAGCCCCTGAAGCTGTGCCTGACTCCATATTCTCTGCCCCGTCAGCAGTCTCGGGGCTGTGCTGGTGGGAGGGAGTGAGGGGCCACAGCTTTGTGGGTGGCCCGGTGTGAGTGGGGTTCTGCTGGCCTTTCTGCAGGAGTTGCCAGGCTGCCGCCTGTAAAGAAGAGGATGTGTCACCCATACCTTCCACTGGAATTTCTCTCCGGACAGAGGTGAGGAAGGAAAAAAGCAGTGGGGGCCGGGACAGGAGGGGTATCTCAGGCAGGGCAATGGAAAGCTTCTGGAAGAGCGCCAGGGTCCAGGACCACGCTGGCTGGCCTGCAGGCACCAAGTTGGCCTGCGTGCTGTCGCTGGTGTGGCTCCACGGTCCTTCCTCTAGGCTTTCAAGCCCTTGTACATATTCAGGTGTTTTACCTGGAAAGGGTGGGAACAGTTCAGCAGCAGCTGGCCTGGGGCTCAGCTCACGTTTACTCACAGATGCCTCGGCACGGTCCCCCAGCTTTGCAATGAGGACGCTCCTTGCGTGGGGGGTGGGTTGCTGGCTGTATGGGAGATGGTTCCCCACCTCTGACCAATTTCAGAATTGTTTACCGCTGGAGCAAGTGCCGTGATAGGGTTTTCCTCTGTATAACTCGTGGGTTCAATTTTTTTTTCTTTTTTGGTTCAAGTTAGATTTTATTCCTCTTTTATGTATTTATAAATATAAGCATGGAAATAATTCATTCCTATAAATACATCTGTGTGACGGGAAGAATTTTTTCTGTTTTATTTTTAAATTTGATTTTTTAAAATTTTGAAATTTAATTTTATTTATGTTTTTATACAGCACGTTATTATTAGTTATGTATTTTATGCATATACATGTATACAGGTCAATCCCAATCTCCCAACTCATCCCACCACCACCACCCCATGGATTCCCACACTTGGTGTCCATACGTTTGTTCTCTACCTCTGTGTCTCTATTTCTTCCCTGCAAACCAGTTCATCTGTACCATTTTTAGGCTCCACATATATGCATTAATATACAATATTTGTTTTCCTCTTTCTGACTTACTTCATTCTGTATGACAGCCTCTCGATCCATCGATGTCTCTACAAATGACCCAGTTTCATTCCTTTTTATGGCCGAGTCATATTCCATTTTATATATGTACCACATCTTTATCCATTCATCTGTCTGTGGGCATTTAGGTTGCTTCCATTACCTGGCTATTGTAAATAGTGCTGCAACGAACATTGTGGTGAATGTGCCTTTTTGAAATACGGTTTTCTCTGGGTATATGCCCAGAAGTGGGATTGCTGGATCAGATGGTAATTCTATTTCTCGTTTTTTTAAGGAAACTCCATACTGTTCTCCATAGTGACTGTATCAATTTACATTCCCACCAATAGTGGAAGAGGGCTCCTTTTGTCCACACCCTCCCCAGAATTGGTTGTTTGTAGATTTTCTGATGATGCCGATTCTAACAGGTGTGAGGTGATACCTCATTGTAGTTTTGATTTGCATTTCTCTAATAATTAGTGCTGTTGAGCAGCTTTTCATGTGCGTCTTGGCCATCTCTGTGTCTCCTTTGAAGAAACGTCTCTTTAGATCTTCTGCCCATTTTTTTTGGGTTGTTTGTTTTTTTAATATTAAGCTGCATGAGCTGTTTATATATATTGGAGATTAAACCTGTGTCCATTGATTCGTTTGCAACGATTTTCACCCATCCTGAGGGATGCCATTTTCCATTCCCGTTTTTTTTAACAAAAAAGGAAAGAAAGGAAAAGAAGCAGAACACTAATGTGCGTAAAATATGCCTTTTGAAACGGTCGTTTTGAAATATGGACGTCCTTTGAATTTTTTGGTCGATATGTGACCCCAGGATTTGTTTTCAGGGCAGGTGTCATTTACAGGCCTGCTATGATTTTGAATATCAACTGACCATTAGCGTTGGGATTAAAGCTGCTGTTGTGTGAAACGGCCACAAGGTGGCAGCAGTTCACCCTTACCAAATCTGGTTACTAGGGCAAGAGAGCCTCAGTGGAAGTGGTGTTCTAGATTGGAGTTTAGAATGGAATGTACCAGGAGAAAGCCCCTCACGTTTGTCTCACTACTTCTTGTTCGTGTTTTTAATTTAAGTTTTTATTTTTTATTACAGCAAGTTTGATTACAATGTTTGGCTTGTTGTAGGTGTGGAAGATGTGGTTCTTTTACACATATACAGATGACTGTTCTTCTTGGGATCCTTTTCCCATGTACGTTATGACAGAATGTTGAGTAGTCCTCTCTTGGTATTCTGTAGGTCTTTGGTGATTATATATGTCACCTGTGTTTGTATATGTCTGTTAACCCCGATATCGTAATGAAACCAATCCTCACACCTTTCCATTGGTGAACCATAAGTTTGTTTAATGAATCTGTGATTGCCCTTCTCCGTGGAAATATCTGCCCTGGTAACCACTTTTAGGTAACACCTATAAGTGATATGATATGATATGTGTCTTTCACTTTCTGACTTACTACAAGTCACGTGATTACTTCTAGACTCATCTACGGTGTTGCAAATGGCATTGTGTCCTTTTTTCCCTTGGCTTCTCTTCTGCCTTAGCGGGGTCCATTTTCAACAATGTGATTCCCTGAGGGTTGTGGATTAGCTGACCTGGGCAGCCTTACCCTGCCGGCCCGCCCTCCCCAGGTGTGCCTCGTTGAGGTCAATATAAACAGCGCTCCAGGCAGCAATAGCCCCTGAAGCTGTGCCTGACTCCATATTCTCTGCCCCGTCAGCAGTCTCGGGGCTGTGCTGGTGGGAGGGAGTGAAGGGCCACAGCTTTGTGGGTGGCCCGGTGTGAGTGGGGTTCTGCTGGCCTTTCTGCAGGAGTTGCCAGGCTGCCGCCTGTAAAGAAGAGGATGTGTCACCCATACCTTCCGCTGGAATTTCTCTCCGGACAGAGGTGAGGAAGGAAAAAAGCAGTGGGGGCCGGGACAGGAGGGGTATCTCAGGCAGGGCAATGGAAAGCTTCTGGAAGAGCGCCAGGGTCCAGGACCACGCTGGCTGGCCTGCAGGCACCAAGTTGGCCTGCGTGCTGTCGCTGGTGTGGCTCCACGGTCCTTCCTCTAGGCTTTCAAGCCCTTGTACATATTCAGGTGTTTTACCTGGAAAGGGTGGGAACAGTTCAGCAGCAGCTGGCCTGGGGCTCAGCTCACGTTTACTCACAGATGCCTCGGCACGGTCCCCCAGCTTTGCAATGAGGACGCTCCTTGCGTGGGGTGTGGGTTGCTGGCTGTATGGGAGATGGTTCCCCACCTCTGACCAATTTCAGAATTGTTTACCGCTGGAGCAAGTGCCGTGATAGGGTTTTCCTCTGTATAACTCGTGGGTTCAATTTTTTTTTCTTTTTTGGTTCAAGTTAGATTTTATTCCTCTTTTATGTATTTATAAATATAAGCATGGAAATAATTCATTCCTATAAATACATCTGTGTGACGGGAAGAATTTTTTCTGTTTTATTTTTAAATTTTATTTTTTAAAATTTTGAAATTTAATTTTATTTATGTTTTTATACAGCACGTTATTATTAGTTATGTATTTTATGCATATACATGTATACAGGTCAATCCCAATCTCCCAACTCATCCCACCACCACCACCCCATGGATTCCCACACTTGGTGTCCATACGTTTGTTCTCTACCTCTGTGTCTCTATTTCTTCCCTGCAAACCAGTTCATCTGTACCATTTTTAGGCTCCACATATATGCATTAATATACAATATTTGTTTTCCTCTTTCTGACTTACTTCATTCTGTATGACAGCCTCTCGATCCATCGATGTCTCTACAAATGACCCAGTTTCATTCCTTTTTATGGCCGAGTCATATTCCATTTTATATATGTACCACATCTTTATCCATTCATCTGTCTGTGGGCATTTAGGTTGCTTCCATTACCTGGCTATTGTAAATAGTGCTGCAACGAACATTGTGGTGAATGTGCCTTTTTGAAATACGGTTTTCTCTGGGTATATGCCCAGAAGTGGGATTGCTGGATCAGATGGTAATTCTATTTCTCGTTTTTTTAAGGAAACTCCATACTGTTCTCCATAGTGACTGTATCAATTTACATTCCCACCAATAGTGGAAGAGGGCTCCTTTTGTCCACACCCTCCCCAGAATTGGTTGTTTGTAGATTTTCTGATGATGCCGATTCTAACAGGTGTGAGGTGATACCTCATTGTAGTTTTGATTTGCATTTCTCTAATAATTAGTGCTGTTGAGCAGCTTTTCATGTGCGTCTTGGCCATCTCTGTGTCTCCTTTGAAGAAACGTCTCTTTAGATCTTCTGCCCATTTTTTTTGGGTTGTTTGTTTTTTTAATATTAAGCTGCATGAGCTGTTTATATATATTGGAGATTAAACCTGTGTCCATTGATTCGTTTGCAACGATTTTCACCCATCCTGAGGGATGCCATTTTCCATTCCCGTTTTTTTTTAACAAAAAAGGAAAGAAAGGAAAAGAAGCAGAACACTAATGTGCGTAAAATATGCCTTTTGAAACGGTCGTTTTGAAATATGGACGTCCTTTGAATTTTTTGGTCGATATGTGACCCCAGGATTTGTTTTCAGGGCAGGTGTCATTTACAGGCCTGCTATGATTTTGAATATCAACTGACCATTAGCGTTGGGATTAAAGCTGCTGTTGTGTGAAACGGCCACAAGGTGGCAGCAGTTCACCCTTACCAAATCTGGTTACTAGGGCAAGAGAGCCTCAGTGGAAGTGGTGTTCTAGATTGGAGTTTAGAATGGAATGTACCAGGAGAAAGCCCCTCACGTTTGTCTCACTACTTCTTGTTCGTGTTTTTAATTTAAGTTTTTATTTTTTATTACAGCAAGTTTGATTACAATGTTTGGCTTGTTGTAGGTGTGGAAGATGTGGTTCTTTTACACATATACAGATGACTGTTCTTCTTGGGATCCTTTTCCCATGTACGTTATGACAGAATGTTGAGTAGTCCTCTCTTGGTATTCTGTAGGTCTTTGGTGATTATATATGTCACCTGTGTTTGTATATGTCTGTTAACCCCGATATCGTAATGAAACCAATCCTCACACCTTTCCATTGGTGAACCATAAGTTTGTTTAATGAATCTGTGATTGCCCTTCTCCGTGGAAATATCTGCCCTGGTAACCACTTTTAGGTAACACCTATAAGTGATATGATATGATATGTGTCTTTCACTTTCTGACTTACTACAAGTCACGTGATTACTTCTAGACTCATCTACGGTGTTGCAAATGGCATTGTGTCCTTTTTTCCCTTGGCTTCTCTTCTGCCTTAGCGGGGTCCATTTTCAACAATGTGATTCCCTGAGGGTTGTGGATTAGCTGACCTGGGCAGCCTTACCCTGCCGGCCCGCCCTCCCCAGGTGTGCCTCGTTGAGGTCAATATAAACAGAGCTCCAGGCAGCAATAGCCCCTGAAGCTGTGCCTGACTCCATATTCTCTGCCCCGTCAGCAGTCTCGGGGCTGTGCTGGTGGGAGGGAGTGAGGGGCCACAGCTTTGTGGGTGGCCCGGTGTGAGTGGGGTTCTGCTGGCCTTTCTGCAGGAGTTGCCAGGCTGCCGCCTGTAAAGAAGAGGATGTGTCACCCATACCTTCCGCTGGAATTTCTCTCCGGACAGAGGTGAGGAAGGAAAAAAGCAGTGGGGGCCGGGACAGGAGGGGTATCTCAGGCAGGGCAATGGAAAGCTTCTGGAAGAGCGCCAGGGTCCAGGACCACGCTGGCTGGCCTGCAGGCACCAAGTTGGCCTGCGTGCTGTCGCTGGTGTGGCTCCACGGTCCTTCCTCTAGGCTTTCAAGCCCTTGTACATATTCAGGTGTTTTACCTGGAAAGGGTGGGAACAGTTCAGCAGCAGCTGGCCTGGGGCTCAGCTCACGTTTACTCACAGATGCCTCGGCACGGTCCCCCAGCTTTGCAATGAGGACGCTCCTTGCGTGGGGGGTGGGTTGCTGGCTGTATGGGAGATGGTTCCCCACCTCTGACCAATTTCAGAATTGTTTACCGCTGGAGCAAGTGCCGTGATAGGGTTTTCCTCTGTATAACTCGTGGGTTCAATTTTTTTTTTCTTTTTTGGTTCAAGTTAGATTTTATTCCTCTTTTATGTATTTATAAATATAAGCATGGAAATAATTCATTCCTATAAATACATCTGTGTGACGGGAAGAATTTTTTCTGTTTTATTTTTAAATTTGATTTTTTAAAATTTTGAAATTTAATTTTATTTATGTTTTTATACAGCACGTTATTATTAGTTATGTATTTTATGCATATACATGTATACAGGTCAATCCCAATCTCCCAACTCATCCCACCACCACCACCCCATGGATTCCCACACTTGGTGTCCATACGTTTGTTCTCTACCTCTGTGTCTCTATTTCTTCCCTGCAAACCAGTTCATCTGTACCATTTTTAGGCTCCACATATATGCATTAATATACAATATTTGTTTTCCTCTTTCTGACTTACTTCATTCTGTATGACAGCCTCTCGATCCATCGATGTCTCTACAAATGACCCAGTTTCATTCCTTTTTATGGCCGAGTCATATTCCATTTTATATATGTACCACATCTTTATCCATTCATCTGTCTGTGGGCATTTAGGTTGCTTCCATTACCTGGCTATTGTAAATAGTGCTGCAACGAACATTGTGGTGAATGTGCCTTTTTGAAATACGGTTTTCTCTGGGTATATGCCCAGAAGTGGGATTGCTGGATCAGATGGTAATTCTATTTCTCGTTTTTTTAAGGAAACTCCATACTGTTCTCCATAGTGACTGTATCAATTTACATTCCCACCAATAGTGGAAGAGGGCTCCTTTTGTCCACACCCTCCCCAGAATTGGTTGTTTGTAGATTTTCTGATGATGCCGATTCTAACAGGTGTGAGGTGAAACCTCATTGTAGTTTTGATTTGCATTTCTCTAATAATTAGTGCTGTTGAGCAGCTTTTCATGTGCGTCTTGGCCATCTCTGTGTCTCCTTTGAAGAAACGTCTCTTTAGATCTTCTGCCCATTTTTTTTTGGGTTGTTTGTTTTTTTAATATTAAGCTGCATGAACTGTTTATATATATTGGAGATTAAACCTGTGTCCATTGACTCGTTTGCAACGATTTTCACCCATCCTGAGGGATGCCATTTTCCATTCCCGTTTTTTTTAACAAAAAAGGAAAGAAAGGAAAAGAAGCAGAACACTAATGTGCGTAAAATATGCCTTTTGAAACGGTCGTTTTGAAATATGGACGTCCTTTGAATTTTTTGGTCGATATGTGACCCCAGGATTTGTTTTCAGGGCAGGTGTCATTTACAGGCCTGCAATGACTTTGAATATCAACTGACCATTAGCGTTGGGATTAAAGCTGCTGTTGTGTGAAACGGCCACAAGGTGGCAGCAGTTCACCCTTACCAAATCTGGTTACTAGGGCAAGAGAGCCTCAGTGGAAGTGGTGTTCTAGATTGGAGTTTAGAATGGAATGTACCAGGAGAAAGCCCCTCACGTTTGTCTCACTACTTCTTGTTCGTGTTTTTAATTTAAGTTTTTATTTTTTATTACAGCAAGTTTGATTACAATGTTTGGCTTGTTGTAGGTGTGGAAGATGTGGTTCTTTTACACATATACAGATGACTGTTCTTCTTGGGATCCTTTTCCCATGTACGTTATGACAGAATGTTGAGTAGTCCTCTCTTGGTATTCTGTAGGTCTTTGGTGATTATATATGTCACCTGTGTTTGTATATGTCTGTTAACACCGATATCGTAATGAAACCAATCCTCACACCTTTCCATTGGTGAACCATAAGTTTGTTTAATGAATCTGTGATTGCCCTTCTCCGTGGAAATATCTGCCCTGGTAACCACTTTTAGGTAACACCTATAAGTGATATGATATGATATGTGTCTTTCACTTTCTGACTTACTACAAGTCACGTGATTACTTCTAGTCTCATCTACGGTGTTGCAAATGGCATTGTGTCCTTTTTTCCCTTGGCTTCTCTTCTGCCTTAGCGGGGTCCATTTTCAACAATGTGATTCCCTGAGGGTTGTGGATTAGCTGACCTGGGCAGCCTTACCCTGCCGGCCCGCCCTCCCCAGGTGTGCCTCGTTGAGGTCAATATAAACAGCGCTCCAGGCAGCAATAGCCCCTGAAGCTGTGCCTGACTCCATATTCTCTGCCCCGTCAGCAGTCTCGGGGCTGTGCTGGTGGGAGGGAGTGAGGGGCCACAGCTTTGTGGGTGGCCCGGTGTGAGTGGGGTTCTGCTGGCCTTTCTGCAGGAGTTGCCAGGCTGCCGCCTGTAAAGAAGAGGATGTGTCACCCATACCTTCCGCTGGAATTTCTCTCCGGACAGAGGTGAGGAAGGAAAAAAGCAGTGGGGGCCGGGACAGGAGGGGTATCTCAGGCAGGGCAATGGAAAGCTTCTGGAAGAGCGCCAGGGTCCAGGACCACGCTGGCTGGCCTGCAGGCACCAAGTTGGCCTGCGTGCTGTCGCTGGTGTGGCTCCACGGTCCTTCCTCTAGGCTTTCAAGCCCTTGTACATATTCAGGTGTTTTACCTGGAAAGGGTGGGAACAGTTCAGCAGCAGCTGGCCTGGGGCTCAGCTCACGTTTACTCACAGATGCCTCGGCACGGTCCCCCAGCTTTGCAATGAGGACGCTCCTTGCGTGGGGGGTGGGTTGCTGGCTGTATGGGAGATGGTTCCCCACCTCTGACCAATTTCAGAATTGTTTACCGCTGGAGCAAGTGCCGTGATAGGGTTTTCCTCTGTATAACTCGTGGGTTCAATTTTTTTTTCTTTTTTGGTTCAAGTTAGATTTTATTCCTCTTTTATGTATTTATAAATATAAGCATGGAAATAATTCATTCCTATAAATACATCTGTGTGATGGGAAGAATTTTTTCTGTTTTATTTTTAAATTTTATTTTTTAAAATTTTGAAATTTAATTTTATTTATGTTTTTATACAGCACGTTATTATTAGTTATGTATTTTATGCATATACATGTATACAGGTCAATCCCAATCTCCCAACTCATCCCACCACCACCACCCCATGGATTCCCACACTTGGTGTCCATACGTTTGTTCTCTACCTCTGTGTCTCTATTTCTTCCCTGCAAACCAGTTCATCTGTACCATTTTTAGGCTCCACATATATGCATTAATATACAATATTTGTTTTCCTCTTTCTGACTTACTTCATTCTGTATGACAGCCTCTCGATCCATCGATGTCTCTACAAATGACCCAGTTTCATTCCTTTTTATGGCCGAGTCATATTCCATTTTATATATGTACCACATCTTTATCCATTCATCTGTCTGTGGGCATTTAGGTTGCTTCCATTACCTGGCTATTGTAAATAGTGCTGCAACGAACATTGTGGTGAATGTGCCTTTTTGAAATACGGTTTTCTCTGGGTATATGCCCAGAAGTGGGATTGCTGGATCAGATGGTAATTCTATTTCTCGTTTTTTTAAGGAAACTCCATACTGTTCTCCATAGTGACTGTATCAATTTACATTCCCACCAATAGTGGAAGAGGGCTCCTTTTGTCCACACCCTCCCCAGAATTGGTTGTTTGTAGATTTTCTGATGATGCCGATTCTAACAGGTGTGAGGTGATACCTCATTGTAGTTTTGATTTGCATTTCTCTAATAATTAGTGCTGTTGAGCAGCTTTTCATGTGCGTCTTGGCCATCTCTGTGTCTCCTTTGAAGAAACGTCTCTTTAGATCTTCTGCCCATTTTTTTTGGGTTGTTTGTTTTTTTAATATTAAGCTGCATGAGCTGTTTATATATATTGGAGATTAAACCTGTGTCCATTGATTCGTTTGCAACGATTTTCACCCATCCTGAGGGATGCCATTTTCCATTCCCGTTTTTTTTAACAAAAAAGGAAAGAAAGGAAAAGAAGCAGAACACTAATGTGCGTAAAATATGCCTTTTGAAACGGTCGTTTTGAAATATGGACGTCCTTTGAATTTTTTGGTCGATATGTGACCCCAGGATTTGTTTTCAGGGCAGGTGTCATTTACAGGCCTGCAATGATTTTGAATATCAACTGACCATTAGCGTTGGGATTAAAGCTGCTGTTGTGTGAAACGGCCACAAGGTGGCAGCAGTTCACCCTTACCAAATCTGGTTACTAGGGCAAGAGAGCCTCAGTGGAAGTGGTGTTCTAGATTGGAGTTTAGAATGGAATGTACCAGGAGAAAGCCCCTCACGTTTGTCTCACTACTTCTTGTTCGTGTTTTTAATTTAAGTTTTTATTTTTTATTACAGCAAGTTTGATTACAATGTTTGGCTTGTTGTAGGTGTGGAAGATGTGGTTCTTTTACACATATACAGATGACTGTTCTTCTTGGGATCCTTTTCCCATGTACGTTATGACAGAATGTTGAGTAGTCCTCTCTTGGTATTCTGTAGGTCTTTGGTGATTATATATGTCACCTGTGTTTGTATATGTCTGTTAACCCCGATATCGTAATGAAACCAATCCTCACACCTTTCCATTGGTGAACCATAAGTTTGTTTAATGAATCTGTGATTGCCCTTCTCCGTGGAAATATCTGCCCTGGTAACCACTTTTAGGTAACACCTATAAGTGATATGATATGATATGTGTCTTTCACTTTCTGACTTACTACAAGTCACGTGATTACTTCTAGACTCATCTACGGTGTTGCAAATGGCATTGTGTCCTTTTTTCCCTTGGCTTCTCTTCTGCCTTAGCGGGGTCCATTTTCAACAATGTGATTCCCTGAGGGTTGTGGATTAGCTGACCTGGGCAGCCTTACCCTGCCGGCCCGCCCTCCCCAGGTGTGCCTCGTTGAGGTCAATATAAACAGAGCTCCAGGCAGCAATAGCCCCTGAAGCTGTGCCTGACTCCATATTCTCTGCCCCGTCAGCAGTCTCGGGGCTGTGCTGGTGGGAGGGAGTGAGGGGCCACAGCTTTGTGGGTGGCCCGGTGTGAGTGGGGTTCTGCTGGCCTTTCTGCAGGAGTTGCCAGGCTGCCGCCTGTAAAGAAGAGGATGTGTCACCCATACCTTCCGCTGGAATTTCTCTCCGGACAGAGGTGAGGAAGGAAAAAAGCAGTGGGGGCCGGGACAGGAGGGGTATCTCAGGCAGGGCAATGGAAAGCTTCTGGAAGAGCGCCAGGGTCCAGGACCACGCTGGCTGGCCTGCAGGCACCAAGTTGGCCTGCGTGCTGTCGCTGGTGTGGCTCCACGGTCCTTCCTCTAGGCTTTCAAGCCCTTGTACATATTCAGGTGTTTTACCTGGAAAGGGTGGGAACAGTTCAGCAGCAGCTGGCCTGGGGCTCAGCTCACGTTTACTCACAGATGCCTCGGCACGGTCCCCCAGCTTTGCAATGAGGACGCTCCTTTTGTGGGGGGTGGGTTGCTGGCTGTATGGGAGATGGTTCCCCACCTCTGACCAATTTCAGAATTGTTTACCGCTGGAGCAAGTGCCGTGATAGGGTTTTCCTCTGTATAACTCGTGGGTTCAATTTTTTTTTCTTTTTTGGTTCAAGTTAGATTTTATTCCTCTTTTATGTATTTATAAATATAAGCATGGAAATAATTCATTCCTATAAATACATCTGTGTGACGGGAAGAATTTTTTCTGTTTTATTTTTAAATTTGATTTTTTAAAATTTTGAAATTTAATTTTATTTATGTTTTTATACAGCACGTTATTATTAGTTATGTATTTTATGCATATACATGTATACAGGTCAATCCCAATCTCCCAACTCATCCCACCACCACCACCCCATGGATTCCCACACTTGGTGTCCATACGTTTGTTCTCTACCTCTGTGTCTCTATTTCTTCCCTGCAAACCAGTTCATCTGTACCATTTTTAGGCTCCACATATATGCATTAATATACAATATTTGTTTTCCTCTTTCTGACTTACTTCATTCTGTATGACAGCCTCTCGATCCATCGATGTCTCTACAAATGACCCAGTTTCATTCCTTTTTATGGCCGAGTCATATTCCATTTTATATATGTACCACATCTTTATCCATTCATCTGTCTGTGGGCATTTAGGTTGCTTCCATTACCTGGCTATTGTAAATAGTGCTGCAACGAACATTGTGGTGAATGTGCCTTTTTGAAATACGGTTTTCTCTGGGTATATGCCCAGAAGTGGGATTGCTGGATCAGATGGTAATTCTATTTCTCGTTTTTTTAAGGAAACTCCATACTGTTCTCCATAGTGACTGTATCAATTTACATTCCCACCAATAGTGGAAGAGGGCTCCTTTTGTCCACACCCTCCCCAGAATTGGTTGTTTGTAGATTTTCTGATGATGCCGATTCTAACAGGTGTGAGGTGAAACCTCATTGTAGTTTTGATTTGCATTTCTCTAATAATTAGTGCTGTTGAGCAGCTTTTCATGTGCGTCTTGGCCATCTCTGTGTCTCCTTTGAAGAAACGTCTCTTTAGATCTTCTGCCCATTTTTTTTTGGGTTGTTTGTTTTTTTAATATTAAGCTGCATGAGCTGTTTATATATATTGGAGATTAAACCTGTGTCCATTGACTCGTTTGCAACGATTTTCACCCATCCTGAGGGATGCCATTTTCCATTCCCGTTTTTTTTAACAAAAAAGGAAAGAAAGGAAAAGAAGCAGAACACTAATGTGCGTAAAATATGCCTTTTGAAACGGTCGTTTTGAAATATGGACGTCCTTTGAATTTTTTGGTCGATATGTGACCCCAGGATTTGTTTTCAGGGCAGGTGTCATTTACAGGCCTGCAATGATTTTGAATATCAACTGACCATTAGCGTTGGGATTAAAGCTGCTGTTGTGTGAAACGGCCACAAGGTGGCAGCAGTTCACCCTTACCAAATCTGGTTACTAGGGCAAGAGAGCCTCAGTGGAAGTGGTGTTCTAGATTGGAGTTTAGAATGGAATGTACCAGGAGAAAGCCCCTCACGTTTGTCTCACTACTTCTTGTTCGTGTTTTTAATTTAAGTTTTTATTTTTTATTACAGCAAGTTTGATTACAATGTTTGGCTTGTTGTAGGTGCGGAAGATGTGGTTCTTTTACACATATACAGATGACTGTTCTTCTTGGGATCCTTTTCCCATGTACGTTATGACAGAATGTTGAGTAGTCCTCTCTTGGTATTCTGTAGGTCTTTGGTGATTATATATGTCACCTGTGTTTGTATATGTCTGTTAACCCCGATATCGTAATGAAACCAATCCTCACACCTTTCCATTGGTGAACCATAAGTTTGTTTAATGAATCTGTGATTGCCCTTCTCCGTGGAAATATCTGCCCTGGTATCCATTTTTAGGTAACACCTATAAGTGATATGATATGATATGTGTCTTTCACTTTCTGACTTACTACAAGTCACGTGATTACTTCTAGACTCATCTACGGTGCTGCAAATGGCATTGTGTCCTTTTTTCCCTTGGCTTCTCTTCTGCCTTAGCGGGGTCCATTTTCAACAATGTGATTCCCTGAGGGTTGTGGATTAGCTGACCTGGGCAGCCTTACCCTGCCGGCCCGCCCTCCCCAGGTGTGCCTCGTTGAGGTCAATATAAACAGCACTCCAGGCAGCAATAGCCCCTGAAGCTGTGCCTGACTCCATATTCTCTGCCCCGTCAGCAGTCTCGGGGCTGTGCTGGTGGGAGGGAGTGAGGGGCCACAGCTTTGTGGGTGGCCCGGTGTGAGTGGGGTTCTGCTGGCCTTTCTGCAGGAGTTGCCAGGCTGCCGCCTGTAAAGAAGAGGATGTGTCACCCATACCTTCCGCTGGAATTTCTCTCCGGACAGAGGTGAGGAAGGAAAAAAGCAGTGGGGGCCGGGACAGGAGGGGTATCTCAGGCAGGGCAATGGAAAGCTTCTGGAAGAGCGCCAGGGTCCAGGACCATGCTGGCTGGCCTGCAGGCACCAAGTTGGCCTGCGTGCTGTCGCTGGTGTGGCTCCACGGTCCTTCCTCTAGGCTTTCAAGCCCTTGTACATATTCAGGTGTTTTACCTGGAAAGGGTGGGAACAGTTCAGCAGCAGCTGGCCTGGGGCTCAGCTCACGTTTACTCACAGATGCCTCGGCACGGTCCCCCAGCTTTGCAATGAGGACGCTCCTTGCGTGGGGGGTGGGTTGCTGGCTGTATGGGAGATGGTTCCCCACCTCTGACCAATTTCAGAATTGTTTACCGCTGGAGCAAGTGCCGTGATAGGGTTTTCCTCTGTATAACTCGTGGGTTCAATTTTTTTTTCTTTTTTGGTTCAAGTTAGATTTTATTCCTCTTTTATGTATTTATAAATATAAGCATGGAAATAATTCATTCCTATAAATACATCTGTGTGATGGGAAGAATTTTTTCTGTTTTATTTTTAAATTTGATTTTTTAAAATTTTGAAATTTAATTTTATTTATGTTTTTATACAGCACGTTATTATTAGTTATGTATTTTATGCATATACATGTATACAGGTCAATCCCAATCTCCCAACTCATCCCACCACCACCACCCCATGGATTCCCACACTTGGTGTCCATACGTTTGTTCTCTACCTCTGTGTCTCTATTTCTTCCCTGCAAACCAGTTCATCTGTACCATTTTTAGGCTCCACATATATGCATTAATATACAATATTTGTTTTCCTCTTTCTGACTTACTTCATTCTGTATGACAGCCTCTCGATCCATCGATGTCTCTACAAATGACCCAGTTTCATTCCTTTTTATGGCCGAGTCATATTCCATTTTATATATGTACCACATCTTTATCCATTCATCTGTCTGTGGGCATTTAGGTTGCTTCCATTACCTGGCTATTGTAAATAGTGCTGCAACGAACATTGTGGTGAATGTGCCTTTTTGAAATACGGTTTTCTCTGGGTATATGCCCAGAAGTGGGATTGCTGGATCAGATGGTAATTCTATTTCTCGTTTTTTTAAGGAAACTCCATACTGTTCTCCATAGTGACTGTATCAATTTACATTCCCACCAATAGTGGAAGAGGGCTCCTTTTGTCCACACCCTCCCCAGAATTGGTTGTTTGTAGATTTTCTGATGATGCCGATTCTAACAGGTGTGAGGTGAAACCTCATTGTAGTTTTGATTTGCATTTCTCTAATAATTAGTGCTGTTGAGCAGCTTTTCATGTGCGTCTTGGCCATCTCTGTTTCTCCTTTGAAGAAACGTCTCTTTAGATCTTCTGCCCATTTTTTTTGGGGTTGTTTGTTTTTTTAATATTAAGCTGCATGAGCTGTTTATATATATTGGAGATTAAACCTGTGTCCATTGATTCGTTTGCAACGATTTTCACCCATCCTGAGGGATGCCATTTTCCATTCCCGTTTTTTTTAACAAAAAAGGAAAGAAAGGAAAAGAAGCAGAACACTAATGTGCGTAAAATATGCCTTTTGAAACGGTCGTTTTGAAATATGGACGTCCTTTGAATTTTTTGGTCGATATGTGACCCCAGGATTTGTTTTCAGGGCAGGTGTCATTTACAGGCCTGCAATGATTTTGAATATCAACTGACCATTAGCGTTGGGATTAAAGCTGCTGTTGTGTGAAACGGCCACAAGGTGGCAGCAGTTCACCCTTACCAAATCTGGTTACTAGGGCAAGAGAGCCTCAGTGGAAGTGGTGTTCTAGATTGGAGTTTAGAATGGAATGTACCAGGAGAAAGCCCCTCACGTTTGTCTCACTACTTCTTGTTCGTGTTTTTAATTTAAGTTTTTATTTTTTATTACAGCAAGTTTGATTACAATGTTTGGCTTGTTGTAGGTGCGGAAGATGTGGTTCTTTTACACATATACAGATGACTGTTCTTCTTGGGATCCTTTTCCCATGTACGTTATGACAGAATGTTGAGTAGTCCTCTCTTGGTATTCTGTAGGTCTTTGGTGATTATATATGTCACCTGTGTTTGTATATGTCTGTTAACCCCGATATCGTAATGAAACCAATCCTCACACCTTTCCATTGGTGAACCATAAGTTTGTTTAATGAATCTGTGATTGCCCTTCTCCGTGGAAATATCTGCCCTGGTATCCATTTTTAGGTAACACCTATAAGTGATATGATATGATATGTGTCTTTCACTTTCTGACTTACTACAAGTCACGTGATTACTTCTAGACTCATCTACGGTGCTGCAAATGGCATTGTGTCCTTTTTTCCCTTGGCTTCTCTTCTGCCTTAGCGGGGTCCATTTTCAACAATGTGATTCCCTGAGGGTTGTGGATTAGCTGACCTGGGCAGCCTTACCCTGCCGGCCCGCCCTCCCCAGGTGTGCCTCGTTGAGGTCAATATAAACAGCACTCCAGGCAGCAATAGCCCCTGAAGCTGTGCCTGACTCCATATTCTCTGCCCCGTCAGCAGTCTCGGGGCTGTGCTGGTGGGAGGGAGTGAGGGGCCACAGCTTTGTGGGTGGCCCGGTGTGAGTGGGGTTCTGCTGGCCTTTCTGCAGGAGTTGCCAGGCTGCCGCCTGTAAAGAAGAGGATGTGTCACCCATACCTTCCGCTGGAATTTCTCTCCGGACAGAGGTGAGGAAGGAAAAAAGCAGTGGGGGCCGGGACAGGAGGGGTATCTCAGGCAGGGCAATGGAAAGCTTCTGGAAGAGCGCCAGGGTCCAGGACCATGCTGGCTGGCCTGCAGGCACCAAGTTGGCCTGCGTGCTGTCGCTGGTGTGGCTCCACGGTCCTTCCTCTAGGCTTTCAAGCCCTTGTACATATTCAGGTGTTTTACCTGGAAAGGGTGGGAACAGTTCAGCAGCAGCTGGCCTGGGGCTCAGCTCACGTTTACTCACAGATGCCTCGGCACGGTCCCCCAGCTTTGCAATGAGGACGCTCCTTGCGTGGGGGGTGGGTTGCTGGCTGTATGGGAGATGGTTCCCCACCTCTGACCAATTTCAGAATTGTTTACCGCTGGAGCAAGTGCCGTGATAGGGTTTTCCTCTGTATAACTCGTGGGTTCAATTTTTTTTTTCTTTTTTGGTTCAAGTTAGATTTTATTCCTCTTTTATGTATTTATAAATATAAGCATGGAAATAATTCATTCCTATAAATACATCTGTGTGACGGGAAGAATTTTTTCTGTTTTATTTTTAAATTTTATTTTTTAAAATTTTGAAATTTAATTTTATTTATGTTTTTATACAGCACGTTATTATTAGTTATGTATTTTATGCATATACATGTATACAGGTCAATCCCAATCTCCCAACTCATCCCACCACCACCACCCCATGGATTCCCACACTTGGTGTCCATACGTTTGTTCTCTACCTCTGTGTCTCTATTTCTTCCCTGCAAACCAGTTCATCTGTACCATTTTTAGGCTCCACATATATGCATTAATATACAATATTTGTTTTCCTCTTTCTGACTTACTTCATTCTGTATGACAGCCTCTCGATCCATTGATGTCTCTACAAATGACCCAGTTTCATTCCTTTTTATGGCCGAGTCATATTCCATTTTATATATGTACCACATCTTTATCCATTCATCTGTCTGTGGGCATTTAGGTTGCTTCCATTACCTGGCTATTGTAAATAGTGCTGCAACGAACATTGTGGTGAATGTGCCTTTTTGAAATACGGTTTTCTCTGGGTATATGCCCAGAAGTGGGATTGCTGGATCAGATGGTAATTCTATTTCTCGTTTTTTTAAGGAAACTCCATACTGTTCTCCATAGTGACTGTATCAATTTACATTCCCACCAATAGTGGAAGAGGGCTCCTTTTGTCCACACCCTCCCCAGAATTGGTTGTTTGTAGATTTTCTGATGATGCCGATTCTAACAGGTGTGAGGTGATACCTCATTGTAGTTTTGATTTGCATTTCTCTAATAATTAGTGCTGTTGAGCAGCTTTTCATGTGCGTCTTGGCCATCTCTGTGTCTCCTTTGAAGAAACGTCTCTTTAGATCTTCTGCCCATTTTTTTTTGGGTTGTTTGTTTTTTTAATATTAAGCTGCATGAGCTGTTTATATATATTGGAGATTAAACCTGTGTCCATTGACTCGTTTGCAACGATTTTCACCCATCCTGAGGGATGCCATTTTCCATTCCCGTTTTTTTTAACAAAAAAGGAAAGAAAGGAAAAGAAGCAGAACACTAATGTGCGTAAAATATGCCTTTTGAAACGGTCGTTTTGAAATATGGACGTCCTTTGAATTTTTTGGTCGATATGTGACCCCAGGATTTGTTTTCAGGGCAGGTGTCATTTACAGGCCTGCAATGATTTTGAATATCAACTGACCATTAGCGTTGGGATTAAAGCTGCTGTTGTGTGAAACGGCCACAAGGTGGCAGCAGTTCACCCTTACCAAATCTGGTTACTAGGGCAAGAGAGCCTCAGTGGAAGTGGTGTTCTAGATTGGAGTTTAGAATGGAATGTACCAGGAGAAAGCCCCTCACGTTTGTCTCACTACTTCTTGTTCGTGTTTTTAATTTAAGTTTTTATTTTTTATTACAGCAAGTTTGATTACAATGTTTGGCTTGTTGTAGGTGTGGAAGATGTGGTTCTTTTACACATATACAGATGACTGTTCTTCTTGGGATCCTTTTCCCATGTACGTTATGACAGAATGTTGAGTAGTCCTCTCTTGGTATTCTGTAGGTCTTTGGTGATTATATATGTCACCTGTGTTTGTATATGTCTGTTAACCCCGATATCGTAATGAAACCAATCCTCACACCTTTCCATTGGTGAACCATAAGTTTGTTTAATGAATCTGTGATTGCCCTTCTCCGTGGAAATATCTGCCCTGGTAACCACTTTTAGGTAACACCTATAAGTGATATGATATGATATGTGTCTTTCACTTTCTGACTTACTACAAGTCACGTGATTACTTCTAGACTCATCTACGGTGTTGCAAATGGCATTGTGTCCTTTTTTCCCTTGGCTTCTCTTCTGCCTTAGCGGGGTCCATTTTCAACAATGTGATTCCCTGAGGGTTGTGGATTAGCTGACCTGGGCAGCCTTACCCTGCCGGCCTGCCCTCGCCAGGTGTGCCTCGTTGAGGTCAATATAAACAGAGCTCCAGGCAGCAATAGCCCCTGAAGCTGTGCCTGACTCCATATTCTCTGCCCCGTCAGCAGTCTCGGGGCTGTGCTGGTGGGAGGGAGTGAGGGGCCACAGCTTTGTGGGTGGCCCGGTGTGAGTGGGGTTCTGCTGGCCTTTCTGCAGGAGTTGCCAGGCTGCCGCCTGTAAAGAAGAGGATGTGTCACCCATACCTTCCGCTGGAATTTCTCTCCGGACAGAGGTGAGGAAGGAAAAAAGCAGTGGGGGCCGGGACAGGAGGGGTATCTCAGGCAGGGCAATGGAAAGCTTCTGGAAGAGCGCCAGGGTCCAGGACCACGCTGGCTGGCCTGCAGGCACCAAGTTGGCCTGCGTGCTGTCGCTGGTGTGGCTCCACGGTCCTTCCTCTAGGCTTTCAAGCCCTTGTACATATTCAGGTGTTTTACCTGGAAAGGGTGGGAACAGTTCAGCAGCAGCTGGCCTGGGGCTCAGCTCACGTTTACTCACAGATGCCTCGGCACGGTCCCCCAGCTTTGCAATGAGGACGCTCCTTGCGTGGGGGGTGGGTTGCTGGCTGTATGGGAGATGGTTCCCCACCTCTGACCAATTTCAGAATTGTTTACCGCTGGAGCAAGTGCCGTGATAGGGTTTTCCTCTGTATAACTCGTGGGTTCAATTTTTTTTTTCTTTTTTGGTTCAAGTTAGATTTTATTCCTCTTTTATGTATTTATAAATATAAGCATGGAAATAATTCATTCCTATAAATACATCTGTGTGACGGGAAGAATTTTTTCTGTTTTATTTTTAAATTTTATTTTTTAAAATTTTGAAATTTAATTTTATTTATGTTTTTATACAGCACGTTATTATTAGTTATGTATTTTATGCATATACATGTATACAGGTCAATCCCAATCTCCCAACTCATCCCACCACCACCACCCCATGGATTCCCACACTTGGTGTCCATACGTTTGTTCTCTACCTCTGTGTCTCTATTTCTTCCCTGCAAACCAGTTCATCTGTACCATTTTTAGGCTCCACATATATGCATTAATATACAATATTTGTTTTCCTCTTTCTGACTTACTTCATTCTGTATGACAGCCTCTCGATCCATCGATGTCTCTACAAATGACCCAGTTTCATTCCTTTTTATGGCCGAGTCATATTCCATTTTATATATGTACCACATCTTTATCCATTCATCTGTCTGTGGGCATTTAGGTTGCTTCCATTACCTGGCTATTGTAAATAGTGCTGCAACGAACATTGTGGTGAATGTGCCTTTTTGAAATACGGTTTTCTCTGGGTATATGCCCAGAAGTGGGATTGCTGGATCAGATGGTAATTCTATTTCTCGTTTTTTTAAGGAAACTCCATACTGTTCTCCATAGTGACTGTATCAATTTACATTCCCACCAATAGTGGAAGAGGGCTCCTTTTGTCCACACCCTCCCCAGAATTGGTTGTTTGTAGATTTTCTGATGATGCCGATTCTAACAGGTGTGAGGTGATACCTCATTGTAGTTTTGATTTGCATTTCTCTAATAATTAGTGCTGTTGAGCAGCTTTTCATGTGCGTCTTGGCCATCTCTGTGTCTCCTTTGAAGAAACGTCTCTTTAGATCTTCTGCCCATTTTTTTTGGGGTTGTTTGTTTTTTTAATATTAAGCTGCATGAGCTGTTTATATATATTGGAGATTAAACCTGTGTCCATTGATTCGTTTGCAACGATTTTCACCCATCCTGAGGGATGCCATTTTCCATTCCCGTTTTTTTTAACAAAAAAGGAAAGAAAGGAAAAGAAGCAGAACACTAATGTGCGTAAAATATGCCTTTTGAAACGGTCGTTTTGAAATATGGACGTCCTTTGAATTTTTTGGTCGATATGTGACCCCAGGATTTGTTTTCAGGGCAGGTGTCATTTACAGGCCTGCAATGATTTTGAATATCAACTGACCATTAGCGTTGGGATTAAAGCTGCTGTTGTGTGAAACGGCCACAAGGTGGCAGCAGTTCACCCTTACCAAATCTGGTTACTAGGGCAAGAGAGCCTCAGTGGAAGTGGTGTTCTAGATTGGAGTTTAGAATGGAATGTACCAGGAGAAAGCCCCTCACGTTTGTCTCACTACTTCTTGTTCGTGTTTTTAATTTAAGTTTTTATTTTTTATTACAGCAAGTTTGATTACAATGTTTGGCTTGTTGTAGGTGTGGAAGATGTGGTTCTTTTACACATATACAGATGACTGTTCTTCTTGGGATCCTTTTCCCATGTACGTTATGACAGAATGTTGAGTAGTCCTCTCTTGGTATTCTGTAGGTCTTTGGTGATTATATATGTCACCTGTGTTTGTATATGTCTGTTAACCCCGATATCGTAATGAAACCAATCCTCACACCTTTCCATTGGTGAACCATAAGTTTGTTTAATGAATCTGTGATTGCCCTTCTCCGTGGAAATATCTGCCCTGGTATCCATTTTTAGGTAACACCTATAAGTGATATGATATGATATGTGTCTTTCACTTTCTGACTTACTACAAGTCACGTGATTACTTCTAGACTCATCTACGGTGTTGCAAATGGCATTGTGTCCTTTTTTCCCTTGGCTTCTCTTCTGCCTTAGCGGGGTCCATTTTCAACAATGTGATTCCCTGAGGGTTGTGGATTAGCTGACCTGGGCAGCCTTACCCTGCCGGCCCGCCCTCCCCAGGTGTGCCTCGTTGAGGTCAATATAAACAGCACTCCAGGCAGCAATAGCCCCTGAAGCTGTGCCTGACTCCATATTCTCTGCCCCGTCAGCAGTCTCGGGGCTGTGCTGGTGGGAGGGAGTGAGGGGCCACAGCTTTGTGGGTGGCCCGGTGTGAGTGGGGTTCTGCTGGCCTTTCTGCAGGAGTTGCCAGGCTGCCGCCTGTAAAGAAGAGGATGTGTCACCCATACCTTCCGCTGGAATTTCTCTCCGGACAGAGGTGAGGAAGGAAAAAAGCAGTGGGGGCCGGGACAGGAGGGGTATCTCAGGCAGGGCAATGGAAAGCTTCTGGAAGAGCGCCAGGGTCCAGGACCACGCTGGCTGGCCTGCAGGCACCAAGTTGGCCTGCGTGCTGTCGCTGGTGTGGCTCCACGGTCCTTCCTCTAGGCTTTCAAGCCCTTGTACATATTCAGGTGTTTTACCTGGAAAGGGTGGGAACAGTTCAGCAGCAGCTGGCCTGGGGCTCAGCTCACGTTTACTCACAGATGCCTCGGCACGGTCCCCCAGCTTTGCAATGAGGACGCTCCTTGCGTGGGGTGTGGGTTGCTGGCTGTATGGGAGATGGTTCCCCACCTCTGACCAATTTCAGAATTGTTTACCGCTGGAGCAAGTGCCGTGATAGGGTTTTCCTCTGTATAACTCGTGGGTTCAATTTTTTTATCTTTTTTGGTTCAAGTTAGATTTTATTCCTCTTTTATGTATTTATAAATATAAGCATGGAAATAATTCATTCCTATAAATACATCTGTGTGACGGGAAGAATTTTTTCTGTTTTATTTTTAAATTTTATTTTTTAAAATTTTGAAATTTAATTTTATTTATGTTTTTATACAGCACGTTATTATTAGTTATGTATTTTATGCATATACATGTATACAGGTCAATCCCAATCTCCCAACTCATCCCACCACCACCACCCCATGGATTCCCACACTTGGTGTCCATACGTTTGTTCTCTACCTCTGTGTCTCTATTTCTTCCCTGCAAACCAGTTCATCTGTACCATTTTTAGGCTCCACATATATGCATTAATATACAATATTTGTTTTCCTCTTTCTGACTTACTTCATTCTGTATGACAGCCTCTCGATCCATCGATGTCTCTACAAATGACCCAGTTTCATTCCTTTTTATGGCCGAGTCATATTCCATTTTATATATGTACCACATCTTTATCCATTCATCTGTCTGTGGGCATTTAGGTTGCTTCCATTACCTGGCTATTGTAAATAGTGCTGCAACGAACATTGTGGTGAATGTGCCTTTTTGAAATACGGTTTTCTCTGGGTATATGCCCAGAAGTGGGATTGCTGGATCAGATGGTAATTCTATTTCTCGTTTTTTTAAGGAAACTCCATACTGTTCTCCATAGTGACTGTATCAATTTACATTCCCACCAATAGTGGAAGAGGGCTCCTTTTGTCCACACCGTCCCCAGAATTGGTTGTTTGTAGATTTTCTGATGATGCCGATTCTAACAGGTGTGAGGTGAAACCTCATTGTAGTTTTGATTTGCATTTCTCTAATAATTAGTGCTGTTGAGCAGCTTTTCATGTGCGTCTTGGCCATCTCTGTGTCTCCTTTGAAGAAACGTCTCTTTAGATCTTCTGCCCATTTTTTTTGGGGTTGTTTGTTTTTTTAATATTAAGCTGCATGAGCTGTTTATATATATTGGAGATTAAACCTGTGTCCATTGACTCGTTTGCAACGATTTTCACCCATCCTGAGGGATGCCATTTTCCATTCCCGTTTTTTTTAACAAAAAAGGAAAGAAAGGAAAAGAAGCAGAACACTAATGTGCGTAAAATATGCCTTTTGAAACGGTCGTTTTGAAATATGGACGTCCTTTGAATTTTTTGGTCGATATGTGACCCCAGGATTTGTTTTCAGGGCAGGTGTCATTTACAGGCCTGCAATGATTTTGAATATCAACTGACCATTAGCGTTGGGATTAAAGCTGCTGTTGTGTGAAACGGCCACAAGGTGGCAGCAGTTCACCCTTACCAAATCTGGTTACTAGGGCAAGAGAGCCTCAGTGGAAGTGGTGTTCTAGATTGGAGTTTAGAATGGAATGTACCAGGAGAAAGCCCCTCACGTTTGTCTCACTACTTCTTGTTCGTGTTTTTAATTTAAGTTTTTATTTTTTATTACAGCAAGTTTGATTACAATGTTTGGCTTGTTGTAGGTGCGGAAGATGTGGTTCTTTTACACATATACAGATGACTGTTCTTCTTGGGATCCTTTTCCCATGTACGTTATGACAGAATGTTGAGTAGTCCTCTCTTGGTATTCTGTAGGTCTTTGGTGATTATATATGTCACCTGTGTTTGTATATGTCTGTTAACCCCGATATCGTAATGAAACCAATCCTCACACCTTTCCATTGGTGAACCATAAGTTTGTTTAATGAATCAGTGATTGCCCTTCTCCGTGGAAATATCTGCCCTGGTATCCATTTTTAGGTAACACCTATAAGTGATATGATATGATATGTGTCTTTCACTTTCTGACTTACTACAAGTCACGTGATTACTTCTAGACTCATCTACGGTGCTGCAAATGGCATTGTGTCCTTTTTTCCCTTGGCTTCTCTTCTGCCTTAGCGGGGTCCATTTTCAACAATGTGATTCCCTGAGGGTTGTGGATTAGCTGACCTGGGCAGCCTTACCCTGCCGGCCCGCCCTCCCCAGGTGTGCCTCGTTGAGGTCAATATAAACAGCGCTCCAGGCAGCAATAGCCCCTGAAGCTGTGCCTGACTCCATATTCTCTGCCCCGTCAGCAGTCTCGGGGCTGTGCTGGTGGGAGGGAGTGAGGGGCCACAGCTTTGTGGGTGGCCCGGTGTGAGTGGGGTTCTGCTGGCCTTTCTGCAGGAGTTGCCAGGCTGCCGCCTGTAAAGAAGAGGATGTGTCACCCATACCTTCCGCTGGAATTTCTCTCCGGACAGAGGTGAGGAAGGAAAAAAGCAGTGGGGGCCGGGACAGGAGGGGTATCTCAGGCAGGGCAATGGAAAGCTTCTGGAAGAGCGCCAGGGTCCAGGACCACGCTGGCTGGCCTGCAGGCACCAAGTTGGCCTGCGTGCTGTCGCTGGTGTGGCTCCACGGTCCTTCCTCTAGGCTTTCAAGCCCTTGTACATATTCAGGTGTTTTACCTGGAAAGGGTGGGAACAGTTCAGCAGCAGCTGGCCTGGGGCTCAGCTCACGTTTACTCACAGATGCCTCGGCACGGTCCCCCAGCTTTGCAATGAGGACGCTCCTTGCGTGGGGGCTGGGTTGCTGGCTGTATGGGAGATGGTTCCCCACCTCTGACCAATTTCAGAATTGTTTACCGCTGGAGCAAGTGCCGTGATAGGGTTTTCCTCTGTATAACTCGTGGGTTCAATTTTTTTTTCTTTTTTGGTTCAAGTTAGATTTTATTCCTCTTTTATGTATTTATAAATATAAGCATGGAAATAATTCATTCCTATAAATACATCTGTGTGACGGGAAGAATTTTTTCTGTTTTATTTTTAAATTTGATTTTTTAAAATTTTGAAATTTAATTTTATTTATGTTTTTATACAGCACGTTATTATTAGTTATGTATTTTATGCATATACATGTATACAGGTCAATCCCAATCTCCCAACTCATCCCACCACCACCACCCCATGGATTCCCACACTTGGTGTCCATACGTTTGTTCTCTACATCTGTGTCTCTATTTCTTCCCTGCAAACCAGTTCATCTGTACCATTTTTAGGCTCCACATATATGCATTAATATACAATATTTGTTTTCCTCTTTCTGACTTACTTCATTCTGTATGACAGCCTCTCGATCCATCGATGTCTCTACAAATGACCCAGTTTCATTCCTTTTTATGGCCGAGTCATATTCCATTTTATATATGTACCACATCTTTATCCATTCATCTGTCTGTGGGCATTTAGGTTGCTTCCATTACCTGGCTATTGTAAATAGTGCTGCAACGAACATTGTGGTGAATGTGCCTTTTTGAAATACGGTTTTCTCTGGGTATATGCCCAGAAGTGGGATTACTGGATCAGATGGTAATTCTATTTCTCGTTTTTTTAAGGAAACTCCATACTGTTCTCCATAGAGACTGTATCAATTTACATTCCCACCAATAGTGGAAGAGGGCTCCTTTTGTCCACACCCTCCCCAGAATTGGTTGTTTGTAGATTTTCTGATGATGCCGATTCTAACAGGTGTGAGGTGAAACCTCATTGTAGTTTTGATTTGCATTTCTCTAATAATTAGTGCTGTTGAGCAGCTTTTCATGTGCGTCTTGGCCATCTCTGTGTCTCCTTTGAAGAAACGTCTCTTTAGATCTTCTGCCCATTTTTTGGGGGGTTGTTTGTTTTTTTAATATTAAGCTGCATGAGCTGTTTATATATATTGGAGATTAAACCTGTGTCCATTGATTCGTTTGCAACGATTTTCACCCATCCTGAGGGATGCCTTTTTCCATTCCCGTTTTTTTTAACAAAAAAGGAAAGAAAGGAAAAGAAGCAGAACACTAATGTGCGTAAAATATGCCTTTTGAAACGGTCGTTTTGAAATATGGACGTCCTTTGAATTTTTTGGTCGATATGTGACCCCAGGATTTGTTTTCAGGGCAGGTGTCATTTACAAGCCTGCAATGATTTTGAATATCAACTGACCATTAGCGTTGGGATTAAAGCTGCTGTTGTGTGAAACGGCCACAAGGTGGCAGCAGTTCACCCTTACCAAATCTGGTTACTAGGGCAAGAGAGCCTCAGTGGAAGTGGTGTTCTAGATTGGAGTTTAGAATGGAATGTACCAGGAGAAAGCCCCTCACGTTTGTCTCACTACTTCTTGTTCGTGTTTTTAATTTAAGTTTTTATTTTTTATTACAGCAAGTTTGATTACAATGTTTGGCTTGTTGTAGGTGCGGAAGATGTGGTTCTTTTACACATATACAGATGACTGTTCTTCTTGGGATCCTTTTCCCATGTACGTTATGACAGAATGTTGAGTAGTCCTCTCTTGGTATTCTGTAGGTCTTTGGTGATTATATATGTCACCTGTGTTTGTATATGTCTGTTAACCCCGATATCGTAATGAAACCAATCCTCACACCTTTCCATTGGTGAACCATAAGTTTGTTTAATGAATCTGTGATTGCCCTTCTCCGTGGAAATATCTGCCCTGGTATCCATTTTTAGGTAACACCTATAAGTGATATGATATGATATGTGTCTTTCACTTTCTGACTTACTACAAGTCACGTGATTACTTCTAGACTCATCTACGGTGCTGCAAATGGCATTGTGTCCTTTTTTCCCTTGGCTTCTCTTCTGCCTTAGCGGGGTCCATTTTCAACAATGTGATTCCCTGAGGGTTGTGGATTAGCTGACCTGGGCAGCCTTACCCTGCCGGCCCGCCCTCCCCAGGTGTGCCTCGTTGAGGTCAATATAAACAGCGCTCCAGGCAGCAATAGCCCCTGAAGCTGTGCCTGACTCCATATTCTCTGCCCCGTCAGCAGTCTCGGGGCTGTGCTGGTGGGAGGGAGTGAGGGGCCACAGCTTTGTGGGTGGCCCGGTGTGAGTGGGGTTCTGCTGGCCTTTCTGCAGGAGTTGCCAGGCTGCCGCCTGTAACGAAGAGGATGTGTCACCCATACCTTCCGCTGGAATTTCTCTCCGGACAGAGGTGAGGAAGGAAAAAAGCAGTGGGGGCCGGGACAGGAGGGGTATCTCAGGCAGGGCAATGGAAAGCTTCTGGAAGAGCGCCAGGGTCCAGGACCACGCTGGCTGGCCTGCAGGCACCAAGTTGGCCTGCGTGCTGTCGCTGGTGTGGCTCCACGGTCCTTCCTCTAGGCTTTCAAGCCCTTGTACATATTCAGGTGTTTTACCTGGAAAGGGTGGGAACAGTTCAGCAGCAGCTGGCCTGGGGCTCAGCTCACGTTTACTCACAGATGCCTCGGCACGGTCCCCCAGCTTTGCAATGAGGACGCTCCTTGCGTGGGGGCTGGGTTGCTGGCTGTATGGGAGATGGTTCCCCACCTCTGACCAATTTCAGAATTGTTTACCGCTGGAGCAAGTGCCGTGATAGGGTTTTCCTCTGTATAACTCGTGGGTTCAATTTTTTTTTCTTTTTTGGTTCAAGTTAGATTTTATTCCTCTTTTATGTATTTATAAATATAAGCATGGAAATAATTCATTCCTATAAATACATCTGTGTGACGGGAAGAATTTTTTCTGTTTTATTTTTAAATTTGATTTTTTAAAATTTTGAAATTTAATTTTATTTATGTTTTTATACAGCACGTTATTATTAGTTATGTATTTTATGCATATACATGTATACAGGTCAATCCCAATCTCCCAACTCATCCCACCACCACCACCCCATGGATTCCCACACTTGGTGTCCATACGTTTGTTCTCTACATCTGTGTCTCTATTTCTTCCCTGCAAACCAGTTCATCTGTACCATTTTTAGGCTCCACATATATGCATTAATATACAATATTTGTTTTCCTCTTTCTGACTTACTTCATTCTGTATGACAGCCTCTCGATCCATCGATGTCTCTACAAATGACCCAGTTTCATTCCTTTTTATGGCCGAGTCATATTCCATTTTATATATGTACCACATCTTTATCCATTCATCTGTCTGTGGGCATTTAGGTTGCTTCCATTACCTGGCTATTGTAAATAGTGCTGCAACGAACATTGTGGTGAATGTGCCTTTTTGAAATACGGTTTTCTCTGGGTATATGCCCAGAAGTGGGATTGCTGGATCAGATGGTAATTCTATTTCTCGTTTTTTTAAGGAAACTCCATACTGTTCTCCATAGAGACTGTATCAATTTACATTCCCACCAATAGTGGAAGAGGGCTCCTTTTGTCCACACCCTCCCCAGAATTGGTTGTTTGTAGATTTTCTGATGATGCCGATTCTAACAGGTGTGAGGTGAAACCTCATTGTAGTTTTGATTTGCATTTCTCTAATAATTAGTGCTGTTGAGCAGCTTTTCATGTGTGTCTTGGCCATCTCTGTGTCTCCTTTGAAGAAACGTCTCTTTAGATCTTCTGCCCATTTTTTTTTGGGTTGTTTGTTTTTTTAATATTAACCTGCATGAGCTGTTTATATATATTGGAGATTAAACCTGTGTCCATTGATTCGTTTGCAACGATTTTCACCCATCCTGAGGGATGCCATTTTCCATTCCCGTTTTTTTTAACAAAAAAGGAAAGAAAGGAAAAGAAGCAGAACACTAATGTGCGTAAAATATGCCTTTTGAAACGGTCGTTTTGAAATATGGACGTCCTTTGAATTTTTTGGTCGATATGTGACCCCAGGATTTGTTTTCAGGGCAGGTGTCATTTACAGGCCTGCAATGATTTTGAATATCAACTGACCATTAGCGTTGGGATTAAAGCTGCTGTTGTGTGAAACGGCCACAAGGTGGCAGCAGTTTACCCTTACCAAATCTGGTTACTAGGGCAAGAGAGCCTCAGTGGAAGTGGTGTTCTAGATTGGAGTTTAGAATGGAATGTACCAGGAGAAAGCCCCTCACGTTTGTCTCACTACTTCTTGTTCGTGTTTTTAATTTAAGTTTTTATTTTTTATTACAGCAAGTTTGATTACAATGTTTGGCTTGTTGTAGGTGCGGAAGATGTGGTTCTTTTACACATATACAGATGACTGTTCTTCTTGGGATCCTTTTCCCATGTACGTTATGACAGAATGTTGAGTAGTCCTCTCTTGGTATTCTGTAGGTCTTTGGTGATTATATATGTCACCTGTGTTTGTATATGTCTGTTAACCCCGATATCGTAATGAAACCAATCCTCACACCTTTCCATTGGTGAACCATAAGTTTGTTTAATGAATCTGTGATTGCCCTTCTCCGTGGAAATATCTGCCCTGGTATCCATTTTTAGGTAACACCTATAAGTGATATGATATGATATGTGTCTTTCACTTTCTGACTTACTACAAGTCACGTGATTACTTCTAGACTCATCTACGGTGCTGCAAATGGCATTGTGTCCTTTTTTCCCTTGGCTTCTCTTCTGCCTTAGCGGGGTCCATTTTCAACAATGTGATTCCCTGAGGGTTGTGGATTAGCTGACCTGGGCAGCCTTACCCTGCCGGCCCGCCCTCCCCAGGTGTGCCTCGTTGAGGTCAATATAAACAGCGCTCCAGGCAGCAATAGCCCCTGAAGCTGTGCCTGACTCCATATTCTCTGCCCCGTCAGCAGTCTCGGGGCTGTGCTGGTGGGAGGGAGTGAGGGGCCACAGCTTTGTGGGTGGCCCGGTGTGAGTGGGGTTCTGCTGGCCTTTCTGCAGGAGTTGCCAGGCTGCCGCCTGTAACGAAGAGGATGTGTCACCCATACCTTCCGCTGGAATTTCTCTCCGGACAGAGGTGAGGAAGGAAAAAAGCAGTGGGGGCCGGGACAGGAGGGGTATCTCAGGCAGGGCAATGGAAAGCTTCTGGAAGAGCGCCAGGGTCCAGGACCACGCTGGCTGGCCTGCAGGCACCAAGTTGGCCTGCGTGCTGTCGCTGGTGTGGCTCCACGGTCCTTCCTCTAGGCTTTCAAGCCCTTGTACATATTCAGGTGTTTTACCTGGAAAGGGTGGGAACAGTTCAGCAGCAGCTGGCCTGGGGCTCAGCTCACGTTTACTCACAGATGCCTCGGCACGGTCCCCCAGCTTTGCAATGAGGACGCTCCTTGCGTGGGGGGTGGGTTGCTGGCTGTATGGGAGATGGTTCCCCACCTCTGACCAATTTCAGAATTGTTTACCGCTGGAGCAAGTGCCGTGATAGGGTTTTCCTCTGTATAACTCGTGGGTTCAATTTTTTTTTCTTTTTTGGTTCAAGTTAGATTTTATTCCTCTTTTATGTATTTATAAATATAAGCATGGAAATAATTCATTCCTATAAATACATCTGTGTGACGGGAAGAATTTTTTCGTTTTATTTTTAAATTTGATTTTTTAAAATTTTGAAATTTAATTTTATTTATGTTTTTATACAGCACGTTATTATTAGTTATGTATTTTATGCATATACATGTATACAGGTCAATCCCAATCTCCCAACTCATCCCACCACCACCACCCCATGGATTCCCACACTTGGTGTCCATACGTTTGTTCTCTACCTCTGTGTCTCTATTTCTTCCCTGCAAACCAGTTCATCTGTACCATTTTTAGGCTCCACATATATGCATTAATATACAATATTTGTTTTCCTCTTTCTGACTTACTTCATTCTGTATGACAGTCTCTCGATCCATCGATGTCTCTACAAATGACCCAGTTTCATTCCTTTTTATGGCCGAGTCATATTCCATTTTATATATGTACCACATCTTTATCCATTCATCTGTCTGTGGGCATTTAGGTTGCTTCCATTACCTGGCTATTGTAAATAGTGCTGCAACGAACATTGTGGTGAATGTGCCTTTTTGAAATACGGTTTTCTCTGGGTATATGCCCAGAAGTGGGATTGCTGGATCAGATGGTAATTCTATTTCTCGTTTTTTTAAGGAAACTCCATACTGTTCTCCATAGTGACTGTATCAATTTACATTCCCACCAATAGTGGAAGAGGGCTCCTTTTGTCCACACCCTCCCCAGAATTGGTTGTTTGTAGATTTTCTGATGATGCCGATTCTAACAAGTGTGAGGTGATACCTCATTGTAGTTTTGATTTGCATTTCTCTAATAATTAGTGCTGTTGAGCAGCTTTTCATGTGCGTCTTGGCCATCTCTGTGTCTCCTTTGAAGAAACGTCTCTTTAGATCTTCTGCCCATTTTTTTGGGGGTTGTTTGTTTTTTTAATATTAAGCTGCATGAGCTGTTTATATATATTGGAGATTAAACCTGTGTCCATTGATTCGTTTGCAACGATTTTCACCCATCCTGAGGGATGCCTTTTTCCATTCCCGTTTTTTTTAACAAAAAAGGAAAGAAAGGAAAAGAAGCAGAACACTAATGTGCGTAAAATATGCCTTTTGAAACGGTCGTTTTGAAATATGGACGTCCTTTGAATTTTTTGGTCGATATGTGACCCCAGGATTTGTTTTCAGGGCAGGTGTCATTTACAAGCCTGCAATGATTTTGAATATCAACTGACCATTAGCGTTGGGATTAAAGCTGCTGTTGTGTGAAACGGCCACAAGGTGGCAGCAGTTCACCCTTACCAAATCTGGTTACTAGGGCAAGAGAGCCTCAGTGGAAGTGGTGTTCTAGATTGGAGTTTAGAATGGAATGTACCAGGAGAAAGCCCCTCACGTTTGTCTCACTACTTCTTGTTCGTGTTTTTAATTTAAGTTTTTATTTTTTATTACAGCAAGTTTGATTACAATGTTTGGCTTGTTGTAGGTGCGGAAGATGTGGTTCTTTTACACATATACAGATGACTGTTCTTCTTGGGATCCTTTTCCCATGTACGTTATGACAGAATGTTGAGTAGTCCTCTCTTGGTATTCTGTAGGTCTTTGGTGATTATATATGTCACCTGTGTTTGTATATGTCTGTTAACCCCGATATCGTAATGAAACCAATCCTCACACCTTTCCATTGGTGAACCATAAGTTTGTTTAATGAATCTGTGATTGCCCTTCTCCGTGGAAATATCTGCCCTGGTATCCATTTTTAGGTAACACCTATAAGTGATATGATATGATATGTGTCTTTCACTTTCTGACTTACTACAAGTCACGTGATTACTTCTAGACTCATCTACGGTGCTGCAAATGGCATTGTGTCCTTTTTTCCCTTGGCTTCTCTTCTGCCTTAGCGGGGTCCATTTTCAACAATGTGATTCCCTGAGGGTTGTGGATTAGCTGACCTGGGCAGCCTTACCCTGCCGGCCCGCCCTCCCCAGGTGTGCCTCGTTGAGGTCAATATAAACAGCGCTCCAGGCAGCAATAGCCCCTGAAGCTGTGCCTGACTCCATATTCTCTGCCCCGTCAGCAGTCTCGGGGCTGTGCTGGTGGGAGGGAGTGAGGGGCCACAGCTTTGTGGGTGGCCCGGTGTGAGTGGGGTTCTGCTGGCCTTTCTGCAGGAGTTGCCAGGCTGCCGCCTGTAACGAAGAGGATGTGTCACCCATACCTTCCGCTGGAATTTCTCTCCGGACAGAGGTGAGGAAGGAAAAAAGCAGTGGGGGCCGGGACAGGAGGGGTATCTCAGGCAGGGCAATGGAAAGCTTCTGGAAGAGCGCCAGGGTCCAGGACCACGCTGGCTGGCCTGCAGGCACCAAGTTGGCCTGCGTGCTGTCGCTGGTGTGGCTCCACGGTCCTTCCTCTAGGCTTTCAAGCCCTTGTACATATTCAGGTGTTTTACCTGGAAAGGGTGGGAACAGTTCAGCAGCAGCTGGCCTGGGGCTCAGCTCACGTTTACTCACAGATGCCTCGGCACGGTCCCCCAGCTTTGCAATGAGGACGCTCCTTGCGTGGGGGGTGGGTTGCTGGCTGTATGGGAGATGGTTCCCCACCTCTGACCAATTTCAGAATTGTTTACCGCTGGAGCAAGTGCCGTGATAGGGTTTTCCTCTGTATAACTCGTGGGTTCAATTTTTTTTTTCTTTTTTGGTTCAAGTTAGATTTTATTCCTCTTTTATGTATTTATAAATATAAGCATGGAAATAATTCATTCCTATAAATACATCTGTGTGACGGGAAGAATTTTTTCTGTTTTATTTTGAAATTTGATTTTTTAAAATTTTGAAATTTAATTTTATTTATGTTTTTATACAGCACGTTATTATTAGTTATGTATTTTATGCATATACATGTATACAGGTCAATCCCAATCTCCCAACTCATCCCACCACCACCACCCCATGGATTCCCACACTTGGTGTCCATACGTTTGTTCTCTACCTCTGTGTCTCTATTTCTTCCCTGCAAACCAGTTCATCTGTACCATTTTTAGGCTCCACATATATGCATTAATATACAATATTTGTTTTCCTCTTTCTGACTTACTTCATTCTGTATGACAGCCTCTCGATCCATCGATGTCTCTACAAATGACCCAGTTTCATTCCTTTTTATGGCCGAGTCATATTCCATTTTATATATGTACCACATCTTTATCCATTCATCTGTCTGTGGGCATTTAGGTTGCTTCCATTACCTGGCTATTGTAAATAGTGCTGCAACGAACATTGTGGTGAATGTGCCTTTTTGAAATACGGTTTTCTCTGGGTATATGCCCAGAAGTGGGATTGCTGGATCAGATGGTAATTCTATTTCTCGTTTTTTTAAGGAAACTCCATACTGTTCTCCATAGTGACTGTATCAATTTACATTCCCACCAATAGTGGAAGAGGGCTCCTTTTGTCCACACCCTCCCCAGAATTGGTTGTTTGTAGATTTTCTGATGATGCCGATTCTAACAGGTGTGAGGTGATACCTCATTGTAGTTTTGATTTGCATTTCTCTAATAATTAGTGCTGTTGAGCAGCTTTTCATGTGCGTCTTGGCCATCTCTGTGTCTCCTTTGAAGAAACGTCTCTTTAGATCTTCTGCCCATTTTTTTTGGGTTGTTTGTTTTTTTAATATTAAGCTGCATGAGCTGTTTATATATATTGGAGATTAAACCTGTGTCCATTGATTCGTTTGCAACGATTTTCACCCATCCTGAGGGATGCCTTTTTCCATTCCCGTTTTTTTTAACAAAAAAGGAAAGAAAGGAAAAGAAGCAGAACACTAATGTGCGTAAAATATGCCTTTTGAAACGGTCGTTTTGAAATATGGACGTCCTTTGAATTTTTTGGTCGATATGTGACCCCAGGATTTGTTTTCAGGGCAGGTGTCATTTACAGGCCTGCAATGATTTTGAATATCAACTGACCATTAGCGTTGGGATTAAAGCTGCTGTTGTGTGAAACGGCCACAAGGTGGCAGCAGTTCACCCTTACCAAATCTGGTTACTAGGGCAAGAGAGCCTCAGTGGAAGTGGTGTTCTAGATTGGAGTTTAGAATGGAATGTACCAGGAGAAAGCCCCTCACGTTTGTCTCACTACTTCTTGTTCGTGTTTTTAATTTAAGTTTTTATTTTTTATTACAGCAAGTTTGATTACAATGTTTGGCTTGTTGTAGGTGCGGAAGATGTGGTTCTTTTACACATATACAGATGACTGTTCTTCTTGGGATCCTTTTCCCATGTACGTTATGACAGAATGTTGAGTAGTCCTCTCTTGGTATTCTGTAGGTCTTTGGTGATTATATATGTCACCTGTGTTTGTATATGTCTGTTAACCCCGATATCGTAATGAAACCAATCCTCACACCTTTCCATTGGTGAACGATAAGTTTGTTTAATGAATCTGTGATTGCCCTTCTCCGTGGAAATATCTGCCCTGGTATCCATTTTTAGGTAACACCTATAAGTGATATGATATGATATGTGTCTTTCACTTTCTGACTTACTACAAGTCACGTGATTACTTCTAGACTCATCTACGGTGCTGCAAATGGCATTGTGTCCTTTTTTCCCTTGGCTTCTCTTCTGCCTTAGCGGGGTCCATTTTCAACAATGTGATTCCCTGAGGGTTGTGGATTAGCTGACCTGGGCAGCCTTACCCTGCCGGCCCGCCCTCCCCAGGTGTGCCTCATTGAGGTCAATATAAACAGCGCTCCAGGCAGCAATAGCCCCTGAAGCTGTGCCTGACTCCATATTCTCTGCCCCGTCAGCAGTCTCGGGGCTGTGCTGGTGGGAGGGAGTGAGGGGCCACAGCTTTGTGGGTGGCCCGGTGTGAGTGGGGTTCTGCTGGCCTTTCTGCAGGAGTTGCCAGGCTGCCGCCTGTAACGAAGAGGATGTGTCACCCATACCTTCCGCTGGAATTTCTCTCCGGACAGAGGTGAGGAAGGAAAAAAGCAGTGGGGGCCGGCACAGGAGGGGTATCTCAGGCAGGGCAATGGAAAGCTTCTGGAAGAGCGCCAGGGTCCAGGACCACGCTGGCTGGCCTGCAGGCACCAAGTTGGCCTGCGTGCTGTCGCTGGTGTGGCTCCACGGTCCTTCCTCTAGGCTTTCAAGCCCTTGTACATATTCAGGTGTTTTACCTGGAAAGGGTGGGAACAGTTCAGCAGCAGCTGGCCTGGGGCACAGCTCACGTTTACTCACAGATGCCTCGGCACGGTCCCCCAGCTTTGCAATGAGGACGCTCCTTGCGTGGGGGGTGGGTTGCTGGCTGTATGGGAGATGGTTCCCCACCTCTGACCAATTTCAGAATTGTTTACCGCTGGAGCAAGTGCCGTGATAGGGTTTTCCTCTGTATAACTCGTGGGTTCAATTTTTTTTTCTTTTTTGGTTCAAGTTAGATTTTATTCCTCTTTTATGTATTTATAAATATAAGCATGGAAATAATTCATTCCTATAAATACATCTGTGTGACGGGAAGAATTTTTTCTGTTTTATTTTGAAATTTTATTTTTTAAAATTTTGAAATTTAATTTTATTTATGTTTTTATACAGCACGTTATTATTAGTTATGTATTTTATGCATATACATGTATACAGGTCAATCCCAATCTCCCAACTCATCCCACCACCACCACCCCATGGATTCCCACACTTGGTGTCCATACGTTTGTTCTCTACCTCTGTGTCTCTATTTCTTCCCTGCAAACCAGTTCATCTTTACCATTTTTAGGCTCCACATATATGCATTAATATACAATATTTGTTTTCCTCTTTCTGACTTACTTCATTCTGTATGACAGTCTCTCGATCCATCGATGTCTCTACAAATGACCCAGTTTCATTCCTTTTTATGGCCGAGTCATATTCCATTTTATATATGTACCACATCTTTATCCATTCATCTGTCTGTGGGCATTTAGGTTGCTTCCATTACCTGGCTATTGTAAATAGTGCTGCAACGAACATTGTGGTGAATGTGCCTTTTTGAAATACGGTTTTCTCTGGGTATATGCCCAGAAGTGGGATTGCTGGATCAGATGGTAATTCTATTTCTCGTTTTTTTAAGGAAACTCCATACTGTTCTCCATAGTGACTGTATCAATTTACATTCCCACCAATAGTGGAAGAGGGCTCCTTTTGTCCACACCCTCCCCAGAATTGGTTGTTTGTAGATTTTCTGATGATGCCGATTCTAACAGGTGTGAGGTGATACCTCATTGTAGTTTTGATTTGCATTTCTCTAATAATTAGTGCTGTTGAGCAGCTTTTCATGTGCGTCTTGGCCATCTCTGTGTCTCCTTTGAAGAAACGTCTCTTTAGATCTTCTGCCCATTTTTTTTGGGTTGTTTGTTTTTTTAATATTAAGCTGCATGAGCTGTTTATATATATTGGAGATTAAACCTGTGTCCATTGATTCGTTTGCAACGATTTTCACCCATCCTGAGGGATGCCTTTTTCCATTCCCGTTTTTTTTAACAAAAAAGGAAAGAAAGGAAAAGAAGCAGAACACTAATGTGCGTAAAATATGCCTTTTGAAACGGTCGTTTTGAAATATGGACGTCCTTTGAATTTTTTGGTCGATATGTGACCCCAGGATTTGTTTTCAGGGCAGGTGTCATTTACAGGCCTGCAATGATTTTGAATATCAACTGACCATTAGCGTTGGGATTAAAGCTGCTGTTGTGTGAAACGGCCACAAGGTGGCAGCAGTTCACCCTTACCAAATCTGGTTACTAGGGCAAGAGAGCCTCAGTGGAAGTGGTGTTCTAGATTGGAGTTTAGAATGGAATGTACCAGGAGAAAGCCCCTCACGTTTGTCTCACTTCTTCTTGTTCGTGTTTTTAATTTAAGTTTTTATTTTTTATTACAACAAGTTTGATTACAATGTTTGGCTTGTTGTAGGTGTGGAAGATGTGGTTCTTTTACACATATACAGATGACTGTTCTTCTTGGGATCCTTTTCCCATGTACGTTATGACAGAATGTTGAGTAGTCCTCTCTTGGTATTCTGTAGGTCTTTGGTGATTATATATGTCACCTGTGTTTGTATATGTCTGTTAACCCCGATATCGTAATGAAACCAATCCTCACACCTTTCCATTGGTGAACCATAAGTTTGTTTAATGAATCTGTGATTGCCCTTCTCCGTGGAAATATCTGCCCTGGTATCCATTTTTAGGTAACACCTATAAGTGATATGATATGATATGTGTCTTTCACTTTCTGACTTACTACAAGTCACGTGATTACTTCTAGACTCATCTACGGTGCTGCAAATGGCATTGTGTCCTTTTTTCCCTTGGCTTCTCTTCTGCCTTAGCGGGGTCCATTTTCAACAATGTGATTCCCTGAGGGTTGTGGATTAGCTGACCTGGGCAGCCTTACCCTGCCGGCCCGCCCTCCCCAGGTGTGCCTCGTTGAGGTCAATATAAACAGCGCTCCAGGCAGCAATAGCCCCTGAAGCTGTGCCTGACTCCATATTCTCTGCCCCGTCAGCAGTCTCGGGGCTGTGCTGGTGGGAGGGAGTGAGGGGCCACAGCTTTGTGGGTGGCCCGGTGTGAGTGGGGTTCTGCTGGCCTTTCTGCAGGAGTTGCCAGGCTGCCGCCTGTAAAGAAGAGGATGTGTCACCCATACCTTCCGCTGGAATTTCTCTCCGGACAGAGGTGAGGAAGGAAAAAAGCAGTGGGGGCCGGGACAGGAGGGGTATCTCAGGCAGGGCAATGGAAAGCTTCTGGAAGAGCGCCAGGGTCCAGGACCACGCTGGCTGGCCTGCAGGCACCAAGTTGGCCTGCGTGCTGTCGCTGGTGTGGCTCCACGGTCCTTCCTCTAGGCTTTCAAGCCCTTGTACATATTCAGGTGTTTTACCTGGAAAGGGTGGGAACAGTTCAGCAGCAGCTGGCCTGGGGCTCAGCTCACGTTTACTCACAGATGCCTCGGCACGGTCCCCCAGCTTTGCAATGAGGACGCTCCTTGCGTGGGGGGTGGGTTGCTGGCTGTATGGGAGATGGTTCCCCACCTCTGACCAATTTCAGAATTGTTTACCGCTGGAGCAAGTGCCGTGATAGGGTTTTCCTCTGTATAACTCGTGGGTTCAATTTTTTTTTTCTTTTTTGGTTCAAGTTAGATTTTATTCCTCTTTTATGTATTTATAAATATAAGCATGGAAATAATTCATTCCTATAAATACATCTGTGTGACGGGAAGAATTTTTTCTGTTTTATTTTGAAATTTGATTTTTTAAAATTTTGAAATTTAATTTTATTTATGTTTTTATACAGCACGTTATTATTAGTTATGTATTTTATGCATATACATGTATACAGGTCAATCCCAATCTCCCAACTCATCCCACCACCACCACCCCATGGATTCCCACACTTGGTGTCCATACGTTTGTTCTCTACCTCTGTGTCTCTATTTCTTCCCTGCAAACCAGTTCATCTGTACCATTTTTAGGCTCCACATATATGCATTAATATACAATATTTGTTTTCCTCTTTCTGACTTACTTCATTCTGTATGACAGCCTCTCGATCCATCGATGTCTCTACAAATGACCCAGTTTCATTCCTTTTTATGGCCGAGTCATATTCCATTTTATATATGTACCACATCTTTATCCATTCATCTGTCTGTGGGCATTTGGGTTGCTTCCATTACCTGGCTATTGTAAATAGTGCTGCAACGAACATTGTGGTGAATGTGCCTTTTTGAAATACGGTTTTCTCTGGGTATATGCCCAGAAGTGGGATTGCTGGATCAGATGGTAATTCTATTTCTCGTTTTTTTAAGGAAACTCCATACTGTTCTCCATAGTGACTGTATCAATTTACATTCCCACCAATAGTGGAAGAGGGCTCCTTTTGTCCACACCCTCCCCAGAATTGGTTGTTTGTAGATTTTCTGATGATGCCGATTCTAACAGGTGTGAGGTGATACCTCATTGTAGTTTTGATTTGCATTTCTCTAATAATTAGTGCTGTTGAGCAGCTTTTCATGTGCGTCTTGGCCATCTCTGTGTCTCCTTTGAAGAAACGTCTCTTTAGATCTTCTGCCCATTTTTTTTGGGTTGTTTGTTTTTTTAATATTAAGCTGCATGAGCTGTTTATATATATTGGAGATTAAACCTGTGTCCATTGATTCGTTTGCAACGATTTTCACCCATCCTGAGGGATGCCTTTTTCCATTCCCGTTTTTTTTAACAAAAAAGGAAAGAAAGGAAAAGAAGCAGAACACTAATGTGCGTAAAATATGCCTTTTGAAACGGTCGTTTTGAAATATGGACG
This sequence comes from Mesoplodon mirus, assembly GCF_964341445.2. Taxonomy (NCBI): domain Eukaryota; kingdom Metazoa; phylum Chordata; class Mammalia; order Artiodactyla; family Ziphiidae; genus Mesoplodon; species Mesoplodon mirus. Next base: position 93,156,545 of record NC_138989.1, read on the forward strand.
TCCTTTGAATTTTTTGGTCGATATGTGACCCCAGGATTTGTTTTCAGGGCAGGTGTCATTTACAGGCCTGCAATGATTTTGAATATCAACTGACCATTAGCGTTGGGATTAAAGCTGCTGTTGTGTGAAACGGCCACAAGGTGGCAGCAGTTCACCCTTACCAAATCTGGTTACTAGGGCAAGAGAGCCTCAGTGGAAGTGGTGTTCTAGATTGGAGTTTAGAATGGAATGTACCAGGAGAAAGCCCCTCACGTTTGTCTCACTACTTCTTGTTCGTGTTTTTAATTTAAGTTTTTATTTTTTATTACAGCAAGTTTGATTACAATGTTTGGCTTGTTGTAGGTGTGGAAGATGTGGTTCTTTTACACATATACAGATGACTGTTCTTCTTGGGATCCTTTTCCCATGTACGTTATGACAGAATGTTGAGTAGTCCTCTCTTGGTATTCTGTAGGTCTTTGGTGATTATATATGTCACCTGTGTTTGTATATGTCTGTTAACCCCGATATCGTAATGAAACCAATCCTCACACCTTTCCATTGGTGAACCATAAGTTTGTTTAATGAATCTGTGATTGCCCTTCTCCGTGGAAATATCTGCCCTGGTATCCATTTTTAGGTAACACCTATAAGTGATATGATATGATATGTGTCTTTCACTTTCTGACTTACTACAAGTCACGTGATTACTTCTAGACTCATCTACGGTGCTGCAAATGGCATTGTGTCCTTTTTTCCCTTGGCTTCTCTTCTGCCTTAGCGGGGTCCATTTTCAACAATGTGATTCCCTGAGGGTTGTGGATTAGCTGACCTGGGCAGCCTTACCCTGCCGGCCCGCCCTCCCCAGGTGTGCCTCGTTGAGGTCAATATAAACAGCGCTCCAGGCAGCAATAGCCCCTGAAGCTGTGCCTGACTCCATATTCTCTGCCCCGTCAGCAGTCTCGGGGCTGTGCTGGTGGGAGGGAGTGAGGGGCCACAGCTTTGTGGGTGGCCCGGTGTGAGTGGGGTTCTGCTGGCCTTTCTGCAGGAGTTGCCAGGCTGCCGCCTGTAACGAAGAGGATGTGTCACCCATACCTTCCGCTGGAATTTCTCTCCGGACAGAGGTGAGGAAGGAAAAAAGCAGTGGGGGCCGGGACAGGAGGGGTATCTCAGGCAGGGCAATGGAAAGCTTCTGGAAGAGCGCCAGGGTCCAGGACCACGCTGGCTGGCCTGCAGGCACCAAGTTGGCCTGCGTGCTGTCGCTGGTGTGGCTCCACGGTCCTTCCTCTAGGCTTTCAAGCCCTTGTACATATTCAGGTGTTTTACCTGGAAAGGGTGGGAACAGTTCAGCAGCAGCTGGCCTGGGGCTCAGCTCACGTTTACTCACAGATGCCTCGGCACGGTCCCCCAGCTTTGCAATGAGGACGCTCCTTGCGTGGGGGGTGGGTTGCTGGCTGTATGGGAGATGGTTCCCCACCTCTGACCAATTCCAGAATTGTTTACCGCTGGAGCAAGTGCCGTGATAGGGTTTTCCTCTGTATAACTCGTGGGTTCAATTTTTTTTTTCTTTTTTGGTTCAAGTTAGATTTTATTCCTCTTTTATGTATTTATAAATATAAGCATGGAAATAATTCATTCCTATAAATACATCTGTGTGACGGGAAGAATTTTTTCTGTTTTATTTTTAAATTTTATTTTTTAAAATTTTGAAATTTAATTTTATTTATGTTTTTATACAGCACGTTATTATTAGTTATGTATTTTATGCATATACATGTATACAGGTCAATCCCAATCTCCCAACTCATCCCACCACCACCACCCCATGGATTCCCACACTTGGTGTCCATACGTTTGTTCTCTACCTCTGTGTCTCTATTTCTTCCCTGCAAACCAGTTCATCTGTACCATTTTTAGGCTCCACATATATGCATTAATATACAATATTTGTTTTCCTCTTTCTGACTTACTTCATTCTGTATGACAGCCTCTCGATCCATCGATGTCTCTACAAATGACCCAGTTTCATTCCTTTTTATGGCCGAGTCATATTCCATTTTATATATGTACCACATCTTTATCCATTCATCTGTCTGTGGGCATTTAGGTTGCTTCCATTACCTGGGTATTGTAAATAGTGCTGCAACGAACATTGTGGTGAATGTGCCTTTTTGAAATACGGTTTTCTCTGGGTATATGCCCAGAAGTGGGATTGCTGGATCAGATGGTAATTCTATTTCTCGTTTTTTTAAGGAAACTCCATACTGTTCTCCATAGTGACTGTATCAATTTACATTCCCACCAATAGTGGAAGAGGGCTCCTTTTGTCCACACCCTCCCCAGAATTGGTTGTTTGTAGATTTTCTGATGATGCCGATTCTAACAGGTGTGAGGTGAAACCTCATTGTAGTTTTGATTTGCATTTCTCTAATAATTAGTGCTGTTGAGCAGCTTTTCATGTGCGTCTTGGCCATCTCTGTGTCTCCTTTGAAGAAACGTCTCTTTAGATCTTCTGCCCATTTTTTTTGGGTTGTTTGTTTTTTTAATATTAAGCTGCATGAGCTGTTTATATATATTGGAGATTAAACCTGTGTCCATTGATTCGTTTGCAACGATTTTCACCCATCCTGAGGGATGCCTTTTTCCATTCCCGTTTTTTTTAACAAAAAAGGAAAGAAAGGAAAAGAAGCAGAACACTAATGTGCGTAAAATATGCCTTTTGAAACGGTCGTTTTGAAATATGGACGTCCTTTGAATTTTTTGGTCGATATGTGACCCCAGGATTTGTTTTCAGGGCAGGTGTCATTTACAGGCCTGCAATGATTTTGAATATCAACTGACCATTAGCGTTGGGATTAAAGCTGCTGTTGTGTGAAACGGCCACAAGGTGGCAGCAGTTCACCCTTACCAAATCTGGTTACTAGGGCAAGAGAGCCTCAGTGGAAGTGGTGTTCTAGATTGGAGTTTAGAATGGAATGTACCAGGAGAAAGCCCCTCACGTTTGTCTCACTACTTCTTGTTCGTGTTTTTAATTTAAGTTTTTATTTTTTATTACAGCAAGTTTGATTACAATGTTTGGCTTGTTGTAGGTGTGGAAGATGTGGTTCTTTTACACATATACAGATGACTGTTCTTCTTGGGATCCTTTTCCCATGTACGTTATGACAGAATGTTGAGTAGTCCTCTCTTGGTATTCTGTAGGTCTTTGGTGATTATATATGTCACCTGTGTTTGTATATGTCTGTTAACCCCGATATCGTAATGAAACCAATCCTCACACCTTTCCATTGGTGAACCATAAGTTTGTTTAATGAATCTGTGATTGCCCTTCTCCGTGGAAATATCTGCCCTGGTATCCATTTTTAGGTAACACCTATAAGTGATATGATATGATATGTGTCTTTCACTTTCTGACTTACTACAAGTCACGTGATTACTTCTAGACTCATCTACGGTGCTGCAAATGGCATTGTGTCCTTTTTTCCCTTGGCTTCTCTTCTGCCTTAGCGGGGTCCATTTTCAACAATGTGATTCCCTGAGGGTTGTGGATTAGCTGACCTGGGCAGCCTTACCCTGCCGGCCCGCCCTCCCCAGGTGTGCCTCGTTGAGGTCAATATAAACAGCGCTCCAGGCAGCAATAGCCCCTGAAGCTGTGCCTGACTCCATATTCTCTGCCCCGTCAGCAGTCTCGGGGCTGTGCTGGTGGGAGGGAGTGAGGGGCCACAGCTTTGTGGGTGGCCCGGTGTGAGTGGGGTTCTGCTGGCCTTTCTGCAGGAGTTGCCAGGCTGCCGCCTGTAACGAAGAGGATGTGTCACCCATACCTTCCGCTGGAATTTCTCTCCGGACAGAGGTGAGGAAGGAAAAAAGCAGTGGGGGCCGGGACAGGAGGGGTATCTCAGGCAGGGCAATGGAAAGCTTCTGGAAGAGCGCCAGGGTCCAGGACCACGCTGGCTGGCCTGCAGGCACCAAGTTGGCCTGCGTGCTGTCGCTGGTGTGGCTCCACGGTCCTTCCTCTAGGCTTTCAAGCCCTTGTACATATTCAGGTGTTTTACCTGGAAAGGGTGGGAACAGTTCAGCAGCAGCTGGCCTGGGGCTCAGCTCACGTTTACTCACAGATGCCTCGGCACGGTCCCCCAGCTTTGCAATGAGGACGCTCCTTGCGTGGGGGGTGGGTTGCTGGCTGTATGGGAGATGGTTCCCCACCTCTGACCAATTTCAGAATTGTTTACCGCTGGAGCAAGTGCCGTGATAGGGTTTTCCTCTGTATAACTCGTGGGTTCAATTTTTTTTTCTTTTTTGGTTCAAGTTAGATTTTATTCCTCTTTTATGTATTTATAAATATAAGCATGGAAATAATTCATTCCTATAAATACATCTGTGTGACGGGAAGAATTTTTTCTGTTTTATTTTTAAATTTGATTTTTTAAAATTTTGAAATTTAATTTTATTTATGTTTTTATACAGCACGTTATTATTAGTTATGTATTTTATGCATATACATGTATACAGGTCAATCCCAATCTCCCAACTCATCCCACCACCACCACCCCATGGATTCCCACACTTGGTGTCCATACGTTTGTTCTCTACCTCTGTGTCTCTATTTCTTCCCTGCAAACCAGTTCATCTGTACCATTTTTAGGCTCCACATATATGCATTAATATACAATATTTGTTTTCCTCTTTCTGACTTACTTCATTCTGTATGACAGTCTCTCGATCCATCGATGTCTCTACAAATGACCCAGTTTCATTCCTTTTTATGGCCGAGTCATATTCCATTTTATATATGTACCACATCTTTATCCATTCATCTGTCTGTGGGCATTTAGGTTGCTTCCATTACCTGGCTATTGTAAATAGTGCTGCAACGAACATTGTGGTGAATGTGCCTTTTTGAAATACGGTTTTCTCTGGGTATATGCCCAGAAGTGGGATTGCTGGATCAGATGGTAATTCTATTTCTCGTTTTTTTAAGGAAACTCCATACTGTTCTCCATAGTGACTGTATCAATTTACATTCCCACCAATAGTGGAAGAGGGCTCCTTTTGTCCACACCCTCCCCAGAATTGGTTGTTTGTAGATTTTCTGATGATGCCGATTCTAACAGGTGTGAGGTGATACCTCATTGTAGTTTTGATTTGCATTTCTCTAATAATTAGTGCTGTTGAGCAGCTTTTCATGTGCGTCTTGGCCATCTCTGTGTCTCCTTTGAAGAAACGTCTCTTTAGATCTTCCGCCCATTTTTTTTAAGGTTGTTTGTTTTTTTAATATTAAGCTGCATGAGCTGTTTATATATATTGGAGATTAAACCTGTGTCCATTGATTCGTTTGCAACGATTTTCACCCATCCTGAGGGATGCCTTTTTCCATTCCCTTTTTTTTTAACAAAAAGGAAAGAAAGGAAAAGAAGCAGAACACTAATGTGCGTAAAATATGCCTTTTGAAACGGTCGTTTTGAAATATGGACGTCCTTTGAATTTTTTGGTCGATATGTGACCCCAGGATTTGTTTTCAGGGCAGGTGTCATTTACAAGCCTGCAATGATTTTGAATATCAACTGACCATTAGCGTTGGGATTAAAGCTGCTGTTGTGTGAAACGGCCACAAGGTGGCAGCAGTTCACCCTTACCAAATCTGGTTACTAGGGCAAGAGAGCCTCAGTGGAAGTGGTGTTCTAGATTGGAGTTTAGAATGGAATGTACCAGGAGAAAGCCCCTCACGTTTGTCTCACTACTTCTTGTTCGTGTTTTTAATTTAAGTTTTTATTTTTTATTACAGCAAGTTTGATTACAATGTTTGGCTTGTTGTAGGTGCGGAAGATGTGGTTCTTTTACACATATACAGATGACTGTTCTTCTTGGGATCCTTTTCCCATGTACGTTATGACAGAATGTTGAGTAGTCCTCTCTTGGTATTCTGTAGGTCTTTGGTGATTATATATGTCACCTGTGTTTGTATATGTCTGTTAACCCCGATATCGTAATGAAACCAATCCTCACACCTTTCCATTGGTGAACCATAAGTTTGTTTAATGAATCTGTGATTGCCCTTCTCCGTGGAAATATCTGCCCTGGTATCCATTTTTAGGTAACACCTATAAGTGATATGATATGATATGTGTCTTTCACTTTCTGACTTACTACAAGTCACGTGATTACTTCTAGACTCATCTACGGTGCTGCAAATGGCATTGTGTCCTTTTTTCCCTTGGCTTCTCTTCTGCCTTAGCGGGGTCCATTTTCAACAATGTGATTCCCTGAGGGTTGTGGATTAGCTGACCTGGGCAGCCTTACCCTGCCGGCCCGCCCTCCCCAGGTGTGCCTCATTGAGGTCAATATAAACAGCGCTCCAGGCAGCAATAGCCCCTGAAGCTGTGCCTGACTCCATATTCTCTGCCCCGTCAGCAGTCTCGGGGCTGTGCTGGTGGGAGGGAGTGAGGGGCCACAGCTTTGTGGGTGGCCCGGTGTGAGTGGGGTTCTGCTGGCCTTTCTGCAGGAGTTGCCAGGCTGCCGCCTGTAACGAAGAGGATGTGTCACCCATACCTTCCGCTGGAATTTCTCTCCGGACAGAGGTGAGGAAGGAAAAAAGCAGTGGGGGCCGGCACAGGAGGGGTATCTCAGGCAGGGCAATGGAAAGCTTCTGGAAGAGCGCCAGGGTCCAGGACCACGCTGGCTGGCCTGCAGGCACCAAGTTGGCCTGCGTGCTGTCGCTGGTGTGGCTCCACGGTCCTTCCTCTAGGCTTTCAAGCCCTTGTACATATTCAGGTGTTTTACCTGGAAAGGGTGGGAACAGTTCAGCAGCAGCTGGCCTGGGGCTCAGCTCACGTTTACTCACAGATGCCTCGGCACGGTCCCCCAGCTTTGCAATGAGGACGCTCCTTGCGTGGGGGGTGGGTTGCTGGCTGTATGGGAGATGGTTCCCCACCTCTGACCAATTTCAGAATTGTTTACCGCTGGAGCAAGTGCCGTGATAGGGATTTCCTCTGTATAACTCGTGGGTTCAATTTTTTTATCTTTTTTGGTTCAAGTTAGATTTTATTCCTCTTTTATGTATTTATAAATATAAGCATGGAAATAATTCATTCCTATAAATACATCTGTGTGACGGGAAGAATTTTTTCTGTTTTATTTTTAAATTTTATCTTTTAAAATTTTGAAATTTAATTTTATTTATGTTTTTATACAGCACGTTATTATTAGTTATGTATTTTATGCATATACATGTATACAGGTCAATCCCAATCTCCCAACTCATCCCACCACCACCACCCCATGGATTCCCACACTTGGTGTCCATACGTTTGTTCTCTACCTCTGTGTCTCTATTTCTTCCCTGCAAACCAGTTCATCTGTACCATTTTTAGGCTCCACATATATGCATTAATATACAATATTTGTTTTCCTCTTTCTGACTTACTTCATTCTGTATGACAGTCTCTCGATCCATCGATGTCTCTACAAATGACCCAGTTTCATTCCTTTTTATGGCCGAGTCATATTCCATTTTATATATGTACCACATCTTTATCCATTCATCTGTCTGTGGGCATTTAGGTTGCTTCCATTACCTGGCTATTGTAAATAGTGCTGCAACGAACATTGTGGTGAATGTGCCTTTTTGAAATACGGTTTTCTCTGGGTATATGCCCAGAAGTGGGATTGCTGGATCAGATGGTAATTCTATTTCTCGTTTTTTTAAGGAAACTCCATACTGTTCTCCATAGTGACTGTATCAATTTACATTCCCACCAATAGTGGAAGAGGGCTCCTTTTGTCCACACCCTCCCCAGAATTGGTTGTTTGTAGATTTTCTGATGATGCCGATTCTAACAGGTGTGAGGTGATACCTCATTGTAGTTTTGATTTGCATTTCTCTAATAATTAGTGCTGTTGAGCAGCTTTTCATGTGCGTCTTGGCCATCTCTGTGTCTCCTTTGAAGAAACGTCTCTTTAGAACTTCTGCCCATTTTTTTTTGGGTTGTTTGTTTTTTTTAATATTAAGCTGCATGAGCTGTTTATATATATTGGAGATTAAACCTGTGTCCATTGATTCGTTTGCAACGATTTTCACCCATCCTGAGGGATGCCTTTTTCCATTCCCGTTTTTTTTAACAAAAAAGGAAAGAAAGGAAAAGAAGCAGAACACTAATGTGCGTAAAATATGCCTTTTGAAACGGTCGTTTTGAAATATGGACGTCCTTTGAATTTTTTGGTCGATATGTGACCCCAGGATTTGTTTTCAGGGCAGGTGTCATTTACAGGCCTGCAATGATTTTGAATATCAACTGACCATTAGCGTTGGGATTAAAGCTGCTGTTGTGTGAAACGGCCACAAGGTGGCAGCAGTTCACCCTTACCAAATCTGGTTACTAGGGCAAGAGAGCCTCAGTGGAAGTGGTGTTCTAGACTGGAGTTTAGAATGGAATGTACCAGGAGAAAGCCCCTCACGTTTGTCTCACTACTTCTTGTTCGTGTTTTTAATTTAAGTTTTTATTTTTTATTACAGCAAGTTTGATTACAATGTTTGGCTTGTTGTAGGTGTGGAAGATGTGGTTCTTTTACACATATACAGATGACTGTTCTTCTTGGGATCCTTTTCCCATGTACGTTATGACAGAATGTTGAGTAGTCCTCTCTTGGTATTCTGTAGGTCTTTGGTGATTATATATGTCACCTGTGTTTGTATATGTCTGTTAACCCCGATATCGTAATGAAACCAATCCTCACACCTTTCCATTGGTGAACCATAAGTTTGTTTAATGAATCTGTGATTGCCCTTCTCCGTGGAAATATCTGCCCTGGTATCCATTTTTAGGTAACACCTATAAGTGATATGATATGATATGTGTCTTTCACTTTCTGACTTACTACAAGTCACGTGATTACTTCTAGACTCATCTACGGTGCTGCAAATGGCATTGTGTCCTTTTTTCCCTTGGCTTCTCTTCTGCCTTAGCGGGGTCCATTTTCAACAATGTGATTCCCTGAGGGTTGTGGATTAGCTGACCTGGGCAGCCTTACCCTGCCGGCCCGCCCTCCCCAGGTGTGCCTCGTTGAGGTCAATATAAACAGCGCTCCAGGCAGCAATAGCCCCTGAAGCTGTGCCTGACTCCATATTCTCTGCCCCGTCAGCAGTCTCGGGGCTGTGCTGGTGGGAGGGAGTGAGGGGCCACAGCTTTGTGGGTGGCCCGGTGTGAGTGGGGTTCTGCTGGCCTTTCTGCAGGAGTTGCCAGGCTGCCGCCTGTAACGAAGAGGATGTGTCACCCATACCTTCCGCTGGAATTTCTCTCCGGACAGAGGTGAGGAAGGAAAAAAGCAGTGGGGGCCGGGACAGGAGGGGTATCTCAGGCAGGGCAATGGAAAGCTTCTGGAAGAGCGCCAGGGTCCAGGACCACGCTGGCTGGCCTGCAGGCACCAAGTTGGCCTGCGTGCTGTCGCTGGTGTGGCTCCACGGTCCTTCCTCTAGGCTTTCAAGCCCTTGTACATATTCAGGTGTTTTACCTGGAAAGGGTGGGAACAGTTCAGCAGCAGCTGGCCTGGGGCTCAGCTCACGTTTACTCACAGATGCCTCGGCACGGTCCCCCAGCTTTGCAATGAGGACGCTCCTTGCGTGGGGGGTGGGTTGCTGGCTGTATGGGAGATGGTTCCCCACCTCTGACCAATTTCAGAATTGTTTACCGCTGGAGCAAGTGCCGTGATAGGGTTTTCCTCTGTATAACTCGTGGGTTCAATTTTTTTTTCTTTTTTGGTTCAAGTTAGATTTTATTCCTCTTTTATGTATTTATAAATATAAGCATGGAAATAATTCATTCCTATAAATACATCTGTGTGACGGGAAGAATTTTTTCTGTTTTATTTTTAAATTTGATTTTTTAAAATTTTGAAATTTAATTTTATTTATGTTTTTATACAGCACGTTATTATTAGTTATGTATTTTATGCATATACATGTATACAGGTCAATCCCAATCTCCCAACTCATCCCACCACCACCACCCCATGGATTCCCACACTTGGTGTCCATACGTTTGTTCTCTACCTCTGTGTCTCTATTTCTTCCCTGCAAACCAGTTCATCTGTACCATTTTTAGGCTCCACATATATGCATTAATATACAATATTTGTTTTCCTCTTTCTGACTTACTTCATTCTGTATGACAGTCTCTCGATCCATCGATGTCTCTACAAATGACCCAGTTTCATTCCTTTTTATGGCCGAGTCATATTCCATTTTATATATGTACCACATCTTTATCCATTCATCTGTCTGTGGGCATTTAGGTTGCTTCCATTACCTGGCTATTGTAAATAGTGCTGCAACGAACATTGTGGTGAATGTGCCTTTTTGAAATACGGTTTTCTCTGGGTATATGCCCAGAAGTGGGATTGCTGGATCAGATGGTAATTCTATTTCTCGTTTTTTTAAGGAAACTCCATACTGTTCTCCATAGTGACTGTATCAATTTACATTCCCACCAATAGTGGAAGAGGGCTCCTTTTGTCCACACCCTCCCCAGAATTGGTTGTTTGTAGATTTTCTGATGATGCCGATTCTAACAGGTGTGAGGTGATACCTCATTGTAGTTTTGATTTGCATTTCTCTAATAATTAGTGCTGTTGAGCAGCTTTTCATGTGCGTCTTGGCCATCTCTGTGTCTCCTTTGAAGAAACGTCTCTTTAGATCTTCCGCCCATTTTTTTTAAGGTTGTTTGTTTTTTTAATATTAAGCTGCATGAGCTGTTTATATATATTGGAGATTAAACCTGTGTCCATTGATTCGTTTGCAACGATTTTCACCCATCCTGAGGGATGCCTTTTTCCATTCCCTTTTTTTTTAACAAAAAGGAAAGAAAGGAAAAGAAGCAGAACACTAATGTGCGTAAAATATGCCTTTTGAAACGGTCGTTTTGAAATATGGACGTCCTTTGAATTTTTTGGTCGATATGTGACCCCAGGATTTGTTTTCAGGGCAGGTGTCATTTACAAGCCTGCAATGATTTTGAATATCAACTGACCATTAGCGTTGGGATTAAAGCTGCTGTTGTGTGAAACGGCCACAAGGTGGCAGCAGTTCACCCTTACCAAATCTGGTTACTAGGGCAAGAGAGCCTCAGTGGAAGTGGTGTTCTAGATTGGAGTTTAGAATGGAATGTACCAGGAGAAAGCCCCTCACGTTTGTCTCACTACTTCTTGTTCGTGTTTTTAATTTAAGTTTTTATTTTTTATTACAGCAAGTTTGATTACAATGTTTGGCTTGTTGTAGGTGCGGAAGATGTGGTTCTTTTACACATATACAGATGACTGTTCTTCTTGGGATCCTTTTCCCATGTACGTTATGACAGAATGTTGAGTAGTCCTCTCTTGGTATTCTGTAGGTCTTTGGTGATTATATATGTCACCTGTGTTTGTATATGTCTGTTAACCCCGATATCGTAATGAAACCAATCCTCACACCTTTCCATTGGTGAACCATAAGTTTGTTTAATGAATCTGTGATTGCCCTTCTCCGTGGAAATATCTGCCCTGGTATCCATTTTTAGGTAACACCTATAAGTGATATGATATGATATGTGTCTTTCACTTTCTGACTTACTACAAGTCACGTGATTACTTCTAGACTCATCTACGGTGCTGCAAATGGCATTGTGTCCTTTTTTCCCTTGGCTTCTCTTCTGCCTTAGCGGGGTCCATTTTCAACAATGTGATTCCCTGAGGGTTGTGGATTAGCTGACCTGGGCAGCCTTACCCTGCCGGCCCGCCCTCCCCAGGTGTGCCTCATTGAGGTCAATATAAACAGCGCTCCAGGCAGCAATAGCCCCTGAAGCTGTGCCTGACTCCATATTCTCTGCCCCGTCAGCAGTCTCGGGGCTGTGCTGGTGGGAGGGAGTGAGGGGCCACAGCTTTGTGGGTGGCCCGGTGTGAGTGGGGTTCTGCTGGCCTTTCTGCAGGAGTTGCCAGGCTGCCGCCTGTAACGAAGAGGATGTGTCACCCATACCTTCCGCTGGAATTTCTCTCCGGACAGAGGTGAGGAAGGAAAAAAGCAGTGGGGGCCGGCACAGGAGGGGTATCTCAGGCAGGGCAATGGAAAGCTTCTGGAAGAGCGCCAGGGTCCAGGACCACGCTGGCTGGCCTGCAGGCACCAAGTTGGCCTGCGTGCTGTCGCTGGTGTGGCTCCACGGTCCTTCCTCTAGGCTTTCAAGCCCTTGTACATATTCAGGTGTTTTACCTGGAAAGGGTGGGAACAGTTCAGCAGCAGCTGGCCTGGGGCTCAGCTCACGTTTACTCACAGATGCCTCGGCACGGTCCCCCAGCTTTGCAATGAGGACGCTCCTTGCGTGGGGGGTGGGTTGCTGGCTGTATGGGAGATGGTTCCCCACCTCTGACCAATTTCAGAATTGTTTACCGCTGGAGCAAGTGCCGTGATAGGGATTTCCTCTGTATAACTCGTGGGTTCAATTTTTTTATCTTTTTTGGTTCAAGTTAGATTTTATTCCTCTTTTATGTATTTATAAATATAAGCATGGAAATAATTCATTCCTATAAATACATCTGTGTGACGGGAAGAATTTTTTCTGTTTTATTTTTAAATTTTATCTTTTAAAATTTTGAAATTTAATTTTATTTATGTTTTTATACAGCACGTTATTATTAGTTATGTATTTTATGCATATACATGTATACAGGTCAATCCCAATCTCCCAACTCATCCCACCACCACCACCCCATGGATTCCCACACTTGGTGTCCATACGTTTGTTCTCTACCTCTGTGTCTCTATTTCTTCCCTGCAAACCAGTTCATCTGTACCATTTTTAGGCTCCACATATATGCATTAATATACAATATTTGTTTTCCTCTTTCTGACTTACTTCATTCTGTATGACAGTCTCTCGATCCATCGATGTCTCTACAAATGACCCAGTTTCATTCCTTTTTATGGCCGAGTCATATTCCATTTTATATATGTACCACATCTTTATCCATTCATCTGTCTGTGGGCATTTAGGTTGCTTCCATTACCTGGCTATTGTAAATAGTGCTGCAACGAACATTGTGGTGAATGTGCCTTTTTGAAATACGGTTTTCTCTGGGTATATGCCCAGAAGTGGGATTGCTGGATCAGATGGTAATTCTATTTCTCGTTTTTTTAAGGAAACTCCATACTGTTCTCCATAGTGACTGTATCAATTTACATTCCCACCAATAGTGGAAGAGGGCTCCTTTTGTCCACACCCTCCCCAGAATTGGTTGTTTGTAGATTTTCTGATGATGCCGATTCTAACAGGTGTGAGGTGATACCTCATTGTAGTTTTGATTTGCATTTCTCTAATAATTAGTGCTGTTGAGCAGCTTTTCATGTGCGTCTTGGCCATCTCTGTGTCTCCTTTGAAGAAACGTCTCTTTAGAACTTCTGCCCATTTTTTTTTGGGTTGTTTGTTTTTTTTAATATTAAGCTGCATGAGCTGTTTATATATATTGGAGATTAAACCTGTGTCCATTGATTCGTTTGCAACGATTTTCACCCATCCTGAGGGATGCCTTTTTCCATTCCCGTTTTTTTTAACAAAAAAGGAAAGAAAGGAAAAGAAGCAGAACACTAATGTGCGTAAAATATGCCTTTTGAAACGGTCGTTTTGAAATATGGACGTCCTTTGAATTTTTTGGTCGATATGTGACCCCAGGATTTGTTTTCAGGGCAGGTGTCATTTACAGGCCTGCAATGATTTTGAATATCAACTGACCATTAGCGTTGGGATTAAAGCTGCTGTTGTGTGAAACGGCCACAAGGTGGCAGCAGTTCACCCTTACCAAATCTGGTTACTAGGGCAAGAGAGCCTCAGTGGAAGTGGTGTTCTAGACTGGAGTTTAGAATGGAATGTACCAGGAGAAAGCCCCTCACGTTTGTCTCACTACTTCTTGTTCGTGTTTTTAATTTAAGTTTTTATTTTTTATTACAGCAAGTTTGATTACAATGTTTGGCTTGTTGTAGGTGTGGAAGATGTGGTTCTTTTACACATATACAGATGACTGTTCTTCTTGGGATCCTTTTCCCATGTACGTTATGACAGAATGTTGAGTAGTCCTCTCTTGGTATTCTGTAGGTCTTTGGTGATTATATATGTCACCTGTGTTTGTATATGTCTGTTAACCCCGATATCGTAATGAAACCAATCCTCACACCTTTCCATTGGTGAACCATAAGTTTGTTTAATGAATCTGTGATTGCCCTTCTCCGTGGAAATATCTGCCCTGGTATCCATTTTTAGGTAACACCTATAAGTGATATGATATGATATGTGTCTTTCACTTTCTGACTTACTACAAGTCACGTGATTACTTCTAGACTCATCTACGGTGCTGCAAATGGCATTGTGTCCTTTTTTCCCTTGGCTTCTCTTCTGCCTTAGCGGGGTCCATTTTCAACAATGTGATTCCCTGAGGGTTGTGGATTAGCTGACCTGGGCAGCCTTACCCTGCCGGCCCGCCCTCCCCAGGTGTGCCTCGTTGAGGTCAATATAAACAGCGCTCCAGGCAGCAATAGCCCCTGAAGCTGTGCCTGACTCCATATTCTCTGCCCCGTCAGCAGTCTCGGGGCTGTGCTGGTGGGAGGGAGTGAGGGGCCACAGCTTTGTGGGTGGCCCGGTGTGAGTGGGGTTCTGCTGGCCTTTCTGCAGGAGTTGCCAGGCTGCCGCCTGTAAAGAAGAGGATGTGTCACCCATACCTTCCGCTGGAATTTCTCTCCGGACAGAGGTGAGGAAGGAAAAAAGCAGTGGGGGCCGGGACAGGAGGGGTATCTCAGGCAGGGCAATGGAAAGCTTCTGGAAGAGCGCCAGGGTCCAGGACCACGCTGGCTGGCCTGCAGGCACCAAGTTGGCCTGCGTGCTGTCGCTGGTGTGGCTCCACTGTCCTTCCTCTAGGCTTTCAAGCCCTTGTACATATTCAGGTGTTTTACCTGGAAAGGGTGGGAACAGTTCAGCAGCAGCTGGCCTGGGGCTCAGCTCACGTTTACTCACAGATGCCTCGGCACGGTCCCCCAGCTTTGCAATGAGGACGCTCCTTGCGTGGGGGGTGGGTTGCTGGCTGTATGGGAGATGGTTCCCCACCTCTGACCAATTTCAGAATTGTTTACCGCTGGAGCAAGTGCCGTGATAGGGTTTTCCTCTGTATAACTCGTGGGTTCAATTTTTTTATCTTTTTTGGTTCAAGTTAGATTTTATTCCTCTTTTATGTATTTATAAATATAAGCATGGAAATAATTCATTCCTATAAATACATCTGTGTGACGGGAAGAATTTTTTCTGTTTTATTTTGAAATTTGATTTTTTAAAATTTTGAAATTTAATTTTATTTATGTTTTTATACAGCACGTTATTATTAGTTATGTATTTTATGCATATACATGTATACAGGTCAATCCCAATCTCCCAACTCATCCCACCACCACCACCCCATGGATTCCCACACTTGGTGTCCATACGTTTGTTCTCTACCTCTGTGTCTCTATTTCTTCCCTGCAAACCAGTTCATCTGTACCATTTTTAGGCTCCACATATATGCATTAATATACAATATTTGTTTTCCTCTTTCTGACTTACTTCATTCTGTATGACAGCCTCTCGATCCATCGATGTCTCTACAAATGACCCAGTTTCATTCCTTTTTATGGCCGAGTCATATTCCATTTTATATATGTACCACATCTTTATCCATTCATCTGTCTGTGGGCATTTAGGTTGCTTCCATTACCTGGCTATTGTAAATAGTGCTGCAACGAACATTGTGGTGAATGTGCCTTTTTGAAATACGGTTTTCTCTGGGTATATGCCCAGAAGTGGGATTGCTGGATCAGATGGTAATTCTATTTCTCGTTTTTTTAAGGAAACTCCATACTGTTCTCCATAGTGACTGTATCAATTTACATTCCCACCAATAGTGGAAGAGGGCTCCTTTTGTCCACACCCTCCCCAGAATTGGTTGTTTGTAGATTTTCTGATGATGCCGATTCTAACAGGTGTGAGGTGATACCTCATTGTAGTTTTGATTTGCATTTCTCTAATAATTAGTGCTGTTGAGCAGCTTTTCATGTGCGTCTTGGCCATCTCTGTGTCTCCTTTGAAGAAACGTCTCTTTAGATCTTCTGCCCATTTTTTTTGGGTTGTTTGTTTTTTTAATATTAAGCTGCATGAGCTGTTTATATATATTGGAGATTAAACCTGTGTCCATTGATTCGTTTGCAACGATTTTCACCCATCCTGAGGGATGCCTTTTTCCATTCCCGTTTTTTTTAACAAAAAAGGAAAGAAAGGAAAAGAAGCAGAACACTAATGTGCGTAAAATATGCCTTTTGAAACGGTCGTTTTGAAATATGGACGTCCTTTGAATTTTTTGGTCGATATGTGACCCCAGGATTTGTTTTCAGGGCAGGTGTCATTTACAGGCCTGCAATGATTTTGAATATCAACTGACCATTAGCGTTGGGATTAAAGCTGCTGTTGTGTGAAACGGCCACAAGGTGGCAGCAGTTCACCCTTACCAAATCTGGTTACTAGGGCAAGAGAGCCTCAGTGGAAGTGGTGTTCTAGACTGGAGTTTAGAATGGAATGTACCAGGAGAAAGCCCCTCACGTTTGTCTCACTACTTCTTGTTCGTGTTTTTAATTTAAGTTTTTATTTTTTATTACAGCAAGTTTGATTACAATGTTTGGCTTGTTGTAGGTGTGGAAGATGTGGTTCTTTTACACATATACAGATGACTGTTCTTCTTGGGATCCTTTTCCCATGTACGTTATGACAGAATGTTGAGTAGTCCTCTCTTGGTATTCTGTAGGTCTTTGGTGATTATATATGTCACCTGTGTTTGTATATGTCTGTTAACCCCGATATCGTAATGAAACCAATCCTCACACCTTTCCATTGGTGAACCATAAGTTTGTTTAATGAATCTGTGATTGCCCTTCTCCGTGGAAATATCTGCCCTGGTATCCATTTTTAGGTAACACCTATAAGTGATATGATATGATATGTGTCTTTCACTTTCTGACTTACTACAAGTCACGTGATTACTTCTAGACTCATCTACGGTGCTGCAAATGGCATTGTGTCCTTTTTTCCCTTGGCTTCTCTTCTGCCTTAGCGGGGTCCATTTTCAACAATGTGATTCCCTGAGGGTTGTGGATTAGCTGACCTGGGCAGCCTTACCCTGCCGGCCCGCCCTCCCCAGGTGTGCCTCGTTGAGGTCAATATAAACAGCGCTCCAGGCAGCAATAGCCCCTGAAGCTGTGCCTGACTCCATATTCTCTGCCCCGTCAGCAGTCTCGGGGCTGTGCTGGTGGGAGGGAGTGAGGGGCCACAGCTTTGTGGGTGGCCCGGTGTGAGTGGGGTTCTGCTGGCCTTTCTGCAGGAGTTGCCAGGCTGCCGCCTGTAAAGAAGAGGATGTGTCACACATACCTTCCGCTGGAATTTCTCTCCGGACAGAGGTGAGGAAGGAAAAAAGCAGTGGGGGCCGGGACAGGAGGGGTATCTCAGGCAGGGCAATGGAAAGCTTCTGGAAGAGCGCCAGGGTCCAGGACCACGCTGGCTGGCCTGCAGGCACCAAGTTGGCCTGCGTGCTGTCGCTGGTGTGGCTCCACTGTCCTTCCTCTAGGCTTTCAAGCCCTTGTACATATTCAGGTGTTTTACCTGGAAAGGGTGGGAACAGTTCAGCAGCAGCTGGCCTGGGGCTCAGCTCACGTTTACTCACAGATGCCTCGGCACGGTCCCCCAGCTTTGCAATGAGGACGCTCCTTGCGTGGGGGGTGGGTTGCTGGCTGTATGGGAGATGGTTCCCCACCTCTGACCAATTTCAGAATTGTTTACCGCTGGAGCAAGTGCCGTGATAGGGTTTTCCTCTGTATAACTCGTGGGTTCAATTTTTTTATCTTTTTTGGTTCAAGTTAGATTTTATTCCTCTTTTATGTATTTATAAATATAAGCATGGAAATAATTCATTCCTATAAATACATCTGTGTGACGGGAAGAATTTTTTCTGTTTTATTTTGAAATTTGATTTTTTAAAATTTTGAAATTTAATTTTATTTATGTTTTTATACAGCACGTTATTATTAGTTATGTATTTTATGCATATACATGTATACAGGTCAATCCCAATCTCCCAACTCATCCCACCACCACCACCCCATGGATTCCCACACTTGGTGTCCATACGTTTGTTCTCTACCTCTGTGTCTCTATTTCTTCCCTGCAAACCAGTTCATCTGTACCATTTTTAGGCTCCACATATATGCATTAATATACAATATTTGTTTTCCTCTTTCTGACTTACTTCATTCTGTATGACAGCCTCTCGATCCATCGATGTCTCTACAAATGACCCAGTTTCATTCCTTTTTATGGCCGAGTCATATTCCATTTTATATATGTACCACATCTTTATCCATTCATCTGTCTGTGGGCATTTAGGTTGCTTCCATTACCTGGCTATTGTAAATAGTGCTGCAACGAACATTGTGGTGAATGTGCCTTTTTGAAATACGGTTTTCTCTGGGTATATGCCCAGAAGTGGGATTGCTGGATCAGATGGTAATTCTATTTCTCGTTTTTTTAAGGAAACTCCATACTGTTCTCCATAGTGACTGTATCAATTTACATTCCCACCAATAGTGGAAGAGGGCTCCTTTTGTCCACACCCTCCCCAGAATTGGTTGTTTGTAGATTTTCTGATGATGCCGATTCTAACAGGTGTGAGGTGATACCTCATTGTAGTTTTGATTTGCATTTCTCTAATAATTAGTGCTGTTGAGCAGCTTTTCATGTGCGTCTTGGCCATCTCTGTGTCTCCTTTGAAGAAACGTCTCTTTAGATCTTCTGCCCATTTTTTGGGGGTTGTTTGTTTTTTTAATATTAAGCTGCATGAGCTGTTTATATATATTGGAGATTAAACCTGTGTCCATTGATTCGTTTGCAACGATTTTCACCCATCCTGAGGGATGCCTTTTTCCATTCCCGTTTTTTTTAACAAAAAAGGAAAGAAAGGAAAAGAAGCAGAACACTAATGTGCATAAAATATGCCTTTTGAAACGGTCGTTTTGAAATATGGATGTCCTTTGAATTTTTTGGTCGATATGTGACCCCAGGATTTGTTTTCAGGGCAGGTGTCATTTACAGGCCTGCAATGATTTTGAATATCAACTGACCATTAGTGTTGGGATTAAAGCTGCTGTTGTGTGAAACGGCCACAAGGTGGCAGCAGTTCACCCTTACCAAATCTGGTTACTAGGGCAAGAGAGCCTCAGTGGAAGTGGTGTTCTAGATTGGAGTTTAGAATGGAATGGACCAGGAGAAAGCCCCTCGCGTTTGTCTCACTACTTCTTGTTCGTGTTTTTAATTTAAGTTTTTATTTTTTATTACAGCAAGTTTGATTACAATGTTTGGCTTGTTGTAGGTGTGGAAGATGTGGTTCTTTTACACATATACAGATGACTGTTCTTCTTGGGATCCTTTTCCCATGTACGTTATGACAGAATGTTGAGTAGTCCTCTCTTGGTATTCTGTAGGTCTTTGGTGATTATATATGTCACCTGTGTTTGTATATGTCTGTTAACCCCGATATCGTAATGAAACCAATCCTCACACCTTTCCATTGGTGAACCATAAGTTTGTTTAATGAATCTGTGATTGCCCTTCTCCGTGGAAATATCTGCCCTGGTATCCATTTTTAGGTAACACCTATAAGTGATATGATATGATATGTGTCTTTCACTTTCTGACTTACTACAAGTCACGTGATTACTTCTAGACTCATCTACGGTGCTGCAAATGGCATTGTGTCCTTTTTTCCCTTGGCTTCTCTTCTGCCTTAGCGGGGTCCATTTTCAACAATGTGATTCCCTGAGGGTTGTGGATTAGCTGACCTGGGCAGCCTTACCCTGCCGGCCCGCCCTCCCCAGGTGTGCCTCGTTGAGGTCAATATAAACAGCGCTCCAGGCAGCAATAGCCCCTGAAGCTGTGCCTGACTCCATATTCTCTGCCCCGTCAGCAGTCTCGGGGCTGTGCTGGTGGGAGGGAGTGAGGGGCCACAGCTTTGTGGGTGGCCCGGTGTGAGTGGGGTTCTGCTGGCCTTTCTGCAGGAGTTGCCAGGCTGCCGCCTGTAAAGAAGAGGATGTGTCACCCATACCTTCCGCTGGAATTTCTCTCCGGACAGAGGTGAGGAAGGAAAAAAGCAGTGGGGGCCGGGACAGGAGGGGTATCTCAGGCAGGGCAATGGAAAGCTTCTGGAAGAGCGCCAGGGTCCAGGACCACGCTGGCTGGCCTGCAGGCACCAAGTTGGCCTGCGTGCTGTCGCTGGTGTGGCTCCACGGTCCTTCCTCTAGGCTTTCAAGCCCTTGTACATATTCAGGTGTTTTACCTGGAAAGGGTGGGAACAGTTCAGCAGCAGCTGGCCTGGGGCTCAGCTCACGTTTACTCACAGATGCCTCGGCACGGTCCCCCAGCTTTGCAATGAGGACGCTCCTTGCGTGGGGGGTGGGTTGCTGGCTGTATGGGAGATGGTTCCCCACCTCTGACCAATTTCAGAATTGTTTACCGCTGGAGCAAGTGCCGTGATAGGGTTTTCCTCTGTATAACTCGTGGGTTCAATTTTTTTATCTTTTTTGGTTCAAGTTAGATTTTATTCCTCTTTTATGTATTTATAAATATAAGCATGGAAATAATTCATTCCTATAAATACATCTGTGTGACGGGAAGAATTTTTTCTGTTTTATTTTGAAATTTGATTTTTTAAAATTTTGAAATTTAATTTTATTTATGTTTTTATACAGCACGTTATTATTAGTTATGTATTTTATGCATATACATGTATACAGGTCAATCCCAATCTCCCAACTCATCCCACCACCACCACCCCATGGATTCCCACACTTGGTGTCCATACGTTTGTTCTCTACCTCTGTGTCTCTATTTCTTCCCTGCAAACCAGTTCATCTGTACCATTTTTAGGCTCCACATATATGCATTAATATACAATATTTGTTTTCCTCTTTCTGACTTACTTCATTCTGTATGACAGCCTCTCGATCCATCGATGTCTCTACAAATGACCCAGTTTCATTCCTTTTTATGGTCGAGTCATATTCCATTTTATATATGTACCACATCTTTATCCATTCATCTGTCTGTGGGCATTTAGGTTGCTTCCATTACCTGGCTATTGTAAATAGTGCTGCAACGAACATTGTGGTGAATGTGCCTTTTTGAAATACGGTTTTCTCTGGGTATATGCCCAGAAGTGGGATTGCTGGATCAGATGGTAATTCTATTTCTCGTTTTTTTAAGGAAACTCCATACTGTTCTCCATAGTGACTGTATCAATTTACATTCCCACCAATAGTGGAAGAGGGCTCCTTTTGTCCACACCCTCCCCAGAATTGGTTGTTTGTAGATTTTCTGATGATGCCGATTCTAACAGGTGTGAGGTGATACCTCATTGTAGTTTTGATTTGCATTTCTCTAATAATTAGTGCTGTTGAGCAGCTTTTCATGTGCGTCTTGGCCATCTCTGTGTCTCCTTTGAAGAAACGTCTCTTTAGATCTTCTGCCCATTTTTTTTGGGTTGTTTGTTTTTTTAATATTAAGCTGCATGAGCTGTTTATATATATTGGAGATTAAACCTGTGTCCATTGATTCGTTTGCAACGATTTTCACCCATCCTGAGGGATGCCTTTTTCCATTCCCGTTTTTTTTAACAAAAAAGGAAAGAAAGGAAAAGAAGCAGAACACTAATGTGCGTAAAATATGCCTTTTGAAACGGTCGTTTTGAAATATGGACGTCCTTTGAATTTTTTGGTCGATATGTGACCCCAGGATTTGTTTTCAGGGCAGGTGTCATTTACAGGCCTGCAATGATTTTGAATATCAACTGACCATTAGCGTTGGGATTAAAGCTGCTGTTGTGTGAAACGGCCACAAGGTGGCAGCAGTTCACCCTTACCAAATCTGGTTACTAGGGCAAGAGAGCCTCAGTGGAAGTGGTGTTCTAGATTGGAGTTTAGAATGGAATGTACCAGGAGAAAGCCCCTCACGTTTGTCTCACTACTTCTTGTTCGTGTTTTTAATTTAAGTTTTTATTTTTTATTACAGCAAGTTTGATTACAATGTTTGGCTTGTTGTAGGTGTGGAAGATGTGGTTCTTTTACACATATACAGATGACTGTTCTTCTTGGGATCCTTTTCCCATGTACGTTATGACAGAATGTTGAGTAGTCCTCTCTTGGTATTCTGTAGGTCTTTGGTGATTATATATGTCACCTGTGTTTGTATATGTCTGTTAACCCCGATATCGTAATGAAACCAATCCTCACACCTTTCCATTGGTGAACCATAAGTTTGTTTAATGAATCTGTGATTGCCCTTCTCCGTGGAAATATCTGCCCTGGTATCCATTTTTAGGTAACACCTATAAGTGATATGATATGATATGTGTCTTTCACTTTCTGACTTACTACAAGTCACGTGATTACTTCTAGACTCATCTACGGTGCTGCAAATGGCATTGTGTCCTTTTTTCCCTTGGCTTCTCTTCTGCCTTAGCGGGGTCCATTTTCAACAATGTGATTCCCTGAGGGTTGTGGATTAGCTGACCTGGGCAGCCTTACCCTGCCGGCCCGCCCTCCCCAGGTGTGCCTCGTTGAGGTCAATATAAACAGCGCTCCAGGCAGCAATAGCCCCTGAAGCTGTGCCTGACTCCATATTCTCTGCCCCGTCAGCAGTCTCGGGGCTGTGCTGGTGGGAGGGAGTGAGGGGCCACAGCTTTGTGGGTGGCCCGGTGTGAGTGGGGTTCTGCTGGCCTTTCTGCAGGAGTTGCCAGGCTGCCGCCTGTAACGAAGAGGATGTGTCACCCATACCTTCCGCTGGAATTTCTCTCCGGACAGAGGTGAGGAAGGAAAAAAGCAGTGGGGGCCGGGACAGGAGGGGTATCTCAGGCAGGGCAATGGAAAGCTTCTGGAAGAGCGCCAGGGTCCAGGACCACGCTGGCTGGCCTGCAGGCACCAAGTTGGCCTGCGTGCTGTCGCTGGTGTGGCTCCACGGTCCTTCCTCTAGGCTTTCAAGCCCTTGTACATATTCAGGTGTTTTACCTGGAAAGGGTGGGAACAGTTCAGCAGCAGCTGGCCTGGGGCTCAGCTCACGTTTACTCACAGATGCCTCGGCACGGTCCCCCAGCTTTGCAATGAGGACGCTCCTTGCGTGGGGGGTGGGTTGCTGGCTGTATGGGAGATGGTTCCCCACCTCTGACCAATTTCAGAATTGTTTACCGCTGGAGCAAGTGCCGTGATAGGGTTTTCCTCTGTATAACTCGTGGGTTCAATTTTTTTATCTTTTTTGGTTCAAGTTAGATTTTATTCCTCTTTTATGTATTTATAAATATAAGCATGGAAATAATTCATTCCTATAAATACATCTGTGTGACGGGAAGAATTTTTTCTGTTTTATTTTTAAATTTTATTTTTTAAAATTTTGAAATTTAATTTTATTTATGTTTTTATACAGCACGTTATTATTAGTTATGTATTTTATGCATATACATGTATACAGGTCAATCCCAATCTCCCAACTCATCCCACCACCACCACCCCATGGATTCCCACACTTGGTGTCCATACGTTTGTTCTCTACCTCTGTGTCTCTATTTCTTCCCTGCAAACCAGTTCATCTGTACCATTTTTAGGCTCCACATATATGCATTAATATACAATATTTGTTTTCCTCTTTCTGACTTACTTCATTCTGTATGACAGCCTCTCGATCCATCGATGTCTCTACAAATGACCCAGTTTCATTCCTTTTTATGGCCGAGTCATATTCCATTTTATATATGTACCACATCTTTATCCATTCATCTGTCTGTGGGCATTTAGGTTGCTTCCATTACCTGGCTATTGTAAATAGTGCTGCAACGAACATTGTGGTGAATGTGCCTTTTTGAAATACGGTTTTCTCTGGGTATATGCCCAGAAGTGGGATTGCTGGATCAGATGGTAATTCTATTTCTCGTTTTTTTAAGGAAACTCCATACTGTTCTCCATAGTGACTGTATCAATTTACATTCCCACCAATAGTGGAAGAGGGCTCCTTTTGTCCACACCCTCCCCAGAATTGGTTGTTTGTAGATTTTCTGATGATGCCGATTCTAACAGGTGTGAGGTGAAACCTCATTGTAGTTTTGATTTGCATTTCTCTAATAATTAGTGCTGTTGAGCAGCTTTTCATGTGCGTCTTGGCCATCTCTGTGTCTCCTTTGAAGAAACGTCTCTTTAGATCTTCTGCCCATTTTTTTTGGGTTGTTTGTTTTTTTAATATTAAGCTGCATGAGCTGTTTATATATATTGGAGATTAAACCTGTGTCCATTGATTCGTTTGCAACGATTTTCACCCATCCTGAGGGATGCCTTTTTCCATTCCCGTTTTTTTTAACAAAAAAGGAAAGAAAGGAAAAGAAGCAGAACACTAATGTGCGTAAAATATGCCTTTTGAAACGGTCGTTTTGAAATATGGACGTCCTTTGAATTTTTTGGTCGATATGTGACCCCAGGATTTGTTTTCAGGGCAGGTGTCATTTACAGGCCTGCAATGATTTTGAATATCAACTGACCATTAGCGTTGGGATTAAAGCTGCTGTTGTGTGAAACGGCCACAAGGTGGCAGCAGTTCACCCTTACCAAATCTGGTTACTAGGGCAAGAGAGCCTCAGTGGAAGTGGTGTTCTAGATTGGAGTTTAGAATGGAATGTACCAGGAGAAAGCCCCTCACGTTTGTCTCACTACTTCTTGTTCGTGTTTTTAATTTAAGTTTTTATTTTTTATTACAGCAAGTTTGATTACAATGTTTGGCTTGTTGTAGGTGTGGAAGATGTGGTTCTTTTACACATATACAGATGACTGTTCTTCTTGGGATCCTTTTCCCATGTACGTTATGACAGAATGTTGAGTAGTCCTCTCTTGGTATTCTGTAGGTCTTTGGTGATTATATATGTCACCTGTGTTTGTATATGTCTGTTAACCCCGATATCGTAATGAAACCAATCCTCACACCTTTCCATTGGTGAACCATAAGTTTGTTTAATGAATCTGTGATTGCCCTTCTCCGTGGAAATATCTGCCCTGGTATCCATTTTTAGGTAACACCTATAAGTGATATGATATGATATGTGTCTTTCACTTTCTGACTTACTACAAGTCACGTGATTACTTCTAGACTCATCTACGGTGCTGCAAATGGCATTGTGTCCTTTTTTCCCTTGGCTTCTCTTCTGCCTTAGCGGGGTCCATTTTCAACAATGTGATTCCCTGAGGGTTGTGGATTAGCTGACCTGGGCAGCCTTACCCTGCCGGCCCGCCCTCCCCAGGTGTGCCTCGTTGAGGTCAATATAAACAGCGCTCCAGGCAGCAATAGCCCCTGAAGCTGTGCCTGACTCCATATTCTCTGCCCCGTCAGCAGTCTCGGGGCTGTGCTGGTGGGAGGGAGTGAGGGGCCACAGCTTTGTGGGTGGCCCGGTGTGAGTGGGGTTCTGCTGGCCTTTCTGCAGGAGTTGCCAGGCTGCCGCCTGTAACGAAGAGGATGTGTCACCCATACCTTCCGCTGGAATTTCTCTCCGGACAGAGGTGAGGAAGGAAAAAAGCAGTGGGGGCCGGGACAGGAGGGGTATCTCAGGCAGGGCAATGGAAAGCTTCTGGAAGAGCGCCAGGGTCCAGGACCACGCTGGCTGGCCTGCAGGCACCAAGTTGGCCTGCGTGCTGTCGCTGGTGTGGCTCCACGGTCCTTCCTCTAGGCTTTCAAGCCCTTGTACATATTCAGGTGTTTTACCTGGAAAGGGTGGGAACAGTTCAGCAGCAGCTGGCCTGGGGCTCAGCTCACGTTTACTCACAGATGCCTCGGCACGGTCCCCCAGCTTTGCAATGAGGACGCTCCTTGCGTGGGGGGTGGGTTGCTGGCTGTATGGGAGATGGTTCCCCACCTCTGACCAATTTCAGAATTGTTTACCGCTGGAGCAAGTGCCGTGATAGGGTTTTCCTCTGTATAACTCGTGGGTTCAATTTTTTTATCTTTTTTGGTTCAAGTTAGATTTTATTCCTCTTTTATGTATTTATAAATATAAGCATGGAAATAATTCATTCCTATAAATACATCTGTGTGACGGGAAGAATTTTTTCTGTTTTATTTTGAAATTTGATTTTTTAAAATTTTGAAATTTAATTTTATTTATGTTTTTATACAGCACGTTATTATTAGTTATGTATTTTATGCATATACATGTATACAGGTCAATCCCAATCTCCCAACTCATCCCACCACCACCACCCCATGGATTCCCACACTTGGTGTCCATACGTTTGTTCTCTACCTCTGTGTCTCTATTTCTTCCCTGCAAACCAGTTCATCTGTACCATTTTTAGGCTCCACATATATGCATTAATATACAATATTTGTTTTCCTCTTTCTGACTTACTTCATTCTGTATGACAGTCTCTCGATCCATCGATGTCTCTACAAATGACCCAGTTTCATTCCTTTTTATGGCCGAGTCATATTCCATTTTATATATGTACCACATCTTTATCCATTCATCTGTCTGTGGGCATTTAGGTTGCTTCCATTACCTGGCTATTGTAAATAGTGCTGCAACGAACATTGTGGTGAATGTGCCTTTTTGAAATACGGTTTTCTCTGGGTATATGCCCAGAAGTGGGATTGCTGGATCAGATGGTAATTCTATTTCTCGTTTTTTTAAGGAAACTCCATACTGTTCTCCATAGTGACTGTATCAATTTACATTCCCACCAATAGTGGAAGAGGGCTCCTTTTGTCCACACCCTCCCCAGAATTGGTTGTTTGTAGATTTTCTGATGATGCCGATTCTAACAGGTGTGAGGTGATACCTCATTGTAGTTTTGATTTGCATTTCTCTAATAATTAGTGCTGTTGAGCAGCTTTTCATGTGCGTCTTGGCCATCTCTGTGTCTCCTTTGAAGAAACGTCTCTTTAGATCTTCCGCCCATTTTTTTTAAGGTTGTTTGTTTTTTTAATATTAAGCTGCATGAGCTGTTTATATATACTGGAGATTAAACCTGTGTCCATTGATTCGTTTGCAACGATTTTCACCCATCCTGAGGGATGCCTTTTTCCATTCCCTTTTTTTTTAACAAAAAGGAAAGAAAGGAAAAGAAGCAGAACACTAATGTGCGTAAAATATGCCTTTTGAAACGGTCGTTTTGAAATATGGACGTCCTTTGAATTTTTTGGTCGATATGTGACCCCAGGATTTGTTTTCAGGGCAGGTGTCATTTACAAGCCTGCAATGATTTTGAATATCAACTGACCATTAGCGTTGGGATTAAAGCTGCTGTTGTGTGAAACGGCCACAAGGTGGCAGCAGTTCACCCTTACCAAATCTGGTTACTAGGGCAAGAGAGCCTCAGTGGAAGTGGTGTTCTAGATTGGAGTTTAGAATGGAATGTACCAGGAGAAAGCCCCTCACGTTTGTCTCACTACTTCTTGTTCGTGTTTTTAATTTAAGTTTTTATTTTTTATTACAGCAAGTTTGATTACAATGTTTGGCTTGTTGTAGGTGCGGAAGATGTGGTTCTTTTACACATATACAGATGACTGTTCTTCTTGGGATCCTTTTCCCATGTACGTTATGACAGAATGTTGAGTAGTCCTCTCTTGGTATTCTGTAGGTCTTTGGTGATTATATATGTCACCTGTGTTTGTATATGTCTGTTAACCCCGATATCGTAATGAAACCAATCCTCACACCTTTCCATTGGTGAACCATAAGTTTGTTTAATGAATCTGTGATTGCCCTTCTCCGTGGAAATATCTGCCCTGGTATCCATTTTTAGGTAACACCTATAAGTGATATGATATGATATGTGTCTTTCACTTTCTGACTTACTACAAGTCACGTGATTACTTCTAGACTCATCTACGGTGCTGCAAATGGCATTGTGTCCTTTTTTCCCTTGGCTTCTCTTCTGCCTTAGCGGGGTCCATTTTCAACAATGTGATTCCCTGAGGGTTGTGGATTAGCTGACCTGGGCAGCCTTACCCTGCCGGCCCGCCCTCCCCAGGTGTGCCTCATTGAGGTCAATATAAACAGCGCTCCAGGCAGCAATAGCCCCTGAAGCTGTGCCTGACTCCATATTCTCTGCCCCGTCAGCAGTCTCGGGGCTGTGCTGGTGGGAGGGAGTGAGGGGCCACAGCTTTGTGGGTGGCCCGGTGTGAGTGGGGTTCTGCTGGCCTTTCTGCAGGAGTTGCCAGGCTGCCGCCTGTAACGAAGAGGATGTGTCACCCATACCTTCCGCTGGAATTTCTCTCCGGACAGAGGTGAGGAAGGAAAAAAGCAGTGGGGGCCGGCACAGGAGGGGTATCTCAGGCAGGGCAATGGAAAGCTTCTGGAAGAGCGCCAGGGTCCAGGACCACGCTGGCTGGCCTGCAGGCACCAAGTTGGCCTGCGTGCTGTCGCTGGTGTGGCTCCACGGTCCTTCCTCTAGGCTTTCAAGCCCTTGTACATATTCAGGTGTTTTACCTGGAAAGGGTGGGAACAGTTCAGCAGCAGCTGGCCTGGGGCTCAGCTCACGTTTACTCACAGATGCCTCGGCACGGTCCCCCAGCTTTGCAATGAGGACGCTCCTTGCGTGGGGGGTGGGTTGCTGGCTGTATGGGAGATGGTTCCCCACCTCTGACCAATTTCAGAATTGTTTACCGCTGGAGCAAGTGCCGTGATAGGGATTTCCTCTGTATAACTCGTGGGTTCAATTTTTTTATCTTTTTTGGTTCAAGTTAGATTTTATTCCTCTTTTATGTATTTATAAATATAAGCATGGAAATAATTCATTCCTATAAATACATCTGTGTGACGGGAAGAATTTTTTCTGTTTTATTTTTAAATTTTATCTTTTAAAATTTTGAAATTTAATTTTATTTATGTTTTTATACAGCACGTTATTATTAGTTATGTATTTTATGCATATACATGTATACAGGTCAATCCCAATCTCCCAACTCATCCCACCACCACCACCCCATGGATTCCCACACTTGGTGTCCATACGTTTGTTCTCTACCTCTGTGTCTCTATTTCTTCCCTGCAAACCAGTTCATCTGTACCATTTTTAGGCTCCACATATATGCATTAATATACAATATTTGTTTTCCTCTTTCTGACTTACTTCATTCTGTATGACAGTCTCTCGATCCATCGATGTCTCTACAAATGACCCAGTTTCATTCCTTTTTATGGCCGAGTCATATTCCATTTTATATATGTACCACATCTTTATCCATTCATCTGTCTGTGGGCATTTAGGTTGCTTCCATTACCTGGCTATTGTAAATAGTGCTGCAACGAACATTGTGGTGAATGTGCCTTTTTGAAATACGGTTTTCTCTGGGTATATGCCCAGAAGTGGGATTGCTGGATCAGATGGTAATTCTATTTCTCGTTTTTTTAAGGAAACTCCATACTGTTCTCCATAGTGACTGTATCAATTTACATTCCCACCAATAGTGGAAGAGGGCTCCTTTTGTCCACACCCTCCCCAGAATTGGTTGTTTGTAGATTTTCTGATGATGCCGATTCTAACAGGTGTGAGGTGATACCTCATTGTAGTTTTGATTTGCATTTCTCTAATAATTAGTGCTGTTGAGCAGCTTTTCATGTGCGTCTTGGCCATCTCTGTGTCTCCTTTGAAGAAACGTCTCTTTAGAACTTCTGCCCATTTTTTTTTGGGTTGTTTGTTTTTTTTAATATTAAGCTGCATGAGCTGTTTATATATATTGGAGATTAAACCTGTGTCCATTGATTCGTTTGCAACGATTTTCACCCATCCTGAGGGATGCCTTTTTCCATTCCCGTTTTTTTTAACAAAAAAGGAAAGAAAGGAAAAGAAGCAGAACACTAATGTGCGTAAAATATGCCTTTTGAAACGGTCGTTTTGAAATATGGACGTCCTTTGAATTTTTTGGTCGATATGTGACCCCAGGATTTGTTTTCAGGGCAGGTGTCATTTACAGGCCTGCAATGATTTTGAATATCAACTGACCATTAGCGTTGGGATTAAAGCTGCTGTTGTGTGAAACGGCCACAAGGTGGCAGCAGTTCACCCTTACCAAATCTGGTTACTAGGGCAAGAGAGCCTCAGTGGAAGTGGTGTTCTAGACTGGAGTTTAGAATGGAATGTACCAGGAGAAAGCCCCTCACGTTTGTCTCACTACTTCTTGTTCGTGTTTTTAATTTAAGTTTTTATTTTTTATTACAGCAAGTTTGATTACAATGTTTGGCTTGTTGTAGGTGTGGAAGATGTGGTTCTTTTACACATATACAGATGACTGTTCTTCTTGGGATCCTTTTCCCATGTACGTTATGACAGAATGTTGAGTAGTCCTCTCTTGGTATTCTGTAGGTCTTTGGTGATTATATATGTCACCTGTGTTTGTATATGTCTGTTAACCCCGATATCGTAATGAAACCAATCCTCACACCTTTCCATTGGTGAACCATAAGTTTGTTTAATGAATCTGTGATTGCCCTTCTCCGTGGAAATATCTGCCCTGGTATCCATTTTTAGGTAACACCTATAAGTGATATGATATGATATGTGTCTTTCACTTTCTGACTTACTACAAGTCACGTGATTACTTCTAGACTCATCTACGGTGCTGCAAATGGCATTGTGTCCTTTTTTCCCTTGGCTTCTCTTCTGCCTTAGCGGGGTCCATTTTCAACAATGTGATTCCCTGAGGGTTGTGGATTAGCTGACCTGGGCAGCCTTACCCTGCCGGCCCGCCCTCCCCAGGTGTGCCTCGTTGAGGTCAATATAAACAGCGCTCCAGGCAGCAATAGCCCCTGAAGCTGTGCCTGACTCCATATTCTCTGCCCCGTCAGCAGTCTCGGGGCTGTGCTGGTGGGAGGGAGTGAGGGGCCACAGCTTTGTGGGTGGCCCGGTGTGAGTGGGGTTCTGCTGGCCTTTCTGCAGGAGTTGCCAGGCTGCCGCCTGTAAAGAAGAGGATGTGTCACCCATACCTTCCGCTGGAATTTCTCTCCGGACAGAGGTGAGGAAGGAAAAAAGCAGTGGGGGCCGGGACAGGAGGGGTATCTCAGGCAGGGCAATGGAAAGCTTCTGGAAGAGCGCCAGGGTCCAGGACCACGCTGGCTGGCCTGCAGGCACCAAGTTGGCCTGCGTGCTGTCGCTGGTGTGGCTCCACTGTCCTTCCTCTAGGCTTTCAAGCCCTTGTACATATTCAGGTGTTTTACCTGGAAAGGGTGGGAACAGTTCAGCAGCAGCTGGCCTGGGGCTCAGCTCACGTTTACTCACAGATGCCTCGGCACGGTCCCCCAGCTTTGCAATGAGGACGCTCCTTGCGTGGGGGGTGGGTTGCTGGCTGTATGGGAGATGGTTCCCCACCTCTGACCAATTTCAGAATTGTTTACCGCTGGAGCAAGTGCCGTGATAGGGTTTTCCTCTGTATAACTCGTGGGTTCAATTTTTTTATCTTTTTTGGTTCAAGTTAGATTTTATTCCTCTTTTATGTATTTATAAATATAAGCATGGAAATAATTCATTCCTATAAATACATCTGTGTGACGGGAAGAATTTTTTCTGTTTTATTTTGAAATTTTATTTTTTAAAATTTTGAAATTTAATTTTATTTATGTTTTTATACAGCACGTTATTATTAGTTATGTATTTTATGCATATACATGTATACAGGTCAATCCCAATCTCCCAACTCATCCCACCACCACCACCCCATGGATTCCCACACTTGGTGTCCATACGTTTGTTCTCTACCTCTGTGTCTCTATTTCTTCCCTGCAAACCAGTTCATCTGTACCATTTTTAGGCTCCACATATATGCATTAATATACAATATTTGTTTTCCTCTTTCTGACTTACTTCATTCTGTATGACAGCCTCTCGATCCATCGATGTCTCTACAAATGACCCAGTTTCATTCCTTTTTATGGCCGAGTCATATTCCATTTTATATATGTACCACATCTTTATCCATTCATCTGTCTGTGGGCATTTAGGTTGCTTCCATTACCTGGCTATTGTAAATAGTGCTGCAACGAACATTGTGGTGAATGTGCCTTTTTGAAATACGGTTTTCTCTGGGTATATGCCCAGAAGTGGGATTGCTGGATCAGATGGTAATTCTATTTCTCGTTTTTTTAAGGAAACTCCATACTGTTCTCCATAGTGACTGTATCAATTTACATTCCCACCAATAGTGGAAGAGGGCTCCTTTTGTCCACACCCTCCCCAGAATTGGTTGTTTGTAGATTTTCTGATGATGCCGATTCTAACAGGTGTGAGGTGATACCTCATTGTAGTTTTGATTTGCATTTCTCTAATAATTAGTGCTGTTGAGCAGCTTTTCATGTGCGTCTTGGCCATCTCTGTGTCTCCTTTGAAGAAACGTCTCTTTAGATCTTCTGCCCATTTTTTTTGGGTTGTTTGTTTTTTTAATATTAAGCTGCATGAGCTGTTTATATATATTGGAGATTAAACCTGTGTCCATTGATTCGTTTGCAACGATTTTCACCCATCCTGAGGGATGCCTTTTTCCATTCCCGTTTTTTTTAACAAAAAAGGAAAGAAAGGAAAAGAAGCAGAACACTAATGTGCGTAAAATATGCCTTTTGAAATGGTCGTTTTGAAATATGGACGTCCTTTGAATTTTTTGGTCGATATGTGACCCCAGGATTTGTTTTCAGGGCAGGTGTCATTTACAGGCCTGCAATGATTTTGAATATCAACTGACCATTAGCGTTGGGATTAAAGCTGCTGTTGTGTGAAACGGCCACAAGGTGGCAGCAGTTCACCCTTACCAAATCTGGTTACTAGGGCAAGAGAGCCTCAGTGGAAGTGGTGTTCTAGACTGGAGTTTAGAATGGAATGTACCAGGAGAAAGCCCCTCACGTTTGTCTCACTACTTCTTGTTCGTGTTTTTAATTTAAGTTTTTATTTTTTATTACAGCAAGTTTGATTACAATGTTTGGCTTGTTGTAGGTGTGGAAGATGTGGTTCTTTTACACATATACAGATGACTGTTCTTCTTGGGATCCTTTTCCCATGTACGTTATGACAGAATGTTGAGTAGTCCTCTCTTGGTATTCTGTAGGTCTTTGGTGATTATATATGTCACCTGTGTTTGTATATGTCTGTTAACCCCGATATCGTAATGAAACCAATCCTCACACCTTTCCATTGGTGAACCATAAGTTTGTTTAATGAATCTGTGATTGCCCTTCTCCGTGGAAATATCTGCCCTGGTATCCATTTTTAGGTAACACCTATAAGTGATATGATATGATATGTGTCTTTCACTTTCTGACTTACTACAAGTCACGTGATTACTTCTAGACTCATCTACGGTGCTGCAAATGGCATTGTGTCCTTTTTTCCCTTGGCTTCTCTTCTGCCTTAGCGGGGTCCATTTTCAACAATGTGATTCCCTGAGGGTTGTGGATTAGCTGACCTGGGCAGCCTTACCCTGCCGGCCCGCCCTCCCCAGGTGTGCCTCGTTGAGGTCAATATAAACAGCGCTCCAGGCAGCAATAGCCCCTGAAGCTGTGCCTGACTCCATATTCTCTGCCCCGTCAGCAGTCTCGGGGCTGTGCTGGTGGGAGGGAGTGAGGGGCCACAGCTTTGTGGGTGGCCCGGTGTGAGTGGGGTTCTGCTGGCCTTTCTGCAGGAGTTGCCAGGCTGCCGCCTGTAAAGAAGAGGATGTGTCACACATACCTTCCGCTGGAATTTCTCTCCGGACAGAGGTGAGGAAGGAAAAAAGCAGTGGGGGCCGGGACAGGAGGGGTATCTCAGGCAGGGCAATGGAAAGCTTCTGGAAGAGCGCCAGGGTCCAGGACCACGCTGGCTGGCCTGCAGGCACCAAGTTGGCCTGCGTGCTGTCGCTGGTGTGGCTCCACGGTCCTTCCTCTAGGCTTTCAAGCCCTTGTACATATTCAGGTGTTTTACCTGGAAAGGGTGGGAACAGTTCAGCAGCAGCTGGCCTGGGGCTCAGCTCACGTTTACTCACAGATGCCTCGGCACGGTCCCCCAGCTTTGCAATGAGGACGCTCCTTGCGTGGGGGGTGGGTTGCTGGCTGTATGGGAGATGGTTCCCCACCTCTGACCAATTACAGAATTGTTTACCGCTGGAGCAAGTGCCGTGATAGGGTTTTCCTCTGTATAACTCGTGGGTTCAATTTTTTTATCTTTTTTGGTTCAAGTTAGATTTTATTCCTCTTTTATGTATTTATAAATATAAGCATGGAAATAATTCATTCCTATAAATACATCTGTGTGACGGGAAGAATTTTTTCTGTTTTATTTTTAAATTTTATCTTTTAAAATTTTGAAATTTAATTTTATTTATGTTTTTATACAGCACGTTATTATTAGTTATGTATTTTATGCATATACATGTATACAGGTCAATCCCAATCTCCCAACTCATCCCACCACCACCACCCCATGGATTCCCACACTTGGTGTCCATACGTTTGTTCTCTACCTCTGTGTCTCTATTTCTTCCCTGCAAACCAGTTCATCTGTACCATTTTTAGGCTCCACATATATGCATTAATATACAATATTTGTTTTCCTCTTTCTGACTTACTTCATTCTGTATGACAGCCTCTCGATCCATCGATGTCTCTACAAATGACCCAGTTTCATTCCTTTTTATGGCCGAGTCATATTCCATTTTATATATGTACCACATCTTTATCCATTCATCTGTCTGTGGGCATTTAGGTTGCTTCCATTACCTGGCTATTGTAAATAGTGCTGCAACGAACATTGTGGTGAATGTGCCTTTTTGAAATACGGTTTTCTCTGGGTATATGCCCAGAAGTGGGATTGCTGGATCAGATGGTAATTCTATTTCTCGTTTTTTTAAGGAAACTCCATACTGTTCTCCATAGTGACTGTATCAATTTACATTCCCACCAATAGTGGAAGAGGGCTCCTTTTGTCCACACCCTCCCCAGAATTGGTTGTTTGTAGATTTTCTGATGATGCCGATTCTAA
Organism: Mesoplodon mirus; assembly: GCF_964341445.2. Taxonomy (NCBI): domain Eukaryota; kingdom Metazoa; phylum Chordata; class Mammalia; order Artiodactyla; family Ziphiidae; genus Mesoplodon; species Mesoplodon mirus. The sequence goes on from NC_138989.1 coordinate 93,191,613, forward strand.
CAGGTGTGAGGTGATACCTCATTGTAGTTTTGATTTGCATTTCTCTAATAATTAGTGCTGTTGAGCAGCTTTTCATGTGCGTCTTGGCCATCTCTGTGTCTCCTTTGAAGAAACGTCTCTTTAGATCTTCTGCCCATTTTTTTTGGGTTGTTTGTTTTTTTAATATTAAGCTGCATGAGCTGTTTATATATATTGGAGATTAAACCTGTGTCCATTGATTCGTTTGCAACGATTTTCACCCATCCTGAGGGATGCCTTTTTCCATTCCCGTTTTTTTTAACAAAAAAGGAAAGAAAGGAAAAGAAGCAGAACACTAATGTGCATAAAATATGCCTTTTGAAACGGTCGTTTTGAAATATGGATGTCCTTTGAATTTTTTGGTCGATATGTGACCCCAGGATTTGTTTTCAGGGCAGGTGTCATTTACAGGCCTGCAATGATTTTGAATATCAACTGACCATTAGTGTTGGGATTAAAGCTGCTGTTGTGTGAAACGGCCACAAGGTGGCAGCAGTTCACCCTTACCAAATCTGGTTACTAGGGCAAGAGAGCCTCAGTGGAAGTGGTGTTCTAGATTGGAGTTTAGAATGGAATGGACCAGGAGAAAGCCCCTCGCGTTTGTCTCACTACTTCTTGTTCGTGTTTTTAATTTAAGTTTTTATTTTTTATTACAGCAAGTTTGATTACAATGTTTGGCTTGTTGTAGGTGTGGAAGATGTGGTTCTTTTACACATATACAGATGACTGTTCTTCTTGGGATCCTTTTCCCATGTACGTTATGACAGAATGTTGAGTAGTCCTCTCTTGGTATTCTGTAGGTCTTTGGTGATTATATATGTCACCTGTGTTTGTATATGTCTGTTAACCCCGATATCGTAATGAAACCAATCCTCACACCTTTCCATTGGTGAACCATAAGTTTGTTTAATGAATCTGTGATTGCCCTTCTCCGTGGAAATATCTGCCCTGGTATCCATTTTTAGGTAACACCTATAAGTGATATGATATGATATGTGTCTTTCACTTTCTGACTTACTACAAGTCACGTGATTACTTCTAGACTCATCTACGGTGCTGCAAATGGCATTGTGTCCTTTTTTCCCTTGGCTTCTCTTCTGCCTTAGCGGGGTCCATTTTCAACAATGTGATTCCCTGAGGGTTGTGGATTAGCTGACCTGGGCAGCCTTACCCTGCCGGCCCGCCCTCCCCAGGTGTGCCTCGTTGAGGTCAATATAAACAGCGCTCCAGGCAGCAATAGCCCCTGAAGCTGTGCCTGACTCCATATTCTCTGCCCCGTCAGCAGTCTCGGGGCTGTGCTGGTGGGAGGGAGTGAGGGGCCACAGCTTTGTGGGTGGCCCGGTGTGAGTGGGGTTCTGCTGGCCTTTCTGCAGGAGTTGCCAGGCTGCCGCCTGTAAAGAAGAGGATGTGTCACCCATACCTTCCGCTGGAATTTCTCTCCGGACAGAGGTGAGGAAGGAAAAAAGCAGTGGGGGCCGGGACAGGAGGGGTATCTCAGGCAGGGCAATGGAAAGCTTCTGGAAGAGCGCCAGGGTCCAGGACCACGCTGGCTGGCCTGCAGGCACCAAGTTGGCCTGCGTGCTGTCGCTGGTGTGGCTCCACGGTCCTTCCTCTAGGCTTTCAAGCCCTTGTACATATTCAGGTGTTTTACCTGGAAAGGGTGGGAACAGTTCAGCAGCAGCTGGCCTGGGGCTCAGCTCACGTTTACTCACAGATGCCTCGGCACGGTCCCCCAGCTTTGCAATGAGGACGCTCCTTGCGTGGGGGGTGGGTTGCTGGCTGTATGGGAGATGGTTCCCCACCTCTGACCAATTTCAGAATTGTTTACCGCTGGAGCAAGTGCCGTGATAGGGTTTTCCTCTGTATAACTCGTGGGTTCAATTTTTTTATCTTTTTTGGTTCAAGTTAGATTTTATTCCTCTTTTATGTATTTATAAATATAAGCATGGAAATAATTCATTCCTATAAATACATCTGTGTGACGGGAAGAATTTTTTCTGTTTTATTTTGAAATTTTATTTTTTAAAATTTTGAAATTTAATTTTATTTATGTTTTTATACAGCACGTTATTATTAGTTATGTATTTTATGCATATACATGTATACAGGTCAATCCCAATCTCCCAACTCATCCCACCACCACCACCCCATGGATTCCCACACTTGGTGTCCATACGTTTGTTCTCTACCTCTGTGTCTCTATTTCTTCCCTGCAAACCAGTTCATCTGTACCATTTTTAGGCTCCACATATATGCATTAATATACAATATTTGTTTTCCTCTTTCTGACTTACTTCATTCTGTATGACAGTCTCTCGATCCATCGATGTCTCTACAAATGACCCAGTTTCATTCCTTTTTATGGCCGAGTCATATTCCATTTTATATATGTACCACATCTTTATCCATTCATCTGTCTGTGGGCATTTAGGTTGCTTCCATTACCTGGCTATTGTAAATAGTGCTGCAACGAACATTGTGGTGAATGTGCCTTTTTGAAATACGGTTTTCTCTGGGTATATGCCCAGAAGTGGGATTGCTGGATCAGATGGTAATTCTATTTCTCGTTTTTTTAAGGAAACTCCATACTGTTCTCCATAGTGACTGTATCAATTTACATTCCCACCAATAGTGGAAGAGGGCTCCTTTTGTCCACACCCTCCCCAGAATTGGTTGTTTGTAGATTTTCTGATGATGCCGATTCTAACAGGTGTGAGGTGATACCTCATTGTAGTTTTGATTTGCATTTCTCTAATAATTAGTGCTGTTGAGCAGCTTTTCATGTGCGTCTTGGCCATCTCTGTGTCTCCTTTGAAGAAACGTCTCTTTAGATCTTCTGCCCATTTTTTTTGGGTTGTTTGTTTTTTTAATATTAAGCTGCATGAGCTGTTTATATATATTGGAGATTAAACCTGTGTCCATTGATTCGTTTGCAACGATTTTCACCCATCCTGAGGGATGCCTTTTTCCATTCCCGTTTTTTTTAACAAAAAAGGAAAGAAAGGAAAAGAAGCAGAACACTAATGTGCGTAAAATATGCCTTTTGAAACGGTCGTTTTGAAATATGGACGTCCTTTGAATTTTTTGGTCGATATGTGACCCCAGGATTTGTTTTCAGGGCAGGTGTCATTTACAGGCCTGCAATGATTTTGAATATCAACTGACCATTAGCGTTGGGATTAAAGCTGCTGTTGTGTGAAACGGCCACAAGGTGGCAGCAGTTCACCCTTACCAAATCTGGTTACTAGGGCAAGAGAGCCTCAGTGGAAGTGGTGTTCTAGATTGGAGTTTAGAATGGAATGTACCAGGAGAAAGCCCCTCACGTTTGTCTCACTACTTCTTGTTCGTGTTTTTAATTTAAGTTTTTATTTTTTATTACAGCAAGTTTGATTACAATGTTTGGCTTGTTGTAGGTGTGGAAGATGTGGTTCTTTTACACATATACAGATGACTGTTCTTCTTGGGATCCTTTTCCCATGTACGTTATGACAGAATGTTGAGTAGTCCTCTCTTGGTATTCTGTAGGTCTTTGGTGATTATATATGTCACCTGTGTTTGTATATGTCTGTTAACCCCGATATCGTAATGAAACCAATCCTCACACCTTTCCATTGGTGAACCATAAGTTTGTTTAATGAATCTGTGATTGCCCTTCTCCGTGGAAATATCTGCCCTGGTATCCATTTTTAGGTAACACCTATAAGTGATATGATATGATATGTGTCTTTCACTTTCTGACTTACTACAAGTCACGTGATTACTTCTAGACTCATCTACGGTGCTGCAAATGGCATTGTGTCCTTTTTTCCCTTGGCTTCTCTTCTGCCTTAGCGGGGTCCATTTTCAACAATGTGATTCCCTGAGGGTTGTGGATTAGCTGACCTGGGCAGCCTTACCCTGCCGGCCCGCCCTCCCCAGGTGTGCCTCGTTGAGGTCAATATAAACAGCGCTCCAGGCAGCAATAGCCCCTGAAGCTGTGCCTGACTCCATATTCTCTGCCCCGTCAGCAGTCTCGGGGCTGTGCTGGTGGGAGGGAGTGAGGGGCCACAGCTTTGTGGGTGGCCCGGTGTGAGTGGGGTTCTGCTGGCCTTTCTGCAGGAGTTGCCAGGCTGCCGCCTGTAACGAAGAGGATGTGTCACCCATACCTTCCGCTGGAATTTCTCTCCGGACAGAGGTGAGGAAGGAAAAAAGCAGTGGGGGCCGGGACAGGAGGGGTATCTCAGGCAGGGCAATGGAAAGCTTCTGGAAGAGCGCCAGGGTCCAGGACCACGCTGGCTGGCCTGCAGGCACCAAGTTGGCCTGCGTGCTGTCGCTGGTGTGGCTCCACGGTCCTTCCTCTAGGCTTTCAAGCCCTTGTACATATTCAGGTGTTTTACCTGGAAAGGGTGGGAACAGTTCAGCAGCAGCTGGCCTGGGGCACAGCTCACGTTTACTCACAGATGCCTCGGCACGGTCCCCCAGCTTTGCAATGAGGACGCTCCTTGCGTGGGGGGTGGGTTGCTGGCTGTATGGGAGATGGTTCCCCACCTCTGACCAATTTCAGAATTGTTTACCGCTGGAGCAAGTGCCGTGATAGGGTTTTCCTCTGTATAACTCGTGGGTTCAATTTTTTTTTCTTTTTTGGTTCAAGTTAGATTTTATTCCTCTTTTATGTATTTATAAATATAAGCATGGAAATAATTCATTCCTATAAATACATCTGTGTGACGGGAAGAATTTTTTCTGTTTTATTTTTAAATTTTATTTTTTAAAATTTTGAAATTTAATTTTATTTATGTTTTTATACAGCACGTTATTATTAGTTATGTATTTTATGCATATACATGTATACAGGTCAATCCCAATCTCCCAACTCATCCCACCACCACCACCCCATGGATTCCCACACTTGGTGTCCATACGTTTGTTCTCTACCTCTGTGTCTCTATTTCTTCCCTGCAAACCAGTTCATCTGTACCATTTTTAGGCTCCACATATATGCATTAATATACAATATTTGTTTTCCTCTTTCTGACTTACTTCATTCTGTATGACAGCCTCTCGATCCATCGATGTCTCTACAAATGACCCAGTTTCATTCCTTTTTATGGCCGAGTCATATTCCATTTTATATATGTACCACATCTTTATCCATTCATCTGTCTGTGGGCATTTGGGTTGCTTCCATTACCTGGCTATTGTAAATAGTGCTGCAACGAACATTGTGGTGAATGTGCCTTTTTGAAATACGGTTTTCTCTGGGTATATGCCCAGAAGTGGGATTGCTGGATCAGATGGTAATTCTATTTCTCGTTTTTTTAAGGAAACTCCATACTGTTCTCCATAGTGACTGTATCAATTTACATTCCCACCAATAGTGGAAGAGGGCTCCTTTTGTCCACACCCTCCCCAGAATTGGTTGTTTGTAGATTTTCTGATGATGCCGATTCTAACAGGTGTGAGGTGATACCTCATTGTAGTTTTGATTTGCATTTCTCTAATAATTAGTGCTGTTGAGCAGCTTTTCATGTGCGTCTTGGCCATCTCTGTGTCTCCTTTGAAGAAACGTCTCTTTAGATCTTCTGCCCATTTTTTTTGGGTTGTTTGTTTTTTTAATATTAAGCTGCATGAGCTGTTTATATATATTGGAGATTAAACCTGTGTCCATTGATTCGTTTGCAACGATTTTCACCCATCCTGAGGGATGCCTTTTTCCATTCCCGTTTTTTTTAACAAAAAAGGAAAGAAAGGAAAAGAAGCAGAACACTAATGTGCGTAAAATATGCCTTTTGAAACGGTCGTTTTGAAATATGGACGTCCTTTGAATTTTTTGGTCGATATGTGACCCCAGGATTTGTTTTCAGGGCAGGTGTCATTTACAGGCCTGCAATGATTTTGAATATCAACTGACCATTAGCGTTGGGATTAAAGCTGCTGTTGTGTGAAACGGCCACAAGGTGGCAGCAGTTCACCCTTACCAAATCTGGTTACTAGGGCAAGAGAGCCTCAGTGGAAGTGGTGTTCTAGATTGGAGTTTAGAATGGAATGTACCAGGAGAAAGCCCCTCACGTTTGTCTCACTACTTCTTGTTCGTGTTTTTAATTTAAGTTTTTATTTTTTATTACAGCAAGTTTGATTACAATGTTTGGCTTGTTGTAGGTGTGGAAGATGTGGTTCTTTTACACATATACAGATGACTGTTCTTCTTGGGATCCTTTTCCCATGTACGTTATGACAGAATGTTGAGTAGTCCTCTCTTGGTATTCTGTAGGTCTTTGGTGATTATATATGTCACCTGTGTTTGTATATGTCTGTTAACCCCGATATCGTAATGAAACCAATCCTCACACCTTTCCATTGGTGAACCATAAGTTTGTTTAATGAATCTGTGATTGCCCTTCTCCGTGGAAATATCTGCCCTGGTATCCATTTTTAGGTAACACCTATAACTGATATGATATGATATGTGTCTTTCACTTTCTGACTTACTACAAGTCACGTGATTACTTCTAGACTCATCTACGGTGCTGCAAATGGCATTGTGTCCTTTTTTCCCTTGGCTTCTCTTCTGCCTTAGCGGGGTCCATTTTCAACAATGTGATTCCCTGAGGGTTGTGGATTAGCTGACCTGGGCAGCCTTACCCTGCCGGCCCGCCCTCCCCAGGTGTGCCTCGTTGAGGTCAATATAAACAGCGCTCCAGGCAGCAATAGCCCCTGAAGCTGTGCCTGACTCCATATTCTCTGCCCCGTCAGCAGTCTCGGGGCTGTGCTGGTGGGAGGGAGTGAGGGGCCACAGCTTTGTGGGTGGCCCGGTGTGAGTGGGGTTCTGCTGGCCTTTCTGCAGGAGTTGCCAGGCTGCCGCCTGTAACGAAGAGGATGTGTCACCCATACCTTCCGCTGGAATTTCTCTCCGGACAGAGGTGAGGAAGGAAAAAAGCAGTGGGGGCCGGGACAGGAGGGGTATCTCAGGCAGGGCAATGGAAAGCTTCTGGAAGAGCGCCAGGGTCCAGGACCACGCTGGCTGGCCTGCAGGCACCAAGTTGGCCTGCGTGCTGTCGCTGGTGTGGCTCCACGGTCCTTCCTCTAGGCTTTCAAGCCCTTGTACATATTCAGGTGTTTTACCTGGAAAGGGTGGGAACAGTTCAGCAGCAGCTGGCCTGGGGCTCAGCTCACGTTTACTCACAGATGCCTCGGCACGGTCCCCCAGCTTTGCAATGAGGACGCTCCTTGCGTGGGGGGTGGGTTGCTGGCTGTATGGGAGATGGTTCCCCACCTCTGACCAATTCCAGAATTGTTTACCGCTGGAGCAAGTGCCGTGATAGGGTTTTCCTCTGTATAACTCGTGGGTTCAATTTTTTTTTTCTTTTTTGGTTCAAGTTAGATTTTATTCCTCTTTTATGTATTTATAAATATAAGCATGGAAATAATTCATTCCTATAAATACATCTGTGTGACGGGAAGAATTTTTTCTGTTTTATTTTTAAATTTTATTTTTTAAAATTTTGAAATTTAATTTTATTTATGTTTTTATACAGCACGTTATTATTAGTTATGTATTTTATGCATATACATGTATACAGGTCAATCCCAATCTCCCAACTCATCCCACCACCACCACCCCATGGATTCCCACACTTGGTGTCCATACGTTTGTTCTCTACCTCTGTGTCTCTATTTCTTCCCTGCAAACCAGTTCATCTGTACCATTTTTAGGCTCCACATATATGCATTAATATACAATATTTGTTTTCCTCTTTCTGACTTACTTCATTCTGTATGACAGCCTCTCGATCCATCGATGTCTCTACAAATGACCCAGTTTCATTCCTTTTTATGGCCGAGTCATATTCCATTTTATATATGTACCACATCTTTATCCATTCATCTGTCTGTGGGCATTTAGGTTGCTTCCATTACCTGGCTATTGTAAATAGTGCTGCAACGAACATTGTGGTGAATGTGCCTTTTTGAAATACGGTTTTCTCTGGGTATATGCCCAGAAGTGGGATTGCTGGATCAGATGGTAATTCTATTTCTCGTTTTTTTAAGGAAACTCCATACTGTTCTCCATAGTGACTGTATCAATTTACATTCCCACCAATAGTGGAAGAGGGCTCCTTTTGTCCACACCCTCCCCAGAATTGGTTGTTTGTAGATTTTCTGATGATGCCGATTCTAACAGGTGTGAGGTGAAACCTCATTGTAGTTTTGATTTGCATTTCTCTAATAATTAGTGCTGTTGAGCAGCTTTTCATGTGCGTCTTGGCCATCTCTGTGTCTCCTTTGAAGAAACGTCTCTTTAGATCTTCTGCCCATTTTTTTTGGGTTGTTTGTTTTTTTAATATTAAGCTGCATGAGCTGTTTATATATATTGGAGATTAAACCTGTGTCCATTGATTCGTTTGCAACGATTTTCACCCATCCTGAGGGATGCCTTTTTCCATTCCCGTTTTTTTTAACAAAAAAGGAAAGAAAGGAAAAGAAGCAGAACACTAATGTGCGTAAAATATGCCTTTTGAAACGGTCGTTTTGAAATATGGACGTCCTTTGAATTTTTTGGTCGATATGTGACCCCAGGATTTGTTTTCAGGGCAGGTGTCATTTACAGGCCTGCAATGATTTTGAATATCAACTGACCATTAGCGTTGGGATTAAAGCTGCTGTTGTGTGAAACGGCCACAAGGTGGCAGCAGTTCACCCTTACCAAATCTGGTTACTAGGGCAAGAGAGCCTCAGTGGAAGTGGTGTTCTAGATTGGAGTTTAGAATGGAATGTACCAGGAGAAAGCCCCTCACGTTTGTCTCACTACTTCTTGTTCGTGTTTTTAATTTAAGTTTTTATTTTTTATTACAGCAAGTTTGATTACAATGTTTGGCTTGTTGTAGGTGTGGAAGATGTGGTTCTTTTACACATATACAGATGACTGTTCTTCTTGGGATCCTTTTCCCATGTACGTTATGACAGAATGTTGAGTAGTCCTCTCTTGGTATTCTGTAGGTCTTTGGTGATTATATATGTCACCTGTGTTTGTATATGTCTGTTAACCCCGATATCGTAATGAAACCAATCCTCACACCTTTCCATTGGTGAACCATAAGTTTGTTTAATGAATCTGTGATTGCCCTTCTCCGTGGAAATATCTGCCCTGGTATCCATTTTTAGGTAACACCTATAAGTGATATGATATGATATGTGTCTTTCACTTTCTGACTTACTACAAGTCACGTGATTACTTCTAGACTCATCTACGGTGCTGCAAATGGCATTGTGTCCTTTTTTCCCTTGGCTTCTCTTCTGCCTTAGCGGGGTCCATTTTCAACAATGTGATTCCCTGAGGGTTGTGGATTAGCTGACCTGGGCAGCCTTACCCTGCCGGCCCGCCCTCCCCAGGTGTGCCTCGTTGAGGTCAATATAAACAGCGCTCCAGGCAGCAATAGCCCCTGAAGCTGTGCCTGACTCCATATTCTCTGCCCCGTCAGCAGTCTCGGGGCTGTGCTGGTGGGAGGGAGTGAGGGGTCACAGCTTTGTGGGTGGCCCGGTGTGAGTGGGGTTCTGCTGGCCTTTCTGCAGGAGTTGCCAGGCTGCCGCCTGTAACGAAGAGGATGTGTCACCCATACCTTCCGCTGGAATTTCTCTCCGGACAGAGGTGAGGAAGGAAAAAAGCAGTGGGGGCCGGGACAGGAGGGGTATCTCAGGCAGGGCAATGGAAAGCTTCTGGAAGAGCGCCAGGGTCCAGGACCACGCTGGCTGGCCTGCAGGCACCAAGTTGGCCTGCGTGCTGTCGCTGGTGTGGCTCCACGGTCCTTCCTCTAGGCTTTCAAGCCCTTGTACATATTCAGGTGTTTTACCTGGAAAGGGTGGGAACAGTTCAGCAGCAGCTGGCCTGGGGCTCAGCTCACGTTTACTCACAGATGCCTCGGCACGGTCCCCCAGCTTTGCAATGAGGACGCTCCTTGCGTGGGGGGTGGGTTGCTGGCTGTATGGGAGATGGTTCCCCACCTCTGACCAATTTCAGAATTGTTTACCGCTGGAGCAAGTGCCGTGATAGGGTTTTCCTCTGTATAACTCGTGGGTTCAATTTTTTTTTCTTTTTTGGTTCAAGTTAGATTTTATTCCTCTTTTATGTATTTATAAATATAAGCATGGAAATAATTCATTCCTATAAATACATCTGTGTGACGGGAAGAATTTTTTCTGTTTTATTTTTAAATTTGATTTTTTAAAATTTTGAAATTTAATTTTATTTATGTTTTTATACAGCACGTTATTATTAGTTATGTATTTTATGCATATACATGTATACAGGTCAATCCCAATCTCCCAACTCATCCCACCACCACCACCCCATGGATTCCCACACTTGGTGTCCATACGTTTGTTCTCTACCTCTGTGTCTCTATTTCTTCCCTGCAAACCAGTTCATCTGTACCATTTTTAGGCTCCACATATATGCATTAATATACAATATTTGTTTTCCTCTTTCTGACTTACTTCATTCTGTATGACAGTCTCTCGATCCATCGATGTCTCTACAAATGACCCAGTTTCATTCCTTTTTATGGCCGAGTCATATTCCATTTTATATATGTACCACATCTTTATCCATTCATCTGTCTGTGGGCATTTGGGTTGCTTCCATTACCTGGCTATTGTAAATAGTGCTGCAACGAACATTGTGGTGAATGTGCCTTTTTGAAATACGGTTTTCTCTGGGTATATGCCCAGAAGTGGGATTGCTGGATCAGATGGTAATTCTATTTCTCGTTTTTTTAAGGAAACTCCATACTGTTCTCCATAGTGACTGTATCAATTTACATTCCCACCAATAGTGGAAGAGGGCTCCTTTTGTCCACACCCTCCCCAGAATTGGTTGTTTGTAGATTTTCTGATGATGCCGATTCTAACAGGTGTGAGGTGATACCTCATTGTAGTTTTGATTTGCATTTCTCTAATAATTAGTGCTGTTGAGCAGCTTTTCATGTGCGTCTTGGCCATCTCTGTGTCTCCTTTGAAGAAACGTCTCTTTAGATCTTCTGCCCATTTTTTTGGGGTTGTTTGTTTTTTTAATATTAAGCTGCATGAGCTGTTTATATATATTGGAGATTAAACCTGTGTCCATTGATTCGTTTGCAACGATTTTCACCCATCCTGAGGGATGCCTTTTTCCATTCCCGTTTTTTTTAACAAAAAAGGAAAGAAAGGAAAAGAAGCAGAACACTAATGTGCGTAAAATATGCCTTTTGAAACGGTCGTTTTGAAATATGGACGTCCTTTGAATTTTTTGGTCGATATGTGACCCCAGGATTTGTTTTCAGGGCAGGTGTCATTTACAGGCCTGCAATGATTTTGAATATCAACTGACCATTAGCGTTGGGATTAAAGCTGCTGTTGTGTGAAACGGCCACAAGGTGGCAGCAGTTCACCCTTACCAAATCTGGTTACTAGGGCAAGAGAGCCTCAGTGGAAGTGGTGTTCTAGACTGGAGTTTAGAATGGAATGTACCAGGAGAAAGCCCCTCACGTTTGTCTCACTACTTCTTGTTCGTGTTTTTAATTTAAGTTTTTATTTTTTATTACAGCAAGTTTGATTACAATGTTTGGCTTGTTGTAGGTGTGGAAGATGTGGTTCTTTTACACATATACAGATGACTGTTCTTCTTGGGATCCTTTTCCCATGTACGTTATGACAGAATGTTGAGTAGTCCTCTCTTGGTATTCTGTAGGTCTTTGGTGATTATATATGTCACCTGTGTTTGTATATGTCTGTTAACCCCGATATCGTAATGAAACCAATCCTCACACCTTTCCATTGGTGAACCATAAGTTTGTTTAATGAATCTGTGATTGCCCTTCTCCGTGGAAATATCTGCCCTGGTATCCATTTTTAGGTAACACCTATAAGTGATATGATATGATATGTGTCTTTCACTTTCTGACTTACTACAAGTCACGTGATTACTTCTAGACTCATCTACGGTGCTGCAAATGGCATTGTGTCCTTTTTTCCCTTGGCTTCTCTTCTGCCTTAGCGGGGTCCATTTTCAACAATGTGATTCCCTGAGGGTTGTGGATTAGCTGACCTGGGCAGCCTTACCCTGCCGGCCCGCCCTCCCCAGGTGTGCCTCGTTGAGGTCAATATAAACAGCGCTCCAGGCAGCAATAGCCCCTGAAGCTGTGCCTGACTCCATATTCTCTGCCCCGTCAGCAGTCTCGGGGCTGTGCTGGTGGGAGGGAGTGAGGGGCCACAGCTTTGTGGGTGGCCCGGTGTGAGTGGGGTTCTGCTGGCCTTTCTGCAGGAGTTGCCAGGCTGCCGCCTGTAACGAAGAGGATGTGTCACCCATACCTTCCGCTGGAATTTCTCTCCGGACAGAGGTGAGGAAGGAAAAAAGCAGTGGGGGCCGGGACAGGAGGGGTATCTCAGGCAGGGCAATGGAAAGCTTCTGGAAGAGCGCCAGGGTCCAGGACCACGCTGGCTGGCCTGCAGGCACCAAGTTGGCCTGCGTGCTGTCGCTGGTGTGGCTCCACGGTCCTTCCTCTAGGCTTTCAAGCCCTTGTACATATTCAGGTGTTTTACCTGGAAAGGGTGGGAACAGTTCAGCAGCAGCTGGCCTGGGGCTCAGCTCACGTTTACTCACAGATGCCTCGGCACGGTCCCCCAGCTTTGCAATGAGGACGCTCCTTGCGTTGGGGGTGGGTTGCTGGCTGTATGGGAGATGGTTCCCCACCTCTGACCAATTCCAGAATTGTTTACCGCTGGAGCAAGTGCCGTGATAGGGTTTTCCTCTGTATAACTCGTGGGTTCAATTTTTTTTTTTCTTTTTTGGTTCAAGTTAGATTTTATTCCTCTTTTATGTATTTATAAATATAAGCATGGAAATAATTCATTCCTATAAATACATCTGTGTGACGGGAAGAATTTTTTCTGTTTTATTTTTAAATTTGATTTTTTAAAATTTTGAAATTTAATTTTATTTATGTTTTTATACAGCACGTTATTATTAGTTATGTATTTTATGCATATACATGTATACAGGTCAATCCCAATCTCCCAACTCATCCCACCACCACCACCCCATGGATTCCCACACTTGGTGTCCATACGTTTGTTCTCTACCTCTGTGTCTCTATTTCTTCCCTGCAAACCAGTTCATCTGTACCATTTTTAGGCTCCACATATATGCATTAATATACAATATTTGTTTTCCTCTTTCTGACTTACTTCATTCTGTATGACAGCCTCTCGATCCATCGATGTCTCTACAAATGACCCAGTTTCATTCCTTTTTATGGCCGAGTCATATTCCATTTTATATATGTACCACATCTTTATCCATTCATCTGTCTGTGGGCATTTAGGTTGCTTCCATTACCTGGCTATTGTAAATAGTGCTGCAACGAACATTGTGGTGAATGTGCCTTTTTGAAATACGGTTTTCTCTGGGTATATGCCCAGAAGTGGGATTGCTGGATCAGATGGTAATTCTATTTCTCGTTTTTTTAAGGAAACTCCATACTGTTCTCCATAGTGACTGTATCAATTTACATTCCCACCAATAGTGGAAGAGGGCTCCTTTTGTCCACACCCTCCCCAGAATTGGTTGTTTGTAGATTTTCTGATGATGCCGATTCTAACAGGTGTGAGGTGAAACCTCATTGTAGTTTTGATTTGCATTTCTCTAATAATTAGTGCTGTTGAGCAGCTTTTCATGTGCGTCTTGGCCATCTCTGTGTCTCCTTTGAAGAAACGTCTCTTTAGATCTTCTGCCCATTTTTTTTGGGTTGTTTGTTTTTTTAATATTAAGCTGCATGAGCTGTTTATATATATTGGAGATTAAACCTGTGTCCATTGATTCGTTTGCAACGATTTTCACCCATCCTGAGGGATGCCTTTTTCCATTCCCGTTTTTTTTAACAAAAAAGGAAAGAAAGGAAAAGAAGCAGAACACTAATGTGCGTAAAATATGCCTTTTGAAACGGTCGTTTTGAAATATGGACGTCCTTTGAATTTTTTGGTCGATATGTGACCCCAGGATTTGTTTTCAGGGCAGGTGTCATTTACAGGCCTGCAATGATTTTGAATATCAACTGACCATTAGCGTTGGGATTAAAGCTGCTGTTGTGTGAAACGGCCACAAGGTGGCAGCAGTTCACCCTTACCAAATCTGGTTACTAGGGCAAGAGAGCCTCAGTGGAAGTGGTGTTCTAGATTGGAGTTTAGAATGGAATGTACCAGGAGAAAGCCCCTCACGTTTGTCTCACTACTTCTTGTTCGTGTTTTTAATTTAAGTTTTTATTTTTTATTACAGCAAGTTTGATTACAATGTTTGGCTTGTTGTAGGTGTGGAAGATGTGGTTCTTTTACACATATACAGATGACTGTTCTTCTTGGGATCCTTTTCCCATGTACGTTATGACAGAATGTTGAGTAGTCCTCTCTTGGTATTCTGTAGGTCTTTGGTGATTATATATGTCACCTGTGTTTGTATATGTCTGTTAACCCCGATATCGTAATGAAACCAATCCTCACACCTTTCCATTGGTGAACCATAAGTTTGTTTAATGAATCTGTGATTGCCCTTCTCCGTGGAAATATCTGCCCTGGTATCCATTTTTAGGTAACACCTATAAGTGATATGATATGATATGTGTCTTTCACTTTCTGACTTACTACAAGTCACGTGATTACTTCTAGACTCATCTACGGTGCTGCAAATGGCATTGTGTCCTTTTTTCCCTTGGCTTCTCTTCTGCCTTAGCGGGGTCCATTTTCAACAATGTGATTCCCTGAGGGTTGTGGATTAGCTGACCTGGGCAGCCTTACCCTGCCGGCCCGCCCTCCCCAGGTGTGCCTCGTTGAGGTCAATATAAACAGCGCTCCAGGCAGCAATAGCCCCTGAAGCTGTGCCTGACTCCATATTCTCTGCCCCGTCAGCAGTCTCGGGGCTGTGCTGGTGGGAGGGAGTGAGGGGCCACAGCTTTGTGGGTGGCCCGGTGTGAGTGGGGTTCTGCTGGCCTTTCTGCAGGAGTTGCCAGGCTGCCGCCTGTAACGAAGAGGATGTGTCACCCATACCTTCCGCTGGAATTTCTCTCCGGACAGAGGTGAGGAAGGAAAAAAGCAGTGGGGGCCGGGACAGGAGGGGTATCTCAGGCAGGGCAATGGAAAGCTTCTGGAAGAGCGCCAGGGTCCAGGACCACGCTGGCTGGCCTGCAGGCACCAAGTTGGCCTGCGTGCTGTCGCTGGTGTGGCTCCACGGTCCTTCCTCTAGGCTTTCAAGCCCTTGTACATATTCAGGTGTTTTACCTGGAAAGGGTGGGAACAGTTCAGCAGCAGCTGGCCTGGGGCTCAGCTCACGTTTACTCACAGATGCCTCGGCACGGTCCCCCAGCTTTGCAATGAGGACGCTCCTTGCGTTGGGGGTGGGTTGCTGGCTGTATGGGAGATGGTTCCCCACCTCTGACCAATTTCAGAATTGTTTACCGCTGGAGCAAGTGCCGTGATAGGGTTTTCCTCTGTATAACTCGTGGGTTCAATTTTTTTTTTTCTTTTTTGGTTCAAGTTAGATTTTATTCCTCTTTTATGTATTTATAAATATAAGCATGGAAATAATTCATTCCTATAAATACATCTGTGTGACGGGAAGAATTTTTTCTGTTTTATTTTTAAATTTGATTTTTTAAAATTTTGAAATTTAATTTTATTTATGTTTTTATACAGCACGTTATTATTAGTTATGTATTTTATGCATATACATGTATACAGGTCAATCCCAATCTCCCAACTCATCCCACCACCACCACCCCATGGATTCCCACACTTGGTGTCCATACGTTTGTTCTCTACCTCTGTGTCTCTATTTCTTCCCTGCAAACCAGTTCATCTGTACCATTTTTAGGCTCCACATATATGCATTAATATACAATATTTGTTTTCCTCTTTCTGACTTACTTCATTCTGTATGACAGCCTCTCGATCCATCGATGTCTCTACAAATGACCCAGTTTCATTCCTTTTTATGGCCGAGTCATATTCCATTTTATATATGTACCACATCTTTATCCATTCATCTGTCTGTGGGCATTTAGGTTGCTTCCATTACCTGGCTATTGTAAATAGTGCTGCAACGAACATTGTGGTGAATGTGCCTTTTTGAAATACGGTTTTCTCTGGGTATATGCCCAGAAGTGGGATTGCTGGATCAGATGGTAATTCTATTTCTCGTTTTTTTAAGGAAACTCCATACTGTTCTCCATAGTGACTGTATCAATTTACATTCCCACCAATAGTGGAAGAGGGCTCCTTTTGTCCACACCCTCCCCAGAATTGGTTGTTTGTAGATTTTCTGATGATGCCGATTCTAACAGGTGTGAGGTGAAACCTCATTGTAGTTTTGATTTGCATTTCTCTAATAATTAGTGCTGTTGAGCAGCTTTTCATGTGCGTCTTGGCCATCTCTGTGTCTCCTTTGAAGAAACGTCTCTTTAGATCTTCTGCCCATTTTTTTTGGGTTGTTTGTTTTTTTAATATTAAGCTGCATGAGCTGTTTATATATATTGGAGATTAAACCTGTGTCCATTGATTCGTTTGCAACGATTTTCACCCATCCTGAGGGATGCCTTTTTCCATTCCCGTTTTTTTTAACAAAAAAGGAAAGAAAGGAAAAGAAGCAGAACACTAATGTGCGTAAAATATGCCTTTTGAAACGGTCGTTTTGAAATATGGACGTCCTTTGAATTTTTTGGTCGATATGTGACCCCAGGATTTGTTTTCAGGGCAGGTGTCATTTACAGGCCTGCAATGATTTTGAATATCAACTGACCATTAGCGTTGGGATTAAAGCTGCTGTTGTGTGAAACGGCCACAAGGTGGCAGCAGTTCACCCTTACCAAATCTGGTTACTAGGGCAAGAGAGCCTCAGTGGAAGTGGTGTTCTAGATTGGAGTTTAGAATGGAATGTACCAGGAGAAAGCCCCTCACGTTTGTCTCACTACTTCTTGTTCGTGTTTTTAATTTAAGTTTTTATTTTTTATTACAGCAAGTTTGATTACAATGTTTGGCTTGTTGTAGGTGTGGAAGATGTGGTTCTTTTACACATATACAGATGACTGTTCTTCTTGGGATCCTTTTCCCATGTACGTTATGACAGAATGTTGAGTAGTCCTCTCTTGGTATTCTGTAGGTCTTTGGTGATTATATATGTCACCTGTGTTTGTATATGTCTGTTAACCCCGATATCGTAATGAAACCAATCCTCACACCTTTCCATTGGTGAACCATAAGTTTGTTTAATGAATCTGTGATTGCCCTTCTCCGTGGAAATATCTGCCCTGGTATCCATTTTTAGGTAACACCTATAAGTGATATGATATGATATGTGTCTTTCACTTTCTGACTTACTACAAGTCACGTGATTACTTCTAGACTCATCTACGGTGCTGCAAATGGCATTGTGTCCTTTTTTCCCTTGGCTTCTCTTCTGCCTTAGCGGGGTCCATTTTCAACAATGTGATTCCCTGAGGGTTGTGGATTAGCTGACCTGGGCAGCCTTACCCTGCCGGCCCGCCCTCCCCAGGTGTGCCTCGTTGAGGTCAATATAAACAGCGCTCCAGGCAGCAATAGCCCCTGAAGCTGTGCCTGACTCCATATTCTCTGCCCCGTCAGCAGTCTCGGGGCTGTGCTGGTGGGAGGGAGTGAGGGGCCACAGCTTTGTGGGTGGCCCGGTGTGAGTGGGGTTCTGCTGGCCTTTCTGCAGGAGTTGCCAGGCTGCCGCCTGTAACGAAGAGGATGTGTCACCCATACCTTCCGCTGGAATTTCTCTCCGGACAGAGGTGAGGAAGGAAAAAAGCAGTGGGGGCCGGGACAGGAGGGGTATCTCAGGCAGGGCAATGGAAAGCTTCTGGAAGAGCGCCAGGGTCCAGGACCACGCTGGCTGGCCTGCAGGCACCAAGTTGGCCTGCGTGCTGTCGCTGGTGTGGCTCCACGGTCCTTCCTCTAGGCTTTCAAGCCCTTGTACATATTCAGGTGTTTTACCTGGAAAGGGTGGGAACAGTTCAGCAGCAGCTGGCCTGGGGCTCAGCTCACGTTTACTCACAGATGCCTCGGCACGGTCCCCCAGCTTTGCAATGAGGACGCTCCTTGCGTGGGGGGTGGGTTGCTGGCTGTATGGGAGATGGTTCCCCACCTCTGACCAATTTCAGAATTGTTTACCGCTGGAGCAAGTGCCGTGATAGGGTTTTCCTCTGTATAACTCGTGGGTTCAATTTTTTTTTCTTTTTTGGTTCAAGTTAGATTTTATTCCTCTTTTATGTATTTATAAATATAAGCATGGAAATAATTCATTCCTATAAATACATCTGTGTGACGGGAAGAATTTTTTCTGTTTTATTTTTAAATTTGATTTTTTAAAATTTTGAAATTTAATTTTATTTATGTTTTTATACAGCACGTTATTATTAGTTATGTATTTTATGCATATACATGTATACAGGTCAATCCCAATCTCCCAACTCATCCCACCACCACCACCCCATGGATTCCCACACTTGGTGTCCATACGTTTGTTCTCTACCTCTGTGTCTCTATTTCTTCCCTGCAAACCAGTTCATCTGTACCATTTTTAGGCTCCACATATATGCATTAATATACAATATTTGTTTTCCTCTTTCTGACTTACTTCATTCTGTATGACAGCCTCTCGATCCATCGATGTCTCTACAAATGACCCAGTTTCATTCCTTTTTATGGCCGAGTCATATTCCATTTTATATATGTACCACATCTTTATCCATTCATCTGTCTGTGGGCATTTAGGTTGCTTCCATTACCTGGCTATTGTAAATAGTGCTGCAACGAACATTGTGGTGAATGTGCCTTTTTGAAATACGGTTTTCTCTGGGTATATGCCCAGAAGTGGGATTGCTGGATCAGATGGTAATTCTATTTCTCGTTTTTTTAAGGAAACTCCATACTGTTCTCCATAGTGACTGTATCAATTTACATTCCCACCAATAGTGGAAGAGGGCTCCTTTTGTCCACACCCTCCCCAGAATTGGTTGTTTGTAGATTTTCTGATGATGCCGATTCTAACAGGTGTGAGGTGATACCTCATTGTAGTTTTGATTTGCATTTCTCTAATAATTAGTGCTGTTGAGCAGCTTTTCATGTGCGTCTTGGCCATCTCTGTGTCTCCTTTGAAGAAACGTCTCTTTAGATCTTCCGCCCATTTTTTTTAAGGTTGTTTGTTTTTTTAATATTAAGCTGCATGAGCTGTTTATATATATTGGAGATTAAACCTGTGTCCATTGATTCGTTTGCAACGATTTTCACCCATCCTGAGGGATGCCTTTTTCCATTCCCTTTTTTTTTAACAAAAAGGAAAGAAAGGAAAAGAAGCAGAACACTAATGTGCGTAAAATATGCCTTTTGAAACGGTCGTTTTGAAATATGGACGTCCTTTGAATTTTTTGGTCGATATGTGACCCCAGGATTTGTTTTCAGGGCAGGTGTCATTTACAAGCCTGCAATGATTTTGAATATCAACTGACCATTAGCGTTGGGATTAAAGCTGCTGTTGTGTGAAACGGCCACAAGGTGGCAGCAGTTCACCCTTACCAAATCTGGTTACTAGGGCAAGAGAGCCTCAGTGGAAGTGGTGTTCTAGATTGGAGTTTAGAATGGAATGTACCAGGAGAAAGCCCCTCACGTTTGTCTCACTACTTCTTGTTCGTGTTTTTAATTTAAGTTTTTATTTTTTATTACAGCAAGTTTGATTACAATGTTTGGCTTGTTGTAGGTGCGGAAGATGTGGTTCTTTTACACATATACAGATGACTGTTCTTCTTGGGATCCTTTTCCCATGTACGTTATGACAGAATGTTGAGTAGTCCTCTCTTGGTATTCTGTAGGTCTTTGGTGATTATATATGTCACCTGTGTTTGTATATGTCTGTTAACCCCGATATCGTAATGAAACCAATCCTCACACCTTTCCATTGGTGAACCATAAGTTTGTTTAATGAATCTGTGATTGCCCTTCTCCGTGGAAATATCTGCCCTGGTATCCATTTTTAGGTAACACCTATAAGTGATATGATATGATATGTGTCTTTCACTTTCTGACTTACTACAAGTCACGTGATTACTTCTAGACTCATCTATGGTGCTGCAAATGGCATTGTGTCCTTTTTTCCCTTGGCTTCTCTTCTGCCTTAGCGGGGTCCATTTTCAACAATGTGATTCCCTGAGGGTTGTGGATTAGCTGACCTGGGCAGCCTTACCCTGCCAGCCCGCCCTCCCCAGATGTGCCTCTTTGAGGTCAATATAAACAGCGCTCCAGGCAGCAATAGCCCCTGAAGCTGTGCCTGACTCCATATTCTCTGCCCCGTCAGCAGTCTCGGGGCTGTGCTGGTGGGAGGGTGTGAGGGGCCACAGCTTTGTGGGTGGCCCGGTGTGAGTGGGGTTCTGCTGGCCTTTCTGCAGGAGTTGCCAGGCTGCCGCCTGTAACGAAGAGGTTGTGTCACCCATACCTTCCGCTGGAATTTCTCTCCGGACAGAGGTGAGCAAGGAAAAAAGCAGTGGGGGCCGGGACAGGAGGGGTATCTCAGGCAGGGCAATGGAAAGCTTCTGGAAGAGCGCCAGGGTCCAGGACCACGCTGGCTGGCCTGCAGGCACCAAGTTGGCCTGCGTGCTGTCGCTGGTGTGGCTCCACGGTCCTTCCTCTAGGCTTTCAAGCCCTTGTACATATTCAGGTGTTTTACCTGGAAAGGGTGGGAACAGTTCAGCAGCAGCTGGCCTGGGGCTCAGCTCACGTTTACTCACAGATGCCTCGGCACGGTCCCCCAGCTTTGCAATGAGGACGCTCCTTGCGTGGGGGGTGGGTTGCTGGCTGTATGGGAGATGGTTCCCCACCTCTGACCAATTTCAGAATTGTTTACCGCTGGAGCAAGTGCCGTGATAGGGTTTTCCTCTGTATAACTCGTGGGTTCAATTTTTTTATCTTTTTTGGTTCAAGTTAGATTTTATTCCTCTTTTATGTATTTATAAATATAAGCATGGAAATAATTCATTCCTATAAATACATCTGTGTGACGGGAAGAATTTTTTCTGTTTTATTTTTAAATTTGATTTTTTAAAATTTTGAAATTTAATTTTATTTATGTTTTTATACAGCACGTTATTATTACTTATGTATTTTATGCATATACATGTATACAGGTCAATCCCAATCTCCCAACTCATCCCACCACCACCACCCCATGGATTCCCACACTTGGTGTCCATACGTTTGTTCTCTACCTCTGTGTCTCTATTTCTTCCCTGCAAACCAGTTCATCTGTACCATTTTTAGGCTCCACATATATGCATTAATATACAATATTTGTTTTCCTCTTTCTGACTTACTTCATTCTGTATGACAGCCTCTCGATCCATCGATGTCTCTACAAATGACCCAGTTTCATTCCTTTTTATGGCCGAGTCATATTCCATTTTATATATGTACCACATCTTTATCCATTCATCTGTCTGTGGGCATTTAGGTTGCTTCCATTACCTGGCTATTGTAAATAGTGCTGCAACGAACATTGTGGTGAATGTGCCTTTTTGAAATACGGTTTTCTCTGGGTATATGCCCAGAAGTGGGATTGCTGGATCAGATGGTAATTCTATTTCTCGTTTTTTTAAGGAAACTCCATACTGTTCCCAATAGTGACTGTATCAATTTACATTCCCACCAATAGTGGAAGAGGGCTCCTTTTGTCCACACCCTCCCCAGAATTGGTTGTTTGTAGATTTTCTGATGATGCCGATTCTAACAGGTGTGAGGTGATACCTCATTGTAGTTTTGATTTGCATTTCTCTAATAATTAGTGCTGTTGAGCAGCTTTTCATGTGCGTCTTGGCCATCTCTGTGTCTCCTTTGAAGAAACGTCTCTTTAGATCTTCCGCCCATTTTTTTTAAGGTTGTTTGTTTTTTTAATATTAAGCTGCATGAGCTGTTTATATATATTGGAGATTAAACCTGTGTCCATTGATTCGTTTGCAACGATTTTCACCCATCCTGAGGGATGCCTTTTTCCATTCCCGTTTTTTTTAACAAAAAAGGAAAGAAAGGAAAAGAAGCAGAACACTAATGTGCGTAAAATATGCCTTTTGAAACGGTCGTTTTGAAATATGGACGTCCTTTGAATTTTTTGGTCGATATGTGACCCCAGGATTTGTTTTCAGGGCAGGTGTCATTTACAGGCCTGCAATGATTTTGAATATCAACTGACCATTAGCGTTGGGATTAAAGCTGCTGTTGTGTGAAACGGCCACAAGGTGGCAGCAGTTCACCCTTACCAAATCTGGTTACTAGGGCAAGAGAGCCTCAGTGGAAGTGGTGTTCTAGATTGGAGTTTAGAATGGAATGTACCAGGAGAAAGCCCCTCACGTTTGTCTCACTACTTCTTGTTCGTGTTTTTAATTTAAGTTTTTATTTTTTATTACAGCAAGTTTGATTACAATGTTTGGCTTGTTGTAGGTGTGGAAGATGTGGTTCTTTTACACATATACAGATGACTGTTCTTCTTGGGATCCTTTTCCCATGTACGTTATGACAGAATGTTGAGTAGTCCTCTCTTGGTATTCTGTAGGTCTTTGGTGATTATATATGTCACCTGTGTTTGTATATGTCTGTTAACCCCGATATCGTAATGAAACCAATCCTCACACCTTTCCATTGGTGAACCATAAGTTTGTTTAATGAATCTGTGATTGCCCTTCTCCGTGGAAATATCTGCCCTGGTATCCATTTTTAGGTAACACCTATAAGTGATATGATATGATATGTGTCTTTCACTTTCTGACTTACTACAAGTCACGTGATTACTTCTAGACTCATCTACGGTGCTGCAAATGGCATTGTGTCCTTTTTTCCCTTGGCTTCTCTTCTGCCTTAGCGGGGTCCATTTTCAACAATGTGATTCCCTGAGGGTTGTGGATTAGCTGACCTGGGCAGCCTTACCCTGCCGGCCCGCCCTCCCCAGGTGTGCCTCGTTGAGGTCAATATAAACAGCGCTCCAGGCAGCAATAGCCCCTGAAGCTGTGCCTGACTCCATATTCTCTGCCCCGTCAGCAGTCTCGGGGCTGTGCTGGTGGGAGGGAGTGAGGGGCCACAGCTTTGTGGGTGGCCCGGTGTGAGTGGGGTTCTGCTGGCCTTTCTGCAGGAGTTGCCAGGCTGCCGCCTGTAACGAAGAGGATGTGTCACCCATACCTTCCGCTGGAATTTCTCTCCGGACAGAGGTGAGGAAGGAAAAAAGCAGTGGGGGCCGGGACAGGAGGGGTATCTCAGGCAGGGCAATGGAAAGCTTCTGGAAGAGCGCCAGGGTCCAGGACCACGCTGGCTGGCCTGCAGGCACCAAGTTGGCCTGCGTGCTGTCGCTGGTGTGGCTCCACGGTCCTTCCTCTAGGCTTTCAAGCCCTTGTACATATTCAGGTGTTTTACCTGGAAAGGGTGGGAACAGTTCAGCAGCAGCTGGCCTGGGGCTCAGCTCACGTTTACTCACAGATGCCTCGGCACGGTCCCCCAGCTTTGCAATGAGGACGCTCCTTGCGTGGGGGGTGGGTTGCTGGCTGTATGGGAGATGGTTCCCCACCTCTGACCAATTTCAGAATTGTTTACCGCTGGAGCAAGTGCCGTGATAGGGTTTTCCTCTGTATAACTCGTGGGTTCAGTTTTTTTATCTTTTTTGGTTCAAGTTAGATTTTATTCCTCTTTTATGTATTTATAAATATAAGCATGGAAATAATTCATTCCTATAAATACATCTGTGTGACGGGAAGAATTTTTTCTGTTTTATTTTTAAATTTTATTTTTTAAAATTTTGAAATTTAATTTTATTTATGTTTTTATACAGCACGTTATTATTAGTTATGTATTTTATGCATATACATGTATACAGGTCAATCCCAATCTCCCAACTCATCCCACCACCACCACCCCATGGATTCCCACACTTGGTGTCCATACGTTTGTTCTCTACCTCTGTGTCTCTATTTCTTCCCTGCAAACCAGTTCATCTGTACCATTTTTAGGCTCCACATATATGCATTAATATACAATATTTGTTTTCCTCTTTCTGACTTACTTCATTCTGTATGACAGCCTCTCGATCCATCGATGTCTCTACAAATGACCCAGTTTCATTCCTTTTTATGGCCGAGTCATATTCCATTTTATATATGTACCACATCTTTATCCATTCATCTGTCTGTGGGCATTTAGGTTGCTTCCATTACCTGGCTATTGTAAATAGTGCTGCAACGAACATTGTGGTGAATGTGCCTTTTTGAAATACGGTTTTCTCTGGGTATATGCCCAGAAGTGGGATTGCTGGATCAGATGGTAATTCTATTTCTCGTTTTTTTAAGGAAACTCCATACTGTTCTCCATAGTGACTGTATCAATTTACATTCCCACCAATAGTGGAAGAGGGCTCCTTTTGTCCACACCCTCCCCAGAATTGGTTGTTTGTAGATTTTCTGATGATGCCGATTCTAACAGGTGTGAGGTGATACCTCATTGTAGTTTTGATTTGCATTTCTCTAATAATTAGTGCTGTTGAGCAGCTTTTCATGTGCGTCTTGGCCATCTCTGTGTCTCCTTTGAAGAAACGTCTCTTTAGATCTTCTGCCCATTTTTTTTGGGTTGTTTGTTTTTTTAATATTAAGCTGCATGAGCTGTTTATATATATTGGAGATTAAACCTGTGTCCATTGATTCGTTTGCAACGATTTTCACCCATCCTGAGGGATGCCTTTTTCCATTCCCGTTTTTTTTAACAAAAAAGGAAAGAAAGGAAAAGAAGCAGAACACTAATGTGCATAAAATATGCCTTTTGAAACGGTCGTTTTGAAATATGGACGTCCTTTGAATTTTTTGGTCGATATGTGACCCCAGGATTTGTTTTCAGGGCAGGTGTCATTTACAGGCCTGCAATGATTTTGAATATCAACTGACCATTAGCGTTGGGATTAAAGCTGCTGTTGTGTGAAACGGCCACAAGGTGGCAGCAGTTCACCCTTACCAAATCTGGTTACTAGGGCAAGAGAGCCTCAGTGGAAGTGGTGTTCTAGATTGGAGTTTAGAATGGAATGTACCAGGAGAAAGCCCCTCGCGTTTGTCTCACTACTTCTTGTTCGTGTTTTTAATTTAAGTTTTTATTTTTTATTACAGCAAGTTTGATTACAATGTTTGGCTTGTTGTAGGTGTGGAAGATGTGGTTCTTTTACACATATACAGATGACTGTTCTTCTTGGGATCCTTTTCCCATGTACGTTATGACAGAATGTTGAGTAGTCCTCTCTTGGTATTCTGTAGGTCTTTGGTGATTATATATGTCACCTGTGTTTGTATATGTCTGTTAACCCCGATATCGTAATGAAACCAATCCTCACACCTTTCCATTGGTGAACCATAAGTTTGTTTAATGAATCTGTGATTGCCCTTCTCCGTGGAAATATCTGCCCTGGTATCCATTTTTAGGTAACACCTATAAGTGATATGATATGATATGTGTCTTTCACTTTCTGACTTACTACAAGTCACGTGATTACTTCTAGACTCATCTACGGTGCTGCAAATGGCATTGTGTCCTTTTTTCCCTTGGCTTCTCTTCTGCCTTAGCGGGGTCCATTTTCAACAATGTGATTCCCTGAGGGTTGTGGATTAGCTGACCTGGGCAGCCTTACCCTCCCGGCCCGCCCTCCCCAGGTGTGCCTCGTTGAGGTCAATATAAACAGCGCTCCAGGCAGCAATAGCCCCTGAAGCTGTGCCTGACTCCATATTCTCTGCCCCGTCAGCAGTCTCGGGGCTGTGCTGGTGGGAGGGAGTGAGGGGCCACAGCTTTGTGGGTGGCCCGGTGTGAGTGGGGTTCTGCTGGCCTTTCTGCAGGAGTTGCCAGGCTGCCGCCTGTAAAGAAGAGGATGTGTCACCCATACCTTCCGCTGGAATTTCTCTCCGGACAGAGGTGAGGAAGGAAAAAAGCAGTGGGGGCCGGGACAGGAGGGGTATCTCAGGCAGGGCAATGGAAAGCTTCTGGAAGAGCGCCAGGGTCCAGGACCACGCTGGCTGGCCTGCAGGCACCAAGTTGGCCTGCGTGCTGTCGCTGGTGTGGCTCCACGGTCCTTCCTCTAGGCTTTCAAGCCCTTGTACATATTCAGGTGTTTTACCTGGAAAGGGTGGGAACAGTTCAGCAGCAGCTGGCCTGGGGCTCAGCTCACGTTTACTCACAGATGCCTCGGCACGGTCCCCCAGCTTTGCAATGAGGACGCTCCTTGCGTGGGGGGTGGGTTGCTGGCTGTATGGGAGATGGTTCCCCACCTCTGACCAATTTCAGAATTGTTTACCGCTGGAGCAAGTGCCGTGATAGGGTTTTCCTCTGTATAACTCGTGGGTTCAATTTTTTTATCTTTTTTGGTTCAAGTTAGATTTTATTCCTCTTTTATGTATTTATAAATATAAGCATGGAAATAATTCATTCCTATAAATACATCTGTGTGACGGGAAGAATTTTTTCTGTTTTATTTTGAAATTTTATTTTTTAAAATTTTGAAATTTAATTTTATTTATGTTTTTATACAGCACGTTATTATTAGTTATGTATTTTATGCATATACATGTATACAGGTCAATCCCAATCTCCCAACTCATCCC
This sequence comes from Mesoplodon mirus, assembly GCF_964341445.2. Taxonomy (NCBI): domain Eukaryota; kingdom Metazoa; phylum Chordata; class Mammalia; order Artiodactyla; family Ziphiidae; genus Mesoplodon; species Mesoplodon mirus. The sequence goes on from NC_138989.1 coordinate 93,218,297, forward strand.
ACCACCACCACCCCATGGATTCCCACACTTGGTGTCCATACGTTTGTTCTCTACCTCTGTGTCTCTATTTCTTCCCTGCAAACCAGTTCATCTGTACCATTTTTAGGCTCCACATATATGCATTAATATACAATATTTGTTTTCCTCTTTCTGACTTACTTCATTCTGTATGACAGTCTCTCGATCCATCGATGTCTCTACAAATGACCCAGTTTCATTCCTTTTTATGGCCGAGTCATATTCCATTTTATATATGTACCACATCTTTATCCATTCATCTGTCTGTGGGCATTTAGGTTGCTTCCATTACCTGGCTATTGTAAATAGTGCTGCAACGAACATTGTGGTGAATGTGCCTTTTTGAAATACGGTTTTCTCTGGGTATATGCCCAGAAGTGGGATTGCTGGATCAGATGGTAATTCTATTTCTCGTTTTTTTAAGGAAACTCCATACTGTTCTCCATAGTGACTGTATCAATTTACATTCCCACCAATAGTGGAAGAGGGCTCCTTTTGTCCACACCCTCCCCAGAATTGGTTGTTTGTAGATTTTCTGATGATGCCGATTCTAAGAGGTGTGAGGTGATACCTCATTGTAGTTTTGATTTGCATTTCTCTAATAATTAGTGCTGTTGAGCAGCTTTTCATGTGCGTCTTGGCCATCTCTGTGTCTCCTTTGAAGAAACGTCTCTTTAGATCTTCTGCCCATTTTTTTTGGGTTTTTTGTTTTTTTAATATTAAGCTGCATGAGCTGTTTATATATATTGGAGATTAAACCTGTGTCCATTGATTCGTTTGCAACGATTTTCACCCATCCTGAGGGATGCCTTTTTCCATTCCCGTTTTTTTTAACAAAAAAGGAAAGAAAGGAAAATAAGCAGAACACTAATGTGCGTAAAATATGCCTTTTGAAACGGTCGTTTTGAAATATGGACGTCCTTTGAATTTTTTGGTCGATATGTGACCCCAGGATTTGTTTTCAGGGCAGGTGTCATTTACAGGCCTGCAATGATTTTGAATATCAACTGACCATTAGCGTTGGGATTAAAGCTGCTGTTGTGTGAAACGGCCACAAGGTGGCAGCAGTTCACCCTTACCAAATCTGCTTACTAGGGCAAGAGAGCCTCAGTGGAAGTGGTGTTCTAGATTGGAGTTTAGAATGGAATGTACCAGGAGAAAGCCCCTCACGTTTGTCTCACTACTTCTTGTTCGTGTTTTTAATTTAAGTTTTTATTTTTTATTACAGCAAGTTTGATTACAATGTTTGGCTTGTTGTAGGTGTGGAAGATGTGGTTCTTTTACACATATACAGATGACTGTTCTTCTTGGGATCCTTTTCCCATGTACGTTATGACAGAATGTTGAGTAGTCCTCTCTTGGTATTCTGTAGGTCTTTGGTGATTATATATGTCACCTGTGTTTGTATATGTCTGTTAACCCCGATATCGTAATGAAACCAATCCTCACACCTTTCCATTGGTGAACCATAAGTTTGTTTAATGAATCTGTGATTGCCCTTCTCCGTGGAAATATCTGCCCTGGTATCCATTTTTAGGTAACACCTATAAGTGATATGATATGATATGTGTCTTTCACTTTCTGACTTACTACAAGTCACGTGATTACTTCTAGACTCATCTACGGTGCTGCAAATGGCATTGTGTCCTTTTTTCCCTTGGCTTCTCTTCTGCCTTAGCGGGGTCCATTTTCAACAATGTGATTCCCTGAGGGTTGTGGATTAGCTGACCTGGGCAGCCTTACCCTGCCGGCCCGCCCTCCCCAGGTGTGCCTCGTTGAGGTCAATATAAACAGCGCTCCAGGCAGCAATAGCCCCTGAAGCTGTGCCTGACTCCATATTCTCTGCCCCGTCAGCAGTCTCGGGGCTGTGCTGGTGGGAGGGAGTGAGGGGCCACAGCTTTGTGGGTGGCCCGGTGTGAGTGGGGTTCTGCTGGCCTTTCTGCAGGAGTTGCCAGGCTGCCGCCTGTAAAGAAGAGGATGTGTCACCCATACCTTCTGCTGGAATTTCTCTCCGGACAGTGGTGAGGAAGGAAAAAAGCAGTGGGGGCCGGGACAGGAGGGGTATCTCAGGCAGGGCAATGGAAAGCTTCTGGAAGAGCGCCAGGGTCCAGGACCACGCTGGCTGGCCTGCAGGCACCAAGTTGGCCTGCGTGCTGTCGCTGGTGTGGCTCCACGGTCCTTCCTCTAGGCTTTCAAGCCCTTGTACATATTCAGGTGTTTTACCTGGAAAGGGTGGGAACAGTTCAGCAGCAGCTGGCCTGGGGCTCAGCTCACGTTTACTCACAGATGCCTCGGCACGGTCCCCCAGCTTTGCAATGAGGACGCTCCTTGCGTGGGGGGTGGGTTGCTGGCTGTATGGGAGATGGTTCCCCACCTCTGACCAATTTCAGAATTGTTTACCGCTGGAGCAAGTGCCGTGATAGGGTTTTCCTCTGTATAACTCGTGGGTTCAATTTTTTTATCTTTTTTGGTTCAAGTTAGATTTTATTCCTCTTTTATGTATTTATAAATATAAGCATGGAAATAATTCATTCCTATAAATACATCTGTGTGACGGGAAGAATTTTTTCTGTTTTATTTTTAAATTTGATTTTTTAAAATTTTGAAATTTAATTTTATTTATGTTTTTATACAGCACGTTATTATTAGTTATGTATTTTATGCATATACATGTATACAGGTCAATCCCAATCTCCCAACTCATCCCACCACCACCACCCCATGGATTCCCACACTTGGTGTCCATACGTTTGTTCTCTACCTCTGTGTCTCTATTTCTTCCCTGCAAACCAGTTCATCTGTACCATTTTTAGGCTCCACATATATGCATTAATATACAATGTTTGTTTTCCTCTTTCTGACTTACTTCATTCTGTATGACAGCCTCTCGATCCATCGATGTCTCTACAAATGACCCAGTTTCATTCCTTTTTATGGCCGAGTCATATTCCATTTTATATATGTACCACATCTTTATCCATTCATCTGTCTGTGGGCATTTAGGTTGCTTCCATTACCTGGCTATTGTAAATAGTGCTGCAACGAACATTGTGGTGAATGTGCCTTTTTGAAATACGGTTTTCTCTGGGTATATGCCCAGAAGTGGGATTGCTGGATCAGATGGTAATTCTATTTCTCGTTTTTTTAAGGAAACTCCATACTGTTCTCCATAGTGACTGTATCAATTTACATTCCCACCAATAGTGGAAGAGGGCTCCTTTTGTCCACACCCTCCCCAGAATTGGTTGTTTTTAGATTTTCTGATGATGCCGATTCTAACAGGTGTGAGGTGATACCTCATTGTAGTTTTGATTTGCATTTCTCTAATAATTAGTGCTGTTGAGCAGCTTTTCATGTGCGTCTTGGCCATCTCTGTGTCTCCTTTGAAGAAACGTCTCTTTAGATCTTCTGCCCATTTTTTTGGGGTTTTTTGTTTTTTTAATATTAAGCTGCATGAGCTGTTTATATATATTGGAGATTAAACCTGTGTCCATTGATTCGTTTGCAACGATTTTCACCCATCCTGAGGGATGCCTTTTTCCATTCCCGTTTTTTTTAACAAAAAAGGAAAGAAAGGAAAAGAAGCAGAACACTAATGTGCGTAAAATATGCCTTTTGAAACGGTCGTTTTGAAATATGGACGTCCTTTGAATTTTTTGGTCGATATGTGACCCCAGGATTTGTTTTCAGGGCAGGTGTCATTTACAGGCCTGCAATGATTTTGAATATCAACTGACCATTAGCGTTGGGATTAAAGCTGCTGTTGTGTGAAACGGCCACAAGGTGGCAGCAGTTCACCCTTACCAAATCTGGTTACTAGGGCAAGAGAGCCTCAGTGGAAGTGGTGTTCTAGATTGGAGTTTAGAATGGAATGTACCAGGAGAAAGCCCCTCACGTTTGTCTCACTACTTCTTGTTCGTGTTTTTAATTTAAGTTTTTATTTTTTATTACAGCAAGTTTGATTACAATGTTTGGCTTGTTGTAGGTGTGGAAGATGTGGTTCTTTTACACATATACAGATGACTGTTCTTCTTGGGATCCTTTTCCCATGTACGTTATGACAGAATGTTGAGTAGTCCTCTCTTGGTATTCTGTAGGTCTTTGGTGATTATATATGTCACCTGTGTTTGTATATGTCTGTTAACCCCGATATCGTAATGAAACCAATCCTCACACCTTTCCATTGGTGAACCATAAGTTTGTTTAATGAATCTGTGATTGCCCTTCTCCGTGGAAATATCTGCCCTGGTATCCATTTTTAGGTAACACCTATAAGTGATATGATATGATATGTGTCTTTCACTTTCTGACTTACTACAAGTCACGTGATTACTTCTAGACTCATCTACGGTGCTGCAAATGGCATTGTGTCCTTTTTTCCCTTGGCTTCTCTTCTGCCTTAGCGGGGTCCATTTTCAACAATGTGATTCCCTGAGGGTTGTGGATTAGCTGACCTGGGCAGCCTTACCCTGCCGGCCCGCCCTCCCCAGGTGTGCCTCGTTGAGGTCAATATAAACAGCGCTCCAGGCAGCAATAGCCCCTGAAGCTGTGCCTGACTCCATATTCTCTGCCCCGTCAGCAGTCTCGGGGCTGTGCTGGTGGGAGGGAGTGAGGGGCCACAGCTTTGTGGGTGGCCCGGTGTGAGTGGGGTTCTGCTGGCCTTTCTGCAGGAGTTGCCAGGCTGCCGCCTGTAACGAAGAGGATGTGTCACCCATACCTTCCGCTGGAATTTCTCTCCGGACAGAGGTGAGGAAGGAAAAAAGCAGTGGGGGCCGGGACAGGAGGGGTATCTCAGGCAGGGCAATGGAAAGCTTCTGGAAGAGCGCCAGGGTCCAGGACCACGCTGGCTGGCCTGCAGGCACCAAGTTGGCCTGCGTGCTGTCGCTGGTGTGGCTCCACGGTCCTTCCTCTAGGCTTTCAAGCCCTTGTACATATTCAGGTGTTTTACCTGGAAAGGGTGGGAACAGTTCAGCAGCAGCTGGCCTGGGGCTCAGCTCACGTTTACTCACAGATGCCTCGGCACGGTCCCCCAGCTTTGCAATGAGGACGCTCCTTGCGTGGGGGGTGGGTTGCTGGCTGTATGGGAGATGGTTCCCCACCTCTGACCAATTTCAGAATTGTTTACCGCTGGAGCAAGTGCCGTGATAGGGTTTTCCTCTGTATAACTCGTGGGTTCAATTTTTTTATCTTTTTTGGTTCAAGTTAGATTTTATTCCTCTTTTATGTATTTATAAATATAAGCATGGAAATAATTCATTCCTATAAATACATCTGTGTGACGGGAAGAATTTTTTCTGTTTTATTTTTAAATTTTATTTTTTAAAATTTTGAAATTTAATTTTATTTATGTTTTTATACAGCACGTTATTATTAGTTATGTATTTTATGCATATACATGTATACAGGTCAATCCCAATCTCCCAACTCATCCCACCACCACCACCCCATGGATTCCCACACTTGGTGTCCATACGTTTGTTCTCTACCTCTGTGTCTCTATTTCTTCCCTGCAAACCAGTTCATCTGTACCATTTTTAGGCTCCACATATATGCATTAATATACAATATTTGTTTTCCTCTTTCTGACTTACTTCATTCTGTATGACAGCCTCTCGATCCATCGATGTCTCTACAAATGACCCAGTTTCATTCCTTTTTATGGCCGAGTCATATTCCATTTTATATATGTACCACATCTTTATCCATTCATCTGTCTGTGGGCATTTAGGTTGCTTCCATTACCTGGCTATTGTAAATAGTGCTGCAACGAACATTGTGGTGAATGTGCCTTTTTGAAATACGGTTTTCTCTGGGTATATGCCCAGAAGTGGGATTGCTGGATCAGATGGTAATTCTATTTCTCGTTTTTTTAAGGAAACTCCATACTGTTCTCCATAGTGACTGTATCAATTTACATTCCCACCAATAGTGGAAGAGGGCTCCTTTTGTCCACACCCTCCCCAGAATTGGTTGTTTGTAGATTTTCTGATGATGCCGATTCTAACAGGTGTGAGGTGAAACCTCATTGTAGTTTTGATTTGCATTTCTCTAATAATTAGTGCTGTTGAGCAGCTTTTCATGTGCGTCTTGGCCATCTCTGTGTCTCCTTTGAAGAAACGTCTCTTTAGATCTTCTGCCCATTTTTTTTGGGGTTGTTTGTTTTTTTAATATTAAGCTGCATGAGCTGTTTATATATATTGGAGATTAAACCTGTGTCCATTGATTCGTTTGCAACGATTTTCACCCATCCTGAGGGATGCCATTTTCCATTCCCGTTTTTTTTAACAAAAAAGGAAAGAAAGGAAAAGAAGCAGAACACTAATGTGCGTAAAATATGCCTTTTGAAACGGTCGTTTTGAAATATGGACGTCCTTTGAATTTTTTGGTCGATATGTGACCCCAGGATTTGTTTTCAGGGCAGGTGTCATTTACAGGCCTGCAATGATTTTGAATATCAACTGACCATTAGCGTTGGGATTAAAGCTGCTGTTGTGTGAAACGGCCACAAGGTGGCAGCAGTTCACCCTTACCAAATCTGGTTACTAGGGCAAGAGAGCCTCAGTGGAAGTGGTGTTCTAGATTGGAGTTTAGAATGGAATGTACCAGGAGAAAGCCCCTCGCGTTTGTCTCACTACTTCTTGTTCGTGTTTTTAATTTAAGTTTTTATTTTTTATTACAGCAAGTTTGATTACAATGTTTGGCTTGTTGTAGGTGTGGAAGATGTGGTTCTTTTACACATATACAGATGACTGTTCTTCTTGGGATCCTTTTCCCATGTACGTTATGACAGAATGTTGAGTAGTCCTCTCTTGGTATTCTGTAGGTCTTTGGTGATTATATATGTCACCTGTGTTTGTATATGTCTGTTAACCCCGATATCGTAATGAAACCAATCCTCACACCTTTCCATTGGTGAACCATAAGTTTGTTTAATGAATCTGTGATTGCCCTTCTCCGTGGAAATATCTGCCCTGGTATCCATTTTTAGGTAACACCTATAAGTGATATGATATGATATGTGTCTTTCACTTTCTGACTTACTACAAGTCACGTGATTACTTCTAGACTCATCTACGGTGCTGCAAATGGCATTGTGTCCTTTTTTCCCTTGGCTTCTCTTCTGCCTTAGCGGGGTCCATTTTCAACAATGTGATTCCCTGAGGGTTGTGGATTAGCTGACCTGGGCAGCCTTACCCTGCCGGCCCGCCCTCCCCAGGTGTGCCTCGTTGAGGTCAATATAAACAGCGCTCCAGGCAGCAATAGCCCCTGAAGCTGTGCCTGACTCCATATTCTCTGCCCCGTCAGCAGTCTCGGGGCTGTGCTGGTGGGAGGGAGTGAGGGGCCACAGCTTTGTGGGTGGCCCGGTGTGAGTGGGGTTCTGCTGGCCTTTCTGCAGGAGTTGCCAGGCTGCCGCCTGTAAAGAAGAGGATGTGTCACCCATACCTTCCGCTGGAATTTCTCTCCGGACAGAGGTGAGGAAGGAAAAAAGCAGTGGGGGCCGGGACAGGAGGGGTATCTCAGGCAGGGCAATGGAAAGCTTCTGGAAGAGCGCCAGGGTCCAGGACCACGCTGGCTGGCCTGCAGGCACCAAGTTGGCCTGCGTGCTGTCGCTGGTGTGGCTCCACGGTCCTTCCTCTAGGCTTTCAAGCCCTTGTACATATTCAGGTGTTTTACCTGGAAAGGGTGGGAACAGTTCAGCAGCAGCTGGCCTGGGGCTCAGCTCACGTTTACTCACAGATGCCTCGGCACGGTCCCCCAGCTTTGCAATGAGGACGCTCCTTGCGTGGGGGGTGGGTTGCTGGCTGTATGGGAGATGGTTCCCCACCTCTGACCAATTTCAGAATTGTTTACCGCTGGAGCAAGTGCCGTGATAGGGTTTTCCTCTGTATAACTCGTGGGTTCAATTTTTTTATCTTTTTTGGTTCCAGTTAGATTTTATTCCTCTTTTATGTATTTATAAATATAAGCATGGAAATAATTCATTCCTATAAATACATCTGTGTGACGGGAAGAATTTTTTCTGTTTTATTTTTAAATTTTATTTTTTAAAATTTTGAAATTTAATTTTATTTATGTTTTTATACAGCACGTTATTATTAGTTATGTATTTTATGCATATACATGTATACAGGTCAATCCCAATCTCCCAACTCATCCCACCACCACCACCCCATGGCTTCCCACACTTGGTGTCCATACGTTTGTTCTCTACCTCTGTGTCTCTATTTCTTCCCTGCAAACCAGTTCATCTGTACCATTTTTAGGCTCCACATATATGCATTAATATACAATATTTGTTTTCCTCTTTCTGACTTACTTCATTCTGTATGACAGTCTCTCGATCCATCGATGTCTCTACAAATGACCCAGTTTCATTCCTTTTTATGGCCGAGTCATATTCCATTTTATATATGTACCACATCTTTATCCATTCATCTGTCTGTGGGCATTTAGGTTGCTTCCATTACCTGGCTATTGTAAATAGTGCTGCAACGAACATTGTGGTGAATGTGCCTTTTTGAAATACGGTTTTCTCTGGGTATATGCCCAGAAGAGGGATTGCTGGATCAGATGGTAATTCTATTTCTCGTTTTTTTAAGGAAACTCCATACTGTTCTCCATAGTGACTGTATCAATTTACATTCCCACCAATAGTGGAAGAGGGCTCCTTTTGTCCACACCCTCCCCAGAATTGGTTGTTTGTAGATTTTCTGATGATGCCGATTCTAACAGGTGTGAGGTGATACCTCATTGTAGTTTTGATTTGCATTTCTCTAATAATTAGTGCTGTTGAGCAGCTTTTCATGTGCGTCTTGGCCATCTCTGTGTCTCCTTTGAAGAAACGTCTCTTTAGATCTTCTGCCCATTTTTTTTGGGTTGTTTGTTTTTTTAATATTAAGCTGCATGAGCTGTTTATATATATTGGAGATTAAACCTGTGTCCATTGATTCGTTTGCAACGATTTTCACCCATCCTGAGGGATGCCTTTTTCCATTCCCGTTTTTTTTAACAAAAAAGGAAAGAAAGGAAAAGAAGCAGAACACTAATGTGCGTAAAATATGCCTTTTGAAACGGTCGTTTTGAAATATGGACGTCCTTTGAATTTTTTGGTCGATATGTGACCCCAGGATTTGTTTTCAGGGCAGGTGTCATTTACAGGCCTGCAATGATTTTGAATATCAACTGACCATTAGCGTTGGGATTAAAGCTGCTGTTGTGTGAAACGGCCACAAGGTGGCAGCAGTTCACCCTTACCAAATCTGGTTACTAGGGCAAGAGAGCCTCAGTGGAAGTGGTGTTCTAGATTGGAGTTTAGAATGGAATGTACCAGGAGAAAGCCCCTCACGTTTGTCTCACTACTTCTTGTTCGTGTTTTTAATTTAAGTTTTTATTTTTTATTACAGCAAGTTTGATTACAATGTTTGGCTTGTTGTAGGTGTGGAAGATGTGGTTCTTTTACACATATACAGATGACTGTTCTTCTTGGGATCCTTTTCCCATGTACGTTATGACAGAATGTTGAGTAGTCCTCTCTTTGTATTCTGTAGGTCTTTGGTGATTATATATGTCACCTGTGTTTGTATATGTCTGTTAACCCCGATATCGTAATGAAACCAATCCTCACACCTTTCCATTGGTGAACCATAAGTTTGTTTAATGAATCTGTGATTGCCCTTCTCCGTGGAAATATCTGCCCTGGTATCCATTTTTAGGTAACACCTATAAGTGATATGATATGATATGTGTCTTTCACTTTCTGACTTACTACAAGTCACGTGATTACTTCTAGACTCATCTACGGTGCTGCAAATGGCATTGTGTCCTTTTTTCCCTTGGCTTCTCTTCTGCCTTAGCGGGGTCCATTTTCAACAATGTGATTCCCTGAGGGTTGTGGATTAGCTGACCTGGGCAGCCTTACCCTGCCGGCCCGCCCTCCCCAGGTGTGCCTCGTTGAGGTCAATATAAACAGCGCTCCAGGCAGCAATAGCCCCTGAAGCTGTGCCTGACTCCATATTCTCTGCCCCGTCAGCAGTCTCGGGGCTGTGCTGGTGGGAGGGAGTGAGGGGCCACAGCTTTGTGGGTGGCCCGGTGTGAGTGGGGTTCTGCTGGCCTTTCTGCAGGAGTTGCCAGGCTGCCGCCTGTAACGAAGAGGATGTGTCACCCATACCTTCCGCTGGAATTTCTCTCCGGACAGTGGTGAGGAAGGAAAAAAGCAGTGGGGGCCGGGACAAGAGGGGTATCTCAGGCAGGGCAATGGAAAGCTTCTGGAAGAGCGCCAGGGTCCAGGACCACGCTGGCTGGCCTGCAGGCACCAAGTTGGCCTGCGTGCTGTCGCTGGTGTGGCTCCACGGTCCTTCCTCTAGGCTTTCAAGCCCTTGTACATATTCAGGTGTTTTACCTGGAAAGGGTGGGAACAGTTCAGCAGCAGCTGGCCTGGGGCTCAGCTCACGTTTACTCACAGATGCCTCGGCACGGTCCCCCAGCTTTGCAATGAGGACGCTCCTTGCGTGGGGGGTGGGTTGCTGGCTGTATGGGAGATGGTTCCCCACCTCTGACCAATTTCAGAATTGTTTACCGCTGGAGCAAGTGCCGTGATAGGGTTTTCCTCTGTATAACTCGTGGGTTCAATTTTTTTATCTTTTTTGGTTCCAGTTAGATTTTATTCCTCTTTTATGTATTTATAAATATAAGCATGGAAATAATTCATTCCTATAAATACATCTGTGTGACGGGAAGAATTTTTTCTGTTTTATTTTTAAATTTTATTTTTTAAAATTTTGAAATTTAATTTTATTTATGTTTTTATACAGCACGTTATTATTAGTTATGTATTTTATGCATATACATGTATACAGGTCAATCCCAATCTCCCAACTCATCCCACCACCACCACCCCATGGCTTCCCACACTTGGTGTCCATACGTTTGTTCTCTACCTCTGTGTCTCTATTTCTTCCCTGCAAACCAGTTCATCTGTACCATTTTTAGGCTCCACATATATGCATTAATATACAATATTTGTTTTCCTCTTTCTGACTTACTTCATTCTGTATGACAGTCTCTCGATCCATCGATGTCTCTACAAATGACCCAGTTTCATTCCTTTTTATGGCCGAGTCATATTCCATTTTATATATGTACCACATCTTTATCCATTCATCTGTCTGTGGGCATTTAGGTTGCTTCCATTACCTGGCTATTGTAAATAGTGCTGCAACGAACATTGTGGTGAATGTGCCTTTTTGAAATACGGTTTTCTCTGGGTATATGCCCAGAAGAGGGATTGCTGGATCAGATGGTAATTCTATTTCTCGTTTTTTTAAGGAAACTCCATACTGTTCTCCATAGTGACTGTATCAATTTACATTCCCACCAATAGTGGAAGAGGGCTCCTTTTGTCCACACCCTCCCCAGAATTGGTTGTTTGTAGATTTTCTGATGATGCCGATTCTAACAGGTGTGAGGTGATACCTCATTGTAGTTTTGATTTGCATTTCTCTAATAATTAGTGCTGTTGAGCAGCTTTTCATGTGCGTCTTGGCCATCTCTGTGTCTCCTTTGAAGAAACGTCTCTTTAGATCTTCTGCCCATTTTTTTTGGGTTGTTTGTTTTTTTAATATTAAGCTGCATGAGCTGTTTATATATATTGGAGATTAAACCTGTGTCCATTGATTCGTTTGCAACGATTTTCACCCATCCTGAGGGATGCCTTTTTCCATTCCCGTTTTTTTTATCAAAAAAGGAAAGAAAGGAAAAGAAGCAGAACACTAATGTGCGTAAAATATGGCTTTTGAAACGGTCGTTTTGAAATATGGACGTCCTTTGAATTTTTTGGTCGATATGTGACCCCAGGATTTGTTTTCAGGGCAGGTGTCATTTACAGGCCTGCAATGATTTTGAATATCAACTGACCATTAGCGTTGGGATTAAAGCTGCTGTTGTGTGAAACGGCCACAAGGTGGCAGCAGTTCACCCTTACCAAATCTGGTTACTAGGGCAAGAGAGCCTCAGTGGAAGTGGTGTTCTAGATTGGAGTTCAGAATGGAATGTACCAGGAGAAAGCCCCTCACGTTTGTCTCACTACTTCTTGTTCGTGTTTTTAATTTAAGTTTTTATTTTTTATTACAGCAAGTTTGATTACAATGTTTGGCTTGTTGTAGGTGTGGAAGATGTGGTTCTTTTACACATATACAGATGACTGTTCTTCTTGGGATCCTTTTCCCATGTACGTTATGACAGAATGTTGAGTAGTCCTCTCTTGGTATTCTGTAGGTCTTTGGTGATTATATATGTCACCTGTGTTTGTATATGTCTGTTAACCCCGATATCGTAATGAAACCAATCCTCACACCTTTCCATTGGTGAACCATAAGTTTGTTTAATGAATCTGTGATTGCCCTTCTCCGTGGAAATATCTGCCCTGGTATCCATTTTTAGGTAACACCTATAAGTGATATGATATGATATGTGTCTTTCACTTTCTGACTTACTACAAGTCACGTGATTACTTCTAGACTCATCTACGGTGCTGCAAATGGCATTGTGTCCTTTTTTCCCTTGGCTTCTCTTCTGCCTTAGCGGGGTCCATTTTCAACAATGTGATTCCCTGAGGGTTGTGGATTAGCTGACCTGGGCAGCCTTACCCTGCCGGCCCGCCCTCCCCAGGTGTGCCTCGTTGAGGTCAATATAAACAGCGCTCCAGGCAGCAATAGCCCCTGAAGCTGTGCCTGACTCCATATTCTCTGCCCCGTCAGCAGTCTCGGGGCTGTGCTGGTGGGAGGGAGTGAGGGGCCACAGCTTTGTGGGTGGCCCGGTGTGAGTGGGGTTCTGCTGGCCTTTCTGCAGGAGTTGCCAGGCTGCCGCCTGTAAAGAAGAGGATGTGTCACCCATACCTTCCGCTGGAATTTCTCTCCGGACAGAGGTGAGGAAGGAAAAAAGCAGTGGGGGCCGGGACAGGAGGGGTATCTCAGGCAGGGCAATGGAAAGCTTCTGGAAGAGCGCCAGGGTCCAGGACCACGCTGGCTGGCCTGCAGGCACCAAGTTGGCCTGCGTGCTGTCGCTGGTGTGGCTCCACGGTCCTTCCTCTAGGCTTTCAAGCCCTTGTACATATTCAGGTGTTTTACCTGGAAAGGGTGGGAACAGTTCAGCAGCAGCTGGCCTGGGGCTCAGCTCACGTTTACTCACAGATGCCTCGGCACGGTCCCCCAGCTTTGCAATGAGGACGCTCCTTGCGTGGGGGGTGGGTTGCTGGCTGTATGGGAGATGGTTCCCCACCTCTGACCAATTTCAGAATTGTTTACCACTGGAGCAAGTGCCCTGATAGGGTTTTCCTCTGTATAACTCCTGGGTTCAGGTTTTTTTTTTCTTTTATGGTTCAAGTTAGATTTTATTCCCCTTTTATGTATTTATAGATATAAGCATGGAAATAATTCTTTCCTATAAATACATCTGTGTGATGAGAAGAATTTTTTCTGTTTTATTTTTAAATTTTATTTTTTAAAATTTTGAAATTTAATTTTATTTATTTTTTTATACAGCACGTTATTATTAGTTATGTATTTTATGTATATACATGTATACAGGTCAATCCCAAACTCCCAACTCATCCCACCACCACCACCCCATGGCTTCCCACACTTGGTGTCCATACGTTTATTCTCTACCTCTGTGTCTCTATTTCTTCCCTGCAAACCAGTTCATCTGTACCTTTTTTAGGCTCCACATATATGCATTAATATACAATATTTGTTTTCCTCTTTCTGACTTACTTCATTCTGTATGACAGTCTCTCGATCCATCGATGTCTCTACAAATGACCCAGTTTCATTCCTTTTTATGGCCGAGTCATATTCCATTTTATATATGTACCACATCTTTATCCATTCATCTGTCTGTGGGCATTTAGGTTGCTTCCATTACCTGGCTATTGTAAATAGTGCTGCAACGAACATTGTGGTGAATGTGCCTTTTTGAAATACGGTTTTCTCTGGGTATATGCCCAGAAGTGGGATTGCTGGATCAGATGGTAATTCTATTTCTCGTTTTTTTAAGGAAACTCCATACTGTTCTCCATAGTGACTGTATCAATTTACATTCCCACCAATAGTGGAAGAGGGCTCCTTTTGTCCACACCCTCCCCAGAATTGGTTGTTTGTAGATTTTCTGATGATGCCGATTCTAACAGGTGTGAGGTGATACCTCATTGTAGTTTTGATTTGCATTTCTCTAATAATTAGTGCTGTTGAGCAGCTTTTCATGTGTGTCTTGGCCATCTCTGTGTCTCCTTTGAAGAAACGTCTCTTTAGATCTTCTGCCCATTTTTTTTGGGTTGTTTGTTTTTTTAATATTAAGCTGCATGAGCTGTTTATATATATTGGAGATTAAACCTGTGTCCATTGATTCGTTTGCAACGATTTTCACCCATCCTGAGGGATGCCTTTTTCCATTCCCGTTTTTTTTAACAAAAAAGGAAAGAAAGGAAAAGAAGCAGAACACTAATGTGCGTAAAATATGCCTTTTGAAACGGTCGTTTTGAAATATGGACGTCCTTTGAATTTTTTGGTCGATATGTGACCCCAGGATTTGTTTTCAGGGCAGGTGTCATTTACAGGCCTGCAATGATTTTGAATATCAACTGACCATTAGCGTTGGGATTAAAGCTGCTGTTGTGTGAAACGGCCACAAGGTGGCAGCAGTTCACCCTTACCAAATCTGCTTACTAGGGCAAGAGAGCCTCAGTGGAAGTGGTGTTCTAGATTGGAGTTTAGAATGGAATGTACCAGGAGAAAGCCCCTCACGTTTGTCTCACTACTTCTTGTTCGTGTTTTTAATTTAAGTTTTTATTTTTTATTACAGCAAGTTTGATTACAATGTTTGGCTTGTTGTAGGTGTGGAAGATGTGGTTCTTTTACACATATACAGATGACTGTTCTTCTTGGGATCCTTTTCCCATGTACGTTATGACAGAATGTTGAGTAGTCCTCTCTTGGTATTCTGTAGGTCTTTGGTGATTATATATGTCACCTGTGTTTGTATATGTCTGTTAACCCCGATATCGTAATGAAACCAATCCTCACACCTTTCCATTGGTGAACCATAAGTTTGTTTAATGAATCTGTGATTGCCCTTCTCCGTGGAAATATCTGCCCTGGTATCCATTTTTAGGTAACACCTATAAGTGATATGATATGATATGTGTCTTTCACTTTCTGACTTACTACAAGTCACGTGATTACTTCTAGACTCATCTACGGTGCTGCAAATGGCATTGTGTCCTTTTTTCCCTTGGCTTCTCTTCTGCCTTAGCGGGGTCCATTTTCAACAATGTGATTCCCTGAGGGTTGTGGATTAGCTGACCTGGGCAGCCTTACCCTGCCGGCCCGCCCTCCCCAGGTGTGCCTCGTTGAGGTCAATATAAACAGCGCTCCAGGCAGCAATAGCCCCTGAAGCTGTGCCTGACTCCATATTCTCTGCCCCGTCAGCAGTCTCGGGGCTGTGCTGGTGGGAGGGAGTGAGGGGCCACAGCTTTGTGGGTGGCCCGGTGTGAGTGGGGTTCTGCTGGCCTTTCTGCAGGAGTTGCCAGGCTGCCGCCTGTAAAGAAGAGGATGTGTCACCAATACCTTCCGCTGGAATTTCTCTCCGGACAGAGGTGAGGAAGGAAAAAAGCAGTGGGGGCCGGGACAGGAGGGGTATCTCAGGCAGGGCAATGGAAAGCTTCTGGAAGAGCGCCAGGGTCCAGGACCACGCTGGCTGGCCTGCAGGCACCAAGTTGGCCTGCGTGCTGTCGCTGGTGTGGCTCCACGGTCCTTCCTCTAGGCTTTCAAGCCCTTGTACATATTCAGGTGTTTTACCTGGAAAGGGTGGGAACAGTTCAGCAGCAGCTGGCCTGGGGCTCAGCTCACGTTTACTCACAGATGCCTCGGCACGGTCCCCCAGCTTTGCAATGAGGACGCTCCTTGCGTGGGGGGTGGGTTGCTGGCTGTATGGGAGATGGTTCCCCACCTCTGACCAATTTCAGAATTGTTTACCGCTGGAGCAAGTGCCGTGATAGGGTTTTCCTCTGTATAACTCGTGGGTTCAATTATTTTTTCTTTTTTGGTTCAAGTTAGATTTTATTCCTCTTTTATGTATTTATAAATATAGGCATGGAAATAATTCATTCCTATAAATACATCTGTGTGACGGGAAGAATTTTTTCTGTTTTATTTTTAAATTTGATTTTTTAAAATTTTGAAATTTAATTTTATGTTTTTATACAGCACGTTATTATTAGTTATGTATTTTATGCATATACATGTATACAGGTCAATCCCAAACTCCCAACTCATCCCACCACCACCACCCCATGGCTTCCCACACTTGGTGTCCATACGTTTATTCTCTACCTCTGTGTCTCTATTTCTTCCCTGCAAACCAGTTCATCTGTACCTTTTTTAGGCTCCACATATATGCATTAATATACAATATTTGTTTTCCTCTTTCTGACTTACTTCATTCTGTATGACAGTCTCTCGATCCATCGATGTCTCTACAAATGACCCAGTTTCATTCCTTTTTATGGCCGAGTCATATTCCATTTTATATATGTACCACATCTTTATCCATTCATCTGTCTGTGGGCATTTAGGTTGCTTCCATTACCTGGCTATTGTAAATAGTGCTGCAACGAACATTGTGGTGAATGTGCCTTTTTGAAATACGGTTTTCTCTGGGTATATGCCCAGAAGTGGGATTGCTGGATCAGATGGTAATTCTATTTCTAGTTTTTTTAAGGAAACTCCATACTGTTCTCCATAGTGACTGTATCAATTTACATTCCCACCAATAGTGGAAGAGGGCTCCTTTTGTCCACACCCTCCCCAGAATTGGTTGTTTGTAGATTTTCTGATGATGCCGATTCTAACAGGTGTGAGGTGATACCTCATTGTAGTTTTGATTTGCATTTCTCTAATAATTAGTGCTGTTGAGCAGCTTTTCATGTGCGTCTTGGCCATCTCTGTGTCTCCTTTGAAGAAACGTCTCTTTAGATCTTCTGCCCATTTTTTTTGGGTTTTTTGTTTTTTTAATATTAAGCTGCATGAGCTGTTTATATATATTGGAGATTAAACCTGTGTCCATTGATTCGTTTGCAACGATTTTCACCCATCCTGAGGGATGCCTTTTTCCATTCCCGTTTTTTTTAACAAAAAAGGAAAGAAAGGAAAAGAAGCAGAACACTAATGTGCGTAAAATATGCCTTTTGAAACGGTCGTTTTGAAATATGGACGTCCTTTGAATTTTTTGGTCGATATGTGACCCCAGGATTTGTTTTCAGGGCAGGTGTCATTTACAGGCCTGCAATGATTTTGAATATCAACTGACCATTAGCGTTGGGATTAAAGCTGCTGTTGTGTGAAACGGCCACAAGGTGGCAGCAGTTCACCCTTACCAAATCTGGTTACTAGGGCAAGAGAGCCTCAGTGGAAGTGGTGTTCTAGATTGGAGTTTAGAATGGAATGTACCAGGAGAAAGCCCCTCACGTTTGTCTCACTACTTCTTGTTCGTGTTTTTAATTTAAGTTTTTATTTTTTATTACAGCAAGTTTGATTACAATGTTTGGCTTGTTGTAGGTGTGGAAGATGTGGTTCTTTTACACATATACAGATGACTGTTCTTCTTGGGATCCTTTTCGCATGTACGTTATGACAGAATGTTGAGTAGTCCTCTCTTGGTATTCTGTAGGTCTTTGGTGATTATATATGTCACCTGTGTTTGTATATGTCTGTTAACCCCGATATCGTAATGAAACCAATCCTCACACCTTTCCATTGGTGAACCATAAGTTTGTTTAATGAATCTGTGATTGCCCTTCTCCGTGGAAATATCTGCCCTGGTATCCATTTTTAGGTAACACCTATAAGTGATATGATATGATATGTGTCTTTCACTTTCTGACTTACTACAAGTCACGTGATTACTTCTAGACTCATCTACGGTGCTGCAAATGGCATTGTGTCCTTTTTTCCCTTGGCTTCTCTTCTGCCTTAGCGGGGTCCATTTTCAACAATGTGATTCCCTGAGGGTTGTGGATTAGCTGACCTGGGCAGCCTTACCCTGCCGGCCCGCCCTCCCCAGGTGTGCCTCATTGAGGTCAATATAAACAGCGCTCCAGGCAGCAATAGCCCCTGAAGCTGTGCCTGACTCCATATTCTCTGCCCCGTCAGCAGTCTCGGGGCTGTGCTGGTGGGAGGGAGTGAGGGGCCACAGCTTTGTGGGTGGCCCGGTGTGAGTGGGGTTCTGCTGGCCTTTCTGCAGGAGTTGCCAGGCTGCCGCCTGTAAAGAAGAGGATGTGTCACCCATACCTTCCGCTGGAATTTCTCTCCGGACACAGGTGAGGAAGGAAAAAAGCAGTGGGGGCCGGGACAGGAGGGGTATCTCAGGCAGGGCAATGGAAAGCTTCTGGAAGAGCGCCAGGGTCCAGGACCACGCTGGCTGGCCTGCAGGCACCAAGTTGGCCTGCGTGCTGTCGCTGGTGTGGCTCCACGGTCCTTCCTCTAGGCTTTCAAGCCCTTGTACATATTCAGGTGTTTTACCTGGAAAGGGTGGGAACAGTTCAGCAGCAGCTGGCCTGGGGCTCAGCTCACGTTTACTCACAGATGCCTCGGCACGGTCCCCCAGCTTTGCAATGAGGACGCTCCTTGCGTGGGGGGTGGGTTGCTGGCTGTATGGGAGATGGTTCCCCACCTCTGACCAATTTCAGAATTGTTTACCGCTGGAGCAAGTGCCGTGATAGGGTTTTCCTCTGTATAACTCGTGGGTTCAATTATTTTTTCTTTTTTGGTTCAAGTTAGATTTTATTCCTCTTTTATGTATTTATAAATATAGGCATGGAAATAATTCATTCCTATAAATACATCTGTGTGACGGGAAGAATTTTTTCTGTTTTATTTTTAAATTTGATTTTTTAAAATTTTGAAATTTAATTTTATGTTTTTATACAGCACGTTATTATTAGTTATGTATTTTATGCATATACATGTATACAGGTCAATCCCAATCCCCCAACTCATCCCACCACCACCACCCCATGGATTCCCACACTTGGTGTCCATACGTTTGTTCTCTACCTCTGTGTCTCTATTTCTTCCCTGCAAACCAGTTCATCTGTACCATTTTTAGGCTCCACATATATGCATTAATATACAATATTTGTTTTCCTCTTTCTGACTTACTTCATTCTGTATGACAGCCTCTCGATCCAACGATGTCTCTACAAATGACCCAGTTTCATTCCTTTTTATGGCCGAGTCATATTCCATTTTATATATGTACCACATCTTTATCCATTCATCTGTCTGTGGGCATTTAGGTTGCTTCCATTACCTGGCTATTGTAAATAGTGCTGCAACGAACATTGTGGTGAATGTGCCTTTTTGAAATACGGTTTTCTCTGGGTATATGCCCAGAAGTGGGATTGCTGGATCAGATGGTAATTCTATTTCTAGTTTTTTTAAGGAAACTCCATACTGTTCTCCATAGTGACTGTATCAATTTACATTCCCACCAATAGTGGAAGAGGGCTCCTTTTGTCCACACCCTCCCCAGAATTGGTTGTTTGTAGATTTTCTGATGATGCCGATTCTAACAGGTGTGAGGTGATACCTCATTGTAGTTTTGATTTGCATTTCTCTAATAATTAGTGCTGTTGAGCAGCTTTTCATGTGCGTCTTGGCCATCTCTGTGTCTCCTTTGAAGAAACGTCTCTTTAGATCTTCTGCCCATTTTTTTTGGGTTTTTTGTTTTTTTAATATTAAGCTGCATGAGCTGTTTATATATATTGGAGATTAAACCTGTGTCCATTGATTCGTTTGCAACGATTTTCACCCATCCTGAGGGATGCCTTTTTCCATTCCCGTTTTTTTTAACAAAAAAGGAAAGAAAGGAAAAGAAGCAGAACACTAATGTGCGTAAAATATGCCTTTTGAAACGGTCGTTTTGAAATATGGACGTCCTTTGAATTTTTTGGTCGATATGTGACCCCAGGATTTGTTTTCAGGGCAGGTGTCATTTACAGGCCTGCAATGATTTGGAATATCAACTGACCATTAGCGTTGGGATTAAAGCTGCTGTTGTGTGAAACGGCCACAAGGTGGCAGCAGTTCACCCTTACCAAATCTGGTTACTAGGGCAAGAGAGCCTCAGTGGAAGTGGTGTTCTAGATTGGAGTTTAGAATGGAATGTACCAGGAGAAAGCCCCTCACGTTTGTCTCACTACTTCTTGTTCGTGTTTTTAATTTAAGTTTTTATTTTTTATTACAGCAAGTTTGATTACAATGTTTGGCTTGTTGTAGGTGTGGAAGATGTGGTTCTTTTACACATATACAGATGACTGTTCTTCTTGGGATCCTTTTCGCATGTACGTTATGACAGAATGTTGAGTAGTCCTCTCTTGGTATTCTGTAGGTCTTTGGTGATTATATATGTCACCTGTGTTTGTATATGTCTGTTAACCCCGATATCGTAATGAAACCAATCCTCACACCTTTCCATTGGTGAACCATAAGTTTGTTTAATGAATCTGTGATTGCCCTTCTCCGTGGAAATATCTGCCCTGGTATCCATTTTTAGGTAACACCTATAAGTGATATGATATGATATGTGTCTTTCACTTTCTGACTTACTACAAGTCACGTGATTACTTCTAGACTCATCTACGGTGCTGCAAATGGCATTGTGTCCTTTTTTCCCTTGGCTTCTCTTCTGCCTTAGCGGGGTCCATTTTCAACAATGTGATTCCCTGAGGGTTGTGGATTAGCTGACCTGGGCAGCCTTACCCTGCCGGCCCGCCCTCCCCAGGTGTGCCTCGTTGAGGTCAATATAAACAGCGCTCCAGGCAGCAATAGCCCCTGAAGCTGTGCCTGACTCCATATTCTCTGCCCCGTCAGCAGTCTCGGGGCTGTGCTGGTGGGAGGGAGTGAGGGGCCACAGCTTTGTGGGTGGCCCGGTGTGAGTGGGGTTCTGCTGGCCTTTCTGCAGGAGTTGCCAGGCTGCCGCCTGTAACGAAGAGGATGTGTCACCCATACCTTCCGCTGGAATTTCTCTCCGGACAGTGGTGAGGAAGGAAAAAAGCAGTGGGGGCCGGGACAGGAGGGGTATCTCAGGCAGGGCAATGGAAAGCTTCTGGAAGAGCGCCAGGGTCCAGGACCACGCTGGCTGGCCTGCAGGCACCAAGTTGGCCTGCGTGCTGTCGCTGGTGTGGCTCCACGGTCCTTCCTCTAGGCTTTCAAGCCCTTGTACATATTCAGGTGTTTTACCTGGAAAGGGTGGGAACAGTTCAGCAGCAGCTGGCCTGGGGCTCAGCTCACGTTTACTCACAGATGCCTCGGCACGGTCCCCCAGCTTTGCAATGAGGACGCTCCTTGCGTGGGGGGTGGGTTGCTGGCTGTATGGGAGATGGTTCCCCACCTCTGACCAATTCCAGAATTGTTTACCGCTGGAGCAAGTGCCGTGATAGGGTTTTCCTCTGTATAACTCGTGGGTTCAATTTTTTTTTTCTTTTTTGGTTCAAGTTAGATTTTATTCCTCTTTTATGTATTTATAAATATAAGCATGGAAATAATTCATTCCTATAAATACATCTGTGTGACGGGAAGAATTTTTTCTGTTTTTTTTTTAAATTTGATTTTTTAAAATTTTGAAATTTAATTT
Source organism: Mesoplodon mirus (assembly GCF_964341445.2). Lineage (NCBI taxonomy): Eukaryota > Metazoa > Chordata > Mammalia > Artiodactyla > Ziphiidae > Mesoplodon > Mesoplodon mirus. The sequence goes on from NC_138989.1 coordinate 93,240,002, forward strand.
TATTTATGTTTTTATACAGCACGTTATTATTAGTTATGTATTTTATGCATATACATGTATACAGGTCAATCCCAATCTCCCAACTCATCCCACCACCACCACCCCATGGATTCCCACACTTGGTGTCCATACGTTTGTTCTCTACCTCTGTGTCTCTATTTCTTCCCTGCAAACCAGTTCATCTGTACCATTTTTAGGCTCCACATATATGCATTAATATACAATATTTGTTTTCCTCTTTCTGACTTACTTCATTCTGTATGACAGCCTCTCGATCCATTGATGTCTCTACAAATGACCCAGTTTCATTCCTTTTTATGGCCGAGTCATATTCCATTTTATATATGTACCACATCTTTATCCATTCATCTGTCTGTGGGCATTTAGGTTGCTTCCATTACCTGGCTATTGTAAATAGTGCTGCAACGAACATTGTGGTGAATGTGCCTTTTTGAAATACGGTTTTCTCTGGGTATATGCCCAGAAGTGGGATTGCTGGATCAGATGGTAATTCTATTTCTCGTTTTTTTAAGGAAACTCCATACTGTTCTCCATAGTGACTGTATCAATTTACATTCCCACCAATAGTGGAAAAGGGCTGCTTTTGTCCACACCCTCCCCAGAATTGGTTGTTTGTAGATTTTCTGATGATGCCGATTCTAACAGGTGTGAGGTGATACCTCATTGTAGTTTTGATTTGCATTTCTCTAATAATTAGTGCTGTTGAGCAGCTTTTCATGTGCGTCTTGGCCATCTCTGTGTCTCCTTTGAAGAAACGTCTCTTTAGATCTTCTGCCCATTTTTTTGGGTTGTTTGTTTTTTTAATATTAAGCTGCATGAGCTGTTTATATATATTGGAGATTAAACCTGTGTCCATTGATTCGTTTGCAACGATTTTCACCCATCCTGAGGGATGCCTTTTTCCATTCCCGTTTTTTTTAACAAAAAAGGAAAGAAAGGAAAAGAAGCAGAACACTAATGTGCGTAAAATATGCCTTTTGAAACGGTCGTTTTGAAATATGGACGTCCTTTGAATTTTTTGGTCGATATGTGACCCCAGGATTTGTTTTCAGGGCAGGTGTCATTTACAGGCCTGCAATGATTTGGAATATCAACTGACCATTAGCGTTGGGATTAAAGCTGCTGTTGTGTGAAACGGCCACAAGGTGGCAGCAGTTCACCCTTACCAAATCTGGTTACTAGGGCAAGAGAGCCTCAGTGGAAGTGGTGTTCTAGATTGGAGTTTAGAATGGAATGTACCAGGAGAAAGCCCCTCACGTTTGTCTCACTACTTCTTGTTCGTGTTTTTAATTTAAGTTTTTATTTTTTATTACAACAAGTTTGATTACAATGTTTGGCTTGTTGTAGGTGTGGAAGATGTGGTTCTTTTACACATATACAGATGACTGTTCTTCTTGGGATCCTTTTCCCATGTACGTTATGACAGAATGTTGAGTAGTCCTCTCTTGGTATTCTGTAGGTCTTTGGTGATTATATATGTCACCTGTGTTTGTATATGTCTGTTAACCCCGATATCGTAATGAAACCAATCCTCACACCTTTCCATTGGTGAACCATAAGTTTGTTTAATGAATCTGTGATTGCCCTTCTCCGTGGAAATATCTGCCCTGGTATCCATTTTTAGGTAACACCTATAAGTGATATGATATGATATGTGTCTTTCACTTTCTGACTCACTAGAAGTCACGTGATTACTTCTAGACTCATCTACGGTGCTGCAAATGGCATTGTGTCCTTTTTTCCCTTGGCTTCTCTTCTGCCTTAGTGGGGTCCATTTTCAACAATGTGATTCCCTGAGGGTTGTGGATTAGCTGACCTGGGCAGCCTTACCCTGCCGGCTCGCCCTCCCCAGGTGTGCCTCGTTGAGGTCAATATAAACAGCGCTCCAGGCAGCAATAGCCCCTGAAGCTGTGCCTGACTCCATATTCTCTGCCCCGTCAGCAGTCTCGGGGCTGTGCAGGTGGGAGGGAGTGAGGGGCCACAGCTTTGTGGGTGGCCCAGTGTGAGTGGGGTTCTGCTGGCCTTTCTGCAGGAGTTGCCAGGCTGCCGCCTGTAAAGAAGAGGTTGTGTAACCCATATCTTCCGCTGGAATTTCTCTCCGGACAGAGGTGAGGATGGAAAAAAGCAGTGGGGGCCGGGACAGGAGGGGTTTTTCAGGCAGGGCAATGGAAAGCTTCTGGAAGAGCGCCAGGGTCCAGGACCACGCTGGCTGGCCTGCAGGCACCAAGTTGGCCTGCGTGCTGTCGCTGGTGTGGCACCACGGTCCTTCCTCTAGGCTTTCAAGTCCTTGTACATATTCAGGTGTTTTACCTGGAAATGGTGGGAACAGTTCAGCAGCAGCTGGCCTGGGGCTCAGCTCACGTTTACTCACAGATGCCTCGGCACGGTCCCCCAGCTTTGCAATGAGGATGCTCCTTGCGTGGGGGGTGGGTTGATGGCTGTATGGGAGATGATTCCCCACCTCTGACCAATTTCAGAATTGTTTACCACTGGAGCAAGTGCCCTGATAGGGTTTTCCTCTGTATAACTCGTGGGTTCAGGATTTGTTTTTCTTTTATGGTTCAAGTTAGATTTTATTCCTCTTTTATGTATTTATAGATATAAGCATGGAAATAATTCATTCCTATAAATACATCTGTGTGACGAGAAGAAATTTTTTCTGTTTTATTTTTAAATTATATTTTTTAAAATTTTGAAATTTTATTTTATTTATTTTCTTTTTTATACAGCACGTTATTATTAGTTATGTATTTTATGCATATACATGTATACAGGTCAATCCCAAACTCCCAACTCATCCCACCACCACCACCCCATGGCTTCCCACACTTGGTGTCCATACGTTTGTTCTCTACCTCTGTGTCTCTATTTCTTCCCTGCAAACCAGTTCATCTGTACCATTTTTAGGCTCCACATATATGCGTTAATAGACAATATTTGTTTTCCTCTTTCTGACTTACTTCATTCTGTATGACAGTCTCTCGATCCATCGATGTCTCTACAAATGACCCAGTTTCATTCCTTTTTATGGCCGAGTCATATTCCATTTTATATAAGTACCACATCTTTATCCATTCATCTGTCTGTGGGCATTTAGGTTGCTTCCATTACCTGGCTATTGTAAATAGTGCTGCAACGAACATTGTGGTGAATGTGCCTTTTTGAAATACGGTTTTCTCTGGGTATATGCCCAGAAGTGGGATTGCTGGATCAGATGGTAATTCTATTTCTAGGTTTTTTAAGGAAACTCCATACTGTTCTCCATAGTGACTGTATCAATTTACATTCCCACCAATTGTGGAAAAGGGCTGCTTTTGTCCACACCCTCCCCAGAATTGGTTGTTTGTAGATTTTCTGATGATGCCGATTCTAACAGGTGTGAGGTGATACCTCATTGTAGTTTTGATTTGCATTTCTCTAATAATTAGTGCTGTTGAGCAGCTTTTCATGTGCGTCTTGGCCATCTCTGTGTCTCCTTTGAAGAAACGTCTCTTTAGATCTTCTGCCCATTTTTTTGGGGGTTGTTTGTTTTTTAAATATTAAGCTGCATGAGCTGTTTATATATATTGGAGATTAAACCTGTGTCCATTGATTCGTTTGCAACGATTTTCGCCCATTCTGAGGGATGCCTTTTTCCATTCCCATGTTTTTTAACAAAAAAGGAAAGAAAGGAAAAGAAGCAGAACACTAATGTGCGTAAAATATGCCTTTTGAAACGGTCGTTTTCAAATATGGACGTCCTTTGAATTTTTTGGTCGATATGTGACCCCAGGATGTGTTTTCAGGGCAGGTGTCATTTACAGGCCTGCAATGATTTTGAATATCAACTGACCATTAGCGTTGGGATTAAAGCTGCTGTTGTGTGAAACGGCCACAAGGTGGCAGCAGTTCACCCTTACCAAATCTGGTTACTAGGGCAAGAGAGCCTCAGTGGAAGTGGTGTTCTAGATTGGAGTTTAGAATGGAATGTGCCAGGAGAAAGCACCTCACGTTTGTCTCACTACTTCTTGTTCGTGTTTTTAATTTAATTTTTTATTTTTTATTACAGCAAGTTTGATTACAATGTTTGGCTTGTTGTAGGTGTGGAAGATGTGGTTCTTTTACACATATACAGATAACTGTTCTTCATGGGATCCTTTTCCCATGTACGTTATGACAGAATGTTGAGTAGTCCTCTCTTGGTATTCTGTAGGTCTTTGGTGATTATATATGTCACCTGTGTTTGTATATGTCTGTTAACCCCGATATCGTAATGAAACCAATCCTCACACCTTTCCATTGGTGAACCATAAGTTTGTTTAATGAATCTGTGATTGCCCTTCTCCGTGGAAATATCTGCCCTGGTATCCATTTTTAGGTAACACCTATAAGTGATATGATATGGTATGTGTCTTTCACTTTCTGACTTACTACAAGTCACGTGATTACTTCTAGACTCATCTACGGTGCTGCAAATGGCATTTTGTCCTTTTTTTCCTTGGCTTCTCTTCTGCCTTAGCGAGGTCCATTTTCAACAATGTGATTCCCTGAGGGTTGTGGATTAGCTGACCTGGGCAGCCTTACCCTGCTGGCCCGCCCTCCCCAGGTGTGCCTCGTTGAGTTCAATATAAACAGAGCTCCAGGCAGCAATAGCCCCTGAAGCTGTGCCTGACTCCATATTCTCTGCCCCGTCAGCAGTCTCGGGGCTGTGCTGGTGGGAGGGAGTGAGGGGCCACAGCTTTGTGGGTGGCCCGGTGTGAGTGGGGTTCTGCTGGCCTTTCTGCAGGAGTTGCCAGGCTGCCGCCTGTAAAGAAGAGGATGTGTCACCCATACCTTCCGCTGGAATTTCTCTCCGGACAGAGGTGAGGAAGGAAAAAAGCAGTGGGGTCCGGGAAGGAGTGGTTTTTCAGGCAGGTCAATGGAAAGCTTCTGGAAGTGCGCCCGGGGCCAGGACCACCCTAGCTGGCCTGCAGGCACCAAGTTGGCCTGCGTGCTGTCGCTGGTGAGGCTCCACGGTCCTTCCTCTAGGCTTTCAAGCCCTTGTACATATTCAGGTGTTTTACCTGGAAAGGGTGGGAACAGTTCAGCAGCAGCTTGCCTGGGGCTCAGCTCACGTTTACTCACAGATGCCTCGGCACGGTCCCCCAGCTTTGCAATGAGGACGCTCCTTGCGTGGGGGGTGGGTTGCTGGCTGTATGGGAGATGATTCCCCACCTCTGACCAATTTCAGAATTGTTTTCCACTGGAGCTAGTGCCCTGATAGGGTTTTCCTCTGTATAACTCGTGGGTTCAGGTATTTTTTTTCTTTTATGGTTCAAGTTAGATTTTATTCCTCTTTTATGTATTTATAAATATAAGCATGGAAATAATTCATTCCTATAAATACATCTGTGTGACGGGAAGAATTTTTTCTGTTTTATTTTTAAATTTCATTTTTTAAAATTTTGAAATTTTATTTTATTTATTTTTTTTTATACAGCACGTTATTATTAGTTATGTATTTTATGCATATACATGTATACAGGTCAATCCCAAACTCCCAACTCATCCCACCATCACCACCCCATGGTTTCCCACACTTGGTGTCCATACGTTTGTTCTCTACCTCTGTGTCTCTATTTCTTCCCTGCAAACCAGTTCATCTGTACCATTTTTAGGCTCCACATATATGCATTAATATACAATATTTGTTTTCCTCTTTCTGACTTACTTCATTCTGTATGACAGTCTCTCGATCCATCGATGTCTCTACAAATGACCCAGTTTCATTCCTTTTTATGGCCGAGTCATATTCCATTTTATATATGTACCACATCTTTATCCATTCATCTGTCTGTGGGCATTTAGGTTGCTTCCATTACCTGGCTATTGTAAATAGTGCTGCAACGAACATTGTGGTGAATGTGCCTTTTTGAAATACGGTTTTCTCTGGGTATATGCCCAGAAGTGGGATTGCTGGATCAGATGGTAATTCTATTTCTCCTTTTTTTAAGGAAACTCCATACTGTTCTCCATAGTGATTGTATCAATTTACATTCCCACCAATAGTGGAAGAGGGCTCCTTTTGTCCACACCCTCCCCAGAATTGGTTGTTTGTAGATTTTCTGATGATGCCGATTCTAACAGGTGTGAGGTGATACCTCATTGTAGTTTTGATTTGCATTTCTCTAATAATTAGTGCTGTTGAGCAGCTTTTCATGTGCGTCTTGGCCATCTCTGTGTCTCCTTTGAAGAAACGTCTCTTTAGATCTTCTGCCCATTTTTTTTGGGTTGTTTCTTTTTTTTAATATTAAGCTGCATGAGCTGTTTATATATATTGGAGATTAAACCTGTGTCCATTGATTCGTTTGCAACGATTTTCACCCATCCTGAGGGATGCCATTTTCCATTCCCGTTTTTTTTAACAAAAAAGGAAAGAAAGGAAAAGAAGCAGAACACTAATGTGCGTAAAATATGCCTTTTGAAACGGTCGTTTTGAAATATGGACGTCCTTTGAATTTTTTGGTCGATATGTGACCCCAGGATTTGTTTTCAGGGCAGGTGTCATTTACAGGCCTGCAATGATTTTGAATATCAACTGACCATTAGCGTTGGGATTAAAGCTGCTGTTGTGTGAAACGGCCACAAGGTGGCAGCAGTTCACCCTTACCAAATCTGGTTACTAGGGCAAGAGAGCCTCAGTGGAAGTGGTGTTCTAGATTGGAGTTTAGAATGGAATGTACCAGGAGAAAGCCCCTCACGTTTGTCTCACTTCTTCTTGTTCGTGTTTTTAATTTAAGTTTTTATCTTTTATTACAGCAAGTTTGATTACAATGTTTGGTTTGTTGTAGGTGTGGAAGATGTGGTTCTTTTACACATATACAGATGACTGTTCTTCTTGGGATCCTTTTCCCATGTACGTTATGACAGAATGTTGAGTAGTCCTCTCTTGGTATTCTGTAGGTCTTTGGTGATTATATATGTCACCTGTGTTTGTATATGTCTGTTAACCCCGATATCGTAATGAAACCAATCCTCACACCTTTCCATTGGTGAACCATAAGTTTGTTTAATGAATCTGTGATTGCCCTTCTCCGTGGAAATATCTGCCCTGGTATCCATTTTTAGGTAACACCTATAAGTGATATGATATGATATGTGTCTTTCACTTTCTGACTTACTACAAGTCACGTGATTACTTCTAGACTCATCTACGGTGCTGCAAATGGCATTGTGTCCTTTTTTCCCTTGGCTTCTCTTCTGCCTTAGCGGGGTCCATTTTCAACAATGTGATTCCCTGAGGGTTGTGGATTAGCTGACCTGGGCAGCCTTACCCTTCCGGCCCGCCCTCCCCAGGTGTGCCTCGTTGAGATCAATATAAACAGAGCTCCAGGCAGCAATAGCCCCTGAAGCTGTGCCTGACTCCATATTCTCTGCCCCGTCAGCAGTCTCGGGTCTGTGCTGGTGGGAGGGAGTGAGGGGCCACAGCTTTGTGGGTGGCCCGGTGTGAGTGGGGTTCTGCTGGCCTTTCTGCAGGAGTTGCCAGGCTGCCGCCTGTAACGAAGAGGATGTGTCACCCATACCTTCCGCTGGAATTTCTCTCCGGACAGTGGTGAGGAAGGAAAAAAGCAGTGGGGGCCGGGACAGGAGGGGTATCTCAGGCAGGGCAATGGAAAGCTTCTGGAAGAGCGCCAGGGTCCAGGACCACGCTGGCTGGCCTGCAGGCACCAAGTTGGCCTGGTGCTGTCGCTGGTGTGGCTCCACGGTCCTTCCTCTAGGCTTTCAAGCCCTTGTACATATTCAGGTGTTTTACCTGGAAAGGGTGGGAACAGTTCAGCAGCAGCTGGCCTGGGGCTCAGCTCACGTTTACTCACAGATGCCTCGGCACGGTCCCCCAGCTTTGCAATGAGGACGCTCCTTGCGTGGGGGGTGGGTTGCTGGCTGTATGGGAGATGGTTCCCCACCTCTGACCAATTTCAGAATTGTTTACCGCTGGAGCAAGTGCCGTGATAGGGTTTTCCTCTGTATAACTCGTGGGTTCAATTTTTTTTTCTTTTTTGGTTCAAGTTAGATTTTATTCCTCTTTTATGTATTTATAAATATAAGCATGGAAATAATTCATTCCTATAAATACATCTGTGTGACGGGAAGAATTTTTTCTGTTTTATTTTTAAATTTGATTTTTTAAAATTTTGAAATTTAATTTTATTTATGTTTTTATACAGCACGTTATTATTAGTTATGTATTTTATGCATATACATGTATACAGGTCAATCCCAATCTCCCAACTCATCCCACCACCACCACCCCATGGATTCCCACACTTGGTGTCCATACGTTTGTTCTCTACCTCTGTGTCTCTATTTCTTCCCTGCAAACCAGTTCATCTGTACCATTTTTAGGCTCCACATATATGCATTAATATACAATATTTGTTTTCCTCTTTCTGACTTACTTCATTCTGTATGACAGCCTCTCGATCCATCGATGTCTCTACAAATGACCCAGTTTCATTCCTTTTTATGGCCGAGTCATATTCCATTTTATATATGTACCACATCTTTATCCATTCATCTGTCTGTGGGCATTTAGGTTGCTTCCATTACCTGGCTATTGTAAATAGTGCTGCAACGAACATTGTGGTGAATGTGCCTTTTTGAAATACGGTTTTCTCTGGGTATATGCCCAGAAGTGGGATTGCTGGATCAGATGGTAATTCTATTTCTCCTTTTTTTAAGGAAACTCCATACTGTTCTCCATAGTGACTGTATCAATTTACATTCCCACCAATAGTGGAAGAGGGCTCCTTTTGTCCACACCCTCCCCAGAATTGGTTGTTTGTAGATTTTCTGATGATGCCGATTCTAACAGGTGTGAGGTGATACCTCATTGTAGTTTTGATTTGCATTTCTCTAATAATTAGTGCTGTTGAGCAGCTTTTCATGTGCGTCTTGGCCATCTCTGTGTCTCCTTTGAAGAAACGTCTCTTTAGATCTTCTGCCCATTTTTTTTGGGTTGTTTGTTTTTTTAATATTAAGCTGCATGAGCTGTTTATATATATTGGAGATTAAACCTGTGTCCATTGATTCGTTTGCAACGATTTTCACCCATCCTGAGGGATGCCTTTTTCCATTCCCGTTTTTTTTAACAAAAAAGGAAAGAAAGGAAAAGAAGCAGAACACTAATGTGCGTAAAATATGCCTTTTGAAACGGTCGTTTTGAAATATGGACGTCCTTTGAATTTTTTGGTCGATATGTGACCCCAGGATTTGTTTTCAGGGCAGGTGTCATTTACAGGCCTGCAATGATTTGGAATATCAACTGACCATTAGCGTTGGGATTAAAGCTGCTGTTGTGTGAAACGGCCACAAGGTGGCAGCAGTTCACCCTTACCAAATCTGGTTACTAGGGCAAGAGAGCCTCAGTGGAAGTGGTGTTCTAGATTGGAGTTTAGAATGGAATGTACCAGGAGAAAGCCCCTCACGTTTGTCTCACTACTTCTTGTTCGTGTTTTTAATTTAAGTTTTTATTTTTTATTACAGCAAGTTTGATTACAATGTTTGGCTTGTTGTAGGTGTGGAAGATGTGGTTCTTTTACACATATACAGATGACTGTTCTTCTTGGGATCCTTTTCCCATGTACGTTATGACAGAATGTTGAGTAGTCCTCTCTTGGTATTCTGTAGGTCTTTGGTGATTATATATGTCACCTGTGTTTGTATATGTCTGTTAACCCCGATATCGTAATGAAACCAATCCTCACACCTTTCCATTGGTGAACCATAAGTTTGTTTAATGAATCTGTGATTGCCCTTCTCCGTGGAAATATCTGCCCTGGTATCCATTTTTAGGTAACACCTATAAGTGATATGATATGATATGTGTCTTTCACTTTCTGACTTACTACAAGTCACGTGATTACTTCTAGACTCATCTACGGTGCTGCAAATGGCATTGTGTCCTTTTTTCCCTTGGCTTCTCTTCTGCCTTAGCGGGGTCCATTTTCAACAATGTGATTCCCTGAGGGTTGTGGATTAGCTGACCTGGGCAGCCTTACCCTGCCGGCCCGCCCTCCCCAGGTGTGCCTCGTTGAGGTCAATATAAACAGCGCTCCAGGCAGCAGTAGCCCCTGAAGCTGTGCCTGACTCCATATTCTCTGCCCCGTCAGCAGTCTCGGGGCTGTGCTGGTGGGAGGGAGTGAGGGGCCACAGCTTTGTGGGTGGCCCGGTGTGAGTGGGGTTCTGCTGGCCTTTCTGCAGGAGTTGCCAGGCTGCCGCCTGTAAAGAAGAGGATGTGTCACCCATACCTTCCGCTGGAATTTCTCTCCGGACAGAGGTGAGGAAGGAAAAAAGCAGTGGGGTCCGGGAAGGAGGGGTTTTTCAGGCAGGGCAATGGAAAGCTTCTGGAAGTGCGCCAGGGTCCAGGACCACGCTGGCTGGCCTGCAGGCACCAAGTTGGCCTGGTGCTGTCGCTGGTGTGGCTCCACGGTCCTTCCTCTAGGCTTTCAAGCCCTTGTACATATTCAGGTGTTTTACCTGGAAAGGGTGGGAACAGTTCAGCAGCAGCTGGCCTGGGGCTCAGCTCGCGTTTACTCACAGATGCCTCGGCACGGTCCCCCAGCTTTGCAATGAGGACGCTCCTTGCGTGGGGGGTGGGTTGCTGGCTGTATGGGAGATGGTTCCCCACCTCTGACCAATTTCAGAATTGTTTACCGCTGGAGCAAGTGCCGTGATAGGGTTTTCCTCTGTATAACTCGTGGGTTCAATTTTTTTTTCTTTTTTGGTTCAAGTTAGATTTTATTCCTCTTTTATGTATTTATAAATATAAGCATGGAAATAATTCATTCCTATAAATACATCTGTGTGACGGGAAGAATTTTTTCTGTTTTATTTTTAAATTTGATTTTTTAAAATTTTGAAATTTAATTTTATTTATGTTTTTATACAGCACGTTATTATTAGTTATGTATTTTATGCATATACATGTATACAGGTCAATCCCAATCTCCCAACTCATCCCACCACCACCACCCCATGGATTCCCACACTTGGTGTCCATACGTTTGTTCTCTACCTCTGTGTCTCTATTTCTTCCCTGCAAACCAGTTCATCTGTACCATTTTTAGGCTCCACATATATGCATTAATATACAATATTTGTTTTCCTCTTTCTGACTTACTTCATTCTGTATGACAGCCTCTCGATCCATCGATGTCTCTACAAATGACCCAGTTTCATTCCTTTTTATGGCCGAGTCATATTCCATTTTATATATGTACCACATCTTTATCCATTCATCTGTCTGTGGGCATTTAGGTTGCTTCCATTACCTGGCTATTGTAAATAGTGCTGCAACGAACATTGTGGTGAATGTGCCTTTTTGAAATACGGTTTTCTCTGGGTATATGCCCAGAAGTGGGATTGCTGGATCAGATGGTAATTCTATTTCTCCTTTTTTTAAGGAAACTCCATACTGTTCTCCATAGTGACTGTATCAATTTACATTCCCACCAATAGTGGAAGAGGGCTCCTTTTGTCCACACCCTCCCCAGAATTGGTTGTTTGTAGATTTTCTGATGATGCCGATTCTAACAGGTGTGAGGTGATACCTCATTGTAGTTTTGATTTGCATTTCTCTAATAATTAGTGCTGTTGAGCAGCTTTTCATGTGCGTCTTGGCCATCTCTGTGTCTCCTTTGAAGAAACGTCTCTTTAGATCTTCTGCCCATTTTTTTTGGGTTGTTTGTTTTTTTAATATTAAGCTGCATGAGCTGTTTATATATATTGGAGATTAAACCTGTGTCCATTGATTCGTTTGCAACGATTTTCACCCATCCTGAGGGATGCCTTTTTCCATTCCCGTTTTTTTTAACAAAAAAGGAAAGAAAGGAAAAGAAGCAGAACACTAATGTGCGTAAAATATGCCTTTTGAAACGGTCGTTTTGAAATATGGACGTCCTTTGAATTTTTTGGTCGATATGTGACCCCAGGATTTGTTTTCAGGGCAGGTGTCATTTACAGGCCTGCAATGATTTTGAATATCAACTGACCATTAGCGTTGGGATTAAAGCTGCTGTTGTGTGAAACGGCCACAAGGTGGCAGCAGTTCACCCTTACCAAATCTGGTTACTAGGGCAAGAGAGCCTCAGTGGAAGTGGTGTTCTAGATTGGAGTTTAGAATGGAATGTACCAGGAGAAAGCCCCTCACGTTTGTCTCACTACTTCTTGTTCGTGTTTTTAATTTAAGTTTTTATTTTTTATTACAGCAAGTTTGATTACAATGTTTGGCTTGTTGTAGGTGTGGAAGATGTGGTTCTTTTACACATATACAGATGACTGTTCTTCTTGGGATTCTTTTCCCATGTACGTTATGACAGAATGTTGAGTAGTCCTCTCTTGGTATTCTGTAGGTCTTTGGTGATTATATATGTCACCTGTGTTTGTATATGTCTGTTAACCCCAATATCGTAATGAAACCAATCCTCACACCTTTCCATTGGTGAACCATAAGTTTGTTTAATGAATCTGTGATTGCCCTTCTCCGTGGAAATATCTGCCCTGGTATCCATTTTTAGGTAACACCTATAAGTGATATGATATGATATGTGTCTTTCACTTTCTGACTTACTACAAGTCACGTGATTACTTCTAGACTCATCTACGGTGCTGCAAATGGCATTGTGTCCTTTTTTCCCTTGGCTTCTCTTCTGCCTTAGCGGGGTCCATTTTCAACAATGTGATTCCCTGAGGGTTGTGGATTAGCTGACCTGGGCAGCCTTACCCTGCCGGCCCGCCCTCCCCAGGTGTGCCTCGTTGAGGTCAATATAAACAGCGCTCCAGGCAGCAATAGCCCCTGAAGCTGTGCCTGACTCCATATTCTCTGCCCCGTCAGCAGTCTCGGGGCTGTGCTGGTGGGAGGGAGTGAGGGGCCACAGCTTTGTGGGTGGCCCGGTGTGAGTGGGGTTCTGCTGGCCTTTCTGCAGGAGTTGCCAGGCTGCCGCCTGTAAAGAAGAGGATGTGTCACCCATACCTTCCGCTGGAATTTCTCTCCGGACAGAGGTGAGGAAGGAAAAAAGCAGTGGGGTCCGGGAAGGAGGGGTTTTTCAGGCAGGGCAATGGAAAGCTTCTGGAAGTGCGCCAGGGTCCAGGACCACGCTGGCTGGCCTGCAGGCACCAAGTTGGCCTGGTGCTGTCGCTGGTGTGGCTCCACGGTCCTTCCTCTAGGCTTTCAAGCCCTTGTACATATTCAGGTGTTTTACCTGGAAAGGGTGGGAACAGTTCAGCAGCAGCTGGCCTGGGGCTCAGCTCACGTTTACTCACAGATGCCTCGGCACGGTCCCCCAGCTTTGCAATGAGGACGCTCCTTGCGTGGGGGGTGGGTTGCTGGCTGTATGGGAGATGGTTCCCCACCTCTGACCAATTTCAGAATTGTTTACCGCTGGAGCAAGTGCCGTGATAGGGTTTTCCTCTGTATAACTCGTGGGTTCAATTTTTTTTTTTTTTTGGTTCAAGTTAGATTTTATTCCTCTTTTATGTATTTATAAATATAAGCATGGAAATAATTCATTCCTATAAATACATCTGTGTGACGGGAAGAATTTTTTCTGTTTTATTTTTAAATTTGATTTTTTAAAATTTTGAAATTTAATTTTATTTATGTTTTTATACAGCACGTTATTATTAGTTATGTATTTTATGCATATACATGTATACAGGTCAATCCCAATCTCCCAACTCATCCCACCACCACCACCCCATGGATTCCCACACTTGGTGTCCATACGTTTGTTCTCTACCTCTGTGTCTCTATTTCTTCCCTGCAAACCAGTTCATCTGTACCATTTTTAGGCTCCACATATATGCATTAATATACAATATTTGTTTTCCTCTTTCTGACTTACTTCATTCTGTATGACAGCCTCTCGATCCATCGATGTCTCTACAAATGACCCAGTTTCATTCCTTTTTATGGCCGAGTCATATTCCATTTTATATATGTACCACATCTTTATCCATTCATCTGTCTGTGGGCATTTAGGTTGCTTCCATTACCTGGCTATTGTAAATAGTGCTGCAACGAACATTGTGGTGAATGTGCCTTTTTGAAATACGGTTTTCTCTGGGTATATGCCCAGAAGTGGGATTGCTGGATCAGATGGTAATTCTATTTCTCGTTTTTTTAAGGAAACTCCATACTGTTCTCCATAGTGACTGTATCAATTTACATTCCCACCAATAGTGGAAGAGGGCTCCTTTTGTCCACACCCTCCCCAGAATTGGTTGTTTGTAGATTTTCTGATGATGCCGATTCTAACAGGTGTGAGGTGATACCTCATTGTAGTTTTGATTTGCATTTCTCTAATAATTAGTGCTGTTGAGCAGCTTTTCATGTGCGTCTTGGCCATCTCTGTGTCTCCTTTGAAGAAACGTCTCTTTAGATCTTCTGCCCATTTTTTTTGGGTTGTTTGTTTTTTTAATATTAAGCTGCATGAGCTGTTTATATATATTGGAGATTAAACCTGTGTCCATTGATTCGTTTGCAACGATTTTCACCCATCCTGAGGGATGCCTTTTTCCATTCCCGTTTTTTTTAACAAAAAAGGAAAGAAAGGAAAAGAAGCAGAACACTAATGTGCGTAAAATATGCCTTTTGAAACGGTCGTTTTGAAATATGGACGTCCTTTGAATTTTTTGGTCGATATGTGACCCCAGGATTTGTTTTCAGGGCAGGTGTCATTTACAGGCCTGCAATGATTTTGAATATCAACTGACCATTAGCGTTGGGATTAAAGCTGCTGTTGTGTGAAACGGCCACAAGGTGGCAGCAGTTCACCCTTACCAAATCTGGTTACTAGGGCAAGAGAGCCTCAGTGGAAGTGGTGTTCTAGATTGGAGTTTAGAATGGAATGTACCAGGAGAAAGCCCCTCACGTTTGTCTCACTACTTCTTGTTCGTGTTTTTAATTTAAGTTTTTATTTTTTATTACAGCAAGTTTGATTACAATGTTTGGCTTGTTGTAGGTGTGGAAGATGTGGTTCTTTTACACATATACAGATGACTGTTCTTCTTGGGATCCTTTTCCCATGTACGTTATGACAGAATGTTGAGTAGTCCTCTCTTGGTATTCTGTAGGTCTTTGGTGATTATATATGTCACCTGTGTTTGTATATGTCTGTTAACCCTGATATCGTAATGAAACCAATCCTCACACCTTTCCATTGGTGAACCATAAGTTTGTTTAATGAATCTGTGATTGCCCTTCTCCGTGGAAATATCTGCCCTGGTATCCATTTTTAGGTAACACCTATAAGTGATATGATATGATATGTGTCTTTCACTTTCTGACTTACTACAAGTCACGTGATTACTTCTAGACTCATCTACGGTGCTGCAAATGGCATTGTGTCCTTTTTTCCCTTGGCTTCTCTTCTGCCTTAGCGGGGTCCATTTTCAACAATGTGATTCCCTGAGGGTTGTGGATTAGCTGACCTGGGCAGCCTTACCCTGCCGGCCCGCCCTCCCCAGGTGTGCCTCGTTGAGGTCAATATAAACAGCGCTCCAGGCAGCAATAGCCCCTGAAGCTGTGCCTGACTCCATATTCTCTGCCCCGTCAGCAGTCTCGGGGCTGTGCTGGTGGGAGGGAGTGAGGGGCCACAGCTTTGTGGGTGGCCCGGTGTGAGTGGGGTTCTGCTGGCCTTTCTGCAGGAGTTGCCAGGCTGCCGCCTGTAAAGAAGAGGATGTGTCACCCATACCTTCCGCTGGAATTTCTCTCCGGACAGAGGTGAGGAAGGAAAAAAGCAGTGGGGTCCGGGAAGGAGGGGTTTTTCAGGCAGGGCAATGGAAAGCTTCTGGAAGTGCGCCCGGGGCCAGGACCACCCTAGCTGGCCTGCAGGCACCAAGTTGGCCTGCGTGCTGTCGCTGGTGAGGCTCCACGGTCCTTCCTCTAGGCTTTCAAGCCCTTGTACATATTCAGGTGTTTTACCTGGAAAGGGTGGGAACAGTTCAGCAGCAGCTGGCCTGGGGCTCAGCTCACGTTTACTCACAGATGCCTCGGCACGGTCCCCCAGCTTTGCAATGAGGACGCTCCTTGCGTGGGGGGTGGGTTGCTGGCTGTATGGGAGATGATTCCCCACCTCTGACCAATTTCAGAATTGTTTTCCACTGGAGCTAGTGCCCTGATAGGGTTTTCCTCTGTATAACTCGTGGGTTCAGGTATTTTTTTTCTTTTATGGTTCAAGTTAGATTTTATTCCTCTTTTATGTATTTATAAATATAAGCATGGAAATAATTCATTCCTATAAATACATCTGTGTGACGGGAAGAATTTTTTCTGTTTTATTTTTAAATTTTATTTTTTAAAATTTTGAAATTTTATTTTATTTATTTTTTTTATACAGCACGTTATTATTAGTTATGTATTTTATGCATATACATGTATACAGGTCAATCCCAAACTCCCAACTCATCCCACCATCACCACCCCATGGTTTCCCACACTTGGTGTCCATACGTTTGTTCTCTACCTCTGTGTCTCTATTTCTTCCCTGCAAACCAGTTCATCTGTACCATTTTTAGGCTCCACATATATGCATTAATATACAATATTTGTTTTCCTCTTTCTGACTTACTTCATTCTGTATGACAGTCTCTCGATCCATCGATGTCTCTACAAATGACCCAGTTTCATTCCTTTTTATGGCCGAGTCATATTCCATTTTATATATGTACCACATCTTTATCCATTCATCTGTCTGTGGGCATTTAGGTTGCTTCCATTACCTGGCTATTGTAAATAGTGCTGCAACGAACATTGTGGTGAATGTGCCTTTTTGAAATACGGTTTTCTCTGGGTATATGCCCAGAAGTGGGATTGCTGGATCAGATGGTAATTCTATTTCTCCTTTTTTTAAGGAAACTCCATACTGTTCTCCATAGTGACTGTATCAATTTACATTCCCACCAATAGTGGAAGAGGGCTCCTTTTGTCCACACCCTCCCCAGAATTGGTTGTTTGTAGATTTTCTGATGATGCCGATTCTAACAGGTGTGAGGTGATACCTCATTGTAGTTTTGATTTGCATTTCTCTAATAATTAGTGCTGTTGAGCAGCTTTTCATGTGCGTCTTGGCCATCTCTGTGTCTCCTTTGAAGAAACGTCTCTTTAGATCTTCTGCCCATTTTTTTTTGGGATGTTTGTTTTTTTAATATTAAGCTGCATGAGCTGTTTATATATATTGGAGATTGAACCTGTGTCCATTGATTCGTTTGCAACGATTTTCACCCATCCTGAGGGATGCCTTTTTCCATTCCCGTTTTTTTTTAACAAAAAAGGAAAGAAAGGAAAAGAAGCAGAACACTAATGTGCGTAAAATATGCCTTTTGAAACGGTCGTTTTGAAATATGGACGTCCTTTGAATTTTTTGGTCGATATGTGACCCCAGGATTTGTTTTCAGGGCAGGTGTCATTTACAGGCCTGCAATGATTTTGAATATCAACTGACCATTAGCGTTGGGATTAAAGCTGCTGTTGTGTGAAACGGCCACAAGGTGGCAGCAGTTCACCCTTACCAAATCTGGTTACTAGGGCAAGAGAGCCTCAGTGGAAGTGGTGTTCTAGATTGGAGTTTAGAATGGAATGTACCAGGAGAAAGCCCCTCACGTTTGTCTCACTACTTCTTGTTCGTGTTTTTAATTTAAGTTTTTATTTTTTATTACAGCAAGTTTGATTACAATGTTTGGCTTGTTGTAGGTGTGGAAGATGTGGTTCTTTTACACATATACAGATGACTGTTCTTCTTGGGATCCTTTTCCCATGTACGTTATGACAGAATGTTGAGTAGTCCTCTCTTGGTATTCTGTAGGTCTTTGGTGATTATATATGTCACCTGTGTTTGTATATGTCTGTTAACCCCGATATCGTAATGAAACCAATCCTCACACCTTTCCATTGGTGAACCATAAGTTTGTTTAATGAATCTGTGATTGCCCTTCTCCGTGGAAATATCTGCCCTGGTATCCATTTTTAGGTAACACCTATAAGTGATATGATATGATATGTGTCTTTCACTTTCTGACTTACTACAAGTCACGTGATTACTTCTAGACTCATCTACGGTGCTGCAAATGGCATTGTGTCCTTTTTTCCCTTGGCTTCTCTTCTGCCTTAGCGGGGTCCATTTTCAACAATGTGATTCCCTGAGGGTTGTGGATTAGCTGACCTGGGCAGCCTTACCCTGCCGGCCCGCCCTCCCCAGGTGTGCCTCGTTGAGGTCAATATAAACAGCGCTCCAGGCAGCAATAGCCCCTGAAGCTGTGCCTGACTCCATATTCTCTGCCCCGTCAGCAGTCTCGGGGCTGTGCTGGTGGGAGGGAGTGAGGGGCCACAGCTTTGTGGGTGGCCCGGTGTGAGTGGGGTTCTGCTGGCCTTTCTGCAGGAGTTGCCAGGCTGCCGCCTGTAACGAAGAGGATGTGTCACCCATACCTTCCGCTGGAATTTCTCTCCGGACAGAGGTGAGGAAGGAAAAAAGCAGTGGGGTCCGGGAAGGAGGGGTTTTTCAGGCAGGGCAATGGAAAGCTTCTGGAAGTGCGCCCGGGGCCAGGACCACCCTAGCTGGCCTGCAGGCACCAAGTTGGCCTGCGTGCTGTCGCTGGTGAGGCTCCACGGTCCTTCCTCTAGGCTTTCAAGCCCTTGTACATATTCAGGTGTTTTACCTGGAAAGGGTGGGAACAGTTCAGCAGCAGCTGGCCTGGGGCTCAGCTCACGTTTACTCACAGATGCCTCGGCACGGTCCCCCAGCTTTGCAATGAGGACGCTCCTTGCGTGGGGGGTGGGTTGCTGGCTGTATGGGAGATGATTCCCCACCTCTGACCAATTTCAGAATTGTTTTCCACTGGAGCTAGTGCCCTGATAGGGTTTTCCTCTGTATAACTCGTGGGTTCAGGTATTTTTTTTCTTTTATGGTTCAAGTTAGATTTTATTCCTCTTTTATGTATTTATAAATATAAGCATGGAAATAATTCATTCCTATAAATACATCTGTGTGACGGGAAGAATTTTTTCTGTTTTATTTTTAAATTTTATTTTTTAAAATTTTGAAATTTTATTTTATTTATTTTTTTTATACAGCACGTTATTATTAGTTATGTATTTTATGCATATACATGTATACAGGTCAATCCCAAACTCCCAACTCATCCCACCATCACCACCCCATGGTTTCCCACACTTGGTGTCCATACGTTTGTTCTCTACCTCTGTGTCTCTATTTCTTCCCTGCAAACCAGTTCATCTGTACCATTTTTAGGCTCCACATATATGCATTAATATACAATATTTGTTTTCCTCTTTCTGACTTACTTCATTCTGTATGACAGTCTCTCGATCCATCGATGTCTCTACAAATGACCCAGTTTCATTCCTTTTTATGGCCGAGTCATATTCCATTTTATATATGTACCACATCTTTATCCATTCATCTGTCTGTGGGCATTTAGGTTGCTTCCATTACCTGGCTATTGTAAATAGTGCTGCAACGAACATTGTGGTGAATGTGCCTTTTTGAAATACGGTTTTCTCTGGGTATATGCCCAGAAGTGGGATTGCTGGATCAGATGGTAATTCTATTTCTCCTTTTTTTAAGGAAACTCCATACTGTTCTCCATAGTGACTGTATCAATTTACATTCCCACCAATAGTGGAAGAGGGCTCCTTTTGTCCACACCCTCCCCAGAATTGGTTGTTTGTAGATTTTCTGATGATGCCGATTCTAACAGGTGTGAGGTGATACCTCATTGTAGTTTTGATTTGCATTTCTCTAATAATTAGTGCTGTTGAGCAGCTTTTCATGTGCGTCTTGGCCATCTCTGTGTCTCCTTTGAAGAAACGTCTCTTTAGATCTTCTGCCCATTTTTTTTGGGGATGTTTGTTTTTTTAATATTAAGCTGCATGAGCTGTTTATATATATTGGAGATTGAACCTGTGTCCATTGATTCGTTTGCAACGATTTTCACCCATCCTGAGGGATGCC
Source organism: Mesoplodon mirus (assembly GCF_964341445.2). NCBI lineage: Eukaryota > Metazoa > Chordata > Mammalia > Artiodactyla > Ziphiidae > Mesoplodon > Mesoplodon mirus. Next base: position 93,260,008 of record NC_138989.1, read on the forward strand.
TTTTTCCATTCCCGTTTTTTTTTAACAAAAAAGGAAAGAAAGGAAAAGAAGCAGAACACTAATGTGCGTAAAATATGCCTTTTGAAACGGTCGTTTTGAAATATGGACGTCCTTTGAATTTTTTGGTCGATATGTGACCCCAGGATTTGTTTTCAGGGCAGGTGTCATTTACAGGCCTGCAATGATTTTGAATATCAACTGACCATTAGCGTTGGGATTAAAGCTGCTGTTGTGTGAAACGGCCACAAGGTGGCAGCAGTTCACCCTTACCAAATCTGGTTACTAGGGCAAGAGAGCCTCAGTGGAAGTGGTGTTCTAGATTGGAGTTTAGAATGGAATGTACCAGGAGAAAGCCCCTCACGTTTGTCTCACTACTTCTTGTTCGTGTTTTTAATTTAAGTTTTTATTTTTTATTACAGCAAGTTTGATTACAATGTTTGGCTTGTTGTAGGTGTGGAAGATGTGGTTCTTTTACACATATACAGATGACTGTTCTTCTTGGGATCCTTTTCGCATGTACGTTATGACAGAATGTTGAGTAGTCCTCTCTTGGTATTCTGTAGGTCTTTGGTGATTATATATGTCACCTGTGTTTGTATATGTCTGTTAACCCCGATATCGTAATGAAACCAATCCTCACACCTTTCCATTGGTGAACCATAAGTTTGTTTAATGAATCTGTGATTGCCCTTCTCCGTGGAAATATCTGCCCTGGTATCCATTTTTAGGTAACACCTATAAGTGATATGATATGATATGTGTCTTTCACTTTCTGACTTACTACAAGTCACGTGATTACTTCTAGACTCATCTACGGTGCTGCAAATGGCATTGTGTCCTTTTTTCCCTTGGCTTCTCTTCTGCCTTAGCGGGGTCCATTTTCAACAATGTGATTCCCTGAGGGTTGTGGATTAGCTGACCTGGGCAGCCTTACCCTGCCGGCCCGCCCTCCCCAGGTGTGCCTCGTTGAGGTCAATATAAACAGCGCTCCAGGCAGCAATAGCCCCTGAAGCTGTGCCTGACTCCATATTCTCTGCCCCGTCAGCAGTCTCGGGGCTGTGCTGGTGGGAGGGAGTGAGGGGCCACAGCTTTGTGGGTGGCCCGGTGTGAGTGGGGTTCTGCTGGCCTTTCTGCAGGAGTTGCCAGGCTGCCGCCTGTAACGAAGAGGATGTGTCACCCATATCTTCCGCTGGAATTTCTCTCCGGACAGAGGTGAGGAAGGAAAAAAGCAGTGGGGGCCGGGAAAGGAGGGGCATCTCAGGCAGGGCAATGGAAAGCTTCTGGAAGAGCGCCAGGGTCCAGGACCATGCTGGCTGGCCTGCAGGCACCAAGTTGGCCTGCGTGCTGTCGCTGGTGTGGCTCCACGGTCCTTCCTCTAGGCTTTCAAGCCCTTGTACATATTCAGGTGTTTTACCTGGAAAGGGTGGGAACAGTTCAGCAGCAGCTGGCCTGGGGCTCAGCTCACGTTTACTCACAGATGCCTCGGCACGGTCCCCCAGCTTTGCAATGAGGACGCTTCTTGCGTGGGGGGTGGGTTGCTGGCTGTATGGGAGATGGTTCCCCACCTCTGACCAATTTCAGAATTGTTTACCACTGGAGCTAGTGCCCTGATAGGGTTTTCCTCTGTATAACTCCTGGGTTCAGGTTTTCTTTTTCTTTTATGGTTCAAGTTAGATTTTATTCCCCTTTTATGTATTTATAGATATAAGCATGGAAATAATTCTTTCCTATAAATACATCTGTGTGATGAGAAGAATTTTTTCTGTTTTATTTTTAAATTTTATTTTTTAAAATTTTGAAATTTAATTTTATTTATTTTTTTATACAGCACGTTATTATTAGTTATGTATTTTATGTATATACATGTATACAGGTCAATCCCAAACTCCCAACTCATCCCACCACCACCACCCCATGGCTTCCCACACTTGGTGTCCATACGTTTATTCTCTACCTCTGTGTCTCTATTTCTTCCCTGCAAACCAGTTCATCTGTACCTTTTTTAGGCTCCACATATATGCATTAATATACAATATTTGTTTTCCTCTTTCTGCCTTACTTCATTCTGTATGACAGTCTCTCGATCCATCGATGTCTCTACAAATGACCCAGTTTCATTCCTTTTTATGGCCGAGTCATATTCCATTTTATATATGTACCACATCTTTATCCATTCATCTGTCTGTGGGCATTTAGGTTGCTTCCATTACCTGGCTATTGTAAATAGTGCTGCAACGAACATTGTGGTGAATGTGCCTTTTTGAAATACGGTTTTCTCTGGGTATATGCCCAGAAGTGGGATTGCTGGATCAGATGGTAATTCTATTTCTCGTTTTTTTAAGGAAACTCCATACTGTTCTCCATAGTGACTGTATCAATTTACATTCCCACCAATAGTGGAAGAGGGCTCCTTTTGTCCACACCCTCCCCAGAATTGGTTGTTTGTAGATTTTCTGATGATGCCGATTCTAACAGGTGTGAGGTGATACCTCATTGTAGTTTTGATTTGCATTTCTCTAATAATTAGTGCTGTTGAGCAGCTTTTCATGTGCGTCTTGGCCATCTCTGTGTCTCCTTTGAAGAAACGTCTCTTTAGATCTTCTGCCCATTTTTTTTTGGGATGTTTGTTTTTTTAATATTAAGCTGCATGAGCTGTTTATATATATTGGAGATTGAACCTGTGTCCATTGATTCGTTTGCAACGATTTTCACCCATCCTGAGGGATGCCTTTTTCCATTCCCGTTTTTTTTTAACAAAAAAGGAAAGAAAGGAAAAGAAGCAGAACACTAATGTGCGTAAAATATGCCTTTTGAAACGGTCGTTTTGAAATATGGACGTCCTTTGAATTTTTTGGTCGATATGTGACCCCAGGATTTGTTTTCAGGGCAGGTGTCATTTACAGGCCTGCAATGATTTTGAATATCAACTGACCATTAGCGTTGGGATTAAAGCTGCTGTTGTGTGAAACGGCCACAAGGTGGCAGCAGTTCACCCTTACCAAATCTGGTTACTAGGGCAAGAGAGCCTCAGTGGAAGTGGTGTTCTAGATTGGAGTTTAGAATGGAATGTACCAGGAGAAAGCCCCTCACGTTTGTCTCACTACTTCTTGTTCGTGTTTTTAATTTAAGTTTTTATTTTTTATTACAGCAAGTTTGATTACAATGTTTGGCTTGTTGTAGGTGTGGAAGATGTGGTTCTTTTACACATATACAGATGACTGTTCTTCTTGGGATCCTTTTCGCATGTACGTTATGACAGAATGTTGAGTAGTCCTCTCTTGGTATTCTGTAGGTCTTTGGTGATTATATATGTCACCTGTGTTTGTATATGTCTGTTAACCCCGATATCGTAATGAAACCAATCCTCACACCTTTCCATTGGTGAACCATAAGTTTGTTTAATGAATCTGTGATTGCCCTTCTCCGTGGAAATATCTGCCCTGGTATCCATTTTTAGGTAACACCTATAAGTGATATGATATGATATGTGTCTTTCACTTTCTGACTTACTACAAGTCACGTGATTACTTCTAGACTCATCTACGGTGCTGCAAATGGCATTGTGTCCTTTTTTCCCTTGGCTTCTCTTCTGCCTTAGCGGGGTCCATTTTCAACAATGTGATTCCCTGAGGGTTGTGGATTAGCTGACCTGGGCAGCCTTACCCTGCCGGCCCGCCCTCCCCAGGTGTGCCTCGTTGAGGTCAATATAAACAGCGCTCCAGGCAGCAATAGCCCCTGAAGCTGTGCCTGACTCCATATTCTCTGCCCCGTCAGCAGTCTCGGGGCTGTGCTGGTGGGAGGGAGTGAGGGGCCACAGCTTTGTGGGTGGCCCGGTGTGAGTGGGGTTCTGCTGGCCTTTCTGCAGGAGTTGCCAGGCTGCCGCCTGTAACGAAGAGGATGTGTCACCCATACCTTCCGCTGGAATTTCTCTCCGGACAGAGGTGAGGAAGGAAAAAAGCAGTGGGGTCCGGGAAGGAGGGGTTTTTCAGGCAGGGCAATGGAAAGCTTCTGGAAGTGCGCCCGGGGCCAGGACCACCCTAGCTGGCCTGCAGGCACCAAGTTGGCCTGCGTGCTGTCGCTGGTGAGGCTCCACGGTCCTTCCTCTAGGCTTTCAAGCCCTTGTACATATTCAGGTGTTTTACCTGGAAAGGGTGGGAACAGTTCAGCAGCAGCTGGCCTGGGGCTCAGCTCACGTTTACTCACAGATGCCTCGGCACGGTCCCCCAGCTTTGCAATGAGGACGCTCCTTGCGTGGGGGGTGGGTTGCTGGCTGTATGGGAGATGATTCCCCACCTCTGACCAATTTCAGAATTGTTTTCCACTGGAGCTAGTGCCCTGATAGGGTTTTCCTCTGTATAACTCGTGGGTTCAGGTATTTTTTTTCTTTTATGGTTCAAGTTAGATTTTATTCCTCTTTTATGTATTTATAAATATAAGCATGGAAATAATTCATTCCTATAAATACATCTGTGTGACGGGAAGAATTTTTTCTGTTTTATTTTTAAATTTTATTTTTTAAAATTTTGAAATTTTATTTTATTTATTTTTTTTATACAGCACGTTATTATTAGTTATGTATTTTATGCATATACATGTATACAGGTCAATCCCAAACTCCCAACTCATCCCACCATCACCACCCCATGGTTTCCCACACTTGGTGTCCATACGTTTGTTCTCTACCTCTGTGTCTCTATTTCTTCCCTGCAAACCAGTTCATCTGTACCATTTTTAGGCTCCACATATATGCATTAATATACAATATTTGTTTTCCTCTTTCTGACTTACTTCATTCTGTATGACAGTCTCTCGATCCATCGATGTCTCTACAAATGACCCAGTTTCATTCCTTTTTATGGCCGAGTCATATTCCATTTTATATATGTACCACATCTTTATCCATTCATCTGTCTGTGGGCATTTAGGTTGCTTCCATTACCTGGCTATTGTAAATAGTGCTGCAACGAACATTGTGGTGAATGTGCCTTTTTGAAATACGGTTTTCTCTGGGTATATGCCCAGAAGTGGGATTGCTGGATCAGATGGTAATTCTATTTCTCCTTTTTTTAAGGAAACTCCATACTGTTCTCCATAGTGACTGTATCAATTTACATTCCCACCAATAGTGGAAGAGGGCTCCTTTTGTCCACACCCTCCCCAGAATTGGTTGTTTGTAGATTTTCTGATGATGCCGATTCTAACAGGTGTGAGGTGATACCTCATTGTAGTTTTGATTTGCATTTCTCTAATAATTAGTGCTGTTGAGCAGCTTTTCATGTGCGTCTTGGCCATCTCTGTGTCTCCTTTGAAGAAACGTCTCTTTAGATCTTCTGCCCATTTTTTTTTGGGATGTTTGTTTTTTTAATATTAAGCTGCATGAGCTGTTTATATATATTGGAGATTGAACCTGTGTCCATTGATTCGTTTGCAACGATTTTCACCCATCCTGAGGGATGCCTTTTTCCATTCCCGTTTTTTTTTAACAAAAAAGGAAAGAAAGGAAAAGAAGCAGAACACTAATGTGCGTAAAATATGCCTTTTGAAACGGTCGTTTTGAAATATGGACGTCCTTTGAATTTTTTGGTCGATATGTGACCCCAGGATTTGTTTTCAGGGCAGGTGTCATTTACAGGCCTGCAATGATTTTGAATATCAACTGACCATTAGCGTTGGGATTAAAGCTGCTGTTGTGTGAAACGGCCACAAGGTGGCAGCAGTTCACCCTTACCAAATCTGGTTACTAGGGCAAGAGAGCCTCAGTGGAAGTGGTGTTCTAGATTGGAGTTTAGAATGGAATGTACCAGGAGAAAGCCCCTCACGTTTGTCTCACTACTTCTTGTTCGTGTTTTTAATTTAAGTTTTTATTTTTTATTACAGCAAGTTTGATTACAATGTTTGGCTTGTTGTAGGTGTGGAAGATGTGGTTCTTTTACACATATACAGATGACTGTTCTTCTTGGGATCCTTTTCGCATGTACGTTATGACAGAATGTTGAGTAGTCCTCTCTTGGTATTCTGTAGGTCTTTGGTGATTATATATGTCACCTGTGTTTGTATATGTCTGTTAACCCCGATATCGTAATGAAACCAATCCTCACACCTTTCCATTGGTGAACCATAAGTTTGTTTAATGAATCTGTGATTGCCCTTCTCCGTGGAAATATCTGCCCTGGTATCCATTTTTAGGTAACACCTATAAGTGATATGATATGATATGTGTCTTTCACTTTCTGACTTACTACAAGTCACGTGATTACTTCTAGACTCATCTACGGTGCTGCAAATGGCATTGTGTCCTTTTTTCCCTTGGCTTCTCTTCTGCCTTAGCGGGGTCCATTTTCAACAATGTGATTCCCTGAGGGTTGTGGATTAGCTGACCTGGGCAGCCTTACCCTGCCGGCCCGCCCTCCCCAGGTGTGCCTCGTTGAGGTCAATATAAACAGCGCTCCAGGCAGCAATAGCCCCTGAAGCTGTGCCTGACTCCATATTCTCTGCCCCGTCAGCAGTCTCGGGGCTGTGCTGGTGGGAGGGAGTGAGGGGCCACAGCTTTGTGGGTGGCCCGGTGTGAGTGGGGTTCTGCTGGCCTTTCTGCAGGAGTTGCCAGGCTGCCGCCTGTAACGAAGAGGATGTGTCACCCATATCTTCCGCTGGAATTTCTCTCCGGACAGAGGTGAGGAAGGAAAAAAGCAGTGGGGGCCGGGAAAGGAGGGGCATCTCAGGCAGGGCAATGGAAAGCTTCTGGAAGAGCGCCAGGGTCCAGGACCATGCTGGCTGGCCTGCAGGCACCAAGTTGGCCTGCGTGCTGTCGCTGGTGTGGCTCCACGGTCCTTCCTCTAGGCTTTCAAGCCCTTGTACATATTCAGGTGTTTTACCTGGAAAGGGTGGGAACAGTTCAGCAGCAGCTGGCCTGGGGCTCAGCTCACGTTTACTCACAGATGCCTCGGCACGGTCCCCCAGCTTTGCAATGAGGACGCTTCTTGCGTGGGGGGTGGGTTGCTGGCTGTATGGGAGATGGTTCCCCACCTCTGACCAATTTCAGAATTGTTTACCACTGGAGCTAGTGCCCTGATAGGGTTTTCCTCTGTATAACTCCTGGGTTCAGGTTTTCTTTTTCTTTTATGGTTCAAGTTAGATTTTATTCCCCTTTTATGTATTTATAGATATAAGCATGGAAATAATTCTTTCCTATAAATACATCTGTGTGATGAGAAGAATTTTTTCTGTTTTATTTTTAAATTTTATTTTTTAAAATTTTGAAATTTAATTTTATTTATTTTTTTATACAGCACGTTATTATTAGTTATGTATTTTATGTATATACATGTATACAGGTCAATCCCAAACTCCCAACTCATCCCACCACCACCACCCCATGGCTTCCCACACTTGGTGTCCATACGTTTATTCTCTACCTCTGTGTCTCTATTTCTTCCCTGCAAACCAGTTCATCTGTACCTTTTTTAGGCTCCACATATATGCATTAATATACAATATTTGTTTTCCTCTTTCTGCCTTACTTCATTCTGTATGACAGTCTCTCGATCCATCGATGTCTCTACAAATGACCCAGTTTCATTCCTTTTTATGGCCGAGTCATATTCCATTTTATATATGTACCACATCTTTATCCATTCATCTGTCTGTGGGCATTTAGGTTGCTTCCATTACCTGGCTATTGTAAATAGTGCTGCAACGAACATTGTGGTGAATGTGCCTTTTTGAAATACGGTTTTCTCTGGGTATATGCCCAGAAGTGGGATTGCTGGATCAGATGGTAATTCTATTTCTCGTTTTTTTAAGGAAACTCCATACTGTTCTCCATAGTGACTGTATCAATTTACATTCCCACCAATAGTGGAAGAGGGCTCCTTTTGTCCACACCCTCCCCAGAATTGGTTGTTTGTAGATTTTCTGATGATGCCGATTCTAACAGGTGTGAGGTGATACCTCATTGTAGTTTTGATTTGCATTTCTCTAATAATTAGTGCTGTTGAGCAGCTTTTCATGTGCGTCTTGGCCATCTCTGTGTCTCCTTTGAAGAAACGTCTCTTTAGATCTTCTGCCCATTTTTTTTTGGGATGTTTGTTTTTTTAATATTAAGCTGCATGAGCTGTTTATATATATTGGAGATTGAACCTGTGTCCATTGATTCGTTTGCAACGATTTTCACCCATCCTGAGGGATGCCTTTTTCCATTCCCGTTTTTTTTTAACAAAAAAGGAAAGAAAGGAAAAGAAGCAGAACACTAATGTGCGTAAAATATGCCTTTTGAAACGGTCGTTTTGAAATATGGACGTCCTTTGAATTTTTTGGTCGATATGTGACCCCAGGATTTGTTTTCAGGGCAGGTGTCATTTACAGGCCTGCAATGATTTTGAATATCAACTGACCATTAGCGTTGGGATTAAAGCTGCTGTTGTGTGAAACGGCCACAAGGTGGCAGCAGTTCACCCTTACCAAATCTGGTTACTAGGGCAAGAGAGCCTCAGTGGAAGTGGTGTTCTAGATTGGAGTTTAGAATGGAATGTACCAGGAGAAAGCCCCTCACGTTTGTCTCACTACTTCTTGTTCGTGTTTTTAATTTAAGTTTTTATTTTTTATTACAGCAAGTTTGATTACAATGTTTGGCTTGTTGTAGGTGTGGAAGATGTGGTTCTTTTACACATATACAGATGACTGTTCTTCTTGGGATCCTTTTCGCATGTACGTTATGACAGAATGTTGAGTAGTCCTCTCTTGGTATTCTGTAGGTCTTTGGTGATTATATATGTCACCTGTGTTTGTATATGTCTGTTAACCCCGATATCGTAATGAAACCAATCCTCACACCTTTCCATTGGTGAACCATAAGTTTGTTTAATGAATCTGTGATTGCCCTTCTCCGTGGAAATATCTGCCCTGGTATCCATTTTTAGGTAACACCTATAAGTGATATGATATGATATGTGTCTTTCACTTTCTGACTTACTACAAGTCACGTGATTACTTCTAGACTCATCTACGGTGCTGCAAATGGCATTGTGTCCTTTTTTCCCTTGGCTTCTCTTCTGCCTTAGCGGGGTCCATTTTCAACAATGTGATTCCCTGAGGGTTGTGGATTAGCTGACCTGGGCAGCCTTACCCTGCCGGCCCGCCCTCCCCAGGTGTGCCTCGTTGAGGTCAATATAAACAGCGCTCCAGGCAGCAATAGCCCCTGAAGCTGTGCCTGACTCCATATTCTCTGCCCCGTCAGCAGTCTCGGGGCTGTGCTGGTGGGAGGGAGTGAGGGGCCACAGCTTTGTGGGTGGCCCGGTGTGAGTGGGGTTCTGCTGGCCTTTCTGCAGGAGTTGCCAGGCTGCCGCCTGTAACGAAGAGGATGTGTCACCCATACCTTCCGCTGGAATTTCTCTCCGGACAGAGGTGAGGAAGGAAAAAAGCAGTGGGGGCCGGGACAGGAGGGGCATCTCAGGCAGGGCAATGGAAAGCTTCTGGAAGAGCGCCAGGGTCCAGGACCATGCTGGCTGGCCTGCAGGCACCAAGTTGGCCTGCGTGCTGTCGCTGGTGTGGCTCCACGGTCCTTCCTCTAGGCTTTCAAGCCCTTGTACATATTCAGGTGTTTTACCTGGAAAGGGTGGGAACAGTTCAGCAGCAGCTGGCCTGGGGCTCAGCTCACGTTTACTCACAGATGCCTCGGCACGGTCCCCCAGCTTTGCAATGAGGACGCTTCTTGCGTGGGGGGTGGGTTGCTGGCTGTATGGGAGATGGTTCCCCACCTCTGACCAATTTCAGAATTGTTTACCACTGGAGCTAGTGCCCTGATAGGGTTTTCCTCTGTATAACTCCTGGGTTCAGGTTTTCTTTTTCTTTTATGGTTCAAGTTAGATTTTATTCCCCTTTTATGTATTTATAGATATAAGCATGGAAATAATTCTTTCCTATAAATACATCTGTGTGATGAGAAGAATTTTTTCTGTTTTATTTTTAAATTTTATTTTTTAAAATTTTGAAATTTAATTTTATTTATTTTTTTATACAGCACGTTATTATTAGTTATGTATTTTATGTATATACATGTATACAGGTCAATCCCAAACTCCCAACTCATCCCACCACCACCACCCCATGGCTTCCCACACTTGGTGTCCATACGTTTATTCTCTACCTCTGTGTCTCTATTTCTTCCCTGCAAACCAGTTCATCTGTACCTTTTTTAGGCTCCACATATATGCATTAATATACAATATTTGTTTTCCTCTTTCTGCCTTACTTCATTCTGTATGACAGTCTCTCGATCCATCGATGTCTCTACAAATGACCCAGTTTCATTCCTTTTTATGGCCGAGTCATATTCCATTTTATATATGTACCACATCTTTATCCATTCATCTGTCTGTGGGCATTTAGGTTGCTTCCATTACCTGGCTATTGTAAATAGTGCTGCAACGAACATTGTGGTGAATGTGCCTTTTTGAAATACGGTTTTCTCTGGGTATATGCCCAGAAGTGGGATTGCTGGATCAGATGGTAATTCTATTTCTCGTTTTTTTAAGGAAACTCCATACTGTTCTCCATAGTGACTGTATCAATTTACATTCCCACCAATAGTGGAAGAGGGCTCCTTTTGTCCACACCCTCCCCAGAATTGGTTGTTTGTAGATTTTCTGATGATGCCGATTCTAACAGGTGTGAGGTGATACCTCATTGTAGTTTTGATTTGCATTTCTCTAATAATTAGTGCTGTTGAGCAGCTTTTCATGTGTGTCTTGGCCATCTCTGTGTCTCCTTTGAAGAAACGTCTCTTTAGATCTTCTGCCCATTTTTTTTGGGTTGTTTGTTTTTTTAATATTAAGCTGCATGAGCTGTTTATATATATTGGAGATTAAACCTGTGTCCATTGATTCGTTTGCAACGATTTTCACCCATCCTGAGGGATGCCTTTTTCCATTCCCGTTTTTTTTAACAAAAAAGGAAAGAAAGGAAAAGAAGCAGAACACTAATGTGCGTAAAATATGCCTTTTGAAACGGTCGTTTTGAAATATGGACGTCCTTTGAATTTTTTGGTCGATATGTGACCCCAGGATTTGTTTTCAGGGCAGGTGTCATTTACAGGCCTGCAATGATTTTGAATATCAACTGACCATTAGCGTTGGGATTAAAGCTGCTGTTGTGTGAAACGGCCACAAGGTGGCAGCAGTTCACCCTTACCAAATCTGGTTACTAGGGCAAGAGAGCCTCAGTGGAAGTGGTGTTCTAGATTGGAGTTTAGAATGGAATGTACCAGGAGAAAGCCCCTCACGTTTGTCTCACTACTTCTTGTTCGTGTTTTTAATTTAAGTTTTTATTTTTTATTACAGCAAGTTTGATTACAATGTTTGGCTTGTTGTAGGTGTGGAAGATGTGGTCCTTTTACACATATACAGATGACTGTTCTTCTTGGGATCCTTTTCCCATGTACGTTATGACAGAATGTTGAGTAGTCCTCTCTTGGTATTCTGTAGGTCTTTGGTGATTATATATGTCACCTGTGTTTGTATATGTCTGTTAACCCCGATATCGTAATGAAACCAATCCTCACACCTTTCCATTGGTGAACCATAAGTTTGTTTAATGAATCTGTGATTGCCCTTCTCCGTGGAAATATCTGCCCTGGTATCCATTTTTAGGTAACACCTATAAGTGATATGATATGATATGTGTCTTTCACTTTCTGACTTACTACAAGTCACGTGATTACTTCTAGACTCATCTACGGTGCTGCAAATGGCATTGTGTCCTTTTTTCCCTTGGCTTCTCTTCTGCCTTAGCGGGGTCCATTTTCAACAATGTGATTCCCTGAGGGTTGTGGATTAGCTGACCTGGGCAGCCTTACCCTGCCGGCCCGCCCTCCCCAGGTGTGCCTCGTTGAGGTCAATATAAACAGCGCTCCAGGCAGCAATAGCCCCTGAAGCTGTGCCTGACTCCATATTCTCTGCCCCGTCAGCAGTCTCGGGGCTGTGCTGGTGGGAGGGAGTGAGGGGCCACAGCTTTGTGGGTGGCCCGGTGTGAGTGGGGTTCTGCTTGCCTTTCTGCAGGAGTTGCCAGGCTGCCGCCTGTAAAGAAGAGGATGTGTCACCCATACCTTCCGCTGGAATTTCTCTCCGGACAGAGGTGAGGAAGGAAAAAAGCAGTGGGGGCCGGGACAGGAGGGGTATCTCAGGCAGGGCAATGGAAAGCTTCTGGAAGAGCGCCAGGGTCCAGGACCACGCTGGCTGGCCTGCAGGCACCAAGTTGGCCTGGTGCTGTCGCTGGTGTGGCTCCACGGTCCTTCCTCTAGGCTTTCAAGCCCTTGTACATATTCAGGTGTTTTACCTGGAAAGGGTGGGAACAGTTCAGCAGCAGCTGGCCTGGGGCTCAGCTCACGTTTACTCACAGATGCCTCGGCACGGTCCCCCAGCTTTGCAATGAGGACGCTCCTTGCGTGGGGGGTGGGTTGCTGGCTGTATGGGAGATGGTTCCCCACCTCTGACCAATTTCAGAATTGTTTACCGCTGGAGCAAGTGCCGTGATAGGGTTTTCCTCTGTATAACTCGTGGGTTCAATTATTTTTTCTTTTTTGGTTCAAGTTAGATTTTATTCCTCTTTTATGTATTTATAAATATAGGCATGGAAATAATTCATTCCTATAAATACATCTGTGTGACGGGAAGAATTTTTTCTGTTTTATTTTTAAATTTGATATTTTAAAATTTTGAAATTTAATTTTATGTTTTTATACAGCACGTTATTATTAGTTATGTATTTTATGCATATACATGTATACAGGTCAATCCAAATCTCCCAACTCATCCCACCACCACCACCCCATGGATTCCCACACTTGGTGTCCATACGTTTGTTCTCTACCTCTGTGTCTCTATTTCTTCCCTGCAAACCAGTTCATCTGTACCATTTTTAGGCTCCACATATATGCATTAATATACAATATTTGTTTTCCTCTTTCTGACTTACTTCATTCTGTATGACAGCCTCTCGATCCATCGATGTCTCTACAAATGACCCAGTTTCATTCCTTTTTATGGCCGAGTCATATTCCATTTTATATATGTACCACATCTTTATCCATTCATCTGTCTGTGGGCATTTAGGTTGCTTCCATTACCTGGCTATTGTAAATAGTGCTGCAACGAACATTGTGGTGAATGTGCCTTTTTGAAATACGGTTTTCTCTGGGTATATGCCCAGAAGTGGGATTGCTGGATCAGATGGTAATTCTATTTCTCGTTTTTTTAAGGAAACTCCATACTGTTCTCCATAGTGACTGTATCAATTTACATTCCCACCAATAGTGGAAGAGGGCTCCTTTTGTCCACACCCTCCCCAGAATTGGTTGTTTGTAGATTTTCTGATGATGCCGATTCTAACAGGTGTGAGGTGATACCTCATTGTAGTTTTGATTTGCATTTCTCTAATAATTAGTGCTGTTGAGCAGCTTTTCATGTGCGTCTTGGCCATCTCTGTGTCTCCTTTGAAGAAACGTCTCTTTAGATCTTCTGCCCATTTTTTTGGGTTGTTTGTTTTTTTAATATTAAGCTGCATGAGCTGTTTATATATATTGGAGATTAAACCTGTGTCCATTGATTCGTTTGCAACGATTTTCACCCATCCTGAGGGATGCCTTTTTCCATTCCCGTTTTTTTTTAACAAAAAAGGAAAGAAAGGAAAAGAAGCAGAACACTAATGTGCGTAAAATATGCCTTTTGAAACGGTCGTTTTGAAATATGGACGTCCTTTGAATTTTTTGGTCGATATGTGACCCCAGGATTTGTTTTCAGGGCAGGTGTCATTTACAGGCCTGCAATGATTTTGAATATCAACTGACCATTAGCGTTGGGATTAAAGCTGCTGTTGTGTGAAACGGCCACAAGGTGGCAGCAGTTCACCCTTACCAAATCTGGTTACTAGGGCAAGAGAGCCTCAGTGGAAGTGGTGTTCTAGATTGGAGTTTAGAATGGAATGTACCAGGAGAAAGCCCCTCACGTTTGTCTCACTACTTCTTGTTCGTGTTTTTAATTTAAGTTTTTATTTTTTATTACAACAAGTTTGATTACAATGTTTGGCTTGTTGTAGGTGTGGAAGATGTGGTTCTTTTACACATATACAGATGACTGTTCTTCTTGGGATCCTTTTCCCATGTACGTTATGACAGAATGTTGAGTAGTCCTCTCTTGGTATTCTGTAGGTCTTTGGTGATTATATATGTCACCTGTGTTTGTATATGTCTGTTAACCCCGATATCGTAATGAAACCAATCCTCACACCTTTCCATTGGTGAACCATAAGTTTGTTTAATGAATCTGTGATTGCCCTTCTCCGTGGAAATATCTGCCCTGGTATCCATTTTTAGGTAACACCTATAAGTGATATGATATGATATGTGTCTTTCACTTTCTGACTTACTACAAGTCACGTGATTACTTCTAGACTCATCTACGGTGCTGCAAATGGCATTGTGTCCTTTTTTCCCTTGGTTTCTCTTCTGCCTTAGCGGGGTCCATTTTCAAAAATGTGATTCCCTGAGGGTTGTGGATTAGCTGACCTGGGCAGCCTTACCCTGCCGGCTCGCCCTCCCCAGGTGTGCCTCGTTGAGGTCAATATAAACAGCGCTCCAGGCAGCAATAGCCCCTGAAGCTGTGCCTGACTCCATATTCTCGGCCCCGTCAGCAGTCTCGGGGCTGTGCAGGTGGGAGGGAGTGAGGGGCCACAGCTTTGTGGGTGGCCCGCTGTGAGTGGGGTTCTGCTGGCCTTTCTGCAGGAGTTGCCAGGCTGCCGCCTGTAAAGAAGAGGTTGTGTAACCCATACCTTCCGCTGGAATTTCTCTCCGGACAGAGGTGAGGATGGAAAAAAGCAGTGGGGGCCGGGACAGGAGAGGTATCTCAGGCAGGGCAATGGAAAGCTTCTGGAAGAGCGCCAGGGTCCAGGACCACGCTGGCTGGCCTGCAGGCACCAAGTTGGCCTGTGTGCTGTCGCTGGTGTGGCTCCAAGGTCCTTCCTCTAGGCTTTCAAGCCCTTGTACATATTCAGGTGTTTTACCTGGAAAGGGTGGGAACAGTTCAGCAGCAGCTGGCCTGGGGCTCAGCTCACGTTTACTCACAGATGCCTCGGCACGGTCCCCCAGCTTTGCAATGAGGATGCTCCTTGCGTGGGGGGTGGGTTGCTGGCTGTATGGGAGATGATTCCCCACCTCTGACCAATTTCAGAATTGTTTACCACTGGAGCAAGTGCCCTGATAGGGTTTTCCTCTGTATAACTCGTGGGTTCAGGATTTGTTTTTCTTTTATGGTTCATGTTAGATGTTATTCCTCTTTTATGTTTTTATAGATATAAGCATGGAAATAATTCATTCCTATAAATACATCTGTGTGACGGGAAGAAATTTTTTCTGTTTTATTTTTAAATTATATTTTTTAAAATTTTGAAATTTTATTTTATTTATTTTCTTTTTTATACAGCACGTTATTATTAGTTATGTATTTTATGCATATACATGTATACAGGTCAATCCCATACTCCCAACTCATCCCACCACCACCACCCCATGGCTTCCCACACTTGGTGTCCATACGTTTGTTCTCTACCTCTGTGTCTCTATTTCTTCCCTGCAAACCAGTTCATCTGTACCATTTTTAGGCTCCACATATATGCGTTAATAGACAATATTTGTTTTCCTCTTTCTGACTTACTTCATTCTGTATGACAGTCTCTCGATCCATCGATGTCTCTACAAATGACCCAGTTTCATTCCTTTTTATGGCCGAGTCATATTCCATTTTATATAAGTACCACATCTTTATCCATTCATCTGTCTGTGGGCATTTAGGTTGCTTCCATTACCTGGCTATTGTAAATAGTGCTGCAACGAACATTGTGGTGAATGTGCCTTTTTGAAATACGGTTTTCTCTGGGTATATGCCCAGAAGTGGGATTGCTGGATCAGATGGTAATTCTATTTCTAGGTTTTTTAAGGAAACTCCATACTGTTCTCCATAGTGACTGTATCAATTTACATTCCCACCAATTGTGGAAAAGGGCTGCTTTTGTCCACATCCTCCCCAGAATTGGTTGTTTGTAGATTTTCTGATGATGCCGATTCTAACAGGTGTGAGGTGATACCTCATTGTAGTTTTGATTTGCATTTCTCTAATAATTAGTGCTGTTGAGCAGCTTTTCATGTGCGTCTTGGCCATCTCTGTGTCTCCTTTGAAGAAACGTCTCTTTAGATCTTCTGCCCATTTTTTTGGGGGTTGTTTGTTTTTTTAATATTAAGCTGCATGAGCTGTTTATATATATTGGAGATTAAACCTCTGTCCATTGATTCGTCTGCAACGATTTTCGCCCATTCTGAGGGATGCCTTTTTCCATTCCCATGTTTTTTAACAAAAAAGGAAAGAAAGGAAAAGAAGCAGAACACTAATGTGCGTAAAATATGCCTTTTGAAACGGTCGTTTTCAAATATGGACGTCCTTTGAATTTTTTGGTCGATATGTGACCCCAGGATGTGTTTTCAGGGCAGGTGTCATTTACAGGCCTGCAATGATTTTGAATATCAACTGACCATTAGCGTTGGGATTAAAGCTGCTGTTGTGTGAAACGGCCACAAGGTGGCAGCAGTTCACCCTTACCAAATCTGGTTACTAGGGCAAGAGAGCCTCAGTGGAAGTGGTGTTCTAGATTGGAGTTTAGAATGGAATGTGCCAGGAGAAAGCACCTCACGTTTGTCTCACTACTTCTTGTTCGTGTTTTTAATTTAATTTTTTATTTTTTATTACAGCAAGTTTGATTACAATGTTTGGCTTGTTGTAGGTGTGGAAGATGTGGTTCTTTTACACATATACAGATGACTGTTCTTCATGGGATCCTTTTCCCATGTACGTTATGACAGAATGTTGAGTAGTCCTCTCTTGGTATTCTGTAGGTCTTTGGTGATTATATATGTCACCTGTGTTTGTATATGTCTGTTAACCCCGATATCGTAATGAAACCAATCCTCACACCTTTCCATTGGTGAACCATAAGTTTGTTTAATGAATCTGTGATTGCCCTTCTCCGTGGAAATATCTGCCCTGGTATCCATTTTTAGGTAACACCTATAAGTGATATGATATGGTATGTGTCTTTCACTTTCTGACTTACTACAAGCCACGTGATTACTTCTAGACTCATCTACGGTGCTGCAAATGGCATTTTGTCCTTTTTTTCCTTGGCTTCTCTTCTGCCTTAGCGAGGTCCATTTTCAACAATGTGATTCCCTGAGGGTTGTGGATTAGCTCACCTGGGCAGCCTTACCCTGCCGGCCCGCCCTCCCCAGGTGTGCCTCGTTGAGTTCAATATAAACAGAGCTCCAGGCAGCAATAGCCCCTGAAGCTGTGCCTGACTCCATATTCTCTGCCCCGTCAGCAGTCTCGGGGCTGTGCTGGTGGGAGGGAGTGAGGGGCCACAGCTTTGTGGGTGGCCCGGTGTGAGTGGGGTTCTGCTGGCCTTTCTGCAGGAGTTGCCAGGCTGCCGCCTGTAAAGAAGAGGATGTGTCACCCATACCTTCCGCTGTAATTTCTCTCCGGACAGAGGTGAGGAAGGAAAAAAGCAGTGGGGTCCGGGAAGGAGGGGTTTTTCAGGCAGGGCAATGGAAAGCTTCTGGAAGTGCGCCCGGGGCCAGGACCACCCTAGCTGGCCTGCAGGCACCAAGTTGGCTTGCGTGCTGTCGCTGGTGAGGCTCCACGGTCCTTCCTCTAGGCTTTCAATCCCTTGTACATATTCAGGTGTTTTACCTGGAAAGGGTGGGAACAGTTCAGCAGCAGCTTGCCTGGGGCTCAGCTCACGTTTACTCACAGATGCCTCGGCACGGTCCCCCAGCTTTGCAATGAGGACGCTCCTTGCGTGGGGGGTGGGTTGCTGGCTGTATGGGAGATGGTTCCCCACCTCTGACCAATTTCAGAATTGTTTTCCACTGGAGCTAGTGCCCTGATAGGGTTTTCCTCTGTATAACTCGTGGGTTCAGGTATTTTTTTTCTTTTATGGTTCAAGTTAGATTTTATTCCTCTTTTATGTATTTATAAATATAAGCATGGAAATAATTCATTCCTATAAATACATCTGTGTGACGGGAAGAATTTTTTCTGTTTTATTTTTAAATTTTATTTTTTAAAATTTTGAAATTTTATTTTATTTATTTATTTTTATACAGCACGTTATTATTAGTTATGTATTTTATGCATATACATGTATACAGGTCAATCCCAAACTCCCAACTCATCCCACCATGACCACCCCATGGTTTCCCACACTTGGTGTCCATACGTTTGTTCTCTACCTCTGTGTCTCTATTTCTTCCCTGCAAACCAGTTCATCTGTACCATTTTTAGGCTCCACATATATGCATTAATATACAATATTTGTTTTCCTCTTTCTGACTTACTTCATTCTGTATAACAGTCTCTCGATCCATCGATGTCTCTACAAATGACCCAGTTTCATTCCTTTTTATGGCCGAGTCATATTCCATTTTATATATGTACCACATCTTTATCCATTCATCTGTCTGTGGGCATTTAGGTTGCTTCCATTACCTGGCTATTGTAAATAGTGCTGCAACGAACATTGTGGTGAATGTGCCTTTTTGAAATACGGTTTTCTCTGGGTATATGCCCAGAAGTGGGATTGCTGGATCAGATGGTAATTCTATTTCTAATTTTTTTAAGGAAACTCCATACTGTTCTCCATAGTGACTGTATCAATTTACATTCCCACCAATAGTGGAAGAGGGCTCCTTTTGTCCACACCCTCCCCAGAATTGGTTGTTTGTAGATTTTCTGATGATGCCGATTCTAACAGGTGTGAGGTGATACCTCATTGTAGTTTTGATTTGCATTTCTCTAATAATTAGTGCTGTTGAGCAGCTTTTCATGTGCGTCTTGGCCATCTCTGTGTCTCCTTTGAAGAAACGTCTCTTTAGATCTTCTGCCCATTTTTTTTTGGGATGTTTGTTTTTTTAATATTAAGCTGCATGAGCTGTTTATATATATTGGAGATTGAACCTGTGTCCATTGATTCGTTTGCAACGATTTTCACCCATCCTGAGGGATGCCTTTTTCCATTCCCGTTTTTTTTAACAAAAAAGGAAAGAAAGGAAAAGAAGCAGAACACTAATGTGTGTAAAATATGCCTTTTGAAACCGTCATTTTGAAATATGGACGTCCTTTGAAATTTTTGGTCGATATGTGACCCCAGGATTTGTTTTCAGGGCAGGTGTCATTTACAGGCCTGCAATGATTTTGAATATCAACTGACCATTAGCGTTGGGATTAAAGCTGCTGTTGTGTGAAACGGCCACAAGGTGGCAGCAGTTCACCCTTACCAAATCTGGTTACTAGGGCAAGAGAGCCTCAGTGGAAGTGGTGTTCTAGATTGGAGTTTAGAATGGAATGTACCAGGAGAAAGCCCCTCACGTTTGTCTCACCACTTCTTGTTCGTGTTTTTAATTTAAGTTTTTATTTTTTATTACAGCAAGTTTGATTACAATGTTTGGCTTGTTGTAGGTGTGGAAGATGTGGTTCTTTTACACATATACAGATGACTGTTCTTCTTGGGATCCTTTTCCCATGTACGTTATGACAGAAAGTTGAGTAGTCCTCTCTTGGTATTCTGTAGGTCTTTGGTGATTATATATGTCACCTGTGTTTGTATATGTCTGTTAACCCCGATATCGTAATGAAACCAATCCTCACACCTTTCCATTGGTGAACCATAAGTTTGTTTAATGAATCTGTGATTGCCCTTCTCCGTGGAAATATCTGCCCTGGTATCCATTTTTAGGTAACACCTATAAGTGATATGATATGATATGTGTCTTTCACTTTCTGACTTACTACAAGTCACGTGATTACTTCTAGACTCATCTACGGTGCTGCAAATGGCATTGTGTCCTTTTTTCCCTTGGCTTATCTTCTGCCTTAGCGGGGTCCATTTTCAACAATGTGATTCCCTGAGGGTTGTGGGTTAGCTGACCTGGGCAGCCTTACCCTGCCGGCCCGCCCTCCCCAGGTGTGCCTCGTTGAGGTCAATATAAACAGCGCTCCAGGCAGCAATAGCCCCTGAAGCTGTGCCTGACTCCATATTCTCTGCCCCGTCAGCAGTCTCGGGGCTGTGCTGGTGGGAGGGAGTGAGGGGCCACAGCTTTGTGGGTGGCCCGGTGTGAGTGGTGTTCTGCTGGCCTTTCTGCAGGAGTTGCCAGGCTGCCGCCTGTAAAGAAGAGGATGTGTCACCCATACCTTCCGCTGGAATTTCTCTCCGGACAGAGGTGAGGAAGGAAAAAAGCAGTGGGGGCCGGGACAGGAGGGGTATCTCAGGCAGGGCAATGGAAAGCTTCTGGAAGAGCGCCAGGGTCCAGGACCACGCTGGCTGGCCTGCAGGCACCAAGTTGGCCTGCGTGCTGTCGCTGGTGTGGCTCCACGGTCCTTCCTCTAGGCTTTCAAGCCCTTGTACATATTCAGGTGTTTTACCTGGAAAGGGTGGGAACAGTTCAGCAGCAGCTGGCCTGGGGCTCAGCTCACGTTTACTCACAGATGCCTCGGCACGGTCCCCCAGCTTTGCAATGAGGACGCTCCTTGCGTGGGGGGTGGGTTGCTGGCTGTATGGGAGATGGTTCCCCACCTCTGACCAATTTCAGAATTGTTTACCGCTGGAGCAAGTGCCGTGATAGGGTTTTCCTCTGTATAACTCGTGGGTTCAATTTTTTTTTCTTTTTTGGTTCAAGTTAGATTTTATTCCTCTTTTATGTATTTATAAATATAAGCATGGAAATAATTCATTCCTATAAATACATCTGTGTGACGGGAAGAATTTTTTCTGTTTTATTTTTAAATTTTATTTTTTAAAATTTTGAAATTTAATTTTATTTATGTTTTTATACAGCACGTTATTATTAGTTATGTATTTTATGCATATACATGTATACAGGTCAATCCCAATCTCCCAACTCATCCCACCACCACCACCCCATGGATTCCCACACTTGGTGTCCATACGTTTGTTCTCTACCTCTGTGTCTCTATTTCTTCCCTGCAAACCAGTTCATCTGTACCATTTTTAGGCTCCACATATATGCATTAATATACAATATTTGTTTTCCTCTTTCTGACTTACTTCATTCTGTATGACAGTCTCTCGATCCATCGATGTCTCTACAAATGACCCAGTTTCATTCCTTTTTATGGCCGAGTCATATTCCATTTTATATATGTACCACATCTTTATCCATTCATCTGTCTGTGGGCATTTAGGTTGCTTCCATTACCTGGCTATTGTAAATAGTGCTGCAACGAACATTGTGGTGAATGTGCCTTTTTGAAATACGGTTTTCTCTGGGTATATGCCCAGAAGTGGGATTGCTGGATCAGATGGTAATTCTATTTCTAGGTTTTTTAAGGAAACTCCATACTGTTCTCCATAGTGACTGTATCAATTTACATTCCCACCAATTGTGGAAAAGGGCTGCTTTTGTCCACATCCTCCCCAGAATTGGTTGTTTGTAGATTTTCTGATGATGCCGATTCTAACAGGTGTGAGGTGATACCTCATTGTAGTTTTGATTTGCATTTCTCTAATAATTAGTGCTGTTGAGCAGCTTTTCATGTGCGTCTTGGCCATCTCTGTGTCTCCTTTGAAGAAACGTCTCTTTAGATCTTCTGCCCATTTTTTTGGGGGTTGTTTGTTTTTTTAATATTAAGCTGCATGAGCTGTTTATATATATTGGAGATTAAACCTCTGTCCATTGATTCGTCTGCAACGATTTTCGCCCATTCTGAGGGATGCCTTTTTCCATTCCCATGTTTTTTAACAAAAAAGGAAAGAAAGGAAAAGAAGCAGAACACTAATGTGCGTAAAATATGCCTTTTGAAACGGTCGTTTTCAAATATGGACGTCCTTTGAATTTTTTGGTCGATATGTGACCCCAGGATGTGTTTTCAGGGCAGGTGTCATTTACAGGCCTGCAATGATTTTGAATATCAACTGACCATTAGCGTTGGGATTAAAGCTGCTGTTGTGTGAAACGGCCACAAGGTGGCAGCAGTTCACCCTTACCAAATCTGGTTACTAGGGCAAGAGAGCCTCAGTGGAAGTGGTGTTCTAGATTGGAGTTTAGAATGGAATGTGCCAGGAGAAAGCACCTCACGTTTGTCTCACTACTTCTTGTTCGTGTTTTTAATTTAATTTTTTATTTTTTATTACAGCAAGTTTGATTACAATGTTTGGCTTGTTGTAGGTGTGGAAGATGTGGTTCTTTTACACATATACAGATGACTGTTCTTCATGGGATCCTTTTCCCATGTACGTTATGACAGAATGTTGAGTAGTCCTCTCTTGGTATTCTGTAGGTCTTTGGTGATTATATATGTCACCTGTGTTTGTATATGTCTGTTAACCCCGATATCGTAATGAAACCAATCCTCACACCTTTCCATTGGTGAACCATAAGTTTGTTTAATGAATCTGTGATTGCCCTTCTCCGTGGAAATATCTGCCCTGGTATCCATTTTTAGGTAACACCTATAAGTGATATGATATGGTATGTGTCTTTCACTTTCTGACTTACTACAAGTCACGTGATTACTTCTAGACTCATCTACGGTGCTGCAAATGGCATTTTGTCCTTTTTTTCCTTGGCTTCTCTTCTGCCTTAGCGAGGTCCATTTTCAACAATGTGATTCCCTGAGGGTTGTGGATTAGCTCACCTGGGCAGCCTTACCCTGCCGGCCCGCCCTCCCCAGGTGTGCCTCGTTGAGTTCAATATAAACAGAGCTCCAGGCAGCAATAGCCCCTGAAGCTGTGCCTGACTCCATATTCTCTGCCCCGTCAGCAGTCTCGGGGCTGTGCTGGTGGGAGGGAGTGAGGGGCCACAGCTTTGTGGGTGGCCCGGTGTGAGTGGGGTTCTGCTGGCCTTTCTGCAGGAGTTGCCAGGCTGCCGCCTGTAAAGAAGAGGATGTGTCACCCATACCTTCCGCTGTAATTTCTCTCCGGACAGAGGTGAGGAAGGAAAAAAGCAGTGGGGTCCGGGAAGGAGGGGTTTTTCAGGCAGGGCAATGGAAAGCTTCTGGAAGTGCGCCCGGGGCCAGGACCACCCTAGCTGGCCTGCAGGCACCAAGTTGGCTTGCGTGCTGTCGCTGGTGAGGCTCCACGGTCCTTCCTCTAGGCTTTCAATCCCTTGTACATATTCAGGTGTTTTACCTGGAAAGGGTGGGAACAGTTCAGCAGCAGCTTGCCTGGGGCTCAGCTCACGTTTACTCACAGATGCCTCGGCACGGTCCCCCAGCTTTGCAATGAGGACGCTCCTTGCGTGGGGGGTGGGTTGCTGGCTGTATGGGAGATGGTTCCCCACCTCTGACCAATTTCAGAATTGTTTTCCACTGGAGCTAGTGCCCTGATAGGGTTTTCCTCTGTATAACTCGTGGGTTCAGGTATTTTTTTTCTTTTATGGTTCAAGTTAGATTTTATTCCTCTTTTATGTATTTATAAATATAAGCATGGAAATAATTCATTCCTATAAATACATCTGTGTGACGGGAAGAATTTTTTCTGTTTTATTTTTAAATTTTATTTTTTAAAATTTTGAAATTTTATTTTATTTATTTATTTTTATACAGCACGTTATTATTAGTTATGTATTTTATGCATATACATGTATACAGGTCAATCCCAAACTCCCAACTCATCCCACCATGACCACCCCATGGTTTCCCACACTTGGTGTCCATACGTTTGTTCTCTACCTCTGTGTCTCTATTTCTTCCCTGCAAACCAGTTCATCTGTACCATTTTTAGGCTCCACATATATGCATTAATATACAATATTTGTTTTCCTCTTTCTGACTTACTTCATTCTGTATAACAGTCTCTCGATCCATCGATGTCTCTACAAATGACCCAGTTTCATTCCTTTTTATGGCCGAGTCATATTCCATTTTATATATGTACCACATCTTTATCCATTCATCTGTCTGTGGGCATTTAGGTTGCTTCCATTACCTGGCTATTGTAAATAGTGCTGCAACGAACATTGTGGTGAATGTGCCTTTTTGAAATACGGTTTTCTCTGGGTATATGCCCAGAAGTGGGATTGCTGGATCAGATGGTAATTCTATTTCTAATTTTTTTAAGGAAACTCCATACTGTTCTCCATAGTGACTGTATCAATTTACATTCCCACCAATAGTGGAAGAGGGCTCCTTTTGTCCACACCCTCCCCAGAATTGGTTGTTTGTAGATTTTCTGATGATGCCGATTCTAACAGGTGTGAGGTGATACCTCATTGTAGTTTTGATTTGCATTTCTCTAATAATTAGTGCTGTTGAGCAGCTTTTCATGTGCGTCTTGGCCATCTCTGTGTCTCCTTTGAAGAAACGTCTCTTTAGATCTTCTGCCCATTTTTTTTTGGGATGTTTGTTTTTTTAATATTAAGCTGCATGAGCTGTTTATATATATTGGAGATTGAACCTGTGTCCATTGATTCGTTTGCAACGATTTTCACCCATCCTGAGGGATGCCTTTTTCCATTCCCGTTTTTTTTAACAAAAAAGGAAAGAAAGGAAAAGAAGCAGAACACTAATGTGTGTAAAATATGCCTTTTGAAACCGTCATTTTGAAATATGGACGTCCTTTGAAATTTTTGGTCGATATGTGACCCCAGGATTTGTTTTCAGGGCAGGTGTCATTTACAGGCCTGCAATGATTTTGAATATCAACTGACCATTAGCGTTGGGATTAAAGCTGCTGTTGTGTGAAACGGCCACAAGGTGGCAGCAGTTCACCCTTACCAAATCTGGTTACTAGGGCAAGAGAGCCTCAGTGGAAGTGGTGTTCTAGATTGGAGTTTAGAATGGAATGTACCAGGAGAAAGCCCCTCACGTTTGTCTCACCACTTCTTGTTCGTGTTTTTAATTTAAGTTTTTATTTTTTATTACAGCAAGTTTGATTACAATGTTTGGCTTGTTGTAGGTGTGGAAGATGTGGTTCTTTTACACATATACAGATGACTGTTCTTCTTGGGATCCTTTTCCCATGTACGTTATGACAGAAAGTTGAGTAGTCCTCTCTTGGTATTCTGTAGGTCTTTGGTGATTATATATGTCACCTGTGTTTGTATATGTCTGTTAACCCCGATATCGTAATGAAACCAATCCTCACACCTTTCCATTGGTGAACCATAAGTTTGTTTAATGAATCTGTGATTGCCCTTCTCCGTGGAAATATCTGCCCTGGTATCCATTTTTAGGTAACACCTATAAGTGATATGATATGATATGTGTCTTTCACTTTCTGACTTACTACAAGTCACGTGATTACTTCTAGACTCATCTACGGTGCTGCAAATGGCATTGTGTCCTTTTTTCCCTTGGCTTCTCTTCTGCCTTAGCGGGGTCCATTTTCAACAATGTGATTCCCTGAGGGTTGTGGGTTAGCTGACCTGGGCAGCCTTACCCTGCCGGCCCGCCCTCCCCAGGTGTGCCTCGTTGAGGTCAATATAAACAGCGCTCCAGGCAGCAATAGCCCCTGAAGCTGTGCCTGACTCCATATTCTCTGCCCCGTCAGCAGTCTCGGGGCTGTGCTGGTGGGAGGGAGTGAGGGGCCACAGCTTTGTGGGTGGCCCGGTGTGAGTGGTGTTCTGCTGGCCTTTCTGCAGGAGTTGCCAGGCTGCCGCCTGTAAAGAAGAGGATGTGTCACCCATACCTTCCGCTGGAATTTCTCTCCGGACAGAGGTGAGGAAGGAAAAAAGCAGTGGGGGCCGGGACAGGAGGGGTATCTCAGGCAGGGCAATGGAAAGCTTCTGGAAGAGCGCCAGGGTCCAGGACCACGCTGGCTGGCCTGCAGGCACCAAGTTGGCCTGCGTGCTGTCGCTGGTGTGGCTCCACGGTCCTTCCTCTAGGCTTTCAAGCCCTTGTACATATTCAGGTGTTTTACCTGGAAAGGGTGGGAACAGTTCAGCAGCAGCTGGCCTGGGGCTCAGCTCACGTTTACTCACAGATGCCTCGGCACGGTCCCCCAGCTTTGCAATGAGGACGCTCCTTGCGTGGGGGGTGGGTTGCTGGCTGTATGGGAGATGGTTCCCCACCTCTGACCAATTTCAGAATTGTTTACCGCTGGAGCAAGTGCCGTGATAGGGTTTTCCTCTGTATAACTCGTGGGTTCAATTTTTTTTTCTTTTTTGGTTCAAGTTAGATTTTATTCCTCTTTTATGTATTTATAAATATAAGCATGGAAATAATTCATTCCTATAAATACATCTGTGTGACGGGAAGAATTTTTTCTGTTTTATTTTTAAATTTTATTTTTTAAAATTTTGAAATTTAATTTTATTTATGTTTTTATACAGCACGTTATTATTAGTTATGTATTTTATGCATATACATGTATACAGGTCAATCCCAATCTCCCAACTCATCCCACCACCACCACCCCATGGATTCCCACACTTGGTGTCCATACGTTTGTTCTCTACCTCTGTGTCTCTATTTCTTCCCTGCAAACCAGTTCATCTGTACCATTTTTAGGCTCCACATATATGCATTAATATACAATATTTGTTTTCCTCTTTCTGACTTACTTCATTCTGTATGACAGTCTCTCGATCCATCGATGTCTCTACAAATGACCCAGTTTCATTCCTTTTTATGGCCGAGTCATATTCCATTTTATATATGTACCACATCTTTATCCATTCATCTGTCTGTGGGCATTTAGGTTGCTTCCATTACCTGGCTATTGTAAATAGTGCTGCAACGAACATTGTGGTGAATGTGCCTTTTTGAAATACGGTTTTCTCTGGGTATATGCCCAGAAGTGGGATTGCTGGATCAGATGGTAATTCTATTTCTCGTTTTTTTAAGGAAACTCCATACTGTTCTCCATAGTGACTGTATCAATTTACATTCCCACCAATAGTGGAAGAGGGCTCCTTTTGTCCACACCCTCCCCAGAATTGGTTGTTTGTAGATTTTCTGATGATGCCGATTCTAACAGGTGTGAGGTGATACCTCATTGTAGTTTTGATTTGCATTTCTCTAATAATTAGTGCTGTTGAGCAGCTTTTCATGTGCGTCTTGGCCATCTCTGTGTCTCCTTTGAAGAAACGTCTCTTTAGATCTTCTGCCCATTTTTTTTTGGGTTGTTTGTTTTTTTAATATTAACCTGCATGAGCTGTTTATATATATTGGAGATTAAACCTGTGTCCATTGATTCATTTGCAACGATTTTCACCCATCCTGAGGGATGCCTTTTTCCATTCCCGTTTTTTTTAACAAAAAAGGAAAGAAAGGAAAAGAAGCAGAACACTAATGTGCGTAAAATATGCCTTTTGAAACGGTCGTTTTGAAATATGGACGTCCTTTGAATTTTTTGGTCGATATGTGACCCCAGGATTTGTTTTCAGGGCAGGTGTCATTTACAGGCCTGCAATGATTTTGAATATCAACTGACCATTAGCGTTGGGATTAAAGCTGCTGTTGTGTGAAACGGCCACAAGGTGGCAGCAGTTCACCCTTACCAAATCTGCTTACTAGGGCAAGAGAGCCTCAGTGGAAGTGGTGTTCTAGATTGGAGTTTAGAATGGAATGTACCAGGAGAAAGCCCCTCACGTTTGTCTCACTACTTCTTGTTCGTGTTTTTAATTTAAGTTTTTATTTTTTATTACAGCAAGTTTGATTACAATGTTTGGCTTGTTGTAGGTGTGGAAGATGTGGTTCTTTTACACATATACAGATGACTGTTCTTCTTGGGATCCTTTTCCCATGTACGTTATGACAGAATGTTGAGTAGTCCTCTCTTGGTATTCTGTAGGTCTTTGGTGATTATATATGTCACCTGTGTTTGTATATGTCTGTTAACCCCGATATCGTAATGAAACCAATCCTCACACCTTTCCATTGGTGAACCATAAGTTTGTTTAATGAATCTGTGATTGCCCTTCTCCGTGGAAATATCTGCCCTGGTATCCATTTTTAGGTAACACCTATAAGTGATATGATATGATATGTGTCTTTCACTTTCTGACTTACTACAAGTCACGTGATTACTTCTAGACTCATCTACGGTGCTGCAAATGGCATTGTGTCCTTTTTTCCCTTGGCTTCTCTTCTGCCTTAGCGGGGTCCATTTTCAACAATGTGATTCCCTGAGGGTTGTGGATTAGCTGACCTGGGCAGCCTTACCCTGCCGGCCCGCCCTCCCCAGGTGTGCCTCGTTGAGGTCAATATAAACAGCGCTCCAGGCAGCAATAGCCCCTGAAGCTGTGCCTGACTCCATATTCTCTGCCCCGTCAGCAGTCTCGGGGCTGTGCTGGTGGGAGGGAGTGAGGGGCCACAGCTTTGTGGGTGGCCCGGTGTGAGTGGGGTTCTGCTGGCCTTTCTGCAGGAGTTGCCAGGCTGCCGCCTGTAAAGAAGAGGATGTGTCACCCATACCTTCCGCTGGAATTTCTCTCCGGACAGAGGTGAGGAAGGAAAAAAGCAGTGGGGGCCGGGACAGGAGGGGTATCTCAGGCAGGGCAATGGAAAGCTTCTGGAAGAGCGCCAGGGTCCAGGACCACGCTGGCTGGCCTGCAGGCACCAAGTTGGCCTGCGTGCTGTCGCTGGTGTGGCTCCACGGTCCTTCCTCTAGGATTTCAAGCCCTTGTACATATTCAGGTGTTTTACCTGGAAAGGGTGGGAACAGTTCAGCAGCAGCTGGCCTGGGGCTCAGCTCACGTTTACTCACAGATGCCTCGGCACGGTCCCCCAGCTTTGCAATGAGGACGCTCCTTGCGTGGGGGGTGGGTTGCTGGCTGTATGGGAGATGGTTCCCCACCTCTGACCAATTTCAGAATTGTTTACCGCTGGAGCAAGTGCCGTGATAGGGTTTTCCTCTGTATAACTCGTGGGTTCAATTTTTTTTTCTTTTTTGGTTCAAGTTAGATTTTATTCCTCTTTTATGTATTTATAAATATAAGCATGGAAATAATTCATTCCTATAAATACATCTGTGTGATGGGAAGAATTTTTTCTGTTTTATTTTTAAATTTGATTTTTTAAAATTTTGAAATTTAATTTTATTTATGTTTTTATACAGCACGTTATTATTACTTATGTATTTTATGCATATACATGTATACAGGTCAATCCCAATCTCCCAACTCATCCCACCACCACCAACCCATGGATTCCCACACTTGGTGTCCATATGTTTGTTCTCTACCTCTGTGTCTCTATTTCTTCCCTGCAAACCAGTTCATCTGTACCATTTTTAGGCTCCACATATATGCATTAATATACAATATTTGTTTTCCTCTTTCTGACTTACTTCATTCTGTATGACAGCCTCTCGATCCATCGATGTCTCTACAAATGACCCAGTTTCATTCCTTTTTATGGCCGAGTCATATTCCATTTTATATATGTACCACATCTTTATCCATTCATCTGTCTGTGGGCATTTAGGTTGCTTCCATTACCTGGCTATTGTAAATAGTGCTGCAACGAACATTGTGGTGAATGTGCCTTTTTGAAATACGGTTTTCTCTGGGTATATGCCCAGAAGTGGGATTGCTGGATCAGATGGTAATTCTATTTCTCGTTTTTTTAAGGAAACTCCATACTGTTCTCCATAGTGACTGTATCAATTTACATTCCCACCAATAGTGGAAGAGGGCTCCTTTTGTCCACACCCTCCCCAGAATTGGTTGTTTGTAGATTTTCTGATGATGCCGATTCTAACAGGTGTGAGGTGATACCTCATTGTAGTTTTGATTTGCATTTCTCTAATAATTAGTGCTGTTGAGCAGCTTTTCATGTGCGTCTTGGCCATCTCTGTGTCTCCTTTGAAGAAACGTCTCTTTAGATCTTCTGCCCATTTTTTTGGGGTTGTTTGTTTTTTTAATATTAAGCTGCATGAGCTGTTTATATATATTGGAGATTAAACCTGTGTCCATTGATTCGTTTGCAACGATTTTCACCCATCCTGAGGGATGCCTTTTTCCATTCCCGTTTTTTTTAACAAAAAAGGAAAGAAAGGAAAAGAAGCAGAACACTAATGTGCGTAAAATATGCATTTTGAAACGGTCGTTTTGAAATATGGATGTCCTTTGAATTTTTTGGTTGATATGTGACCCCAGGATTTGTTTTCAGGGCAGGTGTCATTTACAGGCCTGCAATGATTTTGAATATCAACTGACCATTAGCGTTGGGATTAAAGCTGCTGTTGTGTGAAACGGCCACCAGGTGGCAGCAGTTCACCCTTACCAAATCTGGTTACTAGGGCAAGAGAGCCTCAGTGGAAGTGGTGTTCTAGATTGGAGTTTAGAATGGAATGTACCAGGAGAAAGCCCCTCACGTTTGTCTCACTACTTCTTGTTCGTGTTTTTAATTTAAGTTTTTATTTTTTATTACAGCAAGTTTGATTACAATGTTTGGCTTGTTGTAGGTGTGGAAGATGTGGTTCTTTTACACATATACAGATGACTGTTCTTCTTGGGATCCTTTTCCCATGTACGTTATGACAGAATGTTGAGTAGTCCTCTCTTGGTATTCTGTAGGTCTTTGGTGATTATATATGTCACCTGTGTTTGTATATGTCTGTTAACCCCGATATCGTAATGAAACCAATCCTCACACCTTTCCATTGGTGAACCATAAGTTTGTTTAATGAATCTGTGATTGCCCTTCTCCGTGGAAATATCTGCCCTGGTATCCATTTTTAGGTAACACCTATAAGTGATATGATATGATATGTGTCTTTCACTTTCTGACTTACTACAAGTCACGTGATTACTTCTAGACTCATCTACGGTGCTGCAAATGGCATTGTGTCCTTTTTTCCCTTGGCTTCTCTTCTGCCTTAGCGGGGTCCATTTTCAACAATGTGATTCCCTGAGGGTTGTGGATTAGCTGACCTGGGCAGCCTTACCCTGCCGGCCCGCCCTCCCCAGGTGTGCCTCGTTGAGGTCAATATAAACAGCGCTCCAGGCAGCAATAGCCCCTGAAGCTGTGCCTGACTCCATATTCTCTGCCCCGTCAGCAGTCTCGGGGCTGTGCTGGTGGGAGGGAGTGAGGGGCCACAGCTTTGTGGGTGGCCCGGTGTGAGTGGGGTTCTGCTGGCCTTTCTGCAGGAGTTGCCAGGCTGCCGCCTGTAAAGAAGAGGATGTGTCACCCATACCTTCCGCTGGAATTTCTCTCCGGACAGAGGTGAGGAAGGAAAAAAGCAGTGGGGGCCGGGACAGGAGGGGTATCTCAGGCAGGGCAATGGAAAGCTTCTGGAAGAGCGCCAGGGTCCAGGACCACGCTGGCTGGCCTGCAGGCACCAAGTTGGCCTGCGTGCTGTCACTGGTGTGGCTCCACGGTCCTTCCTCTAGGCTTTCAAGCCCTTGTACATATTCAGGTGTTTTACCTGGAAAGGGTGGGAACAGTTCAGCAGCAGCTGGCCTGGGGCTCAGCTCACGTTTACTCACAGATGCCTCGGCACGGTCCCCCAGCTTTGCAATGAGGACGCTCCTTGCGTGGGGGGTGGGTTGCTGGCTGTATGGGAGATGGTTCCCCACCTCTGACCAATTTCACAATTGTTTACCGCTGGAGCAAGTGCCGTGATAGGGTTTTCCTCTGTATAACTCGTGGGTTCAATTTTTTTTTCTTTTTTGGTTCCAGTTAGATTTTATTCCTCTTTTATGTATTTATAAATATAAGCATGGAAATAATTCATTCCTATAAATACATCTGTGTGACGGGAAGAATTTTTTCTGTTTTATTTTTAAATTTGATTTTTTAAAATTTTGAAATTTAATTTTATTTATGTTTTTATACAGCACGTTTTTATTAGTTATGTATTTTATGCATATACATGTATACAGGTAAATCCCAATCTCCCAACTCATCCCACCACCACCACCCCATGGCTTCCCACACTTGGTGTCCATACGTTTGTTCTCTACCTCTGTGTCTCTATTTCTTCCCTGCAAACCAGTTCATCTGTACCATTTTTAGGCTCCACATATATGCATTAATATACAATATTTGTTTTCCTCTTTCTGACTTACTTCATTCTGTATGACAGCCTCTCGATCCATCGATGTCTCTACAAATGACCCAGTTTCATTCCTTTTTATGGCCGAGTCATATTCCATTTTATATATGTACCACATCTTTATCCATTCATCTGTCTGTGGGCATTTAGGTTGCTTCCATTACCTGGCTATTGTAAATAGTGCTGCAACGAATATTGTGGTGAATGTGCCTTTTTGAAATACGGTTTTCTCTGGGTATATGCCCAGAAGTGGGATTGCTGGATCAGATGGTAATTCTATTTCTCGTTTTTTTAAGGAAACTCCATACTGTTCTCCATAGTGACTGTATCAATTTACATTCCCACCAATAGTGGAAGAGGGCTCCTTTTGTCCACACCCTCCCCAGAATTGGTTGTTTGTAGATTTTCTGATGATGCCGATTCTAACAGGTGTGAGGTGATACCTCATTGTAGTTTTGATTTGCATTTCTCTAATAATTAGTGCTGTTGAGCAGCTTTTCATGTGCGTCTTGGCCATCTCTGTGTCTCCTTTGAAGAAACGTCTCTTTAGATCTTCTGCCCATTTTTTTTTGGGATGTTTGTTTTTTTCATATTAAGCTGCATGAGCTGTTTATATATATTGGAGATTAAACCTGTGTCCATTGATTCGTTTGCAACGATTTTCACCCATCCTGAGGGATGCCTTTTTCCATTCCCGTTTTTTTTAACAAAAAAGGAAAGAAAGGAAAAGAAGCAGAACACTAATGTGCGTAAAATATGCCTTTTGAAACGGTCGTTTTGAAATATGGACGTCCTTTGAATTTTTTGGTCGATATGTGACCCCAGGATTTGTTTTCAGGGCAGGTGTCATTTACAGGCCTGCAATGATTTTGAATATCAACTGACCATTAGCGTTGGGATTAAAGCTGCTGTTGTGTGAAACGGCCACAAGGTGGCAGCAGTTCACCCTTACCAAATCTGGTTACTAGGGCAAGAGAGCCTCAGTGGAAGTGGTGTTCTAGATTGGAGTTTAGAATGGAATGTACCAGGAGAAAGCCCCTCACGTTTGTCTCACTACTTCTTGTTCGTGTTTTTAATTTAAGTTTTTATTTTTTATTACAGCAAGTTTGATTACAATGTTTGGCTTGTTGTAGGTGTGGAAGATGTGGTTCTTTTACACATATACAGATGACTGTTCTTCTTGGGATCCTTTTCCCATGTACGTTATGACAGAATGTTGAGTAGTCCTCTCTTGGTATTCTGTAGGTCTTTGGTGATTATATATGTCACCTGTGTTTGTATATGTCTGTTAACCCCGATATCGTAATGAAACCAATCCTCACACCTTTCCATTGGTGAACCATAAGTTTGTTTAATGAATCTGTGATTGCCCTTCTCCGTGGAAATATCTGCCCTGGTATCCATTTTTAGGTAACACCTATAAGTGATATGATATGATATGTGTCTTTCACTTTCTGACTTACTACAAGTCACGTGATTACTTCTAGACTCATCTACGGTGCTGCAAATGGCATTGTGTCCTTTTTTCCCTTGGCTTCTCTTCTGCCTTAGCGGGGTCCATTTTCAACAATGTGATTCCCTGAGGGTTGTGGATTAGCTGACCTGGGCAGCCTTACCCTGCCGGCCCGCCCTCCCCAGGTGTGCCTCGTTGAGGTCAATATAAACAGCGCTCCAGGCAGCAATAGCCCCTGAAGCTGTGCCTGACTCCATATTCTCTGCCCCGTCAGCAGTCTCGGGGCTGTGCTGGTGGGAGGGAGTGAGGGGCCACAGCTTTGTGGGTGGCCCGGTGTGAGTGGGGTTCTGCTGGCCTTTCTGCAGGAGTTGCCAGGCTGCCGCCTGTAAAGAAGAGGATGTGTCACCCATACCTTCCGCTGGAATTTCTCTCCGGACAGAGGTGAGGAAGGAAAAAAGCAGTGGGGGCCGGGACAGGAGGGGTATCTCAGGCAGGGCAATGGAAAGCTTCTGGAAGAGCGCCAGGGTCCAGGACCACGCTGGCTGGCCTGCAGGCACCAAGTTGGCCTGCGTGCTGTCGCTGGTGTGGCTCCACGGTCCTTCCTCTAGGCTTTCAAGCCCTTGTACATATTCAGGTGTTTTACCTGGAAAGGGTGGGAACAGTTCAGCAGCAGCTGGCCTGGGGCTCAGCTCACGTTTACTCACAGATGCCTCGGCACGGTCCCCCAGCTTTGCAATGAGGACGCTCCTTGCGTGGGGGGTGGGTTGCTGGCTGTATGGGAGATGGTTCCCCACCTCTGACCAATTTCAGAATTGTTTACCGCTGGAGCAAGTGCCGTGATAGGGTTTTCCTCTGTATAACTCGTGGGTTCAATTTTTTTTTCTTTTTTGGTTCCAGTTAGATTTTATTCCTCTTTTATGTATTTATAAATATAAGCATGGAAATAATTCATTCCTATAAATACATCTGTGTGACGGGAAGAATTTTTTCTGTTTTATTTTTAAATTTGATTTTTTAAAATTTTGAAATTTAATTTTATTTATGTTTTTATACAGCACGTTATTATTAGTTATGTATTTTATGCATATACATGTATACAGGTCAATCCCAATCTCCCAACTCATCCCACCACCACCACCCCATGGCTTCCCACACTTGGTGTCCATACGTTTGTTCTCTACCTCTGTGTCTCTATTTCTTCCCTGCAAACCAGTTCATCTGTACCATTTTTAGGCTCCACATATATGCATTAATATACAATATTTGTTTTCCTCTTTCTGACTTACTTCATTCTGTATGACAGTCTCTCGATCCATCGATGTCTCTACAAATGACCCAGTTTCATTCCTTTTTATGGCCGAGTCATATTCCATTTTATATATGTACCACATCTTTATCCATTCATCTGTCTGTGGGCATTTAGGTTGCTTCCATTACCTGGCTATTGTAAATAGTGCTGCAACGAACATTGTGGTGAATGTGCCTTTTTGAAATACGGTTTTCTCTGGGTATATGCCCAGAAGTGGGATTGCTGGATCAGATGGTAATTCTATTTCTAGTTTTTTTAAGGAAACTCCATACTGTTCTCCATAGTGACTGTATCAATTTACATTCCCACCAATAGTGGAAGAGGGCTCCTTTTGTCCACACCCTCCCCAGAATTGGTTGTTTGTAGATTTTCTGATGATGCCGATTCTAACAGGTGTGAGGTGATACCTCATTGTAGTTTTGATTTGCATTTCTCTAATAATTAGTGCTGTTGAGCAGCTTTTCATGTGCGTCTTGGCCATCTCTGTGTCTCCTTTGAAGAAACGTCTCTTTAGATCTTCTGCCCATTTTTTTTGGGTTGTTTGTTTTTTTAATATTAAGCTGCATGAGCTGTTTATATATATTGGAGATTAAACCTGTGTCCATTGATTCGTTTGCAACGATTTTCACCCATCCTGAGGGATGCCTTTTTCCATTCCCGTTTTTTTTAACAAAAAAGGAAAGAAAGGAAAAGAAGCAGAACACTAATGTGCGTAAAATATGCCTTTTGAAACGGTCGTTTTGAAATATGGACGTCCTTTGAATTTTTTGGTCGATATGTGACCCCAGGATTTGTTTTCAGGGCAGGTGTCATTTACAGGCCTGCAATGATTTTGAATATCAACTGACCATTAGCGTTGGGATTAAAGCTGCTGTTGTGTGAAACGGCCACAAGGTGGCAGCAGTTCACCCTTACCAAATCTGGTTACTAGGGCAAGAGAGCCTCAGTGGAAGTGGTGTTCTAGATTGGAGTTTAGAATGGAATGTACCAGGAGAAAGCCCCTCACGTTTGTCTCACTACTTCTTGTTCGTGTTTTTAATTTAAGTTTTTATTTTTTATTACAGCAAGTTTGATTACAATGTTTGGCTTGTTGTAGGTGTGGAAGATGTGGTTCTTTTACACATATACAGATGACTGTTCTTCTTGGGATCCTTTTCCCATGTACGTTATGACAGAATGTTGAGTAGTCCTCTCTTGGTATTCTGTAGGTCTTTGGTGATTATATATGTCACCTGTGTTTGTATATGTCTGTTAACCCCGATATCGTAATGAAACCAATCCTCACACCTTTCCATTGGTGAACCATAAGTTTGTTTAATGAATCTGTGATTGCCCTTCTCCGTGGAAATATCTGCCCTGGTATCCATTTTTAGGTAACACCTATAAGTGATATGATATGATATGTGTCTTTCACTTTCTGACTTACTACAAGTCACGTGATTACTTCTAGACTCATCTACGGTGCTGCAAATGGCATTGTGTCCTTTTTTCCCTTGGCTTCTCTTCTGCCTTAGCGGGGTCCATTTTCAACAATGTGATTCCCTGAGGGTTGTGGATTAGCTGACCTGGGCAGCCTTACCCTGCCGGCCCGCCCTCCCCAGGTGTGCCTCGTTGAGGTCAATATAAACAGCGCTCCAGGCAGCAGTAGCCCCTGAAGCTGTGCCTGACTCCATATTCTCTGCCCCGTCAGCAGTCTCGGGGCTGTGCTGGTGGGAGGGAGTGAGGGGCCACAGCTTTGTGGGTGGCCCGGTGTGAGTGGGGTTCTGCTGGCCTTTCTGCAGGAGTTGCCAGGCTGCCGCCTGTAACGAAGAGGATGTGTCACCCATACCTTCCGCTGGAATTTCTCTCCGGACAGAGGTGAGGAAGGAAAAATGCAGTGGGGGCCGGGACAGGAGGGGTATCTCAGGCAGGGCAATGGAAAGCTTCTGGAAGAGCGCCAGGGTCCAGGACCACGCTGGCTGGCCTGCAGGCACCAAGTTGGCCTGCGTGCTGTCGCTGGTGTGGCTCCACGGTCCTTCCTCTAGGCTTTCAAGCCCTTGTACATATTCAGGTGTTTTACCTGGAAAGGGTGGGAACAGTTCAGCAGCAGCTGGCCTGGGGCTCAGCTCACGTTTACTCACAGATGCCTCGGCACGGTCCCCCAGCTTTGCAATGAGGACGCTCCTTGCGTGGGGGGTGGGTTGCTGGCTGTATGGGAGATGGTTCCCCACCTCTGACCAATTTCAGAATTGTTTACCACTGGAGCAAGTGCCCTAATAGGGTTATCCTCTGTATAACTCCTGGGTTCAGGTTTTTTTTTTCTTTTATGGTTCAAGTTAGATTTTATTCCCCTTTTATGTATTTATAGATATAAGCATGGAAATAATTCTTTCCTATAAATACATCTGTGGGATGGGAAGAATTTTTTCTGTTTTATTTTTAAATTTTATTTTTTAAAATTTTGAAATTTAATTTTATTTATTTTTTTTATACAGCACGTTATTATTAGTTATGTATTTTATGTATATACATGTATACAGGTCAATCCCAAACTCCCAACTCATCCCACCACCACCACCCCATGGCTTCCCACACTTGGTGTCCTTACGTTTGTTCTCTACCTCTGTGTCTCTATTTCTTCCCTGCAAACCAGTTCATCTGTACCATTTTTAGGCTCCACATATATGCATTAATATACAATATTTGTTTTCCTCTTTCTGACTTACTTCATTCTGTATGACAGTCTCTCGATCCATCGATGTCTCTACAAATGACCCAGGTTCATTCCTTTTTATGGCCGAGTCATATTCCATTTTATATATGTACCACATCTTTATCCATTCATCTGTCTGTGGGCATTTAGGTTGCTTCCATTACCTGGCTATTGTAAATAGTGCTGCAACGAACATTGTGGTGAATGTGCCTTTTTGAAATATGGTTTTCTATGGGTATATGCCCAGAAGTGGGATTGAGGGATCAGATGGTAACTCTATTTCTCGTTTTTTTAAGGAAACTCCATACTGTTCTCCATAGTGACTGTATCAATTTACATTCCCACCAATAGTGGAAGAGGGCTCCTTTTGTCCACACCCTCCCCAGAATTGGTTGTTTGTAGATTTTCTGATGATGCCGATTCTAACAGGTGTGAGGTGAAACCTCATTGTAATTTTGATTTGCATTTCTCTAATAATTAGTGCTGTTGAGCAGCTTTTCATGTGCGTCTTGGCCATCTCTGTGTCTCCTTTGAAGAAACGTCTCTTTAGATCTTCTGCCCATTTTTTTTTGGGTTGTTTGTTTTTTTAATATTAAGCTGCATGAGCTGTTTATATATATTGGAGATTAAACCTGTGTCCATTGATTCGTTTGCAACGATTTTCACCCATCCTGAGGGATGCCTTTTTCCATTCCCGTTTTTTTTTAACAAAAAAGGAAAGAAAGGAAAAGAAGCAGAACACTAATGTGCGTAAAATATGCCTTTTGAAACGGTCGTTTTGAAATATGGACGTCCTTTGAATTTTTTGGTCGATATGTGACCCCAGGATTTGTTTTCAGGGCAGGTGTCATTTACAGGCCTGCAATGATTTTGAATATCAACTGACCATTAGCGTTGGGATTAAAGCTGCTGTTGTGTGAAACGGCCACAAGGTGGCAGCAGTTCACCCTTACCAAATCTGGTTACTAGGGCAAGAGAGCCTCAGTGGAAGTGGTGTTCTAGATTGGAGTTTAGAATGGAATGTACCAGGAGAAAGCCCCTCACGTTTGTCTCACTACTTCTTGTTCGTGTTTTTAATTTAAGTTTTTATTTTTTATTACAGCAAGTTTGATTACAATGTTTGGCTTGTTGTAGGTGTGGAAGATGTGGTTCTTTTACACATATACAGATGACTGTTCTTCTTGGGATCCTTTTCCCATGTACGTTATGACAGAATGTTGAGTAGTCCTCTCTTGGTATTCTGTAGGTCTTTGGTGATTATATATGTCACCTGTGTTTGTATATGTCTGTTAACCCCGATATCGTAATGAAACCAATCCTCACACCTTTCCATTGGTGAACCATAAGTTTGTTTAATGAATCTGTGATTGCCCTTCTCCGTGGAAATATCTGCCCTGGTATCCATTTTTAGGTAACACCTATAAGTGATATGATATGATATGTGTCTTTCACTTTCTGACTTACTACAAGTCACGTGATTACTTCTAGACTCATCTACGGTGCTGCAAATGGCATTGTGTCCTTTTTTCCCTTGGCTTCTCTTCTGCCTTAGCGGGGTCCATTTTCAACAATGTGATTCCCTGAGGGTTGTGGATTAGCTGACCTGGGCAGCCTTACCCTGCCGGCCCGCCCTCCCCAGGTGTGCCTCGTTGAGGTCAATATAAACAGCGCTCCAGGCAGCAGTAGCCCCTGAAGCTGTGCCTGACTCCATATTCTCTGCCCCGTCAGCAGTCTCGGGGCTGTGCTGGTGGGAGGGAGTGAGGGGCCACAGCTTTGTGGGTGGCCCGGTGTGAGTGGGGTTCTGCTGGCCTTTCTGCAGGAGTTGCCAGGCTGCCGCCTGTAACGAAGAGGATGTGTCACCCATACCTTCCGCTGGAATTTCTCTCCGGACAGAGGTGAGGAAGGAAAAAAGCAGTGGGGGCCGGGACAGGAGGGGTATCTCAGGCAGGGCAATGGAAAGCTTCTGGAAGAGCGCCAGGGTCCAGGACCACGCTGGCTGGCCTGCAGGCACCAAGTTGGCCTGCGTGCTGTCGCTGGTGTGGCTCCACGGTCCTTCCTCTAGGCTTTCAAGCCCTTGTACATATTCAGGTGTTTTACCTGGAAAGGGTGGGAACAGTTCAGCAGCAGCTGGCCTGGGGCTCAGCTCACGTTTACTCACAGATGCCTCG
This sequence comes from Mesoplodon mirus, assembly GCF_964341445.2. Classification (NCBI taxonomy): domain Eukaryota; kingdom Metazoa; phylum Chordata; class Mammalia; order Artiodactyla; family Ziphiidae; genus Mesoplodon; species Mesoplodon mirus. Next base: position 93,299,676 of record NC_138989.1, read on the forward strand.
GCACGGTCCCCCAGCTTTGCAATGAGGACGCTCCTTGTGTGGGGGGTGGGTTGCTGGCTGTATGGGTGATGGTTCCCCACCTCTGACCAATTTCAGAATTGTTTACCACTGGAGCAAGTGCCCTGATAGGGTTTTCCTCTGTATAACTCCTGGGTTCAGGTTTTTTTTTTTTTTCTTTTATGGTTCAAGTTAGATTTTATTCCCCTTTTATGTATTTATAGATATAAGCATGGAAATAATTCTTTCCTATAAATACATCTGTGTGATGGGAAGAATTTTTTTTGTTTTATTTTTAAATTTTATTTTTTAAAATTTTGAAATTTAATTTTATTTATTTTTTTTATACAGCACGTTATTATTAGTTATGTATTTTAGGTATATACATGTATACAGGTCAATCCCAAACTCCCAACTCATCCCACCACCACCACCCCATGGCTTCCCACACTTGGTGTCCATACGTTTGTTCTCTACCTCTGTGTCTCTATTTCTTCCCTGCAAACCAGTTCATCTGTACCTTTTTTAGGCTCCACATATATGCATTAATATACAATATTTGTTTTCCTCTTTCTGACTTACTTCATTCTGTATGACAGTCTCTCGATCCATCGATGTCTCTACAAATGACCCAGTTTCATTCCTTTTTATGGCCGAGTCATATTCCATTTTATATATGTACCACATCTTTATCCATTCATCTGTCTGTGGGCATTTAGGTTGCTTCCATTACCTGGCTATTGTAAATAGTGCTGCAACGAACATTGTGGTGAATGTGCCTTTTTGAAATACGGTTTTCTCTGGGTATATGCCCAGAAGTGGGATTGCTGGATCAGATGGTAATTCTATTTCTAGTTTTTTTAAGGAAACTCCATACTGTTCTCCATAGTGACTGTATCAATTTACATTCCCACCAATAGTGGAAGAGGGCTCCTTTTGTCCACACCCTCCCCAGAATTGGTTGTTTGTAGATTTTCTGATGATGCCGATTCTAACAGGTGTGAGGTGATACCTCATTGTAGTTTTGATTTGCATTTCTCTAATAATTAGTGCTGTTGAGCAGCTTTTCATGTGCGTCTTGGCCATCTCTGTGTCTCCTTTGAAGAAACGTCTCTTTAGATCTTCTGCCCATTTTTTTTGGGTTGTTTGTTTTTTTAATATTAAGCTGCATGAGCTGTTTATATATATTGGAGATTAAACCTGTGTCCATTGATTCGTTTGCAACGATTTTCACCCATCCTGAGGGATGCCTTTTTCCATTCCCGTTTTTTTTATCAAAAAAGGAAAGAAAGGAAAAGAAGCAGAACACTAATGTGCGTAAAATATGCATTTTGAAACGGTCGTTTTGAAATATGGATGTCCTTTGAATTTTTTGGTCGATATGTGACCCCAGGATTTGTTTTCAGGGCAGGTGTCATTTACAGGCCTGCAATGATTTTGAATATCAACTGACCATTAGCGTTGGGATTAAAGCTGCTGTTGTGTGAAACGGCCACAAGGTGGCAGCAGTTCACCCTTACCAAATCTGGTTACTAGGGCAAGAGAGCCTCAGTGGAAGTGGTGTTCTAGATTGGAGTTTAGAATGGAATGTGCCAGGAGAAAGCCCCTCACGTTTGTCTCACTATTTCTTGTTCGTGTTTTTAATTTAATTTTTTATTTTTTATTACAGCAAGTTTGATTACAATGTTTGGCTTTTTGTAGGTGTGGAAGATGTGGTTCTTTTACACATATACAGATGACTGTTCTTCTTGGGATCCTTTTCCCATGTACGTTATGACAGAATGTTGAGTAGTCCTCTCTTGGTATTCTGTAGGTCTTTGGTGATTATATATGTCACCTGTGTTTGTATATGTCTGTTAACCCCGATATCGTAATGAAACCAATCCTCACACCTTTCCATTGGTGAACCATAAGTTTGTTTAATGAATCTGTGATTGCCCTTCTCCGTGGAAATATCTGCCCTGGTATCCATTTTTAGGTAACACCTATAAGTGATATGATATGATATGTGTCTTTCACTTTCTGACTTACTACAAGTCACGTGATTACTTCTAGACTCATCTACGGTGCTGCAAATGGCATTGTGTCCTTTTTTCCCTTGGCTTCTCTTCTGCCTTAGCGGGGTCCATTTTCAACAATGTGATTCCCTGAGGGTTGTGGATTAGCTGACCTGGGCAGCCTTACCCTGCCGGCCCGCCCTCCCCAGGTGTGCCTCGTTGAGATCAATATAAACAGAGCTCCAGGCAGCAATAGCCCCTGAAGCTGTGCCTGACTCCATATTCTCTGCCCCGTCAGCAGTCTCGGGGCTGTGCTGGTGGGAGGGAGTGAGGGGCCACAGCTTTGTGGGTGGCCCGGTGTGAGTGGGGTTCTGCTGGCCTTTCTGCAGGAGTTGCCAGGCTGCCGCCTGTAAAGAAGAGGATGTGTCACCCATACCTTCCGCTGGAATTTCTCTCCGGACAGAGGTGAGGAAGGAAAAAAGCAGTGGGGGCCGGGACAGGAGGGGTATCTCAGGCAGGGCAATGGAAAGTTTCTGGAAGAGCGCCAGGGTCCAGGACCACGCTGGCTGGCCTGCAGGCACCAAGTTGGCCTGCGTGCTGTCGCTGGTGTGGCTCCACGGTCCTTCCTCTAGGCTTTCAAGCCCTTGTACATATTCAGGTGTTTTACCTGGAAAGGGTGGGAACAGATCAGAAGCAGCTGGCCTGGGGCTCAGCTCACGTTTACTCACAGATGCCTCGGGACGGTCCCCCATCTTTTCAATGAGGACGCTCCTTTTGTGGGGGGTGGGTGGCTGGCTGTATGGGAGATGGTTCCCCACCTCTGACCAATTTCACAATTGTTTACCGCTGGAGCAAGTGTCGTGATAGGGTTTTCCTCTGTATAACTCGTGGGTTCAATTTTTTTTTCTTTTTTGGTTCCAGTTAGATTTTATTCCTCTTTTATGTATTTATAAATATAAGCATGGAAATAATTCATTCCTATAAATACATCTGTGTGACGGGAAGAATTTTTTCTGTTTTATTTTTAAATTTTATTTTTTAAAATTTTGAAATTTAATTTTATTTATGTTTTTATACAGCACGTTATTATTAGTTATGTATTTTATGCATATACATGTATACAGGTCAATCCCAATCTCCCAACTCATCCCACCACCACCACCCCATGGCTTCCCACACTTGGTGTCCATACGTTTGTTCTCTACCTCTGTGTCTCTATTTCTTCCCTGCAAACCAGTTCATCTGTACCATTTTTAGGCTCCACATATATGCATTAATATACAATATTTGTTTTCCTCTTTCTGACTTACTTCATTCTGTATGACAGTCTCTCGATCCATCGATGTCTCTACAAATGACCCAGTTTCATTCCTTTTTATGGCCGAGTCATATTCCATTTTATATATGTACCACATCTTTATCCATTCATCTGTCTGAGGGCATTTAGGTTGCTTCCATTACCTGGCTATTGTAAATAGTGCTGCAACGAACATTGTGGTGAATGTGCCTTTTTGAAATACGGTTTTCTCTGGGTATATGCCCAGAAGTGGGATTGCTGGATCAGATGGTAATTCTATTTCTAGTTTTTTTAAGGAAACTCCATACTGTTCTCCATAGTGACTGTATCAATTTACATTCCCACCAATAGTGGAAGAGGGCTCCTTTTGTCCACACCCTCCCCAGAATTGGTTGTTTGTAGATTTTCTGATGATGCCGATTCTAACAGGTGTGAGGTGATACCTCATTGTAGTTTTGATTTGCATTTCTCTAATAATTAGTGCTGTTGAGCAGCTTTTCATGTGCGTCTTGGCCATCTCTGTGTCTCCTTTGAAGAAACGTCTCTTTAGATCTTCTGCCCATTTTTTTTGGGTTGTTTGTTTTTTTAATATTAAGCTGCATGAGCTGTTTATATATATTGGAGATTAAACCTGTGTCCATTGATTCGTTTGCAACGATTTTCACCCATCCTGAGGGATGCCTTTTTCCATTCCCGTTTTTTTTTATCAAAAAAGCAAAGAAAGGAAAAGAAGCAGAACACTAATGTGCGTAAAATATGCCTTTTGAAACGGTCGTTTTGAAATATGGATGTCCTTTGAATTTTTTGGTCGATATGTGACCCCAGGATTTGTTTTCAGGGCAGGTGTCATTTACAGGCCTGCAATGATTTTGAATATCAACTGACCATTAGCGTTGGGATTAAAGCTGCTGTTGTGTGAAACGGCCACAAGGTGGCAGCAGTTCACCCTTACCAAATCTGGTTACTAGGGCAAGAGAGCCTCAGTGGAAGTGGTGTTCTAGATTGGAGTTTAGAATGGAATGTACCAGGAGAAAGCCCCTCACGTTTGTCTCACTACTTCTTGTTCGTGTTTTTAATTTAAGTTTTTATTTTTTATTACAGCAAGTTTGATTACAATGTTTGGCTTGTTGTAGGTGTGGAAGATGTGGTTCTTTTACACATATACAGATGACTGTTCTTCTTGGGATCCTTTTCCCATGTACGTTATGACAGAATGTTGAGTAGTCCTCTCTTGGTATTCTGTAGGTCTTTGGTGATTATATATGTCACCTGTGTTTGTATATGTCTGTTAACCCCGATATCGTAATGAAACCAATCCTCACACCTTTCCATTGGTGAACCATAAGTTTGTTAATGAATCTGTGATTGCCCTTCTCCGTGGAAATATCTGCCCTGGTATCCATTTTTAGGTAACACCTATAAGTGATATGATATGATATGTGTCTTTCACTTTCTGACTTACTACAAGTCACGTGATTACTTCTAGACTCATCTACGGTGCTGCAAATGGCATTGTGTCCTTTTTTCCCTTGGCTTCTCTTCTGCCTTAGCGGGGTCCATTTTCAACAATGTGATTCCCTGAGGGTTGTGGATTAGCTGACCTGGGCAGCCTTACCCTGCCGGCCCGCCCTCCCCAGGTGTGCCTCGTTGAGGTCAATATAAACAGCGCTCCAGGCAGCAGTAGCCCCTGAAGCTGTGCCTGACTCCATATTCTCTGCCCCGTCAGCAGTCTCGGGGCTGTGCTGGTGGGAGGGAGTGAGGGGCCACAGCTTTGTGGGTGGCCCGGTGTGAGTGGGGTTCTGCTGGCCTTTCTGCAGGAGTTGCCAGGCTGCCGCCTGTAACGAAGAGGATGTGTCACCCATACCTTCCGCTGGAATTTCTCTCCGGACAGAGGTGAGGAAGGAAAAATGCAGTGGGGGCCGGGACAGGAGGGGTATCTCAGGCAGGGCAATGGAAAGCTTCTGGAAGAGCGCCAGGGTCCAGGACCACGCTGGCTGGCCTGCAGGCACCAAGTTGGCGTGCGTGCTGTCGCTGGTGTGGCTCCACGGTCCTTCCTCTAGGCTTTCAAGCCCTTGTACATATTCAGGTGTTTTACCTGGAAAGGGTGGGAACAGTTCAGCAGCAGCTGGCCTGGGGCTCAGCTCACGTTTACTCACAGATGCCTCGGCACGGTCCCCCAGCTTTGCAATGAGGACGCTCCTTGCGTGGGGGGTGGGTTGCTGGCTGTATGGGAGATGGTTCCCCACCTCTGACCAATTTCAGAATTGTTTACCACTGGAGCAAGTGCCCTGATAGGGTTATCCTCTGTATAACTCCTGGGTTCAGGTTTTTTTTTTCTTTTATGGTTCAAGTTAGATTTTATTCCCCTTTTATGTATTTATAGATATAAGCATGGAAATAATTCTTTCCTATAAATACATCTGTGTGATGGGAAGAATTTTTTCTGTTTTATTTTTAAATTTTATTTTTTAAAATTTTGAAATTTAATTTTATTTATTTTTTTTATACAGCACGTTATTATTAGTTATGTATTTTATGTATATACATGTATACAGGTCAATCCCAAACTCCCAACTCATCCCACCACCACCACCCCATGGCTTCCCACACTTGGTGTCCTTACGTTTGTTCTCTACCTCTGTGTCTCTATTTCTTCCCTGCAAACCAGTTCATCTGTACCATTTTTAGGCTCCACATATATGCATTAATATACAATATTTGTTTTCCTCTTTCTGACTTACTTCATTCTGTATGACAGTCTCTCGATCCATCGATGTCTCTACAAATGACCCAGTTTCATTCCTTTTTATGGCCGAGTCATATTCCATTTTATATATGTACCACATCTTTATCCATTCATCTGTCTGTGGGCATTTAGGTTGCTTCCATTACCTGGCTATTGTAAATAGTGCTGCAACGAACATTGTGGTGAATGTGCCTTTTTGAAATACGGTTTTCTCTGGGTATATGCCCAGAAGTGGGATTGCTGGATCAGATGGTAATTCTATTTCTCGTTTTTTTAAGGAAACTCCATACTGTTCTCCATAGTGACTGTATCAATTTACATTCCCACCAATAGTGGAAGAGGGCTCCATTTGTCCACACCCTCCCCAGAATTGGTTGTTTGTAGATTTTCTGATGATGCCGATTCTAACAGGTGTGAGGTGATACCTCATTGTAGTTTTGATTTGCATTTCTCTAATAATTAGTGCTGTTGAGCAGCTTTTCATGTGCGTCTTGGCCATCTCTGTGTCTCCTTTGAGGAAACGTCTCTTTAGATCTTCTGCCCATTTTTTTTGGGTTGTTTGTTTTTTTAATATTAAGCTGCATGAGCTGTTTATATATATTGGAGATTAAACCTGTGTCCATTGATTCGTTTGCAACGATTTTCACCCATCCTGAGGGATGCCTTTTTCCATTCCCGTTTTTTTTATCAAAAAAGGAAAGAAAGGAAAAGAAGCAGAACACTAATGTGCGTAAAATATGCATTTTGAAACGGTCGTTTTGAAATATGGATGTCCTTTGAATTTTTTGGTCGATATGTGACCCCAGGATTTGTTTTCAGGGCAGGTGTCATTTACAGGCCTGCAATGATTTTGAATATCAACTGACCATTAGCGTTGGGATTAAAGCTGCTGTTGTGTGAAACGGCCACAAGGTGGCAGCAGTTCACCCTTACCAAATCTGGTTACTAGGGCAAGAGAGCCTCAGTGGAAGTGGTGTTCTAGATTGGAGTTTAGAATGGAATGTACCAGGAGAAAGCCCCTCACGTTTGTCTCACTACTTCTTGTTCGTGTTTTTAATTTAAGTTTTTATTTTTTATTACAGCAAGTTTGATTACAATGTTTGGCTTGTTGTAGGTGTGGAAGATGTGGTTCTTTTACACATATACAGATGACTGTTCTTCTTGGGATCCTTTTCCCATGTACGTTATGACAGAATGTTGAGTAGTCCTCTCTTGGTATTCTGTAGGTCTTTGGTGATTTTATATGTCACCTGTGTTTGTATATGTCTGTTAACCCCGATATCGTAATGAAACCAATCCTCACACCATTCCATTGGTGAACCATAAGTTTGTTTAATGAATCTGTGATTGCCCTTCTCCGTGGAAATATCTGCCCTGGTATCCATTTTTAGGTAACACCTATAAGTGATATGATATGATATGTGTCTTTCACTTTCTGACTTACTACAAGTCACGTGATTACTTCTAGACTCATCTACGGTGCTGCAAATGGCATTGTGTCCTTTTTTCCCTTGGCTTCTCTTCTGCCTTAGCGGGGTCCATTTTCAACAATGTGATTCCCTGAGGGTTGTGGATTAGCTGACCTGGGCAGCCTTACCCTGCCGGCCCGGCCTCCCCACGTGTGCCTCGTTGAGATCAATATAAACAGAGCTCCAGGCAGCAATAGCCCCTGAAGCTGTGCCTGACTCCATATTCTCTGCCCCGTCAGCAGTCTCGGAGCTGTGCTGGTGGGAGGGAGTGAGGGGCCACAGCTTTGTGGGTGGCCCGGTGTGAGTGGGGTTCTGCTGGCCTTTCTGCAGGAGTTGCCAGGCTGCCGCCTGTAACGAAGAGGATGTGTCACCCATACCTTCCGCTGGAATTTCTCTCCGGACAGAGGTGAGGAAGGAAAAAAGCAGTGGGGGCCGGGACAGGAGGGGTATCTCAGGCAGGGCAATGGAAAGCTTCTGGAAGAGCGCCAGGGTCCAGGACCACGCTGGCTGGCCTGCAGGCACCAAGTTGGCCTGCGTGCTGTCGCTGGTGTGGCTCCACGGTCCTTCCTCTAGGCTTTCAAGCCCTTGTACATATTCAGGTGTTTTACCTGGAAAGGGTGGGAACAGTTCAGCAGCAGCTGGCCTGGGGCTCAGCTCACGTTTACTCACAGATGCCTCGGCACGGTCCCCCAGCTTTGCAATGAGGACGCTTCTTGCGTGGGGGGTGGGTTGCTGGCTGTATGGGAGATGGTTCCCCACCTCTGACCAATTTCAGAATTGTTTACCGCTGGAGCAAGTGCCGTGATAGGGTTTTCCTCTGTATAACTCGTGGGTTCAATTTTTTTTTCTTTTTTGGTTCAAGTTAGATTTTATTCCTCTTTTATGTATTTATAAATATAAGCATGGAAATAATTCATTCCTATAAATACATCTGTGTGACGGGAAGAATTTTTTCTGTTTTATTTTTAAATTTGATTTTTTAAAATTTTGAAATTTAATTTTATTTATGTTTTTATACAGCACGTTATTATTAGTTATGTATTTTATGCATATACATGTATACAGGTAAATCCCAATCTCCCAACTCATCCCACCACCACCACCCCATGGATTCCCACACTTGGTGTCCATACGTTTGTTCTCTACCTCTGTGTCTCTATTTCTTCCCTGCAAACCAGTTCATCTGTACCATTTTTAGGCTCCACATATATGCATTAATATACAATATTTGTTTTCCTCTTTCTGACTTACTTCATTCTGTATGACAGTCTCTCGATCCATCGATGTCTCTACAAATGACCCAGTTTCATTCCTTTTTATGGCCGAGTCATATTCCATTTTATATATGTACCACATCTTTATCCATTCATCTGTCTGTGGGCATTTAGGTTGCTTCCATTACCTGGCTATTGTAAATAGTGCTGCAACGAACATTGTGGTGAATGTGCCTTTTTGAAATACGGTTTTCTCTGGGTATATGCCCAGAAGTGGGATTGAGGGATCAGATGGTAACTCTATTTCTCGTTTTTTTAAGGAAACTCCATACTGTTCTCCATAGTGACTGTATCAATTTACATTCCCACCAATAGTGGAAGAGGGCTCCTTTTGTCCACACCCTCCCCAGAATTGGTTGTTTGTAGATTTTCTGATGATGCCGATTCTAACAGGTGTGAGGTGATACCTCATTGTAGTTTTGATTTGCATTTCTCTAATAATTAGTGCTGTTGAGCAGCTTTTCATGTGCGTCTTGGCCATCTCTGTGTCTCCTTTGAAGAAACGTCTCTTTAGATCTTCTGCCCATTTTTTTTTGGGTTGTTTGTTTTTTTAATATTAAGCTGCATGAGCTGTTTATATATATTGGAGATTAAACCTGTGTCCATTGATTCGTTTGCAACGATTTTCACCCATCCTGAGGGATGCCTTTTTCCATTCCCGTTTTTTTTTAACAAAAAAGGAAAGAAAGGAAAAGAAGCAGAACACTAATGTGCGTAAAATATGCCTTTTGAAACGGTCGTTTTGAAATATGGACGTCCTTTGAATTTTTTGGTCGATATGTGACCCCAGGATTTGTTTTCAGGGCAGGTGTCATTTACAGGCCTGCAATGATTTTGAATATCAACTGACCATTAGCGTTGGGATTAAAGCTGCTGTTGTGTGAAACGGCCACAAGGTGGCAGCAGTTCACCCTTACCAAATCTGGTTACTAGGGCAAGAGAGCCTCAGTGGAAGTGGTGTTCTAGATTGGAGTTTAGAATGGAATGTACCATGAGAAAGCCCCTCACGTTTGTCTCACTACTTCTTGTTCGTGTTTTTAATTTAAGTTTTTATTTTTTATTACAGCAAGTTTGATTACAATGTTTGGCTTGTTGTAGGTGTGGAAGATGTGGTTCTTTTACACATATACAGATGACTGTTCTTCTTGGGATCCTTTTCCCATGTACGTTATGACAGAATGTTGAGTAGTCCTCTCTTGGTATTCTGTAGGTCTTTGGTGATTATATATGTCACCTGTGTTTGTATATGTCTGTTAACCCCGATATCGTAATGAAACCAATCCTCACACCTTTCCATTGGTGAACCATAAGTTTGTTTAATGAATCTGTGATTGCCCTTCTCCGTGGAAATATCTGCCCTGGTATCCATTTTTAGGTAACACCTATAAGTGATATGATATGATATGTGTCTTTCACTTTCTGACTTACTACAAGTCACGTGATTACTTCTAGACTCATCTACGGTGCTGCAAATGGCATTGTGTCCTTTTTTCCCTTGGCTTCTCTTCTGCCTTAGCGGGGTCCATTTTCAACAATGTGATTCCCTGAGGGTTGTGGATTAGCTGACCTGGGCAGCCTTACCCTGCCGGCCCGCCCTCCCCAGGTGTGCCTCGTTGAGGTCAATATAAACAGCGCTCCAGGCAGCAGTAGCCCCTGAAGCTGTGCCTGACTCCATATTCTCTGCCCCGTCAGCAGTCTCGGGGCTGTGCTGGTGGGAGGGAGTGAGGGGCCACAGCTTTGTGGGTGGCCCGGTGTGAGTGGGGTTCTGCTGGCCTTTCTGCAGGAGTTGCCAGGCTGCCGCCTGTAACGAAGAGGATGTGTCACCCATACCTTCCGCTGGAATTTCTCTCCGGACAGAGGTGAGGAAGGAAAAAAGCAGTGGGGGCCGGGACAGGAGGGGTATCTCAGGCAGGGCAATGGAAAGCTTCTGGAAGAGCGCCAGGGTCCAGGACCACGCTGGCTGGCCTGCAGGCACCAAGTTGGCCTGCGTGCTGTCGCTGGTGTGGCTCCACGGTCCTTCCTCTAGGCTTTCAAGCCCTTGTACATATTCAGGTGTTTTACCTGGAAAGGGTGGGAACAGTTCAGCAGCAGCTGGCCTGGGGCTCAGCTCACGTTTACTCACAGATGCCTCGGCACGGTCCCCCAGCTTTGCAATGAGGACGCTCCTTGTGTGGGGGGTGGGTTGCTGGCTGTATGGGTGATGGTTCCCCACCTCTGACCAATTTCAGAATTGTTTACCGCTGGAGCAAGTGCCGTGATAGGGTTTTCCTCTGTATAACTCCTGAGTTCAGGTTTTTTTTTTTTTTCTTTTATGGTTCAAGTTAGATTTTATTCCCCTTTTATGTATTTATAGATATAAGCATGGAAATAATTCTTTCCTATAAATACATCTGTGTGATGGGAAGAATTTTTTGTTTTATTTTTAAATTTTATTTTTTAAAATTTTGAAATTTAATTTTATTTATTTTTTTTATACAGCACGTTATTATTAGTTATGTATTTTAGGTATATACATGTATACAGGTCAATCCCAAACTCCCAACTCATCCCACCACCACCACCCCATGGCTTCCCACACTTGGTGTCCATACGTTTGTTCTCTACCTCTGTGTCTCTATTTCTTCCCTGCAAACCAGTTCATCTGTACCTTTTTTAGGCTCCACATATATGCATTAATATACAATATTTGTTTTCCTCTTTCTGACTTACTTCATTCTGTATGACAGTCTCTCGATCCATCGATGTCTCTACAAATGACCCAGTTTCATTCCTTTTTATGGCCGAGTCATATTCCATTTTATATATGTACCACATCTTTATCCATTCATCTGTCTGTGGGCATTTAGGTTGCTTCCATTACCTGGCTATTGTAAATAGTGCTGCAACGAACATTGTGGTGAATGTGCCTTTTTGAAATACGGTTTTCTCTGGGTATATGCCCAGAAGTGGGATTGCTGGATCAGATGGTAATTGTATTTCTAGTTTTTTTTAAGGAAACTCCATACTGTTCTCCATAGTGACTGTATCAATTTACATTCCCACCAATAGTGGAATAGGGCTCCTTTTGTCCACACCCTCCCCAGAATTGGTTGTTTGTAGATTTTCTGATGATGCCGATTCTAACAGGTGTGAGGTGAAACCTCATTGTAGTTTTGATTTGCATTTCTCTAATAATTAGTGCTGTTGAGCAGCTTTTCATGTGTGTCTTGGCCATCTCTGTGTCTCCTTTGAAGAAAAGTCTCTTTAGATCTTCTGCCCATTTTCTTGGGGGTTGTTTGTTTTTTTAATATTAAGCTGCATGAGCTGTTTATATATATTGGAGATTAAACCTCTGTGCATTGATTCGTCTGCAACGATTTTCGCCCATTCTGAGGGATGCCTTTTTCCATTCCCGTGTTTTTTAACAAAAAAGGAAAGAAAGGAAAAGAAGCAGAACACTAATGTGCGTAAAATATGCCTTTTGAAATGGTCGTTTTGAAATATGGACGTCCTTTGAATTTTTTGGTCGATATGTGACCCCAGGATTTGTTTTCAGGGCAGGTGTCATTTACAGGCCTGCAATGATTTTGAATATCAACTGACCATTAGCGTTGGGATTAAAGCTGCTGTTGTGTGAAACGGCCACAAGGTGGCAGCAGTTCACCCTTACCAAATCTGGTTACTAGGGCAAGAGAGCCTCAGTGGAAGTGGTGTTCTAGATTGGAGTTTAGAATGGAATGTGCCAGGAGAAAGCCCCTCACGTTTGTCTCACTACTTCTTGTTCGTGTTTTTAATTTAATTTTTTATTTTTTATTACAGCAAGTTTGATTACAATGTTTGGCTTGTTGTAGGTGTGGAAGATGTGGTTCTTTTACACATATAGACATGTCTGTTCTTCCTGGGATCCTTTTCCCATGTACGTTATGACAGAATGTTGAGTAGTCCTCTCTTGGTATTCTGTAGGTCTTTGGTGATTATATATGTCACCTGTGTTTGTATATGTCTGTTAACCCCGATATCGTAATGAAACCAATCCTCACACCTTTCCATTGGTGAACCATAAGTCTGTTTAATGAATCTGTGATTGCCCTTCTCCGTGGAAATATCTGCCCTGGTATCCATTTTTAGGTAACACCTATAAGTGATATGATATGATATGTGTCTTTCACTTTCTGACTTACTACAAGTCACGTGATTACTTCTAGACTCATCTACGGTGCTGCAAATGGCATTGTGTCCTTTTTTCCCTTGGCTTCTCTTCTGCCTTAGCGGGGTCCATTTTCAACAATGTGATTCCCTGAGGGTTGTGGATTAGCTGACCTGGGCAGCCTTACCCTGCCGGCCCGCCCTCCCCAGGTGTGCCTCGTTGAGGTCAATATAAACAGAGCTCCAGGCAGCAATAGCCCCTGAAGCTGTGCCTGACACCATATTCTCTGCCCCGTCAGCAGTCTCGGGGCTGTGCTGTTGGGAGGGTGTGAGGGGCCACAGCTTTGTGGGTGGCCTGGTGTGAGTGGGGCTCTGCTGGCCTTTCTGCAGGAGTTGCCAGGCTGCCGCCTGTAAAGAAGAGAATGTGTCACCCATACCTTCCGCTGGAATTTCTCTCCGGACAGAGGTGAGGAAGGAAAAAAGCAGTGGTGGCCGGGACAGGAGGGGTATCTCAGGCAGGGCAATGGAAAGCTTCTGGAAGAGATCCCGGGGACAGGACCACCCTGGCTGGCCTGCAGGCACCAAGTTGGCCTGCGTGCTGTCGCTGGTGTGGCTCCACGGCCCTTCCTCTAGGCTTTCAAGCCCTTGTACATATTCAGGTGTTTTAACTGGGAATGGTGGGAACAGTTCAGCAGCAGCTGGCCTGGGACTCACCTCATGTTTACTCACAGATGCCTCGGCACGGTCCCCCAGCTTTGCAATGAGGACGCTCCTTGCGTGGGGGGTGGGTTGCTGGTTGTATGGGAGATGGTTCCACACCTCTGACCAATTTCAGACTTGTTTACCGCTGGAGCAAGTGCCCAGATAGGGTTTTACTCTGTAAAACTCGTGAGTTCAGGTTTTTTTTTTTTCTTTTATGGTTCAAGTTAGATTTTATTCCTCTTTTATATATTTATAGATATAAGCATGGAAATAATTCATTCCTATAAATACATCTGTGTGACGGGAAGAACTTTTTTCAGTTTTATTTTTAAATTTTATTTTTTTAAATTTTAAAATTCAATTTTATTTATGTTTTTATACAGCAGGTTTTTATTTGTTCTGTATTTTATGCATATACATGTATACAGGTCAATCCCAATCTCCCAACTCATCCCACCAGCACCACACCATGGCTTCCCACACTTGGTGTCCATACGTTTGTTCTCTACCTCTGTGTCTCTATTTCTTCCCTGCAAACCAGTTCATCTGTACCGTTTTTTAGGCTCCACATATATGCATTAATATACAATATTTGTTTTCCTCTTTCTGACTTACTTCATTCTGTATAACAGTCTCTCCATCCATCGATGTCTCTACAAATGACTCAGTTTCATTCCTTTTTATGGCCGAGTAATATTCATTTTTATATATGTACCACATCTTTATCCATTCATCTGTCTGTGGGCATTTAGGTTGCTTCCATTACCTGGCTATTGTAAATAGTGCTGCAATGAACATTGTGGTGAATGTGCCTTTTAGATTTACGGTTTTATCTGGGTATATGCCCAGAAGTGGGATTGCTGGATCAGATGGTAATTCTATTTCTACTATTCTTAAGGAAACTCCATACTGTTCTCCATAGTGACTGTATCAATTTACATTCCCACCAATAGTGGAAGAGGGCTCCTTTTGTCCACACCCTCCCCAGAATTGGTTGTTTGTAGATTTTCTGATGATGCCGATTCTTACAGGTGTGAGGTGATACCTCATTGTAGTTTTGATTTGCATTTCTCTCATAATTAGTGCTGTTGAGCAGCTTTTCATGTGCGTCTTGGCCATCTCTGTGTCTTCTTTGAAGAAACATCTCTTTAGATCTTCTGCCCATTTTTGTATTGGGTTGTTTGTTTTTTTTAATATTAGGCTGCATGAGCTGTTTATATATATTGGAGATTAAACCTCTGTCCATTGATTCGTTTGCAACGATTTTTGCCCATTCTGAGGGATGCCTTTTTCCATTCCCCTTTTTTCTAACAAAAAAGGAAAGAAAGGAAAAGAAGCAGAACACTAATGTGCGTAAAATATGCCTTTTGAAACGGTCGTTTTGAAATATGGACGTCCTTTGAATTTTTTGGTCGATATGTGACCCCAGGATTTGTTTTCAGGGCAGGTGTCATTTACAGGCCTGCAATGATTTTGAATATCTACTGACCATTAGTGCTGGGATTAAAGCTGCTGTTGTGTGAAACGGCCACAAGGTGGCAGCAGTTCTCCATTACCAAATCTGGTTACTAGGGCAACAGAGCCTCAGTGGAAGTGGTGTTCTAGATGGGAATTTAGAACGGAATATGCCAGGAGAAAGCCCCTCATGTTTGTCTCACTACTTCTTGTTCGTGTTTTTAATTTAATTTTTTATTTTTTATTACAGCAAGTTTGATTACAAAGTTTGGCTTGTTGTAGGTGTGGAAGATGTGGTTCTTTTACACATATACAGATGTCTGTTCTTCCTGGGATCCTTTTCCCATGTATGTTATGACAGAATGTTGGGTAGTCCACTCTTGGTATTCTGTAGGTCTTTGGTGATTATATATGTCACCTGTGTTTGTATATGTCTGTTAACCCCGATATCGTAATGAAACCAATCCTCACACCTTTCCATTGGTGAACCATAAGTTTGTTTAATGAATCTGTGATTGCCCTTCTCCGTGGAAATATCTGCCCTGGTATCCATTTTTAGGTAACACCTATAAGTGATATGATATGATATGTGTCTTTCACTTTCTGACTTACTACAAGTCACGTGATTACTTCTAGACTCATCTACGGTGCTGCAAATGGCATAGTGTCCTTTTTTCCCTTGGCTTCTCTTCTGCCTTAGCGGGGTCCATTTTCAACAATGTGATTCCCTGAGGGTTGTGGATTAGCTGACCTGGGCAGCCTTACCCTGCCGGCCCGCCCTCCCCAGGTGTGCCTCTTTGAGATCAATATAAACAGAGCTCCAGGCAGCAATAGCCCCTGAAGCTGTGCCTGACTCCATATTCTCTGACCCTTCAGCAGTCTCGGGGCTGTGCTGTTGGGAGGGAGTGCGGGGCCACAGCTTTTTGGGTGGCCCGGTTTGAGTGGGGCTCTGCTGGCCTTTCTGCAGGAGTTGCCAGGCTGCCGCCTGTAAAGAAGAGGATGTGTCACCCATACCTTCCGCTGGAATTTCTCTCCGGACAGAGTTGAGGAAGGAAAAAAGCAGTGTGTGCCGGGAGAGGAGTGGTATATCAGGCAGGGCAATGGAAAGCTTCCGGAAGAGCGTACAGGGCCAGGACCACCTTGGCAGGCCTGCAGGCACCAAGTTGGCCTGCGTGCTGTTACTGGTGTGGCTCGACGGTCCTTCCTCTAGGCTTTCAAGCCCTTGTACATATTCAGGTGTTTTACCTGGGAAGGGTGGGAACAGTTCAGCAGCAGGTGGCCTGGGGCTCAGCTCACGTTTACTCACAGATGCCTCGGCACGATCCCCCAGCTTTGCAATGAGGACGCTCCTTGCATGGGGTGTGGGTTGCTGGCTGTATGGGAGATGGTTCCCCACCTCTGACCAATTTCAGAATTGTTTACCGCCGGAGCAAGTGCCCTGATAGATTTTTCCTCTGAATAACACGTGGGTTCACTTTTTTTCTCTTTTATGGTTCAAATTAGAATTTATTCCTCTTTTATGTATTTATAGATATAAGCATGGAAATAATTCATTCCTATAAATACATCTGTGTGACGGGAAGAACTTTGTTCTCTTTTATTTTTAAATTTTATTTTTTTAAATTTTGAAATTTAATTTTATTTATTTTTTTTATACAGCACGTTATTATTAGTTATGTATTTTATGCATATACATGTATTCACGTCAATCCCAATCTCCCAACTCATCCCACCAGCACCACACCATGGCTTCCCACACTTGGTGTCCATACGTTTGATCTCTACCTCTGTGTCTCAATTTCTTCACTGCAAACCAGTTCATCTGTACCATTTTTTAGGCTCCACATATATGCATTAATATACAATATTTGTTTTCCACTTTCTGACTTACTTCTTTCTGTATGACAGTCTCTCGATCCATCGATGTCTCTACAAATGACCCAGTTTCATTCCTTTTTATGGCCGAGTAATATTCCATTTTATATACGTACCACATCTTTATCCATTCATCTGTCTGTGGGCATTTAGGTTGCTTCCATTACCTGGCTATTGTAAATAGTGCTGCAACGAAAATTGTGGTGAATGTGCCTTTTTGATTTACGGTTTTCTCTGGGTATATGCCCAGAAGTGGGATTGCTGGATCAGATGGTAATTCTATTTCTAGTTTTTTTAAGGAAACTCCATACTGTTCTCCATAGTGACTGTATCAATTTACATTCCCACCAATAGTGGAAGAGGGCTCCTTTTGTCCACACCCTCCCCAGAATTGGTTGTTTGTAGATTTTCTGATGATGCCGATTCTTACAGGTGTGAGGTGATACCTCATTGTAGTTTTGATTTGCATTTCTCTAAAAATTAGTGCTGTTGAGCAGCTTTTCCTGTGCGTCTTGGCCATCTCTGTGTCTCCTTTGAAGAAACGTCTCTTTAGATCTTCTGCCCATTTTTGTATTGGGTTGTTTGTTTTTTTTAATATTAAGCTGCATGAGCTGTTTATATATATTGGAGATTAAACCTCTGTCCATTGATTCGTCTGCAACGATTTTCGCCCATTCTGAGGGATGCCTTTTTCCATTCCCGTTTTTTTTAACAAAAAAGGAAAGAAAGGAAAAGAAGCAGAACACTAATGTGCGTAAAATATGCCTTTTGAAACGGTCTTTTTGAAATATGGACGTTCTTTGAATTTTTTGTTCGATATGTGACCCCAGGATTTGTTTTCAGGGCAGGTGTCATTTACAGGCCTGAAATGATTTTGAATATCTACTGACCATTAGCGCTAGGATTAAAGCTGCTGTTGTGTGAAACGGCCACAAGGTGGCAGCAGTTCTCCCTTACCAAATCTGGTTACTAGGGCAACAGAGCCTCAGTGGAAGTGGTGTTCTAGATGGGAATTTAGAACGGAATATGCCAGGAGAAAGCCCCTCAAGTTTGTCTCACTACTTCTTGTTCGTGTTTTTAATTTAATTTTTTATTTTTTATTACAACAAGTTTGATTACAAAGTTTGGCTTGTTGTAGGTGTGGAAGATGTGGTTCTTTTACACATATACAGATGTCTGTTCTTCCTGGGATCCTTTTCCCATGTACGTTATGACAGAATGTTGAGTAGTCCACTCTTGGTATTCTGTAGGTCTTTGGTGATTATATATGTCACCTGTATTTGTATATGTGTGTTAACCCCGATATCGTAATGAAACAAATCCTCACACCTTTCCATTGGTGAACCATAAGTTTGTTTAATGAATCTGTGATTGCCCTTCTCCGTGGAAATATTTGCCCGGGTATCCATTTTTAGGTAACACCTATAAGTGATATGATATGATATGTGTCTTTCACTTTCTGACTTACTACAAGTCACGTGATTACTTCTAGACTCATCTACGGTGCTGCAAATGGCATTGTGTCCTTTTTTCCCTTGGATTCTATTCTGCCTTAGTGAGGTCCATTTTCAACAATGTGATTCCCTGAGTGTTGTGGATTAGCTGACCTGGGCAGCCTTACCCTGCCGGCCCGCCCTCCCCAGGTGTGCCTCGTTGAGGTCAATATAAACAGAGCTCCAGGCATCCATAGCCCCTGAAGCTGTGCCTGACTCCATATTCTCTGACCCGTCAGCAGTCTCGGGGCTGTGCTGGTGGGAGGTAGTGAGGGGCCACAGCTTTGTGGGTGGCCCGGTGTGAGTGGGGCTCTGCTGGCCTTTCTGCAGGAGTTGCCAGGCTGCCGCCTGTAAAGAAGAGGATGTGTCACCCATACCTTCCGCTGGAATTTCTCTCCGGACAGAGTTGAGGAAGGAAAAAAGCAGTGGGTGCCGGGAGAGGAGTGGTATATCAGGCAGGGCAATGGAAAGCTTCCGGAAGAGCGTCCAGGGCCAGGACCACCCTGGCTGGACTGCAGACACCAAGTTGGCCTGCGTGCTGTTGCTGGTGTGGCTCGACGGCCCTTCCTCTAGGCTTTCAAGCCCTTGTACATATTCAGGTGTTTTACCTGGGAAGGGTGGGAACAGTTCAGCAGCAGGTGGCCTGGGGCTCAGCACACGTTTACTCACAGATGCCTCGGCATGGTCCCCCAGCTTTGCAATGAGGACGCTCCTTGCGTGGGGGGTGGGTTGCTGGCTGTATGGGAGATGGTTCCCCACCTCTGACCAATTTCAGAATTGTTTACCGCTGGAGCAAGTGCCCTGATAGGTTTTTCCTCTGAATAACACGTGGGTTCACTTTTTTTTTCTTTTATGGTTCAAATTAGAATTTATTCCTCTTTTATGTATTTATAGATATAAGCATGGAAATAATTCATTCCTATAAATACATCTGTGTGACGGGAAGAACTTTGTTCTCTTTTATTTTTAAATTTTATTTTTTAAATTTTTAAATTTAATTTTATTTATTTTTTTTATACAGCACGTTATTATTAGTTATGTATTTTATGCATATACATGTACTCAGGTCAATCCCAATCTCCCAACTCATCCCACCAGCACCACCCCATGGCTTCCCACACTTGGTGTCCATACGTTTGTTCTCTACCTCTGTGTCTCTATTTCTTCCCTGCAAACCAGTTCATCTGTACCATTATTTAGGCTCCACATATATGCATTAATATACAATATTTGTTTTCCACTTTCTGACTTACTTCATTCTGTATGACAGTCTCTCGATCCATCGATGTCTCTACAAATGACCCAGTTTCATTCCTTTTTATGGCCGAGTAATATTCCACTTTATATACGTACCACATCTTTATCCATTCATCTGTCTGTGGGCATTTAGGTTGCTTCCATTACCTGGCTATTGTAAATAGTGCTGCAACGAACATTGTGGTGAATGTGCCTTTTTGAAATACGGTTTTCTCTGGGTATATGCCCAGAAGTGGGATTGCTGGATCAGATGGTAATTCTATTTCTAGTTTTTTTAAGGAAACTCCATACTGTTCTCCATAGTGACTGTATCAATTTACATTCCCACCAATAGTGGAAGAGGGCTCCTTTTGTCCACACCCTCCCCAGAATTGGTTGTTTGTAGATTTTCTGATGATGCCGATTCTAACAGGTGTGAGGTGATACCTCATTGTAGTTTTGATTTGCATTTCTCTAAAAATTAGTGCTGTTGAGCAGCTTTTCATGTGCGTCTTGGCCATCTCTGTCTCTCCTTTGAAGAAACGTCTCTTTAGATCTTCTGCCCATTTTTGTATTGGGTTGTTTGTTTTTTTTAATATTAAGCTGCATGAGCTGTTTATATATATTGGAGATTAAACCTCTGTCCATTGATTCGTCTGCAACGATTTTCGCCCATTGTGAGGGATGCCTTTTTCCATTCCCGTTTTTTTTAACAAAAAAGGAAAGAAAGGAAAAGAAGCAGAACACTAATGTGCGTAAAATATGCCTTTTGAAACGGTCTTTTTGAAATATGGACGTTCTTTGAATTTTTTGGTCGATATGTGACCCCAGGATTTGTTTTCAGGGCAGGTGTCATTTACAGGCCTGCAATGATTTTGAATATGAACTGACCATTAGCACTGGGATTAAAGCTGCTGTTGTGTGAAACGGCCACAAGGTGGCAGCAGTTCTCCCTTGCCAAATATGGTTACTAGGGCAAGAGAGCCTCAGTGGAAGTGGTGTTCTAGATTCGAATTTAGAATGGAATGTGCCAGGAGAAAGCCCCTCAAGTTTGTCTCACTACTTCTTGTTCGTGTTTTTAATTTAATTTTTTTATATTTTTTATTACAGCAAGGTTGATTACAATTTTTGGCTTGTTGTAGGTGTGGAAGATGTGGTTCTTTTACACATATACAGATGTCTGTTCTTCCTGGGATCCTTTTCCCATGTACGTTATGACAGAGTTGAGTAGTCCTCTCTTGGTATTCTGTAGGTCTTTGGTGATTATATATGTCACCTCTGTTTGTATATGTGTGTTAACCCCGATATCGTAATGAAACCAATCCTCACACCTTTCCATTGGTGAACCATAAGTTTCTTTAATGAATCTGTGATTGCCCTTCTCCGTGGAAATATCTGCCCTGGTATCCATTTTTAGGTAACACCTATAAGTGATATGATATGATATGTGTCTTTCACTTTCTGACTTACTACAAGTCACGTGATTACTTCTAGACTCATCTACGGTGCTGCAAATCGCATTGTGTCCTTTTTTCCCTTGGCTTCTCTTCTGCCTTAGCGGGGTCCATTTTCAACAATGTGATTCCCTGAGGGTTGTGGATTAGCTGACCTGGGCAGCCTTACCCTGCCGGCCCGCCCTCCCCTGGTGTGCCTCGTTGAGGTCAATATAAACAGAGCTCCAGGCAGCAATAGCCCCTGAAGCTGTGCCTGACTCCATATTCTCTGCCCCGTCAGCAGTCTCGGGGCTGTGCTGGTGGGAGGGTGTGAGGGGCCACAGCTTTGTTGGTTGCCCGGTGTGAGTGGGGCTCTGCTGGCCTTTCTGCAGGAGTTGCCAGTCTGCCGCCTGTAAAGAAGAGGATGTGTCACCCATACCTTCCGCTGGAATTTCTCTCCGGACAGAGGTGAGGAAGGAAAAAGGCAGTGGGGGCCGGGACAGGAGGGGTATCTCAGGCAGGGCAATGGAAAGCTTCTGGAAGAGATCCCGGGGACAGGACCACCCTGGCTGGCCTGCAGGCACCAAGTTGGCCTGCGTGCTGTCGCTGGTGTGGCTCCACAGCCCTTCCTCTAGGCTTTCAAGCCCTTGTACATATTCAGGTGTTTTACCTGGGAATGGTGGGAACAGTTCAGCAGCAGCTGGCCTGGGACTCAGCTCATGTTTACTCACAGATGCCTTGGCACGGTCCCCCAGCTTTGCAATGAGGACGCTCCTTGCGTGGGGGGTGGGTTGCTGGCTGTATGGGAGATGGTTCCACACCTCTGACAAATTTCAGACTTTTTTACCGCTGGATCAAGTGCCCAGATAGGGTTTTCCTCTGTAAAACTCGTGAGTTCAGGTTTTTTTTTTCTTTTATGCTTCAAGTTAGATTTTATTCCTCTTCTATGTATTTATAGATGTAAGCATGGAAATAATTCATTCCTATAAATACATCTGTGTGACGGGAAGAACGTTTTTCTGTTTTATTTTTAAATTATATTTTTTTAAATTTTGAAATACAATTTTATTTATGTTTTTATACAGCAGGTTTTTATTAGTTATGTATTTTATGCATATACATGTATACAAGTCAATCCCAATCTCCCAACTCATCCCACCTGCACCACACCATGGCTTCCCACACTTGGTGTCCATACGTTTGTTCTCTACCTCTGTGTCTCTATTTCTTCCCTGCAAACCAGTTCATCTGTACCGTTTTTTAGGCTCCACATATATGCATTAATATACAATATTTGTTTTCCTCTTTCTGACTTACTTCATTCTGTATAACAGTCTCTCCATCCATCGATGTCTCTACAAATGACTGAGTTTCATTCCTTTTTATGGCCGAGTAATATTCCTTTTTATATATGTACCACATCTTTATCCATTCATCTGTCTGTGGGCATTTAGGTTGCTTCCATTACCTGGCTATTGTAAATAGTGCTGCAATGAACATTGTGGTGAATGTGCCTTTTAGATTTACGGTTTTATCTGGGTATATGCCCAGAAGTGGGATTGCTGGATCAGATGGTAATTCTATTTCTAATATTCTTAAGGAAACTCTATACTGTTCTCCATAGTGACTATATCAATTTACATTCCCACCAATAGTGGAAGAGGGCTCCTTTTGTCCACACCCTCCCCAGAATTGGTTGTTTGTAGATTTTCTGATGATGCCGATTCTAACAGGTGTGAGGTGATACCTCATTGTAGTTTTGATTTGCATTTCTCTAATAATTAGTGCTGTTGACCAGCTTTTCATGTGCGTCTTGGCCATCTCTGTGTCTCCTTTGAAGAAACGTCTCTTTAGATCTTCTGCCCATTTTTGTATTGGGTTGTTTGTTTTTTTTAATATTAAGCTGCATGAGCTGTTTATATATATTGGAGATTAAACTCTGTCCATTGATTCGTCTGCAACGATTTTCGCCCATTCTGATGGATGCCTTTTTCCATTCCCGTTTTTTTTAACAAAAAGGGAAAGAAAGGAAAAGAAGCAGAACACTACTGTGCGTAAAATATGCCTTTTGAAATGGTCGTTTTGAAATATGGACGTGCTTTGAATTTTTTGGTCGATATGTGACCCCAGGATTTGTTTTCAGGGCAGGTGTCCTTTACAGGCCTGCAATGATTTTGAATATCTACTGACCATTAGTGCTGGGATTAAAGCTGCTGTTGTGTGAAACGGCCACAAGGTGGCAGCAGTTCTCCCTTATCAAATCTGGTTACTAGGGCAAGAGAGCCTCAGTGGAAGTGGTGTTCTAGATTGGAATTTAGAATGGAATATGCCAGGAGAAAGCCCCTCACGTTTGTCTCACTACTTCTTGTTCGTGTTTTTAATTTAATTTTTTATTTTTTATTACAGCAAGTTTGATTACAATGTATGGCTTGTTGTAGCTGTGGAAGATGTTGTTCTTTTACACATATACAGATGTCTGTTCTTCCTGGGATCCTTTTCCCATGTACGTTATGACAGAATGTTGAGTAGTCCTCTCTTGGTATTCTGAAGGTCTTTGGTGATTATATATGTCACCTGTGTTTGTATATGTGTGTTAACCCCGATATCTTAATGAAACCAATCCTCACACCTTTCCATTGGTGAACCATAAGTTTGTTTAATGAATCTGTGATTGCCCTTCTCCGTGGAAATATCTGCCCTGGTATCCATTTTTAGGTAACACCTATAAGTGATATGATATGATATGTATCTTTCACTTTCTGAGTTGCTACAAGTCACGTAATTACTTCTAGACTCATCTACGGTGCTGCAAATGGCATTGTGTCCTTTTTTCCCTTGGCTTCTCTTCTGCCTTAGCGAGGTCCATTTTCACCAATGTGATTCCCTGAGGGATGTGGATTAGCTGACCTGGGCAGCCTTACCCTGCCGGCCCGCCCTCCCCTGGTGTGCCTCATCAGGCTATATGCTGACACACCGGTCAGTGCCAGCGTATGGGCCAGGAGTAGGCTATGGCTTGGGGGTAAGCTGTAGGGCTGGTGGTGGGTTTCCGTGACGGGCTAGGGTTAGGGTTAGGAAACCGCAAGGCTTAGGGCACAGGTGATGGTACGGAAACCTGGGAGGTTCAGGCTACGTGCTGACGCACGGCTCAGTGCCAGCGTACGGGCGAGGAATAGGCTACAGCGTAGGGTAGAGTGTAGGGCTGGTGGTGGGTTTCCATATGGGGTAGGGTTAGGATTAGGGAACGGCAAGGCTTAGGGCACAGGTGAGGGTAGAGTAACATGGGAGGGTCAGGCTATGTGCTGAAGCACAGGTCAGTGCCCGCGTACGGGCCAGGAGTAGGCTATGGCGTAGGGTAAGGTGTAGGGCTGGTTGTGGGTTTCCGTTCAGGGCTAGGGTTAGTGTTAGGGAACGGCAAGGCTTAGGGCACAGGTGAGGGTACGGAAATGTGTGAGGGTCAGGGTACGTGTTGACGCACGGGTCAGTGCCAGCGTACCGGCCAGGAGTAGGCTATGGCTTCGGGTTAAGCTGTAGGGCTGTTGGTGTGTTTCCTTTCCAGACTAGGGTTAGGGATAGGGAATGGCAAGGCTTAGGGCACAGGTGAGGGTATGGAAACGTGTGAGGGTCAGGCTACTTGCTGACGCACGGGTCAGTGCCAGCGTACGGGCCAGGAGTAGGCTACGGCGTAGTGTAAGGTGTAGGGCTGTTGGTGGGTTTCCGTTCCTGGCTTGGGTTAGGATGAGGGAACTGCTAGGCTTAGGGAACAGGTGAGGGTACGGAAACGTGGGATGGTCAGGCTACGTCCTGACTCACGGGTCAGTGCCAGCGTACGGGCCAAGAGTAGGCTACGGTGTAGGGTAAGGTGTAGGGCTGGTGGTGGGTTTCCGTTCCGGGCTAGGGTTAGGGTTAGGGAACGGCAAGTCTTAGGGCAGAGGTGAGGGTACGGAAACGTGGGAGGGTCAGGCTACATGCTGACACACGTGTCAGTGCCAGCGTACGGGCCAGGAGTAGGCTACGGATTGGGGGTAAGGTTTAGGGCTGGTGGTGGGTTTCCGTTCCGGGCTAGGTTTAGGGTTAGGGAATGGCAAGGCTTGGGGCACTGGTGAGGGTACGGTAACGTGGGAGGTTCAGGCTAAGTGCTGATGCACGTGTCAGTGCCAGCGTACCGGCCAGGAGTAGGCTACGCCTTGGGGGTTAGTTGTAGGGCTGGTGGTGGGTTTCCGTTCCGGGATATGGTTAGTGTTAGGGAACGGCATGTCTTAGGGCACTGGTGAGGGTACAGAAACGTGGGAGGGTCAGGCTACGTGCTGACGCACGGGTCAGTGCCAGCGTACGGGCCAGAAATAGGCTATGATTTGGGAAGTTTAGGTGTAGGGCTGGTGGTTGGTTTCCGTTCCGTACTAGGTTTAGTGTTAGCGAAAGGCAAGGCCTAGGGCACAGGTGAGGGTACGGAAATGTGGGAAGGTCACGCTGCGTTCTGACGCACAGGTCAGTGCCAGTAACGGGCGAGGTGTTGGCTACGGCGTACAGTAAGGTGTATAGCTGGTCGTGGGTTTCCGTTCCGGGCTAGGGTTAGGGTTAAGGAACAGGAAGGCTTAGGGCACAGGTGAGGGTACAGAAACGTGGAAGGGTCAGGCTACGTGCTGACGCACGGGTCAGTGCCAGCGTACAGGCCAGGAGTAGGCTATGGCTTGGGGGTTAGGTGTAGTGCTGGAGGTGGGTTTTCATTCCGTACTAGGTTTAGGGTTAGGGAACGGCAAAACTTATGGCAAAGGTGAGGGTACGGAAATGTGGGAAGGTCAGGCTACGTGCTGACGCAGAGGTCAGTGCCAGCGTACGGGCCAGGAGTATGCTAAGGCGTAGGGTAAGGTGTAGGGCTGGTGGTAGTTTTCCGTCGCGGGCTAGGGTTAGGTTGAGGGAACTGAAAGGCTTAGGGCCCAGGTGATGGTACGGAAACGTGGGATGGTGAGGCTACGTGCTGACTCATGGGTCAGTGCCAGCGTACGGATCAGGAGTAGGCTACGGCTTGGGGGTAAGATGTAGGGCTGGTGGTGGGTTTCCGTTCCGGGCTAGGTTTAGACTTAGGGAACGGAAAGGCTTAGGGCCCAGGTTAGGGTACGGAAACGTGGGAGGTTCAGGCTACATGCTGACACACGGGTCAGTGCCAGCGTACGGGCCAGGTGTAGGCTACGGCTTGTGGGTAAGTTGTAGGGCTGGTGGTGGGTTTCCGTTCCGGGCTAGGGTTAGGGTTAGGGAACGGCAAGGCTTAGGGCACAGGTGAGGGTACAGAAACATGGGAGGGTCAGGCTACGTGCTGATGCACGGGTCAGTGCCCGCGCACGGGCCAGGAGTAGGCTACGGCGTTGTGTAAGGTATAGGGCTGGTGGTGGGTTTCCGTTCCGGGCTAGGATTAGGGTTAGAGAACCGCAAGGCTTAGGGCACAGGTGAGGGTACGGAAACGTGGGAGGGTCAGGCTACGTGTTACGCACGGGTCATTGCCAGCGTACGGGCCAGGATTAGGCTTCAGCTTGGGGGTAAGTTGTAGGGCTGGTTGTGGGTTTCCGTTCCGGGCTAGGGTTAGGGTTACGGAACGGCAAGGCTTAGGGCACAGGTGAGGGTACGGAAACGTGTGAGGGTCAAGCTACGTGCTGACGCACGGGTCAGTGACAGCATACGGGCCAGGAGTAGGATACGGCGTAGGGTAAGGTTTAGGGCTGGTGGTGGGTTTCCTTTCCGGGTTAGCGTTAGGGTGAGGGAACGGCAAGGCTTAGGGCACAGGTGAGGGTACGGAAAAGTGGGATGGTCAGGCTACGTGTTGACGCACGGGTCAGTGCCAGCATACGGGCCAGGAGTAGGCTACGGCTAGGGGATAAGTTGTAGGGCTGGTGGTGTGTTTCCGTTCCGGGCTAGGGTTAGTGTTAGGGAACGGCAAGTCTTAGGGCACAGGTGAGGTTACGGAAACGTGGGAGGGTCAGGCTAAGTACTGACGCACGGGTCAGTGCCAGCGTACCGGCCAGGAGTAGGCTATGGCTTGGGGGTAAGCTGTAGGGCTGGTGGTGTGTTTCCTTTCCGGACTAGGGTTAGGGTTAGGGAACGGCAAGGCTTAGGGCACAGGTGAGGGTACAGAAACATGGGAGGGTCAGGCTACGTGCTGACGCACGGGTCAGTGCCAGCGTACGGGCCAGGAATAGGCTACGGCTTGGGGGTAAGGTGTAGGGCTGGTGGTGGGTTTCCGTTCGGGGTTATGGTTAGGGTTAGGGAACTGCAAGGCTTAGGGCACAGGTGAGGGTACGGAAACGTGGGAGGTTCAGGCTACATGCTGACGAACGTGTCGGTGCCAGCGTACGGGCCAGCAGTAGGCTTCAGCTTGGGGGTAAGGTTTAGGGCTGGTGGTGAGTTTCCGTTCCGGGATAGGGTTAGGCTTAGGGAACTGCAAGGCTTAGGGCACAGGTGAGAGTACGGAAACGTGGGAGGGTCAGGCTACGTGATGACGCACGGGTCAGTGCCAGCATACGGGCCAGGAGTAGGCTTCGGCGTAGGGTAAGGTGTAGGGCTGGTGGTGACTTTCCGTCTCGGTCTAGGTGTAGGGATACGGAACGGCAAGGCTTAGGGCACAGGTGAGTGTTGAGAAACGTGGGAGGGTCATGCTACATGCTGACGCACGTGTCGGTGCCAGCGTACGGGCCAGGAGTAGGCTATGGCATACGGTAAGGTGTAGGGCTGGTGGTGGGTTTCCGTTCCGGTCTAGGGTTAGGGTTAGGGAACAGCAAGGCTTAGGGCATAGGTGAGGGTACGAAACGTGGGAGGGTCAGGCTTCGTGCTGACGCAAGGGTCAGTGTCAGCGTATGGACCAGGAGTAGGATACGGCGTAGGGTATGGTTTAGGGCTGGTGGTGGGTTTCCATTTCGGGCTAGGGTTAGGGTTAGGTAACGGCAAGGCTTAGGGCACAAGTGAGGGTACAGAAACGTTGGAGGGTCAGGCTATGTGCTGACGCAAGGGTCAGTGCCAGCGTATGGGCCAGGAGTAGGCTATGGCGTAGGGTAAGGTGTAGGGCTGGTGGTGGGTTTCCGTTCCGGGCTAGGGTTAGGGTTAGGGAACGGCAAGGCTTAGGGCACAGGTGAGGGTACGGAAACGTGTGAGGGTCAGGGTACGTGTTGACGCACGGGTCATTGCCAGCGTACGGGCCAGGAGTAGGCTACGGCGTAGGGTAAGGTGTAGGGCTGGTGGTGGGTTTCCGTTCATGGCTTGGATTAGGGTGAGGGAACAGCTAGGCTTAGGGCACAGGTGAGGGTACGGAAACGTGCGATGGTCAGGCTACGTGCTGACTCACGGGTCAGTGCCAGCGTACGGGCCAGGAGTAGGCTACGGTGTAGGGTAAGGTGTAGGGCTGGTGGTGGGTTTCCGTTCCGGGCTAGGGTTAGGGTTAGGGAACGGCAAGTCTTAGGGCAGAGGTGAGTGTACGGAAACGTGGGATGGTTATGCTACATGCTGACGCACGTGTCAGTGCCAGCGTACGGGGCAGGAGTAGGCTATGGCTTGGGAAATTTAGGTGTAGGGCTGGTGGTGGGTTTCCATTCCGTACTAGGTTTAGGGTTAGGGAACGGCAAGGCTTAGGGCACAGGTGAGTGTACGGAAATGTGGAAAGGTCAGGCTACGTGCTGACGCACAGGTCCGTGCCAGTAACGGGCCAGGAGTAGGCTACGGCGTAGGGTAAGGTGTATGGCTGGTGGTTGGTTTCCGTTCCGGCTAGGGTTAGGGTGAGGGAAATGCAAGGCTTAGGGCACAGGTGAGGGAACGGAAACGTGGGAGGGTCAGGCTACGTGCTGATTCACGGGTCAGTGCCAGCGTACGGGCCAGGAGTAGGCTACGGCGTAGGGTAAGGTGTAGGGCTTGTGGTGGTTTTCTGTTCCGGGCTAGGGTTAGGGTTAGGGAACGGCAAGGCTTAGGGCACAGGTGAGGGTACGGAAACGTGGGAGGGTCAGGCTACATGCTGACGCACGGGTCAGTGCCAGCGTACGGTCCAGGTGTAGGCTACGGCTTGGGGGTAAGGTGTAGGGCTGATGGTGGGTTTCTGTTCTGGTCTAGGGTTAGGGTTATGGAACCGCAAGTCTTAGGGCCCACGTGAGGGTACGGAAACGTGGGAGGGTCAGGCTACGTGCTGACGCACGGGTCAGTGACAGCGTATGGGCCAGGAGTAGGCTACAACTTGCGGGTAAGTTGTAGGGATGGTGATGGGTTTCGGTTCCGGGCTAGGGTTAGTGTTAGGGAATGGCAAGGCTTAGGGCACAGGTGAGAGTACGGAAATGTGGGAAGGTCAGGCTACGTGCTGACGCACAGGTCAGTGCCAGCGTACGGGCGAGGAGCAGGCTACGGCGTAGGGTAAGGCTTAGGTCTGTTGGTGGGTTTCCGTTCGGGCTAGGGTTAGGTTGAGGGAACTGCAAGGCTTAAGGCACAGGTGAGGGAATGGAAACGTGGGTGGGTCAGGCTACATGCTGATTCACGTGTCAGTGCCAGTGTACGGGCCAGGAGTAGGCTACGGCGTAGGGTAAGGTGTAGGGCTGGTGGTGGTTTTCCGTTCCAGGCTAGTGTGAGGGTTAGGGAACGGCAAAGCTTAGGGCACAGGTGAGGGTATGGAAACGTGGGAGGGTCAGGCTACGTGCTGACGCACGGGTCAGTGCCAGCGTACGGAAGAGGAGTAGGCTACGGCTTGGGGGTAAGGTGTAGGGCTGGTGGTGCGTTTCCGTTCGGGTGTAGGGTTAGGGTTAGGGAAAGGCAAGGCTTAGGGCACACGTGAGGGTACGGAAACTGGGGAGGGTCAGGCTACGTGCTGACGCACGGGTCAGTGCCAGCGTATGCACCAGGAATAGGCTACAGCTTGTGTGTAAGTTGTAGGGCTGGTGATGGGTTTCTGTTCCGGGCTAGGGTTAGGGTTAGGGAACGGCATGGCTTAGGGCACAGGTGAGGGTACAGAAACGTGGGAGGGTCAGGCTAAGTGCTGACGCACGAGTCAGTGTCAGCGTACGGACCAGGAGTAGGCTACGGCATACGGTAAAGTTTAGGGCTGGTGGTGGGTTTCCGTTCCGGGCTAGGGTTTGGGTTAGGGAACGGCAAGGCTTAGGGCACAAGTGACGGTTCGGAAATGTGGGAGGCTCAGGCTACGTGCTGACGCACGGGTCAGTGCCAGCGTACAGGCCAGGAGTAGGCTACGGCTTGGCAGTTAGGTGTAGGGCTGGTTGTGGGTTTCCGTTCCGGGCTAGGGTTAGTGTTAGGGAACGGCAAGGCTTAGGGCACATGTGAGGGTACGGAAAAGTGGGAGGGTCAGGCTACGTGCTGACACACCGGTCAGTGCCAGCGTACGGGCCAGGTGTTGGCTATGGCTTGGGAAATTTAGCTGTAGGGCTGGTGGTGGGTTTCCCTTCCTTACTAGCTTTAGGGTTAGGGAACGGCAAGGCTTGGGGCACAGGTGAGGGTACGGAAATGTGGAAAGGTCAGGCTACGTGCTGACGCACAGGTCAGTGCCAGTCACGGGCCAGGAGTAGGCTACGGCGTAGAGTAAGTTGTATGGATGGTGGTGGGTTTCCGTTCCGTGCTAGGGTTAGTGTGAGGGAACTGCAAGGCTCAGGGCACAGGTGAGGCAACGGAAACGTGGGAGGGTCAGGCTACGTGCTGATTCACGGGTCAGTGCCAGCGTACGGGCCAGGAATGGGCTACGGCGTAGGGTATGGTGTAGGGCTGGTGGTGGTTTTCCGTTCCGGTCTAGGGTTAGGGTTAGGGAACGGCAAGGCTTAGGGCACAGGTGAGGGTATTGAAACGTGGGAGAGTCAGGCTACGTGCTGACGCACGGGTCATTGCCAGCGTACGGTCCAGGTGTAGGCTACGGCTTGCGGGTAAGGTGTAGGGCTGATAGTGGGTTTCCGTTCCGGGCTAGGGTTAGGGTTAGGGAACGGCAAGGCTTAGGGCACAGGTGAGGGTACGGAAACGTGGGAGGTTCAGGCTACATGCTGACGCATGTGTCAGTGCCAGCGTACGTGCCAGGAGTAGGCTACGGCGTAGGGTAAGGTGTAGGGCTGCTGGTGGGTTTCTATTCCTGGCTAGGGTGAGGGTGAGGGAACGTCAAAGCTTAGGGCACAGGTGAGGGTACGGAAACGTGGGAGGGTCAGGCTACGTGATGATGCACGGCTCAGAGCCAGCGTACGGGCCAGGAATAGGCTATGTCGTAGGGTAGAGTGTATGGCTGGTGGTGGGTTTCTGTTCCGGGCTATGGTTAGGGTTAGTAAACGGCAAGGCTTAGGGCACAGATGAGGCTACGGAAACGTGTGAGGGTCAGGCTACGTGCTGACGCACGTGTCAGTGCCAGCGTACCGGCCAGGAGTAGGCTACGGCTTGGGGGTAAGGTGTAGGGCTGGTGGTGGTTTTCCGTTCCGGGCAAGGTTTAGGGTTAGTGAACGGCAAGGCTTAGGGCACAGGTGAGGGTACAGAAACGTGGGAGGGTCAGGCTACGTGCTGTTGAAAGTGTCAGTGCCTGCGTACGAGCCAGGAATAGGCTACGGCGTAGGGAAAGGTGTAGGGCTGGTGGTGGGATTCCGTTCCGGGCTAGGGTTAGTGTTAGGGAACGGCAAGTCTTAGGGCACAGGTGAGGGTCCGCAAACGTGGGAGGGTCAGGCTACGTGCTGAAACACAGGTCAGTGCCTGCGTATAGGCCAGGTGTAGGCTACGGCATAGGGTAAGGTGTAGGGCTGGTGGTGGGTTTCCTTTCCGGACTAAGGTTAGTGTTAGGGAATGGCAAGGCTTAGGGCCCAGGTGAGGGTACGGAAACGTGGGAGGGTTAAACTACATGCTGACGCACGGGTCAGTGCGAGCGTACGGGCGAGGAGTAGGCTACCCAGTAGGGAAAGGTTTAGGGATGGTGGTGGGTTTCCGTTCCGGGTTAGGGTTTTGGTTAGGGAACGGCAAGGCTTAGGGCACAGGTGAGGGTACGGAAACGTGGGAGGGTCAGGCTACGTGCTGACGCACGGGTCAGTGCCAGCATACGGGCCAGGAGTAGGCTACGGCGTAGGGAAAGGTTTAGGGCTGGTGGTTGGTTTGCGTTCCGGGCTAGGGTTAGGGTTAGGGAACGTCAAGGCTTAGGGCACAGGTGAGGGTACGGAAACGTGAGAGGGTCAGGCTACATGCTGACGCACGGGTCAGTGCCAGCGTACGGGCCAGGAGTAGGCTACGGTGTAGGGTATGGTGTAGGGCTGGTGGTGGGTTTCCGTTCCGGGCTAGGGTTAGGGTTAGGGAACGGCAAGCCTTAGGGCACAGGTGAGGGTACGGAAATGTGTGAAGGTGAGGCTAGGTGCTGACGCACGGGTCAGTGCCAGCGTACGGGCCAGGAGTAGGCTACGGTGTAGGGTAAGGTGTAGGGCTTGTGGTGGGTTTCCGTTCCGGGCTAGGGTTAGGGTTATGGAACGGCAAGGCTTAGGGCACAGGTGAGGGTACGGAAACGTGGGAGGGTCAGGCTACGTGCTGACGTACGGGTCAGTGCAATCGTACCGGCCAGGAGTAGGCTACGGCTTGGGGTTTAGGTGTAGGGCTGGTGGTGGGTTTCTGTACCAGGCTAGGGTTAGGGTTAGGGAACGGCAAGGCTTAGGGCAAAGGTGATGGTACGGAAACGTGGGAGGGTCAGGCTACGTGCTGACGCACAGGTCAGTGCCAGCGTACGGGCCATAAGTAGGCTATGGCTTGGAGGTTAGGTGTAGGGCTGGTGGTGGTTTTCCGTTCCGTACTAGGGTTAGGGTTAGGGAACAGCAAGGCTTATGGCACAGGTGAAGGTACGGAAATGTGGGAAGGTCAGGCTACGTGCTGACGCACGGGTCAGTGACAGCGTTCGGGCCAGGAGTAGGCTACGGCATAGGGTAAGGTGTAGGGCTTGTGGTGGGTTTCCGTTCCAGGCTATGGTTAGCGTTAGGGAACGGCAAGGCTTAGGGCCCAGGTGAGGGTTCGGAAACGTGTGGGGGTCAGACTACATGCTGACGCACGGGTCAGGGCCAGCGTACAGGCCAGGAGTAGGCTACGGCGTTGGGAAAGGTTTAGGGCTGGTGGTGGGTTTCCGTTCCGGGCTAGGGTTATGGTTAGGGTACGGCAAGGCTTAGGGCTCAGGTGAGGGTACGGAAACGTGGGAGGG
This sequence comes from Mesoplodon mirus, assembly GCF_964341445.2. Classification (NCBI taxonomy): domain Eukaryota; kingdom Metazoa; phylum Chordata; class Mammalia; order Artiodactyla; family Ziphiidae; genus Mesoplodon; species Mesoplodon mirus. Next base: position 93,332,935 of record NC_138989.1, read on the forward strand.
TCAGGCTACGTGCTGACGCACGGGTCAGTGCCAGCGTACGGGCCAGGAGTAGGATACGGCATACATTTAGGTGTTGGGCTGGTGGTGGGATTCGGTTCCGGGCTTGGGGTTGAGTTAGGGAAGGCCAAGGCTTAGGGCTTAGCAGAGGGTACGGAAAAGTGGGAGTGTCAGGCTACGTGCTGACGCACGGGTCAGTGCCTGTGTACGGGCCAGGAGTAGGCTATGGCATGGGGGTAAGTCTTAGGGCTGGTGGTGGGTTTCCATTCCGGGCTAGGGTTAGTGTTAGGGAACGGCAAGTTTTAGGGCCCAGGTGAGGGTATGGAAACGTGGGGTGTCAGTCTACATGCTGACGCACGGGTCAGTGCCAGCATACGGGCCAGGAGTAGGCTACGGCGTAGGGAAATATTTAGTGCTGGTGGTGGGTTTCCGTTCCGGGATAGGGATAGGGTTAGGGAACGGCAAAGTTTAGGGCACAGGTGAGGTTACGGAAACGTGGGAGGGTCCGGCTATGTGCTGACGCACGGGTCAGTGCCAGCATATGGGCCAGGAGTAGGCTACGGCGTGGTGGTAAGGTGTAGGGCTGGTGGTGGGTTTCTGTTCCAGGCTAGGGTTAGGGTTAGCGAACGTCAAGGCTTAGGGCACAGGTGAGGGTACGGAAAATTGGGAGGGTCAGGCTACATGCTGACGCAAGGATCAGTGCCAGCGTATGGGCCAGGAATATGCTACGGCGTAGGGTAAAGTGTAGGGCTGGTGGTTGGATTCTGTTCCGGGCTAGCGTTAGGGTTAGGGAACGGCAAAGCTTAGGGCACAGGTGAGGGTACGGAAACGTGGGAGGGTCAGGGTACGTGCTGACGCACGTGTCAGTGCCAGCATACCAGCCAGGAGTAGGCTACGGCTTGGGGGTTAGATGTAGGGCTGGTGGCGGGTTTCCATTCAAGGCTAGGGTTATGGTTAGGGAACGGCAAGGCTTAGGGCACAGGTGAGGGTACGGAAACGTGCGAGGGTCAGGCTACATGGTGATGCACGCGTCAGTGCCAGCGTACGGTGCAGGAGTAGGCTATGGTTTGGGCATTAGATTTAGGGCTGGTGGTGGGTTTCCGTTCCATACTAGGGTTAGGGTTAGGGAACGGCAAGCCTTAGGTCACAGGTGAGGGTACGGAAATGTGGTAAGGTCAGGCTAAGTGCTGACGCACATGTCAGTGCCAGTGTACAGGCCAGGAGTAGGCGAGGGCGTAGGGTAAGGTGTAGGGCTGGTGGTGGGTTTCTGTTGCGGTCTAGGGTTAGGGTTAGGGAACAGCAAGGCTTAGGGCACAGCTGAGGGTACGGAAACGTTGGAGGGTCAGGCTACGTGCTGACGCACGGGTCACTGCCAGAGTTCGGGCCAGGAGTAGGCTACGGCGTAGGGTAAGGTGTAGGGCTGGTGGTGGGTTTCCTTTCCGGGCTAGGGTTAGTGTTAGGGAACGGCAATGCTTAGGGACCAGGTGAGGGTACGGAAACGTGGGAGGTTCAGGCTACGTGCTGACGCACGGGTCAGTGCCAGCATATGGGCCAGGAGTAGGCTACAGCGTAGGGTAATGTTTAGGGCTGGTGGTGGGTTTCCGTTCCGGGCTAGGGTTAGGGTTAGGGAATGGCAAGGTTTAGGGCACAGGTGAGGGTACAGCAACGTGGCAGGTTCAGGCTACATGCTGACGCATGTGTCAGTGCCAGCGTACGTGCCAGGAGTAGGCTACGGCGTAGGGTAAGGTGTAGGGCTGCTGGTGGGTTTCTATTCCTGGCTAGGGTGAGGGTGAGGGAAAGGCAAGGCTTAGGGCACAGGTGATTGTACAGAAACGTGGGAGGGTCAGGCTACGCGCTGACACACGTGTCAGTGCCAGCGTACGGTCCAGGAGTAGGCTACGGCTTGTGGGTAAGTTTTAGGGCTGGTGGTGGGTTTCCGTTCCTGGCTAGGGTTAGGGTTAGGGAACGGCAAGTCTTAGGGCACAGGTGAGGGTTCGGTAACATGGGAGGGTCAGGCTCCGTGCTGAAGCACAGGTCAGTGCCCGTGTACGGGACAGGTGTAGGTTACGGCATAGGGTAAGGTGTAGGGCTGGTGGTGGGTTTCCGTTCCGGGCTAGGGTTAAGGTTAGGGAACGGCAAGGCTTAGGGCACAGCTGAGGTTACGGAAACGTTGGAGGGTCAGGCTACGTGCTGATGCACGGGTCAGTGCCAGCATATGGGCCAGGAGAAGGCTACGGCGTGGTGGTAAGTTGTAGGGCTGGTGGTGGGTTTCTGTTCCGGGCTAGGGTTAGGGTTAGGGAATGGCAAGGTTTAGGGCACAGGTGAGGGTACAGCAACGTGGCAGGTTCAGGATACGTTCTGACGCACGGGTCAGTGCCAGCGTATGGACCAGGAGTAGGCTACAGCTTGGGGGTAAGGTGTAGGGCTGTTGGTGGGTTTCCGTTCCGGGCTACAGTTAGGGTTAGGGAACGGCAAAGCTTAGGGCACATGTGAGGGTACGGAAACGTGGGAGGTTCAGGCTACGTGATGACGCACATGTCAGTGCCAACGTACCGGCCAGGAGTAGGCTACTGTTTGGTGGTTAGGTGTAGGGCTGGTGGTGGGTTTCCATTCCAGGCTAGGGTTAGTGTTAGGGAACAGCAAGGCTTAGGGCACAGGTGAGGGTACGGAAACGTGGGAGGTTCAGGCTACATGTTGACGCATGTGTCAGTGCCAGCGTACGTGCCAGGAGTAGGCTACAGCGTAGGGTAAGGTGTAGGGCTGCTGGTGGGTTTCTATTCCTGGCTAGGGTGAGGGTGAGGGAAAGGCAAGGCTTAGGGCACAGGTGATTGTACAGAAACGTGGGAGGGTCAGGCTACGTGCTGACACACGTGTCAGTGCCAGCGTACGGTCCAGGAGCAGGCTACGGCTTGTGGGTAAGTTTTAGGGCTGGTGGTGGGTTTCCGTTCCGGTCTAGGGTTAGGGTTAGGGAACGGCAAGTCTTAGGGCTCAGGTAAGGGTACAGGAAAGTGGGAGGGTCAGGCTACGTGCTGACGCACGGGTCAGTGCCAGCGTTCGGGCCAGGAGTAGGCTACGGCGTAGGGTAAAGTGTAGGGCTTGTGGGGGGTTTCCGTTCCGGGCTAGGGTTAGGGTTAGGGAACGGCAAGGCTTAGGGCCCAGGTGAGGGTACGGAAACGTGTGGGGGTCAGACTACATGCTGACTCACGGGTTAGTGCCAGCGTACGGGCCAGGAGTAGGCTACGGCTTAGGGAAAGGTTTAGGGCTGGTGGTGGGTTTCCGTTCCGGGCTAGGGTTAGGGTTAGGGAAAGGCAAGGCTTAGGGCTCAGGTGAGGGTACGGAAACGTGGGAGGGTCAGGTTACGTGCTGACGCACGGGTCAGTGCCAGCGTACGGGCCAGGAATAGGCTACGGCATACATTAAGGTGTAGGGCTGGTGGTGGGATTCCGTTCCGGGCTTGGGTTAGAGTTAGGGAAGGCCAAGGCTTAGGGCACAGGTGAGGGTACGGAAACGTGGGAGAGTCAGGCTACGTGCTGACGCACGGGTCAGTGCCAGTGTACGGAACAGGAGTAGGCTACGGCTTGGGGGTAAGTTGTAGGGCTGGTGGTGGGTTTCCGTTTAGGGCTAGGGTTAGGGTTAGGCAACAGCAAGACTTAGGGCACAGGTGAGGGTACGGAAACGTGGGAGAGTCAGGCAACTTGCTGACCCACGGGTCAGTGCCAGCATATGGGCCAGGAGTAGTCTACGGCTTGGGGGTAAGATGTAGGGCTGGTGGTCCGTTTCCGTGCCGGGCTAGGGTTAGGGTTACAGAACGGCAAGGCTTAGGGCACTGTTGAGGGTTACGGAAACGTGGGATGGTCAGGCTACGTGCTGACGCACGGGTCAGTGTCCGCGTATGGTCCAGGAGTAGGCTACGGCGTACGGTAAAGTGTAGGGCTGGTGGTGGGTTTCCGTTCCGGGCTAGGGTTAGGGTTACGGAACGGCAAGGCTTAGGGCACAGGTGAGGGTACGGAAACGTGGGAGCGTCAGGCTACGTGCTGACGCATGGGTCAGTGCCAGTGTACAGGCCAGGAGTAGGCTACGGCATAGGTTAAGGTCTAGGGCTGGTGGTGGGTTTCCGTTCCTGGCTAGGGTTAGGGTTACGGAACGGCAAGGCTTAGGGCACAGGTGAGGGTACGGAAACGTGGGAGCGTCAGGCTACGTGCTGACGCATGGGTCAGTGCCAGCGTACAGGCCAGGAGTAGGCTACGGCATAGGTTAAGGTCTAGGGCTGGTGGTGGGTTTCCGTTCCGGGCTAGGGTTAGGGTTACGGAAAGGCAAGGCTTAGGGCCCAGGTGAGGGTACGGAAACGTGGGAGGGTCAGGCTACGTGCTGACGCACGGGTCAGTGCCATTGTACCGGCCAGGAATAGGCTACGGCTTGGGGGTTAGTGTAGGGCGGGTGGTGGGTTTCCGTTCCGGGCTAGGGTTAGTGTTAGGGAAGAGCAAGGCTTAGGGCATAGGTGAGGGTACGGAAACGTGGGAGGGTCAGGCTACGTGCTGACGCATGGGTCAGTGCCAGCGTACGGGTCAGGAGTAGGCTATGGCTTGTGGGTTAGGTGTAGGGCTTGTGGTGTGTTTCTGTCCCGTACTAGGGTTAGGGTTAGGGAACGGCAAGGCTTAGGGCACAGGTGACATTACGGTAATGTGGGAAGGTCAGGCTACATGCTGACGCACAGGTCAGTGCCAGTGTATGGACCACGAGTAGGCTATGGCTTGGGGGTAAGGTGTAGGGCTTGTGGTGGGTTTCCGTTCCGGGCTAGGGTTAGGGTTAGGGAATGGCAAGGTTTAGGGCACAGGTGAGGGTACAGCAATGTGGCAGGTTCAGGATACGTTCTGACGCACGGGTCAGTGCCAGCGTATGGACCAGGAGTAGGCTACAGTTGGGGGTAAGGTGTAGGGCTGTTGGTGGGTTTCCGTTCCGGGCTACAGTTAGGGTTAGGGAACGGCAAATCTTAGGGCACACGTGAGGGTACGGAAACGAGGGAGGTTCAGGCTACGTGATGACGCACGTGTCATTGCCAGCGTACCGGCCAGGAGTAGGCTACGGCTTGGGGGTAAGTTGTAGGGCAGGTGGTGTGTTTCCATTCCAGGCTAGGGTTAGTGTTAGGGAACAGCAAGGCTTAGGGCACAGGTGAGGGTACGGAAACGTGGGAGGGTCAGGCTACGTGCTGATGCACGGCTCAGTGGAAGCGTACCGGCCAGGAGTATGCTACGGCATATGGTAAGGTGTGGGGCTGGTGGTGGGATTCCGTTCCGGTCTAGGGTTAGGGTTAGGGAACGGCAAGTCCTAGGGCTCAGGTAAGGGTACAGGAAAGTGGGAGGGTCAGGCTACGTGCTGACGCACGTGTCAGTGCCAGTGTACGGGCCAGGTGTAGGCTACGGCTTGTGGGTAAGGTTTAGGGCTGGTGGTGGGTTTCCGTTCCGGGCTAGGGTTATGGTTAGGGAACAGCAAGGCTTAGGGCACAGGTGAGGGTACGGAAACGTGGGAGGGTCAGGCTACGTGCTGACGCACGGATCAGTGCCAGCGTTCTGGCCAGGAGTAGGCTACGGCGTAGGGTAAAGTGTAGGGCTGGTGGTGGGTTTCTGTGCCGGGCTAGGGTTAGGGTTAGGGAACGGCAAGGCTTAGGGCACAGGTGATGGTACGGAAACGTGGGAGGGTCAGGCTACGTGCTGACGCACGTTCAGTGCCAGCGTACGGGCCAGGAGTAAGCCACGGCTTGTGGGTTAGGATTAGGGCTGGTGGTGGGTTTCCGTTCAGGGCTAGGGTTAGAGTTAGGGAACGACAAGCCTTAGGGCACAGGTGAGGGTACGGTAACATGGGAGGGTCAGGCTACATGATGAAGCACAGGTCAGTGCCCGTGTACGGTCCAGGTGTAGGCTACGGCATAGGGTAAGGTGTAGGGCTAGGGGTGGTTTTTAGTTCCGGGCTAGGATTAGGATTAGGGAACGGCAAGGCTTAGGGCACAGGTGAGGTTACGGAATAGTGGGAGGGTCAGGCTACGTGCTGACACATGGCTCAGTGCCAGCATATGGGCCAGGAGCAGGCTACGGCGTGGTGGTAAGGTGTAGGGCTGGTGGTGGTTTTCTGTTCCGGGCTAGGGTTAGGGTTAGGGAACGTCAAGGCTTAGGGCACAGGTGAGGGTACTGAAACGTGGGAGGGTCAGGCTACGTGCTGACGCATAGGTCAGTGCCAGCGTATGGGCCAGGAATAGGCTACGGCGTAGGGTAGAGTTTAGGGCTGGTGGTGGGTTTCTGTTCTGGGCTAGGGTTAGTGTTAGGGAACGGCAAGGCTTAGGGCACAGGTGAGGGTAAGGAAAAGTGTGAGCATCAGGCTACTTACTGACGCACGTGTCAGTGCCAGCATACCAGCCAGGAGTAGGCTAAGGCTTCGGGGTTAGGTGTAGGGCTGATGGTGGGTTTCCATTCCGGGCTAGGGTTAGGGTTAGGGAACGGTAAGGCTTAGGGCACAGGTGAGGGTACGGAAACGTGGGAGGGTCAGGCTACGTGCTGCCGCACGGGTCAGTGCCAGCGTACGGGCCAGGAGTAGGCTATGGCTTGGGCGTTAGGTGTAGGGCTGGTGGAGGGTTTCCGTTTCGGGCTAGGGTTAGGGTTAGGGAACTGCAAGGCTTAGGGAACAGGTGAGGGTACGGAAACGTGGGAGGGTCAGGCTACGTGCTGACGCATGGGTCAGTGCCAGCGTTCGGGCCAGGAATAGGCTACGGCGTAGGGTAATGTTTAGGGCTGGTGGTTGGTTTCCGTTCCGGGCTAGGGTTAGGGTTACGGAACGGCAAGGCTTTGGGCACAGGTGAGGGTACAGAAACGTGGGAGTGTCAGGCTACCTGCTGACGCATGTGTCAGTGCCACCGTACAGGCCAGCAATAGGCTACGGCGTAGGGTAAGGTCTAGGGCTCGCGGTGGGTTTACGTTCTGGGCTAGGGTTAGGGTTAGGGAACGGCAAGGCTTAGGGCACAGGTGAGGATGCGGAAACGTGGGAGGGTCAGGCTACGTGCTGACGCACGGTTCAGTGCCAGCGTACGGGCCAGGAGTAGGCTACGGCTTTGTGGTTAGGTGTAGGGCTGGTGGTGGGTTTCCGTTCCAGGCTAGGGTTAGTGTTAGGGAACAGCAAGGCTTAGGGCACAGGTGAGGGTACGGAAACGTGGGAGGGGCAGGCTACGTGCTGACGCCTGGGTCAGTGCCAGCGTACGGGCCAGCATTAGGCTATGGCTTGGGGGTTAGGTGTAGGGCTTGTGGTGTGTTTCCGTTCCGTACTAGGGTTAGGGTTAGGGAACGGCAAAGCTTAGGGCACAGGTGAGGGTACGGTAATGTGGGAAGTTCAGGCTACGTGCTGACGCACAGGTCTGTGCCAGCGTATGGACCAGGAGTAGGCTACGGCTTGGGGGTAAGGTTTAGGGCTGGTGTTGGGTTTCCGTTCCGGGCTAGGGTTAGGGTTAGGGAACGGCAAGGCTTAGGGCACAGGTGAGGGTACGGAAACGTGAGAGGGTCAGGCTACGTGCTGATGAAAGTGTCAGTGCCTGCGTATGGGCCAGGAATAGGCTACGGCGTAGGGAAAGGTGTAGGGCTGGTGGTGGGTTTCCGTTCCGGGCTAGGGTTAGGGTTAGGGAATGGCAAGGCTTAGGGCACAGGTGAGGGTCCGCAAACGTGGGAGGGTCAGGCTACGTGCTGACGCACGGGTCAGTGCCAGCGTAAGGTCCAGGAGTAGCCTACGGCTTGGGGGTAAGTTTTAGGGCTGGTGGTGGGTTTCCGTTCATGGCTAGGGTTAGGGTTAGGGAACGGCAAGGCTTAGAGCACAGGTGAGGGTACGGAAACGGGGGAGGGTCAGGCTATGTGTCGATGCACGGGTCAGTGCCAGCGTACCAGCCAGGAGTGGGCTACGGCTTGGGGGTTAGGTGTAGGGCTGGTGTTGGGTTTCCGTTCGGGGCTAGGGTTAGGGTTAGGGAACGGCAAGGCTTAGGGCACAGGTGAGGGTAGGGAAACGTGGGAGGTTCAGGCTACATGCTGACACACGGGTCAGTGCCAGCCTATGGGCCAGGAATAGGCTATGGCTTTGTGGTAAGTTGTAGGGCTGGTGGTGTGTTTCCGTTCCGGACTAGGGTTAGGGTTAGGGAACGGCAACGCTTAGGGCACAGGTGAGGGTACGGAAACATGTGAGGGTCAGGCTACGTGCTGACGCACGGGTCAGTGTCATCGTACGGGCCAGGAGTAGGCTACGGCGTATGGTAAGGTTCAGGGCTGCTGGTGGGTTTCCGTTCCTGGCTAGGGTTAGGGTGAGGGAACTGCAAGGCTTAGGGCACAGGTGAGGGTACGGAAACGTGGGAGGGTCAGGCTACGTGCTGACTCATGGGTCAGTGCCAGCGTACGGGCCAGGATTAGGCTATGGCATATGGTAAGGTGTAGGACTTGTGGTGGGTTTTCGTTCCGGGCTAGTGTTAGGGTTAGGGAACGGCAAGGCTTAGGGCACAGGTGAGGGTACGGAAACGTGTGAGGGTCAGGCTACATGCTGACGCACGTGTCAGTGCCAGCGTACGGGCCAGGAATAGGCTAAGGCATACGGTAATGTGTAGGGCTGGTGGTGGGATTCCGTTCCGGCTTGGGTTATGGTTAGTGAACAGCAAGGCTTAGGGCACAGGTGAGGGTACGGAAACGTGGGAGGGTCAGGCTTCATGCTGATGCACGTGCCAGTGCCAGTGTACTGGCCAGGAGTAGGCTACGGCGTAGGGTAATGTGTAGGGATGTTTCCCTTTCGGGCTACAGTTAGGGTTAGGGAATGGCAAAGCGTAGGGCACAGGTGAGGTTACGGAAACGTGGGAGGTTCAGGCTACATGCTGATGCACATGTCAGTGCCAGCGTACCGGCCAGGAGTAGGCTACGGCTTGGTGGTTAGGTGTAGGGTTGGTGGTGTGTTTCCGTTCCAGGCTAGGGTTAGTGTTAGGGAACAGCAAGGCTTAGGGCACAGGTGAGTGTACGGAAATGTGGGAGGGTCAGGCTACGTGCTGACGCACGGGTCAGTGCCAGCGTACGGGCCAGGAGTAGGCTATGGCTTGGGGGTTAGTTGTAGGGCTGGTGGTGTGTTTCCGTTCTGTACTAGGGTTAGATTTAGGGAACGACAAGGCTTAGAGCACAGGTGAGGTTACGGTAATGTGGGAAGTTCAGGCTACGTGCTGACGCACAGGTCAGTGCCAGCGTATGGAGCAGGAATAGGGTACGGCTTGGGGGTAAGGTGTAGGGCTGGTGGTGGGTTTCCGTTCCGGGCTAGGGTTAGGGTTAGGGAACGGCAAGGCTTAGGGCACAGGTGAGGGTACGGAAACGTGGGAGGATCAGGCTACATGCTTACGCACGGGTCAGTGCCAGCGTACGGGCCAGGAATAGTCTATGGCTTGGGGGTAAGCTCTAGGGCTGGTGGTGGGTTTCTGTTCCGGACTAGGGTTAGGGTTATGGAACGGCAAGGCTTAGGGCACAGGTGAGGGTACGGAAATGTGTGAGGGTCAGGCTACGTGCTGACGCACGGGTCAGTGCCAGCGTACGGGCCAGGAGTAGGCTACGGCGTTGCGTAAGGTGTAGGGCTGGTGGTGGGTTTCCGTTCTGGGCTAGGGTTAGGGTTAGGGAACGGCAAAGCTTAGGGCACAGGTGATGGTACGGAAACGTGGGAGGGTCAGGCTACGTGCTGACGCACGGGTCAGTGCCAGCGTACGGGCCAGGAGTAGGCTACGGCTAGTGGGTAAGATTTAGGGCTGGTGGTGTGTTTCCGTTTCGGGCTAGGGTTAGGGTAAGGGAATGGCGAGGCTTAGGACACAGGTGAGGGTACGGTAACATGGGAGGGTCAGGCTACGTGCTGAAGCACATGTCATTACCCGCGTACGGGCCAGGTGTAGGCTACGGCATGTGGTAATGTGTAGGGCTGTTGGTGGGTTTCCGTTCCAGGCTAGGGTTAGGCTTAGGGAACGGCAAGTCTTTGGGCACAGGTGAGGTTATGGAAACGTGGGAGGGTCAGGCTACGTGCTGACGCACGGGTCAGTGCCAGCATATGGGCCAGGAGTAGGCTACGGCGTGGTGGTTAGTTGTAGGGCTGTTGGTGTGTTTCTGTTCCGGTCTAGGGTTAGGGTTAGCGAACGTCAAGGCTTAGGGCACAGGTGAGGGTACGGAAACGTGGGAGGGTCAGGCTACGTGCTGACGCAAGGGTCATGGCCAGCGTATGGGCCAGGAATAGGCTACGGCGTAGGGTAGAGTGTAGAGCTGGTGGTGGGATTCTGTTCCGGGCTAGGATTAGGGTTAGGGAACGGCAAAGCTTAGGGCACAGGTGAGGGTACGGAAACTTGGGAGGGTCAGGCTACGTGCTGACGTACGTGTCAGTGCCAGCGTACCGGCCTGGATTAGGCTACGGCTTGGGGGTTAGATGTAGGGCTGGTGGTCGGTTTCCATTCCAGGCTAGGGTTAGGGTTAGGGAACGGCAAGGCTTAGGGCACAGTTGAGGGTACGGAAACGTGGGAGGGTCAGGCTACATGCTGACGCACGGGTCAGTGCCAGCGTACGGGCCAGGAGTAGGCTACGGTTTGGGCGTTAGGTTTAGGGCTGGTGGTGGGTTTCTGTTCCGGGCTAGGTTTTGGGTTAGGGAACGTCAAGGCTTAGGGCACAGCTGAGGGTACGGAAAAGTGGGAGGTTTAGGCTACGTGCTGACGCACGGGTCAGTGCCAGCATATGGGCCAGGAGTAGGCTACGGTGTAGGTTAAGGTGTAGGGCTGGTGGTGGGTTTCTGTTCCGGGCTACGGTTAGGGTTAAGGAAAGGCAAAGCTTAGGTCACTGGTGAGGGTACGGAATCGTGGGAGGGTCAGGCTACATGATGACGCACGGGTCAATGCCAACGTACCGACCAGGAGTAGGCTACGGCTTGTTGGTTAGTTGTAGGGCTGGTGGTGGGTTTCCGTTCCAGGCTAGGGTTAGTGTTAGGGAACGGCAAGGCTTAGGGCACAGGTGAGGGTACGGCAATTTTGGAAGGTCAAGCTACGTGCTGACGCACAGGTCAGTGCCAGCATATGGACCAGGAGTAGGCTACGGCTTGGGGGTAAGGTGTAGGGCTTGTGGTGCTTTTCTGTTCCGGGCTAGGGTTAGGGTTAGGGAACGGCAAGGCTTAGGGCACAGGTGAGGGTACGGAAACTTGTGAGGGTCAGGCTACATGCTGACGCACGGGTCACTGCGAGCGTACGGGCGAGGAGTAGGCTACCCAGTAGGGAAAGGTTTAGGGCTGGTGGTGGGTTTCTGTTCCGGGCTAGTTTTAGGGTTAGGGAACGTCAAGGCTTAGGGCACAGGTGAGGGTACGGAAACGTGGGAGGGTTAGGCTACGTGCTGACGCACGGGTCAGTGCCAGCATATGGGTCAGGAGTAGGCTACGGCTTAGGTTAAGGTTTAGGGCTGGTGGTGGGTTTCTGTTCCGGGCTACGGTTAAGGTTAGGGAAAGGCAAAGCTTAGGGCACTGGTGAGGGTACGGAATCGTGGGAGGGTCAGGCTACGTGATGACGCACGGGTCAGTGCCAGCGTACTGACCAGGAGTAGGCTACGGCTTGTTGGTTAGGTGTAGGGCTTGTGGTGGGTTTCCGTTCCAGGCTACGGTTAGTGTTAGGGAACGGCAAGGCTTAGGGCACAGGTGAGGGTACGGTAATGTTGGAAGGTCAAGCTACGTGCTGACGCACAGGTCAGTGCCAGCGTATGGACCAGGAGTAGGCTACGGCTTGGGGGTAAGGTGTAGGGCTTGTGGTGCTTTTCCGTTCCGGGCTAGGGTTAGGGTTAGGGAACGGCAAGGCTTAGGGCACAGGTGAGGGTACGGCAACGTGGCAGGGTCAGGATACGTTCTGACGCACGGGTCAGTGCCAGCGTATGGACCAGGAGTAGGCTACGGCTTGTGGGTAAGGTGTAGGGCTGGTGGTGGTTTTCTGTTCTGGGCTAGGGTTAGGGTTAGTGAACGGCAAGGCTTAGGGCACAGGTGAGGTTACGGAAACGTGGGAGTGTCAGGCTACGTGCTGATGAAAGGGTCAGTGCCTGCGTACGAGCCAGGAATAGGCTACGGTGTAGGGAAAGGTTTAGGGCTGGTGGTGGGTTTCCGTTCAGGGCTAGGGTTAGGGTTAGGGAACGGCAAGGCTTAGGGCTCAGGTGAGGTTCCGCAAACGTGGGAGGGTCAGGTTACGTGCCGACGCACGGGTCAGTTCCAGCGTACGGGCCAGGAGTAGGCTACGGCTTGGGGGTAAGGTGTAGGCCTGTTTGTGGGTTTCCGTTCCGGGCTAGGTTTAGGGTTAGGGAACGGCAACTCTTAGGGACAGGTGAGCGTACGGAAACGTGGGAGGGTCAGGCTACGTGCTGACGCACGGGTCAGTGCCAGTGTACGGTCCAGGAGTAGGCTATGACGTAGTGTTAGGTGTAGGGCTGCTGGTGGGTTTCCATTCCTGGCTAGTGTTAGGGTGAGGGAACGGCAAGGCTTAGGGCACAGGTGAGGGTACGGTAACATGGGAGGTTTAGGCTACGTGGAGAAGCACAAGTCATTACCCACGTATGGGCCAGGTGTAGGCTACGGCATAGGGTAAGGTGTAGGGCTGGTGGTGGTTTTCCTTTCAGGGCTAGGGTTAGGGTTAGGGAACGGCAAGGCTTAGGGCACAGGTGAGGATACAGAAACGTGGGAGGGTCAGGCTACGTGATGACGCACGGGTCAGTGCAAGCGTACCGGCCAGGAGTAGGCTACGGCTTGGGGTTTAGGTGTAGGGCTGGTGGTGGGTTTCTGTACCGGGCTCGGGTTAGGGTTAGGGAACGGCAAGGCTTAGGGCAAAGCAGATGGTACGGAAACGTGGGAGGGTCAGGCTACGTGCTGACGCAGGGGTCTGTGCCAGCGTACAGGTCATAAGTAGGCTATGGCTTGGAGGTTAGTTGTAGGGCTGGTGGTGGTTTTCCGTTCCGTACTAGGGTTAGGGTTAGGGAACAGCAAGGCTTATGGCACAGGTGAAGGTACGGAAATGTGGGAAGGTCAGGCTACATGCTGACGCACGGGTCAGTGCCAGCATTCGGGCCAGGAGTAGGCTACGGCATAGGGTATGGTGTAGGGCTTGTGGTGGGTTTCCGTTCCGGGCTAGGGTTAGGGAACGGCAAGGCTTAGGGCCCAGGTGAGGGTACAGAAACGTGTGGGGGTCAGACTACATGCTGATGCACGGGTCAGTGCCAGCGTACGGGCCAGGAGTAGGCTACGGCGTAGGGAATGGTTTAGGGCTGCTGGTGGGTTTCCGTTCCGGTCTAGGGTTAGGGTTAGGGAACGGCAAGGCTTAGGGCACAGGTGAGGGTACGGAAATGTGGGAGGGTCAGGCTACGTGCTGACGCACGGGTCAGTGCCAGCGTACGGGCCAGGAATAGGCTACGGCATACGTTAAGGTGTAGGGCTGGTGGTGGGATTCCGTTCCGGGCTTGGGTTAGAGTTAGGGAAGGCCAAGGCTTAGGGCTTAGCAGAGGGTACGGAAAAGTGGGAGGGTCAGGCTACGTGCTGACGCACGGTTCAGTGCCAGCGTACGGGCCAGGAGTAGGCTACGGCTTTGTGGTTAGGTGTAGGGCTGGTGGTGGGTTTCCGTTCCAGGCTAGGGTTAGTGTTAGGGAACAGCAAGGCTTAGGGCACAGGTGAGGGTACGGAAACGTGGGAGGGGCAGTCTACGTGCTGACGCACGGGTCAGTGCCAGCGTACGGGCCTGCATTAGGCTATGGCTTGGGGGTTAGGTGTAGGACTTGTGGTGTGTTTCCGTTCCGTACTAGGGTTAGGGTTAGGGAACGGCAAGGCTTAGGGCACAGGTGAGGGTACGGTAATGTGGGAAGTTCAGGCTACGTGCTGACGCACAGGTCAGTGCCAGCGTATGGACCAGGAGTAGGCTACGGCTTGGGGGTAAGATTTAGGGCTGGTGTTGGGTTTCCGTTCCGGGCTAGCGTTAGGGTTAGGGAACGGCAAGCTTTAGGGCACAGGTGAGGGTACGGAAATGTGTGAAGGTCAGGCTACGTGCTGACGCACGGTCAGTGCCAACGTACGGGCCAGGAGTAGGCTACGGCGTAGGATAAGGTGTAGGGCTGGTGCAGGGTTTCCGTTCCGGGCTAGGGTTATGTTTAGGGAACAGCAAGACTTAGGGCACAGGTGAGGGTACGGAAACGTGGTAGGGTCAGGCTACGTGCTGACGCAAGGGTCAGTGCCAGCGTGCGGGCCAGGAGTAGGCTACGGCGTAGGGTAAGGTGTAGGGCTTGTGGTGGGTTTCCGTTCAGGGCTAGGGTTAGGGTTAGGGAACGGCAAGGCATAGGGCACAGGTGAGGGTACAGAAACGTGGGAGGGTCAGGCTACATGCTGACGCACGGGTCAGTGCCAGCGTACGGGCCAGGAGTAGGCTATGGCTTGTGGGTAAGCTGTAGGGCTGGTGGTGTGTTTCCTTTTCGGAATAGGGTTAGGGTTAGGGAACGGCAAGGCTTAGGGCACAGGTGAGGGTACGGTAATGTGGGAAGTTCAGGCTACGTGCTGACACACAGGTCAGTGCCAGCGTATGGACCAGGAGTAGTCTACGGCTTGGGGGTAAGGTTTAGGGCTGGTGTTGGGTTTCCGTTCCGGGCTAGGGTTATGGTTAGGGAACGGCAAGGCTTAGGGCACAGGTGAGGGTAAGGGAACGTGGGAGGGTCAGGCTATGTGCTGACGCACGGGTCAGTGCCAGAGTTCGGGCCAGGAGTAGGCTACGGCGTAGGGTAAGGTGTAGGTCTGGTGGTGGGTTTCCGTTCCGGGATAGGGTTAGTGTTAGGGAACGGCAATGCTTAGGGCCCAGGTGATGGTACGGAAACGTGGGAGTGTTAAACTACATGCTGACGCACGGGTCAGTGCGAGCGTACTGGCGAGGCGTAGGCTACCCAGTAGGGAAAGGTTTAGAGCTGGTGGTGGGTTTCCGTTCTGGGCTAGGTTTAGGGTTAGGGAACGGCAAGGCTTAGGGCACAGGTGAGGGTACGGAAACGTGGGAGGGTCAGGCTACGTGCTGACGCACGGGTCAGTGCTAGCGTATGGGCCAGGAGTAGTCTGCGGCGTAGGTTAAGGTGTAGGGCTGGTGGTGGGTTTCCATTCTAGGCTACGGTTAGGGTCAGGGAACGGCAAATCTTAGGGCACAGGTGAGGGTACGGAAACGTGGGAGGGTCAGGCTACGTGCTGATTCACGGGTCAGTGCCCGCGTACCAGCCAGGAGTAGGCTATGGCTTGGGGGTAAGCTCTAGGGCTGGTGGTGTGTTTCCGTTCTGGGCTAGGGTTAGCGTTAGGGTACGGCAAGGCTTAGGGCACAGGTGAGGTTACGGAAATGTGAGAAGGTCAGGCTACGTGCTGACGCACGTGTCAGTGCCAGCGTACGGGCCAGGAGTAGGCTACGGCGTAGGGTAAGGTGTAGGGCTGGTGGTGGGTTTCCGTTCCGGGCTAGGTTTAGGGTTAGGGAACGGCAAGAGTTAGGGCACAGGTGAGGGTACGCAAACGTGGTAGGGTCAGGCTATGTGCTGACGCATGGGTCAGTGCCAGTGTTCATGCCAGGTGTAGGCTACGGCGTAGGGTAAGGTTAGGACTGGTGGTTGGTTTCCGTTCCGGGCTAGGGTTAGTGTTAGGGAACGGCAAGTCTTAGGGCCCCGGTGTGGGTACTGAAACGTGGGGGGGTCAGATTACATGCTGACGCACAGGTCAGTGCCAGCGTACGGGCCAGGAGTAGGCTACGGAGAAGGGAAAGGTTTAGGGCTGGAGGTGGGTTTCCTTTCCTGGCTAGGGTTAGGGTTAGGGAACGGCAAGGCTTAGGGCACAGGTGAGGGTACGGAAACGTGGGAGGGTCAGGCTACGTGCTGACGCACGGATCAGTGTCAGCGTATGTGCCAGGAGTAGGCTACCGCGTAGGGTAAGGTGTAGGGCTGGTGGTGGTTTTCTGTTCCGGGCTACGGTTAGTGTTAGGGAACAGCAAGGCTTAGGGCACAGGTGAGGGTACGGAAACGTGGGAGGGTCAGGCTACGTGCTGACGCACGGGTCAGTGCCAGCGTACGGGCCAGGAGTAGGCTACGGCTAGTGGGTAAGATTTAGGGCTGGTGGTGTGTTTCCGTTTCGGGCTAGGGTTAGGGTAAGGGAATGGCGAGGCTTAGGACACAGGTGAGGGTACGGTAACATGGGAGGGTCAGGCTACGTGCTGAAGCACATGTCATTACCCGCGTACGGGCCAGGTGTAGGCTACGGCATGTGGTAATGTGTAGGGCTGTTGGTGGGTTTCCGTTCCAGGCTAGGGTTAGGCTTAGGGAACGGCAAGTCTTTGGGCACAGGTGAGGTTATGGAAACGTGGGAGGGTCAGGCTACGTGCTGACGCACGGGTCAGTGCCAGCATATGGGCCAGGAGTAGGCTACGGCGTGGTGGTTAGTTGTAGGGCTGTTGGTGTGTTTCTGTTCCGGTCTAGGGTTAGGGTTAGCGAACGTCAAGGCTTAGGGCACAGGTGAGGGTACGGAAACGTGGGAGGGTCAGGCTACGTGCTGACGCAAGGGTCATGGCCAGCGTATGGGCCAGGAATAGGCTACGGCGTAGGGTAGAGTGTAGAGCTGGTGGTGGGATTCTGTTCCGGGCTAGGATTAGGGTTAGGGAACGGCAAAGCTTAGGGCACAGGTGAGGGTACGGAAACTTGGGAGGGTCAGGCTACGTGCTGACGTACGTGTCAGTGCCAGCGTACCGGCCTGGATTAGGCTACGGCTTGGGGGTTAGATGTAGGGCTGGTGGTCGGTTTCCATTCCAGGCTAGGGTTAGGGTTAGGGAACGGCAAGGCTTAGGGCACAGTTGAGGGTACGGAAACGTGGGAGGGTCAGGCTACATGCTGACGCACGGGTCAGTGCCAGCGTACGGGCCAGGAGTAGGCTACGGTTTGGGCGTTAGGTTTAGGGCTGGTGGTGGGTTTCTGTTCCGGGCTAGGTTTTGGGTTAGGGAACGTCAAGGCTTAGGGCACAGCTGAGGGTACGGAAAAGTGGGAGGTTTAGGCTACGTGCTGACGCACGGGTCAGTGCCAGCATATGGGCCAGGAGTAGGCTACGGTGTAGGTTAAGGTGTAGGGCTGGTGGTGGGTTTCTGTTCCGGGCTACGGTTAGGGTTAAGGAAAGGCAAAGCTTAGGTCACTGGTGAGGGTACGGAATCGTGGGAGGGTCAGGCTACATGATGACGCACGGGTCAATGCCAACGTACCGACCAGGAGTAGGCTACGGCTTGTTGGTTAGTTGTAGGGCTGGTGGTGGGTTTCCGTTCCAGGCTAGGGTTAGTGTTAGGGAACGGCAAGGCTTAGGGCACAGGTGAGGGTACGGCAATTTTGGAAGGTCAAGCTACGTGCTGACGCACAGGTCAGTGCCAGCATATGGACCAGGAGTAGGCTACGGCTTGGGGGTAAGGTGTAGGGCTTGTGGTGCTTTTCTGTTCCGGGCTAGGGTTAGGGTTAGGGAACGGCAAGGCTTAGGGCACAGGTGAGGGTACGGAAACTTGTGAGGGTCAGGCTACATGCTGACGCACGGGTCACTGCGAGCGTACGGGCGAGGAGTAGGCTACCCAGTAGGGAAAGGTTTAGGGCTGGTGGTGGGTTTCTGTTCCGGGCTAGTTTTAGGGTTAGGGAACGTCAAGGCTTAGGGCACAGGTGAGGGTACGGAAACGTGGGAGGGTTAGGCTACGTGCTGACGCACGGGTCAGTGCCAGCATATGGGTCAGGAGTAGGCTACGGCTTAGGTTAAGGTTTAGGGCTGGTGGTGGGTTTCTGTTCCGGGCTACGGTTAAGGTTAGGGAAAGGCAAAGCTTAGGGCACTGGTGAGGGTACGGAATCGTGGGAGGGTCAGGCTACGTGATGACGCACGGGTCAGTGCCAGCGTACTGACCAGGAGTAGGCTACGGCTTGTTGGTTAGGTGTAGGGCTTGTGGTGGGTTTCCGTTCCAGGCTACGGTTAGTGTTAGGGAACGGCAAGGCTTAGGGCACAGGTGAGGGTACGGTAATGTTGGAAGGTCAAGCTACGTGCTGACGCACAGGTCAGTGCCAGCGTATGGACCAGGAGTAGGCTACGGCTTGGGGGTAAGGTGTAGGGCTTGTGGTGCTTTTCCGTTCCGGGCTAGGGTTAGGGTTAGGGAACGGCAAGGCTTAGGGCACAGGTGAGGGTACGGCAACGTGGCAGGGTCAGGATACGTTCTGACGCACGGGTCAGTGCCAGCGTATGGACCAGGAGTAGGCTACGGCTTGTGGGTAAGGTGTAGGGCTGGTGGTGGTTTTCTGTTCTGGGCTAGGGTTAGGGTTAGTGAACGGCAAGGCTTAGGGCACAGGTGAGGTTACGGAAACGTGGGAGTGTCAGGCTACGTGCTGATGAAAGGGTCAGTGCCTGCGTACGAGCCAGGAATAGGCTACGGTGTAGGGAAAGGTTTAGGGCTGGTGGTGGGTTTCCGTTCAGGGCTAGGGTTAGGGTTAGGGAACGGCAAGGCTTAGGGCTCAGGTGAGGTTCCGCAAACGTGGGAGGGTCAGGTTACGTGCTGACGCACGGGTCAGTTCCAGCGTACGGGCCAGGAGTAGGCTACGGCTTGGGGGTAAGGTGTAGGCCTGTTTGTGGGTTTCCATTCCGGGCTAGGTTTAGGGTTAGGGAACGGCAACTCTTAGGGACAGGTGAGCGTACGGAAACGTGGGAGGGTCAGGCTACGTGCTGACGCACGGGTCAGTGCCAGTGTACGGTCCAGGAGTAGGCTATGACGTAGTGTTAGGTGTAGGGCTGCTGGTGGGTTTCCATTCCTGGCTAGTGTTAGGGTGAGGGAACGGCAAGGCTTAGGGCACAGGTGAGGGTACGGTAACATGGGAGGGTTAGGCTACGTGGAGAAGCACAAGTCATTACCCACGTATGGGCCAGGTGTAGGCTACGGCATAGGGTAAGGTGTAGGGCTGGTGGTGGTTTTCCTTTCAGGGCTAGGGTTAGGGTTAGGGAACGGCAAGGCTTAGGGCACAGGTGAGGATACAGAAACGTGGGAGGGTCAGGCTACGTGATGACGCACGGGTCAGTGCAAGCGTACCGGCCAGGAGTAGGCTACGGCTTGGGGTTTAGGTGTAGGGCTGGTGGTGGGTTTCTGTACCGGGCTCGGGTTAGGGTTAGGGAACGGCAAGGCTTAGGGCAAAGCAGATGGTACGGAAACGTGGGAGGGTCAGGCTACGTGCTGACGCAGGGGTCTGTGCCAGCGTACGGGTCATAAGTAGGCTATGGCTTGGAGGTTAGTTGTAGGGCTGGTGGTGGTTTTCCGTTCCGTACTAGGGTTAGGGTTAGGGAACAGCAAGGCTTATGGCACAGGTGAAGGTACGGAAATGTGGGAAGGTCAGGCTACATGCTGACGCACGGGTCAGTGCCAGCATTCGGGCCAGGAGTAGGCTACGGCATAGGGTATGGTGTAGGGCTTGTGGTGGGTTTCCGTTCCGGGCTAGGGTTAGGGAACGGCAAGGCTTAGGGCCCAGGTGAGGGTACAGAAACGTGTGGGGGTCAGACTACATGCTGATGCACGGGTCAGTGCCAGCGTACGGGCCAGGAGTAGGCTACGGCGTAGGGAATGGTTTAGGGCTGCTGGTGGGTTTCCGTTCCGGTCTAGGGTTAGGGTTAGGGAACGGCAAGGCTTAGGGCACAGGTGAGGGTACGGAAACGTGAGAGGGTCAGGCTACGTGCTGATGAAAGTGTCAGTGCCTGCGTATGGGCCAGGAATAGGCTACGGCGTAGGGAAAGGTGTAGGGCTGGTGGTGGGTTTCCGTTCCGGGCTAGGGTTAGGGTTAGGGAATGGCAAGGCTTAGGGCACAGGTGAGGGTCCGCAAACGTGGGAGGGTCAGGCTACGTGCTGACGCACGGGTCAGTGCCAGCGTAAGGTCCAGGAGTAGCCTACGGCTTGGGGGTAAGTTTTAGGGCTGGTGGTGGGTTTCCGTTCATGGCTAGGGTTAGGGTTAGGGAACGGCAAGGCTTAGAGCACAGGTGAGGGTACGGAAACGGGGGAGGGTCAGGCTATGTGTCGATGCACGGGTCAGTGCCAGCGTACCAGCCAGGAGTGGGCTACGGCTTGGGGGTTAGGTGTAGGGCTGGTGTTGGGTTTCCGTTCGGGGCTAGGGTTAGGGTTAGGGAACGGCAAGGCTTAGGGCACAGGTGAGGGTAGGGAAACGTGGGAGGTTCAGGCTACATGCTGACACACGGGTCAGTGCCAGCCTATGGGCCAGGAATAGGCTATGGCTTTGTGGTAAGTTGTAGGGCTGGTGGTGTGTTTCCGTTCCGGACTAGGGTTAGGGTTAGGGAACGGCAACGCTTAGGGCACAGGTGAGGGTACGGAAACATGTGAGGGTCAGGCTACGTGCTGACGCACGGGTCAGTGTCATCGTACGGGCCAGGAGTAGGCTACGGCGTATGGTAAGGTTCAGGGCTGCTGGTGGGTTTCCGTTCCTGGCTAGGGTTAGGGTGAGGGAACTGCAAGGCTTAGGGCACAGGTGAGGGTACGGAAACGTGGGAGGGTCAGGCTACGTGCTGACTCATGGGTCAGTGCCAGCGTACGGGCCAGGATTAGGCTATGGCATATGGTAAGGTGTAGGACTTGTGGTGGGTTTTCGTTCCGGGCTAGTGTTAGGGTTAGGGAACGGCAAGGCTTAGGGCACAGGTGAGGGTACGGAAACGTGTGAGGGTCAGGCTACATGCTGACGCACGTGTCAGTGCCAGCGTACGGGCCAGGAATAGGCTAAGGCATACGGTAATGTGTAGGGCTGGTGGTGGGATTCCGTTCCGGCTTGGGTTATGGTTAGTGAACAGCAAGGCTTAGGGCACAGGTGAGGGTACGGAAACGTGGGAGGGTCAGGCTTCATGCTGATGCACGTGCCAGTGCCAGTGTACTGGCCAGGAGTAGGCTACGGCGTAGGGTAATGTGTAGGGATGTTTCCCTTTCGGGCTACAGTTAGGGTTAGGGAATGGCAAAGCGTAGGGCACAGGTGAGGTTACGGAAACGTGGGAGGTTCAGGCTACATGCTGATGCACATGTCAGTGCCAGCGTACCGGCCAGGAGTAGGCTACGGCTTGGTGGTTAGGTGTAGGGTTGGTGGTGTGTTTCCGTTCCAGGCTAGGGTTAGTGTTAGGGAACAGCAAGGCTTAGGGCACAGGTGAGTGTACGGAAATGTGGGAGGGTCAGGCTACGTGCTGACGCACGGGTCAGTGCCAGCGTACGGGCCAGGAGTAGGCTATGGCTTGGGGGTTAGTTGTAGGGCTGGTGGTGTGTTTCCGTTCTGTACTAGGGTTAGATTTAGGGAACGACAAGGCTTAGAGCACAGGTGAGGTTACGGTAATGTGGGAAGTTCAGGCTACGTGCTGACGCACAGGTCAGTGCCAGCGTATGGAGCAGGAATAGGGTACGGCTTGGGGGTAAGGTGTAGGGCTGGTGGTGGGTTTCCGTTCCGGGCTAGGGTTAGGGTTAGGGAACGGCAAGGCTTAGGGCACAGGTGAGGGTACGGAAACGTGGGAGGATCAGGCTACATGCTTACGCACGGGTCAGTGCCAGCGTACGGGCCAGGAATAGTCTATGGCTTGGGGGTAAGCTCTAGGGCTGGTGGTGGGTTTCTGTTCCGGACTAGGGTTAGGGTTATGGAACGGCAAGGCTTAGGGCACAGGTGAGGGTACGGAAATGTGTGAGGGTCAGGCTACGTGCTGACGCACGGGTCAGTGCCAGCGTACGGGCCAGGAGTAGGCTACGGCGTTGCGTAAGGTGTAGGGCTGGTGGTGGGTTTCCGTTCTGGGCTAGGGTTAGGGTTAGGGAACGGCAAAGCTTAGGGCACAGGTGATGGTACGGAAACGTGGGAGGGTCAGGCTACGTGCTGACGCACGGGTCAGTGCCAGCGTACGGGCCAGGAGTAGGCTACGGCTAGTGGGTAAGATTTAGGGCTGGTGGTGTGTTTCCGTTTCGGGCTAGGGTTAGGGTAAGGGAATGGCGAGGCTTAGGACACAGGTGAGGGTACGGTAACATGGGAGGGTCAGGCTACGTGCTGAAGCACATGTCATTACCCGCGTACGGGCCAGGTGTAGGCTACGGCATGTGGTAATGTGTAGGGCTGTTGGTGGGTTTCCGTTCCAGGCTAGGGTTAGGCTTAGGGAACGGCAAGTCTTTGGGCACAGGTGAGGTTATGGAAACGTGGGAGGGTCAGGCTACGTGCTGACGCACGGGTCAGTGCCAGCATATGGGCCAGGAGTAGGCTACGGCGTGGTGGTTAGTTGTAGGGCTGTTGGTGTGTTTCTGTTCCGGTCTAGGGTTAGGGTTAGCGAACGTCAAGGCTTAGGGCACAGGTGAGGGTACGGAAACGTGGGAGGGTCAGGCTACGTGCTGACGCAAGGGTCATGGCCAGCGTATGGGCCAGGAATAGGCTACGGCGTAGGGTAGAGTGTAGAGCTGGTGGTGGGATTCTGTTCCGGGCTAGGATTAGGGTTAGGGAACGGCAAAGCTTAGGGCACAGGTGAGGGTACGGAAACTTGGGAGGGTCAGGCTACGTGCTGACGTACGTGTCAGTGCCAGCGTACCGGCCTGGATTAGGCTACGGCTTGGGGGTTAGATGTAGGGCTGGTGGTCGGTTTCCATTCCAGGCTAGGGTTAGGGTTAGGGAACGGCAAGGCTTAGGGCACAGTTGAGGGTACGGAAACGTGGGAGGGTCAGGCTACATGCTGACGCACGGGTCAGTGCCAGCGTACGGGCCAGGAGTAGGCTACGGTTTGGGCGTTAGGTTTAGGGCTGGTGGTGGGTTTCTGTTCCGGGCTAGGTTTTGGGTTAGGGAACGTCAAGGCTTAGGGCACAGCTGAGGGTACGGAAAAGTGGGAGGTTTAGGCTACGTGCTGACGCACGGGTCAGTGCCAGCATATGGGCCAGGAGTAGGCTACGGTGTAGGTTAAGGTGTAGGGCTGGTGGTGGGTTTCTGTTCCGGGCTACGGTTAGGGTTAAGGAAAGGCAAAGCTTAGGTCACTGGTGAGGGTACGGAATCGTGGGAGGGTCAGGCTACATGATGACGCACGGGTCAATGCCAACGTACCGACCAGGAGTAGGCTACGGCTTGTTGGTTAGTTGTAGGGCTGGTGGTGGGTTTCCGTTCCAGGCTAGGGTTAGTGTTAGGGAACGGCAAGGCTTAGGGCACAGGTGAGGGTACGGCAATTTTGGAAGGTCAAGCTACGTGCTGACGCACAGGTCAGTGCCAGCATATGGACCAGGAGTAGGCTACGGCTTGGGGGTAAGGTGTAGGGCTTGTGGTGCTTTTCTGTTCCGGGCTAGGGTTAGGGTTAGGGAACGGCAAGGCTTAGGGCACAGGTGAGGGTACGGAAACTTGTGAGGGTCAGGCTACATGCTGACGCACGGGTCACTGCGAGCGTACGGGCGAGGAGTAGGCTACCCAGTAGGGAAAGGTTTAGGGCTGGTGGTGGGTTTCTGTTCCGGGCTAGTTTTAGGGTTAGGGAACGTCAAGGCTTAGGGCACAGGTGAGGGTACGGAAACGTGGGAGGGTTAGGCTACGTGCTGACGCACGGGTCAGTGCCAGCATATGGGTCAGGAGTAGGCTACGGCTTAGGTTAAGGTTTAGGGCTGGTGGTGGGTTTCTGTTCCGGGCTACGGTTAAGGTTAGGGAAAGGCAAAGCTTAGGGCACTGGTGAGGGTACGGAATCGTGGGAGGGTCAGGCTACGTGATGACGCACGGGTCAGTGCCAGCGTACTGACCAGGAGTAGGCTACGGCTTGTTGGTTAGGTGTAGGGCTTGTGGTGGGTTTCCGTTCCAGGCTACGGTTAGTGTTAGGGAACGGCAAGGCTTAGGGCACAGGTGAGGGTACGGTAATGTTGGAAGGTCAAGCTACGTGCTGACGCACAGGTCAGTGCCAGCGTATGGACCAGGAGTAGGCTACGGCTTGGGGGTAAGGTGTAGGGCTTGTGGTGCTTTTCCGTTCCGGGCTAGGGTTAGGGTTAGGGAACGGCAAGGCTTAGGGCACAGGTGAGGGTACGGCAACGTGGCAGGGTCAGGATACGTTCTGACGCACGGGTCAGTGCCAGCGTATGGACCAGGAGTAGGCTACGGCTTGTGGGTAAGGTGTAGGGCTGGTGGTGGTTTTCTGTTCTGGGCTAGGGTTAGGGTTAGTGAACGGCAAGGCTTAGGGCACAGGTGAGGTTACGGAAACGTGGGAGTGTCAGGCTACGTGCTGATGAAAGGGTCAGTGCCTGCGTACGAGCCAGGAATAGGCTACGGTGTAGGGAAAGGTTTAGGGCTGGTGGTGGGTTTCCGTTCAGGGCTAGGGTTAGGGTTAGGGAACGGCAAGGCTTAGGGCTCAGGTGAGGTTCCGCAAACGTGGGAGGGTCAGGTTACGTGCCGACGCACGGGTCAGTTCCAGCGTACGGGCCAGGAGTAGGCTACGGCTTGGGGGTAAGGTGTAGGCCTGTTTGTGGGTTTCCGTTCCGGGCTAGGTTTAGGGTTAGGGAACGGCAACTCTTAGGGACAGGTGAGCGTACGGAAACGTGGGAGGGTCAGGCTACGTGCTGACGCACGGGTCAGTGCCAGTGTACGGTCCAGGAGTAGGCTATGACGTAGTGTTAGGTGTAGGGCTGCTGGTGGGTTTCCATTCCTGGCTAGTGTTAGGGTGAGGGAACGGCAAGGCTTAGGGCACAGGTGAGGGTACGGTAACATGGGAGGTTTAGGCTACGTGGAGAAGCACAAGTCATTACCCACGTATGGGCCAGGTGTAGGCTACGGCATAGGGTAAGGTGTAGGGCTGGTGGTGGTTTTCCTTTCAGGGCTAGGGTTAGGGTTAGGGAACGGCAAGGCTTAGGGCACAGGTGAGGATACAGAAACGTGGGAGGGTCAGGCTACGTGATGACGCACGGGTCAGTGCAAGCGTACCGGCCAGGAGTAGGCTACGGCTTGGGGTTTAGGTGTAGGGCTGGTGGTGGGTTTCTGTACCGGGCTCGGGTTAGGGTTAGGGAACGGCAAGGCTTAGGGCAAAGCAGATGGTACGGAAACGTGGGAGGGTCAGGCTACGTGCTGACGCAGGGGTCTGTGCCAGCGTACAGGTCATAAGTAGGCTATGGCTTGGAGGTTAGTTGTAGGGCTGGTGGTGGTTTTCCGTTCCGTACTAGGGTTAGGGTTAGGGAACAGCAAGGCTTATGGCACAGGTGAAGGTACGGAAATGTGGGAAGGTCAGGCTACATGCTGACGCACGGGTCAGTGCCAGCATTCGGGCCAGGAGTAGGCTACGGCATAGGGTATGGTGTAGGGCTTGTGGTGGGTTTCCGTTCCGGGCTAGGGTTAGGGAACGGCAAGGCTTAGGGCCCAGGTGAGGGTACAGAAACGTGTGGGGGTCAGACTACATGCTGATGCACGGGTCAGTGCCAGCGTACGGGCCAGGAGTAGGCTACGGCGTAGGGAATGGTTTAGGGCTGCTGGTGGGTTTCCGTTCCGGTCTAGGGTTAGGGTTAGGGAACGGCAAGGCTTAGGGCACAGGTGAGGGTACGGAAATGTGGGAGGGTCAGGCTACGTGCTGACGCACGGGTCAGTGCCAGCGTACGGGCCAGGAATAGGCTACGGCATACGTTAAGGTGTAGGGCTGGTGGTGGGATTCCGTTCCGGGCTTGGGTTAGAGTTAGGGAAGGCCAAGGCTTAGGGCTTAGCAGAGGGTACGGAAAAGTGGGAGGGTCAGGCTACGTGCTGACGCACGGTTCAGTGCCAGCGTACGGGCCAGGAGTAGGCTACGGCTTTGTGGTTAGGTGTAGGGCTGGTGGTGGGTTTCCGTTCCAGGCTAGGGTTAGTGTTAGGGAACAGCAAGGCTTAGGGCACAGGTGAGGGTACGGAAACGTGGGAGGGGCAGTCTACGTGCTGACGCACGGGTCAGTGCCAGCGTACGGGCCTGCATTAGGCTATGGCTTGGGGGTTAGGTGTAGGACTTGTGGTGTGTTTCCGTTCCGTACTAGGGTTAGGGTTAGGGAACGGCAAGGCTTAGGGCACAGGTGAGGGTACGGTAATGTGGGAAGTTCAGGCTACGTGCTGACGCACAGGTCAGTGCCAGCGTATGGACCAGGAGTAGGCTACGGCTTGGGGGTAAGATTTAGGGCTGGTGTTGGGTTTCCGTTCCGGGCTAGCGTTAGGGTTAGGGAACGGCAAGCTTTAGGGCACAGGTGAGGGTACGGAAATGTGTGAAGGTCAGGCTACGTGCTGACGCACGGTCAGTGCCAACGTACGGGCCAGGAGTAGGCTACGGCGTAGGATAAGGTGTAGGGCTGGTGCAGGGTTTCCGTTCCGGGCTAGGGTTATGTTTAGGGAACAGCAAGACTTAGGGCACAGGTGAGGGTACGGAAACGTGGTAGGGTCAGGCTACGTGCTGACGCAAGGGTCAGTGCCAGCGTGCGGGCCAGGAGTAGGCTACGGCGTAGGGTAAGGTGTAGGGCTTGTGGTGGGTTTCCGTTCAGGGCTAGGGTTAGGGTTAGGGAACGGCAAGGCATAGGGCACAGGTGAGGGTACAGAAACGTGGGAGGGTCAGGCTACATGCTGACGCACGGGTCAGTGCCAGCGTACGGGCCAGGAGTAGGCTATGGCTTGTGGGTAAGCTGTAGGGCTGGTGGTGTGTTTCCTTTTCGGAATAGGGTTAGGGTTAGGGAACGGCAAGGCTTAGGGCACAGGTGAGGGTACGGTAATGTGGGAAGTTCAGGCTACGTGCTGACACACAGGTCAGTGCCAGCGTATGGACCAGGAGTAGTCTACGGCTTGGGGGTAAGGTTTAGGGCTGGTGTTGGGTTTCCGTTCCGGGCTAGGGTTATGGTTAGGGAACGGCAAGGCTTAGGGCACAGGTGAGGGTAAGGGAACGTGGGAGGGTCAGGCTATGTGCTGACGCACGGGTCAGTGCCAGAGTTCGGGCCAGGAGTAGGCTACGGCGTAGGGTAAGGTGTAGGTCTGGTGGTGGGTTTCCGTTCCGGGATAGGGTTAGTGTTAGGGAACGGCAATGCTTAGGGCCCAGGTGATGGTACGGAAACGTGGGAGTGTTAAACTACATGCTGACGCACGGGTCAGTGCGAGCGTACTGGCGAGGCGTAGGCTACCCAGTAGGGAAAGGTTTAGAGCTGGTGGTGGGTTTCCGTTCTGGGCTAGGTTTAGGGTTAGGGAACGGCAAGGCTTAGGGCACAGGTGAGGGTACGGAAACGTGGGAGGGTCAGGCTACGTGCTGACGCACGGGTCAGTGCTAGCGTATGGGCCAGGAGTAGTCTGCGGCGTAGGTTAAGGTGTAGGGCTGGTGGTGGGTTTCCATTCTAGGCTACGGTTAGGGTCAGGGAACGGCAAATCTTAGGGCACAGGTGAGGGTACGGAAACGTGGGAGGGTCAGGCTACGTGCTGATTCACGGGTCAGTGCCCGCGTACCAGCCAGGAGTAGGCTATGGCTTGGGGGTAAGCTCTAGGGCTGGTGGTGTGTTTCCGTTCTGGGCTAGGGTTAGCGTTAGGGTACGGCAAGGCTTAGGGCACAGGTGAGGTTACGGAAATGTGAGAAGGTCAGGCTACGTGCTGACGCACGTGTCAGTGCCAGCGTACGGGCCAGGAGTAGGCTACGGCGTAGGGTAAGGTGTAGGGCTGGTGGTGGGTTTCCGTTCCGGGCTAGGTTTAGGGTTAGGGAACGGCAAGAGTTAGGGCACAGGTGAGGGTACGCAAACGTGGTAGGGTCAGGCTATGTGCTGACGCATGGGTCAGTGCCAGTGTTCATGCCAGGTGTAGGCTACGGCGTAGGGTAAGGTTAGGACTGGTGGTTGGTTTCCGTTCCGGGCTAGGGTTAGTGTTAGGGAACGGCAAGTCTTAGGGCCCCGGTGTGGGTACTGAAACGTGGGGGGGTCAGATTACATGCTGACGCACAGGTCAGTGCCAGCGTACGGGCCAGGAGTAGGCTACGGAGAAGGGAAAG
Organism: Mesoplodon mirus; assembly: GCF_964341445.2. Taxonomy (NCBI): domain Eukaryota; kingdom Metazoa; phylum Chordata; class Mammalia; order Artiodactyla; family Ziphiidae; genus Mesoplodon; species Mesoplodon mirus. Next base: position 93,360,934 of record NC_138989.1, read on the forward strand.
GTTTAGGGCTGGAGGTGGGTTTCCTTTCCTGGCTAGGGTTAGGGTTAGGGAACGGCAAGGCTTAGGGCACAGGTGAGGGTACGGAAACGTGGGAGGGTCAGGCTACGTGCTGACGCACGGATCAGTGTCAGCGTATGTGCCAGGAGTAGGCTACCGCGTAGGGTAAGGTGTAGGGCTGGTGGTGGTTTTCTGTTCCGGGCTACGGTTAGTGTTAGGGAACAGCAAGGCTTAGGGCACAGGTGAGGGTACGGAAACGTGGGAGGGTCAGGCTACGTGCTGACGCACGGGTCAGTGCCAGCGTACGGGCCAGGAGTAGGCTACGGCTAGTGGGTAAGATTTAGGGCTGGTGGTGTGTTTCCGTTTCGGGCTAGGGTTAGGGTAAGGGAATGGCGAGGCTTAGGACACAGGTGAGGGTACGGTAACATGGGAGGGTCAGGCTACGTGCTGAAGCACATGTCATTACCCGCGTACGGGCCAGGTGTAGGCTACGGCATGTGGTAATGTGTAGGGCTGTTGGTGGGTTTCCGTTCCAGGCTAGGGTTAGGCTTAGGGAACGGCAAGTCTTTGGGCACAGGTGAGGTTATGGAAACGTGGGAGGGTCAGGCTACGTGCTGACGCACGGGTCAGTGCCAGCATATGGGCCAGGAGTAGGCTACGGCGTGGTGGTTAGTTGTAGGGCTGTTGGTGTGTTTCTGTTCCGGTCTAGGGTTAGGGTTAGCGAACGTCAAGGCTTAGGGCACAGGTGAGGGTACGGAAACGTGGGAGGGTCAGGCTACGTGCTGACGCAAGGGTCATGGCCAGCGTATGGGCCAGGAATAGGCTACGGCGTAGGGTAGAGTGTAGAGCTGGTGGTGGGATTCTGTTCCGGGCTAGGATTAGGGTTAGGGAACGGCAAAGCTTAGGGCACAGGTGAGGGTACGGAAACTTGGGAGGGTCAGGCTACGTGCTGACGTACGTGTCAGTGCCAGCGTACCGGCCTGGATTAGGCTACGGCTTGGGGGTTAGATGTAGGGCTGGTGGTCGGTTTCCATTCCAGGCTAGGGTTAGGGTTAGGGAACGGCAAGGCTTAGGGCACAGTTGAGGGTACGGAAACGTGGGAGGGTCAGGCTACATGCTGACGCACGGGTCAGTGCCAGCGTACGGGCCAGGAGTAGGCTACGGTTTGGGCGTTAGGTTTAGGGCTGGTGGTGGGTTTCTGTTCCGGGCTAGGTTTTGGGTTAGGGAACGTCAAGGCTTAGGGCACAGCTGAGGGTACGGAAAAGTGGGAGGTTTAGGCTACGTGCTGACGCACGGGTCAGTGCCAGCATATGGGCCAGGAGTAGGCTACGGTGTAGGTTAAGGTGTAGGGCTGGTGGTGGGTTTCTGTTCCGGGCTACGGTTAGGGTTAAGGAAAGGCAAAGCTTAGGTCACTGGTGAGGGTACGGAATCGTGGGAGGGTCAGGCTACATGATGACGCACGGGTCAATGCCAACGTACCGACCAGGAGTAGGCTACGGCTTGTTGGTTAGTTGTAGGGCTGGTGGTGGGTTTCCGTTCCAGGCTAGGGTTAGTGTTAGGGAACGGCAAGGCTTAGGGCACAGGTGAGGGTACGGCAATTTTGGAAGGTCAAGCTACGTGCTGACGCACAGGTCAGTGCCAGCATATGGACCAGGAGTAGGCTACGGCTTGGGGGTAAGGTGTAGGGCTTGTGGTGCTTTTCTGTTCCGGGCTAGGGTTAGGGTTAGGGAACGGCAAGGCTTAGGGCACAGGTGAGGGTACGGAAACTTGTGAGGGTCAGGCTACATGCTGACGCACGGGTCACTGCGAGCGTACGGGCGAGGAGTAGGCTACCCAGTAGGGAAAGGTTTAGGGCTGGTGGTGGGTTTCTGTTCCGGGCTAGTTTTAGGGTTAGGGAACGTCAAGGCTTAGGGCACAGGTGAGGGTACGGAAACGTGGGAGGGTTAGGCTACGTGCTGACGCACGGGTCAGTGCCAGCATATGGGTCAGGAGTAGGCTACGGCTTAGGTTAAGGTTTAGGGCTGGTGGTGGGTTTCTGTTCCGGGCTACGGTTAAGGTTAGGGAAAGGCAAAGCTTAGGGCACTGGTGAGGGTACGGAATCGTGGGAGGGTCAGGCTACGTGATGACGCACGGGTCAGTGCCAGCGTACTGACCAGGAGTAGGCTACGGCTTGTTGGTTAGGTGTAGGGCTTGTGGTGGGTTTCCGTTCCAGGCTACGGTTAGTGTTAGGGAACGGCAAGGCTTAGGGCACAGGTGAGGGTACGGTAATGTTGGAAGGTCAAGCTACGTGCTGACGCACAGGTCAGTGCCAGCGTATGGACCAGGAGTAGGCTACGGCTTGGGGGTAAGGTGTAGGGCTTGTGGTGCTTTTCCGTTCCGGGCTAGGGTTAGGGTTAGGGAACGGCAAGGCTTAGGGCACAGGTGAGGGTACGGCAACGTGGCAGGGTCAGGATACGTTCTGACGCACGGGTCAGTGCCAGCGTATGGACCAGGAGTAGGCTACGGCTTGTGGGTAAGGTGTAGGGCTGGTGGTGGTTTTCTGTTCTGGGCTAGGGTTAGGGTTAGTGAACGGCAAGGCTTAGGGCACAGGTGAGGTTACGGAAACGTGGGAGTGTCAGGCTACGTGCTGATGAAAGGGTCAGTGCCTGCGTACGAGCCAGGAATAGGCTACGGTGTAGGGAAAGGTTTAGGGCTGGTGGTGGGTTTCCGTTCAGGGCTAGGGTTAGGGTTAGGGAACGGCAAGGCTTAGGGCTCAGGTGAGGTTCCGCAAACGTGGGAGGGTCAGGTTACGTGCTGACGCACGGGTCAGTTCCAGCGTACGGGCCAGGAGTAGGCTACGGCTTGGGGGTAAGGTGTAGGCCTGTTTGTGGGTTTCCATTCCGGGCTAGGTTTAGGGTTAGGGAACGGCAACTCTTAGGGACAGGTGAGCGTACGGAAACGTGGGAGGGTCAGGCTACGTGCTGACGCACGGGTCAGTGCCAGTGTACGGTCCAGGAGTAGGCTATGACGTAGTGTTAGGTGTAGGGCTGCTGGTGGGTTTCCATTCCTGGCTAGTGTTAGGGTGAGGGAACGGCAAGGCTTAGGGCACAGGTGAGGGTACGGTAACATGGGAGGGTTAGGCTACGTGGAGAAGCACAAGTCATTACCCACGTATGGGCCAGGTGTAGGCTACGGCATAGGGTAAGGTGTAGGGCTGGTGGTGGTTTTCCTTTCAGGGCTAGGGTTAGGGTTAGGGAACGGCAAGGCTTAGGGCACAGGTGAGGATACAGAAACGTGGGAGGGTCAGGCTACGTGATGACGCACGGGTCAGTGCAAGCGTACCGGCCAGGAGTAGGCTACGGCTTGGGGTTTAGGTGTAGGGCTGGTGGTGGGTTTCTGTACCGGGCTCGGGTTAGGGTTAGGGAACGGCAAGGCTTAGGGCAAAGCAGATGGTACGGAAACGTGGGAGGGTCAGGCTACGTGCTGACGCAGGGGTCTGTGCCAGCGTACGGGTCATAAGTAGGCTATGGCTTGGAGGTTAGTTGTAGGGCTGGTGGTGGTTTTCCGTTCCGTACTAGGGTTAGGGTTAGGGAACAGCAAGGCTTATGGCACAGGTGAAGGTACGGAAATGTGGGAAGGTCAGGCTACATGCTGACGCACGGGTCAGTGCCAGCATTCGGGCCAGGAGTAGGCTACGGCATAGGGTATGGTGTAGGGCTTGTGGTGGGTTTCCGTTCCGGGCTAGGGTTAGGGAACGGCAAGGCTTAGGGCCCAGGTGAGGGTACAGAAACGTGTGGGGGTCAGACTACATGCTGATGCACGGGTCAGTGCCAGCGTACGGGCCAGGAGTAGGCTACGGCGTAGGGAATGGTTTAGGGCTGCTGGTGGGTTTCCGTTCCGGTCTAGGGTTAGGGTTAGGGAACGGCAAGGCTTAGGGCACAGGTGAGGGTACGGAAATGTGGGAGGGTCAGGCTACGTGCTGACGCACGGGTCAGTGCCAGCGTACGGGCCAGGAATAGGCTACGGCATACGTTAAGGTGTAGGGCTGGTGGTGGGATTCCGTTCCGGGCTTGGGTTAGAGTTAGGGAAGGCCAAGGCTTAGGGCTTAGCAGAGGGTACGGAAAAGTGGGAGGGTCAGGCTACGTGCTGACGCACGGTTCAGTGCCAGCGTACGGGCCAGGAGTAGGCTACGGCTTTGTGGTTAGGTGTAGGGCTGGTGGTGGGTTTCCGTTCCAGGCTAGGGTTAGTGTTAGGGAACAGCAAGGCTTAGGGCACAGGTGAGGGTACGGAAACGTGGGAGGGGCAGGCTACGTGCTGACGCACGGGTCAGTGCCAGCGTACGGGCCTGCATTAGGCTATGGCTTGGGGGTTAGGTGTAGGACTTGTGGTGTGTTTCCGTTCCGTACTAGGGTTAGGGTTAGGGAACGGCAAGGCTTAGGGCACAGGTGAGGGTACGGTAATGTGGGAAGTTCAGGCTACGTGCTGACGCACAGGTCAGTGCCAGCGTATGGACCAGGAGTAGGCTACGGCTTGGGGGTAAGATTTAGGGCTGGTGTTGGGTTTCCGTTCCGGGCTAGGGTTAGGGTTAGGGAACGGCAAGCTTTAGGGCACAGGTGAGGGTACGGAAATGTGTGAAGGTCAGGCTACGTGCTGACGCACGGTCAGTGCCAACGTACGGGCCAGGAGTAGGCTACGGCGTAGGGTAAGGTGTAGGGCTGGTGCAGGGTTTCCGTTCCGGGCTAGGGTTATGTTTAGGGAACAGCAAGACTTAGGGCACAGGTGAGGGTACGGAAACGTGGTAGGGTCAGGCTACGTGCTGACGCAAGGGTCAGTGCCAGCGTGCGGGCCAGGAGTAGGCTACGGCGTAGGGTAAGGTGTAGGGCTTGTGGTGGGTTTCCGTTCAGGGCTAGGGTTAGGGTTAGGGAACGGCAAGGCATAGGGCACAGGTGAGGGTACAGAAACGTGGGAGGGTCAGGCTACATGCTGACGCACGGGTCAGTGCCAGCGTACGGGCCAGGAGTAGGCTATGGCTTGTGGGTAAGCTGTAGGGCTGGTGGTGTGTTTCCTTTTCGGAATAGGGTTAGGGTTAGGGAACGGCAAGGCTTAGGGCACAGGTGAGGGTACGGTAATGTGGGAAGTTCAGGCTACGTGCTGACACACAGGTCAGTGCCAGCGTATGGACCAGGAGTAGTCTACGGCTTGGGGGTAAGGTTTAGGGCTGGTGTTGGGTTTCCGTTCCGGGCTAGGGTTATGGTTAGGGAACGGCAAGGCTTAGGGCACAGGTGAGGGTAAGGGAACGTGGGAGGGTCAGGCTATGTGCTGACGCACGGGTCAGTGCCAGAGTTCGGGCCAGGAGTAGGCTACGGCGTAGGGTAAGGTGTAGGTCTGGTGGTGGGTTTCCGTTCCGGGATAGGGTTAGTGTTAGGGAACGGCAATGCTTAGGGCCCAGGTGATGGTACGGAAACGTGGGAGTGTTAAACTACATGCTGACGCACGGGTCAGTGCGAGCGTACTGGCGAGGCGTAGGCTACCCAGTAGGGAAAGGTTTAGAGCTGGTGGTGGGTTTCCGTTCTGGGCTAGGTTTAGGGTTAGGGAACGGCAAGGCTTAGGGCACAGGTGAGGGTACGGAAACGTGGGAGGGTCAGGCTACGTGCTGACGCACGGGTCAGTGCTAGCGTATGGGCCAGGAGTAGTCTGCGGCGTAGGTTAAGGTGTAGGGCTGGTGGTGGGTTTCCATTCTAGGCTACGGTTAGGGTCAGGGAACGGCAAATCTTAGGGCACAGGTGAGGGTACGGAAACGTGGGAGGGTCAGGCTACGTGCTGATTCACGGGTCAGTGCCCGCGTACCAGCCAGGAGTAGGCTATGGCTTGGGGGTAAGCTCTAGGGCTGGTGGTGTGTTTCCGTTCTGGGCTAGGGTTAGCGTTAGGGTACGGCAAGGCTTAGGGCACAGGTGAGGTTACGGAAATGTGAGAAGGTCAGGCTACGTGCTGACGCACGTGTCAGTGCCAGCGTACGGGCCAGGAGTAGGCTACGGCGTAGGGTAAGGTGTAGGGCTGGTGGTGGGTTTCCGTTCCGGGCTAGGTTTAGGGTTAGGGAACGGCAAGAGTTAGGGCACAGGTGAGGGTACGCAAACGTGGTAGGGTCAGGCTATGTGCTGACGCATGGGTCAGTGCCAGTGTTCATGCCAGGTGTAGGCTACGGCGTAGGGTAAGGTTAGGACTGGTGGTTGGTTTCCGTTCCGGGCTAGGGTTAGTGTTAGGGAACGGCAAGTCTTAGGGCCCCGGTGTGGGTACTGAAACGTGGGGGGGTCAGATTACATGCTGACGCACAGGTCAGTGCCAGCGTACGGGCCAGGAGTAGGCTACGGAGAAGGGAAAGGTTTAGGGCTGGAGGTGGGTTTCCTTTCCTGGCTAGGGTTAGGGTTAGGGAACGGCAAGGCTTAGGGCACAGGTGAGGGTACGGAAACGTGGGAGGGTCAGGCTACGTGCTGACGCACGGATCAGTGTCAGCGTATGTGCCAGGAGTAGGCTACCGCGTAGGGTAAGGTGTAGGGCTGGTGGTGGTTTTCTGTTCCGGGCTACGGTTAGTGTTAGGGAACAGCAAGGCTTAGGGCACAGGTGAGGGTACGGAAACGTGGGAGGGTCAGGCTACGTGCTGACGCACGGGTCAGTGCCAGCGTACCGGACAGGAGTAGGCTACGGCTTGGGGGTTAGGTATAGGGATGGTGGTGGGTTTCCGTTCCAGGCTAGGGTTAGTGTTAGGGAACAGCAAGGCTTAGGGCACAGGGGAGGGTAAGGAAACGTGGGAGGGTCAGGCTACGTGCTGACGCATGGGTCAGTGCCAGCGTATGGGCCAGGAGTAGGCTATGGCTTAGGGCTTAGGTGTAGGGCTTGTGGTGTGTTTCTCTTCCGTACTAGAGTTAGGGTTAAGGAACGGCAAGGCTTAGGGCACAGGTGACGTTACGCTAATGTGGGAAGGACAGGCTACGTGCTGACGCACATGTCTGTGCCAGCATATGGACCAGGAGTAGGCTATGGCTTGGGGGTAAGGTGTAGGGCTGGTGGTGGGTTTCCGTTGGGGGCTAGTGTTAGGGTTAGGGAACGGCAAGGCTTAGGGCACAGGTGAGGGTACGGAAACGTTGGAGTGTCAGGCTACATGCTGACGCATGGGTCAGTGCCAGCGTACGGGCCAGGAGTAGGCTACAGCTTGTGGGTAAGATTTAGGGCTGGTGGTGGGTTTCCGTTCCGGGCTAGGGTTAGAGGTAGGGAACGGCAAGGCTTAGGGCAGAGGTGAGGGTACTGTAACATGGGAGGGTCAGGCTACGTGCTGAAGCACATGTCAGTGCCCGCGTACGGGCCAGGTGTAGGCTACGGCATAGGGTAAAGTTTAGGGCTGGTGGTTGGTTTCCGTTCCGGGCTTGGGTTAGGGTTACGGAACGGCAAGTCTTAGGGCACAGGTGACGGTACGAAAACGTGGGAGGGTCAGGCTACATGCTGACGCAAGGGTCAGTGCCACCGTATAGGCCAGGAGTAGGCTACGGCGTAGGTTAAGGTGTAGGGCAGGTGGTGGGTTTCCGTTCAGGGCTATTGTTAGGGTTAGGGAATGTCAAGGCTTAGGGCACAGGTGAGGGTACGGAAACATGGGAGGGTCAGGCTACGTACTGACGCACGGGTCAGTGCCAGCGTACGGGCCAGGAGTAGGCTACGGCGTAGGGTAAGATGTAGGGCTAGTTGTGGGTTTCCGTTCTGGGCTACATTTAGGGTTAGGGAACGGCAAAGCTTAGGGTACATGTGAGGGTACGGAAACGTGGGAGGGTCAGGCTACGTGCTGACGCACGGGTCAGTGCCAGTGTACAGGGCAGGAGTAGGCTACGGCTTGTGGGTAAGGTTTAGAGCTGGTGGTGGGTTTCCGTTCGGGGCTAGGGTTAGGGTTAGGGAACGTCAAGGTTTAGGGCACAAGTGAAGGTACGGAAACGTGGGAGCGTCAGGCTACGTACTGATGCATGGCTCAGTGCCAGCGTACGGGCCAGGAGTAGGCTACGGCGTAGGGTAAGGTGGAGGGCTGGTGGTGGGTTGGCATTGTGGTCCACGGTTAGGGTTAGGGAACGGCAAGGCTTAGGGCACAGGTGAGGGTACGGAAACGTGTGAGGGCCAGGCTACGTGCTGACGCGCGGGTTAGTGCCAGCGTATGGGCCAGGAGTAGGCTACGGCGTAGGGTAAGGTGTTGGGCTGGTGGTGGGTTTCCGTTCCTGGCTAGGGTTAGGGTGAGGGAACGGTAAGGCTTAGGGCACAGGTGAGGGTACGGAAACGTGGGAGTGTCAGGCTACGTGATGACGCACAGGTCAGTGCCAACGTACAGGCCAGGAGTATGCTACGGCATAGGGTAATGTCTAGGGATGGTGGTGGGTTTCCTTTCCGGGCTAGGGTTAGGGTTAGGGAACGTCAAGGCTTAGGGCACAGGTGAGGGTACGGAAACGTGGGAGGGTCAGGCTACGTACTGATGCATGGGTCAGTGCCAGCGTACGGGCCAGGAGTAGGCTACGGTGTAGGGTAATGTGTAGGGCTGTTGGTGGGTTTTCATTGCGGGGTACGGTTAGGGTTAGGGAACGGCAAGGCTTAGGGCATAGGTGAGGTAACGGAAACGTGGGAGGGTCAGGCTACGTGCTGACGCATGGGTCAGTGCCAGCGTACGGGCAAGGAGTAGGCTACGGGGTAGGGTAAGGTCTAGGGCTGGTGGTGGGTTTCCGTTCCGGGCTAGGGTTAGTGTTAGGGAATGGCAAGGCTTAGGGCTCAGGTGAGGGTACAGAAAAGTTGGAGGTTCTGGCTACGTGCTAATGCTCGTGTCAATGCTAGCGTACGGGCCAGGAGTAGGCTACGTCGTAGAGAAAGGTGTATGGCTGGTGGTGGGTTTCTTTTCTGGGCTATGGTTAGGGATAGGGAACGGAAAGGCTTAGGGCACAGGTGAGGTTACGGAAACGTGGGAGGGTCAGTCTACGTGCTGACGCATGGGTCAGTGCCAGCATACAGGCCAGGATTAGGCTATGGCTTGGGTGTAAGTTGTAGGGTTGGTGGTGGGTTTCCGTTCCAGGCTATGGTTAGGGTTAGTGAAAGGCAAGGCTTAGGGCACAGGTGAGGATACGGAAACGTGGGAGGGTCACGCTACGTGCTGACACACGTGTCAGTGCCACAATACGGGCCAGGAGTAGGCTACGTCTTGGGGGTAAGTTGTAGGGCTGGTGGTGCGTTTCCGTTGGGGGCTAGGGTTAGGGTTAGGGAACCGCAAGGCTTTGGGCACAGGTGAGGGTACGGAAACGTGGGAGGGTTAGACAACGTGCTGACGCACGGTTCAGTGCCAGCGTCCGGGCCAGGAGTAGGCTACGGCGTAGGGTAAAGTGTAGGGCTGGTGGTGGGTTTCCATTCCGGGCTAGGGTTAGGGTTACGGAACGGCAAGGCTTAGTCCTCAGGTGAGGGTACGGAAAAGTGGGAGTGTCTCGCTACGTGCTGACGCACGGGTCAGTGCCAGTGTACAGGCCAGGAGTAGGCTATGGCGTAGGGTAAGGTGTAGGGCTGGTTGTGGGTTTCCGTTACGGGCTAGGGTTAGGGTTAGGGAACGGCAAGGCTTAGGGCACAGGTGAGGGTACAGAAATGTGCGAGGGTCAGGTTACGTGCTGACGCAAGGGTCAGTGCCAGCGTACCGGCCAGGAGTAGGCTACGTCTTCGGGGTTAGGTGTAGGGCTGGTGGTGGGTTTCCGTTCCGGGCTAGGGTTAGGGTTAGGGAACGGCAAGGCTTAGGGCACAGGTGAGGGTACGGAAACATGGGAGGGTCAGGTTACGTGCTGACGCACGGTTCAGTGCCAGCGTACGGGCCAGGAATAGGCTACGGCATACGTTAAGGTGTAGGGCTGGTGGTGGGATTCCGTTCGGGGCTTGGGTTAGAGTTAGGGAAGGCCAAGGCTTAGGGCTTAGCAGAGGGTACGGAAAAGTGGGAGGGTCAGGCTACATGCTGACGCACGGGTCAGTGCCAGCTTACGGGCCAGGAGTAGGCTACGGCTTTGTGGTTAGGTGTAGGGCTGGTGGTGGGTTTCCGTTCCAGGCTAGGGTTAGTGTTAGGGAACAGCAAGGCTTACGGCACAGGTGAGGGTACGGAAACGTGGGAGGGGCAGGCTATGTGCTGACGCACGGGTCAGTGCCAGCGTACGGTCCTGCATTAGGCTATGGCTTGGGGGTTAGGTGTAGGACTTGTGGTGTGTTTCCGTTCCGTACTAGGGTTAGGGTTAGGGAACGGCAAGGCTTAGGGCACAGGTGAGGGTACGGTAATGTGGGAAGTTCAGGCTACGTGCTGACGCACAGGTCAGTGCCAGCGTATGGACCAGGAGTAGGCTACGGCTTGGGGGTAAGGTTTAGGGCTGGTGTTGGGTTTCCGTTCCGGGCTAGGGTTATGGTTAGGGAATGGCAAGGCTTAGGGCACAGGTGAGGGTAAGGGAACGTGGGAGGGTCAGGCTACGTGCTGACGCATGGGTCAGTGCCAGAGTTCGGGCCAGGAGTAGGCTACGGCATAGGGTAAGGTGTAGGTCTGGTGGTGGGTTTCCGTTCCGGGATAGGGTTAGTGTTAGGGAACGGCAATGCTTAGGGCCCAGGTGATGGTACGGAAACGTGGGAGTGTTAAACTACATGCTGACGCACGGGTCAGTGCGAGCGTACGGGCGAGGCGTAGGCTACCCAGTAGGGAAAGGTTTAGAGCTGGTGGTGGGTTTCCGTTCCGGGCTAGGTTTAGGGTTAGGGAACGGCAAGTCTTAGGGCACAGGTGAGGGTACGGAAACGTGGGAGGGTCAGGCTACGTGCTGAAGCACATGTCAGTGCCTGCGTACAGGCCAGGTGTAGGCTACGGCATAGGGAAAGGTTTAGGGCTGGTGTTGGGTTTCCGTTCCGGGCTTGGGTTAGGGTTACGGAATGGCAAGCCTTAGGGCACAGGTGACGGTACGAAAACGTGGGAGGGTCAGGCTACATGCTGACGCAAGGGTCAGTGCCACCATATAGGCCAGGAGTAGGCTACGGCGTAGGTTAAGGGGTAGCGCAGGTGGTGGGTTTCCGTTCAGGGCTATTGTTAGGGTTAGGGAATGTCAAGGCTTAGGGCACAGGTGAGGGTACGGAAACATGGGAGGGTCAGGCTACGTACTGACGCACGTGTCAGTGCCAGCGTACGGGCCAGGAGTAGGCTACGGCGTAGGGTAAGGTGTAGGGCTAGTTGTGGGTTTCCGTTCTGGGCTACATTTAGGGTTAGGGAACGGCAAAGCTTAGGGTACATGTGAGGGTACGGAAACGTGGGAGGGTCAGGCTACGTGCTGACGCACGGGTCAGTGCCAGTGTACAGGGCAGGAGTAGGCTACGGCTTGTGGGTAAGGTTTAGAGCTGGTGGTGGGTTTCCGTTCGGGGCTAGGGTTAGGGTTAGGGAACGGCAAGGCTTACGGCACAGGTGAGGGTACGGAAACGTGGGAGGGTCAGGCTACGTGCTGACGCACGGGTCAGTGCCCGCGTACGGGCCAGGTGTAGGCTACGACATATGGTAAGGTGTAGGGCTGCTGGTGGTTTTCCGTTCTGGCTAGGGTTAGGGTTAGGGAACGGCAAGGCTTAGGGTACAGGTTAGGGTACGGAAATGTGGGAGGGTCAGGCTACGTGCTGACGCACGCGTCAGTGTCAGCATACGGGCCACGAGTAGGCTACGGCTTGGGGGTAAGGTGTAGAGCTGGTGGTGGGTTTCCTTTCTGGGCTAGGGTTAGTGTTAGGAACGGCCAGGCTTAGGGCACAGTTGAGGATCCTGAAACGTGGGAGGGTCAGGCTACTTGCTGACGCACGTGTCAGTGCCAGAGTACGGGCCAGGAGTAGGCTACGGCTTTGGGTTAAGGTGTAGGGCTGGTGGTGGGTTTCCATTCCGGGCTAGGGTTAGGGTTATGGAATGGCAAGTCTTAGTGCTCAGGTGAGGGTACGGAAACGTGGGAGGGTCAGGCTACGTGCTGACGCACGGGTGAGTGCCAGCATACAGGCCAGGAGTAGGCTACGGCGGAGGGTAATGTCTAGGGATGGTGGTGGGTTTCCGTTCCGGTATAGGGTTAGGGTTAGGGAACGTCAAGGTTTAGGGCACAGGTGAAGGTACGGAAACGTGGGAGCGTCAGGCTACGTACTGATGCATGGGTCAGTGCCAGCGTACGGGCCAGGAGTAGGCTACGGCGTAGGGTAAGGTGGAGGGCTGGTGGTGGGTTGGCATTGTGGTCCACGGTTAGGGTTAGGGAACGGCAAGGCTTAGGGCACAGGTGAGGGTACGGAAACGTGGGAGGGTCAGGCTACATGCTGACGCACGGGTCACTGCGAGCGTACGGGCGAGGAGTAGGCTACCCAGTAGGGAAAGGTTTAGGGCTGGTGGTGGGTTTCTGTTCCGGGCTAGTTTTAGGGTTAGGGAACGTCAAGGCTTAGGGCACAGGTGAGGGTACGGAAACGTGGGAGGGTTAGGCTACGTGCTGACGCACGGGTCAGTGCCAGCATATGGGTCAGGAGTAGGCTACGGCTTAGGTTAAGGTTTAGGGCTGGTGGTGGGTTTCTGTTCCGGGCTACGGTTAAGGTTAGGGAAAGGCAAAGCTTAGGGCACTGGTGAGGGTACGGAATCGTGGGAGGGTCAGGCTACGTGATGACGCACGGGTCAGTGCCAGCGTACTGACCAGGAGTAGGCTACGGCTTGTTGGTTAGGTGTAGGGCTTGTGGTGGGTTTCCGTTCCAGGCTACGGTTAGTGTTAGGGAACGGCAAGGCTTAGGGCACAGGTGAGGGTACGGTAATGTTGGAAGGTCAAGCTACGTGCTGACGCACAGGTCAGTGCCAGCGTATGGACCAGGAGTAGGCTACGGCTTGGGGGTAAGGTGTAGGGCTTGTGGTGCTTTTCCGTTCCGGGCTAGGGTTAGGGTTAGGGAACGGCAAGGCTTAGGGCTCAGGTGAGGTTCCGCAAACGTGGGAGGGTCAGGTTACGTGCTGACGCACGGGTCAGTTCCAGCGTACGGGCCAGGAGTAGGCTACGGCTTGGGGGTAAGGTGTAGGCCTGTTTGTGGGTTTCCGTTCCGGGCTAGGTTTAGGGTTAGGGAACGGCAACTCTTAGGGACAGGTGAGCGTACGGAAACGTGGGAGGGTCAGGCTACGTGCTGACGCACGGGTCAGTGCCAGTGTACGGTCCAGGAGTAGGCTATGACGTAGTGTTAGGTGTAGGGCTGCTGGTGGGTTTCCATTCCTGGCTAGTGTTAGGGTGAGGGAACGGCAAGGCTTAGGGCACAGGTGAGGGTACGGTAACATGGGAGGGTTAGGCTACGTGGAGAAGCACAAGTCATTACCCACGTATGGGCCAGGTGTAGGCTACGGCATAGGGTAAGGTGTAGGGCTGGTGGTGGTTTTCCTTTCAGGGCTAGGGTTAGGGTTAGGGAACGGCAAGGCTTAGGGCACAGGTGAGGATACAGAAACGTGGGAGGGTCAGGCTACGTGATGACGCACGGGTCAGTGCAAGCGTACCGGCCAGGAGTAGGCTACGGCTTGGGGTTTAGGTGTAGGGCTGGTGGTGGGTTTCTGTACCGGGCTCGGGTTAGGGTTAGGGAACGGCAAGGCTTAGGGCAAAGCAGATGGTACGGAAACGTGGGAGGGTCAGGCTACGTGCTGACGCAGGGGTCTGTGCCAGCGTACGGGTCATAAGTAGGCTATGGCTTGGAGGTTAGTTGTAGGGCTGGTGGTGGTTTTCCGTTCCGTACTAGGGTTAGGGTTAGGGAACAGCAAGGCTTATGGCACAGGTGAAGGTACGGAAATGTGGGAAGGTCAGGCTACATGCTGACGCACGGGTCAGTGCCAGCATTCGGGCCAGGAGTAGGCTACGGCATAGGGTATGGTGTAGGGCTTGTGGTGGGTTTCCGTTCCGGGCTAGGGTTAGGGAACGGCAAGGCTTAGGGCCCAGGTGAGGGTACAGAAACGTGTGGGGGTCAGACTACATGCTGATGCACGGGTCAGTGCCAGCGTACGGGCCAGGAGTAGGCTACGGCGTAGGGAATGGTTTAGGGCTGCTGGTGGGTTTCCGTTCCGGTCTAGGGTTAGGGTTAGGGAACGGCAAGGCTTAGGGCACAGGTGAGGGTACGGAAATGTGGGAGGGTCAGGCTACGTGCTGACGCACGGGTCAGTGCCAGCGTACGGGCCAGGAATAGGCTACGGCATACGTTAAGGTGTAGGGCTGGTGGTGGGATTCCGTTCCGGGCTTGGGTTAGAGTTAGGGAAGGCCAAGGCTTAGGGCTTAGCAGAGGGTACGGAAAAGTGGGAGGGTCAGGCTACGTGCTGACGCACGGTTCAGTGCCAGCGTACGGGCCAGGAGTAGGCTACGGCTTTGTGGTTAGGTGTAGGGCTGGTGGTGGGTTTCCGTTCCAGGCTAGGGTTAGTGTTAGGGAACAGCAAGGCTTAGGGCACAGGTGAGGGTACGGAAACGTGGGAGGGGCAGGCTACGTGCTGACGCACGGGTCAGTGCCAGCGTACGGGCCTGCATTAGGCTATGGCTTGGGGGTTAGGTGTAGGACTTGTGGTGTGTTTCCGTTCCGTACTAGGGTTAGGGTTAGGGAACGGCAAGGCTTAGGGCACAGGTGAGGGTACGGTAATGTGGGAAGTTCAGGCTACGTGCTGACGCACAGGTCAGTGCCAGCGTATGGACCAGGAGTAGGCTACGGCTTGGGGGTAAGATTTAGGGCTGGTGTTGGGTTTCCGTTCCGGGCTAGGGTTAGGGTTAGGGAACGGCAAGCTTTAGGGCACAGGTGAGGGTACGGAAATGTGTGAAGGTCAGGCTACGTGCTGACGCACGGTCAGTGCCAACGTACGGGCCAGGAGTAGGCTACGGCGTAGGGTAAGGTGTAGGGCTGGTGCAGGGTTTCCGTTCCGGGCTAGGGTTATGTTTAGGGAACAGCAAGACTTAGGGCACAGGTGAGGGTACGGAAACGTGGTAGGGTCAGGCTACGTGCTGACGCAAGGGTCAGTGCCAGCGTGCGGGCCAGGAGTAGGCTACGGCGTAGGGTAAGGTGTAGGGCTTGTGGTGGGTTTCCGTTCAGGGCTAGGGTTAGGGTTAGGGAACGGCAAGGCATAGGGCACAGGTGAGGGTACAGAAACGTGGGAGGGTCAGGCTACATGCTGACGCACGGGTCAGTGCCAGCGTACGGGCCAGGAGTAGGCTATGGCTTGTGGGTAAGCTGTAGGGCTGGTGGTGTGTTTCCTTTTCGGAATAGGGTTAGGGTTAGGGAACGGCAAGGCTTAGGGCACAGGTGAGGGTACGGTAATGTGGGAAGTTCAGGCTACGTGCTGACGCACAGGTCAGTGCCAGCGTATGGACCAGGAGTAGTCTACGGCTTGGGGGTAAGGTTTAGGGCTGGTGTTGGGTTTCCGTTCCGGGCTAGGGTTATGGTTAGGGAACGGCAAGGCTTAGGGCACAGGTGAGGGTAAGGGAACGTGGGAGGGTCAGGCTATGTGCTGACGCACGGGTCAGTGCCAGAGTTCGGGCCAGGAGTAGGCTACGGCGTAGGGTAAGGTGTAGGTCTGGTGGTGGGTTTCCGTTCCAGGATAGGGTTAGTGTTAGGGAACGGCAATGCTTAGGGCCCAGGTGATGGTACGGAAACGTGGGAGTGTTAAACTACATGCTGACGCACGGGTCAGTGCGAGCGTACGGGCGAGGCGTAGGCTACCCAGTAGGGAAAGGTTTAGAGCTGGTGGTGGGTTTCCGTTCTGGGCTAGGTTTAGGGTTAGGGAACGGCAAGGCTTAGGGCACAGGTGAGGGTACGGAAACGTGGGAGGGTCAGGCTACGTGCTGACGCACGGGTCAGTGCTTGCGTATGGGCCAGGAGTAGTCTGCGGCGTAGGTTAAGGTGTAGGGCTGGTGGTGGGTTTCCATTCTAGGCTACGGTTAGTGTCAGGGAACGGCAAATCTTAGGGCACAGGTGAGGGTACGGAAACGTGGGAGGGTCAGGCTACGTGCTGATTCACGGGTCAGTGCCCGCGTACCAGCCAGGAGTAGGCTATGGCTTGGGGGTAAGCTCTAGGGCTGGTGGTGTGTTTCCGTTCTGGGCTAGGGTTAGCGTTAGGGTACGGCAAGGCTTAGGGCACAGGTGAGGTTACGGAAATGTGAGAAGGTCAGGCTACGTGCTGACGCACGTGTCAGTGCCAGCGTACGGGCCAGGAGTAGGCTACGGCGTAGGGTAAGGTGTAGGGCTGGTGGTGGGTTTCCGTTCCGGGCTAGGTTTAGGGTTAGGGAACGGCAAGAGTTAGGGCACAGGTGAGGGTACGCAAACGTGGTAGGGTCAGGCTATGTGCTGACGCATGGGTCAGTGCCAGTGTTCATGCCAGGTGTAGGCTACGGCGTAGGGTAAGGTTAGGACTGGTGGTTGGTTTCCGTTCCGGGCTAGGGTTAGTGTTAGGGAACGGCAAGTCTTAGGGCCCCGGTGTGGGTACTGAAACGTGGGGGCGTCAGATTACATGCTGACGCACAGGTCAGTGCCAGCGTACGGGCCAGGAGTAGGCTACGGAGAAGGGAAAGGTTTAGGGCTGGAGGTGGGTTTCCTTTCCTGGCTAGGGTTAGGGTTAGGGAACGGCAAGGCTTAGGGCACAGGTGAGGGTACGGAAACGTGGGAGGGTCAGGCTACGTGCTGACGCACGGATCAGTGTCAGCGTATGTGCCAGGAGTAGGCTACCGCGTAGGGTAAGGTGTAGGGCTGGTGGTGGTTTTCTGTTCCGGGCTACGGTTAGTGTTAGGGAACAGCAAGGCTTAGGGCACAGGTGAGGGTACGGAAACGTGGGAGGGTCAGGCTACGTGCTGACGCACGGGTCAGTGCCAGCGTACCGGACAGGAGTAGGCTACGGCTTGGGGGTTAGGTATAGGGATGGTGGTGGGTTTCCGTTCCAGGCTAGGGTTAGTGTTAGGGAACAGCAAGGCTTAGGGCACAGGGGAGGGTAAGGAAACGTGGGAGGGTCAGGCTACGTGCTGACGCATGGGTCAGTGCCAGCGTATGGGCCAGGAGTAGGCTATGGCTTAGGGCTTAGGTGTAGGGCTTGTGGTGTGTTTCTCTTCCGTACTAGAGTTAGGGTTAAGGAACGGCAAGGCTTAGGGCACAGGTGACGTTACACTAATGTGGGAAGGACAGGCTACGTGCTGACGCACATGTCAGTGCCAGCATATGGACCAGGAGTAGGCTATGGCTTGGGGGTAAGGTGTAGGGCTGGTGGTGGGTTTCCGTTGGGGGCTAGTGTTAGGGTTAGGAAACGGCAAGGCTTAGGGCACAGGTGAGGGTACGGAAACGTTGGAGTGTCAGGCTACATGCTGACGCATGGGTCAGTGCCAGCGTACGGGCCAGGAGTAGGCTACAGCTTGTGGGTAAGGTTTAGGGCTGGTGGTGGGTTTCCGTTCCGGGCTAGGGTTAGAGGTAGGGAACGGCAAGGCTTAGGGCAGAGGTGAGGGTACTGTAACATGGGAGGGTCAGGCTACGTGCTGAAGCACATGTCAGTGCCCGCGTACGGGCCAGGTGTAGGCTACGGCATAGGGTAAAGTTTAGGGCTGGTGGTTGGTTTCCGTTCCGGGCTTGGGTTAGGGTTACGGAACGGCAAGTCTTAGGGCACAGGTGACGGTACGAAAACGTGGGAGGGTCAGGCTACATGCTGACGCAAGGGTCAGTGCCACCGTATAGGCCAGGAGTAGGCTACGGCGTAGGTTAAGGTGTAGGGCAGGTGGTGGGTTTCCGTTCAGGGCTATTGTTAGGGTTAGGGAATGTCAAGGCTTAGGGCACAGGTGAGGGTACGGAAACATGGGAGGGTCAGGCTACGTACTGACGCACGGGTCAGTGCCAGCGTACGGGCCAGGAGTAGGCTACGGCGTAGGGTAAGATGTAGGGCTAGTTGTGGGTTTCCGTTCTGGGCTACATTTAGGGTTAGGGAACGGCAAAGCTTAGGGTACATGTGAGGGTACGGAAACGTGGGAGGGTCAGGCTACGTGCTGACGCACGGGTCAGTGCCAGTGTACAGGGCAGGAGTAGGCTACGGCTTGTGGGTAAGGTTTAGAGCTGGTGGTGGGTTTCCGTTCGGGGCTAGGGTTAGGGTTAGGGAACGTCAAGGTTTAGGGCACAAGTGAAGGTACGGAAACGTGGGAGCGTCAGGCTACGTACTGATGCATGGCTCAGTGCCAGCGTACGGGCCAGGAGTAGGCTACGGCGTAGGGTAAGGTGGAGGGCTGGTGGTGGGTTGGCATTGTGGTCCACGGTTAGGGTTAGGGAACGGCAAGGCTTAGGGCACAGGTGAGGGTACGGAAACGTGTGAGGGCCAGGCTACGTGCTGACGCGCGGGTTAGTGCCAGCGTATGGGCCAGGAGTAGGCTACGGCGTAGGGTAAGGTGTTGGGCTGGTGGTGGGTTTCCGTTCCTGGCTAGGGTTAGGGTGAGGGAACGGTAAGGCTTAGGGCACAGGTGAGGGTACGGAAACGTGGGAGTGTCAGGCTACGTGATGACGCACAGGTCAGTGCCAACGTACAGGCCAGGAGTATGCTACGGCATAGGGTAATGTCTAGGGATGGTGGTGGGTTTCCTTTCCGGGCTAGGGTTAGGGTTAGGGAACGTCAAGGCTTAGGGCACAGGTGAGGGTACGGAAACGTGGGAGGGTCAGGCTACGTACTGATGCATGGGTCAGTGCCAGCGTACGGGCCAGGAGTAGGCTACGGTGTAGGGTAATGTGTAGGGCTGTTGGTGGGTTTTCATTGCGGGGTACGGTTAGGGTTAGGGAACGGCAAGGCTTAGGGCATAGGTGAGGTAACGGAAACGTGGGAGGGTCAGGCTACGTGCTGACGCATGGGTCAGTGCCAGCGTACGGGCAAGGAGTAGGCTACGGGGTAGGGTAAGGTCTAGGGCTGGTGGTGGGTTTCCGTTCCGGGCTAGGGTTAGTGTTAGGGAATGGCAAGGCTTAGGGCTCAGGTGAGGGTACAGAAAAGTTGGAGGTTCTGGCTACGTGCTAATGCTCGTGTCAATGCTAGCGTACGGGCCAGGAGTAGGCTACGTCGTAGAGAAAGGTGTATGGCTGGTGGTGGGTTTCTTTTCTGGGCTATGGTTAGGGATAGGGAACGGAAAGGCTTAGGGCACAGGTGAGGTTACGGAAACGTGGGAGGGTCAGTCTACGTGCTGACGCATGGGTCAGTGCCAGCATACAGGCCAGGATTAGGCTATGGCTTGGGTGTAAGTTGTAGGGTTGGTGGTGGGTTTCCGTTCCAGGCTATGGTTAGGGTTAGTGAAAGGCAAGGCTTAGGGCACAGGTGAGGATACGGAAACGTGGGAGGGTCACGCTACGTGCTGACACACGTGTCAGTGCCACAATACGGGCCAGGAGTAGGCTACGTCTTGGGGGTAAGTTGTAGGGCTGGTGGTGCGTTTCCGTTGGGGGCTAGGGTTAGGGTTAGGGAACCGCAAGGCTTTGGGCACAGGTGAGGGTACGGAAACGTGGGAGGGTTAGACAACGTGCTGACGCACGGTTCAGTGCCAGCGTCCGGGCCAGGAGTAGGCTACGGCGTAGGGTAAAGTGTAGGGCTGGTGGTGGGTTTCCATTCCGGGCTAGGGTTAGGGTTACGGAACGGCAAGGCTTAGTCCTCAGGTGAGGGTACGGAAAAGTGGGAGTGTCTCGCTACGTGCTGACGCACGGGTCAGTGCCAGTGTACAGGCCAGGAGTAGGCTATGGCGTAGGGTAAGGTGTAGGGCTGGTTGTGGGTTTCCGTTACGGGCTAGGGTTAGGGTTAGGGAACGGCAAGGCTTAGGGCACAGGTGAGGGTACAGAAATGTGCGAGGGTCAGGTTACGTGCTGACGCAAGGGTCAGTGCCAGCGTACCGGCCAGGAGTAGGCTACGTCTTCGGGGTTAGGTGTAGGGCTGGTGGTGGGTTTCCGTTCCGGGCTAGGGTTAGGGTTAGGGAACGGCAAGGCTTAGGGCACAGGTGAGGGTACGGAAACATGGGAGGGTCAGGTTACGTGCTGACGCACGGTTCAGTGCCAGCGTACGGGCCAGGAATAGGCTACGGCATACGTTAAGGTGTAGGGCTGGTGGTGGGATTCCGTTCGGGGCTTGGGTTAGAGTTAGGGAAGGCCAAGGCTTAGGGCTTAGCAGAGGGTACGGAAAAGTGGGAGGGTCAGGCTACATGCTGACGCACGGGTCAGTGCCAGCTTACGGGCCAGGAGTAGGCTACGGCTTTGTGGTTAGGTGTAGGGCTGGTGGTGGGTTTCCGTTCCAGGCTAGGGTTAGTGTTAGGGAACAGCAAGGCTTACGGCACAGGTGAGGGTACGGAAACGTGGGAGGGGCAGGCTATGTGCTGACGCACGGGTCAGTGCCAGCGTACGGTCCTGCATTAGGCTATGGCTTGGGGGTTAGGTGTAGGACTTGTGGTGTGTTTCCGTTCCGTACTAGGGTTAGGGTTAGGGAACGGCAAGGCTTAGGGCACAGGTGAGGGTACGGTAATGTGGGAAGTTCAGGCTACGTGCTGACGCACAGGTCAGTGCCAGCGTATGGACCAGGAGTAGGCTACGGCTTGGGGGTAAGGTTTAGGGCTGGTGTTGGGTTTCCGTTCCGGGCTAGGTTTATGGTTAGGGAATGGCAAGGCTTAGGGCACAGGTGAGGGTAAGGGAACGTGGGAGGGTCAGGCTACGTGCTGACGCATGGGTCAGTGCCAGAGTTCGGGCCAGGAGTAGGCTACGGCATAGGGTAAGGTGTAGGTCTGGTGGTGGGTTTCCGTTCCGGGATAGGGTTAGTGTTAGGGAACGGCAATGCTTAGGGCCCAGGTGATGGTACGGAAACGTGGGAGTGTTAAACTACATGCTGACGCACGGGTCAGTGCGAGCGTACGGGCGAGGCGTAGGCTACCCAGTAGGGAAAGGTTTAGAGCTGGTGGTGGGTTTCCGTTCCGGGCTAGGTTTAGGGTTAGGGAACGGCAAGTCTTAGGGCACAGGTGAGGGTACGGAAACGTGGGAGGGTCAGGCTACGTGCTGAAGCACATGTCAGTGCCTGCGTACGGGCCAGGTGTAGGCTACGGCATAGGGAAAGGTTTAGGGCTGGTGGCTGGTTTCCGTTCCGGGCTTGGGTTAGGGTTACGGAATGGCAAGCCTTAGGGCACAGGTGACGGTACGAAAACGTGGGAGGGTCAGGCTACATGCTGACGCAAGGGTCAGTGCCACCGTATAGGCCAGGAGTAGGCTACGGCGTAGGTTAAGGGGTAGCGCAGGTGGTGGGTTTCCGTTCAGGGCTATTGTTAGGGTTAGGGAATGTCAAGGCTTAGGGCACAGGTGAGGGTACGGAAACATGGGAGGGTCAGGCTACGTACTGACGCACGTGTCAGTGCCAGCGTACGGGCCAGGAGTAGGCTACGGCGTAGGGTAAGGTGTAGGGCTAGTTGTGGGTTTCCGTTCTGGGCTACATTTAGGGTTAGGGAACGGCAAAGCTTAGGGTACATGTGAGGGTACGGAAACGTGGGAGGGTCAGGCTACGTGCTGACGCACGGGTCAGTGCCAGTGTACAGGGCAGGAGTAGGCTACGGCTTGTGGGTAAGGTTTAGAGCTGGTGGTGGGTTTCCGTTCGGGGCTAGGGTTAGGGTTAGGGAACGGCAAGGCTTACGGCACAGGTGAGGGTACGGAAACGTGGGAGGGTCAGGCTACGTGCTGACGCACGGGTCAGTGCCCGCGTACGGGCCAGGTGTAGGCTACGACATATGGTAAGGTGTAGGGCTGCTGGTGGTTTTCCGTTCTGGCTAGGGTTAGGGTTAGGGAACGGCAAGGCTTAGGGTACAGGTTAGGGTACGGAAATGTGGGAGGGTCAGGCTACGTGCTGACGCACGCGTCAGTGTCAGCATACGGGCCACGAGTAGGCTACGGCTTGGGGGTAAGGTGTAGAGCTGGTGGTGGGTTTCCTTTCTGGGCTAGGGTTAGTGTTAGGAACGGCCAGGCTTAGGGCACAGTTGAGGATCCTGAAACGTGGGAGGGTCAGGCTACTTGCTGACGCACGTGTCAGTGCCAGAGTACGGGCCAGGAGTAGGCTACGGCTTTGGGTTAAGGTGTAGGGCTGGTGGTGGGTTTCCATTCCGGGCTAGGGTTAGGGTTATGGAATGGCAAGTCTTAGTGCTCAGGTGAGGGTACGGAAACGTGGGAGGGTCAGGCTACGTGCTGACGCACGGGTGAGTGCCAGCATACAGGCCAGGAGTAGGCTACGGCGGAGGGTAATGTCTAGGGATGGTGGTGGGTTTCCGTTCCGGTATAGGGTTAGGGTTAGGGAACGTCAAGGTTTAGGGCACAGGTGAAGGTACGGAAACGTGGGAGCGTCAGGCTACGTACTGATGCATGGGTCAGTGCCAGCGTACGGGCCAGGAGTAGGCTACGGCGTAGGGTAAGGTGGAGGGCTGGTGGTGGGTTGGCATTGTGGTCCACGGTTAGGGTTAGGGAACGGCAAGGCTTAGGGCACAGGTGAGGGTACGGAAACGTGGGAGGGTCAGGCTACGTGCTGACGCACTGGTCAGTGCCATCGTATGGGCAAGGAGTAGGCTACGGTGTAGGGTAAGGTGTAGGGCTGGTGGTGGGTTTCCGTTCCGGGCTAGGTTTAGGGTTACGGAACGGCAAGGCTTAGGGCACGGGTGAGGGTACGGAAACGTGGGAGGGTCAGGCTACTTGCTGATGCTCAGGTTAGTGCCACCGATCGGGCCAGGAGTAGGCTACGGCTTGGGGGTAAGGTGCAGGGCTGGTGGTGTGTTTCCGTTCCGGGCTAGGGTTAGGGTTACGGAACGGCAAGGCTTAGGGCACAGGTGAGGGTACGGAAACGTGGGAGGGTCAGGCTACATGCTGACGCAAGTGTCAGTGCCACCGTACAGGCCAAGAGTAGGCTACGGCATAGGGTAACGTGTAGGGATGGTGGTGGGTTTCCGTTCCGGGCTAGGGTTAGGGTTAGGGAACGGCAAGGCTTAGGGCACAGGTTAGGGTACAGAAACGTGGGAGAGTCAGGCTACGTGCTGACGCACGTGTCAGTGCCAGCGTACCGGCCAGGAGTAGGCTACGGCTTGGGGGTTAGGTGTAGGGCTGGTGGTGGGTTTCCGTTCAGGGCTAGGGTTAGGGTTAGGGAACGGCAAGGCTTAGTTCACAGGTGAGGGTACGGAAACGTGGGAGGGTCAGGATACGTGCTGACGCACAGGTCAGTGCCAGCGTACGGGCCATGAATAGGCTATGGCATGGAGTTTAGGTGTAGGGCTGGTGGTGTGTTTCCGTTCGGTACTAGGGTTAGGGTTAGGGAACGGCAAGCCTTAGGGCACAGGTGAGGGTACGGAAATGTGTGAAGGTCAGGCTACGTGCTGACGCACGGTCAGTGCCAACGTACGGGCCAGGAGTAGGCTACGGCGTAGGGTAAGGTGTAGGGCTGGTGCAGGGTTTCCATTCCGGGCTAGGGTTAGGTTTAGGGAACAGCAAGACTTAGGGCACAGGTGAGGGTACGGAAACGTGGTAGGGTCAGGCTACGTGCTGACGCAAGGGTCAGTGCCAGCGTGCGGGCCAGGAGTAGGCTACGGCGTAGGGTAAGGTGTAGGGCTTGTGGTGGGTTTCCGTTCAGGGCTAGTGTTAGGGTTAGGGAACGGCAAGGCATAGGGCACAGGTGAGGGTACAGAAACGTGGGAGGGTCAGGCTACATGCTGACGCACGGGTCAGTGCCAGCGTACGGGCCAGGAGTAGGCTATGGCTTGTGGGTAAGCTGTAGGGCTGGTGGTGTGTTTCCTTTTCGGAATAGGGTTAGGGTTAGGGAACGGCAAGGCTTAGGGCACAGGTGAGGGTACGGAAACGTGTGAGGGCCAGGCTACGTGCTGACGCGCGGGTTAGTGCCAGCGTATGGGCCAGGAGTAGGCTACGGCGTAGGGTAAGGTGTAGGGCTGGTGGTGGGTTTCCGTTCCTGGCTAGGGTTAGGGTGAGGGAACGGTAAGGCTTAGGGCACAGGTGAGGGTACGGAAACGTGGGAGTGTCAGGCTACGTGATGACGCACAGGCCAGTGCCAACGTACAGGCCAGGAGTAGGCTACGGCGTAGGGTAATGTCTAGGGATGGTGGTGGGTTTCCGTTCCGGGCTAGGGTTAGGGTTAGGGAACGTCAAGGTTTAGGGCACAGGTGAGGGTACGGAAACGTGGGAGGGTCAGGCTACGTACTGATGCATGGGTCCGTGCCAGCGTACGGGCCAGGAGTAGGCTACGGTGTAGGGTAACGTGTAGGGCTGTGGGTGGGTTTTCATTGCGGGGTACGGTTAGGGTTAGGGAACGGCAAGGCTTAGGGCATAGGTGAGGTAACGGAAACGTGGGAGGGTCAGGCTACGTGCTGACGCACGGGTCAGTGCCAGCGTACGGGCAAGGAGTAGGCTACGGGGTAGGGTAAGGTCTAGGGCTGGTGGTGGGTTTCCGTTCCGGGCTAGGGTTAGTGTTAGGGAAAGGCAAGGCTTAGGGCTCAGGTGAGGGTACAGAAAAGTTGGAGGTTCAGGCTACGTGCTAATGCACGTGTCAATGCTAGCGTACGGGCCAGGAGTAGGCTACGTCGTAGAGAAAGGTGTATGGCTGGTGGTGGGTTTCCTTTCTGGGCTAGGGTTAGGGATAGGGAACGGAAAGGCTTAGGGCACAGGTGAGGTTACGGAAACGTGGGAGGGTCAGGCTACGTGCTGACGCATGGGTCAGTGCCAGCATATAGGCCAGGATTAGGCTATGGCTTGGGTGTAAGTTGTAGGGTTGGTGGTGGGTTTCCGTTCCAGGCTATGGTTAGGGTTAGTGAAAGGCAAGGCTTAGGGCACAGGTGAGGATACGGAAACGTGGGAGGTTCACGCTACGTGCTGACGCACGTGTCAGTGCCACAATACGGGCCAGGAGTAGGCTACGGCTTGGGGGTAAGTTGTAGGGCTGGTGGTGCATTTCCGTTGGGGGCTAGGGTTAGGGTTAGGGAACCGCAAGGCTTAGGGCACAGGTGAGGGTACGGAAACGTGGGAGGTTTAGACAACGTGCTGACGCACGGTTCAGTGCCAGCGTCCGGGCCAGGAGTAGGCTACGGTGTTGGGTAAAGTGTAGGGCTGGTGGTGGGTTTCCATTCCGGGCTAGGGTTAGGGTTACGGAACGGCAAGGCTTAGTCCTCAGGTGAGGGTACGGAAAAGTGGGAGTGTCTCGCTACGTGCTGACGCACGGGTCAGTGCCAGCGTACAGGCCAGGAGTAGGCTACGGCGTAGGGTAAGGTGTAGGGCTGGTGGTGGGTTTCCGTTACGGGCTAGGGTTAGGGTTAGGGAACGGCAAGGCTTAGGGCACAGGTGAGGGTACAGAAATGTGCGAGGGTCAGGTTACGTGCTGACGCACGGGTCAGTGCCAGCGTACCGGCCAGGAGTAGGCTACGTCTTCGGGGTTAGGTGTAGGGCTGGTGGTTGGTTTCCGTTCCGGGCTAGGGTTAGGGTTAGGGAACGGCAAGTCTTAGGGCACAGGTGATGGTACGGAAACGTGGGAGGGTCAGGCTAAGTGCTGACGGATGGGCCAGTGCCAGCGTACAGGCCAGGAGTAGGCTATGTCGTAGGGTATGGTCTAGGGCTGGTGATGGTTTTCCATTCCGGGCTAGGGTTAGGGTTAGGGAACGGCAAGGCTTTGGGCACAGGTGAGGGTACGGAAACGTGGGCGGGTCAGGCTACGTGCTGACGCACGGGTCAGTGCCAACGTACCGGCCAGGAGTAGTCCACGGTTTGGGGGTTAGGTGTAGGGCTGGTGGTGGGTTTCCGGTCCGGGCTAGGGTTAGTGTTAGGGAACAGCAAGGCTTAGGGCACAGGTGAGGGTACGGAAACTTGGGAGGGTCAGGCTACGTGCTGACGCACGGATCAGTTCCAGCGTACGGGCCAGGAGTAGGCTATGTCTTGGGGGTTAGGTGTAGGGCTTGTGGTGTGTTTCCATTCCGTACTAGGGTTAGGGTTAGGGAACGGCAAGGCTTAGGGCACAGGTGACGTTACGGTAATGTGGGAAGGTCAGGCTACGTGCTGACGCACAAATCAGAGCCCGCGTATGGACCAGGAGTAGGCTACGGCTTGGGGGTACGCTGTAGGGCTTGTGGTGGGTTTCCTTTCCAGGCTAGGGTTAGGGTTAGGGAACGGCAAGGCTTAGGGCACAGGTGAGGGTACGGCAAAATGGCAGGGTCAGGATACGTGCTGATGAAAGGTTCAGTGCCTGCGTACGGGCCAGGAATAGGCTACGGCATAGGGAAAGGTATAGGGCTGGTGGTGGGTTTCTGTTCCGGGCTAGGGTTAGGATTAGGGAACGGCAAGGCTTAGGAGTTACCAGGCTGCCACCTGTAAAGAAGAGGATGCGTCACCCATAACGTCTGCTGAAATTTCTCTCCGGGCTGAGGTGAGGAAGGAAAAAAAGGAGTGTGGGCCGGGACAGGAGGGGTATCTCAGGCAGGAAAATGGAAAGCTTCCAGAAGAGCGCCTGTGGCCAGGACCATCCTGGCTGGCCTGCAGGCACCAAGTGGGCCTGTGTGCTGTCACTGGTGTGGCTCCATTGCCCTTCCTCTAGGCTTTCAAGCCCTTGTACATATTCAGGTGTTTTACCTGGGAAGGGTGGGAACAGTTCAGCAGCAGCTGGCCTGGGGCTCAGCACACGTTTACTCACAGACGCCTCGGCACGGTCCCACAGCTTGGCAATGAGGACCCTCCTTGCGTGGGGGGTGGGTTGCTGGCTGTATGGGAGATGATTCCCCACCTCTGACCAATTTCAGAATTGTTGACCGCTGGAGCAAGTGCCCTGATAGGGTTTTCCTGTGTATAACTGGTGGGTTCAGGTTTTTTTTTTCTTTTACGGTTCAAGTTAGATTTTATTCCTCTTTTATGTATTTATAGATATAAGCATGGAAATAATTCATTCCTATAAATACATCTGTGTGACGGGAAGAACTTTTTTCTGTTTTATTTTTAAATTTTATTTTTTAAAATTTTGAAATTTAATTTTATTTATTTTTTTTATACAGCAGGTTATTATTAGTTATGTATTGTATGCATATACATGTATACAGGTCAATCCCAATCTCCCAACTCATCCCACCACCACCACCCCATGGCTTCCCACACTTGGTGTCCATACGTTTGTTCTCTACCTCTGTGTCTCTATTTCTTCCCTGCAAACCAGTTCATCTGTACCATTTTTTAGGTTCCACGTATATGCATTAATATACAATATTTGTTTTCCTCTTTCTGACTTACTTCATTCTGTATGACAGTCTCTAGATCCATCGATGTCTCTACAAATAACCCAGTTTCATTCCTTTTTATGGCTGAGTAATATTCCATTTTATATATGTACCACATCTTTATCCATTCTTCTGTCTGTGGGCATTTAGGTTGCTTCCATTACCTGGCTATTGTAAATAGTGCTCAAATGAACATTGTGGTGAATGTGCCTTTTTGAAATACGGTTTTCTCTGGGTATATGCCCAGAAGTGGGATTGCTGGATCAGATGGTAATTCAATTTCTACTTTTTTTAAGGAAACTCCATACTGTTCTCCATAGTGACTGTATCAATTTACATTCCCAGCAATAGTGGAAGAGGGCTCGTTTTGTCCACACCCTCCCCAGAATTGGTTGTTTGTAGATTTTCTGATGATGCCGATTCTAACAGGTGTGAGGTGATACTTCATTGTAGTTTTGATTTGCATTTCTCTAATAATTAGTGCTGTTGAGCAGTTTTTCATGTGCGTCTTGGCCATCTCTGTGTCTTCTTTGAAGAAACGTCTCTTTAGATCTTCTGCCCATTTTTGTATTGGGTTGTTTGTTTTTTTAATATTAAGCTGCATGAGCTATTTATATATATTGGAGGTTAAACCTCTGTCCATTGATTCGTTTGCAACGATTTTCGCCCATTCAAAGGGATGCCTTTTTCAATTCCCGTTTTTTTAACAAAAAAGGAAAGAAAGGAAAAGAAGGAGAACACTAATGTGCGTAAAATATGCCTTTTGAAACGGTTGTTTTTAAATATGGACGTCCTTTGAATTTTTTGGTCGATATGTGACCCCAGGATTTGTTTTCAGGGCAGGTGTCATTTACAGGCCTGCAATGATTTTGAATATTAATGGACCATTAGCGCTGGGATTAAAGCTGCTGTTGTGTGAAACGGCCACAAGGTGGCAGCAGTTCTCCCTTACCAAATCTGGTTAGTAGGGCAACAGAGCCTCAATGGAAGTCGCGTTCTAGATTGTAATTTAGAATGGAATGTGCCAGGAGAAATCCCCTCAAGTTTGTCTCACTACTTCTTGTTCGTGTTTTTAATTTAATATTTTTTTTATTTTTTATTACAGCAAGTTTGATTACAATGTTTGGCTTGTTGTAGGTGTGGAAGATGTGGTTCTTTTACACATATACAGATGTCTGTTCTTCCTGGGATCCTTTTCCCATGTACGTTATGACAGAATGTTGAGTAGTCCTCTCTTGGTATTCTGTAGGTCTTTGGTGATTATATATGTCACCTGTGTTTGTATATGTCTGTTAACCCCGATATCGTAAGGAAACCAATCCTCACACCTCTCCATTGGTGAACCATAAGTTTGTTTAATGAATCTGTGATTGCCCTTCTCCGTGGAAATATCTGCCCTGGTATCCATTTTTAGGTAACACCTATAAGTGATATGATATGTGTCTTTCACTTTCTGACTTACTACATGTCACGTGATTACGTCTAGACTCATCTACGGTGCTGCAAATGGCATTGTGTCCTTTTTTTCCTTGGCTTCTATTCTGCCTTACTGAGGTCCAATTTCAACAATGTGATTCCCTGAGGGTTGTGGATTAGCTGACCTGGGCAGCCTTACCCTGCCGGCCTGCCCTCCCCAGGTGTGCCTCTTTGAGGTCAATATAAACAGCGCTCCAGGCAGCAATAGCCCCTGAGGCTGTGCCTGACTCCATATTCTCTTCCCCGTCAGCAGTCTCGTGGCTGTGCTGGTGGGAGGGAGTGAGGGGCCACAGCTTTGTGAGTGGCCCGGTTTGAGTGCGACTCTGCTGGCCTTTCTGCAGGAGTTGCCATGCTGCCAACTGTATAGAAGAGGATGTGTCACCCATACTTCCGCTGCAATTTCTCTCCGGACAGAGGTGAGGAAGGAAAAAAGCAGTGGGGGCCGGGACAGGAG
This sequence comes from Mesoplodon mirus, assembly GCF_964341445.2. NCBI lineage: Eukaryota > Metazoa > Chordata > Mammalia > Artiodactyla > Ziphiidae > Mesoplodon > Mesoplodon mirus. The sequence continues at coordinate 93,390,106 of NC_138989.1, forward strand.
GGGTATCTCAGGCAGGGCAATGGAAAGCTTCCGGAAGAGCGCCCGGGGCCAAGACCACCCTGGCTGGCCTGCAGGCACCAAGTTGGCCTGCGTGCTGTCGCTGTTGTGGCTCGACGGCCCTTCCTCTAGGCTTTCAAGCCCTTGTACATATTCAGGTGTTTTACCTGGGAAGGGTGGGAACAGTTCAGCAGCAGCTGGCCTGGGGCTCAGCTCACGTTTACTCACAGATGCCTCGGCACGGTCCCCCAGCTTTGCAATGAGGACGCTCCTTGCGTGGGGGGTGGGTTGCTGGCTGTATGGGAGATGGTTTCCCACCTCTGACCAATTTCAGAATTGTTTACCGCTGGAGCAAGTGCGCTGATATGGTTTTCCTCTGTATAACTCATGGGTTCAGGTGTTTTTTTCTTTTATGGTTCAAGTTAGATTTTATTCCTCTTTTATATATTTATAAATATAAGCATAGAAATAATTCATTCCTATAAATACATCTGTGTGACGGGAAGAACTTTTTTCTGTTTTATTTTTAAATTTTATTTTTTAAAATTTTGAAATTTAATTTTATTTTTTTTATACAGCACGTTATTATTAGTTATGTATTTTATGCATATACATGTATACAGGTCAATCCCAATCTCCCAACTCATCCCACCACCACCACCCCATGGCTTCCCACCCTTGGTGTCCATACGTTTGTTCTCTACCTCTGTGTCTCTATTTCCTCTCTGCAAACCAGTCCATCTGTACCATTTTTTAGGTTCCACATATATGCATTAATATACAGTATTTCGTTTCCCCTTTCTGACTTACTTCATTCTGTATGACAGCCTCTCGATCCATCGATGTCTCTACAAATGACCCAGTTTCATTCCTTTTTATGGCCGAGTAATATTCCTTTTTATATATGTACCACATCTTTATCCATTCATCTGTCTGTGGGCATTTAGGTTGCCTCCATTACCTGGCTATTGTAAATAGTGCTGCAACGAACATTGTGGTGAATGTGCCTTTTTGAAATACGGTTTTCTCTGGGTATATGCCCAGAAGTGGGATTGCTGGATCAGATGGTAATTCTATTTCTAGTTTTTTTAAGGAAACTCCATACTGTTCTCCATAGTGACTGTATCAATTTACATTCCCACCAATAGTGGAAGAGGGCTCCTTTTGTCCACACCCTCCCCAGAATTGGTTGTTTGTAGATTTTCTGATGATGCCGATTCTAACAGGTGTGAGGTGATACCTCATTGTAGTTTTGATTTGCATTTCTCTAATAATTAGTGCTGTTGAGCAGCTTTTCATGTGCGTCTTGGCCATCTCTGTGTCTTCTTTGAAGAAACGTCTCTTTAGATCTTCTGCCCATTTTTGTATTGGGTTGTTTGTTTTTTTTAATATTAAGCTGCATGAGCTGTTTATATATATTGGAGATTAAACCTCTGTCCATTGATTCGTTTGCACCGATTTTCGCCCATTCTGAGGGATGCCATTTTCCATTCCCGTGTTTTTTAACAAAAAAGGAAAGAAAGGAAAAGAAGCAGAACACTAATGTGCGTAAAATATGCCTTTTGAAACGGTCCTTTTGAAATATGGACGTCCTTTGAATTTTTTGGTCGATATGTGACCCCAGGATTTGTTTTCAGGGCAGGTGTCATTTACAGGCCTGCAATGATTTTGAATATCAACTGACCATTAGCGCTGGGATTAAAGCTGCTGTTGTGTGAAACGGCCACAAGGTGGCAGCATTTCTCCCTTACCAAATCTGGTTACTAGGGCAAGAGAGCCTCAGTGGAAGTGGTGTTCTAGATTGGAATTTAGAATGGAATGTGCCAGGAGAAAGCCCCTCAAGTTTGTCTCACTACTTCTTGTTCGTGTTTTTAATTTAATTTTTTGTATTTTTTATTACAGCAAGTTTGATTACAATGTTTGGCTTGCTGTAGGTGTGGAAGATGTGGTTCTTTTACACATATACAGATGTCTGTTCTTCCTGGGATCCATTTCCCATGTACGTTATGACAGAATGTTGAGTAGTCCTGTCTTGGTATTCTGTAGGTCTTTGGTGATTATATATGTCACCTGTGTTTGTATATGTCTGTTAACCCCGATATCGTAATGAAACCAATCCTCACACCTTTCCATTGGTGAACCATAAGTTTGTTTAATGAATCTGTGATTGCCCTTCTCCGTGGAAATATCTGCCCTGCTATCCATTTTTAGGTAACACCTATAAGTGATATGATATGATATGTGTCTTTCACTTTCTGACTTACTACAAGTCACGTGATTACTTCTGGACTCATTTACGGTGCTGCAAATGGCATTGTGTCCTTTTTTTCCTTGGCTTCTATTCTGCCTTAGTGAGGTCCATTTTCAACAATGTGATTCCCTGAGGGTTGTGGATTAGCTGACCTGGGCAGCCTTACCCTGCCGGCCCGCCCTCCCCAGGTGTGCCTCGTTGAGGTCAATATAAACAGAGCTCCAGGCAGCAATAGCCCCTGAAGCTGTGCCTGACTCCATATTCTCTGCCCCGTCAGCAGTCTCGGGTCTGTGCTGGTGGGAGGGAGTGAGGTGCCACAGCTTTGTGGGTGGCCTGGTGTGAGTGGGGCTCTGCTGGCCTTTCTGCAGGAGTTGCCAGGCTGCCGCCTGTAAAGAAGAGGATGTGTCACACATACCTTCCGCTGGAATTCCTCTCCGGACAGAGGTGAGGAAGGAAAAAAGCAGTGGGGGCCGGGACAGGAGGTGTATCTCAGGCAGGGCAATGGAAAGCTTCTGGAAGAGCGCCCGGGGCCAAGACCACCCTGGCTGGCCTGCAGGCACCAAGTTGGCCTGCGTGCTGTCCCTGGTGTGGCTCGATGGCCCTTCCTCTAGGCTTTCAAGCCCTTGTACATATTCAGATGTTTTACCTGGGAAGGGTGGGAACAGTTCAGCAGCAGCTGGCCTGGGGCTCAGCTCACGTTTACTCACAGATGCCTCGGCACGGTCCCCCAGCTTTGCAATGAGGACGCTCCTTGCGTGGGGCGTGGGTTGCTGGCTGTATGGGAGATGGTTTCCCACCTCTGACCAATTTCAGAATTGTTTACCGCTGGAGCAAGTGCGCTGATAGGGTTTTCCTCTGTATAACTCATGGGTTCAGGTGTTTTTTTCTTTTATGGTTCAAGTTAGATTTTATTCCTCTTTTATATATTTATAGATATAAGCATGGAAATAATTCATTCCTATAAATACATCTGTGTGACGGGAAGAACTTTTTTCTCTTTTATTTTTAAATTTTATTTTTTAAAATTTTGAAATTCAGTTTTATTTTTTTTATACAGCACGTTATTATTAGTTATGTATTTTATGCATATACATGTATACAGGTCAATCCCAATCTCCCAACTCATCCCACCACCACCACCCCATGGCTTCCCACACTTGGTGTCCATAAGTTTGTTCTCTACCTCTGTGTCTCTATTTCTTCCCTGCAAACCAGTTCATCTGTACCATTTTTTAGGTTCCACATATATGCATTAATATACAGTATTTGTTTTCCTCTTTCTGACTTACTTCATTCTGTATGACAGTCTCTCGATCCATCGATGTCTCTACAAATGACCCAGTTTCATTCCTTTTTATGGCCGAGTAATATTTCATTTTATATATGTACCACATCTTTATCCATTCATCTGTCTGTGGGCATTTAGGTTGCTTCCATTACCTGGCTATTGTAAATAGTGCTGCAACGAACATTGTGGTGAATGTGCCTTTTTGATTTACGGTTTTCTCTGGGTATATGCCCAGAAGTGGGATTGCTGGATCAGATGGTAATTCTATTTCTAGTTTTTTTAAGGAAACTCCATACTGTTCTCCATAGTGACTGTATCAATTTACATTCCCACCAATAGTGGAAGAGGGCTCCTTTTGTCCACACCCTCCCCAGAATTGGTTGTTTGTAGATTTTCTGATGATGCCGATTCTAACAGGTGTGATGTGATACCTCATTGTAGATTTGATTTGCATTTCTCTAATAATTAGTGCAGTTGAGCAGCTTTTCATGTGCGTCTTGGCCATCTCTGTCTTCTTTGAAGAAACGTCTCTTTAGATCTTCTGCCCATTTTTGTATTGGGTTGTTTGTTTTTTTAATATTAAGCTGCATGAGCTGTTTATATATATTGGAGATTAAACCTCTGTCCATTGATTCGTTTGCAATGATTTTTGCCCATTCTGAGGGATGCCTTTTTCCATTCCCGTTTTTTCTAACAAAAAAGGAAAGAAAGGAAAAGAAGCAGAACACTAATGTGCGTAAAATATGCCTTTTGAAACGGTCGTTTTGAAATATGGACGTCCTTTGAATTTTTTGGTCGATATGTGACCCCAGGATTTGTTTTCAGGGCAGGTGTCATTTACAGGCCTGCAATGATTTTGAATATCAACTGACCATTAGCGCTGGGATTAAAGCTGCTGTTGTGTGAAACGGCCACAAGGTGGCAGCAGTTCACCCTTACCAAATCTGGTTACTAGGGCAAGAGAGCCTCAGTGGAAGTGGTGTTCTAGATTGGAATTTAGAATGGAATGTGCCAGGAGAAAGCCCCTCACGTTTGTCTCACTACTTCTTGTTCGTGTTTTTAATTTAATTTTTTTATTTTTTATTACAGCAAGTTTGATTACAATGTTTGGCTTGTTGTAGGTGTGGAAGATGTGGTTCTTTTACACATATACAGATGTCTGTTCTTCCTGGGATCCTTTTCCCATGTACGTTATGACAGAATGTTGAGTAGTCCTCTCTTGGTATTCTGTAGGTCTTTGGTGATTATATATGTCACCTGTGTTTGTATATGTCTGTTAACCCCGATATCGTAATGAAACCAATCCTCACACCTTTCCATTGGTGAACCATAAGTTTGTTTAATGAATCTGTGATTGCCCTTCTCCGTGGAAATATCTGCCCTGGTATCCATTTTTAGGTAACACCTATAAGTGATATGATATGATATGTGTCTTTCACTTTCTGACTTACTACAAGTCACGTGATTACTTCTAGACTCATTTACGGTGCTGCAAATGGCATTGTGTCCTTTTTTTCCTTGGCTTCTATTCTGCCTTAGTGAGGTCCATTTTCAACAATGTGATTCCCTGAGGGTTGTGGATTATCTGACCTGGGCAGCCTTACCCTGCCGGCCCGCCCTCCCCAGGTGTGCCTCGTTGAGGTCAATATAAACAGCACTCCAGGCAGCAATAGCCCCTGAAGCTGTGCCTGACTCCATATTCTCTGCCCCGTCAGCAGTCTCGGGTCTGTGCTGGTGGGAGGGAATGAGGGGCCACAGCTTTGTGGGTGGCCTGGTGTGAGTGGGGCTCTGCTGGCCTTTCTGCAGGAGTTGCCAGGCTGCCGCCTGTAAAGAAGAGGATGTGTCACCCATACCTTCCACTGGAATTCCTCTCCGGACAGAGGTGAGGAAGGAAAAAAGCAGTGGGGGCCGGGACAGGAGGTGTATCTCAGGCAGGGCAATGGAAAGCTTCTGGAAGAGTGCCCGGGGCCAAGACCACCCTGGTGGCCTGCAGGCACCAAGTTGGCCTGCGTGCTGTCCCTGGTGTGGCTCGACGTCCCTTCCTCTAGGCTTTCAAGCCCTTGTACATATTCAGGTGTTTTACCTGGGATGGGTGGGAACAGTTCAGCAGCAGCTGGCCTGGGGCTCAGCTCACGTTTACTCACAGATGCCTCGGCACGGTCCCCCAGCTTTGCAATGAGGACGCTCCTTGCGTGGGGGGTGGGTTGCTGGCTGTATGGGAGATGGTTTCCCACCTCTGACCAATTTCAGAATTGTTTACCGCTGGAGCAAGTGCGCTGATAGGGTTTTCCTCTGTATAACTCATGGGTTCAGGTGTTTTTTTCTTTTATGGTTCAAGTTAGATTTTATTCCTCTTTTATATATTTATAGATATAAGCATGGAAATAATTCATTCCTATAAATACATCTGTGTGACGGGAAGAACTTTTTTCTCTTTTATTTTTAAATTTTATTTTTTAAAATTTTGAAATTCAATTTTATTTTTTTTATACAGCACGTTATTATTAGTTATGTATTTTATGCATATACATGTATACAGGTCAATCCCAATCTCCCAACTCATCCCACCACCACCACCCCATGGCTTCCCACACTTGGTGTCCATACGTTTGTTCTCTACCTCTGTGTCTCTATTTCTTCCCTGCAAACCAGTTCATCTGTACCATTTTTTAGGTTCCACATATATGCATTAATATACAGTATTTGTTTTCCTCTTTCTGACTTACTTCATTCTGTATGACAGTCTCTCGATCCATCGATGTCTCTACAAATGACCCAGTTTCATTCCTTTTTATGGCCGAGTAATATTTCATTTTATATATGTACCACATCTTTATCCATTCATCTGTCTGTGGGCATTTAGGTTGCTTCCATTACCTGGCTATTGTAAATAGTGCTGCAACGAACATTGTGGTGAATGTGCCTTTTTGATTTACGGTTTTCTCTGGGTATATGCCCAGAAGTGGGATTGCTGGATCAGATGGTAATTCTATTTCTAGTTTTTTTAAGGAAACTCCATACTGTTCTCCATAGTGACTGTATCAATTTACATTCCCACCAATAGTGGAAGAGGGCTCCTTTTGTCCACACCCTCCCCAGAATTGGTTGTTTGTAGATTTTCTGATGATGCCGAGTCTAACAGGTGTGAGGTGATACCTCATTGTAGTTTTGATTTGCATTTCTCTAATAATTAGTGCTGTTGAGCAGCTTTTCATGTGCGTCTTGGCCATCTCTGTGTCTCCTTTGAAGAAACGTCTCTTTAGATCTTCTGCCCATTTTTGTATTGGGTTGTTTGTTTTTTTAATATTAAGCTGCATGAGCTGTTTATATATATTGGAGATTAAACCTCTGTCCATTGATTCGTTTGCAACGATTTTTGCCCATTCTGAGGGATGCCTTTTTCCATTCCCGTTTTTTCTAACAAAAAAGGAAAGAAAGGAAAAGAAGCAGAACACTAATGTGCGTAAAATATGCCTTTTGAAACGGTCGTTTTGAAATATGGACGTCCTTTGAATTTTTTGGTCGATATGTGACCCCAGGATTTGTTTTCAGGGCAGGTGTCATTTACAGGCCTGCAATGATTTTGAATATCAACTGACCATTAGTGCTGGGATTAAAGCTGCTGTTGTGTGAAACGGCCACAAGGTGGCAGCAGTTCACCCTTACCAAATCTGGTTACTAGGGCAAGAGAGCCTCAGTGGAAGTGGTGTTCTAGATTGGAATTTAGAATGGAATGTGCCAGGAGAATGCCCCTCAAGTTTGTCTCACTACTTCTTGTTCGTGTTTTTAATTTATTTTTTTTTATTTTTTATTACAGCAAGTTTGATTACAATGTTTGGCTTGTTGTAGGTGTGGAAGATGTGGTTCTTTTACACATATACAGATGTCTGTTCTTCCTGGGATCCTTTTCCCATGTACGTTATGACAGAATGTTGAGTAGTCCTCTCTTGGTATTCTGTAGGTCTTTGGTGATTATATATGTCACCTGTGTTTGTATATGTCTGTTAACCCCGATATTGTAATGAAACCAATCCTCACACCATTCCATTAGTGAACCATAAGTTTGTTTAATGAATCTGTGATTGCCCTTCTCCGTGGAAATATCTGCCCTGGTATTCATTTTTAGGTAACACCTATAAGTGATATGATATGATATGTGTCTTTCACTTTCTGACTTACTACAAGTCACGTGATTACTTCTAGACTCATTTACGGTGCTGCAAATGGCATTGTGTCCTTTTTTTCCCTGGCTTCTCTTCTGCCTTAGCGAGGTCCATTTTCACCAATGTGATTCCCTGAGGGTTGTTGATTAGCTGACCTGGGCAGCCTTACCCTGCCGGCCCGCCCTCCCCAGGTGTGCCTCGTTGAGGTCAATATAAACAGCGCTCCAGGCAGCAATAGCCCCTGAAGCTGTGCCTGACTCCATATTCTCTGCCCCGTCAGCAGTCTCGGAGCTGTGCTGGTGGGAGGGAGTGAGGGGCCACAGCTTTGTGGGTGGCCTGGTGTGAGTGGGGCTCTGCTGGCCTTTCTGCAGGAGTTGCCAGGCTGCCGCCTGTAAAGAAGAGGTTGTGTCACCCATACCTTCCGCTGGAATTTCTCTCCGGACAGAGGTGAGGAAGGAAAAAAGCAGTGGGGGCCCGGAGAGGAGTGGTATATCAGGCAGGGCAATGGAAAGCTTCCGGAAGATCGTCCAGGGCCAGGACCACCCTGGCTGGACTGCAGGCACCAAGTTGGCCTGCGTGCTGTTGCTGGTGTGGCTCGACGGCCCTTCCTCTAGGCTTTCAAGCCCTTGTACATATTCAGGTGTTTTACCTGGGAAGGGTGGGAACAGTTCAGCAGCAGCTGGCCTGGGGCTCAGCTCACGTTTACTCACAGATGCCTCGGCACGGTCCCCAAGCTTTGCAATGAGGACGCTCCTTGCGTGGGGGGTGGGTTGCTGGCTGTATGGGAGATGGTTCCCCACCTCTGACCAATTTCAGAATTGTTTACCGCTGGAACAAGTGCCCTGATAGGTTTTTCCTCTGAATAACACGTGGGTTCACTTTTTTTTTCTTTTATGTTTCAAATTAGAATTTATTCCTTTTATGTATTTATAGATATATAAGCATGGAAATAATTCATTCCTATAAATACATCTGTGTGACGGGAAGAAGTTTTTTATCTTTTATTTCTAAATTTTATTTTTTAAAATTTTGAAATTTAATTTTATTTATTTTTTTATACAGCACGTTATTATTAGTTATGTATTTTATGCATATACATGTATTCAGGTCAATCCCAATCTCCCAACTCATCCCACCAGCACCACCCCATGGCTTCCCACACTTGGTGTCCAAACGTTTGTTCTCTACCTCTGTGTCTCTATTTCTTCCCTGCAAACCAGTTCATCTGTACCATTTTTTAGGCTCCACATATATGCATTAATATACAATATTTGTTTTCCACTTTCTGACTTACTTCATTCTGTATGACAGTCTCTCGATCCATCGATGTCTCTACAAATGACCCAGTTTCATTCCTTTTTATGGCCGAGTAGTATTCCATTTTATATACGTACCACATCTTTATCCATTCATCTGTCTGTGGGCATTTAGGTTGCTTCCATTACCTGGCTATTGTAAATAGTGCTGCAACGAAAATTGTGGTGAATGTCCCTTTTTGATTTACGGTTTTCTCTGGGCATATGCCCAGAAGTGGGATTGCTGGATCAGATGGTAATTCTATTTCTAGTTTCTTTAAGGAAACTCCATACTGTTCTCCATAGTGACTGTATCAATTTACATTCCCACCAATAGTGGAAGAGGGCTCCTTTTGTCCACACCCTCCCCAGAATTGGTTGTTTGTAGATTTTTTGATGATGCCGATTCTAACAGGTGTGAGGTGATACCTCATTGTAGTTTTGATTTGCATTTCTCTAAAAATTAGTGCTGTTGAGCAGCTTTTCATGTGCATCTTGGCCATCTCTGTGTCTCCTTTGAAGAAACGTCTCTTTAGATCTTCTGCCCATTTTTGTATTGGGTTGTTTGTTTTTTTTAATATTAAGCTGCATGAGCTGTTTATATATATTGGAGATTAAACCTCTGTCCATTGATTCGTCTGCAACGATTTTCGCCCATTCTGAGGGATGCGTTTTTCCATTCCCGTTTTTTTTAACAAAAAAGGAAAGAAAGGAAAAGAAGCAGAACACTAATGTGAGTAAAATATGCCTTTTGAAACGGTCGTTTTGAAATATGGACGTTCTTTGAATTTTTTGGTCTATATGTGACCCCAGGATTTGTTTTCAGGGCAGGTGTCATTTACAGGCCTGCAATGATTTTGAATATGAACTGACCATTAGCACTGGGATTAAAGCTGCTGTTGTGTGAAACGGCCACAAGGTGGCAGCAGTTCTCCCTTGCCAAATCTGGTTACTAGGGCAAGAGAGCCTCAGTGGAAGTGGTGTTCTAGATTCGAATTTAGAATGGAATGTGCCAGGAGAAAGCCCCTCAAGTTTGTCTCACTACTTCTTGTTCGTGTTTTTAATTTAATTTTTTTATATTTTTTATTACAGCAAGGTTGATTACAATGTTTGGCTTGTTGTAGGTGTGGAAGATGTGGTTCTTTTACACATATACAGATGTCTGTTCTTCCTGGGATCCTTTTCCCATGTACGTTATGACAGAGTTGAGTAGTCCTCTCTTGGTATTCTGTAGGTCTTTGGTGATTATATATGTCACCTATGTTTGTATATGTGTGTTAACCCCGATATCATAATGAAACCAATCCTCACACCTTTCCATTGGTGAACCATAAGTTTGTTTAATGAATCTGTGATTGCCCTTCTCCGTGGAAATATCTGCCCTGGTATCCATTTTTAGGTAACACCTATAAGTGATATGATATGATATGTGTCTTTCACTTTCTGACTTACTACAAGTCACGTGATTACTTCTAGACTCATCTACGGTGCTGCAAATGGCATTGTGTCCTTTTTTCCCTTGGCTTCTCTTCTGCCTTAGCGGGGTCCATTTTCAACAATGTGATTCCCTGAGGGTTGTGGATTAGCTGACCTGGGCAGCCTTACCCTGCCGGCCCGCCCTCCCCAGGTGTGCCTCGTTGAGGTCAATATAAACAGAGCTCCAGGCAGCAATAGCCCCTGAAGCTGTGCCTGACACCATATTCTCTGCCCCGTCAGCAGTCTCGGGGCTGTGCTGTTGGGAGGGTGTGAGGGGCCACAGCTTTGTGGGTGGCCTGGTGTGAGTGGGGCTCTGCTGGCCTTTCTGCAGGAGTTGCCAGGCTGCCGCCTGTAAAGAAGAGAATGTGTCACCCATACCTTCAGCTGGAATTTCTCTCCGGACAGAGGTGAGGAAGGAAAAAAGCAGTGGTGGCCGGGACAGGAGGGGTATCTCAGGCAGGGCAATGGAAAGCTTCTGGAAGAGATCCCGGGGCCAGGACCACCCAGGCTGGCCTGCAGGCACCAAGTTGGCCTGCGTGCTGTCGCTGGTGTGGCTCCACGGCCCTTCCTCTAGGCTTTCAAGCCCTTGAACATATTCAGGTGTTTTAACTGGGAATGGTGGGAACAGTTCAGCAGCAGCTGGCCTGGGGCTCAGCTCATGTTTACTCACAGATGCCTCGGCACGGTCCCCCAGCTTTGCAATGAGGACGCTCCTTGCGTGGGGGGTGGGTTGCTGGTTGTATGGGAGATGGTTCCACACATCTGACCAATTTCAGACTTGTTTACCGCTGGAACAAGTGCCCAGATAGGGTTTTCCTCTGTAAAACTCGTGAGTTCAGGTTTTTTTTTTTTCTTTTATGGTTCAAGTTAGATTTTATTCCTCTTTTATATATTTATAGATATAAGCATGGAAATAATTCATTCCTATAAATACATCTGTGTGACGGGAAGAACTTTTTTCTGTTTTATTTTTAAATTTTATTTTTTTAAATTTTGAAATACAATTTTATTTATGTTTTTATACAGCAGGTTTTTATTAGTTCTGTATTTTATGCATATACATGTATACAGGTCAATCCCAATCTCCCAACTCATCCCACCAGCACCACACCATGGCTTCCCACACTTTGTGTCCATACGTTTGTTCTCTACCTCTGTGTCTCTATTTCTTCCCTGCAAACCAGTTCATCTGAACCGTTTTTTAGGCTCCACATATATGCATTAATATACAATATTTGTTTTCCTCTTTCTGACTTACTTCATTCTGTATAACAGTCTCTCCATCCATCGATGTCTCTACAAATGACTCAGTTTCATTCCTTTTAATGGCCGAGTAATATTCCTTTTTATATATGTACCACATCTTTATCCATTCATCTGTCTGTGGGCATTTAGGTTGCTTCCATTACCTGGCTATTGTAAATAGTGCTGCAATGAACATTGTGGTGAATGTGCCTTTTAGATTTACGGTTTTATCTGGGTATATGCCCAGAAGTGGGATTGCTGGATCAGATGGTAATTCTATTTCTAATATTCTTAAGGAAACTCCATACTGTTCTCCATAGTGACTGTATCAATTTACATTCCCACCAATAGTGGAAGAGGGCTCCTTTTGTCCACACCCTCCCCAGAATTGGTTGTTTGTAGATTTTCTGATGATGCCGATTCTAACAGGTGTGAGGTGATACCTCATTGTAGTTTTGATTTGCATTTCTCTAATAATTAGTGCTGTTGAGCAGCTTTTCATGTGCGTCTTGGCCATCTCTGTGTCTCCTTTGAAGAAACGTCTCTTTAGATCTTCTGCCCATTTTTGTATTGGGTTGTTTGTTTTTTTTAATATTAAGCTGCATGAGCTGTTTATATATATTGGAGATTAAACCTCTGTCCATTGATTCGTCTGCAACGATTTTCGCCCATTCTGAGGGATGCCTTTTTCCATTACCGTTTTTTCTAACAAAAAAGGAAAGAAAGAAAAAGAAGCAGAACACTAATGTGCATAAAATATGCCTTTTGAAACGGTCGTTTTGAAATATGGACGTCCTGTGAATTTTTTGGTCGATATGTGACCCCAGGATTTGTTTTCAGGGCAGGTGTCCTTTACAGGCCTGCAATGATTTTGAATATCAACTGACCATTAGCGCTGGGATTAAAGCTGCTGTTGTGTGAAACGACCACAAGGTGGCAGCAGTTCTCCCTTACCAAATCTGGTTACTAGGGCAAGAGAGCCTCAGTGGAAGTGGTGTTCTAGATTGGAATTTAGAATGGAATGTGCCAGGAGAAAGCCCCTCACGTTTGTCTCACTACTTCTTGTTCGTGTTTTTAATTTATTTTTTATTTTTTATTACAGCAAGTTTGATTACAATGTTTGGCTTTTTGTAGGTGTGGAAGATGTTGTTCTTTTACACATATACAGATGTCTGTTCTTCCTGGGATCCTTTTCCCATGTACGTTATGACAGAATGTTGAGTAGTCCTCTCTTGGTATTCTGAAGGTCTTTGATGATTATATATGTCACCTGTGTTTGTATATGTGTGTTAACCCCAATATCGTAATGAAACCAATCCTCACACCTTTCCATTGGTGAACCATAAGTTTGTTTAATGAATCTGTGATTGCCCTTCTCCGTGGAAATATCTGCCCTGGTATCCATTTTTAGGTAACACCTATAAGTGATATGATATGATATGTGTCTTTCACTTTCTGAGTTACTACAAGTCACATGATTAATTCTAGACTCATCTACGGTGCTGCAAATGGCATTGTGTCCTTTTTTCCCTTGGCTTCTCTTCTGCCTTAGCGAGGTCCATTTTCAACAATGTGATTCCCTGAGGGTTGTGGATTAGCTGACCTGGGCAGCCTTACCCTGCCGGCCCGCCCTCCCCAGGTGTGCTTCGTTTAGGTCAATATAAACAGAGCTCCAGGCAGCAATAGCCCCTGAAGCTGTGACTGACTCCATATTCTCTGCCCTGTCAACAGTCTCGGGGCTGTGCTGGTGGAAGGGAGTGAGGGGCCACAGCTTTGTTGGTGGCCTGGTGTGAGTGGGGCTCTGCTGGCCTTTCTGCAGGAGTTGCCAGGCTGCCGCCTGTAAAGAAGAGGATGTGTCACCCATACCTTCCGCTGGAATTTCTCTCCAGACAAAGGTGAGGAAGGAAAAAACCAGTGGGGGCCGGGACAGGAGGGGTATCTCAGGCAGGGCAATGGAAAGCTTCTGGAAGAGATCCCGGGGCCAGGACCACCCTGGCTGGCCTGCAGGCAGCATGTGGGCCTGCGTGCTGTCGCTGGTGTGGCTCCACGGCCCTTCCTCTAGGCTTTAAAGCCCTTGTACATATTCAGGTGTTTTACCTGGGAATGGTGGGAACAGTTCAGCAGCAGCTGGCCTGGGGCTCAACTCACGTTTACTCACAGATGCCTCGGCACGGTCCCCCAGCTTTGCAATGAGGACGCTCCTTGTGTGGGGGGTGGGTTGCTGGCTGTATGGGAGATGGTTCCCACCTCTGACCAATTTCAGAATTGTTTACCGCTGGATCAAGTGCCCAGATAGGATTTTCCTCTGTAAAACTCGTGAGTTCAGGTTTTTATTTTTCTTTTGTGGTTCAAGTTAGATTTTATTCCTCTTTTATGTATTTATAGATATAAGCATGGAAATAATTCATTCCTATAAATACATCTGTGTGACGGGAAGAACTTTTTTCTGTTTTATTTTTAAATTTTATTTTTTTAAATTTTGAAATACAATATTATTTATGTTTTTATACAGCAGGTTTTTATTAGTTATGTATTTTATGCATATACATTTATACAGGTCAATCCCAATCTCCCAACTCATCCCACCAGCACCACCCCATGGCTTCCCACACTTGGTGTCCATACGTTTGTTCTCTATCTCTGTTTCTCTATTTCTTCCCTGCAAACCAGTTCATCTGTACCGTTTTTTAGGTTCCACATATATGCATTAATATACAATATTTGTTTTCCTCTTTCTGACTTACTTCATTCTGTATGACAGTCTCTCGATCCATCGATGTCTCTACAAATGACCCAGTTTCCTTCCTTTTTATGGCCGAGTAATATTCCATTTTATATATGTACCACATCTTTATCCATTCATCTGTCTGTGGGCATTTAGGTTGCTTCCATTACCTGGCTATTGTAAATAGTGCTGCAACGAACATTGTGGTGAATGTGCCTTTTTGAAATACGATTTTCTCTGGGTATATGCCCAGAAGTGGGATTGCTGGATCAGATGGTAATTCTATTTCTAGTTTTTTTAAGGAAACTCCATACTGTTCTCCATAGTGACTGTATCAATTTACATTCCCACCAATAGTGGAAGAGGGCTCCTTTTGTCCACACCCTCCCCAGAATTCGTTGTTTGTAGATTTTCTGATGATGCCGATTCTAAAAGGTGTGAGGTGATACCTCATTGTAGTTTTGATTTGCATTTCTCTAATAATTAGTGCTGTTGAGCAGCTTTTCATGTGCGTCTTGGCCATCTCTGTGTCTTCTTTGAAGAAACGTCTCTTTAGATCTTCTGCCCATTTTTGTATTGGGTTGTTTGTTTTTTTAATATTAAGCTGCATGAGCTGTTTATATATATTGGAGATTAAACCTCTGTCCATTGATTCGTTTGCACCGATTTTCGCCCATTCTGAGCGATGCCTTTTTCCATTCCCGTTTTTTTTAACAAAAAAGGAAAGAAAGGAAAAGAAGCAGAACACTAATGTGCGTAAAATATGCCTTTTGAAACGGTCGTTTTGAAATATGGACGTCCTTTGAATTTTTTGGTCGATATGTGACCCCAGGATTTGTTTTCAGGGTAGGTGTCATTTACAGGCCTGCAATGATTTTGAATATCAACTGACCATTAGCGCTGGGATTAAAGCTGCTGTTGTGTGAAACGGCCACAAGGTGGCAGCAGTTCTCCCTTACCAAATCTGGTTACTAGGGCAAGAGAGCCTCAGTGGAAGTGGTGTTCTAGATTGGAGTTAACAATGGAATGTGCCAGGAGAAAGCCACTCACGTTTGTCTCACTACTTCTTGTTCGTGTTTTTAATTTAATGTTTTTTATTTTTTATTACAGCAAGTTTGATTACAATGTTTGGCTTGCTGTAGGTATGGAAGATGTGGTTCTTTTACACATATACAGATGTCTGTTCTTCCTGGGATCCATTTCCCATGTACGTTATGACAGAATGTTGAGTAGTCCTGTCTTGGTATTCTGTAGGTCTTTGGTGATTATATATGTCACCTGTGTTTGTATATGTCTGTTAACCCCGATATCGTAATGAAACCAATCCTCACACCATTCCATTGGTGAACCATAAGTTTGTTTAATGAATCTGTGATTGCCCTTCTCCGTGGAAATATCTGCCCTGGTATCCATTTTTAGGTAACACCTATATGTGATATGATATGATATGTGTCTTTCACTTTCTGACTTACTACAAGTCACGTGATTACTTCTAGACTCATTTACGGTGCTGCAAATGGCATTGTGTCCTTTTTTTCATTGGCTTCTATTCTGCCATAGTGAGGTCCATTTTCAACAATGTGATTCCCTGAGGGTAGTGGATTAGCTGAACTGGGCAGCCTAACCCTGCCGGCCCGCCCTCCCCAGGTGTGACTCGTTGAGGTCAATATAAACAGCGCTCCAGGCAGCAATAGCCCCTGAAGCTGTGCCTGACTCCATGTTCTCTGCCCCGTCAGCAGTCTCGGGTCTGTGCTGGTGGGAGGGAGTGAGGGGCCACAGGTTTGTGGGTGGCCTGGTGTGAGTGGGGCTCTGCTAGCTTTTCTGCAGGAGTTGCCAGGCTGCCGCCTGTAAAGAAGAGGATGTGTCACCCATACCTTCCGCTGGAATTTCTCTCCGGACAGAGGTGAGGAAGGAAAAAAGCAGTGGAGGCCGGGACAGGAGGGGTATCTCAGGCAGGGCAATGGAAAGCTTCCGGAAGAGATCCCAGGGCCAGGACCACCCTGGCTGGCCTGCAGGCACCAAGTTGGCCTGCGTGCTGTCGCTGGTGTGGCTCCACAGCCCTTCCTCTAGGCTTTCAAGCCCTTGTACATATTCAGGTGTTTTACCTGGGAAGGGTGGGAACAGTTCAGCAGCAGCTGGCCTGGGGCTCAGCTCACGTTTAATCACAGATGCCTCGGCACGGTCCCCCAGCTTTGCAATGAGGACGCTCCTTGCGTGGGGCGTGGTTTGCTGGCTGTATGGGAGATGGTTTCCCACCTCTGACCAATTTCAGAATTGTTTACCGCTGGAGCAAGTGCGCTGATAGGGTTTTCCTCTGTATAACTCATGGGTTCAGGTGTTTTTTTCTTTTATGGTTCAAGTTAGATTTTATTCCTCTTTTATATATTTATAGATATAAGCATGGAAATAATTCATTCCTATAAATACATCTGTGTGACGGGAAGAACTTTTTTCTCTTTTATTTTTAAATTTTATTTTTTAAAATTTTGAAATTCAATTTTATTTTTTTTATACAGCACGTTATTATTAGTTATGTATTTTATGCATATACATGTATACAGGTCAATCCCAATCTCCCAACTCATCCCACCACCACCACCCCATGGCTTCCCACACTTGGTGTCCATACGTTTGTTCTCTACGTCTGTGTCTCTATTTCCTCCCTGCAAACCAGTTCATCTGTACCATTTTTTAGGTTCCACATATATGCATTAATATACAGTATTTGTTTTCCTCTTTCTGACTTACTTCATTCTGTATGACAGTCTCTCGATCCATCGATGTCTCTACAAATGACCCAGTTTCATTCCTGTTTATGGCCGAGTAATATTTCATTTTATATATGTATCACATCTTTATCCATTCATCTGTCTGTGGGCATTTAGGTTGCTTCCATTACCTGGCTATTGTAAATAGTGCTGCAACGAACATTGTGGTGAATGTGCCTTTTTGATTTACGGTTTTCTCTGGGTATATGCCCAGAAGTGGGATTGCTGGATCAGATGGTAATTCTATTTCTAGTTTTTTTAAGGAAACTCCATACTGTTCTCCATAGTGACTGTATCAATTTACATTCCCACCAATAGTGGAAGAGGGCTCCTTTTGTCCACACCCTCCCCAGAATTGGTTGTTTGTAGATTTTCTGATGATGCCGATTCTAACAGGTGTGAGGTGATACCTCATTGTAGTTTTGATTTGCATTTCTCTAATAATTAGTGCTGTTGAGCAGCTTTTCATGTGCGTCTTGGCCATCTCTGTGTCTTCTTTGAAGAAACGTCTCTTTAGATCTTCTGCCCATTTTTGTATTGGGTTGTTTGTTTTTTTAATATTAAGCTGCATGAGCTGTTTATATATATTGGAGATTAAACCTCTGTCCATTGATTCGTTTGCAACGATTTTGCCCATTCTGAGGGATGCCTTTTTCCATTCCCGTGTTTTTTAACAAAAAAGGAAAGAAAGGAAAAGAAGCAGAACACTAATGTGCGTAAAATATGCCTTTTGAAACGGTCGTTTTGAAATATGGACGTCCTTTGAATTTTTTGGTCGATATGTGACCCCAGGATTTGTTTTCAGGGCAGGTGTCATTTACAGGCCTGCAATGATTTTGAATATCAACTGACCATTAGCGCTGGGATTAAAGCTGCTGTTGTGTGAAACGGCCACAAGGTGGCAGCAGTTCACCCTTACCAAATCTGGTTACTAGGGCAAGAGAGCCTCAGTGGAAGTGGTGTTCTAGATTGGAGTTTAGAATGGAATGTGCCAGGAGAAAGCCCCTCACGTTTGTCTCACTACTTCTTGTTCGTGTTTTTAATTTAATTTTTTTTTATTTTTTATTACAGCAAGTTTGATTACAATGTTTGGCTTGTTGTAGGTGTGGAAGATGTGGTTCTTTTACACATATACAGATGTCTGTTCTTCTTGGGATCCTTTTCCCATGTACGTTATGACAGAATGTTGAGTAGTCCTCTCTTGGTATTCTGTAGGTCTTTGGTGATTATATATGTCACCTGTGTTTGTATATGTCTGTTAACCCCGATATCGTAATGAAACCAATCCTCACACCTTTCCATTGGTGAACGATAAGTTTGTTTAATGAATCTGTGATTGCCCTTCTCCGTGGAAATATCTGCCCTGGTATCCATTTTTAGGTAACACCTATATGTGATATGATATGATATGTGTCTTTCACTTTCTGACTTACTACATGTCACGTGATTATTTCTAGACTCATCTACGGTGCTGAAAATGGCATTGTGTCCTTTTTTTCCTTGGCTTCTCTTCTGCCTTAGTGAGGTCCATTTTCAACAATGTGGTTCCCTGAGGGTTGTGGATTAGCTGACCTGGGCAGCCTTACTCTGCCGGCCTGCCCTCCACAGGTGTGCCTCGTTTAGGTCAATATAAACAGCGCTCCAGGCAGCAATAGCCCCTGAAGCTGTGCCTGACTCCATATTCTCTGCCCCGTCAGCAGTCTCGTGGCTGTGCTGGTGGGAGGGAGTGAGGGGCCACAGCTTTGTGAGTGGCCCGGTGTGAGTGGGACTCTGCTGGCCTTTCTGCAGGAGTTGCCAGGCTGCCACCTGTAAAGAAGAGGATGTGTCACCCATACTTCCGATGGAATTTCTCTCCTGACAGAGGTGAGGAAGGAAAAAAGCAGTGGGGGCCGGGACAGGAGGGGTATCTCAGGCAGGGCAATGGAAAGCTTCCGGAAGAGCGCCCGGGGCCAAGACCACCCTGGCTGGCCTGCAGGCACCAAGTTGGCCTGCGTGCTGTCGCTGGTGTGGCTCGATGGCCCTTCCTCTAGGCTTTCAAGCCCTTGTACATATTCAGGTGTTTTACCTGGGAAGGGTGGGAACAGTTCAGCAGCAGCTGGCCTGGGGCTCATCTCACGTTTACTCACAGATGCCTTGGCACGGTCCCCCAGCTTTGCAATGAGGACGCTCCTTGCCTGGGGGGTGGGTTGCTGGCTGTATGGGAGATGGTTTCCCACCTCTGACCAATTTCAGAATTGTTTACCGCTGGAGCAAGTGCCGTGATAGGGTTTTCCTCTGTATAACTCATGGGTTCAGGTGTTTTTTTCTCTTATGGTTCAAGTTAGATTTTATTCCTCTTTTATATATTTATAGATATAAGCATGGAAATAATTCATTCCTATAAATACATCTGTGTGACGGGAAGAACTTTTTTCTGTTTTATATTTAAATATTATTTTTTAAAATTTTGAAATTTAATTTTATTTTTTTTATACAGCACGTTATTATTAGTTATGTATTTTATGCATATACATGTATACAGGTCAATCCCAAACTCCCAACTCATCCCACCACCACCACCCCATGGCTTCCCACACTTGGTGTCCATACGTTTGTTCTCTACCTCTGTGTCTCTATTTCCTCCCTGCAAACCAGTTCATCTGTACCATTTTTAGGCTCCACATATATGCATTAATATACAATATTTGTTTTCCTCTTTCTGACTTACTTCATTCTGTATGACAGTCTCTCGATCCATCGATGTCTCTACAAATTACCCAGTTTCATTCCTTTTTATGGCCGAGTAATATTCCATTTTATATATGTACCACATCTTTATCCATTCATCTGTCTGTGGGCATTTAGGTTGCTTCCATTACCTGGCTATTGTAAATAGTGCTGCAACGAACATTGTGGTGAATGTGCCTTTTTGAAATACGGTTTTTTCTGGGTATATGCCCAGAAGTGGGATTGCTGGATCAGATGGTAATTCTATTTCTAGTTTTTTAAGGAAACTCCATTCTGTTCTCCATAGTGACTGTATCAATTTACATTCCCACCAATAGTGGAAGAGGGCTCCTTTTGTCCACACCCTCCCCAGAATTGGTTGTTTGTAGATTTTCTGATGATGCCGATTCTAACAAGTGTGAGGTGATACCTCATTGTAGTTTTGATTTGCATTTCTCCAATAATTAGTGCTTTTGAGCAGCTTTTCATGTGTGTCTTGGCCATCTCTGTGTCTCCTTTGAAGAAACGTCTCTTTAGATCTTCTGCCCATTTTTTGGGGGGTTGTTTTTTTTTTTAATATTAAGCTGCATGAGCTGTTTATATATATTGGAGATTAAAACTCTGTCCATTGATTCGTCTGCAACTATTTTCGCCCATTCTGAGGGATGCCTTTTTCCATTCCCGTGTTTTTTAACAAAAAAGGAAAGAAAGGAAAAGAAGCAGAACACTAATGTGCGTAAAATATGCCTTTTGAAACGGTCGTTTTGAAATATGGACGTCCTTTGAAATTTTTGGTCGATATGTGAACCCAGGATTGGTTTTCAAGGCAGGTGTCATTTACAGGCCTGCAATGATTTTGAATATCAACTGACCATTAGCGTTGGGATTAAAGCTGCTGTTGTGTGAAACGGCCACAAGGTGGCAGCAGTTCACCCTTACCAAATCTGGTTACTAGGGCAAGAGAGCCTCAGTGGAAGTGGTGTTCTAGATTGGAGTTTACAATGGAATGTGCCAGGAGAAAGCCCCTCACGTTTGTCTCACTACTTCTTGTTCGGGTTTTAATTTAATTTTTTATTTTTTATTACAGCAAGTTTGATTACAATGTTTGGCTTGTTGTAGGTGTGGAAGATGTGGTTCTTTTACACATATACAGATGTCTGTTCTTCCTGGGATCTTTTTCCCATGTACGTTATGACAGAATGTTGAGTAGTCCTCTCTTGGTATTCTGTAGGTCTTTGGTGATTATATTTGTCACCTGTGTTTGTATATGTCTGTTAACCCCGATATCGTAATGAAACCAATCCTCACACCTTTCCATTGGTGAACCATAAGTTTGTTTAATGAATCTGTGATTGCCCTTCTCCGTGGAAATATCTGCCCTGGTATCCATTTTTAGGTAACACCTATAAGTGATATGATATGATATGTGTCTTTCACTTTCTGACTTACTACAAGTCACGTGATTACTTCTAGACTCATCTACGGTGCTGCAAATGGCATTGTGTCCTTTTTTCCCTTGGCTTCTCTTCTGCCTTAGCGGGGTCCATTTTCAACAATGTGATTCCCTGAGGGTTGTGGATTAGCTGACCTGGGCAGCCTTACCCTGCCGGCCCGCCCTGCCCAGGTGTGCCTCGTTGAGATCAATATAAACAGAGCTCCAGGCAGCAATAGCCCCTGAAGCTGTGCCTGACTCCATATTCTCTGCCCCGTCAGCAGTCTCGGGGCTGTGCTGGTGGGAGGGAGTGAGGGGCCACAGATTTGTTGGTGGCCCAGTGTGTGTGGGGTTCTGCTGGCCTTTCTGCAGGAGTTGCCAGGCTGCCGCCTGTAAAGAAGAGGATGTGTCACCCACACCTTCCGCTGGAATTTCTCTCCGGACAGAGTTGAGGAAGGAAAAAAGCAGTGGGGGCCGGGACAGGAGGGGTGTCTCAGGCAGGGCAATGGAAAGCTTCTGGAAGAGCGCCCGGGGCCAGGACAACGCTGGCTGGCCTGCAGGCACCAAGTTGGCCTGCGTGCTGTCGCTGGTGTGGCTCCACGGTCCTTCCTCTAGGCTTTCAAGCCCTTGTACATATTCAGGTGTTTTACCTGGAAAGGGTGGGAACAGTTCAGCAGCAGCTGGCCTGGGGCTCAGCTCACGTTTACTCACAGATGCCTCGGCATGGTCCCCCAGCTTTGCAATGAGGACGCTCCTTGCGTGGGGGTTGGGTTGCTGGCTGTATGGGAGATGGTTCCCCACCTCTGACCAATTTCAGAATTGTTTACCACTGGAGCAAGTGCCCTGATAGGGTTTTCCTCTGTATAACTCCTGGGTTCAGGTTTTTTTTTTTCTTTTATGGTTCAAGTTAGATTTTATTCCCCTTTTATGTATTTATAGATATAAGCATGGAAATAATTCATTCCTATAAATACATCTGTGTGACGGGAAGAATTTTTTCTGTTTTATTTTTAAATTTTATTTTTTAAAATTTTGAAATTTAATTTTATTTATTTTTTTTATACAGCACGTTATTATTAGTTATGTATTTTATGTATATACATGTATACATGTCAATCCCAAACTACCAACTCATCCCACCACCACCATCCCATGGCTTACCACACTTGGTGTCCATACGTTTGTTCTCTACCTCTGTGTCTCTATTTCTTCCCTGCAAACCAGTTCATCTGTACCATTTTTAGGCTCCACATATATGCATTAATATACAATATTTGTTTTCCTCTTTCTGACTTACTTCATTCTGTATGACAGTCTCTCGATCCATCGATGTCTCTACAAATGACCCAGTTTCATTCCTTTTTATGGCCGAGTAATATTCCATTTTATATATGTACCACATCTTTATCCATTCATCTGTCTGTGGGCATTTAGGTTGCTTCCATTACCTGGCTATTGTAAATAGTGCTGTAAAGAACATTGTGGTGAATGTGCCTTTTTGAAATACGGTTTTCTCTGGGTATATGCCCAGAAGTGGGATTGCTGGATCAGATGGTAATTCTATTTCTCGTTTTTTTAAGGAAACTCCATACTGTTCTCCATAGTGACTGTATCAATTTACATTCCCACCAATAGTGGAAGAGGGCTCCTTTTGTCCACACCCTCCCCAGAATTGGTTGTTTGTAGATTTTCTGATGATGCCGATTCTAACAGGTGTGAGGTGATACCTCATTGTAGTTTTGATTTGCATTTCTCTAATAATTAGTGCTGTTGAGCAGCTTTTCATGTGCGTCTTGGCCATCTCTGTGTCTCCTTTAAAGAAACGTCTCTTTAGATCTTCTGCCCATTTTTTTTGGGTTGTTTGTTTTTTTAATATTAAGCTGCAATGGCTGTTTATTTATATTGGAGATTTAACCTCTGTCCATTGATTCGTCTGCAATGATTTTCGCCCATTCTGAGGGATGCCTTTTTCCATTCCCGTGTTTTTTAACAAAAAAGGAAAGAAAGGAAAAGAAGCAGAACACTAATGTGCGTAAAATATGCCTTTTGAAACGGTCGTTTTGAAATATGGACGTCCTTTGAATTTTTTGGTCGATATGTGACCCCAGGATTTGTTTTCAGGGCAGGTGTCATTTACAGGCCTGCAATGATTTTGAATATCAACTGACCATTAGCGTTGGGATTAAAGCTGCTGTTGTGTGAAACGGCAACAAGGTGGCAGCAGTTCACCCTTACCAAATCTGGTTACTAGGGCAAGAGAGCCTCAGTGGAAATGGTGTTCTAGATTGGAGTTTAGAATGGAATGTACCAGGAGAAAGCCCCTCACGTTTCTCTCACTACTTCTTGTTCGTGTTTTTAATTTAATTTTTTATTTTTTATTACAGCAAGTTTGATTACAATGTTTGGCTTGTTGTAGGTGTGGAAGATGTGGTTCTTTTACACATATACAGATGACTGTTCTTCTTGGGATCCTTTTCCCATGTACGTTATGACAGAATGTTGAGTAGTCCTCTCTTGGTATTCTGTAGGTCTTTGGTGATTATATATGTTACCTGTGTTTGTATATGTCTGTTAACCCCGATATCATAATGAAACAAATCCTCACACCTTTCCATTGGTGAACCATAAGTTTGTTTAATGAATCTGTGATTGTCCTTCTCCGTGGAAATATCTGCCCTGGTATCCATTTTTAGGTAACACCTATAAGTGATATGATATGATATGTGTCTTTCACTTTCTGACTTACTACAAGTCACGTGATTACTTCTAGACTCATCTACGGTGCTGCAAATGGCATTGTGTCCTTTTTTCCCTTGGCTTCTCTTCTGCCTTAGCGGGGTCCATTTTCAACAATGTGATTCCCTGAGGGTTGTGGATTAGCTGACCTGGGCAGCCTTACCCTGCCGGCCCGCCCTCCCCAGGTGTGCCTCGTTGAGATCAATATAAACAGAGCTCCAGGCAGCAATAGCCCCTGAAGCTGTGCCTGACTCCATATTCTCTGCCCCGTCAGCAGTCTCGGGGCTGTGCTGGTGGGAGGGAGTGAGGGGCCACAACTTTGTGGGTGGCCCTGTTTGAGTGGGGTTCTGCTGGCCTTTCTGCAGGAGTTTCCAGGCTGCCGCCTGTAAGAAGAGGATGTGTCACCCATAACTTCCGCTGGAATTTCTCTCCGGACAGAGGTGAGGAAGGAAAAAAGCAGTGGGGGCCGTGACAGGAGGGGTATCTCAGGCAGGGCAATGGAAAGCTTCTGGAAGAGCGCCCAGGGCCAGGACCACGCTGGCTGGCCTGCAGGCACCAAGTTGGCCTGCGTGCTGTCGCTGGTGTGGCTCCACGGTCCTTCCTCTAGGCTTTCAAGCCCTTGTACATATTCAGGTGTTTTACCTGGAAAGGGTGGGAACAGTTCAGCAGCAGCTGGCCTGGGGCTCAGCTCACGTTTACTCACAGATGCCTCGGCACTGTCCCCCAGCTTTGCAATGAGGATGCTCCTTGCGTGGGTGGTGGGTGGTGGCAGTATGGGAGATGGTTCCCCACCTCTGACCAATTTCAGAATTGTTTACCGCTGGAGCAAGTGCCGTGATAGGGTTTTCCTCTGTATAACTCGTGGGTTCAATCTTTTTTTTCTTTTTTGGTTCAAGTTAGATTTTATTCCTCTTTTATGTATTTATAAATATAAGCATGGAAATAATTCATTCCTATAAATACATCTGTGTGACGGGAATAATATTTTCTGTTTTATTTTTAACTTTTATTTTTTAAAATTTTGAAATTTAATTTTTTTTATGTTTTTATACAGCACGTTATTATTAGTTATGTATTTTATGCATATACATGTATACAGGTCAATCCCAATCTCCCAACTCATCCCACCACCACCACCCCATGGCTTCCCACACTTGGTGTCCATACGTTTGTTCTCTACCTCTGTGTCTCTATTTCCTCCCTGCAAACCAGTTCATCTGTACCATTTTTAGGCTCCACATATATGCATTAATATACAATATTTGTTTTCCTCTTTCTGACTTACTTCATTCTGTATGACAGTCTCTCGATCCATCGATGTCTCTACAAATGACCCAGTTTCATTCCTTTTTATGGCCGAGTAATATTCCATTTTATATATGTACCACATCTTTATCCATTCATCTGTCTGTGGGCATTTAGGTTGCTTCCATTACCTGGCTATTGTAAATAGTGCTGCAACGAACATTGTGGTGAATGTGCCTTTTTGAAATACGGTTTTTTCTGGGTATATGCCCAGAAGTGGGATTGCTGGATCAGATGGTAATTCTATTTCTAGTTTTTTAAGGAAACTCCATTCTGTTCTCCATAGTGACTGTATCAATTTACATTCCCACCAATAGTGGAAGAGGGCTCCTTTTGTCCACACCCTCCCCAGAATTGGTTGTTTGTAGATTTTCTGATGATGCCGATTCTAACAAGTGTGAGGTGATACCTCATTGTAGTTTTGATTTGCATTTCTCCAATAATTAGTGCTTTTGAGCAGCTTTTCATGTGTGTCTTGGCCATCTCTGTGTCTCCTTTGAAGAAACGTCTCTTTAGATCTTCTGCCCATTTTTTGGGGGGTTGTTTTTTTTTTTAATATTAAGCTGCATGAGCTGTTTATATATATTGGAGATTAAAACTCTGTCCATTGATTCGTCTGCAACGATTTTCGCCCATTCTGAGGGATGCCTTTTTCCATTCCCGTGTTTTTTAACAAAAAAGGAAAGAAAGGAAAAGAAGCAGAACACTAATGTGCGTAAAATATGCCTTTTGAAACGGTCGTTTTGAAATATGGACGTCCTTTGAAATTTTTGGTCGATATGTGAACCCAGGATTGGTTTTCAAGGCAGGTGTCATTTACAGGCCTGCAATGATTTTGAATATCAACTGACCATTAGCGTTGGGATTAAAGCTGCTGTTGTGTGAAACGGCCACAAGGTGGCAGCAGTTCACCCTTACCAAATCTGGTTACTAGGGCAAGAGAGCCTCAGTGGAAGTGGTGTTCTAGATTGGAGTTTACAATGGAATGTGCCAGGAGAAAGCCCCTCACGTTTGTCTCACTACTTCTTGTTCGGGTTTTAATTTAATTTTTTATTTTTTATTACAGCAAGTTTGATTACAATGTTTGGCTTGTTGTAGGTGTGGAAGATGTGGTTCTTTTACACATATACAGATGTCTGTTCTTCCTGGGATCTTTTTCCCATGTACGTTATGACAGAATGTTGAGTAGTCCTCTCTTGGTATTCTGTAGGTCTTTGGTGATTATATTTGTCACCTGTGTTTGTATATGTCTGTTAACCCCGATATCGTAATGAAACCAATCCTCACACCTTTCCATTGGTGAACCATAAGTTTGTTTAATGAATCTGTGATTGCCCTTCTCCGTGGAAATATCTGCCCTGGTATCCATTTTTAGGTAACACCTATAAGTGATATGATATGATATGTGTCTTTCACTTTCTGACTTACTACAAGTCACGTGATTACTTCTAGACTCATCTACGGTGCTGCAAATGGCATTGTGTCCTTTTTTCCCTTGGCTTCTCTTCTGCCTTAGCGGGGTCCATTTTCAACAATGTGATTCCCTGAGGGTTGTGGATTAGCTGACCTGGGCAGCCTTACCCTGCCGGCCCGCCCTGCCCAGGTGTGCCTCGTTGAGATCAATATAAACAGAGCTCCAGGCAGCAATAGCCCCTGAAGCTGTGCCTGACTCCATATTCTCTGCCCCGTCAGCAGTCTCGGGGCTGTGCTGGTGGGAGGGAGTGAGGGGCCACAGATTTGTTGGTGGCCCAGTGTGTGTGGGGTTCTGCTGGCCTTTCTGCAGGAGTTGCCAGGCTGCCGCCTGTAAAGAAGAGGATGTGTCACCCACAACTTCCGCTGGAATTTCTCTCCGGACAGAGTTGAGGAAGGAAAAAAGCAGTGGGGGCCGGGACAGGAGGGGTGTCTCAGGCAGGGCAATGGAAAGCTTCTGGAAGAGCGCCCGGGGCCAGGACAACGCTGGCTGGCCTGCAGGCACCAAGTTGGCCTGCGTGCTGTCGCTGGTGTGGCTCCACGGTCCTTCCTCTAGGCTTTCAAGCCCTTGTACATATTCAGGTGTTTTACCTGGAAAGGGTGGGAACAGTTCAGCAGCAGCTGGCCTGGGGCTCAGCTCACGTTTACTCACAGATGCCTCGGCATGGTCCCCCAGCTTTGCAATGAGGACGCCCCTTGCGTGGGGGTTGGGTTGCTGGCTGTATGGGAGATGGTTCCCCACCTCTGACCAATTTCAGAATTGTTTACCACTGGAGCAAGTGCCCTGATAGGGTTTTCCTCTGTATAACTCCTGGGTTCAGGTTTTTTTTTTCTTTTATGGTTCAAGTTAGATTTTATTCCCCTTTTATGTATTTATAGATATAAGCATGGAAATAATTCATTCCTATAAATACATCTGTGTGACGGGAAGAATTTTTTCTGTTTTATTTTTAAATTTTACTTTTTAAAATTTTGAAATTTAATTTTATTTATTTTTTTATACAGCACGTTATTATTAGTTATGTATTTTATGTATATACATGTATACATGTCAATCCCAAACTACCAACTCATCCCACCACCACCATCCCATGGCTTACCACACTTGGTGTCCATACGTTTGTTCTCTACCTCTGTGTCTCTATTTCTTCCCTGCAAACCAGTTCATCTGTACCATTTTTAGGCTCCACATATATGCATTAATATACAATATTTGTTTTCCTCTTTCTGACTTACTTCATTCTGTATGACAGTCTCTCGATCCATCGATGTCTCTACAAATGACCCAGTTTCATTCCTTTTTATGGCCGAGTAATATTCCATTTTATATATGTACCACATCTTTATCCATTCATCTGTCTGTGGGCATTTAGGTTGCTTCCATTACCTGGCTATTGTAAATAGTGCTGTAAAGAACATTGTGGTGAATGTGCCTTTTTGAAATACGGTTTTCTCTGGGTATATGCCCAGAAGTGGGATTGCTGGATCAGATGGTAATTCTATTTCTCGTTTTTTTAAGGAAACTCCATACTGTTCTCCATAGTGACTGTATCAATTTACATTCCCACCAATAGTGGAAGAGGGCTCCTTTTGTCCACACCCTCCCCAGAATTGGTTGTTTGTAGATTTTCTGATGATGCCGATTCTAACAGGTGTGAGGTGATACCTCATTGTAGTTTTGATTTGCATTTCTCTAATAATTAGTGCTGTTGAGCAGCTTTTCATGTGCGTCTTGGCCATCTCTGTGTCTCCTTTAAAGAAACGTCTCTTTAGATCTTCTGCCCATTTTTTTTGGGTTGTTTGTTTTTTTAATATTAAGCTGCAATGGCTGTTTATTTATATTGGAGATTTAACCTCTGTCCATTGATTCGTCTGCAATGATTTTCGCCCATTCTGAGGGATGCCTTTTTCCATTCCCGTGTTTTTTAACAAAAAAGGAAAGAAAGGAAAAGAAGCAGAACACTAATGTGCGTAAAATATGCCTTTTGAAACGGTCGTTTTGAAATATGGACGTCCTTTGAATTTTTTGGTCGATATGTGACCCCAGGATTTGTTTTCAGGGCAGGTGTCATTTACAGGCCTGCAATGATTTTGAATATCAACTGACCATTAGCGTTGGGATTAAAGCTGCTGTTGTGTGAAACGGCAACAAGGTGGCAGCAGTTCACCCTTACCAAATCTGGTTACTAGGGCAAGAGAGCCTCAGTGGAAATGGTGTTCTAGATTGGAGTTTAGAATGGAATGTACCAGGAGAAAGCCCATCACGTTTCTCTCACTACTTCTTGTTCGTGTTTTTAATTTAATTTTTTATTTTTTATTACAGCAAGTTTGATTACAATGTTTGGCTTGTTGTAGGTGTGGAAGATGTGGTTCTTTTACACATATACAGATGACTGTTCTTCTTGGGATCCTTTTCCCATGTACGTTATGACAGAATGTTGAGTAGTCCTCTCTTGGTATTCTGTAGGTCTTTGGTGATTATATATGTTACCTGTGTTTGTATATGTCTGTTAACCCCGATATCATAATGAAACAAATCCTCACACCTTTCCATTGGTGAACCATAAGTTTGTTTAATGAATCTGTGATTGTCCTTCTCCGTGGAAATATCTGCCCTGGTATCCATTTTTAGGTAACACCTATAAGTGATATGATATGATATGTGTCTTTCACTTTCTGACTTACTACAAGTCACGTGATTACTTCTAGACTCATCTACGGTGCTGCAAATGGCATTGTGTCCTTTTTTCCCTTGGCTTCTCTTCTGCCTTAGCGGGGTCCATTTTCAACAATGTGATTCCCTGAGGGTTGTGGATTAGCTGACCTGGGCAGCCTTACCCTGCCGGCCCGCCCTCCCCAGGTGTGCCTCGTTGAGATCAATATAAACAGAGCTCCAGGCAGCAATAGCCCCTGAAGCTGTGCCTGACTCCATATTCTCTGCCCCGTCAGCAGTCTCGGGGCTGTGCTGGTGGGAGGGAGTGAGGGGCCACAACTTTGTGGGTGGCCCTGTTTGAGTGGGGTTCTGCTGGCCTTTCTGCAGGAGTTTCCAGGCTGCCGCCTGTAAGAAGAGGATGTGTCACCCATAACTTCCGCTGGAATTTCTCTCCGGACAGAGGTGAGGAAGGAAAAAAGCAGTGGGGGCCGTGACAGGAGGGGTATCTCAGGCAGGGCAATGGAAAGCTTCTGGAAGAGCGCCCAGGGTCAGGACCACGCTGGCTGGCCTGCAGGCACCAAGTTGGCCTGCGTGCTGTCGCTGGTGTGGCTCCACGGTCCTTCCTCTAGGCTTTCAAGCCCTTGTACATATTCAGGTGTTTTACCTGGAAAGGGTGGGAACAGTTCAGCAGCAGCTGGCCTGGGGCTCAGCTCACGTTTACTCACAGATGCCTCGGCACTGTCCCCCAGCTTTGCAATGAGGATGCTCCTTGCGTGGGTGGTGGGTGGTGGCAGTATGGGAGATGGTTCCCCACCTCTGACCAATTTCAGAATTGTTTACCGCTGGAGCAAGTGCCGTGATAGGGTTTTCCTCTGTATAACTCGTGGGTTCAATTTTTTTTTTCTTTTTTGGTTCAAGTTAGATTTTATTCCTCTTTTATGTATTTATAAATATAAGCATGGAAATAATTCATTCCTATAAATACATCTGTGTGACGGGAATAATATTTTCTGTTTTATTTTTAACTTTTATTTTTTAAAATTTTGAAATTTAATTTTATTTATGTTTTTATACAGCACGTTATTATTAGTTATGTATTTTATGCATATACATGTATACAGGTCAATCCCAATCTCCCAACTCATCCCACCACCACCACCCCATGGCTTCCCACACTTGGTGTCCTTACGTTTGTTCTCTACCTCTGTGTCTCTATTTCTTCCCTGCAAACCAGTTCATCTGTACCATTTTTAGGTTCTACATATATGCATTAATATACAATATTTGTTTTCCTCTTTCTGACTTACTTCATTCTGTATGACAGTCTCTCGATCCATCGATGTCTCTACAAATGACCCAGTTTCATTCCATTTTATGGCCGAGTAATATTCCATTTTATATATGTACCACATCTTTATCCATTCATCTGTCTGTGGGCATTTAGGATGCTTCCATTACCTGGCTATTGTAAATAGGGCTGCAACGAACATTGTGGTGAATGTGCCTTTTTGAAATACGGTTTTCTCTGGGTATATGCCCAGAAGTGGGATTGCTGGATCAGATGGTTATTCTATTTCTAATTTTTTAAAGGAAACTCCATATTGTTCTCCATAGTGACTGTATCAATTTACATTCCCACCAATAGTGGAAGAGGGCTCCTTTTGTCCACACCCTCCCCAGAATTTGTTGTTTGTAGATTTTCTGATGATGCCGATTCTAACAGGTGTGAGGTGATACTTCATTGTAGTTTTGATTTGCATTTCTCTAATAATTAGTGCTGTTGAGCAGCTTTTCATGTGCGTCTTGGCCATCTCTGTGTCTCCTTTGAAGAAACGTCTCTTTAGATCTTCTGCCCATTTTTTTTGGGGATGTTTGTTTTTTTAATATTAAGCTGCATGAGCTGTTTATATATATTGGAGATTAAACCTGTGTCCATTGATTCGTTTGCTACGATTTTCACCCATCCTGAGGGATGCCTTTTTCCATTCCCATGTTTTTTAACAAAAAAGGAAAGAAAGGAAAAGAATCAGAACACTAATGTGCGTAAAATATGCCTTTTGAAACGGTCGTTTTGAAATATGGACGTCCTTTGAAATTTTTGCTCGATATGTGACCCCAGGATTTGTTTTCAGGGCAGGTGTCATTTACAGGCCTGCAATGATTTTGAATATCAACTGACCATTAGCGTTGGGATTAAAGCTGCTGTTGTGTGAAACGGCCACAAGGTGGCAGCAGTTCACCCTTACCAAATCTGGTTACTAGGGCAAGAGAGCCTCAGTGGAAGTGTTGTTCTAGATTGGAGTTTAGAATGGAATGTACCAGGAGAAAGCCCCTCACGTTTGTCTCACTACTTCTTGTTCGTGTTTTTAATTTAAGTTTTTATTTTTTATTACAGCAAGTTTGATTACAATGTTTGGCTTGTTGTAAGTGTGGAAGATGTGGTTCTTTTACACATATACAGATGACTGTTCTTCTTGGGATCCTTTTCCCATGTACGTTATGACAGAATGTTGAGTTGTCCTCTCTTGGTATTCTGCAGGTCTTTGGTGATTATATATGTCACCTGAGTTTGTATATGTCTGTTAACCCCAATATCGTAATGAAACCAATCCTCACACCTTTCCATTGGTGAACCATAAGTTTGTTTAATGAATCTGTGATTGCCCTTCTCCGTGGAAATATCTGCCCTGGTATCCATTTTTAGGTAACACCTATAAGTGATATGATATGATATGTGTCTTTCACTTTCTGACTTACTACAAGTCACGTGATTATTTCTAGACTCATCTACGGTGCTGCAAATGGCATTGTGTCCTTTTTTCCCTTGGCTTCTCTTCTGCCTTAGCGGGGTCCATTTTCAACAATGTGATTCCCTGAGGGTTGTGGATTAGCTGACCTGGGCAGCCTTACCCTGCCGGCCCGCCCTCCCCAGGTGTGCCTCGTTGAGGTCAATATAAACAGCGCTCCAGGCAGCAATAGCCCCTGAAGCTGTGCCTGACTCCATATTCTCTGCCCCGTCAGCAGTCTCGGGGCTGTGCTGGTGGGAGGGAGTGAGGGGCCACAGCTTTGTGGGTGGCCCGGTGTGAGTGGGGTTCTGCTGGCCTTTCTGCAGGAGTTGCCAGGCTGCCGCCTGTAAAGAAGAGGATGTGTCACCCATACCTTCCGCTGGAATTTCTCTCCGGACAGAGGTGAGGAAGGAAAAAAGCAGTGGGGGCCGGGACAAGAGGGGTATCTCAGTCAGGGCAATGGAAAGCTTCCGGAAGAGATCCCAGGGCCAGGACCACCCTGGCTGGCCTGCAGGCACCAAGTTGGCCTGCGTGCTGTCGCTGGTGTGGCTCCACGGTCCTCCCTCTAGGCTTTCAAGCCCTTGTACATATTCAGGTGTTTTACCTGGAAAGGGTGGGAACAGTTCAGCAGCAGCTGGCCTGGGGCTCAGTTCACGTTTACTCACAGATGCCTCGGCACGGTCCCCCAGCTT
This sequence comes from Mesoplodon mirus, assembly GCF_964341445.2. Classification (NCBI taxonomy): domain Eukaryota; kingdom Metazoa; phylum Chordata; class Mammalia; order Artiodactyla; family Ziphiidae; genus Mesoplodon; species Mesoplodon mirus. Next base: position 93,423,094 of record NC_138989.1, read on the forward strand.
TGCAATGAGGACGCTCCTTGCGTGGGGGGTGGGTTGCTGGCTGTATGGGAGATGGTTCCCCACCTCTGACCAATTTCAGAATTGTTTACCACTGGAGCAAGTGCCCTGATAGGGTTTTCCTCTGTATAACTCCTGGGTTCAGGTTTTTTTTTTCTTTTATGGTTCAAGTTAGATTTTATTCCCCTTTTATGTATTTATACATATAAGCATGGAAATAATTCTTTCCTATAAATACATCTGTGTGATGGGAAGAATTTTTTCTGTTTTATTTTTAAATTTTATTTTTTAAAATTTTGAAATTTAATTTTATTTATTTTTTTTATACAGCACGTTATTATTAGTTATGTATTTTATGTATATACATGTATACAGGTCAATCCCAAACTCCCAACTCATCCCACCACCACCACCCCATGGATTCCCACACTTGGTGTCCATACGTTTGTTCTCTACCTCTGTGTCTCTATTTCTTCCCTGCAAACCAGTTCATCTGTACCATTTTTAGGCTCCACATATATGCATTAATATACAATATTTGTTTTCCTCTTTCTGACTTACTTCATTCTGTATGACAGTCTCTCGATCCATCGATGTCTCTACAAATGACCCACTTTCATTCCTTTTTATGGCCGAGTCATATTCCATTTTATATATGTACCACATCTTTATCCATTCATCTGTCTGTGGGCATTTAGGTTGCTTCCATTACCTGGCTATTGTAAATAGTGCTGCAACGAACATTGTGGTGAATGTGCCTTTTTGAAATACGGTTTTCTCTGGGTATATGCCCAGAAGTGGGATTGCTGGATCAGATGGTAATTCTATTTCTCGTTTTTTTAAGGAAACTCCATACTGTTCTCCATAGTGACTGTATCAATTTACATTCCCACCAATAGTGGAAGAGGGCTCCTTTTGTCCACACCCTCCCCAGAATTGGTTGTTTGTAGATTTTCTGATGATGCCGATTCTAACAGGTGTGAGGTGATACCTCATTGTAGTTTTGATTTGCATTTCTCTAATAATTAGTGCTGTTGAGCAGCTTTTAATGTGCGTCTTGGCCATCTCTGTGTCTCCTTTGAAGAAACGTCTCTTTAGATCTTCTGCCCATTTTTTTTGGGTTGTTTGTTTTTTTAATATTAAGCTGCATGAGCTGTTTATATATATTGGAGATTAAACCTGTGTCCATTGATTCGTCTGCAACGATTTTCGCCCATTCTGAGGGATGCCTTTTTCCATTCCCGTGTTTTTTAACAAAAAAGGAAAGAAAGGAAAAGAAGCAGAACACTAATGTGCGTAAAATATGCCTTTTGAAATGGTCGTTTTGAAATATGGACGTCCTTTGAATTTTTTGGTCGATATGTGACCCCAGGATTTGTTTTCAGGGCAGGTGTCATTTACAGGCCTGCAATGATTTTGAATATCAACTGACCATTAGCGTTGGGATTAAAGCTGCTGTTGTGTGAAACGGCCACAAGGTGGCAGCAGTTCACCCTTACCAAATCTGGTTACTAGGGCAAGAGAGCCTCAGTGGAAGTGGTGTTCTAGATTGGAGTTTAGAATGGAATGTACCAGGAGAAAGCCCCTCACGTTTGTCTCACTACTTCTTGTTCGTGTTTTTAATTTAAGTTTTTATTTTTTATTACAGCAAGTTTGATTACAATGTTTGGCTTGTTGTAGGTGTGGAAGATGTGGTTCTTTTACACATATACAGATGACTGTTCTTCTTGGGATCCTTTTCCCATGTACGTTATGACAGAATGTTGAGTAGTCCTCTCTTGGTATTCTGTAGGTCTTTGGTGATTATATATGTCACCTGTGTTTGTATATGTCTGTTAACCCCGATATCGTAATGAAACCAATCCTCACACCTTTCCATTGGTGAACCATAAGTTTGTTTAATGAATCTGTGATTGCCCTTCTCCGTGGAAATATCTGCCCTGGTATCCATTTTTAGGTAACACCTATAAGTGATATGATATGATATGTGTCTTTCACTTTCTGACTTACTACAAGTCACGTGATTACTTCTAGACTCATCTACGGTGCTGCAAATGGCATTGTGTCCTTTTTTCCCTTGGCTTCTCTTCTGCCTTAGCGGGGTCCATTTTCAACAATGTGATTCCCTGAGGGTTGTGGATTAGCTGACCTGGGCAGCCTTACCCTGCCGGCCCGCCCTCCCCAGGTGTGCCTCGTTGAGGTCAATATAAACAGCGCTCCAGGCAGCAATAGCCCCTGAAGCTGTGCCTGACTCCATATTCTTTGCCCCGTCAGCAGTCTCGGGGCTGTGCTGGTGGGAGGGAGTGAGGGGCCACAGCTTTGTGGGTGGCCCGGTGTGAGTGGGGTTCTGCTGGCCTTTCTGCAGGAGTTGCCAGGCTGCCGCCTGTAAAGAAGAGGATGTGTCACCCATACCTTCCGCTGGAATTTCTCTCCGGACAGAGGTGAGGAAGGAAAAAAGCAGTGGGGGCCGTGACAGGAGGGGTATCTCAGGCAGGGCAATGGAAAGCTTCTGGAAGAGCGCCAGGGTCCAGGACCACGCTGGCTGCCCTGCAGGCACCAAGTTGGGCTGCGTGCTGTCGCTGGTGTGGCTCCACGGTCCTTCCTCTAGGCTTTCAAGCCCTTGTACATATTCAGGTGTTTTACCTGGAAAGGGTGGGAACAGTTCAGCAGCAGCTGGCCTGGGGCTCAGCTCACGTTTACTCACAGATGCCTCGGCACGGTCCCCCAGCTTTTCAGTGAGGACGCTCCTTGTGTGGGGGGTGGGTGGCTGGCTGTATGGGAGATGGTTCCCCACCTCTGACCAATTTCAGAATTGTTTACCGCTGGAGAAAGTGCCGTGATAGGTTTTTCCTCTGTATAACTCGTGGGTTCAATTTTTTTTTCTTTTTTGGTTCAAGTTAGATTTTATTCCTCTTTTATGTATTTATAAATATAAGCATGGAAATAATTCATTCCTATAAATACATCTGTGTGACGGGAAGAATTTTTTCTCTTTTATTTTTAAATTTTATTTTTTAAAATTTTGAAATTTAATTTTATTTATGTTTTTATACAGCACGTTATTATTAGTTATGTATTTTATGCATATACATGTATACAGGTCAATCCCAATCTCCCAACTCATCCCACCACCACCACCCCATGGATTCCCACACTTGGTGTCCATACGTTTGTTCTCTACCTCTGTGTCTCTATTTCTTCCCTGCAAACCCGTTCATCTGTACCATTTTTAGGCTCCACATATATGCATTAATAAACAATATTTGTTTTCCTCTTTCTGACTTACTTCATTCTGTATGACAGTCTCTCGATCCATCGATGTCTCTACAAATGACCCAGTTTCATTCCTTTTTATGGCCGAGTCATATTCCATTTTATATATGTACCACATCTTTATCCATTCATCTGTCTGTGGGCATTTAGGTTGCTTCCATTACCTGGCTATTGTAAATAGTGCTGCAACGAACATTGTGGTGAATGTGCCTTTTTGAAATATGGTTTTCTCTGGGTATATGCCCAGAAGTGGGATTGCTGGATCAGATGGTAATTCTATTTCTCGTTTTTTTAAGGAAACTCCATACTGTTCTCCATAGTGACTGTATCAATTTACATTCCCACCAATAGTGGAAGAGGGCTCCTTTTGTCCACACCCTCCCCAGAATTGGTTGTTTGTAGATTTTCTGATGATGCCGATTCTAACAGGTGTGAGGTGATACCTCATTGTAGTTTTGATTTGCATTTCTCTAATAATTAGTGCTGTTGAGCAGCTTTTCATGTGCGTCTTGGCCATCTCTGTGTCTCCTTTGAAGAAACGTCTCTTTAGATCTTCTGCCCATTTTTTTTGGGATGTTTGTTTTTTTAATATTAAGCTGCATGAGCTGTTTATATATATTGGAGATTAAACCTGTGTCCATTGATTCTTTGCAACGATTTTCACCCATCCTGAGGGATGCCTTTTTCCATTCCCGTTTTTTTTAACAAAAAAGGAAAGAAAGGAAAAGAAGCAGAACACTAATGTGCGTAAAATATGCCTTTTGAAACGGTCGTTTTGAAATATGGACGTCCTTTGAATTTTTTGGTCGATATGTGACCCCAGGATTTGTTTTCAGGGCAGGTGTCATTTACAGGCCTGCAATGATTTTGAATATCAACTGACCATTAGCGTTGGGATTAAAGCTGCTGTTGTGTGAAACGGCCACAAGGTGGCAGCAGTTCACCCTTACCAAATCTGGTTACTAGGGCAAGAGAGCCTCAGTGGAAGTGGTGTTCTAGATTGGAGTTTAGAATGGAATGTACCAGGAGAAAGCCCCTCACGTTTGTCTCACTACTTCTTGTTCGTGTTTTTAATTTAAGTTTTTATTTTTTATTACAGCAAGTTTGATTACAATGTTTGGCTTGTTGTAGGTGTGGAAGATGTGGTTCTTTTACACATATACAGATGACTGTTCTTCTTGGGATCCTTTTCCCATGTACGTTATGACAGAATGTTGAGTAGTCCTCTCTTGGTATTCTGTAGGTCTTTGGTGATTATATATGTCACCTGTGTTTGTATATGTCTGTTAACCCCGATATCGTAATGAAACCAATCCTCACACCTTTCCATTGGTGAACCATAAGTTTGTTTAATGAATCTGTGATTGCCCTTCTCCGTGGAAATATCTGCCCTGGTATCCATTTTTAGGTAACACCTATAAGTGATATGATATGATATGTGTCTTTCACTTTCTGACTTACTACAAGTCACGTGATTACTTCTAGACTCATCTACGGTGCTGCAAATGGCATTGTGTCCTTTTTTCCCTTGGCTTCTCTTCTGCCTTAGCGGGGTCCATTTTCAACAATGTGATTCCCTGAGGGTTGTGGATTAGCTGACCTGGGCAGCCTTACCCTGCCGGCCCGCCCTCCCCAGGTGTGCCTCGTTGAGGTCAATATAAACAGAGCTCCAGGCAGCAATAGCCCCTGAAGCTGTGCCTGACTCCATATTCTCTGCCCCGTCAGCAGTCTCGGGGCTGTGCTGGTGGGAGGGAGTGAGGGGCCACAGCTTTGTGGGTGGCCCGGTGTGAGTGGGGTTCTGCTGGCCTTTCTGCAGGAGTTGCCAGGCTGCCGCCTGTAAAGAAGAGGATGTGTCACCCATACCTTCCGCTGGAATTTCTCTCCGGACAGAGGTGAGGAAGGAAAAAAGCAGTGGGGGCCGGGACAGGAGGGGTATCTCAGGCAGGGCAATGGAAAGCTTCTGGAAGAGCGCCAGGGTCCAGGACCACGCTGGCTGGCCTGCAGGCACCAAGTTGGCCTGCGTGCTGTCGCTGGTGTGGCTCCACGGTCCTTCCTCTAGGCTTTCAAGCCCTTGTACATATTCAGGTGTTTTACCTGGAAAGGGTGGGAACAGTTCAGCAGCAGCTGGCCTGGGGCTCAGCTCACGTTTACTCACAGATGCCTCGGCACGGTCCCCCAGCTTTGCAATGAGGACGCTCCTTGCGTGGGGGTGGGTTGCTGGCTGTATGGGAGATGGTTCCCCACCTCTGACCAATTTCAGAATTGTTTACCACTGGAGCAAGTGCCCTGATAGGGTTTTCCTCTGTATAACTCCTGGGTTCAGGTTTTTTTTTTCTTTTATGGTTCAAGTTAGATTTTATTCCCCTTTTATGTATTTATAGATATAAGCATGGAAATAATTCTTTCCTATAAATACATCTGTGTGATGGGAAGAAATTTTTCTGTTTTATTTTTAAATTTTATTTTTTAAAATTTTGAAATTTAATTTTATTTATTTTTTTTATACAGCACGTTATTATTAGTTATATATTTTATGTATATACATGTATACAGGTCAATCGCAAACTCCCAACTCATCCCACCACCACCACCCCATGGCTTCCCACACTTGGTGTCCATACGGTTGTTCTCTACCTCTGTGTCTCTATTTGTTCCCTGCAAACCAGTTCATCTGTACCATTTTTAGGCTCCACATATATGCATTAATATACAATATTTGTTTTCCTCTTTCTGACTTACTTCATTCTGTATGACAGTCTCTCGATCCATCGATGTCTCTACAAATGACCCAGTTTCATTCCTTTTTATGGCCGAGTAATATTCCATTTTATATATGTACCACATCTTTATCCATTCATCTGTCTGTGGGCATTTAGGATGCTTCCATTACCTGGCTATTGTAAATAGGGCTGCAACGAACATTGTGGTGAATGTGCCTTTTTGAAATACGGTTTTCTCTGGGTATATGCCCAGAAGGGGGATTGCTGGATCAGATAGTAATTCTATTTCTCGTTTTTATAAGGAAACTCCATACTGTTCTCCATAGTGACTGTATCAATTTACATTCCCACCAATAGTGGAAGAGGGCTCCTTTTGTCCACTCCCTCCCCAGAATTGGTTGTTTGTAGATTTTCTGATGATGCCGATTCTAACAGGTGTGAGGTGATACCTCATTGTAGTTTTGATTTGCATTTCTCTAATAATTAGTGCTGTTGAGCAGCTTTTCATGTGCGTCTTGGCCATCTCTGTGTCTCCTTTGAAGAAACGTCTCTTTAGATCTTCTGCCCATTTTTTTGGGTTGTTTGTTTTTTTAATATTAAGCTGCATGAGCTGTTTATATATATTGGAGATTAAACCTGTGTCCATTGATTCGTTTGCAACGATTTTCACCCATCCTGAGGGATGCCTTTTTCCATTCCCGTTTTTTTTAACAAAAAAGGAAAGAAAGGAAAAGAAGCAGAACACTAATGTGCGTAAAATATGCCTTTTGAAACGGTCGTTTTGAAATATGGACGTCCTTTGAATTTTTTGGTCGATATGTGACCCCAGGATTTGTTTTCAGGGCAGGTGTCATTTACAGGCCTGCAATGATTTTGAATATCAACTGACCATTAGCGTTGGGATTAAAGCTGCTGTTGTGTGAAACGGCCACAAGGTGGCAGCAGTTCACCCTTACCAAATCTGGTTACTAGGGCAAGAGAGCCTCAGTGGAAGTGGTGTTCTAGATTGGAGTTTAGAATGGAATGTACCAGGAGAAAGCCCCTCACGTTTGTCTCACTACTTCTTGTTCGTGTTTTTAATTTAAGTTTTTATTTTTTATTACAGCAAGTTTGATTACAATGTTCGGCTTGTTGTAGGTGTGGAAGATGTGGTTCTTTTACACATATACAGATGACTGTTCTTCTTGGGATCCTTTTCCCATGTACATTATGACAGAATGTTGAGTAGTCCTCTCTTGGTATTCTGTAGGTCTTTGGTGATTATATATGTCACCTGTGTTTGTATATGTCTGTTAACCCCAATATCATAATGAAACCAATCCTCACACCTTTCCATTGGTGAACCATAAGTTTGTTTAATGAATCTGTGATTGCCCTTCTCCGTGGAAATATCTGCCCTGGTATCCATTTTTAGGTAACACCTATAAGTGATATGATATGATATGTGTCTTTCACTTTCTGACTTACTACAAGTCACGTGATTACTTCTAGACTCATCTACGGTGCTGCAAATGGCATTGTGTCCTTTTTTCCCTTGGCTTCTCTTCTGCCTTAGCGGGGTCCATTTTCAACAATGTGATTCCCTGAGGGTTGTGGATTAGCTGACCTGGGCAGCCTTACCCTGCCGGCCCGCCCTCCCCAGGTGTGCCTCGTTGAGGTCAATATAAACAGCGCTCCAGGCAGCAATATCCCCTGAAGCTGTGCCTGACTCCATATTCTCTGCCCCGTCAGCAGTCTCGGGGCTGTGCTGGTGGGAGGGAGTGAGGGGCCACAGCTTTGTGGGTGGCCCGGTGTGAGTGGGGTTCTGCTGGCCTTTCTGCAGGAGTTGCCAGGCTGCCGCCTGTAAAGCAGAGGATGTGTCACCCATACCTTCCGCTGGAATTTCTCTCCGGACAGAGGGGAGGAAGGAAAAAAGCAGTGGGGGCCGGGACAGGAGGGGTATCTCAGGCAGGGCAATGGAAAGCTTCTGGAAGAGTGCCAGGGTCCAGGACCACGCTGGCTGGCCTGCAGGCACCAAGTTGGCCTGTGTGCTGTCGCTGGTGTGGCTCCACGGTCCTTCCTCTAGGCTTTCAAGCCCTTGTACATATTCAGGTGTTTTACCTGGAAAGGGTGGGAACAGTTCAGCAGCAGCTGGCCTGGGGCTCAGCTCACGTTTACTCACAGATGCCTCGGCACGGTCCCCCAGCTTTGCAATGAGGACGCTCCTTGCGTGGGGGGTGGGTTGCTGGCTGTATGGGAGATGGTTCCCCACCTCTGACCAATTTCAGAATTGTTTACCACTGGAGCAAGTGCCCTGATAGGGTTTTCCTCTGTATAACTCCTGGGTTCAGGTTTTTTTTTTTCTTTTATGGTTCAAGTTAGATTTTATTCCCCTTTTATGTATTTATAGATATAAGCATGGAAATAATTCTTTCCTATAAATACATCTGTGTGATGGGAAGAATTTTTTCTGTTTTATTTTTAAATTTTATTTTTTAAAATTTTGAAATTTAATTTTATTTATTTTTTTTATACAGCACGTTATTATTAGTTATGTATTTTATGTATATACATGTATACAGGTCAATCCCAAACTCCCAACTCATCCCACCACCACCACCCCATGGCTTCCCACACTTGGTGTCCATACGTTTGTTCTCTACCTCTGTGTCTCTATTTCTTCCCTGCAAACCAGTTCATCTGTACCATTTTTAGGCTCCACATATATGCATTAATATACAATATTTGTTTTCCTCTTTCTGACTTACTTCATTCTGTATGACAGTCTCTCGATCCATCGATGTCTCTACAAATGACCCAGTTTCATTCCTTTTTATGGCCGAGTCATATTCCATTTTATATATGTACCACATCTTTATCCATTCATCTGTCTGTGGGCATTTAGGTTGCTTCCATTACCTGGCTATTGTAAATAGTGCTGCAACGAACATTGTGGTGAATGTGCCTTTTTGAAATACGGTTTTCTCTGGGTATATGCCCAGCAGTGGGATTGCTGGATCAGATGGTAATTCTATTTCTCGTTTTTTTAAGGAAACTCCATACTGTTCTCCATAGTGACTGTATCAATTTACATTCCCACCAATAGTGGAAGAGGGCTCCTTTTGTCCACACCCTCCCCAGAATTGGTTGTTTGTAGATTTTCTGATGATGCCGATTCTAACAGGTGTGAGGTGATACCTCATTGTAGTTTTGATTTGCATTTCTCTAATAATTAGTGCTGTTGAGCAGCTTTTCATGTGCGTCTTGGCCATCTCTGTGTCTCCTTTGAAGAAACGTCTCTTTAGATCTTCTGCCCATTTTTTGGGGGGTTGTTTGTTTTTTTAATATTAAGCTGCATGAGCTGTTTATATATATTGGAGATTAAACCTGTGTCCATTGATTCGTTTGCAACGATTTTCACCCATCCTGAGGGATGCCTTTTTCCATTCCCGTTTTTTTTAACAAAAAAGGAAAGAAAGGAAAAGAAGCAGAACACTAATGTGCGTAAAATATGCCTTTTGAAACGGTCGTTTTGAAATATGGACGTCCTTTGAATTTTTTGGTCGATATGTGACCCCAGGATTTGTTTTCAGGGCAGGTGTCATTTACAGGCCTGCAATGATTTTGAATATCAACTGACCATTAGCGTTGGGATTAAAGCTGCTGTTGTGTGAAACGGCCACAAGGTGGCAGCAGTTCACCCTTACCAAATCTGGTTACTAGGGCAAGAGAGCCTCAGTGGAAGTGGTGTTCTTGATTGGAGTTTAGAATGGAATGTACCAGGAGAAAGCCCCTCACGTTTGTCTCACTACTTCTTGTTCGTGTTTTTAATTTAAGTTTTTATTTTTTATTACAGCAAGTTTGATTACAATGTTTGGCTTGTTGTAGGTGTGGAAGATGTGGTTCTTTTACACATATACAGATGACTGTTCTTCTTGGGATCCTTTTCCCATGTACGTTATGACAGAATGTTGAGTAGTCCTCTCTTGGTATTCTGTAGGTCTTTGGTGATTATATATGTCACCTGTGTTTGTATATGTCTGTTAACCCCGATATCGTAATGAAACCAATCCTCACACCTTTCCATTGGTGAACCATAAGTTTGTTTAATGAATCTGTGATTGCCCTTCTCCGTGGAAATATCTGCCCTGGTATCCATTTTTAGGTAACACCTATAAGTGATATGATATGATATGTGTCTTTCACTTTCTGACTTACTACAAGTCACGTGATTACTTCTAGACTCATCTACGGTGCTGCAAATGGCATTGTGTCCTTTTTTCCCTTGGCTTCTCTTCTGCCTTAGCGGGGTCCATTTTCAACAATGTGATTCCCTGAGGGTTGTGGATTAGCTGACCTGGGCAGCCTTACCCTGCCGGCCCGCCCTCCCCAGGTGTGCCTCGTTGAGATCAATATAAACAGCGCTCCAGGCAGCAATATCCCCTGAAGCTGTGCCTGACTCCATATTCTCTGCCCCGTCAGCAGTCTCGGGGCTGTGCTGGTGGGAGGGAGTGAGGGGCCACAGCTTTGTGGGTGGCCCGGTGTGAGTGGGGTTCTGCTGGCCTTTCTGCAGGAGTTGCCAGGCTGCCGCCTGTAAAGCAGAGGATGTGTCACCCATACCTTCCGCTGGAATTTCTCTCCGGACAGAGGTGAGGAAGGAAAAAAGCAGTGGGGGCCGGGACAGGAGGGGTATCTCAGGCAGGGCAATGGAAAGCTTCTGGAAGAGTGCCAGGGTCCAGGACCACGCTGGCTGGCCTGCAGGCACCAAGTTGGCCTGCGTGCTGTCGCTGGTGTTGCTCCACGGTCCTTCCTCTAGGCTTTCAAGCCCTTGTACATATTCAGGTGTTTTACCTGGAAAGGGTGGGAACAGTTCAGCAGCAGCTGGCCTGGGGCTCAGCTCACGTTTACTCACAGATGCCTCGGCACGGTCCCCCAGCTTTGCAATGAGGACGCTCCTTGCGTGGGGGGTGGGTTGCTGGCTGTATGGGAGATGGTTCCCCACCTCTGACCAATTTCAGAATTGTTTACCACTGGAGCAAGTGCCCTGATAGGGTTTTCCTCTGTATAACTCCTGGGTTCAGGTTTTTTTTTTTCTTTTATGGTTCAAGTTAGATTTTATTCCCCTTTTATGTATTTATAGATATAAGCATGGAAATAATTCTTTCCTATAAATACATCTGTGTGATGGGAAGAATTTTTTCTGTTTTATTTTTAAATTTTATTTTTTAAAATTTTGAAATTTAATTTTATTTATTTTTTTATACAGCACGTTATTATTAGTTATGTATTTTATGTATATACATGTATACAGGTCAATCGCAAACTCCCAACTCATCCCACCACCACCACCCCATGGCTTCCCACACTTGGTGTCCATACGTTTGTTCTCTACCTCTGTGTCTCTATTTCTTCCCTGCAAACCAGTTCATCTGTACCATTTTTAGGCTCCACATATATGCATTAATATACAATATTTGTTTTCCTCTTTCTGACTTACTTCATTCTGTATGACAGTCTCTCGATCCATCGATGTCTCTACAAATGACCCAGTTTCATTCCTTTTTATGGCCGAGTCATATTCCATTTTATATATGTACCACATCTTTATCCATTCATCTGTCTGTGGGCATTTAGGTTGCTTCCATTACCTGGCTATTGTAAATAGTGCTGCAACGAACATTGTGGTGAATGTGCCTTTTTGAAATACGGTTTTCTCTGGGTATATGCCCAGCAGTGGGATTGCTGGATCAGATGGTAATTCTATTTCTCGTTTTTTTAAGGAAACTCCATACTGTTCTCCATAGTGACTGTATCAATTTACATTCCCACCAATAGTGGAAGAGGGCTCCTTTTGTCCACACCCTCCCCAGAATTGGTTGTCTGTAGATTTTCTGATGATGCCGATTCTAACAGGTGTGAGGTGATACCTCATTGTAGTTTTGATTTGCATTTCTCTAATAATTAGTGCTGTTGAGCAGCTTTTCATGTGCGTCTTGGCCATCTCTGTGTCTCCTTTGAAGAAACGTCTCTTTAGATCTTCTGCCCATTTTTTGGGGGGTTGTTTGTTTTTTTAATATTAAGCTGCATGAGCTGTTTATATATATTGGAGATTAAACCTGTGTCCATTGATTCGTTTGCAACGATTTTCACCCATCCTGAGGGATGCCTTTTTCCATTCCCGTTTTTTTTAACAAAAAAGGAAAGAAAGGAAAAGAAGCAGAACACTAATGTGCGTAAAATATGCCTTTTGAAACGGTCGTTTTGAAATATGGACGTCCTTTGAATTTTTTGGTCGATATGTGACCCCAGGATTTGTTTTCAGGGCAGGTGTCATTTACAGGCCTGCAATGATTTTGAATATCAACTGACCATTAGCGTTGGGATTAAAGCTGCTGTTGTGTGAAACGGCCACAAGGTGGCAGCAGTTCACCCTTACCAAATCTGGTTACTAGGGCAAGAGAGCCTCAGTGGAAGTGGTGTTCTAGATTGGAGTTTAGAATGGAATGTACCAGGAGAAAGCCCCTCACGTTTGTCTCACTACTTCTTGTTCGTGTTTTTAATTTAAGTTTTTATTTTTTATTACAGCAAGTTTGATTACAATGTTTGGCTTGTTGTAGGTGTGGAAGATGTGGTTCTTTTACACATATACAGATGACTGTTCTTCTTGGGATCCTTTTCCCATGTACGTTATGACAGAATGTTGAGTAGTCCTCTCTTGGTATTCTGTAGGTCTTTGGTGATTATATATGTCACCTGTGTTTGTATATGTCTGTTAACCCCGATATCGTAATGAAACCAATCCTCACACCTTTCCATTGGTGAACCATAAGTTTGTTTAATGAATCTGTGATTGCCCTTCTCCGTGGAAATATCTGCCCTGGTATCCATTTTTAGGTAACACCTATAAGTGATATGATATGATATGTGTCTTTCACTTTCTGACTTACTACAAGTCTCGTGATTACTTCTAGACTCATCTACGGTGCTGCAAATGGCATTGTGTCCTTTTTTCCCTTGGCTTCTCTTCTGCCTTAGCGGGGTCCATTTTCAACAATGTGATTCCCTGAGGGTTGTGGATTAGCTGACCTGGGCAGCCTTACCCTGCCGGCCCGCCCTCCCCAGGTGTGCCTCGTTGAGATCAATATAAACAGCGCTCCAGGCAGCAATAGCCCCTGAAGCTGTGCCTGACTCCATATTCTCTGCCCCGTCAGCAGTCTCGGGGCTGTGCTGGTGGGAGGGAGTGAGGGGCCACAGCTTTGTGGGTGGCCCGGTGTGAGTGGGGTTCTGCTGGCCTTTCTGCAGGAGTTGCCAGGCTGCCGCCTGTAAAGCAGAGGATGTGTCACCCATACCTTCCGCTGGAATTTCTCTCCGGACAGAGGTGAGGAAGGAAAAAAGCAGTGGGGGCCGGGACAGGAGGGGTATCTCAGGCAGGGCAATGGAAAGCTTCTGGAAGAGCGCCAGGGTCCAGGACCACGCTGGCTGGCCTGCAGGCACCAAGTTGGCCTGCGTGCTGTCGCTGGTGTGGCTCCACGGTCCTTCCTCTAGGCTTTCAAGCCCTTGTACATATTCAGGTGTTTTACCTGGAAAGGGTGGGAACAGTTCAGCAGCAGCTGGCCTGGGGCTCAGCTCACGTTTACTCACAGATGCCTCGGCACGGTCCCCCAGCTTTGCAATGAGGACGCTCCTTGCGTGGGGGGTGGGTTGCTGGCTGTATGGGAGATGGTTCCCCACCTCTGACCAATTTCAGAATTGTTTACCGCTGGAGCAAGTGCCGTGATAGGGTTTTCCTCTGTATAACTCGTGGGTTCAATTTTTTTATCTTTTTTGGTTCAAGTTAGATTTTATTCCTCTTTTATGTATTTATAAATATAAGCATGGAAATAATTCATTCCTATAAATACATCTGTGTGACGGGAAGAATATTTTCTGTTTTATATTTAAATTTTATTTTTTAAAATTTTGAAATTTAATTTTATTTATGTTTTTATACAGCACGTTATTATTAGTTATGTATTTTATGCATATACATGTATACAGGTCAATCCCAAACTCCCAACTCATCCCACCACCACCACCCCATGGCTTCCCACACTTGGTGTCCATACGTTTGTTCTCTACCTCTGTGTCTCTATTTCTTCCCTGCAAACCAGTTCATCTGTACCATTTTTAGGCTCCACATATATGCATTAATATACAATATTTGTTTTCCTCTTTCTGACTTACTTCATTCTGTATGACAGTCTCTCGATCCATCGATGTCTCTACAAATGACCCAGTTTCATTCCTTTTTATGGCCGAGTCATATTCCATTTTATATATGTACCACATCTTTATCCATTCATCTGTCTGTGGGCATTTAGGTTGCTTCCATTACCTGGCTATTGTAAATAGTGCTGCAACGAACATTGTGGTGAATGTGCCTTTTTGAAATACGGTTTTCTCTGGGTATATGCACAGCAGTGGGATTGCTGGATCAGATGGTAATTCTATTTCTCGTTTTTTTAAGGAAACTCCATACTGTTCTCCATAGTGACTGTATCAATTTACATTCCCACCAATAGTGGAAGAGGGCTCCTTTTGTCCACACCCTCCCCAGAATTGGTTGTCTGTAGATTTTCTGATGATGCCGATTCTAACAGGTGTGAGGTGATACCTCATTGTAGTTTTGATTTGCATTTCTCTAATAATTAGTGCTGTTGAGCAGCTTTTCATGTGCGTCTTGGCCATCTCTGTGTCTCCTTTGAAGAAACGTCTCTTTAGATCTTCTGCCCATTTTTTGGGGGGTTGTTTGTTTTTTTAATATTAAGCTGCATGAGCTGTTTATATATATTGGAGATTAAACCTGTTTCCATTGATTCGTTTGCAACGATTTTCACCCATCCTGAGGGATGCCTTTTTCCATTCCCGTTTTTTTTAACAAAAAAGGAAAGAAAGGAAAAGAAGCAGAACACTAATGTGCGTAAAATATGCCTTTTGAAACGGTCGTTTTGAAATATGGACGTCCTTTGAATTTTTTGGTCGATATGTGACCCCAGGATTTGTTTTCAGGGCAGGTGTCATTTACAGGCCTGCAATGATTTTGAATATCAACTGACCATTAGCGTTGGGATTAAAGCTGCTGTTGTGTGAAACGGCCACAAGGTGGCAGCAGTTCACCCTTACCAAATCTGGTTACTAGGGCAAGAGAGCCTCAGTGGAAGTGGTGTTCTTGATTGGAGTTTAGAATGGAATGTACCAGGAGAAAACCCCTCGCGTTTGTCTCACTACTTCTTGTTCGTGTTTTTAATTTAAGTTTTTATTTTTTATTACAGCAAGTTTGATTACAATGTTTGGCTTGTTGTAGGTGTGGAAGATGTGGTTCTTTTACACATATACAGATGACTGTTCTTCTTGGGATCCTTTTCCCATGTACGTTATGACAGAATGTTGAGTAGTCCTCTCTTGGTATTCTGTAGGTCTTTGGTGATTATATATGTCACCTGTGTTTGTATATGTCTATTAACCCCGATATCGTAATGAAACCAATCCTCACACCTTTCCATTGGTGAACCATAAGTTTGTTTAATGAATCTGTGATTGCTCTTCTCCGTGGAAATATCTGCCCTGGTATCCATTTTTAGGTAACACCTATAAGTGATATGATATGATATGTGTCTTTCACTTTCTGACTTACTACAAGTCACGTGATTACTTCTAGACTCATCTACGGTGCTGCAAATGGCATTGTGTCCTTTTTTCCCTTGGCTTCTCTTCTGCCTTAGCGGGGTCCATTTTCAACAATGTGATTCCCTGAGGGTTGTGGATTAGCTGACCTGGGCAGCCTTACCCTGCCGGCCCGCCCTCCCCAGGTGTGCCTCGTTGAGGTCAATATAAACAGCGCTCCAGGCAGCAATAGCCCCTGAAGCTGTGCCTGACTCCATATTCTCTGCCCCGTCAGCAGTCTCGGGGCTGTGCTGGTGGGAGGGAGTGAGGGGCCACAGCTTTGTGGGTGGCCCGGTGTGAGTGGGGTTCTGCTGGCCTTTCTGCAGGAGTTGCCAGGCTGCCGCCTGTAAAGAAGAGGATGTGTCACCCATACCTTCCGCTGGAATTTCTCTCCAGACAGAGGTGAGGAAGGAAAAAAGCAGTGGGGGCCGGGACAGGAGGGGTATCTCAGGCAGGGCAATGGAAAGCTTCTGGAAGAGTGCCAGGGTCCAGGACCACGCTGGCTGGCCTGCAGGCACCAAGTTGGCCTGCGTGCTGTCGCTGGTGTGGCTCCACGGTCCTTCCTCTAGGCTTTCAAGCCCTTGTACATATTCAGGTGTTTTACCTGGAAAGGGTGGGAACAGTTCAGCAGCAGCTGGCCTGGGGCTCAGCTCACGTTTACTCACAGATGCCTCGGCACGGTCCCCCAGCTTTGCAATGAGGACGCTCCTTGCGTGGGGGGTGGGTTGCTGGCTGTATGGGAGATGGTTCCCCACCTCTGACCAATTTCAGAATTGTTTACCGCTGGAGCAAGTGCCGTGATAGGGTTTTCCTCTGTATAACTCGTGGGTTCAATTTTTTTATCTTTTTTGGTTCAAGTTAGATTTTATTCCTCTTTTATGTATTTATAAATATAAGCATGGAAATAATTCATTCCTATAAATACATCTGTGTGACGGGAAGAATATTTTCTGTTTTATATTTAAATTTTATTTTTTAAAATTTTGAAATTTAATTTTATTTATGTTTTTATACAGCACGTTATTATTAGTTATGTATTTTATGCATATACATGTATACAGGTCAATCCCAAACTCCCAACTCATCCCACCACCACCACCCCATGGCTTCCCACACTTGGTGTCCATACGTTTGTTCTCTACCTCTGTGTCTCTATTTCTTCCCTGCAAACCAGTTCATCTGTACCATTTTTAGGCTCCACATATATGCATTAATATACAATATTTGTTTTCCTCTTTCTGACTTACTTCATTCTGTATGACAGTCTCTCGATCCATCGATGTCTCTACAAATGACCCAGTTTCATTCCTTTTTATGGCCGAGTCATATTCCATTTTATATATGTACCACATCTTTATCCATTCATCTGTCTGTGGGCATTTAGGTTGCTTCCATTACCTGGCTATTGTAAATAGTGCTGCAACGAACATTGTGGTGAATGTGCCTTTTTGAAATACGGTTTTCTCTGGGTATATGCCCAGCAGTGGGATTGCTGGATCAGATGGTAATTCTATTTCTCGTTTTTTTAAGGAAACTCCATACTGTTCTCCATAGTGACTGTATCAATTTACATTCCCACCAATAGTGGAAGAGGGCTCCTTTTGTCCACACCCTCCCCAGAATTGGTTGTCTGTAGATTTTCTGATGATGCCGATTCTAACAGGTGTGAGGTGATACCTCATTGTAGTTTTGATTTGCATTTCTCTAATAATTAGTGCTGTTGAGCAGCTTTTCATGTGCGTCTTGGCCATCTCTGTGTCTCCTTTGAAGAAACGTCTCTTTAGATCTTCTGCCCATTTTTTGGGGGGTTGTTTGTTTTTTTAATATTAAGCTGCATGAGCTGTTTATATATATTGGAGATTAAACCTGTGTCCATTGATTCGTTTGCAACGATTTTCACCCATCCTGAGGGATGCCTTTTTCCATTCCCGTTTTTTTTAACAAAAAAGGAAAGAAAGGAAAAGAAGCAGAACACTAATGTGCGTAAAATATGCCTTTTGAAACGGTCGTTTTGAAATATGGACGTCCTTTGAATTTTTTGGTCGATATGTGACCCCAGGATTTGTTTTCAGGGCAGGTGTCATTTACAGGCCTGCAATGATTTTGAATATCAACTGACCATTAGCGTTGGGATTAAAGCTGCTGTTGTGTGAAACGGCCACAAGGTGGCAGCAGTTCACCCTTACCAAATCTGGTTACTAGGGCAAGAGAGCCTCAGTGGAAGTGGTGTTCTTGATTGGAGTTTTGAATGGAATGTACCAGGAGAAAGCCCCTCACGTTTGTCTCACTACTTCTTGTTCGTGTTTTTAATTTAAGTTTTTATTTTTTATTACAGCAAGTTTGATTACAATGTTTGGCTTGTTGTAGGTGTGGAAGATGTGGTTCTTTTACACATATACAGATGACTGTTCTTCTTGGGATCCTTTTCCCATGTACGTTATGACAGAATGTTGAGTAGTCCTCTCTTGGTATTCTGTAGGTCTTTGGTGATTATATATGTCACCTGTGTTTGTATATGTCTGTTAACCCCGATATCGTAATGAAACCAATCCTCACACCTTTCCATTGGTGAACCATAAGTTTGTTTAATGAATCTGTGATTGCCCTTCTCCGTGGAAATATCTGCCCTGGTATCCATTTTTAGGTAACACCTATAAGTGATATGATATGATATGTGTCTTTCACTTTCTGACTTACTACAAGTCACGTGATTACTTCTAGACTCATCTACGGTGCTGCAAATGGCATTGTGTCCTTTTTTCCCTTGGCTTCTCTTCTGCCTTAGCGGGGTCCATTTTCAACAATGTGATTCCCTGAGGGTTGTGGATTAGCTGACCTGGGCAGCCTTACCCTGCCGGCCCGCCCTCCCCAGGTGTGCCTCGTTGAGGTCAATATAAACAGCGCTCCAGGCAGCAATAGCCCCTGAAGCTGTGCCTGACTCCATATTCTCTGCCCCGTCAGCAGTCTCGGGGCTGTGCTGGTGGGAGGGAGGGAGGGGCCACAGCTTTGTGGGTGGCCCGGTGTGAGTGGGGTTCTGCTGGCCTTTCTGCAGGAGTTGCCAGGCTGCCGCCTGTAAAGAAGAGGATGTGTCACCCATACCTTCCGCTGGAATTTCTCTCCGGACAGAGGTGAGGAAGGAAAAAAGCAGTGGGGGCCGGGACAGGAGGGGTATCTCAGGCAGGGCAATGGAAAGCTTCTGGAAGAGTGCCAGGGTCCAGGACCACGCTGGCTGGCCTGCAGGCACCAAGTTGGCCTGCGTGCTGTCGCTGGTGTGGCTCCACGGTCCTTCCTCTAGGCTTTCAAGCCCTTGTACATATTCAGGTGTTTTACCTGGAAAGGGTGGGAACAGTTCAGCAGCAGCTGGCCTGGGGCTCAGCTCACGTTTACTCACAGATGCCTCGGCACGGTCCCCCAGCTTTGCAATGAGGACGCTCCTTGCTTGGGGGGTGGGTTGCTGGCTGTATGGGAGATGGTTCCCCACCTCTGACCAATTTCAGAATTGTTTACCACTGGAGCAAGTGCCGTGATAGGGTTTTCCTCTGTATAACTCGTGGGTTCAATTTTTTTATCTTTTTTGGTTCAAGTTAGATTTTATTCCTCTTTTATGTATTTATAAATATAAGCATGGAAATAATTCATTCCTATAAATACATCTGTGTGACGGGAAGAATATTTTCTGTTTTATATTTAAATTTTATTTTTTAAAATTTTGAAATTTAATTTTATTTATGTTTTTATACAGCACGTTATTATTAGTTATGTATTTTATGCATATACATGTATACAGGTCAATCCCAAACTCCCAACTCATCCCACCACCACCACCCCATGGCTTCCCACACTTGGTGTCCATACGTTTGTTCTCTACCTCTGTGTCTCTATTTCTTCCCTGCAAACCAGTTCATCTGTACCATTTTTAGGCTCCACATATATGCATTAATATACAATATTTGTTTTCCTCTTTCTGACTTACTTCATTCTGTATGACAGTCTCTCGATCCATCGATGTCTCTACAAATGACCCAGTTTCATTCCTTTTTATGGCCGAGTCATATTCCATTTTATATATGTACCACATCTTTATCCATTCATCTGTCTGTGGGCATTTAGGTTGCTTCCATTACCTGGCTATTGTAAATAGTGCTGCAACGAACATTGTGGTGAATGTGCCTTTTTGAAATACGGTTTTCTCTGGGTATATGCCCAGCAGTGGGATTGCTGGATCAGATGGTAATTCTATTTCTCGTTTTTTTAAGGAAACTCCATACTGTTCTCCATAGTGACTGTATCAATTTACATTCCCACCAATAGTGGAAGAGGGCTCCTTTTGTCCACACCCTCCCCAGAATTGGTTGTCTGTAGATTTTCTGATGATGCCGATTCTAACAGGTGTGAGGTGATACCTCATTGTAGTTTTGATTTGCATTTCTCTAATAATTAGTGCTGTTGAGCAGCTTTTCATGTGCGTCTTGGCCATCTCTGTGTCTCCTTTGAAGAAACGTCTCTTTAGATCTTCTGCCCATTTTTTGGGGGGTTGTTTGTTTTTTTAATATTAAGCTGCATGAGCTGTTTATATATATTGGAGATTAAACCTGTGTCCATTGATTCGTTTGCAACGATTTTCACCCATCCTGAGGGATGCCTTTTTCCATTCCCGTTTTTTTTAACAAAAAAGGAAAGAAAGGAAAAGAAGCAGAACACTAATGTGCGTAAAATATGCCTTTTGAAACGGTCGTTTTGAAATATGGACGTCCTTTGAATTTTTTGGTCGATATGTGACCCCAGGATTTGTTTTCAGGGCAGGTGTCATTTACAGGCCTGCAATGATTTTGAATATCAACTGACCATTAGCGTTGGGATTAAAGCTGCTGTTGTGTGAAACGGCCACAAGGTGGCAGCAGTTCACCCTTACCAAATCTGGTTACTAGGGCAAGAGAGCCTCAGTGGAAGTGGTGTTCTTGATTGGAGTTTTGAATGGAATGTACCAGGAGAAAGCCCCTCACGTTTGTCTCACTACTTCTTGTTCGTGTTTTTAATTTAAGTTTTTATTTTTTATTACAGCAAGTTTGATTACAATGTTTGGCTTGTTGTAGGTGTGGAAGATGTGGTTCTTTTACACATATACAGATGACTGTTCTTCTTGGGATCCTTTTCCCATGTACGTTATGACAGAATGTTGAGTAGTCCTCTCTTGGTATTCTGTAGGTCTTTGGTGATTATATATGTCACCTGTGTTTGTATATGTCTGTTAACCCCGATATCGTAATGAAACCAATCCTCACACCTTTCCATTGGTGAACCATAAGTTTGTTTAATGAATCTGTGATTGCCCTTCTCCGTGGAAATATCTGCCCTGGTATCCATTTTTAGGTAACACCTATAAGTGATATGATATGATATGTGTCTTTCACTTTCTGACTTACTACAAGTCACGTGATTACTTCTAGACTCATCTACGGTGCTGCAAATGGCATTGTGTCCTTTTTTCCCTTGGCTTCTCTTCTGCCTTAGCGGGGTCCATTTTCAACAATGTGATTCCCTGAGGGTTGTGGATTAGCTGACCTGGGCAGCCTTACCCTGCCGGCCCGCCCTCCCCAGGTGTGCCTCGTTGAGGTCAATATAAACAGCGCTCCAGGCAGCAATAGCCCCTGAAGCTGTGCCTGACTCCATATTCTCTGCCCCGTCAGCAGTCTCGGGGCTGTGCTGGTGGGAGGGAGGGAGGGGCCACAGCTTTGTGGGTGGCCCGGTGTGAGTGGGGTTCTGCTGGCCTTTCTGCAGGAGTTGCCAGGCTGCCGCCTGTAAAGAAGAGGATGTGTCACCCATACCTTCCGCTGGAATTTCTCTCCGGACAGAGGTGAGGAAGGAAAAAAGCAGTGGGGGCCGGGACAGGAGGGGTATCTCAGGCAGGGCAATGGAAAGCTTCTGGAAGAGTGCCAGGGTCCAGGACCACGCTGGCTGGCCTGCAGGCACCAAGTTGGCCTGCGTGCTGTCGCTGGTGTGGCTCCACGGTCCTTCCTCTAGGCTTTCAAGCCCTTGTACATATTCAGGTGTTTTACCTGGAAAGGGTGGGAACAGTTCAGCAGCAGCTGGCCTGGGGCTCAGCTCACGTTTACTCACAGATGCCTCGGCACGGTCCCCCAGCTTTGCAATGAGGACGCTCCTTGCTTGGGGGGTGGGTTGCTGGCTGTATGGGAGATGGTTCCCCACCTCTGACCAATTTCAGAATTGTTTACCACTGGAGCAAGTGCCGTGATAGGGTTTTCCTCTGTATAACTCCTGGGTTCAGGTTTTTTTTTTTTTCTTTTATGGTTCAAGTTAGATTTTATTCCCCTTTTATGTATTTATAGATATAAGCATGGAAATAATTCTTTCCTATAAATACATCTGTGTGATGGGAAGAATTTTTTCTGTTTTATTTTTAAATTTTATTTTTTAAAATTTTGAAATTTAATTTTATTTATTTTTTTTATACAGCACGTTATTATTAGTTATGTATTTTATATATATACATGTATACAGGTCAATCCCAAACTCCCAACTCATCCCACCACCACCACCCCATGGCTTCCCACACTTGGTGTCCATACGTTTGTTCTCTACCTCTGTGTCTCTATTTCTTCCCTGCAAACCAGTTCATCTGTACCATTTTTAGGCTCCACATATATGCATTAATATACAATATTTGTTTTCCTCTTTCTGACTTACTTCATTCTGTATGACAGTCTCTCGATCCATCGATGTCTCTACAAATGACCCAGTTTCATTCCTTTTTATGGCCGAGTCATATTCCATTTTATATATGTACCACATCTTTATCCATTCATCTGTCTGTGGGCATTTAGGTTGCTTCCATTACCTGGCTATTGTAAATAGTGCTGCAACGAACATTGTGGTGAATGTGCCTTTTTGAAATACGGTTTTCTCTGGGTATATGCCCAGCAGTGGGATTGCTGGATCAGATGGTAATTCTATTTCTCGTTTTTTTAAGGAAACTCCATACTGTTCTCCATAGTGACTGTATCAATTTACATTCCCACCAATAGTGGAAGAGGGCTCCTTTGGTCCACACCCTCCCCAGAATTGGTTGTCTGTAGATTTTCTGATGATGCCGATTCTAACAGGTGTGAGGTGATACCTCATTGTAGTTTTGATTTGCATTTCTCTAATAATTAGTGCTGTTGAGCAGCTTTTCCTGTGCGTCTTGGCCATCTCTGTGTCTCCTTTGAAGAAACGTCTCTTTAGATCTTCTGCCCATTTTTTGGGGGGTTGTTTGTTTTTTTTAATATTAAGCTGCATGAGCTGTTTATATATATTGGAGATTAAACCTGTGTCCATTGATTCGTTTGCAACGATTTTCACCCATCCTGAGGGATGCCTTTTTCCATTCCCGTGTTTTTTAACAAAAAAGGAAAGAAAGGAAAAGAAGCAGAACACTAATGTGCGTAAAATATGCCTTTTGAAACGGTCGTTTTGAAATATGGACGTCCTTTGAATTTTTTGGTCGATATGTGACCCCAGGATTTGTTTTCAGGGCAGGTGTCATTTACAGGCCTGCAATGATTTTGAATATCAACTGACCATTAGCGTTGGGATTAAAGCTGCTGTTGTGTGAAACGGCCACAAGGTGGCAGCAGTTCACCCTTACCAAATCTGGTTACTAGGGCAAGAGAGCCTCAGTGGAAGTGGTGTTCTTGATTGGAGTTTTGAATGGAATGTACCAGGAGAAAGCCCCTCACGTTTGTCTCACTACTTCTTGTTCGTGTTTTTAATTTAAGTTTTTATTTTTTATTACAGCAAGTTTGATTACAATGTTTGGCTTGTTGTAGGTGTGGAAGATGTGGTTCTTTTACACATATACAGATGACTGTTCTTCTTGGGATCCTTTTCCCATGTACGTTATGACAGAATGTTGAGTAGTCCTCTCTTGGTATTCTGTAGGTCTTTGGTGATTATATATGTCACCTGTGTTTGTATATGTCTGTTAACCCCGATATCGTAATGAAACCAATCCTCACACCTTTCCATTGGTGAACCATAAGTTTGTTTAATGAATCTGTGATTGCCCTTCTCCGTGGAAATATCTGCCCTGGTATCCATTTTTAGGTAACACCTATAAGTGATATGATATGATATGTGTCTTTCACTTTCTGACTTACTACAAGTCACGTGATTACTTCTAGACTCATCTACGGTGCTGCAAATGGCATTGTGTCCTTTTTTCCCTTGGCTTCTCTTCTGCCTTAGCGGGGTCCATTTTCAACAATGTGATTCCCTGAGGGTTGTGGATTAGCTGACCTGGGAAGCCTTACCCTGCCGGCCGGCCCTCCACAGGTGTGCCTGTTTGAGGTCAATATAAACAGCGCTCCAGGCAGCAATAGCCCCTGAAGCTGTGCCTGACTCCATATTCTCTGCCCCGTCAGCAGTCTCGGGGCTGTGCTGGTGGGAGGGAGTGAGGGGCCACAGCTTTGTGGGTGGCCCGGTGTGAGTGGGGTTCTGCTGGCCTTTCTGCAGGAGTTGCCAGGCTGCCGCCTGTAAAGAAGAGGATGTGTCACCCATACCTTCCGCTGGAATTTCTCTCCAGACAGAGGTGAGGAAGGAAAAAAGCAGAGGGGGCCGGGACAGGAGGGGTATCTCAGGCAGGGCAATGGAAAGCTTCTGGAAGAGTGCCAGGGTCCAGGACCACGCTGGCTGGCCTGCAGGCACCAAGTTGGCCTGCGTGCTGTCGCTGGTGTGGCTCCACGGTCCTTCCTCTAGGCTTTCAAGCCCTTGTACATATTCAGGTGTTTTACCTGGAAAGGGTGGGAACAGTTCAGCAGCAGCTGGCCTGGGGCTCAGCTCACGTTTACTCACAGATGCCTCGGCACGGTCCCCCAGCTTTGCAATGAGGACGCTCCTTGCGTGGGGGGTGGGTTGCTGGCTGTATGGGAGATGGTTCCCCACCTCTGACCAATTTCAGAATTGTTTACCACTGGAGCAAGTGCCGTGATAGGGTTTTCCTCTGTATAACTCCTGGGTTCAGGTTTTTTTTTTTTTCTTTTATGGTTCAAGTTAGATTTTATTCCCCTTTTATGTATTTATAGATATAAGCATGGAAATAATTCTTTCCTATAAATACATCTGTGTGATGGGAAGAATTTTTTCTGTTTTATTTTTAAATTTTATTTTTTAAAATTTTGAAATTTAATTTTATTTATTTTTTTTATACAGCACGTTATTATTAGTTATGTATTTTATGTATATACATGTATACAGGTCAATCCCAAACTCCCAACTCATCCCACCACCACCACCCCATGGCTTCCCACACTTGGTGTC
This sequence comes from Mesoplodon mirus, assembly GCF_964341445.2. Lineage (NCBI taxonomy): Eukaryota > Metazoa > Chordata > Mammalia > Artiodactyla > Ziphiidae > Mesoplodon > Mesoplodon mirus. The sequence goes on from NC_138989.1 coordinate 93,448,080, forward strand.
CATACGTTTGTTCTCTACCTCTGTGTCTCTATTTCTTCCCTGCAAACCAGTTCATCTGTACCATTTTTAGGCTCCACATATATGCATTAATATACAATATTTGTTTTCCTCTTTCTGACTTACTTCATTCTGTATGACAGTCTCTCGATCCATCGATGTCTCTACAAATGACCCAGTTTCATTCCTTTTTATGGCCGAGTCATATTCCATTTTATATATGTACCACATCTTTATCCATTCATCTGTCTGTGGGCATTTAGGTTGCTTCCATTACCTGGCTATTGTAAATAGTGCTGCAACGAACATTGTGGTGAATGTGCCTTTTTGAAATACGGTTTTCTCTGGGTATATGCCCAGCAGTGGGATTGCTGGATCAGATGGTAATTCTATTTCTCGTTTTTTTAAGGAAACTCCATACTGTTCTCCATAGTGACTGTATCAATTTACATTCCCACCAATAGTGGAAGAGGGCTCCTTTGGTCCACACCCTCCCCAGAATTGGTTGTCTGTAGATTTTCTGATGATGCCGATTCTAACAGGTGTGAGGTGATACCTCATTGTAGTTTTGATTTGCATTTCTCTAATAATTAGTGCTGTTGAGCAGCTTTTCCTGTGCGTCTTGGCCATCTCTGTGTCTCCTTTGAAGAAACGTCTCTTTAGATCTTCTGCCCATTTTTTGGGGGGTTGTTTGTTTTTTTTAATATTAAGCTGCATGAGCTGTTTATATATATTGGAGATTAAACCTGTGTCCATTGATTCGTTTGCAACGATTTTCACCCATCCTGAGGGATGCCTTTTTCCATTCCCGTGTTTTTTAACAAAAAAGGAAAGAAAGGAAAAGAAGCAGAACACTAATGTGCGTAAAATATGCCTTTTGAAACGGTCGTTTTGAAATATGGACGTCCTTTGAATTTTTTGGTCGATATGTGACCCCAGGATTTGTTTTCAGGGCAGGTGTCATTTACAGGCCTGCAATGATTTTGAATATCAACTGACCATTAGCGTTGGGATTAAAGCTGCTGTTGTGTGAAACGGCCACAAGGTGGCAGCAGTTCACCCTTACCAAATCTGGTTACTAGGGCAAGAGAGCCTCAGTGGAAGTGGTGTTCTTGATTGGAGTTTTGAATGGAATGTACCAGGAGAAAGCCCCTCACGTTTGTCTCACTACTTCTTGTTCGTGTTTTTAATTTAAGTTTTTATTTTTTATTACAGCAAGTTTGATTACAATGTTTGGCTTGTTGTAGGTGTGGAAGATGTGGTTCTTTTACACATATACAGATGACTGTTCTTCTTGGGATCCTTTTCCCATGTACGTTATGACAGAATGTTGAGTAGTCCTCTCTTGGTATTCTGTAGGTCTTTGGTGATTATATATGTCACCTGTGTTTGTATATGTCTGTTAACCCCGATATCGTAATGAAACCAATCCTCACACCTTTCCATTGGTGAACCATAAGTTTGTTTAATGAATCTGTGATTGCCCTTCTCCGTGGAAATATCTGCCCTGGTATCCATTTTTAGGTAACACCTATAAGTGATATGATATGATATGTGTCTTTCACTTTCTGACTTACTACAAGTCACGTGATTACTTCTAGACTCATCTACGGTGCTGCAAATGGCATTGTGTCCTTTTTTCCCTTGGCTTCTCTTCTGCCTTAGCGGGGTTCATTTTCAACAATGTGATTCCCTGAGGGTTGTGGATTAGCTGACCTGGGAAGCCTTACCCTGCCGGCCGGCCCTCCACAGGTGTGCCTGTTTGAGGTCAATATAAACAGCGCTCCAGGCAGCAATAGCCCCTGAAGCTGTGCCTGACTCCATATTCTCTGCCCCGTCAGCAGTCTCGGGGCTGTGCTGGTGGGAGGGAGTGAGGGGCCACAGCTTTGTGGGTGGCCCGGTGTGAGTGGGGTTCTGCTGGCCTTTCTGCAGGAGTTGCCAGGCTGCCGCCTGTAAAGAAGAGGATGTGTCACCCATACCTTCCGCTGGAATTTCTCTCCAGACAGAGGTGAGGAAGGAAAAAAGCAGAGGGGGCCGGGACAGGAGGGGTATCTCAGGCAGGGCAATGGAAAGCTTCTGGAAGAGTGCCAGGGTCCAGGACCACGCTGGCTGGCCTGCAGGCACCAAGTTGGCCTGCGTGCTGTCGCTGGTGTGGCTCCACGGTCCTTCCTCTAGGCTTTCAAGCCCTTGTACATATTCAGGTGTTTTACCTGGAAAGGGTGGGAACAGTTCAGCAGCAGCTGGCCTGGGGCTCAGCTCACGTTTACTCACAGATGCCTCGGCACGGTCCCCCAGCTTTGCAATGAGGACGCTCCTTGCGTGGGGGGTGGGTTGCTGGCTGTATGGGAGATGGTTCCCCACCTCTGACCAATTTCAGAATTGTTTACCACTGGAGCAAGTGCCCTGATAGGGTTTTCCTCTGTATAACTCCTGGGTTCAGATTTTTTTTTTCTTTTATGGTTCAAGTTAGATTTTATTCCCCTTTTATGTATTTATAGATATAAGCATGAAAATAATTCTTTCCTATAAATACATCTGTGTGATGGGAATAATTTTTTCTGTTTTATTTTTATATTTTATTTTTTAAAATTTTGAAATTTAATTTTATTTATTTTTTTTATACAGCACGTTATTATTAGTTATGTATTTTATGTATATACATGTATACAGGTCAATCCCAAACTCCCAACTCATCCCACCACCACCACCCCATGGCTTCCCACACTTGGTGTCCATACGTTTGTTCTCTACCTCTGTGTCTCTATTTCTTCCCTGCAAACCAGTTCATCTGTACCATTTTTAGGCTCCACATATATGCATTAATATACAATATTTGTTTTCCTCTTTCTGACTTACTTCATTCTGTATGACAGTCTCTCGATCCATCGATGTCTCTACAAATGACCCAGTTTCATTCCTTTTTATGGCCGAGTCATATTCCATTTTATATATGTACCACATCTTTATCCATTCATCTGTCTGTGGGCATTTAGGTTGCTTCCATTACCTGGCTATTGTAAATAGTGCTGCAACGAACATTGTGGTGAATGTGCCTTTTTGAAATACGGTTTTCTCTGGGTATATGCCCAGCAGTGGGATTGCTGGATCAGATGGTAATTCTATTTCTCGTTTTTTTAAGGAAACTCCATACTGTTCTCCATAGTGACTGTATCAATTTACATTCCCACCAATAGTGGAAGAGGGCTCCTTTTGTCCACACCCTCCCCAGAATTGGTTGTCTGTAGATTTTCTGATGATGCCGATTCTAACAAGTGTGAGGTGATACCTCATTGTAGTTTTGATTTGCATTTCTCTAATAATTAGTGCTGTTGAGCAGCTTTTCATGTGCGTCTTGGCCATCTCTGTGTCTCCTTTGAAGAAACGTCTCTTTAGATCTTCTGCCCATTTTTTGGGGGGTTGTTTGTTTTTTTAATATTAAGCTGCATGAGCTGTTTATATATATTGGAGATTAAACCTGTGTCCATTGATTCGTTTGCAACGATTTTCACCCATCCTGAGGGATGCCTTTTTCCATTCCCGTTTTTTTTAACAAAAAAGGAAAGAAAGGAAAAGAAGCAGAACACTAATGTGCGTAAAATATGCCTTTTGAAACGGTCGTTTTGAAATATGGACGTCCTTTGAATTTTTTGGTCGATATGTGACCCCAGGATTTGTTTTCAGGGCAGGTGTCATTTACAGGCCTGCAATGATTTTGAATATCAACTGACCATTAGCGTTGGGATTAAAGCTGCTGTTGTGTGAAACGGCCACAAGGTGGCAGCAGTTCACCCTTACCAAATCTGGTTACTAGGGCAAGAGAGCCTCAGTGGAAGTGGTGTTCTAGATTGGAGTTTAGAATGGAATGTACCAGGAGAAAGCCCCTCACGTTTGTCTCACTACTTCTTGTTCGTGTTTTTAATTTAAGTTTTTATTTTTTATTACAGCAAGTTTGATTACAATGTTTGGCTTGTTGTAGGTGTGGAAGATGTGGTTCTTTTACACATATACAGATGACTGTTCTTCTTGGGATCCTTTTCCCATGTACGTTATGACAGAATGTTGAGTAGTCCTCTCTTGGTATTCTGTAGGTCTTTGGTGATTATATATGTCACCTGTGTTTGTATATGTCTGTTAACCCCGATATCGTAATGAAACCAATCCTCACACCTTTCCATTGGTGAACCATAAGTTTGTTTAATGAATCTGTGATTGCCCTTCTCCGTGGAAATATCTGCCCTGGTATCCATTTTTAGGTAACACCTATAAGTGATATGATATGATATGTGTCTTTCACTTTCTGACTTACTACAAGTCATGTGATTACTTCTAGACTCATCTACGGTGCTGCAAATGGCATTGTGTCCTTTTTTCCCTTGGCTTCTCTTCTGCCTTAGCGGGGTCCATTTTCAACAATGTGATTCCCTGAGGGTTGTGGATTAGCTGACCTGGGCAGCCTTACCCTGCCGGCCCGCCCTCCCCAGGTGTGCCTCGTTGAGATCAATATAAACAGCGCTCCAGGCAGCAATAGCCCCTGAAGCTGTGCCTGACTCCATATTCTCTGCCCCGTCAGCAGTCTCGGGGCTGTGCTGGTGGGAGGGAGTGAGGGGCCACAGCTTTGTGGGTGGCCCAGTGTGAGTGGGGTTCTGCTGGACTTTCTGCAGGAGTTGCCAGGCTGCCGCCTGTAAAGAAGAGGATGTGTCACCCATACCTTCCGCTGGAATTTCTCTCCGGACAGAGGTGAGGAAGGAAAAAAGCAGTGGGGGCCGGGACAGGAGGGGTATCTCAGGCAGGGCAATGGAAAGCTTCTGGAAGAGTGCCAGGGTCCAGGACCACGCTGGCTGGCCTGCAGGCACCAAGTTGGCCTGCGTGCTGTCGCTGGTGTGGCTCCACGGTCCTTCCTCTAGGCTTTCAAGCCCTTGTACATATTCAGGTGTTTTACCTGGAAAGGGTGGGAACAGTTCAGCAGCAGCTGGCCTGGGGCTCAGCTCACGTTTACTCACAGATGCCTCGGCACGGTCCCCCAGCTTTGCAATGAGGACGCTCCTTGCGTGGGGGGTGGGTTGCTGGCTGTATGGGAGATGGTTCCCCACCTCTGACCAATTTCAGAATTGTTTACCACTGGAGCAAGTGCCCTGATAGGGTTTTCCTCTGTATAACTCCTGGGTTCAGGTTTTTTTTTTTTTCTTTTATGGTTCAAGTTAGATTTTATTCCCCTTTTATGTATTTATAGATATAAGCATGGAAATAATTCTTTCCTATAAATACATCTGTGTGATGGGAAGAATTTTTTCTGTTTTATTTTTAAATTTTATTTTTAAAAATTTTGAAATTTAATTTTATTTATTTTTTTTATACAGCACGTTATTATTAGTTATGTATTTTATGTATATACATGTATACAGGTCAATCCCAAACTCCCAACTCATCCCACCACCACCACCCCATGGCTTCCCACACTTGGTGTCCATACGTTTGTTCTCTACCTCTGTGTCTCTATTTCTTCCCTGCAAACCAGTTCATCTGTACCATTTTTAGGCTCCACATATATGCATTAATATACAATATTTGTTTTCCTCTTTCTGACTTACTTCATTCTGTATGACAGTCTCTCGATCCATCGATGTCTCTACAAATGACCCAGTTTCATTCCTTTTTATGGCCGAGTCATATTCCATTTTATATATGTACCACATCTTTATCCATTCATCTGTCTGTGGGCATTTAGGTTGCTTCCATTACCTGGCTATTGTAAATAGTGCTGCAACGAACATTGTGGTGAATGTGCCTTTTTGAAATACGGTTTTCTCTGGGTATATGCCCAGCAGTGGGATTGCTGGATCAGATGGTAATTCTATTTCTCGTTTTTTTAAGGAAACTCCATACTGTTCTCCATAGTGACTGTATCAATTTACATTCCCACCAATAGTGGAAGAGGGCTCCTTTTGTCCACACCCTCCCCAGAATTGGTTGTTTGTAGATTTTCTGATGATGCCGATTCTAACAGGTGTGAGGTGATACCTCATTGTAGTTTTGATTTGCATTTCTCTAATAATTAGTGCTGTTGAGCAGCTTTTCATGTGCGTCTTGGCCATCTCTGTGTCTCCTTTGAAGAAACGTCTCTTTAGATCTTCTGCCCATTTTTTTTGGGTTTTTTGTTTTTTTAATATTAAGCTGCATGAGCTGTTTATATATATTGGAGATTAAACCTGTGTCCATTGATTCGTTTGCAACGATTTTCACCCATCCTGAGGGATGCCTTTTTCCATTCCCGTTTTTCTTAACAAAAAAGGAAAGAAAGGAAAAGAAGCAGAACACTAATGTGCGTAAAATATGCCTTTTGAAACGGTCGTTTTGAAATATGGACGTCCTTTGAATTTTTTGGTCGATATGTGACCCCAGGATTTGTTTTCAGGGCAGGTGTCATTTACAGGCCTGCAATGATTTTGAATATCAACTGACCATTAGCGTTGGGATTAAAGCTGCTGTTGTGTGAAACGGCCACAAGGTGGCAGCAGTTCACCCTTACCAAATCTGGTTACTAGGGCAAGAGAGCCTCAGTGGAAGTGGTGTTCTAGATTGGAGTTTAGAATGGAATGTACCAGGAGAAAGCCCCTCACGTTTGTCTCACTACTTCTTGTTCGTGTTTTTAATTTAAGTTTTTATTTTTTATTACAGCAAGTTTGATTACAATGTTTGGCTTGTTGTAGGTGTGGAAGATGTGGTTCTTTTACACATATACAGATGACTGTTCTTCTTGGGATCCTTTTCCCATGTACGTTATGACAGAATGTTGAGTAGTCCTCTCTTGGTATTCTGTAGGTCTTTGGTGATTATATATGTCACCTGTGTTTGTATATGTCTGTTAACCCCGATATCGTAATGAAACCAATCCTCACACCTTTCCATTGGTGAACCATAAGTTTGTTTAATGAATCTGTGATTGCCCTTCTCCGTGGAAATATCTGCCCTGGTATCCATTTTTAGGTAACACCTATAAGTGATATGATATGATATGTGTCTTTCACTTTCTGACTTACTACAAGTCACGTGATTACTTCTAGACTCATCTACGGTGCTGCAAATGGCATTGTGTCCTTTTTTCCCTTGGCTTCTCTTCTGCCTTAGCGGGGTCCATTTTCAACAATGTGATTCCCTGAGGGTTGTGGATTAGCTGACCTGGGCAGCCTTACCCTGCCGGCCCGCCCTCCCCAGGTGTGCCTCGTTGAGGTCAATATAAACAGAGCTCCAGGCAGCAATAGCCCCTGAAGCTGTGCCTGACTCCATATTCTCTGCCCCGTCAGCAGTCTCGGGGCTGTGCTGGTGGGAGGGAGTGAGGGGCCACAGCTTTGTGGGTGGCCCGGTGTGAGTGGGGTTCTGCTGGCCTTTCTGCAGGAGTTGCCAGGCTGCCGCCTGTAAAGAAGAGGATGTGTCACCCATACCTTCCGCTGGAATTTCTCTCCGGACAGAGGTGAGGAAGGAAAAAAGCAGTGGGGGCCGGGACAGGAGGGGTATCTCAGGCAGGGCAATGGAAAGCTTCTGGAAGAGCGCCAGGGTCCAGGACCACGCTGGCTGGCCTGCAGGCACCAAGTTGGCCTGCGTGCTGTCGCTGGTGTGGCTCCACGGTCCTTCCTCTAGGCTTTCAAGCCCTTGTACATATTCAGGTGTTTTACCTGGAAAGGGTGGGAACAGTTCAGCAGCAGCTGGCCTGGGGCTCAGCTCACGTTTACTCACAGATGCCTCGGCACGGTCCCCCAGCTTTGCAATGAGGACGCTCCTTGCGTGGGGGGTGGGTTGCTGGCTGTATGGGAGATGGTTCCCCACCTCTGACCAATTTCAGAATTGTTTACCGCTGGAGCAAGTGCCGTGATAGGGTTTTCCTCTGTATAACTCGTGGGTTCAATTTTTTTATCTTTTTTGGTTCAAGTTAGATTTTATTCCCCTTTTATGTATTTATAAATATAAGCATGGAAATAATTCATTCCTATAAATACATCTGTGTGACGGGAAGAATATTTTCCGTTTTATATTTAAATTTTATTTTTTAAAATTTTGAAATTTAATTTTATTTATGTTTTTATACAGCACGTTATTATTAGTTATGTATTTTATGCAAATACATGTATACAGGTCAATCCCAATCTCCCAACTCATCCCACCACCACCACCCCATGGCTTCCCACACTTGGTGTCCATACGTTTGTTCTCTACCTCTGTGTCTCTATTTCTTCCCTGCAAACCAGTTCATCTGTACCATTTTTAGGCTCCACATATATGCATTAATATACAATATTTGTTTTCCTCTTTCTGACTTACTTCATTCTGTATGACAGTCTCTCGATCCATCGATGTCTCTACAAATGACCCAGTTTCATTCCTTTTTATGGCCGAGTCATATTCCATTTTATATATGTACCACATCTTTATCCATTCATCTGTCTGTGGGCATTTAGGTTGCTTCCATTACCTGGCTATTGTAAATAGTGCTGCAACGAACATTGTGGTGAATGTGCCTTTTTGAAATACGGTTTTCTCTGGGTATATGCCCAGCAGTGGGATTGCTGGATCAGATGGTAATTCTATTTCTCGTTTTTTTAAGGAAACTCCATACTGTTCTCCATAGTGACTGTATCAATTTACATTCCCACCAATAGTGGAAGAGGGCTCCTTTTGTCCACACCCTCCCCAGAATTTGTTGTTTGTAGATTTTCTGATGATGCCGATTCTAACAGGTGTGAAGTGATACCTCATTGTAGTTTTGATTTGCATTTCTCTAATAATTAGTGCTGTTGAGCAGCTTTTCATGTGCGTCTTGGCCATCTCTGTGTCTCCTTTGAAGAAACGTCTCTTTAGATCTTCTGCCCATTTTTTGGGGGATGTTTGTTCTTTTAATATTAAGCTGCATGAGCTGTTTATATATATTGGAGATTAAACCTGTGTCCATTGATTCGTTTGCAACGATTTTCACCCATCCTGAGGGATGCCTTTTTCCATTCCCGTTTTTTTAACAAAAAAGGAAAGAAAGGAAAAGAAGCAGAACACTAATGTGCGTAAAATATGCCTTTTGAAACGGTCGTTTTGAAATATGGACGTCCTTTGAATTTTTTGGTCGATATGTGACCCCAGGATTTGTTTTCAGGGCAGGTGTCATTTACAGGCCTGCAATGATTTTGAATATCAACTGACCATTAGCGTTGGGATTAAAGCTGCTGTTGTGTGAAACGGCCACAAGGTGGCAGCAGTTCACCCTTACCAAATCTGGTTACTAGGGCAAGAGAGCCTCAGTGGAAGTGGTGTTCTAGATTGGAGTTTAGAATGGAATATACCAGGAGAAAGCCCCTCACGTTTGTCTCACTACTTCTTGTTCATGTTTTTAATTTAATTTTTTATTTTTTATTACAGCAAGTTTGATTACAATGTTTGGCTTGTTGTAGGTGTGGAAGATGTGGTTCTTTTACACATATACAGATGACTGTTCTTCTTGGGATCCTTTTCCCATGTACGTTATGACAGAATGTTGAGTAGTCCTCTCTTGGTATTCTGTAGGCCTTTGGTGATTATATATGTCACCTGTGTTTGTATATGTCTGTTAACCCCGATATCGTAATGAAACCAATCCTCACACCTTTCCATTGGTGAACCATAAGTTTGTTTAATGAATCTGTGATTGCCCTTCTCCGTGGAAATATCTGCCCTGGTATCCATTTTTAGGTAACACCTATAAGTGATATGATATGATATGTGTCTTTCACTTTCTGACTTACTACAAGTCACGTGATTACTTCTAGACTCATCTACGGTGCTGCAAATGGCATTGTGTCCTTTTTTCCCTTGGCTTCTCTTCTGCCTTAGCGGGGTCCATTTTCAACAATGTGATTCCCTGAGGGTTGTGGATTAGCTGACCTGGGCAGCCTTACCCTGCCGGCCCGCCCTCCCCAGGTGTGCCTCGTTGAGGTCAATATAAACAGAGCTCCAGGCAGCAATAGCCCCTGAAGCTGTGCCTGACTCCATATTCTCTGCCCCGTCAGCAGTCTCGGGGCTGTGTTGGTGGGAGGGAGTGAGGGGCCACAGCTTTGTGGGTGGCCCGGTGTGAGTGGGGTTCTGCTGGCCTTTCTGCAGGAGTTGCCAGGCTGCCGCCTGTAAAGAAGAGGATGTGTCACCCATACCTTCCGCTGGAATTTCTCTCCGGACAGAGGTGAGGAAGGAAAAAAGCAGTGGGGGCCGGGACAGGAGGGGTATCTCAGGCAGGGCAATGGAAAGCTTCTGGAAGAGCGCCAGGGTCCAGGACCACGCTGGCTGGCCTGCAGGCACCAAGTTGGCCTGCGTGCTGTCGCTGGTGTGGCTCCACGGTCCTTCCTCTAGGCTTTCAAGCCCTTGTACATATTCAGGTGTTTTACCTGGAAAGGGTGGGAACAGTTCAGCAGCAGCTGGCCTGGGGCTCAGCTCACGTTTACTCACAGATGCCTCGGCACGGTCCCCCAGCTTTGCAATGAGGACGCTCCTTGTGTGGGGGGTGGGTTGCTGGCTGTATGGGAGGTGGTTCCCCACCTCTGACCAATTTCAGAATTGTTTACCGCTGGAGCAAGTGCCGTGATAGGGTTTTCCTCTGTATAACTCCTGGGTTCAGGTTTTTTTTTTCTTTTATGGTTCAAGTTAGATTTTATTCCCCTTTTATGTATTTATAGATATAAGCATGGAAATAATTCTTTCCTATAAATACATCTGTGTGATGGGAAGAATTTTTTCTGTTTTATTTTTAAATTTTATTTTTTAAAATTTTGAAATTTAATTTAATTTATTTTTTTTATACAGCACGTTATTATTAGTTATGTATTTTATGTATATACATGTATACAGGTCAATCCCAAACTCCCAACTCATCCCACCACCACCACCCCATGGCTTCCCACACTTGGTGTCCATACGTTTGTTCTCTACCTCTGTGTCTCTATTTCTTCCCTGCAAACCAGTTCATCTGTACCATTTTTAGGCTCCACATATATGCATTAATATACAATATTTGTTTTCCTCTTTCTGACTTACTTCATTCTGTATGACAGTCTCTCGATCCATCGATGTCTCTACAAATGACCCAGTTTCATTCCTTTTTATGGCCGAGTCATATTCCATTTTATATATGTACCACATCTTTATCCATTCATCTGTCTGTGGGCATTTAGGTTGCTTCCATTACCTGGCTATTGTAAATAATGCTGCAACGAACATTGTGGTGAATGTGCCTTTTTGAAATACGGTTTTCTCTGGGTATATGCCCAGCAGTGGGATTGCTGGATCAGATGGTAATTCTATTTCTCGTTTTTTTAAGGAAACTCCATACTGTTCTCCATAGTGACTGTATCAATTTACATTCCCACCAATAGTGGAAGAGGGCTCCTTTTGTCCACACCCTCCCCAGAATTGGTTGTTTGTAGATTTTCTGATGATGCCGATTCTAACAGGTGTGAGGTGATACCTCATTGTAGTTTTGATTTGCATTTCTCTAATAATTAGTGCTGTTGAGCAGCTTTTCATGTGCGTCTTGGCCATCTCTGTGTCTCCTTTGAAGAAACATCTCTTTAGATCTTTTGCCCATTTTTTGGGGGGTTGTTTGTTTTTTTAATATTAAGCTGCATGAGCTGTTTATATATATTGGAGATTAAACCTGTGTCCATTGATTCGTTTGCAACGATTTTCACCCATCCTGAGGGATGCCTTTTTCCATTCCCGTTTTTTTTAACAAAAAAGGAAAGAAAGGAAAAGAAGCAGAACACTAATGTGCGTAAAATATGCCTTTTGAAACGGTCGTTTTGAAATATGGACGTCCTTTGAATTTTTTGGTCGATATGTGACCCCAGGATTTGTTTTCAGGGCAGGTGTCATTTACAGGCCTGCAATGATTTTGAATATCAACTGACCATTAGCTTTGGGATTAAAGCTGCTGTTGTGTGAAACGGCCACAAGGTGGCAGCAGTTCACCCTTACCAAATCTGGTTACTAGGGCAAGAGAGCCTCAGTGGAAGTGGTGTTCTAGATTGGAGTTTAGAATGGAATGTACCAGGAGAAAGCCCCTCACGTTTGTCTCACTACTTCTTGTTCGTGTTTTTAATTTAAGTTTTTATTTTTTATTACAGCAAGTTTGATTACAATGTTTGGCTTGTTGTAGGTGTGGAAGATGTGGTTCTTTTACACATATACAGATGACTGTTCTTCTTGGGATCCTTTTCCCATGTACGTTATGACAGAATGTTGAGTAGTCCTCTCTTGGTATTCTGTAGGTCTTTGGTGATTATATATGTCACCTGTGTTTGTATATGTCTGTTAACCCCGATATCGTAATGAAACCAATCCTCACACCTTTCCATTGGTGAACCATAAGTTTGTTTAATGAATCTGTGATTGCCCTTCTCCGTGGAAATATCTGCCCTGGTATCCATTTTTAGGTAACACCTATAAGTGATATGATATGATATGTGTCTTTCACTTTCTGACTTACTACAAGTCACGTGATTACTTCTAGACTCATCTACGGTGCTGCAAATGGCATTGTGTCCTTTTTTCCCTTGGCTTCTCTTCTGCCTTAGCGGGGTCCATTTTCAACAATGTGATTCCCTGAGGGTTGTGGATTAGCTGACCTGGGCAGCCTTACCCTGCCGGCCCGCCCTCCCCAGGTGTGCCTCGTTGAGGTCAATATAAACAGCGCTCCAGGCAGCAATAGCCCCTGAAGCTGTGCCTGACTCCATATTCTCTGCCCCGTCAGCAGTCTCGGGGCTGTGCTGGTGGGAGGGAGTGAGGGGCCACAGCTTTGTGGGTGGCCCGGTGTGAGTGGGGTTCTGCTGGCCTTTCTGCAGGAGTTGCCAGGCTGCCGCCTGTAACGAAGAGGATGTGTCACCCATACCTTCCGCTGGAATTTCTCTCCGGACAGAGGTGAGGAAGGAAAAAAGCAGTGGGGGCCGGGACAGGAGGGGTATCTCAGGCAGGGCAATGGAAAGCTTCTGGAAGAGTGCCAGGGTCCAGGACCACGCTGGCTGGCCTGCAGGCACCAAGTTGGCCTGCGTGCTGTCGCTGGTGTGCCTCCACAGTCCTTCCTCTAGGCTTTCAAGCCCTTGTACATATTCAGGTGTTTTACCTGGAAAGGGTGGGAACAGTTCAGCAGCAGCTGGCCTGGGGCTCAGCTCACGTTTACTCACAGATGCCTCGGCACGGTCCCCCAGCTTTGCAATGAGGACGCTCCTTGCGTGGGGGGTGGGTTGCTGGCTGTATGGGAGATGGTTCCCCACCTCTGACCAATTTCAGAATTGTTTACCACTGGAGCAAGTGCCCTGATAGGGTTTTCCTCTGTATAACTACTGGGTTCAGGTTTTTTTTTTTCTTTTATGGTTCAAGTTAGATTTTCTTCCCCTTTTATGTATTTATAGATATAAGCATGGAAATAATTCTTTCCTATAAATACATCTGTGTGATGGGAAGAATTTTTTCTGTTTTATTTTTAAATTTTATTTTTTAAAATTTTGAAATTTAATTTAATTTATTTTTTTTATACAGCACGTTATTATTAGTTATGTATTTTATGTATATACATGTATACAGGTCAATCCCAAACTCCCAACTCATCCCACCACCACCACCCCATGGCTTCCCACACTTGGTGTCCATACGTTTGTTCTCTACCTCTGTGTCTCTATTTCTTCCCTGCAAGCCAGTTCATCTGTACCATTTTTAGGCTCCACATATATGCATTAATATACAATATTTGTTTTCCTCTTTCTGACTTACTTCATTCTGTATGACAGTCTCTCGATCCATCGATGTCTCTACAAATGACCCAGTTTCATTCCTTTTTATGGCCGAGTCATATTCCATTTTATATATGTACCACATCTTTATCCATTCATCTGTCTGTGGGCATTTAGGTTGCTTCCATTACCTGGCTATTGTAAATAATGCTGCAACGAACATTGTGGTGAATGTGCCTTTTTGAAATACGGTTTTCTCTGGGTATATGCCCAGCAGTGGGATTGCTGGATCAGATGGTAATTCTATTTCTCGTTTTTTTAAGGAAACTCCATACTGTTCTCCATAGTGACTGTATCAATTTACATTCCCACCAATAGTGGAAGAGGGCTCCTTTTGTCCACACCCTCCCCAGAATTGGTTGTTTGTAGATTTTCTGATGATGCCGATTCTAACAGGTGTGAGGTGATACCTCATTGTAGTTTTGATTTGCATTTCTCTAATAATTAGTGCTGTTGAGCAGCTTTTCATGTGCGTCTTGGCCATCTCTGTGTCTCCTTTGAAGAAACATCTCTTTAGATCTTCTGCCCATTTTTTGGGGGGTTGTTTGTTTTTTTAATATTAAGCTGCATGAGCTGTTTATATATATTGGAGATTAAACCTGTGTCCATTGATTCGTTTGCAACGATTTTCACCCATCCTGAGGGATGCCTTTTTCCATTCCCGTTTTTCTTAACAAAAAAGGAAAGAAAGGAAAAGAAGCAGAACACTAATGTGCGTAAAATATGCCTTTTGAAACGGTCGTTTTGAAATATGGACGTCCTTTGAATTTTTTGGTCGATATGTGACCCCAGGATTTGTTTTCAGGGCAGGTGTCATTTACAGGCCTGCAATGATTTTGAATATCAACTGACCATTAGCGTTGGGATTAAAGCTGCTGTTGTGTGAAACGGCCACAAGGTGGCAGCAGTTCACCCTTACCAAATCTGGTTACTAGGGCAAGAGAGCCTCAGTGGAAGTGGTGTTCTAGATTGGAGTTTAGAATGGAATGTACCAGGAGAAAGCCCCTCACGTTTGTCTCACTACTTCTTGTTCGTGTTTTTAATTTAAGTTTTTATTTTTTATTACAGCAAGTTTGATTACAATGTTTGGCTTGTTGTAGGTGTGGAAGATGTGGTTCTTTTACACATATACAGATGACTGTTCTTCTTGGGATCCTTTTCCCATGTACGTTATGACAGAATGTTGAGTAGTCCTCTCTTGGTATTCTGTAGGCCTTTGGTGATTATATATGTCACCTGTGTTTGTATATGTCTGTTAACCCCGATATCGTAATGAAACCAATCCTCACACCTTTCCATTGGTGAACCATAAGTTTGTTTAATGAATCTGTGATTGCCCTTCTCCGTGGAAATATCTGCCCTGGTATCCATTTTTAGGTAACACCTATAAGTGATATGATATGATATGTGTCTTTCACTTTCTGACTTACTACAAGTCACGTGATTACTTCTAGACTCATCTACGGTGCTGCAAATGGCATTGTGTCCTTTTTTCCCTTGGCTTCTCTTCTGCCTTAGCGGGGTCCATTTTCAACAATGTGATTCCCTGAGGGTTGTGGATTAGCTGACCTGGGCAGCCTTACCCTGCCGGCCCGCCCTCCCCAGGTGTGCCTCGTTGAGGTCAATATAAACAGAGCTCCAGGCAGCAATAGCCCCTGAAGCTGTGCCTGACTCCATATTCTCTGCCCCGTCAGCAGTCTCGGGGCTGTGTTGGTGGGAGGGAGTGAGGGGCCACAGCTTTGTGGGTGGCCCGGTGTGAGTGGGGTTCTGCTGGCCTTTCTGCAGGAGTTGCCAGGCTGCCGCCTGTAAAGAAGAGGATGTGTCACCCATACCTTCCGCTGGAATTTCTCTCCGGACAGAGGTGAGGAAGGAAAAAAGCAGTGGGGGCCGGGACAGGAGGGGTATCTCAGGCAGGGCAATGGAAAGCTTCTGGAAGAGCGCCAGGGTCCAGGACCACGCTGGCTGGCCTGCAGGCACCAAGTTGGCCTGCGTGCTGTCGCTGGTGTGGCTCCACGGTCCTTCCTCTAGGCTTTCAAGCCCTTGTACATATTCAGGTGTTTTACCTGGAAAGGGTGGGAACAGTTCAGCAGCAGCTGGCCTGGGGCTCAGCTCACGTTTACTCACAGATGCCTCGGCACGGTCCCCCAGCTTTGCAATGAGGACGCTCCTTGCGTGGGGGGTGGGTTGCTGGCTGTATGGGAGATGGTTCCCCACCTCTGACCAATTTCAGAATTGTTTACCGCTGGAGCAAGTGCCGTGATAGGGTTTTCCTCTGTATAACTCGTGGGTTCAATTTTTTTATCTTTTTTGGTTCAAGTTAGATTTTATTCCCCTTTTATGTATTTATAAATATAAGCATGGAAATAATTCATTCCTATAAATACATCTGTGTGACGGGAAGAATATTTTCCGTTTTATATTTAAATTTTATTTTTTAAAATTTTGAAATTTAATTTTATTTATGTTTTTATACAGCACGTTATTATTAGTTATGTATTTTATGCATATACATGTATACAGGTCAATCCCAATCTCCCAACTCATCCCACCACCACCACCCCATGGCTTCCCACACTTGGTGTCCATACGTTTGTTCTCTACCTCTGTGTCTCTATTTCTTCCCTGCAAACCAGTTCATCTGTACCATTTTTAGGCTCCACATATATGCATTAATATACAATATTTGTTTTCCTCTTTCTGACTTACTTCATTCTGTATGACAGTCTCTCGATCCATCGATGTCTCTACAAATGACCCAGTTTCATTCCTTTTTATGGCCGAGTCATATTCCATTTTATATATGTACCACATCTTTATCCATTCATCTGTCTGTGGGCATTTAGGTTGCTTCCATTACCTGGCTATTGTAAATAGTGCTGCAACGAACATTGTGGTGAATGTGCCTTTTTGAAATACGGTTTTCTCTGGGTATATGCCCAGCAGTGGGATTGCTGGATCAGATGGTAATTCTATTTCTCGTTTTTTTAAGGAAACTCCATACTGTTCTCCATAGTGACTGTATCAATTTACATTCCCACCAATAGTGGAAGAGGGCTCCTTTTGTCCACACCCTCCCCAGAATTTGTTGTTTGTAGATTTTCTGATGATGCCGATTCTAACAGGTGTGAGGTGATACCTCATTGTAGTTTTGATTTGCATTTCTCTAATAATTAGTGCTGTTGAGCAGCTTTTCATGTGCGTCTTGGCCATCTCTGTGTCTCCTTTGAAGAAACGTCTCTTTAGATCTTCTGCCCATTTTTTGGGGGATGTTTGTTCTTTTAATATTAAGCTGCATGAGCTGTTTATATATATTGGAGATTAAACCTGTGTCCATTGATTCGTTTGCAACGATTTTCACCCATCCTGAGGGATGCCTTTTTCCATTCCCGTTTTTTTAACAAAAAAGGAAAGAAAGGAAAAGAAGCAGAACACTAATGTGCGTAAAATATGCCTTTTGAAACGGTCGTTTTGAAATATGGACGTCCTTTGAATTTTTTGGTCGATATGTGACCCCAGGATTTGTTTTCAGGGCAGGTGTCATTTACAGGCCTGCAATGATTTTGAATATCAACTGACCATTAGCGTTGGGATTAAAGCTGCTGTTGTGTGAAACGGCCACAAGGTGGCAGCAGTTCACCCTTACCAAATCTGGTTACTAGGGCAAGAGAGCCTCAGTGGAAGTGGTGTTCTAGATTGGAGTTTAGAATGGAATATACCAGGAGAAAGCCCCTCACGTTTGTCTCACTACTTCTTGTTCATGTTTTTAATTTAATTTTTTATTTTTTATTACAGCAAGTTTGATTACAATGTTTGGCTTGTTGTAGGTGTGGAAGATGTGGTTCTTTTACACATATACAGATGACTGTTCTTCTTGGGATCCTTTTCCCATGTACGTTATGACAGAATGTTGAGTAGTCCTCTCTTGGTATTCTGTAGGCCTTTGGTGATTATATATGTCACCTGTGTTTGTATATGTCTGTTAACCCCGATATCGTAATGAAACCAATCCTCACACCTTTCCATTGGTGAACCATAAGTTTGTTTAATGAATCTGTGATTGCCCTTCTCCGTGGAAATATCTGCCCTGGTATCCATTTTTAGGTAACACCTATAAGTGATATGATATGATATGTGTCTTTCACTTTCTGACTTACTACAAGTCACGTGATTACTTCTAGACTCATCTACGGTGCTGCAAATGGCATTGTGTCCTTTTTTCCCTTGGCTTCTCTTCTGCCTTAGCGGGGTCCATTTTCAACAATGTGATTCCCTGAGGGTTGTGGATTAGCTGACCTGGGCAGCCTTACCCTGCCGGCCCGCCCTCCCCAGGTGTGCCTCGTTGAGGTCAATATAAACAGAGCTCCAGGCAGCAATAGCCCCTGAAGCTGTGCCTGACTCCATATTCTCTGCCCCGTCAGCAGTCTCGGGGCTGTGTTGGTGGGAGGGAGTGAGGGGCCACAGCTTTGTGGGTGGCCCGGTGTGAGTGGGGTTCTGCTGGCCTTTCTGCAGGAGTTGCCAGGCTGCCGCCTGTAAAGAAGAGGATGTGTCACCCATACCTTCCGCTGGAATTTCTCTCCGGACAGAGGTGAGGAAGGAAAAAAGCAGTGGGGGCCGGGACAGGAGGGGTATCTCAGGCAGGGCAATGGAAAGCTTCTGGAAGAGCGCCAGGGTCCAGGACCACGCTGGCTGGCCTGCAGGCACCAAGTTGGCCTGCGTGCTGTCGCTGGTGTGGCTCCACGGTCCTTCCTCTAGGCTTTCAAGCCCTTGTACATATTCAGGTGTTTTACCTGGAAAGGGTGGGAACAGTTCAGCAGCAGCTGGCCTGGGGCTCAGCTCACGTTTACTCACAGATGCCTCGGCACGGTCCCCCAGCTTTGCAATGAGGACGCTCCTTGTGTGGGGGGTGGGTTGCTGGCTGTATGGGAGGTGGTTCCCCACCTCTGACCAATTTCAGAATTGTTTACCGCTGGAGCAAGTGCCGTGATAGGGTTTTCCTCTGTATAACTCCTGGGTTCAGGTTTTTTTTTTCTTTTATGGTTCAAGTTAGATTTTATTCCCCTTTTATGTATTTATAGATATAAGCATGGAAATAATTCTTTCCTATAAATACATCTGTGTGATGGGAAGAATTTTTTCTGTTTTATTTTTAAATTTTATTTTTTAAAATTTTGAAATTTAATTTAATTTATTTTTTTTATACAGCACGTTATTATTAGTTATGTATTTTATGTATATACATGTATACAGGTCAATCCCAAACTCCCAACTCATCCCACCACCACCACCCCATGGCTTCCCACACTTGGTGTCCATACGTTTGTTCTCTACCTCTGTGTCTCTATTTCTTCCCTGCAAACCAGTTCATCTGTACCATTTTTAGGCTCCACATATATGCATTAATATACAATATTTGTTTTCCTCTTTCTGACTTACTTCATTCTGTATGACAGTCTCTCGATCCATCGATGTCTCTACAAATGACCCAGTTTCATTCCTTTTTATGGCCGAGTCATATTCCATTTTATATATGTACCACATCTTTATCCATTCATCTGTCTGTGGGCATTTAGGTTGCTTCCATTACCTGGCTATTGTAAATAATGCTGCAACGAACATTGTGGTGAATGTGCCTTTTTGAAATACGGTTTTCTCTGGGTATATGCCCAGCAGTGGGATTGCTGGATCAGATGGTAATTCTATTTCTCGTTTTTTTAAGGAAACTCCATACTGTTCTCCATAGTGACTGTATCAATTTACATTCCCACCAATAGTGGAAGAGGGCTCCTTTTGTCCACACCCTCCCCAGAATTGGTTGTTTGTAGATTTTCTGATGATGCCGATTCTAACAGGTGTGAGGTGATACCTCATTGTAGTTTTGATTTGCATTTCTCTAATAATTAGTGCTGTTGAGCAGCTTTTCATGTGCGTCTTGGCCATCTCTGTGTCTCCTTTGAAGAAACATCTCTTTAGATCTTTTGCCCATTTTTTGGGGGGTTGTTTGTTTTTTTAATATTAAGCTGCATGAGCTGTTTATATATATTGGAGATTAAACCTGTGTCCATTGATTCGTTTGCAACGATTTTCACCCATCCTGAGGGATGCCTTTTTCCATTCCCGTTTTTTTTAACAAAAAAGGAAAGAAAGGAAAAGAAGCAGAACACTAATGTGCGTAAAATATGCCTTTTGAAACGGTCGTTTTGAAATATGGACGTCCTTTGAATTTTTTGGTCGATATGTGACCCCAGGATTTGTTTTCAGGGCAGGTGTCATTTACAGGCCTGCAATGATTTTGAATATCAACTGACCATTAGCTTTGGGATTAAAGCTGCTGTTGTGTGAAACGGCCACAAGGTGGCAGCAGTTCACCCTTACCAAATCTGCTTACTAGGGCAAGAGAGCCTCAGTGGAAGTGGTGTTCTAGATTGGAGTTTAGAATGGAATGTACCAGGAGAAAGCCCCTCACGTTTGTCTCACTACTTCTTGTTCGTGTTTTTAATTTAAGTTTTTATTTTTTATTACAGCAAGTTTGATTACAATGTTTGGCTTGTTGTAGGTGTGGAAGATGTGGTTCTTTTACACATATACAGATGACTGTTCTTCTTGGGATCCTTTTCCCATGTACGTTATGACAGAATGTTGAGTAGTCCTCTCTTGGTATTCTGTAGGTCTTTGGTGATTATATATGTCACCTGTGTTTGTATATGTCTGTTAACCCCGATATCGTAATGAAACCAATCCTCACACCTTTCCATTGGTGAACCATAAGTTTGTTTAATGAATCTGTGATTGCCCTTCTCCGTGGAAATATCTGCCCTGGTATCCATTTTTAGGTAACACCTATAAGTGATATGATATGATATGTGTCTTTCACTTTCTGACTTACTACAAGTCACGTGATTACTTCTAGACTCATCTACGGTGCTGCAAATGG
Source organism: Mesoplodon mirus (assembly GCF_964341445.2). Lineage (NCBI taxonomy): Eukaryota > Metazoa > Chordata > Mammalia > Artiodactyla > Ziphiidae > Mesoplodon > Mesoplodon mirus. The sequence goes on from NC_138989.1 coordinate 93,468,798, forward strand.
CATTGTGTCCTTTTTTCCCTTGGCTTCTCTTCTGCCTTAGCGGGGTCCATTTTCAACAATGTGATTCCCTGAGGGTTGTGGATTAGCTGACCTGGGCAGCCTTACCCTGCCGGCCCGCCCTCCCCAGGTGTGCCTCGTTGAGGTCAATATAAACAGCGCTCCAGGCAGCAATAGCCCCTGAAGCTGTGCCTGACTCCATATTCTCTGCCCCGTCAGCAGTCTCGGGGCTGTGCTGGTGGGAGGGAGTGAGGGGCCACAGCTTTGTGGGTGGCCCGGTGTGAGTGGGGTTCTGCTGGCCTTTCTGCAGGAGTTGCCAGGCTGCCGCCTGTAACGAAGAGGATGTGTCACCCATACCTTCCGCTGGAATTTCTCTCCGGACAGAGGTGAGGAAGGAAAAAAGCAGTGGGGGCCGGGACAGGAGGGGTATCTCAGGCAGGGCAATGGAAAGCTTCTGGAAGAGTGCCAGGGTCCAGGACCACGCTGGCTGGCCTGCAGGCACCAAGTTGGCCTGCGTGCTGTCGCTGGTGTGGCTCCACAGTCCTTCCTCTAGGCTTTCAAGCCCTTGTACATATTCAGGTGTTTTACCTGGAAAGGGTGGGAACAGTTCAGCAGCAGCTGGCCTGGGGCTCAGCTCACGTTTACTCACAGATGCCTCGGCACGGTCCCCCAGCTTTGCAATGAGGACGCTCCTTGCGTGGGGGGTGGGTTGCTGGCTGTATGGGAGATGGTTCCCCACCTCTGACCAATTTCAGAATTGTTTACCACTGGAGCAAGTGCCCTGATAGGGTTTTCCTCTGTATAACTACTGGGTTCAGGTTTTTTTTTTTCTTTTATGGTTCAAGTTAGATTTTCTTCCCCTTTTATGTATTTATAGATATAAGCATGGAAATAATTCTTTCCTATAAATACATCTGTGTGATGGGAAGAATTTTTTCTGTTTTATTTTTAAATTTTATTTTTTAAAATTTTGAAATTTAATTTTATTTATTTTTTTTATACAGCACGTTATTATTAGTTATGTATTTTATGTATATACATGTATACAGGTCAATCCCAAACTCCCAACTCATCCCACCACCACCACCCCATGGCTTCCCACACTTGGTGTCCATACGTTTGTTCTCTACCTCTGTGTCTCTATTTCTTCCCTGCAAGCCAGTTCATCTGTACCATTTTTAGGCTCCACATATATGCATTAATATACAATATTTGTTTTCCTCTTTCTGACTTACTTCATTCTGTATGACAGTCTCTCGATCCATCGATGTCTCTACAAATGACCCAGTTTCATTCCTTTTTATGGCCGAGTCATATTCCATTTTATATATGTACCACATCTTTATCCATTCATCTGTCTGTGGGCATTTAGGTTGCTTCCATTACCTGGCTATTGTAAATAATGCTGCAACGAACATTGTGGTGAATGTGCCTTTTTGAAATACGGTTTTCTCTGGGTATATGCCCAGCAGTGGGATTGCTGGATCAGATGGTAATTCTATTTCTCGTTTTTTTAAGGAAACTCCATACTGTTCTCCATAGTGACTGTATCAATTTACATTCCCACCAATAGTGGAAGAGGGCTCCTTTTGTCCACACCCTCCCCAGAATTGGTTGTTTGTAGATTTTCTGATGATGCCGATTCTAACAGGTGTGAGGTGATACCTCATTGTAGTTTTGATTTGCATTTCTCTAATAATTAGTGCTGTTGAGCAGCTTTTCATGTGCGTCTTGGCCATCTCTGTGTCTCCTTTGAAGAAACATCTCTTTAGATCTTCTGCCCATTTTTTGGGGGGTTGTTTGTTTTTTTAATATTAAGCTGCATGAGCTGTTTATATATATTGGAGATTAAACCTGTGTCCATTGATTCGTTTGCAACGATTTTCACCCATCCTGAGGGATGCCTTTTTCCATTCCCGTTTTTTTTAACAAAAAAGGAAAGAAAGGAAAAGAAGCAGAACACTAATGTGCGTAAAATATGCCTTTTGAAACGGTCGTTTTGAAATATGGACGTCCTTTGAATTTTTTGGTCGATATGTGACCCCAGGATTTGTTTTCAGGGCAGGTGTCATTTACAGGCCTGCAATGATTTTGAATATCAACTGACCATTAGCGTTGGGATTAAAGCTGCTGTTGTGTGAAACGGCCACAAGGTGGCAGCAGTTCACCCTTACCAAATCTGGTTACTAGGGCAAGAGAGCCTCAGTGGAAGTGGTGTTCTAGATTGGAGTTTAGAATGGAATGTACCAGGAGAAAGCCCCTCACGTTTGTCTCACTACTTCTTGTTCGTGTTTTTAATTTAAGTTTTTATTTTTTATTACAGCAAGTTTGATTACAATGTTTGGCTTGTTGTAGGTGTGGAAGATGTGGTTCTTTTACACATATACAGATGACTGTTCTTCTTGGGATCCTTTTCCCATGTACGTTATGACAGAATGTTGAGTAGTCCTCTCTTGGTATTCTGTAGGTCTTTGGTGATTATATATGTCACCTGTGTTTGTATATGTCTGTTAACCCCGATATCGTAATGAAACCAATCCTCACACCTTTCCATTGGTGAACCATAAGTTTGTTTAATGAATCTGTGATTGCCCTTCTCCGTGGAAATATCTGCTCTGGTATCCATTTTTAGGTAACACCTATAAGTGATATGATATGATATGTGTCTTTCACTTTCTGACTTACTACAAGTCACGTGATTACTTCTAGACTCATCTACGGTGCTGAAAATGGCATTGTGTCCTTTTTTCCCTTGGCTTCTCTTCTGCCTTAGCGGGGTCCATTTTCAACAATGTGATTCCCTGAGGGTTGTGGATTAGCTGACCTGGGCAGCCTTACCCTGCCGGCCCGCCCTCCCCAGGTGTGCCTCGTTGAGGTCAATATAAACAGAGCTCCAGGCAGCAATAGCCCCTGAAGCTGTGCCTGACTCCATATTCTCTGCCCCGTCAGCAGTCTCGGGGCTGTGCTGGTGGGAGGGAGTGAGGGGCCACAGCTTTGTGGGTGGCCCGGTGTGAGTGGGGTTCTGCTGGCCTTTCTGCAGGAGTTGCCAGGCTGCCGCCTGTAAAGAAGAGGATGTGTCACCCATACCTTCCGCTGGAATTTCTCTCCGGACAGAGGTGAGGAAGGAAAAAAGCAGTGGGGGCCGGGACAGGAGGGGTATCTCAGGCAGGGCAATGGAAAGCTTCTGGAAGAGCGCCAGGGTCCAGGACCACGCTGGCTGGCCTGCAGGCACCAAGTTGGCCTGCGTGCTGTCGCTGGTGTGGCTCCACGGTCCTTCCTCTAGGCTTTCAAGCCCTTGTACATATTCAGGTGTTTTACCTGGAAAGGGTGGGAACAGTTCAGCAGCAGCTGGCCTGGGGCTCAGCTCACATTTACTCACAGATGCCTCGGCACGGTCCCCCAGCTTTGCAATGAGGACGCTCCTTGCGTGGGGGGTGGGTTGCTGGCTGTATGGGAGATGGTTCCCCACCTCTGACCAATTTCAGAATTGTTTACCACTGGAGCAAGTGCCGTGATAGGGTTTTCCTCTGTATAACTCCTGGGTTCAGGTTTTTTTTTTCTTTTATGGTTCAAGTTAGATTTTATTCCCCTTTTATGTATTTATAAATATAAGCATGGAAATAATTCATTCCTATAAATACATCTGTGTGACGGGAAGAATTTTTTCTGTTTTATTTTTAAATTTGATTTTTTAAAATTTTGAAATTTAATTTTATTTATGTTTTTATACAGCACGTTATTATTAGTTATGTATTTTATGCATATACATGTATACAGGTCAATCCCAATCTCCCAACTCATCCCACCACCACCACCCCATGGATTCCCACACTTGGTGTCCATACGTTTGTTCTCTACCTCTGTGTCTCTATTTCTTCCCTGCAAACCAGTTCATCTGTACCATTTTTAGGCTCCACATATATGCATTAATATACAATATTTGTTTTCCTCTTTCTGTCTTACTTCATTCTGTATGACAGTCTCTCGATCCATCGATGTCTCTACAAATGACCCAGTTTCATTCCTTTTTATGGCCGAGTCATATTCCATTTTATATATGTACCACATCTTTATCCATTCATCTGTCTGTGGGCATTTAGGTTGCTTCCATTACCTGGCTATTGTAAATAGTGCTGCAACGACCATTGTGGTGAATGTGCCTTTTTGAAATACGGTTTTCTCTGGGTATATGCCCAGCAGTGGGATTGCTGGATCAGATGGTAATTCTATTTCTCGTTTTTTTAAGGAAACTCCATACTGTTCTCCATAGTGACTGTATCAATTTACATTCCCACCAATAGTGGAAGAGGGCTCCTTTTGTCCACACCCTCCCCAGAATTGGTTGTTTGTAGATTTTCTGATGATGCCGATTCTAACAGGTGTGAGGTGATACCTCATTGTAGTTTTGATTTGCATTTCTCTAATAATTAGTGCTGTTGAGCAGCTTTTCATGTGCGTCTTGGCCATCTCTGTGTCTCCTTTGAAGAAACATCTCTTTAGATCTTCTGCCCATTTTTTGGGGGGTTGTTTGTTTTTTTAATATTAAGCTGCATGAGCTGTTTATATATATTGGAGATTAAACCTGTGTCCATTGATTCGTTTGCAACGATTTTCACCCATCCTGAGGGATGCCTTTTTCCATTCCCGTTTTTTTTAACAAAAAAGGAAAGAAAGGAAAAGAAGCAGAACACTAATGTGCGTAAAATATGCCTTTTGAAACGGTCGTTTTGAAATATGGACGTCCTTTGAATTTTTTGGTCGATATGTGACCCCAGGATTTGTTTTCAGGGCAGGTGTCATTTACAGGCCTGCAATGATTTTGAATATCAACTGACCATTAGCGTTGGGATTAAAGCTGCTGTTGTGTGAAACGGCCACAAGGTGGCAGCAGTTCACCCTTACCAAATCTGGTTACTAGGGCAAGAGAGCCTCAGTGGAAGTGGTGTTCTAGATTGGAGTTTAGAATGGAATGTACCAGGAGAAAGCCCCTCACGTTTGTCTCACTACTTCTTGTTCGTGTTTTTAATTTAAGTTTTTATTTTTTATTACAGCAAGTTTGATTACAATGTTTGGCTTGTTGTAGGTGTGGAAGATGTGGTTCTTTTACACATATACAGATGACTGTTCTTCTTGGGATCCTTTTCCCATGTACGTTATGACAGAATGTTGAGTAGTCCTCTCTTGGTATTCTGTAGGTCTTTGGTGATTATATATGTCACCTGTGTTTGTATATGTCTGTTAACCCCGATATCGTAATGAAACCAATCCTCACACCTTTCCATTGGTGAACCATAAGTTTGTTTAATGAATCTGTGATTGCCCTTCTCCGTGGAAATATCTGCCCTGGTATCCATTTTTAGGTAACACCTATAAGTGATATGATATGATATGTGTCTTTCACTTTCTGACTTACTACAAGTCACGTGATTACTTCTAGACTCATCTACGGTGCTGAAAATGGCATTGTGTCCTTTTTTCCCTTGGCTTCTCTTCTGCCTTAGCGGGGTCCATTTTCAACAATGTGATTCCCTGAGGGTTGTGGATTAGCTGACCTGGGCAGCCTTACCCTGCCGGCCCGCCCTCCCCAGGTGTGCCTCGTTGAGGTCAATATAAACAGAGCTCCAGGCAGCAATAGCCCCTGAAGCTGTGCCTGACTCCATATTCTCTGCCCCGTCAGCAGTCTCGGGGCTGTGCTGGTGGGAGGGAGTGAGGGGCCACAGCTTTGTGGGTGGCCCGGTGTGAGTGGGGTTTTGCTGGCCTTTCTGCAGGAGTTGCCAGGCTGCCGCCTGTAAAGAAGAGGATGTGTCACCCATACCTTCCGCTGGAATTTCTCTCCGGACAGAGGTGAGGAAGGAAAAAAGCAGTGGGGGCCGGGACAGGAGGGGTATCTCAGGCAGGGCAATGGAAAGCTTCTGGAAGAGCGCCAGGGTCCAGGACCACGCTGGCTGGCCTGCAGGCACCAAGTTGGCCTGCGTGCTGTCGCTGGTGTGGCTCCACGGTCCTTCCTCTAGGCTTTCAAGCCCTTGTACATATTCAGGTGTTTTACCTGGAAAGGGTGGGAACAGTTCAGCAGCAGCTGGCCTGGGGCTCAGCTCACATTTACTCACAGATGCCTCGGCACGGTCCCCCAGCTTTGCAATGAGGACGCTCCTTGCGTGGGGGGTGGGTTGCTGGCTGTATGGGAGATGGTTCCCCACCTCTGACCAATTTCAGAATTGTTTACCACTGGAGCAAGTGCCGTGATAGGGTTTTCCTCTGTATAACTCCTGGGTTCAGGTTTTTTTTTTCTTTTATGGTTCAAGTTAGATTTTATTCCCCTTTTATGTATTTATAAATATAAGCATGGAAATAATTCATTCCTATAAATACATCTGTGTGACGGGAAGAATTTTTTCTGTTTTATTTTTAAATTTGATTTTTTAAAATTTTGAAATTTAATTTTATTTATGTTTTTATACAGCACGTTATTATTAGTTATGTATTTTATGCATATACATGTATACAGGTCAATCCCAATCTCCCAACTCATCCCACCACCACCACCCCATGGATTCCCACACTTGGTGTCCATACGTTTGTTCTCTACCTCTGTGTCTCTATTTCTTCCCTGCAAACCAGTTCATCTGTACCATTTTTAGGCTCCACATATATGCATTAATATACAATATTTGTTTTCCTCTTTCTGTCTTACTTCATTCTGTATGACAGTCTCTCGATCCATCGATGTCTCTACAAATGACCCAGTTTCATTCCTTTTTATGGCCGAGTCATATTCCATTTTATATATGTACCACATCTTTATCCATTCATCTGTCTGTGGGCATTTAGGTTGCTTCCATTACCTGGCTATTGTAAATAGTGCTGCAACGACCATTGTGGTGAATGTGCCTTTTTGAAATACGGTTTTCTCTGGGTATATGCCCAGCAGTGGGATTGCTGGATCAGATGGTAATTCTATTTCTCGTTTTTTTAAGGAAACTCCATACTGTTCTCCATAGTGACTGTATCAATTTACATTCCCACCAATAGTGGAAGAGGGCTCCTTTTGTCCACACCCTCCCCAGAATTGGTTGTTTGTAGATTTTCTGATGATGCCGATTCTAACAGGTGTGAGGTGATACCTCATTGTAGTTTTGATTTGCATTTCTCTAATAATTAGTGCTGTTGAGCAGCTTGTCATGTGCGTCATGGCCATCTCTGTGTCTCCTTTGAAGAAACGTCTCTTTAGATCTTCTGCCCATTTTTTTTGGGTTGTTTGTTTTTTTAATATTAAGCTGCATGAGCTGTTTATATATATTGGAGATTAAACCTGTGTCCATTGATTCGTTTGCAACGATTTTCACCCATCCTGAGGGATGCCTTTTTCCATTCCCGTTTTTTTTATCAAAAAAGGAAAGAAAGGAAAAGAAGCAGAACACTAATGTGCGTAAAATATGCCTTTTGAAACGGTCGTTTTGAAATATGGACGTCCTTTGAATTTTTTGGTCGATATGTGACCCCAGGATTTGTTTTCAGGGCAGGTGTCATTTACAGGCCTGCAATGATTTTGAATATCAACTGACCATTAGCGTTGGGATTAAAGCTGCTGTTGTGTGAAACGGCCACAAGGTGGCAGCAGTTCACCCTTACCAAATCTGGTTACTAGGGCAAGAGAGCCTCAGTGGAAGTGGTGTTCTAGATTGGAGTTTAGAATGGAATGTACCAGGAGAAAGCCCCTCACGTTTGTCTCACTACTTCTTGTTCGTGTTTTTAATTTAAGTTTTTATTTTTTATTACAGCAAGTTTGATTACAATGTTTGGCTTGTTGTAGGTGTGGAAGATGTGGTTCTTTTACACATATACAGATGACTGTTCTTCTTGGGATCCTTTTCCCATGTACGTTATGACAGAATGTTGAGTAGTCCTCTCTTGGTATTCTGTAGGTCTTTGGTGATTATATATGTCACCTGTGTTTGTATATGTCTGTTAACCCCGATATCGTAATGAAACCAATCCTCACACCTTTCCATTGGTGAACCATAAGTTTGTTTAATGAATCTGTGATTGCCCTTCTCCGTGGAAATATCTGCCCTGGTATCCATTTTTAGGTAACATCTATAAGTGATATGATATGTGTCTTTCACTTTCTAACTTACTACAAGTCACGTGATTACTTCTAGACTCATCTACGGTGCTGCAAATGGCATTGTGTCCTTTTTTCCCTTGGCTTCTCTTCTGCCTTAGCGGGGTCCATTTTCAACAATGTGATTCCCTGAGGGTTGTGGATTAGCTCACCTGGGCAGCCTTACCCTGCCAGCCCGACCTCCCCAGGTGTGCCTCGTTGAGGTCAATATAAACAGCGCTCCAGGCAGCAATAGCCCCTGAAGCTGTGCCTGACTCCATATTTTCTGCCCCGTCAGCAGTCTCGGGGCTGTGCTGGTGGGAGGGAGTGAGGGGCCACAGCTTTGTGGGTGGCCCGGTTTGAGTGGTGTTCTCCTGGCCTTTCTGCAGGAGTTGCCAGGCTGCCGCCTGTAAAGAAGAGGATGTGTCACCCATACCTTCCGCTGGAATTTCTCTCCGGACAGAGGTGAGGAAGGAAAAAAGCAGTGGGGGCCGGGACAGGAGGGGTATCTCAGGCAGGGCAATGGAAAGCTTCTGGAAGAGCGCCAGGGTCCAGGACCACGCTGGCTGGCCTGCAGGCACCAAGTTGGCCTGCGTGCTGTCGCTGGTGTGGCTCCACGGTCCTTCCTCTAGGCTTTCAAGCCCTTGTACATATTCAGGTGTTTTACCTGGAAAGGGTGGGAACAGTTCAGCAGCAGCTGGCCTGGGGCTCAGCTCACGTTTACTCACAGATGCCTCGGCACGGTCCCCCAGCTTTGCAATGAGGACGCTCCTTGCGTGGGGGGTGGGTTGCTGGCTGTATGGGAGATGGTTCCCCACCTCTGACCAATTTCAGAATTGTTTACCGCTGGAGCAAGTGCCGTGATAGGGTTTTCCTCTGTATAACTCCTGGGTTCAGGTTTTTTTTTTCTTTTATGGTTCAAGTTAGATTTTATTCCCCTTTTATGTATTTATAGATATAAGCATGGAGATAATTCTTTCCTATAAATACATCTGTGTGATGGGAAGAAATTTTTCTGTTTTATTTTTAAATTTTATTTTTTAAAATTTTGAAATTTAATTTTATTTATTTTTTTTATACAGCACGTTATTATTAGTTATGTATTTTATGTATATACATGTATACAGGTCAATCCCAAACTCCCAACTCATCCCACCACCACCACCCCATGGCTTCCCACACTTGGTGTCCATACGTTTGTTCTCTACCTCTGTGTCTCTATTTCTTCCCTGCGAACCAGTTCATCTGTACCATTTTTAGGCTCCACATATATGCATTAATATACAATATTTGTTTTCCTCTTTCTGACTTACTTCATTCTGTATGACAGTCTCTCGATCCATCGATGTCTCTACAAATGACCCAGTTTCATTCCTTTTTATGGCCGAGTCATATTCCATTTTATATATGTACCACATCTTTATCCATTCATCTGTCTGTGGGCATTTAGGTTGCTTCCATTACCTGGCTATTGTAAATAGTGCTGCAACGAACATTGTGGTGAATGTGCCTTTTTGAAATACGGTTTTCTCTGGGTATATGCCCAGCAGTGGGATTGCTGGATCAGATGGTAATTCTATTTCTCGTTTTTTTAAGGAAACTCCATACTGTTCTCCATAGTGACTGTATCAATTTACATTCCCACCAATAGTGGAAGAGGGCTCCTTTTGTCCACACCCTCCCCAGAATTGGTTGTTTGTAGATTTTCTGATGATGCCGATTCTAACAGGTGTGAGGTGATACCTCATTGTAGTTTTGATTTGCATTTCTCTAATAATTAGTGCTGTTGAGCAGCTTTTCATGGGCGTCTTGGCCATCTCTGTGTCTTCTTTGAAGAAACGCCTCTTTAGATCTTCTGCCCATTTTTGTATTGGGTTGTTTGTTTTTTTAATATTAAGCTGCATGAGCTGTTTATATATATTGGAGATTAAACCTCTGTCCATTGATTCGTTTGCAACGATTTTTGCCCATTCTGAGGGATGCCTTTTTCCATCCCCGTTTTTTTTTAACAAAAAAGGAAAGAAAGGAAAAGAAGCAGAACACTAATGTGCGTAAAATATGCCTTTTGAAACGGTCGTTTTGAAATATGGACGTCCTTTGAATTTTTTGGTCGATATGTGACCCCAGGAATTGTGCTCAGGGCAGGTGTCATTTACAGGCCTGCAATGATTTTGAATATCAACTGACCATTAGCGCTGGGATTAAAGCTGCTGTTGTGTGAAACGGCCACAAGGTGGCAGCAGTTCACCCTTACCAAATCTGGTTACTAGGGCAAGAGAGCCTCAGTGGAAGTGGTGTTCTAGATTGGAGTTTAGAATGGAATATACCAGGAGAAAGCCCCTCACGTTTGTCTCACTACTTCTTGTTCATGTTTTTAATTTAATTTTTTATTTTTTATTACAGCAAGTTTGATTACAATGTTTGGCTTGTTGTAGGTGTGGAAGATGTGGTTCTTTTACACATATACAGATGACTGTTCTTCTTGGGATCCTTTTCCCATGTACGTTATGACAGAATGTTGAGTAGTCCTCTCTTGGTATTCTGTAGGTCTTTGGTGATTATATATGTCACCTGTGTTTGTATATGTCTGTTAACCCCGATATCGTAATGAAACCAATCCTCACACCTTTCCATTGGTAAACCATAAGTTTGTTTAATGAATCTGTGATTGCCCTTCTCCGTGGAAATATCTGCCCTGGTATCCATTTTCAACAATGTGATTCCCTGAGGGTTGTGGATTAGCTGACCTGGGCAGCCTTACCCTGCCGGCCCGCCCTCCCCAGGTGTGCCTCGTTGAGGTCAATATAAACAGCGCTCCAGGCAGCAATAGCCCCTGAAGCTGTGCCTGACTCCATATTCTCTGCCCCGTCAGCAGTCTCGGGGCTGTGCTGGTGGGAGGGAGTGAGGGGCCACAGCTTTGTGGGTGGCCCGGTGTGAGTGGGGTTCTGCTGGCCTTTCTGCAGGAGTTGCCAGGCTGCCGCCTGTAAAGAAGAGGATGTGTCACCCATACCTTCCGCTGGAATTTCTCTCCGGACAGAGGTGAGGAAGGAAAAAAGCAGTGGGGGCCGGGACAGGAGGGGTATCTCAGGCAGGGCAATGGAAAGCTTCTGGAAGAGTGCCAGGGTCCAGGACCACGCTGGCTGGCCTGCAGGCACCAAGTTGGCCTGCGTGCTGTCGCTGGTGTGGCTCCACGGTCCTTCCTCTAGGCTTTCAAGCCCTTGTACATATTCAGGTGTTTTACCTGGAAAGGGTGGGAACAGTTCAGCAGCAGCTGGCCTGGGGCTCAGCTCACATTTACTCACAGATGCCTCGGCACGGTCCCCCAGCTTTGCAATGAGGACGCTCCTTGCGTGGGGGGTGGGTTGCTGGCTGTATGGGAGATGGTTCCCCACCTCTGACCAATTTCAGAATTGTTTACCACTGGAGCAAGTGCCGTGATAGGGTTTTCCTCTGTATAACTCCTGGGTTCAGGTTTTTTTTTTCTTTTATGGTTCAAGTTAGATTTTATTCCCCTTTTATGTATTTATAGATATAAGCATGGAGATAATTCTTTCCTATAAATACATCTGTGTGATGGGAAGAAATTTTTCTGTTTTATTTTTAAATTTTATTTTTTAAAATTTTGAAATTTAATTTTATTTATTTTTTTTATACAGCACGTTATTATTAGTTATGTATTTTATGTATATACATGTATACAGGTCAATCCCAAACTCCCAACTCATCCCACCACCACCACCCCATGGCTTCCCACACTTGGTGTCCATACGTTTGTTCTCTACCTCTGTGTCTCTATTTCTTCCCTGCGAACCAGTTCATCTGTACCATTTTTAGGCTTCACATATATGCATTAATATACAATATTTGTTTTCCTCTTTCTGACTTACTTCATTCTGTATGACAGTCTCTCGATCCATCGATGTCTCTACAAATGACCCAGTTTCATTCCTTTTTATGGCCGAGTCATATTTCATTTTATATATGTACCACATCTTTATCCATTCATCTGTATGTGGGCATTTAGGTTGCTTCCATTACCTGGCTATTGTAAATAGTGCTGCAACGAACATTGTGGTGAATGTGCCTTTTTGAAATACGGTTTTCTCTGGGTATATGCCCAGCAGTGGGATTGCTGGATCAGATGGTAATTCTATTTCTCGTTTTTTTAAGGAAACTCCATACTGTTCTCCATAGTGACTGTATCAATTTACATTCCCACCAATAGTGGAAGAGGGCTCCTTTTGTCCACACCCTCCCCAGAATTGGTTGTTTGTAGATTTTCTGATGATGCCGATTCTAACAGGTGTGAGGTGATACCTCATTGTAGTTTTGATTTGCATTTCTCTAATAATTAGTGCTGTTGAGCAGCTTTTCCTGTGCGTCTTGGCCATCTCTGTGTCTCCTTTGAAGAAACGTCTCTTTAGATCTTCTGCCCATTTTTTGGGGGGTTGTTTGTTTTTTTTAATATTAAGCTGCATGAGCTGTTTATATATATTGGAGATTAAACCTGTGTCCATTGATTCGTTTGCAACGATTTTCACCCATCCTGAGGGATGCCTTTTTCCATTCCCGTGTTTTTTAACAAAAAAGGAAAGAAAGGAAAAGAAGCAGAACACTAATGTGCGTAAAATATGCCTTTTGAAACGGTCGTTTTGAAATATGGACGTCCTTTGAATTTTTTGGTCGATATGTGACCCCAGGATTTGTTTTCAGGGCAGGTGTCATTTACAGGCCTGCAATGATTTTGAATATCAACTGACCATTAGCGTTGGGATTAAAGCTGCTGTTGTGTGAAACGGCCACAAGGTGGCAGCAGTTCACCCTTACCAAATCTGGTTACTAGGGCAAGAGAGCCTCAGTGGAAGTGGTGTTCTTGATTGGAGTTTTGAATGGAATGTACCAGGAGAAAGCCCCTCACGTTTGTCTCACTACTTCTTGTTCGTGTTTTTAATTTAAGTTTTTATTTTTTATTACAGCAAGTTTGATTACAATGTTTGGCTTGTTGTAGGTGTGGAAGATGTGGTTCTTTTACACATATACAGATGACTGTTCTTCTTGGGATCCTTTTCCCATGTACGTTATGACAGAATGTTGAGTAGTCCTCTCTTGGTATTCTGTAGGTCTTTGGTGATTATATATGTCACCTGTGTTTGTATATGTCTGTTAACCCCGATATCGTAATGAAACCAATCCTCACACCTTTCCATTGGTGAACCATAAGTTTGTTTAATGAATCTGTGATTGCCCTTCTCCGTGGAAATATCTGCCCTGGTATCCATTTTTAGGTAACACCTATAAGTGATATGATATGATATGTGTCTTTCACTTTCTGACTTACTACAAGTCACGTGATTACTTCTAGACTCATCTACGGTGCTGCAAATGGCATTGTGTCCTTTTTTCCCTTGGCTTCTCTTCTGCCTTAGCGGGGTTCATTTTCAACAATGTGATTCCCTGAGGGTTGTGGATTAGCTGACCTGGGAAGCCTTACCCTGCCGGCCGGCCCTCCACAGGTGTGCCTGTTTGAGGTCAATATAAACAGCGCTCCAGGCAGCAATAGCCCCTGAAGCTGTGCCTGACTCCATATTCTCTGCCCCGTCAGCAGTCTCGGGGCTGTGCTGGTGGGAGGGAGTGAGGGGCCACAGCTTTGTGGGTGGCCCGGTGTGAGTGGGGTTCTGCTGGCCTTTCTGCAGGAGTTGCCAGGCTGCCGCCTGTAAAGAAGAGGATGTGTCACCCATACCTTCCGCTGGAATTTCTCTCCAGACAGAGGTGAGGAAGGAAAAAAGCAGAGGGGGCCGGGACAGGAGGGGTATCTCAGGCAGGGCAATGGAAAGCTTCTGGAAGAGTGCCAGGGTCCAGGACCACGCTGGCTGGCCTGCAGGCACCAAGTTGGCCTGCGTGCTGTCGCTGGTGTGGCTCCACGGTCCTTCCTCTAGGCTTTCAAGCCCTTGTACATATTCAGGTGTTTTACCTGGAAAGGGTGGGAACAGTTCAGCAGCAGCTGGCCTGGGGCTCAGCTCACGTTTACTCACAGATGCCTCGGCACGGTCCCCCAGCTTTGCAATGAGGACGCTCCTTGCGTGGGGGGTGGGTTGCTGGCTGTATGGGAGATGGTTCCCCACCTCTGACCAATTTCAGAATTGTTTACCACTGGAGCAAGTGCCCTGATAGGGTTTTCCTCTGTATAACTCCTGGGTTCAGATTTTTTTTTTCTTTTATGGTTCAAGTTAGATTTTATTCCCCTTTTATGTATTTATAGATATAAGCATGAAAATAATTCTTTCCTATAAATACATCTGTGTGATGGGAAGAATTTTTTCTGTTTTATTTTTATATTTTATTTTTTAAAATTTTGAAATTTAATTTTATTTATTTTTTTTATACAGCACGTTATTATTAGTTATGTATTTTATGTATATACATGTATACAGGTCAATCCCAAACTCCCAACTCATCCCACCACCACCACCCCATGGCTTCCCACACTTGGTGTCCATACGTTTGTTCTCTACCTCTGTGTCTCTATTTCTTCCCTGCAAACCAGTTCATCTGTACCATTTTTAGGCTCCACATATATGCATTAATATACAATATTTGTTTTCCTCTTTCTGACTTACTTCATTCTGTATGACAGTCTCTCGATCCATCGATGTCTCTACAAATGACCCAGTTTCATTCCTTTTTATGGCCGAGTCATATTCCATTTTATATATGTACCACATCTTTATCCATTCATCTGTCTGTGGGCATTTAGGTTGCTTCCATTACCTGGCTATTGTAAATAGTGCTGCAACGAACATTGTGGTGAATGTGCCTTTTTGAAATACGGTTTTCTCTGGGTATATGCCCAGCAGTGGGATTGCTGGATCAGATGGTAATTCTATTTCTCGTTTTTTTAAGGAAACTCCATACTGTTCTCCATAGTGACTGTATCAATTTACATTCCCACCAATAGTGGAAGAGGGCTCCTTTTGTCCACACCCTCCCCAGAATTGGTTGTCTGTAGATTTTCTGATGATGCCGATTCTAACAAGTGTGAGGTGATACCTCATTGTAGTTTTGATTTGCATTTCTCTAATAATTAGTGCTGTTGAGCAGCTTTTCATGTGCGTCTTGGCCATCTCTGTGTCTCCTTTGAAGAAACGTCTCTTTAGATCTTCTGCCCATTTTTTGGGGGGTTGTTTGTTTTTTTAATATTAAGCTGCATGAGCTGTTTATATATATTGGAGATTAAACCTGTGTCCATTGATTCGTTTGCAACGATTTTCACCCATCCTGAGGGATGCCTTTTTCCATTCCCGTTTTTTTTAACAAAAAAGGAAAGAAAGGAAAAGAAGCAGAACACTAATGTGCGTAAAATATGCCTTTTGAAACGGTCGTTTTGAAATATGGACGTCCTTTGAATTTTTTGGTCGATATGTGACCCCAGGATTTGTTTTCAGGGCAGGTGTCATTTACAGGCCTGCAATGATTTTGAATATCAACTGACCATTAGCGTTGGGATTAAAGCTGCTGTTGTGTGAAACGGCCACAAGGTGGCAGCAGTTCACCCTTACCAAATCTGGTTACTAGGGCAAGAGAGCCTCAGTGGAAGTGGTGTTCTAGATTGGAGTTTAGAATGGAATGTACCAGGAGAAAGCCCCTCACGTTTGTCTCACTACTTCTTGTTCGTGTTTTTAATTTAAGTTTTTATTTTTTATTACAGCAAGTTTGATTACAATGTTTGGCTTGTTGTAGGTGTGGAAGATGTGGTTCTTTTACACATATACAGATGACTGTTCTTCTTGGGATCCTTTTCCCATGTACGTTATGACAGAATGTTGAGTAGTCCTCTCTTGGTATTCTGTAGGTCTTTGGTGATTATATATGTCACCTGTGTTTGTATATGTCTGTTAACCCCGATATCGTAATGAAACCAATCCTCACACCTTTCCATTGGTGAACCATAAGTTTGTTTAATGAATCTGTGATTGCCCTTCTCCGTGGAAATATCTGCCCTGGTATCCATTTTTAGGTAACACCTATAAGTGATATGATATGATATGTGTCTTTCACTTTCTGACTTACTACAAGTCATGTGATTACTTCTAGACTCATCTACGGTGCTGCAAATGGCATTGTGTCCTTTTTTCCCTTGGCTTCTCTTCTGCCTTAGCGGGGTCCATTTTCAACAATGTGATTCCCTGAGGGTTGTGGATTAGCTGACCTGGGCAGCCTTACCCTGCCGGCCCGCCCTCCCCAGGTGTGCCTCGTTGAGATCAATATAAACAGCGCTCCAGGCAGCAATAGCCCCTGAAGCTGTGCCTGACTCCATATTCTCTGCCCCGTCAGCAGTCTCGGGGCTGTGCTGGTGGGAGGGAGTGAGGGGCCACAGCTTTGTGGGTGGCCCAGTGTGAGTGGGGTTCTGCTGGACTTTCTGCAGGAGTTGCCAGGCTGCCGCCTGTAAAGAAGAGGATGTGTCACCCATACCTTCCGCTGGAATTTCTCTCCGGACAGAGGTGAGGAAGGAAAAAAGCAGTGGGGGCCGGGACAGGAGGGGTATCTCAGGCAGGGCAATGGAAAGCTTCTGGAAGAGTGCCAGGGTCCAGGACCACGCTGGCTGGCCTGCAGGCACCAAGTTGGCCTGCGTGCTGTCGCTGGTGTGGCTCCACGGTCCTTCCTCTAGGCTTTCAAGCCCTTGTACATATTCAGGTGTTTTACCTGGAAAGGGTGGGAACAGTTCAGCAGCAGCTGGCCTGGGGCTCAGCTCACGTTTACTCACAGATGCCTCGGCACGGTCCCCCAGCTTTGCAATGAGGACGCTCCTTGCGTGGGGGGTGGGTTGCTGGCTGTATGGGAGATGGTTCCCCACCTCTGACCAATTTCAGAATTGTTTACCACTGGAGCAAGTGCCCTGATAGGGTTTTCCTCTGTATAACTCCTGGGTTCAGGTTTTTTTTTTTTTCTTTTATGGTTCAAGTTAGATTTTATTCCCCTTTTATGTATTTATAGATATAAGCATGGAAATAATTCTTTCCTATAAATACATCTGTGTGATGGGAAGAATTTTTTCTGTTTTATTTTTAAATTTTATTTTTAAAAATTTTGAAATTTAATTTTATTTATTTTTTTTATACAGCACGTTATTATTAGTTATGTATTTTATGTATATACATGTATACAGGTCAATCCCAAACTCCCAACTCATCCCACCACCACCACCCCATGGCTTCCCACACTTGGTGTCCATACGTTTGTTCTCTACCTCTGTGTCTCTATTTCTTCCCTGCAAACCAGTTCATCTGTACCATTTTTAGGCTCCACATATATGCATTAATATACAATATTTGTTTTCCTCTTTCTGACTTACTTCATTCTGTATGACAGTCTCTCGATCCATCGATGTCTCTACAAATGACCCAGTTTCATTCCTTTTTATGGCCGAGTCATATTCCATTTTATATATGTACCACATCTTTATCCATTCATCTGTCTGTGGGCATTTAGGTTGCTTCCATTACCTGGCTATTGTAAATAGTGCTGCAACGAACATTGTGGTGAATGTGCCTTTTTGAAATACGGTTTTCTCTGGGTATATGCCCAGCAGTGGGATTGCTGGATCAGATGGTAATTCTATTTCTCGTTTTTTTAAGGAAACTCCATACTGTTCTCCATAGTGACTGTATCAATTTACATTCCCACCAATAGTGGAAGAGGGCTCCTTTTGTCCACACCCTCCCCAGAATTGGTTGTTTGTAGATTTTCTGATGATGCCGATTCTAACAGGTGTGAGGTGATACCTCATTGTAGTTTTGATTTGCATTTCTCTAATAATTAGTGCTGTTGAGCAGCTTTTCATGTGCGTCTTGGCCATCTCTGTGTCTCCTTTGAAGAAACGTCTCTTTAGATCTTCTGCCCATTTTTTTTGGGTTTTTTGTTTTTTTAATATTAAGCTGCATGAGCTGTTTATATATATTGGAGATTAAACCTGTGTCCATTGATTCGTTTGCAACGATTTTCACCCATCCTGAGGGATGCCTTTTTCCATTCCCGTTTTTCTTAACAAAAAAGGAAAGAAAGGAAAAGAAGCAGAACACTAATGTGCGTAAAATATGCCTTTTGAAACGGTCGTTTTGAAATATGGACGTCCTTTGAAT
Organism: Mesoplodon mirus; assembly: GCF_964341445.2. Lineage (NCBI taxonomy): Eukaryota > Metazoa > Chordata > Mammalia > Artiodactyla > Ziphiidae > Mesoplodon > Mesoplodon mirus. The sequence continues at coordinate 93,487,032 of NC_138989.1, forward strand.
TTTTTGGTCGATATGTGACCCCAGGATTTGTTTTCAGGGCAGGTGTCATTTACAGGCCTGCAATGATTTTGAATATCAACTGACCATTAGCGTTGGGATTAAAGCTGCTGTTGTGTGAAACGGCCACAAGGTGGCAGCAGTTCACCCTTACCAAATCTGGTTACTAGGGCAAGAGAGCCTCAGTGGAAGTGGTGTTCTAGATTGGAGTTTAGAATGGAATGTACCAGGAGAAAGCCCCTCACGTTTGTCTCACTACTTCTTGTTCGTGTTTTTAATTTAAGTTTTTATTTTTTATTACAGCAAGTTTGATTACAATGTTTGGCTTGTTGTAGGTGTGGAAGATGTGGTTCTTTTACACATATACAGATGACTGTTCTTCTTGGGATCCTTTTCCCATGTACGTTATGACAGAATGTTGAGTAGTCCTCTCTTGGTATTCTGTAGGTCTTTGGTGATTATATATGTCACCTGTGTTTGTATATGTCTGTTAACCCCGATATCGTAATGAAACCAATCCTCACACCTTTCCATTGGTGAACCATAAGTTTGTTTAATGAATCTGTGATTGCCCTTCTCCGTGGAAATATCTGCCCTGGTATCCATTTTTAGGTAACACCTATAAGTGATATGATATGATATGTGTCTTTCACTTTCTGACTTACTACAAGTCACGTGATTACTTCTAGACTCATCTACGGTGCTGCAAATGGCATTGTGTCCTTTTTTCCCTTGGCTTCTCTTCTGCCTTAGCGGGGTCCATTTTCAACAATGTGATTCCCTGAGGGTTGTGGATTAGCTGACCTGGGCAGCCTTACCCTGCCGGCCCGCCCTCCCCAGGTGTGCCTCGTTGAGGTCAATATAAACAGAGCTCCAGGCAGCAATAGCCCCTGAAGCTGTGCCTGACTCCATATTCTCTGCCCCGTCAGCAGTCTCGGGGCTGTGCTGGTGGGAGGGAGTGAGGGGCCACAGCTTTGTGGGTGGCCCGGTGTGAGTGGGGTTCTGCTGGCCTTTCTGCAGGAGTTGCCAGGCTGCCGCCTGTAAAGAAGAGGATGTGTCACCCATACCTTCCGCTGGAATTTCTCTCCGGACAGAGGTGAGGAAGGAAAAAAGCAGTGGGGGCCGGGACAGGAGGGGTATCTCAGGCAGGGCAATGGAAAGCTTCTGGAAGAGCGCCAGGGTCCAGGACCACGCTGGCTGGCCTGCAGGCACCAAGTTGGCCTGCGTGCTGTCGCTGGTGTGGCTCCACGGTCCTTCCTCTAGGCTTTCAAGCCCTTGTACATATTCAGGTGTTTTACCTGGAAAGGGTGGGAACAGTTCAGCAGCAGCTGGCCTGGGGCTCAGCTCACGTTTACTCACAGATGCCTCGGCACGGTCCCCCAGCTTTGCAATGAGGACGCTCCTTGCGTGGGGGGTGGGTTGCTGGCTGTATGGGAGATGGTTCCCCACCTCTGACCAATTTCAGAATTGTTTACCGCTGGAGCAAGTGCCGTGATAGGGTTTTCCTCTGTATAACTCGTGGGTTCAATTTTTTTATCTTTTTTGGTTCAAGTTAGATTTTATTCCCCTTTTATGTATTTATAAATATAAGCATGGAAATAATTCATTCCTATAAATACATCTGTGTGACGGGAAGAATATTTTCCGTTTTATATTTAAATTTTATTTTTTAAAATTTTGAAATTTAATTTTATTTATGTTTTTATACAGCACGTTATTATTAGTTATGTATTTTATGCAAATACATGTATACAGGTCAATCCCAATCTCCCAACTCATCCCACCACCACCACCCCATGGCTTCCCACACTTGGTGTCCATACGTTTGTTCTCTACCTCTGTGTCTCTATTTCTTCCCTGCAAACCAGTTCATCTGTACCATTTTTAGGCTCCACATATATGCATTAATATACAATATTTGTTTTCCTCTTTCTGACTTACTTCATTCTGTATGACAGTCTCTCGATCCATCGATGTCTCTACAAATGACCCAGTTTCATTCCTTTTTATGGCCGAGTCATATTCCATTTTATATATGTACCACATCTTTATCCATTCATCTGTCTGTGGGCATTTAGGTTGCTTCCATTACCTGGCTATTGTAAATAGTGCTGCAACGAACATTGTGGTGAATGTGCCTTTTTGAAATACGGTTTTCTCTGGGTATATGCCCAGCAGTGGGATTGCTGGATCAGATGGTAATTCTATTTCTCGTTTTTTTAAGGAAACTCCATACTGTTCTCCATAGTGACTGTATCAATTTACATTCCCACCAATAGTGGAAGAGGGCTCCTTTTGTCCACACCCTCCCCAGAATTTGTTGTTTGTAGATTTTCTGATGATGCCGATTCTAACAGGTGTGAAGTGATACCTCATTGTAGTTTTGATTTGCATTTCTCTAATAATTAGTGCTGTTGAGCAGCTTTTCATGTGCGTCTTGGCCATCTCTGTGTCTCCTTTGAAGAAACGTCTCTTTAGATCTTCTGCCCATTTTTTGGGGGATGTTTGTTCTTTTAATATTAAGCTGCATGAGCTGTTTATATATATTGGAGATTAAACCTGTGTCCATTGATTCGTTTGCAACGATTTTCACCCATCCTGAGGGATGCCTTTTTCCATTCCCGTTTTTTTAACAAAAAAGGAAAGAAAGGAAAAGAAGCAGAACACTAATGTGCGTAAAATATGCCTTTTGAAACGGTCGTTTTGAAATATGGACGTCCTTTGAATTTTTTGGTCGATATGTGACCCCAGGATTTGTTTTCAGGGCAGGTGTCATTTACAGGCCTGCAATGATTTTGAATATCAACTGACCATTAGCGTTGGGATTAAAGCTGCTGTTGTGTGAAACGGCCACAAGGTGGCAGCAGTTCACCCTTACCAAATCTGGTTACTAGGGCAAGAGAGCCTCAGTGGAAGTGGTGTTCTAGATTGGAGTTTAGAATGGAATATACCAGGAGAAAGCCCCTCACGTTTGTCTCACTACTTCTTGTTCATGTTTTTAATTTAATTTTTTATTTTTTATTACAGCAAGTTTGATTACAATGTTTGGCTTGTTGTAGGTGTGGAAGATGTGGTTCTTTTACACATATACAGATGACTGTTCTTCTTGGGATCCTTTTCCCATGTACGTTATGACAGAATGTTGAGTAGTCCTCTCTTGGTATTCTGTAGGCCTTTGGTGATTATATATGTCACCTGTGTTTGTATATGTCTGTTAACCCCGATATCGTAATGAAACCAATCCTCACACCTTTCCATTGGTGAACCATAAGTTTGTTTAATGAATCTGTGATTGCCCTTCTCCGTGGAAATATCTGCCCTGGTATCCATTTTTAGGTAACACCTATAAGTGATATGATATGATATGTGTCTTTCACTTTCTGACTTACTACAAGTCACGTGATTACTTCTAGACTCATCTACGGTGCTGCAAATGGCATTGTGTCCTTTTTTCCCTTGGCTTCTCTTCTGCCTTAGCGGGGTCCATTTTCAACAATGTGATTCCCTGAGGGTTGTGGATTAGCTGACCTGGGCAGCCTTACCCTGCCGGCCCGCCCTCCCCAGGTGTGCCTCGTTGAGGTCAATATAAACAGAGCTCCAGGCAGCAATAGCCCCTGAAGCTGTGCCTGACTCCATATTCTCTGCCCCGTCAGCAGTCTCGGGGCTGTGTTGGTGGGAGGGAGTGAGGGGCCACAGCTTTGTGGGTGGCCCGGTGTGAGTGGGGTTCTGCTGGCCTTTCTGCAGGAGTTGCCAGGCTGCCGCCTGTAAAGAAGAGGATGTGTCACCCATACCTTCCGCTGGAATTTCTCTCCGGACAGAGGTGAGGAAGGAAAAAAGCAGTGGGGGCCGGGACAGGAGGGGTATCTCAGGCAGGGCAATGGAAAGCTTCTGGAAGAGCGCCAGGGTCCAGGACCACGCTGGCTGGCCTGCAGGCACCAAGTTGGCCTGCGTGCTGTCGCTGGTGTGGCTCCACGGTCCTTCCTCTAGGCTTTCAAGCCCTTGTACATATTCAGGTGTTTTACCTGGAAAGGGTGGGAACAGTTCAGCAGCAGCTGGCCTGGGGCTCAGCTCACGTTTACTCACAGATGCCTCGGCACGGTCCCCCAGCTTTGCAATGAGGACGCTCCTTGTGTGGGGGGTGGGTTGCTGGCTGTATGGGAGGTGGTTCCCCACCTCTGACCAATTTCAGAATTGTTTACCGCTGGAGCAAGTGCCGTGATAGGGTTTTCCTCTGTATAACTCCTGGGTTCAGGTTTTTTTTTTCTTTTATGGTTCAAGTTAGATTTTATTCCCCTTTTATGTATTTATAGATATAAGCATGGAAATAATTCTTTCCTATAAATACATCTGTGTGATGGGAAGAATTTTTTCTGTTTTATTTTTAAATTTTATTTTTTAAAATTTTGAAATTTAATTTAATTTATTTTTTTTATACAGCACGTTATTATTAGTTATGTATTTTATGTATATACATGTATACAGGTCAATCCCAAACTCCCAACTCATCCCACCACCACCACCCCATGGCTTCCCACACTTGGTGTCCATACGTTTGTTCTCTACCTCTGTGTCTCTATTTCTTCCCTGCAAACCAGTTCATCTGTACCATTTTTAGGCTCCACATATATGCATTAATATACAATATTTGTTTTCCTCTTTCTGACTTACTTCATTCTGTATGACAGTCTCTCGATCCATCGATGTCTCTACAAATGACCCAGTTTCATTCCTTTTTATGGCCGAGTCATATTCCATTTTATATATGTACCACATCTTTATCCATTCATCTGTCTGTGGGCATTTAGGTTGCTTCCATTACCTGGCTATTGTAAATAATGCTGCAACGAACATTGTGGTGAATGTGCCTTTTTGAAATACGGTTTTCTCTGGGTATATGCCCAGCAGTGGGATTGCTGGATCAGATGGTAATTCTATTTCTCGTTTTTTTAAGGAAACTCCATACTGTTCTCCATAGTGACTGTATCAATTTACATTCCCACCAATAGTGGAAGAGGGCTCCTTTTGTCCACACCCTCCCCAGAATTGGTTGTTTGTAGATTTTCTGATGATGCCGATTCTAACAGGTGTGAGGTGATACCTCATTGTAGTTTTGATTTGCATTTCTCTAATAATTAGTGCTGTTGAGCAGCTTTTCATGTGCGTCTTGGCCATCTCTGTGTCTCCTTTGAAGAAACATCTCTTTAGATCTTTTGCCCATTTTTTGGGGGGTTGTTTGTTTTTTTAATATTAAGCTGCATGAGCTGTTTATATATATTGGAGATTAAACCTGTGTCCATTGATTCGTTTGCAACGATTTTCACCCATCCTGAGGGATGCCTTTTTCCATTCCCGTTTTTTTTAACAAAAAAGGAAAGAAAGGAAAAGAAGCAGAACACTAATGTGCGTAAAATATGCCTTTTGAAACGGTCGTTTTGAAATATGGACGTCCTTTGAATTTTTTGGTCGATATGTGACCCCAGGATTTGTTTTCAGGGCAGGTGTCATTTACAGGCCTGCAATGATTTTGAATATCAACTGACCATTAGCTTTGGGATTAAAGCTGCTGTTGTGTGAAACGGCCACAAGGTGGCAGCAGTTCACCCTTACCAAATCTGGTTACTAGGGCAAGAGAGCCTCAGTGGAAGTGGTGTTCTAGATTGGAGTTTAGAATGGAATGTACCAGGAGAAAGCCCCTCACGTTTGTCTCACTACTTCTTGTTCGTGTTTTTAATTTAAGTTTTTATTTTTTATTACAGCAAGTTTGATTACAATGTTTGGCTTGTTGTAGGTGTGGAAGATGTGGTTCTTTTACACATATACAGATGACTGTTCTTCTTGGGATCCTTTTCCCATGTACGTTATGACAGAATGTTGAGTAGTCCTCTCTTGGTATTCTGTAGGTCTTTGGTGATTATATATGTCACCTGTGTTTGTATATGTCTGTTAACCCCGATATCGTAATGAAACCAATCCTCACACCTTTCCATTGGTGAACCATAAGTTTGTTTAATGAATCTGTGATTGCCCTTCTCCGTGGAAATATCTGCCCTGGTATCCATTTTTAGGTAACACCTATAAGTGATATGATATGATATGTGTCTTTCACTTTCTGACTTACTACAAGTCACGTGATTACTTCTAGACTCATCTACGGTGCTGCAAATGGCATTGTGTCCTTTTTTCCCTTGGCTTCTCTTCTGCCTTAGCGGGGTCCATTTTCAACAATGTGATTCCCTGAGGGTTGTGGATTAGCTGACCTGGGCAGCCTTACCCTGCCGGCCCGCCCTCCCCAGGTGTGCCTCGTTGAGGTCAATATAAACAGCGCTCCAGGCAGCAATAGCCCCTGAAGCTGTGCCTGACTCCATATTCTCTGCCCCGTCAGCAGTCTCGGGGCTGTGCTGGTGGGAGGGAGTGAGGGGCCACAGCTTTGTGGGTGGCCCGGTGTGAGTGGGGTTCTGCTGGCCTTTCTGCAGGAGTTGCCAGGCTGCCGCCTGTAACGAAGAGGATGTGTCACCCATACCTTCCGCTGGAATTTCTCTCCGGACAGAGGTGAGGAAGGAAAAAAGCAGTGGGGGCCGGGACAGGAGGGGTATCTCAGGCAGGGCAATGGAAAGCTTCTGGAAGAGTGCCAGGGTCCAGGACCACGCTGGCTGGCCTGCAGGCACCAAGTTGGCCTGCGTGCTGTCGCTGGTGTGCCTCCACAGTCCTTCCTCTAGGCTTTCAAGCCCTTGTACATATTCAGGTGTTTTACCTGGAAAGGGTGGGAACAGTTCAGCAGCAGCTGGCCTGGGGCTCAGCTCACGTTTACTCACAGATGCCTCGGCACGGTCCCCCAGCTTTGCAATGAGGACGCTCCTTGCGTGGGGGGTGGGTTGCTGGCTGTATGGGAGATGGTTCCCCACCTCTGACCAATTTCAGAATTGTTTACCACTGGAGCAAGTGCCCTGATAGGGTTTTCCTCTGTATAACTACTGGGTTCAGGTTTTTTTTTTTCTTTTATGGTTCAAGTTAGATTTTCTTCCCCTTTTATGTATTTATAGATATAAGCATGGAAATAATTCTTTCCTATAAATACATCTGTGTGATGGGAAGAATTTTTTCTGTTTTATTTTTAAATTTTATTTTTTAAAATTTTGAAATTTAATTTAATTTATTTTTTTTATACAGCACGTTATTATTAGTTATGTATTTTATGTATATACATGTATACAGGTCAATCCCAAACTCCCAACTCATCCCACCACCACCACCCCATGGCTTCCCACACTTGGTGTCCATACGTTTGTTCTCTACCTCTGTGTCTCTATTTCTTCCCTGCAAGCCAGTTCATCTGTACCATTTTTAGGCTCCACATATATGCATTAATATACAATATTTGTTTTCCTCTTTCTGACTTACTTCATTCTGTATGACAGTCTCTCGATCCATCGATGTCTCTACAAATGACCCAGTTTCATTCCTTTTTATGGCCGAGTCATATTCCATTTTATATATGTACCACATCTTTATCCATTCATCTGTCTGTGGGCATTTAGGTTGCTTCCATTACCTGGCTATTGTAAATAATGCTGCAACGAACATTGTGGTGAATGTGCCTTTTTGAAATACGGTTTTCTCTGGGTATATGCCCAGCAGTGGGATTGCTGGATCAGATGGTAATTCTATTTCTCGTTTTTTTAAGGAAACTCCATACTGTTCTCCATAGTGACTGTATCAATTTACATTCCCACCAATAGTGGAAGAGGGCTCCTTTTGTCCACACCCTCCCCAGAATTGGTTGTTTGTAGATTTTCTGATGATGCCGATTCTAACAGGTGTGAGGTGATACCTCATTGTAGTTTTGATTTGCATTTCTCTAATAATTAGTGCTGTTGAGCAGCTTTTCATGTGCGTCTTGGCCATCTCTGTGTCTCCTTTGAAGAAACATCTCTTTAGATCTTCTGCCCATTTTTTGGGGGGTTGTTTGTTTTTTTAATATTAAGCTGCATGAGCTGTTTATATATATTGGAGATTAAACCTGTGTCCATTGATTCGTTTGCAACGATTTTCACCCATCCTGAGGGATGCCTTTTTCCATTCCCGTTTTTCTTAACAAAAAAGGAAAGAAAGGAAAAGAAGCAGAACACTAATGTGCGTAAAATATGCCTTTTGAAACGGTCGTTTTGAAATATGGACGTCCTTTGAATTTTTTGGTCGATATGTGACCCCAGGATTTGTTTTCAGGGCAGGTGTCATTTACAGGCCTGCAATGATTTTGAATATCAACTGACCATTAGCGTTGGGATTAAAGCTGCTGTTGTGTGAAACGGCCACAAGGTGGCAGCAGTTCACCCTTACCAAATCTGGTTACTAGGGCAAGAGAGCCTCAGTGGAAGTGGTGTTCTAGATTGGAGTTTAGAATGGAATGTACCAGGAGAAAGCCCCTCACGTTTGTCTCACTACTTCTTGTTCGTGTTTTTAATTTAAGTTTTTATTTTTTATTACAGCAAGTTTGATTACAATGTTTGGCTTGTTGTAGGTGTGGAAGATGTGGTTCTTTTACACATATACAGATGACTGTTCTTCTTGGGATCCTTTTCCCATGTACGTTATGACAGAATGTTGAGTAGTCCTCTCTTGGTATTCTGTAGGCCTTTGGTGATTATATATGTCACCTGTGTTTGTATATGTCTGTTAACCCCGATATCGTAATGAAACCAATCCTCACACCTTTCCATTGGTGAACCATAAGTTTGTTTAATGAATCTGTGATTGCCCTTCTCCGTGGAAATATCTGCCCTGGTATCCATTTTTAGGTAACACCTATAAGTGATATGATATGATATGTGTCTTTCACTTTCTGACTTACTACAAGTCACGTGATTACTTCTAGACTCATCTACGGTGCTGCAAATGGCATTGTGTCCTTTTTTCCCTTGGCTTCTCTTCTGCCTTAGCGGGGTCCATTTTCAACAATGTGATTCCCTGAGGGTTGTGGATTAGCTGACCTGGGCAGCCTTACCCTGCCGGCCCGCCCTCCCCAGGTGTGCCTCGTTGAGGTCAATATAAACAGAGCTCCAGGCAGCAATAGCCCCTGAAGCTGTGCCTGACTCCATATTCTCTGCCCCGTCAGCAGTCTCGGGGCTGTGTTGGTGGGAGGGAGTGAGGGGCCACAGCTTTGTGGGTGGCCCGGTGTGAGTGGGGTTCTGCTGGCCTTTCTGCAGGAGTTGCCAGGCTGCCGCCTGTAAAGAAGAGGATGTGTCACCCATACCTTCCGCTGGAATTTCTCTCCGGACAGAGGTGAGGAAGGAAAAAAGCAGTGGGGGCCGGGACAGGAGGGGTATCTCAGGCAGGGCAATGGAAAGCTTCTGGAAGAGCGCCAGGGTCCAGGACCACGCTGGCTGGCCTGCAGGCACCAAGTTGGCCTGCGTGCTGTCGCTGGTGTGGCTCCACGGTCCTTCCTCTAGGCTTTCAAGCCCTTGTACATATTCAGGTGTTTTACCTGGAAAGGGTGGGAACAGTTCAGCAGCAGCTGGCCTGGGGCTCAGCTCACGTTTACTCACAGATGCCTCGGCACGGTCCCCCAGCTTTGCAATGAGGACGCTCCTTGCGTGGGGGGTGGGTTGCTGGCTGTATGGGAGATGGTTCCCCACCTCTGACCAATTTCAGAATTGTTTACCGCTGGAGCAAGTGCCGTGATAGGGTTTTCCTCTGTATAACTCGTGGGTTCAATTTTTTTATCTTTTTTGGTTCAAGTTAGATTTTATTCCCCTTTTATGTATTTATAAATATAAGCATGGAAATAATTCATTCCTATAAATACATCTGTGTGACGGGAAGAATATTTTCCGTTTTATATTTAAATTTTATTTTTTAAAATTTTGAAATTTAATTTTATTTATGTTTTTATACAGCACGTTATTATTAGTTATGTATTTTATGCATATACATGTATACAGGTCAATCCCAATCTCCCAACTCATCCCACCACCACCACCCCATGGCTTCCCACACTTGGTGTCCATACGTTTGTTCTCTACCTCTGTGTCTCTATTTCTTCCCTGCAAACCAGTTCATCTGTACCATTTTTAGGCTCCACATATATGCATTAATATACAATATTTGTTTTCCTCTTTCTGACTTACTTCATTCTGTATGACAGTCTCTCGATCCATCGATGTCTCTACAAATGACCCAGTTTCATTCCTTTTTATGGCCGAGTCATATTCCATTTTATATATGTACCACATCTTTATCCATTCATCTGTCTGTGGGCATTTAGGTTGCTTCCATTACCTGGCTATTGTAAATAGTGCTGCAACGAACATTGTGGTGAATGTGCCTTTTTGAAATACGGTTTTCTCTGGGTATATGCCCAGCAGTGGGATTGCTGGATCAGATGGTAATTCTATTTCTCGTTTTTTTAAGGAAACTCCATACTGTTCTCCATAGTGACTGTATCAATTTACATTCCCACCAATAGTGGAAGAGGGCTCCTTTTGTCCACACCCTCCCCAGAATTTGTTGTTTGTAGATTTTCTGATGATGCCGATTCTAACAGGTGTGAGGTGATACCTCATTGTAGTTTTGATTTGCATTTCTCTAATAATTAGTGCTGTTGAGCAGCTTTTCATGTGCGTCTTGGCCATCTCTGTGTCTCCTTTGAAGAAACGTCTCTTTAGATCTTCTGCCCATTTTTTGGGGGATGTTTGTTCTTTTAATATTAAGCTGCATGAGCTGTTTATATATATTGGAGATTAAACCTGTGTCCATTGATTCGTTTGCAACGATTTTCACCCATCCTGAGGGATGCCTTTTTCCATTCCCGTTTTTTTAACAAAAAAGGAAAGAAAGGAAAAGAAGCAGAACACTAATGTGCGTAAAATATGCCTTTTGAAACGGTCGTTTTGAAATATGGACGTCCTTTGAATTTTTTGGTCGATATGTGACCCCAGGATTTGTTTTCAGGGCAGGTGTCATTTACAGGCCTGCAATGATTTTGAATATCAACTGACCATTAGCGTTGGGATTAAAGCTGCTGTTGTGTGAAACGGCCACAAGGTGGCAGCAGTTCACCCTTACCAAATCTGGTTACTAGGGCAAGAGAGCCTCAGTGGAAGTGGTGTTCTAGATTGGAGTTTAGAATGGAATATACCAGGAGAAAGCCCCTCACGTTTGTCTCACTACTTCTTGTTCATGTTTTTAATTTAATTTTTTATTTTTTATTACAGCAAGTTTGATTACAATGTTTGGCTTGTTGTAGGTGTGGAAGATGTGGTTCTTTTACACATATACAGATGACTGTTCTTCTTGGGATCCTTTTCCCATGTACGTTATGACAGAATGTTGAGTAGTCCTCTCTTGGTATTCTGTAGGCCTTTGGTGATTATATATGTCACCTGTGTTTGTATATGTCTGTTAACCCCGATATCGTAATGAAACCAATCCTCACACCTTTCCATTGGTGAACCATAAGTTTGTTTAATGAATCTGTGATTGCCCTTCTCCGTGGAAATATCTGCCCTGGTATCCATTTTTAGGTAACACCTATAAGTGATATGATATGATATGTGTCTTTCACTTTCTGACTTACTACAAGTCACGTGATTACTTCTAGACTCATCTACGGTGCTGCAAATGGCATTGTGTCCTTTTTTCCCTTGGCTTCTCTTCTGCCTTAGCGGGGTCCATTTTCAACAATGTGATTCCCTGAGGGTTGTGGATTAGCTGACCTGGGCAGCCTTACCCTGCCGGCCCGCCCTCCCCAGGTGTGCCTCGTTGAGGTCAATATAAACAGAGCTCCAGGCAGCAATAGCCCCTGAAGCTGTGCCTGACTCCATATTCTCTGCCCCGTCAGCAGTCTCGGGGCTGTGTTGGTGGGAGGGAGTGAGGGGCCACAGCTTTGTGGGTGGCCCGGTGTGAGTGGGGTTCTGCTGGCCTTTCTGCAGGAGTTGCCAGGCTGCCGCCTGTAAAGAAGAGGATGTGTCACCCATACCTTCCGCTGGAATTTCTCTCCGGACAGAGGTGAGGAAGGAAAAAAGCAGTGGGGGCCGGGACAGGAGGGGTATCTCAGGCAGGGCAATGGAAAGCTTCTGGAAGAGCGCCAGGGTCCAGGACCACGCTGGCTGGCCTGCAGGCACCAAGTTGGCCTGCGTGCTGTCGCTGGTGTGGCTCCACGGTCCTTCCTCTAGGCTTTCAAGCCCTTGTACATATTCAGGTGTTTTACCTGGAAAGGGTGGGAACAGTTCAGCAGCAGCTGGCCTGGGGCTCAGCTCACGTTTACTCACAGATGCCTCGGCACGGTCCCCCAGCTTTGCAATGAGGACGCTCCTTGTGTGGGGGGTGGGTTGCTGGCTGTATGGGAGGTGGTTCCCCACCTCTGACCAATTTCAGAATTGTTTACCGCTGGAGCAAGTGCCGTGATAGGGTTTTCCTCTGTATAACTCCTGGGTTCAGGTTTTTTTTTTCTTTTATGGTTCAAGTTAGATTTTATTCCCCTTTTATGTATTTATAGATATAAGCATGGAAATAATTCTTTCCTATAAATACATCTGTGTGATGGGAAGAATTTTTTCTGTTTTATTTTTAAATTTTATTTTTTAAAATTTTGAAATTTAATTTAATTTATTTTTTTTATACAGCACGTTATTATTAGTTATGTATTTTATGTATATACATGTATACAGGTCAATCCCAAACTCCCAACTCATCCCACCACCACCACCCCATGGCTTCCCACACTTGGTGTCCATACGTTTGTTCTCTACCTCTGTGTCTCTATTTCTTCCCTGCAAACCAGTTCATCTGTACCATTTTTAGGCTCCACATATATGCATTAATATACAATATTTGTTTTCCTCTTTCTGACTTACTTCATTCTGTATGACAGTCTCTCGATCCATCGATGTCTCTACAAATGACCCAGTTTCATTCCTTTTTATGGCCGAGTCATATTCCATTTTATATATGTACCACATCTTTATCCATTCATCTGTCTGTGGGCATTTAGGTTGCTTCCATTACCTGGCTATTGTAAATAATGCTGCAACGAACATTGTGGTGAATGTGCCTTTTTGAAATACGGTTTTCTCTGGGTATATGCCCAGCAGTGGGATTGCTGGATCAGATGGTAATTCTATTTCTCGTTTTTTTAAGGAAACTCCATACTGTTCTCCATAGTGACTGTATCAATTTACATTCCCACCAATAGTGGAAGAGGGCTCCTTTTGTCCACACCCTCCCCAGAATTGGTTGTTTGTAGATTTTCTGATGATGCCGATTCTAACAGGTGTGAGGTGATACCTCATTGTAGTTTTGATTTGCATTTCTCTAATAATTAGTGCTGTTGAGCAGCTTTTCATGTGCGTCTTGGCCATCTCTGTGTCTCCTTTGAAGAAACATCTCTTTAGATCTTTTGCCCATTTTTTGGGGGGTTGTTTGTTTTTTTAATATTAAGCTGCATGAGCTGTTTATATATATTGGAGATTAAACCTGTGTCCATTGATTCGTTTGCAACGATTTTCACCCATCCTGAGGGATGCCTTTTTCCATTCCCGTTTTTTTTAACAAAAAAGGAAAGAAAGGAAAAGAAGCAGAACACTAATGTGCGTAAAATATGCCTTTTGAAACGGTCGTTTTGAAATATGGACGTCCTTTGAATTTTTTGGTCGATATGTGACCCCAGGATTTGTTTTCAGGGCAGGTGTCATTTACAGGCCTGCAATGATTTTGAATATCAACTGACCATTAGCTTTGGGATTAAAGCTGCTGTTGTGTGAAACGGCCACAAGGTGGCAGCAGTTCACCCTTACCAAATCTGCTTACTAGGGCAAGAGAGCCTCAGTGGAAGTGGTGTTCTAGATTGGAGTTTAGAATGGAATGTACCAGGAGAAAGCCCCTCACGTTTGTCTCACTACTTCTTGTTCGTGTTTTTAATTTAAGTTTTTATTTTTTATTACAGCAAGTTTGATTACAATGTTTGGCTTGTTGTAGGTGTGGAAGATGTGGTTCTTTTACACATATACAGATGACTGTTCTTCTTGGGATCCTTTTCCCATGTACGTTATGACAGAATGTTGAGTAGTCCTCTCTTGGTATTCTGTAGGTCTTTGGTGATTATATATGTCACCTGTGTTTGTATATGTCTGTTAACCCCGATATCGTAATGAAACCAATCCTCACACCTTTCCATTGGTGAACCATAAGTTTGTTTAATGAATCTGTGATTGCCCTTCTCCGTGGAAATATCTGCCCTGGTATCCATTTTTAGGTAACACCTATAAGTGATATGATATGATATGTGTCTTTCACTTTCTGACTTACTACAAGTCACGTGATTACTTCTAGACTCATCTACGGTGCTGCAAATGGCATTGTGTCCTTTTTTCCCTTGGCTTCTCTTCTGCCTTAGCGGGGTCCATTTTCAACAATGTGATTCCCTGAGGGTTGTGGATTAGCTGACCTGGGCAGCCTTACCCTGCCGGCCCGCCCTCCCCAGGTGTGCCTCGTTGAGGTCAATATAAACAGCGCTCCAGGCAGCAATAGCCCCTGAAGCTGTGCCTGACTCCATATTCTCTGCCCCGTCAGCAGTCTCGGGGCTGTGCTGGTGGGAGGGAGTGAGGGGCCACAGCTTTGTGGGTGGCCCGGTGTGAGTGGGGTTCTGCTGGCCTTTCTGCAGGAGTTGCCAGGCTGCCGCCTGTAACGAAGAGGATGTGTCACCCATACCTTCCGCTGGAATTTCTCTCCGGACAGAGGTGAGGAAGGAAAAAAGCAGTGGGGGCCGGGACAGGAGGGGTATCTCAGGCAGGGCAATGGAAAGCTTCTGGAAGAGTGCCAGGGTCCAGGACCACGCTGGCTGGCCTGCAGGCACCAAGTTGGCCTGCGTGCTGTCGCTGGTGTGGCTCCACAGTCCTTCCTCTAGGCTTTCAAGCCCTTGTACATATTCAGGTGTTTTACCTGGAAAGGGTGGGAACAGTTCAGCAGCAGCTGGCCTGGGGCTCAGCTCACGTTTACTCACAGATGCCTCGGCACGGTCCCCCAGCTTTGCAATGAGGACGCTCCTTGCGTGGGGGGTGGGTTGCTGGCTGTATGGGAGATGGTTCCCCACCTCTGACCAATTTCAGAATTGTTTACCACTGGAGCAAGTGCCCTGATAGGGTTTTCCTCTGTATAACTACTGGGTTCAGGTTTTTTTTTTTCTTTTATGGTTCAAGTTAGATTTTCTTCCCCTTTTATGTATTTATAGATATAAGCATGGAAATAATTCTTTCCTATAAATACATCTGTGTGATGGGAAGAATTTTTTCTGTTTTATTTTTAAATTTTATTTTTTAAAATTTTGAAATTTAATTTTATTTATTTTTTTTATACAGCACGTTATTATTAGTTATGTATTTTATGTATATACATGTATACAGGTCAATCCCAAACTCCCAACTCATCCCACCACCACCACCCCATGGCTTCCCACACTTGGTGTCCATACGTTTGTTCTCTACCTCTGTGTCTCTATTTCTTCCCTGCAAGCCAGTTCATCTGTACCATTTTTAGGCTCCACATATATGCATTAATATACAATATTTGTTTTCCTCTTTCTGACTTACTTCATTCTGTATGACAGTCTCTCGATCCATCGATGTCTCTACAAATGACCCAGTTTCATTCCTTTTTATGGCCGAGTCATATTCCATTTTATATATGTACCACATCTTTATCCATTCATCTGTCTGTGGGCATTTAGGTTGCTTCCATTACCTGGCTATTGTAAATAATGCTGCAACGAACATTGTGGTGAATGTGCCTTTTTGAAATACGGTTTTCTCTGGGTATATGCCCAGCAGTGGGATTGCTGGATCAGATGGTAATTCTATTTCTCGTTTTTTTAAGGAAACTCCATACTGTTCTCCATAGTGACTGTATCAATTTACATTCCCACCAATAGTGGAAGAGGGCTCCTTTTGTCCACACCCTCCCCAGAATTGGTTGTTTGTAGATTTTCTGATGATGCCGATTCTAACAGGTGTGAGGTGATACCTCATTGTAGTTTTGATTTGCATTTCTCTAATAATTAGTGCTGTTGAGCAGCTTTTCATGTGCGTCTTGGCCATCTCTGTGTCTCCTTTGAAGAAACATCTCTTTAGATCTTCTGCCCATTTTTTGGGGGGTTGTTTGTTTTTTTAATATTAAGCTGCATGAGCTGTTTATATATATTGGAGATTAAACCTGTGTCCATTGATTCGTTTGCAACGATTTTCACCCATCCTGAGGGATGCCTTTTTCCATTCCCGTTTTTTTTAACAAAAAAGGAAAGAAAGGAAAAGAAGCAGAACACTAATGTGCGTAAAATATGCCTTTTGAAACGGTCGTTTTGAAATATGGACGTCCTTTGAATTTTTTGGTCGATATGTGACCCCAGGATTTGTTTTCAGGGCAGGTGTCATTTACAGGCCTGCAATGATTTTGAATATCAACTGACCATTAGCGTTGGGATTAAAGCTGCTGTTGTGTGAAACGGCCACAAGGTGGCAGCAGTTCACCCTTACCAAATCTGGTTACTAGGGCAAGAGAGCCTCAGTGGAAGTGGTGTTCTAGATTGGAGTTTAGAATGGAATGTACCAGGAGAAAGCCCCTCACGTTTGTCTCACTACTTCTTGTTCGTGTTTTTAATTTAAGTTTTTATTTTTTATTACAGCAAGTTTGATTACAATGTTTGGCTTGTTGTAGGTGTGGAAGATGTGGTTCTTTTACACATATACAGATGACTGTTCTTCTTGGGATCCTTTTCCCATGTACGTTATGACAGAATGTTGAGTAGTCCTCTCTTGGTATTCTGTAGGTCTTTGGTGATTATATATGTCACCTGTGTTTGTATATGTCTGTTAACCCCGATATCGTAATGAAACCAATCCTCACACCTTTCCATTGGTGAACCATAAGTTTGTTTAATGAATCTGTGATTGCCCTTCTCCGTGGAAATATCTGCTCTGGTATCCATTTTTAGGTAACACCTATAAGTGATATGATATGATATGTGTCTTTCACTTTCTGACTTACTACAAGTCACGTGATTACTTCTAGACTCATCTACGGTGCTGAAAATGGCATTGTGTCCTTTTTTCCCTTGGCTTCTCTTCTGCCTTAGCGGGGTCCATTTTCAACAATGTGATTCCCTGAGGGTTGTGGATTAGCTGACCTGGGCAGCCTTACCCTGCCGGCCCGCCCTCCCCAGGTGTGCCTCGTTGAGGTCAATATAAACAGAGCTCCAGGCAGCAATAGCCCCTGAAGCTGTGCCTGACTCCATATTCTCTGCCCCGTCAGCAGTCTCGGGGCTGTGCTGGTGGGAGGGAGTGAGGGGCCACAGCTTTGTGGGTGGCCCGGTGTGAGTGGGGTTCTGCTGGCCTTTCTGCAGGAGTTGCCAGGCTGCCGCCTGTAAAGAAGAGGATGTGTCACCCATACCTTCCGCTGGAATTTCTCTCCGGACAGAGGTGAGGAAGGAAAAAAGCAGTGGGGGCCGGGACAGGAGGGGTATCTCAGGCAGGGCAATGGAAAGCTTCTGGAAGAGCGCCAGGGTCCAGGACCACGCTGGCTGGCCTGCAGGCACCAAGTTGGCCTGCGTGCTGTCGCTGGTGTGGCTCCACGGTCCTTCCTCTAGGCTTTCAAGCCCTTGTACATATTCAGGTGTTTTACCTGGAAAGGGTGGGAACAGTTCAGCAGCAGCTGGCCTGGGGCTCAGCTCACATTTACTCACAGATGCCTCGGCACGGTCCCCCAGCTTTGCAATGAGGACGCTCCTTGCGTGGGGGGTGGGTTGCTGGCTGTATGGGAGATGGTTCCCCACCTCTGACCAATTTCAGAATTGTTTACCACTGGAGCAAGTGCCGTGATAGGGTTTTCCTCTGTATAACTCCTGGGTTCAGGTTTTTTTTTTCTTTTATGGTTCAAGTTAGATTTTATTCCCCTTTTATGTATTTATAAATATAAGCATGGAAATAATTCATTCCTATAAATACATCTGTGTGACGGGAAGAATTTTTTCTGTTTTATTTTTAAATTTGATTTTTTAAAATTTTGAAATTTAATTTTATTTATGTTTTTATACAGCACGTTATTATTAGTTATGTATTTTATGCATATACATGTATACAGGTCAATCCCAATCTCCCAACTCATCCCACCACCACCACCCCATGGATTCCCACACTTGGTGTCCATACGTTTGTTCTCTACCTCTGTGTCTCTATTTCTTCCCTGCAAACCAGTTCATCTGTACCATTTTTAGGCTCCACATATATGCATTAATATACAATATTTGTTTTCCTCTTTCTGTCTTACTTCATTCTGTATGACAGTCTCTCGATCCATCGATGTCTCTACAAATGACCCAGTTTCATTCCTTTTTATGGCCGAGTCATATTCCATTTTATATATGTACCACATCTTTATCCATTCATCTGTCTGTGGGCATTTAGGTTGCTTCCATTACCTGGCTATTGTAAATAGTGCTGCAACGACCATTGTGGTGAATGTGCCTTTTTGAAATACGGTTTTCTCTGGGTATATGCCCAGCAGTGGGATTGCTGGATCAGATGGTAATTCTATTTCTCGTTTTTTTAAGGAAACTCCATACTGTTCTCCATAGTGACTGTATCAATTTACATTCCCACCAATAGTGGAAGAGGGCTCCTTTTGTCCACACCCTCCCCAGAATTGGTTGTTTGTAGATTTTCTGATGATGCCGATTCTAACAGGTGTGAGGTGATACCTCATTGTAGTTTTGATTTGCATTTCTCTAATAATTAGTGCTGTTGAGCAGCTTTTCATGTGCGTCTTGGCCATCTCTGTGTCTCCTTTGAAGAAACATCTCTTTAGATCTTCTGCCCATTTTTTGGGGGGTTGTTTGTTTTTTTAATATTAAGCTGCATGAGCTGTTTATATATATTGGAGATTAAACCTGTGTCCATTGATTCGTTTGCAACGATTTTCACCCATCCTGAGGGATGCCTTTTTCCATTCCCGTTTTTTTTAACAAAAAAGGAAAGAAAGGAAAAGAAGCAGAACACTAATGTGCGTAAAATATGCCTTTTGAAACGGTCGTTTTGAAATATGGACGTCCTTTGAATTTTTTGGTCGATATGTGACCCCAGGATTTGTTTTCAGGGCAGGTGTCATTTACAGGCCTGCAATGATTTTGAATATCAACTGACCATTAGCGTTGGGATTAAAGCTGCTGTTGTGTGAAACGGCCACAAGGTGGCAGCAGTTCACCCTTACCAAATCTGGTTACTAGGGCAAGAGAGCCTCAGTGGAAGTGGTGTTCTAGATTGGAGTTTAGAATGGAATGTACCAGGAGAAAGCCCCTCACGTTTGTCTCACTACTTCTTGTTCGTGTTTTTAATTTAAGTTTTTATTTTTTATTACAGCAAGTTTGATTACAATGTTTGGCTTGTTGTAGGTGTGGAAGATGTGGTTCTTTTACACATATACAGATGACTGTTCTTCTTGGGATCCTTTTCCCATGTACGTTATGACAGAATGTTGAGTAGTCCTCTCTTGGTATTCTGTAGGTCTTTGGTGATTATATATGTCACCTGTGTTTGTATATGTCTGTTAACCCCGATATCGTAATGAAACCAATCCTCACACCTTTCCATTGGTGAACCATAAGTTTGTTTAATGAATCTGTGATTGCCCTTCTCCGTGGAAATATCTGCCCTGGTATCCATTTTTAGGTAACACCTATAAGTGATATGATATGATATGTGTCTTTCACTTTCTGACTTACTACAAGTCACGTGATTACTTCTAGACTCATCTACGGTGCTGAAAATGGCATTGTGTCCTTTTTTCCCTTGGCTTCTCTTCTGCCTTAGCGGGGTCCATTTTCAACAATGTGATTCCCTGAGGGTTGTGGATTAGCTGACCTGGGCAGCCTTACCCTGCCGGCCCGCCCTCCCCAGGTGTGCCTCGTTGAGGTCAATATAAACAGAGCTCCAGGCAGCAATAGCCCCTGAAGCTGTGCCTGACTCCATATTCTCTGCCCCGTCAGCAGTCTCGGGGCTGTGCTGGTGGGAGGGAGTGAGGGGCCACAGCTTTGTGGGTGGCCCGGTGTGAGTGGGGTTTTGCTGGCCTTTCTGCAGGAGTTGCCAGGCTGCCGCCTGTAAAGAAGAGGATGTGTCACCCATACCTTCCGCTGGAATTTCTCTCCGGACAGAGGTGAGGAAGGAAAAAAGCAGTGGGGGCCGGGACAGGAGGGGTATCTCAGGCAGGGCAATGGAAAGCTTCTGGAAGAGCGCCAGGGTCCAGGACCACGCTGGCTGGCCTGCAGGCACCAAGTTGGCCTGCGTGCTGTCGCTGGTGTGGCTCCACGGTCCTTCCTCTAGGCTTTCAAGCCCTTGTACATATTCAGGTGTTTTACCTGGAAAGGGTGGGAACAGTTCAGCAGCAGCTGGCCTGGGGCTCAGCTCACATTTACTCACAGATGCCTCGGCACGGTCCCCCAGCTTTGCAATGAGGACGCTCCTTGCGTGGGGGGTGGGTTGCTGGCTGTATGGGAGATGGTTCCCCACCTCTGACCAATTTCAGAATTGTTTACCACTGGAGCAAGTGCCGTGATAGGGTTTTCCTCTGTATAACTCCTGGGTTCAGGTTTTTTTTTTCTTTTATGGTTCAAGTTAGATTTTATTCCCCTTTTATGTATTTATAAATATAAGCATGGAAATAATTCATTCCTATAAATACATCTGTGTGACGGGAAGAATTTTTTCTGTTTTATTTTTAAATTTGATTTTTTAAAATTTTGAAATTTAATTTTATTTATGTTTTTATACAGCACGTTATTATTAGTTATGTATTTTATGCATATACATGTATACAGGTCAATCCCAATCTCCCAACTCATCCCACCACCACCACCCCATGGATTCCCACACTTGGTGTCCATACGTTTGTTCTCTACCTCTGTGTCTCTATTTCTTCCCTGCAAACCAGTTCATCTGTACCATTTTTAGGCTCCACATATATGCATTAATATACAATATTTGTTTTCCTCTTTCTGTCTTACTTCATTCTGTATGACAGTCTCTCGATCCATCGATGTCTCTACAAATGACCCAGTTTCATTCCTTTTTATGGCCGAGTCATATTCCATTTTATATATGTACCACATCTTTATCCATTCATCTGTCTGTGGGCATTTAGGTTGCTTCCATTACCTGGCTATTGTAAATAGTGCTGCAACGACCATTGTGGTGAATGTGCCTTTTTGAAATACGGTTTTCTCTGGGTATATGCCCAGCAGTGGGATTGCTGGATCAGATGGTAATTCTATTTCTCGTTTTTTTAAGGAAACTCCATACTGTTCTCCATAGTGACTGTATCAATTTACATTCCCACCAATAGTGGAAGAGGGCTCCTTTTGTCCACACCCTCCCCAGAATTGGTTGTTTGTAGATTTTCTGATGATGCCGATTCTAACAGGTGTGAGGTGATACCTCATTGTAGTTTTGATTTGCATTTCTCTAATAATTAGTGCTGTTGAGCAGCTTGTCATGTGCGTCATGGCCATCTCTGTGTCTCCTTTGAAGAAACGTCTCTTTAGATCTTCTGCCCATTTTTTTTGGGTTGTTTGTTTTTTTAATATTAAGCTGCATGAGCTGTTTATATATATTGGAGATTAAACCTGTGTCCATTGATTCGTTTGCAACGATTTTCACCCATCCTGAGGGATGCCTTTTTCCATTCCCGTTTTTTTTATCAAAAAAGGAAAGAAAGGAAAAGAAGCAGAACACTAATGTGCGTAAAATATGCCTTTTGAAACGGTCGTTTTGAAATATGGACGTCCTTTGAATTTTTTGGTCGATATGTGACCCCAGGATTTGTTTTCAGGGCAGGTGTCATTTACAGGCCTGCAATGATTTTGAATATCAACTGACCATTAGCGTTGGGATTAAAGCTGCTGTTGTGTGAAACGGCCACAAGGTGGCAGCAGTTCACCCTTACCAAATCTGGTTACTAGGGCAAGAGAGCCTCAGTGGAAGTGGTGTTCTAGATTGGAGTTTAGAATGGAATGTACCAGGAGAAAGCCCCTCACGTTTGTCTCACTACTTCTTGTTCGTGTTTTTAATTTAAGTTTTTATTTTTTATTACAGCAAGTTTGATTACAATGTTTGGCTTGTTGTAGGTGTGGAAGATGTGGTTCTTTTACACATATACAGATGACTGTTCTTCTTGGGATCCTTTTCCCATGTACGTTATGACAGAATGTTGAGTAGTCCTCTCTTGGTATTCTGTAGGTCTTTGGTGATTATATATGTCACCTGTGTTTGTATATGTCTGTTAACCCCGATATCGTAATGAAACCAATCCTCACACCTTTCCATTGGTGAACCATAAGTTTGTTTAATGAATCTGTGATTGCCCTTCTCCGTGGAAATATCTGCCCTGGTATCCATTTTTAGGTAACATCTATAAGTGATATGATATGTGTCTTTCACTTTCTAACTTACTACAAGTCACGTGATTACTTCTAGACTCATCTACGGTGCTGCAAATGGCATTGTGTCCTTTTTTCCCTTGGCTTCTCTTCTGCCTTAGCGGGGTCCATTTTCAACAATGTGATTCCCTGAGGGTTGTGGATTAGCTCACCTGGGCAGCCTTACCCTGCCAGCCCGACCTCCCCAGGTGTGCCTCGTTGAGGTCAATATAAACAGCGCTCCAGGCAGCAATAGCCCCTGAAGCTGTGCCTGACTCCATATTTTCTGCCCCGTCAGCAGTCTCGGGGCTGTGCTGGTGGGAGGGAGTGAGGGGCCACAGCTTTGTGGGTGGCCCGGTTTGAGTGGTGTTCTCCTGGCCTTTCTGCAGGAGTTGCCAGGCTGCCGCCTGTAAAGAAGAGGATGTGTCACCCATACCTTCCGCTGGAATTTCTCTCCGGACAGAGGTGAGGAAGGAAAAAAGCAGTGGGGGCCGGGACAGGAGGGGTATCTCAGGCAGGGCAATGGAAAGCTTCTGGAAGAGCGCCAGGGTCCAGGACCACGCTGGCTGGCCTGCAGGCACCAAGTTGGCCTGCGTGCTGTCGCTGGTGTGGCTCCACGGTCCTTCCTCTAGGCTTTCAAGCCCTTGTACATATTCAGGTGTTTTACCTGGAAAGGGTGGGAACAGTTCAGCAGCAGCTGGCCTGGGGCTCAGCTCACGTTTACTCACAGATGCCTCGGCACGGTCCCCCAGCTTTGCAATGAGGACGCTCCTTGCGTGGGGGGTGGGTTGCTGGCTGTATGGGAGATGGTTCCCCACCTCTGACCAATTTCAGAATTGTTTACCGCTGGAGCAAGTGCCGTGATAGGGTTTTCCTCTGTATAACTCCTGGGTTCAGGTTTTTTTTTTCTTTTATGGTTCAAGTTAGATTTTATTCCCCTTTTATGTATTTATAGATATAAGCATGGAGATAATTCTTTCCTATAAATACATCTGTGTGATGGGAAGAAATTTTTCTGTTTTATTTTTAAATTTTATTTTTTAAAATTTTGAAATTTAATTTTATTTATTTTTTTTATACAGCACGTTATTATTAGTTATGTATTTTATGTATATACATGTATACAGGTCAATCCCAAACTCCCAACTCATCCCACCACCACCACCCCATGGCTTCCCACACTTGGTGTCCATACGTTTGTTCTCTACCTCTGTGTCTCTATTTCTTCCCTGCGAACCAGTTCATCTGTACCATTTTTAGGCTCCACATATATGCATTAATATACAATATTTGTTTTCCTCTTTCTGACTTACTTCATTCTGTATGACAGTCTCTCGATCCATCGATGTCTCTACAAATGACCCAGTTTCATTCCTTTTTATGGCCGAGTCATATTCCATTTTATATATGTACCACATCTTTATCCATTCATCTGTCTGTGGGCATTTAGGTTGCTTCCATTACCTGGCTATTGTAAATAGTGCTGCAACGAACATTGTGGTGAATGTGCCTTTTTGAAATACGGTTTTCTCTGGGTATATGCCCAGCAGTGGGATTGCTGGATCAGATGGTAATTCTATTTCTCGTTTTTTTAAGGAAACTCCATACTGTTCTCCATAGTGACTGTATCAATTTACATTCCCACCAATAGTGGAAGAGGGCTCCTTTTGTCCACACCCTCCCCAGAATTGGTTGTTTGTAGATTTTCTGATGATGCCGATTCTAACAGGTGTGAGGTGATACCTCATTGTAGTTTTGATTTGCATTTCTCTAATAATTAGTGCTGTTGAGCAGCTTTTCATGGGCGTCTTGGCCATCTCTGTGTCTTCTTTGAAGAAACGCCTCTTTAGATCTTCTGCCCATTTTTGTATTGGGTTGTTTGTTTTTTTAATATTAAGCTGCATGAGCTGTTTATATATATTGGAGATTAAACCTCTGTCCATTGATTCGTTTGCAACGATTTTTGCCCATTCTGAGGGATGCCTTTTTCCATCCCCGTTTTTTTTTAACAAAAAAGGAAAGAAAGGAAAAGAAGCAGAACACTAATGTGCGTAAAATATGCCTTTTGAAACGGTCGTTTTGAAATATGGACGTCCTTTGAATTTTTTGGTCGATATGTGACCCCAGGAATTGTGCTCAGGGCAGGTGTCATTTACAGGCCTGCAATGATTTTGAATATCAACTGACCATTAGCGCTGGGATTAAAGCTGCTGTTGTGTGAAACGGCCACAAGGTGGCAGCAGTTCACCCTTACCAAATCTGGTTACTAGGGCAAGAGAGCCTCAGTGGAAGTGGTGTTCTAGATTGGAGTTTAGAATGGAATATACCAGGAGAAAGCCCCTCACGTTTGTCTCACTACTTCTTGTTCATGTTTTTAATTTAATTTTTTATTTTTTATTACAGCAAGTTTGATTACAATGTTTGGCTTGTTGTAGGTGTGGAAGATGTGGTTCTTTTACACATATACAGATGACTGTTCTTCTTGGGATCCTTTTCCCATGTACGTTATGACAGAATGTTGAGTAGTCCTCTCTTGGTATTCTGTAGGTCTTTGGTGATTATATATGTCACCTGTGTTTGTATATGTCTGTTAACCCCGATATCGTAATGAAACCAATCCTCACACCTTTCCATTGGTAAACCATAAGTTTGTTTAATGAATCTGTGATTGCCCTTCTCCGTGGAAATATCTGCCCTGGTATCCATTTTCAACAATGTGATTCCCTGAGGGTTGTGGATTAGCTGACCTGGGCAGCCTTACCCTGCCGGCCCGCCCTCCCCAGGTGTGCCTCGTTGAGGTCAATATAAACAGCGCTCCAGGCAGCAATAGCCCCTGAAGCTGTGCCTGACTCCATATTCTCTGCCCCGTCAGCAGTCTCGGGGCTGTGCTGGTGGGAGGGAGTGAGGGGCCACAGCTTTGTGGGTGGCCCGGTGTGAGTGGGGTTCTGCTGGCCTTTCTGCAGGAGTTGCCAGGCTGCCGCCTGTAAAGAAGAGGATGTGTCACCCATACCTTCCGCTGGAATTTCTCTCCGGACAGAGGTGAGGAAGGAAAAAAGCAGTGGGGGCCGGGACAGGAGGGGTATCTCAGGCAGGGCAATGGAAAGCTTCTGGAAGAGCGCCAGGGTCCAGGACCACGCTGGCTGGCCTGCAGGCACCAAGTTGGCCTGCGTGCTGTCGCTGGTGTGGCTCCACGGTCCTTCCTCTAGGCTTTCAAGCCCTTGTACATATTCAGGTGTTTTACCTGGAAAGGGTGGGAACAGTTCAGCAGCAGCTGGCCTGGGGCTCAGCTCACGTTTACTCACAGATGCCTCGGCACGGTCCCCCAGCTTTGCAATGAGGACGCTCCTTGCGTGGGGGGTGGGTTGCTGGCTGTATGGGAGATGGTTCCCCACCTCTGACCAATTTCAGAATTGTTTACCGCTGGAGCAAGTGCCATGATAGGGTTTTCCTCTGTATAACTCGTGGGTTCAATTTTTTTATCTTTTTTGGTTCAAGTTAGATTTTATTCCTCTTTTATGTATTTATAAATATAAGCATGGAAATAATTCATTCCTATAAATACATCTGTGTGACGGGAAGAATTTTTTCTGTTTTATTTTTAAATTTTATTTTTTAAAATTTTGAAATTTAATTTTATTTATGTTTTTATACAGCACGTTATTATTAGTTATGTATTTTATGCATATACATGTATACAGGTCAATCCCAATCTCCCAACTCATCCCACCACCACCACCCCATGGATTCCCACACTTGGTGTCCATACGTTTGTTCTCTACCTCTGTGTCTCTATTTCTTCCCTGCAAACCAGTTCATCTGTACCATTTTTAGGCTCCACATATATGCATTAATATACAATATTTGTTTTCCTCTTTCTGACTTACTTCATTCTGTATGACAGTCTCTCGATCCATCGATGTCTCTACAAATGACCCAGTTTCATTCTTTTTTATGGCCGAGTCATATTCCATTTTATATATGTACCACATCTTTATCCATTCATCTGTCTGTGGGCATTTAGGTTGCTTCCATTACCTGGCTATTGTAAATAGTGCTGCAACGAACATTGTGGTGAATGTGCCTTTTTGAAATACTGTTTTCTCTGGGTATATGCCCAGCAGTGGGATTGCTGGATCAGATGGTAATTCTATTTCTCGTTTTTTTAAGGAAACTCCATACTGTTCTCCATAGTGACTGTATCAATTTACATTCCCACCAATAGTGGAAGAGGGCTCCTTTTGTCCACACCCTCCCCAGAATTGGTTGTTTGTAGATTTTCTGATGATGCCGATTCTAACAGGTGTGAGGTGATACCTCATTGTAGTTTTGATTTGCATTTCTCTAATAATTAGTGCTGTTGAGCAGCTTTTTATGTGCGTCTTGGCCATCTCTGTGTCTCCTTTGAAGAAACGTCTCTTTAGATCTTCTGCCCATTTTTTTTGGGTTGTTTGTTTTTTTTAATATTAAGCTGCATGAGCTGTTTATATATATTGGAGATTAAACCTGTGTCCATTGATTCGTTTGCAACGATTTTCACCCATCCTGAGGGATGCCTTTTTCCATTCCCGTTTTTTTTAACAAAAAAGGAAAGAAAGGAAAAGAAGCAGAACACTAATGTGCGTAAAATATGCCTTTTGAAACGGTCGTTTTGAAATATGGACGTCCTTTGAATTTTTTGGTCGATATGTGACCCCAGGATTTGTTTTCAGGGCAGGTGTCATTTACAGGCCTGCAATGATTTTGAATATCAACTGACCATTAGCGTTGGGATTAAAGCTGCTGTTGTGTGAAACGGCCACAAGGTGGCAGCAGTTCACCCTTACCAAATCTGGTTACTAGGGCAAGAGAGCCTCAGTGGAAGTGGTGTTCTAGATTGGAGTTTAGAATGGAATGTACCAGGAGAAAGCCCCTCACGTTTGTCTCACTACTTCTTGTTCGTGTTTTTAATTTAAGTTTTTATTTTTTATTACAGCAAGTTTGATTACAATGTTTGGCTTGTTGTAGGTGTGGAAGATGTGGTTCTTTTACACATATACAGATGACTGTTCTTCTTGGGATCCTTTTCCCATGTACGTTATGACAGAATGTTGAGTAGTCCTCTCTTGGTATTCTGTAGGTCTTTGGTGATTATATATGTCACCTGTGTTTGTATATGTCTGTTAACCCCGATATCGTAATGAAACCAATCCTCACACCTTTCCATTGGTGAACCATAAGTTTGTTTAATGAATCTGTGATTGCCCTTCTCCGTGGAAATATCTGCCCTGGTATCCATTTTTAGGTAACACCTATAAGTGATATGATATGATATGTGTCTTTCACTTTCTGACTTACTACAAGTCACGTGATTACTTCTAGACTCATCTACGGTGCTGCAAATGGCATTGTGTCCTTTTTTCCCTTGGCTTCTCTTCTGCCTTAGCGGGGTCCATTTTCAACAATGTGATTCCCTGAGGGTTGTGGATTAGCTGACCTGGGCAGCCTTACCCTGCCGGCCCGCCCTCCCCAGGTGTGCCTCGTTGAGGTCAATATAAACAGCGCTCCAGGCAGCAATAGCCCCTGAAGCTGTGCCTGACTCCATATTCTCTGCCCCGTCAGCAGTCTCGGGGCTGTGCTGGTGGGAGGGAGTGAGGGGCCACAGCTTTGTGGGTGGCCCGGTGTGAGTGGGGTTCTGCTGGCCTTTCTGCAGGAGTTGCCAGGCTGCCGCCTGTAAAGAAGAGGATGTGTCACCCATACCTTCCGCTGGAATTTCTCTCCGGACAGAGGTGAGGAAGGAAAAATGCAGTGGGGGCCGGGACAGGAGGGGTATCTCAGGCAGGGCAATGGAAAGCTTCTGGAAGAGCGCCAGGGTCCAGGACCACGCTGGCTGGCCTGCAGGCACCAAGTTGGCCTGCGTGCTGTCGCTGGTGTGGCTCCACGGTCCTTCCTCTAGGCTTTCAAGCCCTTGTACATATTCAGGTGTTTTACCTGGAAAGGGTGGGAACAGTTCAGCAGCAGCTGGCCTGGGGCTCAGCTCACGTTTACTCACAGATGCCTCGGCACGGTCCCCCAGCTTTGCAATGAGGACGCTCCTTGCGTGGGGGGTGGGTTGCTGGCTGTATGGGAGATGGTTCCCCACCTCTGACCAATTTCAGAATTGTTTACCGCTGGAGCAAGTGCCGTGATAGGGTTTTCCTCTGTATAACTCGTGGGTTCAATTTTTTTTTCTTTTTTGGTTCAAGTTAGATTTTATTCCTCTTTTATGTATTTATAAATATAAGCATGGAAATAATTCATTCCTATAAATATATCTGTGTGACGGGAAGAATTTTTTCTGTTTTATTTTTAAATTTGATTTTTTAAAATTTTGAAATTTAATTTTATTTATGTTTTTATACAGCACGTTATTATTAGTTATGTATTTTATGCATATACATGTATACAGGTCAATCCCAATCTCCCAACTCATCCCACCACCACCACCCCATGGATTCCCACACTTGGTGTCCATACGTTTGTTCTCTACCTCTGTGTCTCTATTTCTTCCCTGCAAACCAGTTCATCTGTACCATTTTTAGGCTCCACATATATGCATTAATATACAATATTTGTTTTCCTCTTTCTGACTTACTTCATTCTGTATGACAGCCTCTCGATCCATCGATGTCTCTACAAATGACCCAGTTTCATTCCTTTTTATGGCCGAGTCATATTCCATTTTATATATGTACCACATCTTTATCCATTCATCTGTCTGTGGGCATTTAGGTTGCTTCCATTACCTGGCTATTGTAAATAGTGCTGCAACGAACATTGTGGTGAATGTGCCTTTTTGAAATACGGTTTTCTCTGGGTATATGCCCAGAAGTGGGATTGCTGGATCAGATGGTAATTCTATTTCTCGTTTTTTTAAGGAAACTCCATACTGTTCTCCATAGTGACTGTATCAATTTACATTCCCACCAATAGTGGAAGAGGGCTCCTTTTGTCCACACCCTCCCCAGAATTGGTTGTTTGTAGATTTTCTGATGATGCCGATTCTAACAGGTGTGAGGTGAAACCTCATTGTAGTTTTGATTTGCATTTCTCTAATAATTAGTGCTGTTGAGCAGCTTTTCATGTGTGTCTTGGCCATCTCTGTGTCTCCTTTGAAGAAACGTCTCTTTAGATCTTCTGCCCATTTTTTTTTTGGGTTGTTTGTTTTTTTAATATTAAGCTGCATGAGCTGTTTATATATATTGGAGATTAAACCTGTGTCCATTGATTCGTTTGCAACGATTTTCACCCATCCTGAGGGATGCCATTTTCCATTCCCGTTTTTTTTAACAAAAAAGGAAAGAAAGGAAAAGAAGCAGAACACTAATGTGCGTAAAATATGCCTTTTGAAACGGTCATTTTGAAATATGGACGTCCTTTGAATTTTTTGGTCGATATGTGACCCCAGGATTTGTTTTCAGGGCAGGTGTCATTTACAGGCCTGCAATGATTTTGAATATCAACTGACCATTAGCGTTGGGATTAAAGCTGCTGTTGTGTGAAACGGCCACAAGGTGGCAGCAGTTCACCCTTACCAAATCTGGTTACTAGGGCAAGAGAGCCTCAGTGGAAGTGGTGTTCTAGATTGGAGTTTAGAATGGAATGTACCAGGAGAAAGCCCCTCACGTTTGTCTCACTACTTCTTGTTCGTGTTTTTAATTTAAGTTTTTATTTTTTATTACAGCAAGTTTGATTACAATGTTTGGCTTGTTGTAGGTGCGGAAGATGTGGTTCTTTTACACATATACAGATGACTGTTCTTCTTGGGATCCTTTTCCCATGTACGTTATGACAGAATGTTGAGTAGTCCTCTCTTGGTATTCTGTAGGTCTTTGGTGATTATATATGTCACCTGTGTTTGTATATGTCTGTTAACCCCGATATCGTAATGAAACCAATCCTCACACCTTTCCATTGGTGAACCATAAGTTTGTTTAATGAATCTGTGATTGTCCTTCTCCGTGGAAATATCTGCCCTGGTATCCATTTTTAGGTAACACCTATAAGTGATATGATATGATATGTGTCTTTCACTTTCTGACTTACTACAAGTCACGTGATTACTTCTAGACTCATCTACGGTGCTGCAAATGGCATTGTGTCCTTTTTTCCCTTGGCTTCTCTTCTGCCTTAGCGGGGTCCATTTTCAACAATGTGATTCCCTGAGGGTTGTGGATTAGCTGACCTGGGCAGCCTTACCCTGCCGGCCCGCCCTCCCCAGGTGTGCCTCGTTGAGGTCAATATAAACAGCGCTCCAGGCAGCAATAGCCCCTGAAGCTGTGCCTGACTCCATATTCTCTGCCCCGTCAGCAGTCTCGGGGCTGTGCTGGTGGGAGGGAGTGAGGGGCCACAGCTTTGTGGGTGGCCCGGTGTGAGTGGGGTTCTGCTGGCCTTTCTGCAGGAGTTGCCAGGCTGCCGCCTGTAAAGAAGAGGATGTGTCACCCATACCTTCCGCTGGAATTTCTCTCCGGACAGAGGTGAGGAAGGAAAAATGCAGTGGGGGCCGGGACAGGAGGGGTATCTCAGGCAGGGCAATGGAAAGCTTCTGGAAGAGCGCCAGGGTCCAGGACCACGCTGGCTGGCCTGCAGGCACCAAGTTGGCCTGCGTGCTGTCGCTGGTGTGGCTCCACGGTCCTTCCTCTAGGCTTTCAAGCCCTTGTACATATTCAGGTGTTTTACCTGGAAAGGGTGGGAACAGTTCAGCAGCAGCTGGCCTGGGGCTCAGCTCACGTTTACTCACAGATGCCTCGGCACGGTCCCCCAGCTTTGCAATGAGGACGCTCCTTGCGTGGGGGGTGGGTTGCTGGCTGTATGGGAGATGGTTCCCCACCTCTGACCAATTTCAGAATTGTTTACCGCTGGAGCAAGTGCCGTGATAGGGTTTTCCTCAGTATAACTCCTGGGTTCAGGTTTTTTTTTTTCTTTTATGGTTCAAGTTAGATTTTATTCCCCTTTTATGTATTTATAGATATAAGCATGGAGATAATTCTTTCCTCTAAATACATCTGTGTGATGGGAAGAAATTTTTCTGTTTTATTTTTAAATTTTATTTTTTAAAATTTTGAAATTTAATTTTATTTATTTTTTTTATACAGCACGTTATTATTAGTTATGTATTTTATGTATATACATGTATACAGGTCAATCCCAAACTCCCAACTCATCCCACCACCACCACCCCATGGCTTCCCACACTTGGTGTCCATACGTTTGTTCTCTACCTCTGTGTCTCTATTTCTTCCCTGCGAACCAGTTCATCTGTACCATTTTTAGGCTCCACATATATGCATTAATATACAATATTTGTTTTCCTCTTTCTGACTTACTTCATTCTGTATGACAGTCTCTCGATCCATCGATGTCTCTACAAATGACCCAGTTTCATTCCTTTTTATGGCCGAGTCATATTCCATTTTATATATGTACCACATCTTTATCCATTCATCTGTCTGTGGGCATTTAGGTTGCTTCCATTACCTGGCTATTGTA
The DNA here is from genome assembly GCF_964341445.2 of Mesoplodon mirus. Classification (NCBI taxonomy): domain Eukaryota; kingdom Metazoa; phylum Chordata; class Mammalia; order Artiodactyla; family Ziphiidae; genus Mesoplodon; species Mesoplodon mirus. The sequence goes on from NC_138989.1 coordinate 93,518,980, forward strand.
AATAGTGCTGCAACGAACATTGTGGTGAATGTGCCTTTTTGAAATACGGTTTTCTCTGGGTATATGCCCAGAAGTGGGATTGCTGGATCAGATGGTAATTCTATTTCTCGTTTTTTTAAGGAAACTCCATACTGTTCTCCATAGTGACTGTATCAATTTACATTCCCACCAATAGTGGAAGAGGGCTCCTTTTGTCCACACCCTCCCCAGAATTGGTTGTTTGTAGATTTTCTGATGATGCCGATTCTAACAGGTGTGAGGTGAAACCTCATTGTAGTTTTGATTTGCATTTCTCTAATAATTAGTGCTGTTGAGCAGCTTTTCATGTGTGTCTTGGCCATCTCTGTGTCTCCTTTGAAGAAACGTCTCTTTAGATCTTCTGCCCATTTTTTTTGGGTTGTTTGTTTTTTTAATATTAAGCTGCATGAGCTGTTTATATATATTGGAGATTAAACCTGTGTCCATTGATTCGTTTGCAACGATTTTCACCCATCCTGAGGGATGCCATTTTCCATTCCAGTATTTTTTAACAAAAAAGGTAAGAAAGGAAAAGAAGCAGAACACTAATGTGCGTAAAATATGCCTTTTGAAACGGTCGTTTTGAAATATGGACGTCCTTTGAATTTTTTGGTCGATATGTGACCCCAGGATTTGTTTTCAGGGCAGGTGTCATTTACAGGCCTGCAATGATTTTGAATATCAACTGACCATTAGCGTTGGGATTAAAGCTGCTGTTGTGTGAAACGGCCACAAGGTGGCAGCAGTTCACCCTTACCAAATCTGGTTACTAGGGCAAGAGAGCCTCAGTGGAAGTGGTGTTCTAGATTGGAGTTTAGAATGGAATGTACCAGGAGAAAGCCCCTCACGTTTGTCTCACTACTTCTTGTTCGTGTTTTTAATTTAAGTTTTTATTTTTTATTACAGCAAGTTTGATTACAATGTTTGGCTTGTTGTAGGTGCAGAAGATGTGGTTCTTTTACACATATACAGATGACTGTTCTTCTTGGGATCCTTTTCCCATGTACGTTATGACAGAATGTTGAGTAGTCCTCTCTTGGTATTCTGTAGGTCTTTGGTGATTATATATGTCACCTGTGTTTGTATATGTCTGTTAACCCCGATATCGTAATGAAACCAATCCTCACACCTTTCCATTGGTGAACCATAAGTTTGTTTAATGAATCTGTGATTGCCCTTCTCCGTGGAAATATCTGCCCTGGTATCCATTTTTAGGTAACACCTATAAGTGATATGATATGATATGTGTCTTTCACTTTCTGACTTACTACAAGTCACGTGATTACTTCTAGACTCATCTACGGTGCTGCAAATGGCATTGTGTCCTTTTTTCCCTTGGCTTCTCTTCTGCCTTAGCGGGGTCCATTTTCAACAATGTGATTCCCTGAGGGTTGTGGATTAGCTGACCTGGGCAGCCTTACCCTGCCGGCCCGCCCTCCCCAGGTGTGCCTCGTTGAGGTCAATATAAACAGCGCTCCAGGCAGCAATAGCCCCTGAAGCTGTGCCTGACTCCATATTCTCTGCCCCGTCAGCAGTCTCGGGGCTGTGCTGGTGGGAGGGAGTGAGGGGCCACAGCTTTGTGGGTGGCCCGGTGTGAGTGGGGTTCTGCTGGCCTTTCTGCAGGAGTTGCCAGGCTGCCGCCTGTAAAGAAGAGGATGTGTCACCCATACCTTCCGCTGGAATTTCTCTCCGGACAGAGGTGAGGAAGGAAAAAAGCAGTGGGGGCCGGGACAGGAGGGGTATCTCAGGCAGGGCAATGGAAAGCTTCTGGAAGAGCGCCAGGGTCCAGGACCACGCTGGCTGGCCTGCAGGCACCAAGTTGGCCTGCGTGCTGTCGCTGGTGTGGCTCCACGGTCCTTCCTCTAGGCTTTCAAGCCCTTGTACATATCCAGGTGTTTTACCTGGAAAGGGTGGGAACAGTTCAGCAGCAGCTGGCCTGGGGCTCAGCTCACGTTTACTCACAGATGCCTCGGCACGGTCCCCCAGCTTTGCAATGAGGACGCTCCTTGCGTGGGGGGTGGGTTGCTGGCTGTATGGGAGATGGTTCCCCACCTCTGACCAATTTCAGAATTGTTTACCGCTGGAGCAAGTGCCGTGATAGGGTTTTCCTCTGTATAACTCGTGGGTTCAATTTTTTTTTTCTTTTTTGGTTCAAGTTAGATTTTACTCCTCTTTTATGTATTTATAAATATAAGCATGGAAATAATTCATTCCTATAAATACATCTGTGTGACGGGAAGAATTTTTTTCTGTTTTATTTTTAAATTTGATTTTTTAAAATTTTGAAATTTAATTTTATTTATGTTTTTATACAGCACGTTATTATTAGTTATGTATTTTATGCATATACATGTATACAGGTCAATCCCAATCTCCCAACTCATCCCACCACCACCACCCCATGGATTCCCACACTTGGTGTCCATACGTTTGTTCTCTACCTCTGTGTCTCTATTTCTTCCCTGCAAACCAGTTCATCTGTACCATTTTTAGGCTCCACATATATGCATTAATATACAATATTTGTTTTCCTCTTTCTGACTTACTTCATTCTGTATGACAGCCTCTCGATCCATCGATGTCTCTACAAATGACCCAGTTTCATTCCTTTTTATGGCCGAGTCATATTCCATTTTATATATGTACCACATCTTTATCCATTCATCTGTCTGTGGGCATTTAGGTTGCTTCCATTACCTGGCTATTGTAAATAGTGCTGCAACGAACATTGTGGTGAATGTGCCTTTTTGAAATACGGTTTTCTCTGGGTATATGCCCAGCAGTGGGATTGCTGGATCAGATGGTAATTCTATTTCTCGTTTTTAAGGAAACTCCATACTGTTCTCCATAGTGACTGTATCAATTTACATTCCCACCAATAGTGGAAGAGGGCTCCTTTTGTCCACACCCTCCCCAGAATTGGTTGTTTGTAGATTTTCTGATGATGCCGATTCTAACAGGTGTGAGGTGATACCTCATTGTAGTTTTGATTTGCATTTCTCTAATAATTAGTGCTGTTGAGCAGCTTTTCATGTGCGACTTGGCCATCTCTGTGTCTCCTTTGAAGAAACGTCTCTTTAGATCTTCTGCCCATTTTTTTTGGGTTGTTTGTTTTTTTAATATTAAGCTGCATGAGCTGTTTATATATATTGGAGATTAAACCTGTGTCCATTGATTCGTTTGCAACGATTTTCACCCATCCTGAGGGATGCCTTTTTCCATTCCCGTTTTTTTTAACAAAAAAGGAAAGAAAGGAAAAGAAGCAGAACACTAATGTGCGTAAAATATGCCTTTTGAAACGGTCGTTTTGAAATATGGACGTCCTTTGAATTTTTTGGTCGATATGTGACCCCAGGATTTGTTTTCAGGGCAGGTGTCATTTACAGGCCTGCAATGATTTTGAATATCAACTGACCATTAGCGTTGGGATTAAAGCTGCTGTTGTGTGAAACGGCCACAAGGTGGCAGCAGTTCACCCTTACCAAATCTGGTTACTAGGGCAAGAGAGCCTCAGTGGAAGTGGTGTTCTAGATTGGAGTTTAGAATGGAATGTACCAGGAGAAAGCCCCTCACGTTTGTCTCACTACTTCTTGTTCGTGTTTTTAATTTAAGTTTTTATTTTTTATTACAGCAAGTTTGATTACAATGTTTGGCTTGTTGTAGGTGTGGAAGATGTGGTTCTTTTACACATATACAGATGACTGTTCTTCTTGGGATCCTTTTCCCATGTACGTTATGACAGAATGTTGAGTAGTCCTCTCTTGGTATTCTGTAGGTCTTTGGTGATTATATATGTCACCTGTGTTTGTATATGTCTGTTAACCCCGATATCGTAATGAAACCAATCCTCACACCTTTCCATTGGTGAACCATAAGTTTGTTTAATGAATCTGTGATTGTCCTTCTCCGTGGAAATATCTGCCCTGGTATCCATTTTTAGGTAACACCTATAAGTGATATGATATGATATGTGTCTTTCACTTTCTGACTTACTACAAGTCACGTGATTACTTCTAGACTCATCTACGGTGCTGCAAATGGCATTGTGTCCTTTTTTCCCTTGGCTTCTCTTCTGCCTTAGCGGGGTCCATTTTCAACAATGTGATTCCCTGAGGGTTGTGGATTAGCTGACCTGGGCAGCCTTACCCTGCCGGCCCGCCCTCCCCAGGTGTGCCTCGTTGAGGTCAATATAAACAGCGCTCCAGGCAGCAATAGCCCCTGAAGCTGTGCCTGACTCCATATTCTCTGCCCCGTCAGCAGTCTCGGGGCTGTGCTGGTGGGAGGGAGTGAGGGGCCACAGCTTTGTGGGTGGCCCGGTGTGAGTGGGGTTCTGCTGGCCTTTCTGCAGGAGTTGCCAGGCTGCCGCCTGTAAAGAAGAGGATGTGTCACCCATACCTTCCGCTGGAATTTCTCTCCGGACAGAGGTGAGGAAGGAAAAAAGCAGTAGGGGCCGGGACAGGAGGGGTATCTCAGGCAGGGCAATGGAAAGCTTCTGGAAGAGCGCCAGGGTCCAGGACCACGCTGGCTGGCCTGCAGGCACCAAGTTGGCCTGCGTGCTGTCGCTGGTGTGGCTCCACGGTCCTTCCTCTAGGCTTTCAAGCCCTTGTACATATTCAGGTGTTTTACCTGGAAAGGGTGGGAACAGTTCAGCAGCAGCTGGCCTGGGGCTCAGCTCACGTTTACTCACAGATGCCTCGGCACGGTCCCCCAGCTTTGCAATGAGGACGCTCCTTGCGTGGGGGGTGGGTTGCTGGCTGTATGGGAGATGGTTCCCCACCTCTGACCAATTTCAGAATTGTTTACCGCTGGAGCAAGTGCCGTGATAGGGTTTTCCTCTGTATAACTCGTGGGTTCAATTATTTTTTCTTTTTTGGTTCAAGTTAGATTTTATTCCTCTTTTATGTATTTATAAATATAGGCATGGAAAAAATTCATTCCTATAAATACATCTGTGTGACGGGAAGAATTTTTTCTGTTTTATTTTTAAATTTGATTTTTTAAAATTTTGAAATTTAATTTTATGTTTTTATACAGCACGTTATTATTAGTTATGTATTTTATGCATATACATGTATACAGGTCAATCCCAATCTCCCAACTCATCCCACCACCACCACCCCATGGATTCCCACACTTGGTGTCCATACGTTTGTTCTCTACCTCTGTGTCTCTATTTCTTCCCTGCAAACCAGTTCATCTGTACCATTTTTAGGCTCCACATATATGCATTAATATACAATATTTGTTTTCCTCTTTCTGACTTACTTCATTCTGTATGACAGCCTCTCGATCCATCGATGTCTCTACAAATGACCCAGTTTCATTCCTTTTTATGGCCGAGTCATATTCCATTTTATATATGTACCACATCTTTATCCATTCATCTGTCTGTGGGCATTTAGGTTGCTTCCATTACCTGGCTATTGTAAATAGTGCTGCAACGAACATTGTGGTGAATGTGCCTTTTTGAAATACGGTTTTCTCTGGGTATATGCCCAGAAGTGGGATTGCTGGATCAGATGGTAATTCTATTTCTCGTTTTTTTAAGGAAACTCCATACTGTTCTCCATAGTGACTGTATCAATTTACATTCCCACCAATAGTGGAAGAGGGCTCCTTTTGTCCACACCCTCCCCAGAATTGGTTGTTTGTAGATTTTCTGATGATGCCGATTCTAACAGGTGTGAGGTGATACCTCATTGTAGTTTTGATTTGCATTTCTCTAATAATTAGTGCTGTTGAGCAGCTTTTCATGTGCGTCTTGGCCATCTCTGTGTCTCCTTTGAAGAAACGTCTCTTTAGATCTTCTGCCCATTTTTTTTTGGGTTGTTTGTTTTTTTAATATTAAGCTGCATGAGCTGTTTATATATATTGGAGATTAAACCTGTGTCCATTGATTCGTTTGCAACGATTTTCACCCATCCTGAGGGATGCCATTTTCCATTCCCGTTTTTTTTAACAAAAAAGGAAAGAAAGGAAAAGAAGCAGAACACTAATGTGCGTAAAATATGCCTTTTGAAACGGTCGTTTTGAAATATGGACGTCCTTTGAATTTTTTGGTCGATATGTGACCCCAGGATTTGTTTTCAGGGCAGGTGTCATTTACAGGCCTGCTATGATTTTGAATATCAACTGACCATTAGCGTTGGGATTAAAGCTGCTGTTGTGTGAAACGGCCACAAGGTGGCAGCAGTTCACCCTTACCAAATCTGGTTACTAGGGCAAGAGAGCCTCAGTGGAAGTGGTGTTCTAGATTGGAGTTTAGAATGGAATGTACCAGGAGAAAGCCCCTCACGTTTGTCTCACTACTTCTTGTTCGTGTTTTTAATTTAAGTTTTTATTTTTTATTACAGCAAGTTTGATTACAATGTTTGGCTTGTTGTAGGTGTGGAAGATGTGGTTCTTTTACACATATACAGATGACTGTTCTTCTTGGGATCCTTTTCCCATGTACGTTATGACAGAATGTTGAGTAGTCCTCTCTTGGTATTCTGTAGGTCTTTGGTGATTATATATGTCACCTGTGTTTGTATATGTCTGTTAACCCCGATATCGTAATGAAACCAATCCTCACACCTTTCCATTGGTGAACCATAAGTTTGTTTAATGAATCTGTGATTGCCCTTCTCCGTGGAAATATCTGCCCTGGTAACCACTTTTAGGTAACACCTATAAGTGATATGATATGATATGTGTCTTTCACTTTCTGACTTACTACAAGTCACGTGATTACTTCTAGACTCATCTACGGTGTTGCAAATGGCATTGTGTCCTTTTTTCCCTTGGCTTCTCTTCTGCCTTAGCGGGGTCCATTTTCAACAATGTGATTCCCTGAGGGTTGTGGATTAGCTGACCTGGGCAGCCTTACCCTGCCGGCCCGCCCTCCCCAGGTGTGCCTCGTTGAGGTCAATATAAACAGAGCTCCAGGCAGCAATAGCCCCTGAAGCTGTGCCTGACTCCATATTCTCTGCCCCGTCAGCAGTCTCGGGGCTGTGCTGGTGGGAGGGAGTGAGGGGCCACAGCTTTGTGGGTGGCCCGGTGTGAGTGGGGTTCTGCTGGCCTTTCTGCAGGAGTTGCCAGGCTGCCGCCTGTAAAGAAGAGGATGTGTCACCCATACCTTCCGCTGGAATTTCTCTCCGGACAGAGGTGAGGAAGGAAAAAAGCAGTGGGGGCCGGGACAGGAGGGGTATCTCAGGCAGGGCAATGGAAAGCTTCTGGAAGAGCGCCAGGGTCCAGGACCACGCTGGCTGGCCTGCAGGCACCAAGTTGGCCTGCGTGCTGTCGCTGGTGTGGCTCCACGGTCCTTCCTCTAGGCTTTCAAGCCCTTGTACATATTCAGGTGTTTTACCTGGAAAGGGTGGGAACAGTTCAGCAGCAGCTGGCCTGGGGCTCAGCTCACGTTTACTCACAGATGCCTCGGCACGGTCCCCCAGCTTTGCAATGAGGACGCTCCTTGCGTGGGGGGTGGGTTGCTGGCTGTATGGGAGATGGTTCCCCACCTCTGACCAATTTCAGAATTGTTTACCGCTGGAGCAAGTGCCGTGATAGGGTTTTCCTCTGTATAACTCGTGTTTTCAATTTTTTTTTCTTTTTTGGTTCAAGTTAGATTTTATTCCTCTTTTATGTATTTATAAATATAAGCATGGAAATAATTCATTCCTATAAATACATCTGTGTGACGGGAAGAATTTTTTCTGTTTTATTTTTAAATTTTATTTTTTAAAATTTTGAAATTTAATTTTATTTATGTTTTTATACAGCACGTTATTATTAGTTATGTATTTTATGCATATACATGTATACAGGTCAATCCCAATCTCCCAACTCATCCCACCACCACCACCCCATGGATTCCCACACTTGGTGTCCATACGTTTGTTCTCTACCTCTGTGTCTCTATTTCTTCCCTGCAAACCAGTTCATCTGTACCATTTTTAGGCTCCACATATATGCATTAATATACAATATTTGTTTTCCTCTTTCTGACTTACTTCATTCTGTATGACAGCCTCTCGATCCATCGATGTCTCTACAAATGACCCAGTTTCATTCCTTTTTATGGCCGAGTCATATTCCATTTTATATATGTACCACATCTTTATCCATTCATCTGTCTGTGGGCATTTAGGTTGCTTCCATTACCTGGCTATTGTAAATAGTGCTGCAACGAACATTGTGGTGAATGTGCCTTTTTGAAATACGGTTTTCTCTGGGTATATGCCCAGAAGTGGGATTGCTGGATCAGATGGTAATTCTATTTCTCGTTTTTTTAAGGAAACTCCATACTGTTCTCCATAGTGACTGTATCAATTTACATTCCCACCAATAGTGGAAGAGGGCTCCTTTTGTCCACACCCTCCCCAGAATTGGTTGTTTGTAGATTTTCTGATGATGCCGATTCTAACAGGTGTGAGGTGAAACCTCATTGTAGTTTTGATTTGCATTTCTCTAATAATTAGTGCTGTTGAGCAGCTTTTCATGTGCGTCTTGGCCATCTCTGTGTCTCCTTTGAAGAAACGTCTCTTTAGATCTTCTGCCCATTTTTTTTTGGGTTGTTTGTTTTTTTAATATTAAGCTGCATGAACTGTTTATATATATTGGAGATTAAACCTGTGTCCATTGACTCGTTTGCAACGATTTTCACCCATCCTGAGGGATGCCATTTTCCATTCCCGTTTTTTTTAACAAAAAAGGAAAGAAAGGAAAAGAAGCAGAACACTAATGTGCGTAAAATATGCCTTTTGAAACGGTCGTTTTGAAATATGGACGTCCTTTGAATTTTTTGGTCGATATGTGACCCCAGGATTTGTTTTCAGGGCAGGTGTCATTTACAGGCCTGCAATGATTTTGAATATCAACTGACCATTAGCGTTGGGATTAAAGCTGCTGTTGTGTGAAACGGCCACAAGGTGGCAGCAGTTCACCCTTACCAAATCTGGTTACTAGGGCAAGAGAGCCTCAGTGGAAGTGGTGTTCTAGATTGGAGTTTAGAATGGAATGTACCAGGAGAAAGCCCCTCACGTTTGTCTCACTACTTCTTGTTCGTGTTTTTAATTTAAGTTTTTATTTTTTATTACAGCAAGTTTGATTACAATGTTTGGCTTGTTGTAGGTGTGGAAGATGTGGTTCTTTTACACATATACAGATGACTGTTCTTCTTGGGATCCTTTTCCCATGTACGTTATGACAGAATGTTGAGTAGTCCTCTCTTGGTATTCTGTAGGTCTTTGGTGATTATATATGTCACCTGTGTTTGTATATGTCTGTTAACCCCGATATCGTAATGAAACCAATCCTCACACCTTTCCATTGGTGAACCATAAGTTTGTTTAATGAATCTGTGATTGCCCTTCTCCGTGGAAATATCTGCCCTGGTAACCACTTTTAGGTAACACCTATAAGTGATATGATATGATATGTGTCTTTCACTTTCTGACTTACTACAAGTCACGTGATTACTTCTAGTCTCATCTACGGTGTTGCAAATGGCATTGTGTCCTTTTTTCCCTTGGCTTCTCTTCTGCCTTAGCGGGGTCCATTTTCAACAATGTGATTCCCTGAGGGTTGTGGATTAGCTGACCTGGGCAGCCTTACCCTGCCGGCCCGCCCTCCCCAGGTGTGCCTCGTTGAGGTCAATATAAACAGCGCTCCAGGCAGCAATAGCCCCTGAAGCTGTGCCTGACTCCATATTCTCTGCCCCGTCAGCAGTCTCGGGGCTGTGCTGGTGGGAGGGAGTGAGGGGCCACAGCTTTGTGGGTGGCCCGGTGTGAGTGGGGTTCTGCTGGCCTTTCTGCAGTAGTTGCCAGGCTGCCGCCTGTAAAGAAGAGGATGTGTCACCCATACCTTCCGCTGGAATTTCTCTCCGGACAGAGGTGAGGAAGGAAAAAAGCAGTGGGGGCCGGGACAGGAGGGGTATCTCAGGCAGGGCAATGGAAAGCTTCTGGAAGAGCGCCAGGGTCCAGGACCACGCTGGCTGGCCTGCAGGCACCAAGTTGGCCTGCGTGCTGTCGCTGGTGTGGCTCCACGGTCCTTCCTCTAGGCTTTCAAGCCCTTGTACATATTCAGGTGTTTTACCTGGAAAGGGTGGGAACAGTTCAGCAGCAGCTGGCCTGAGGCTCAGCTCACGTTTACTCACAGATGCCTCGGCACGGTCCCCCAGCTTTGCAATGAGGACGCTCCTTGCGTGGGGGGTGGGTTGCTGGCTGTATGGGAGATGGTTCCCCACCTCTGACCAATTTCAGAATTGTTTACCGCTGGAGCAAGTGCCGTGATAGGGTTTTCCTCTGTATAACTCGTGGGTTCAATTTTTTTTTCTTTTTTGGTTCAAGTTAGATTTTATTCCTCTTTTATGTATTTATAAATATAAGCATGGAAATAATTCATTCCTATAAATACATCTGTGTGACGGGAAGAATTTTTTCTGTTTTATTTTTAAATTTTATTTTTTAAAATTTTGAAATTTAATTTTATTTATGTTTTTATACAGCACGTTATTATTAGTTATGTATTTTATGCATATACATGTATACAGGTCAATCCCAATCTCCCAACTCATCCCACCACCACCACCCCATGGATTCCCACACTTGGTGTCCATACGTTTGTTCTCTACCTCTGTGTCTCTATTTCTTCCCTGCAAACCAGTTCATCTGTACCATTTTTAGGCTCCACATATATGCATTAATATACAATATTTGTTTTCCTCTTTCTGACTTACTTCATTCTGTATGACAGCCTCTCGATCCATCGATGTCTCTACAAATGACCCAGTTTCATTCCTTTTTATGGCCGAGTCATATTCCATTTTATATATGTACCACATCTTTATCCATTCATCTGTCTGTGGGCATTTAGGTTGCTTCCATTACCTGGCTATTGTAAATAGTGCTGCAACGAACATTGTGGTGAATGTGCCTTTTTGAAATACGGTTTTCTCTGGGTATATGCCCAGAAGTGGGATTGCTGGATCAGATGGTAATTCTATTTCTCGTTTTTTTAAGGAAACTCCATACTGTTCTCCATAGTGACTGTATCAATTTACATTCCCACCAATAGTGGAAGAGGGCTCCTTTTGTCCACACCCTCCCCAGAATTGGTTGTTTGTAGATTTTCTGATGATGCCGATTCTAACAGGTGTGAGGTGAAACCTCATTGTAGTTTTGATTTGCATTTCTCTAATAATTAGTGCTGTTGAGCAGCTTTTCATGTGTGTCTTGGCCATCTCTGTGTCTCCTTTGAAGAAACGTCTCTTTAGATCTTCTGCCCATTTTTTTTTTGGGTTGTTTGTTTTTTTAATATTAAGCTGCATGAGCTGTTTATATATATTGGAGATTAAACCTGTGTCCATTGATTCGTTTGCAACGATTTTCACCCATCCTGAGGGATGCCATTTTCCATTCCCGTTTTTTTTAACAAAAAAGGAAAGAAAGGAAAAGAAGCAGAACACTAATGTGCGTAAAATATGCCTTTTGAAACGGTCATTTTGAAATATGGACGTCCTTTGAATTTTTTGGTCGATATGTGACCCCAGGATTTGTTTTCAGGGCAGGTGTCATTTACAGGCCTGCAATGATTTTGAATATCAACTGACCATTAGCGTTGGGATTAAAGCTGCTGTTGTGTGAAACGGCCACAAGGTGGCAGCAGTTCACCCTTACCAAATCTGGTTACTAGGGCAAGAGAGCCTCAGTGGAAGTGGTGTTCTAGATTGGAGTTTAGAATGGAATGTACCAGGAGAAAGCCCCTCACATTTGTCTCACTACTTCTTGTTCGTGTTTTTAATTTAAGTTTTTATTTTTTATTACAGCAAGTTTGATTACAATGTTTGGCTTGTTGTAGGTGTGGAAGATGTGGTTCTTTTACACATATACAGATGACTGTTCTTCTTGGGATCCTTTTCCCATGTACGTTATGACAGAATGTTGAGTAGTCCTCTCTTGGTATTCTGTAGGTCTTTGGTGATTATATATGTCACCTGTGTTTGTATATGTCTGTTAACCCCGATATCGTAATGAAACCAATCCTCACACCTTTCCATTGGTGAACCATAAGTTTGTTTAATGAATCTGTGATTGCCCTTCTCCGTGGAAATATCTGCCCTGGTAACCACTTTTAGGTAACACCTATAAGTGATATGATATGATATGTGTCTTTCACTTTCTGACTTACTACAAGTCACGTGATTACTTCTAGACTCATCTACGGTGTTGCAAATGGCATTGTGTCCTTTTTTCCCTTGGCTTCTCTTCTGCCTTAGCGGGGTCCATTTTCAACAATGTGATTCCCTGAGGGTTGTGGATTAGCTGACCTGGGCAGCCTTACCCTGCCGGCCCGCCCTCCCCAGGTGTGCCTCGTTGAGGTCAATATAAACAGAGCTCCAGGCAGCAATAGCCCCTGAAGCTGTGCCTGACTCCATATTCTCTGCCCCGTCAGCAGTCTCGGGGCTGTGCTGGTGGGAGGGAGTGAGGGGCCACAGCTTTGTGGGTGGCCCGGTGTGAGTGGGGTTCTGCTGGCCTTTCTGCAGGAGTTGCCAGGCTGCCGCCTGTAAAGAAGAGGATGTGTCACCCATACCTTCCGCTGGAATTTCTCTCCGGACAGAGGTGAGGAAGGAAAAAAGCAGTGGGGGCCGGGACAGGAGGGGTATCTCAGGCAGGGCAATGGAAAGCTTCTGGAAGAGCGCCAGGGTCCAGGACCACGCTGGCTGGCCTGCAGGCACCAAGTTGGCCTGCGTGCTGTCGCTGGTGTGGCTCCACGGTCCTTCCTCTAGGCTTTCAAGCCCTTGTACATATTCAGGTGTTTTACCTGGAAAGGGTGGGAACAGTTCAGCAGCAGCTGGCCTGGGGCTCAGCTCACGTTTACTCACAGATGCCTCGGCACGGTCCCCCAGCTTTGCAATGAGGACGCTCCTTGCGTGGGGGGTGGGTTGCTGGCTGTATGGGAGATGGTTCCCCACCTCTGACCAATTTCAGAATTGTTTACCGCTGGAGCAAGTGCCGTGATAGGGTTTTCCTCTGTATAACTCGTGGGTTCAATTTTTTTTTTCTTTTTTGGTTCAAGTTAGATTTTATTCCTCTTTTATGTATTTATAAATATAAGCATGGAAATAATTCATTCCTATAAATACATCTGTGTGACGGGAAGAATTTTTTCTGTTTTATTTTTAAATTTTATTTTTTAAAATTTTGAAATTTAATTTTATTTATGTTTTTATACAGCACGTTATTATTAGTTATGTATTTTATGCATATACATGTATACAGGTCAATCCCAATCTCCCAACTCATCCCACCACCACCACCCCATGGATTCCCACACTTGGTGTCCATACGTTTGTTCTCTACCTCTGTGTCTCTATTTCTTCCCTGCAAACCAGTTCATCTGTACCATTTTTAGGCTCCACATATATGCATTAATATACAATATTTGTTTTCCTCTTTCTGACTTACTTCATTCTGTATGACAGCCTCTCGATCCATCGATGTCTCTACAAATGACCCAGTTTCATTCCTTTTTATGGCCGAGTCATATTCCATTTTATATATGTACCACATCTTTATCCATTCATCTGTCTGTGGGCATTTAGGTTGCTTCCATTACCTGGCTATTGTAAATAGTGCTGCAACGAACATTGTGGTGAATGTGCCTTTTTGAAATACGGTTTTCTCTGGGTATATGCCCAGAAGTGGGATTGCTGGATCAGATGGTAATTCTATTTCTCGTTTTTTTAAGGAAACTCCATACTGTTCTCCATAGTGACTGTATCAATTTACATTCCCACCAATAGTGGAAGAGGGCTCCTTTTGTCCACACCCTCCCCAGAATTGGTTGTTTGTAGATTTTCTGATGATGCCGATTCTAACAGGTGTGAGGTGAAACCTCATTGTAGTTTTGATTTGCATTTCTCTAATAATTAGTGCTGTTGAGCAGCTTTTCATGTGCGTCTTGGCCATCTCTGTGTCTCCTTTGAAGAAACGTCTCTTTAGATCTTCTGCCCATTTTTTTGGGGGTTGTTTGTTTTTTTAATATTAAGCTGCATGAACTGTTTATATATATTGGAGATTAAACCTGTGTCCATTGACTCGTTTGCAACGATTTTCACCCATCCTGAGGGATGCCATTTTCCATTCCCGTTTTTTTTAACAAAAAAGGAAAGAAAGGAAAAGAAGCAGAACACTAATGTGCGTAAAATATGCCTTTTGAAACGGTCGTTTTGAAATATGGACGTCCTTTGAATTTTTTGGTCGATATGTGACCCCAGGATTTGTTTTCAGGGCAGGTGTCATTTACAGGCCTGCAATGATTTTGAATATCAACTGACCATTAGCGTTGGGATTAAAGCTGCTGTTGTGTGAAACGGCCACAAGGTGGCAGCAGTTCACCCTTACCAAATCTGGTTACTAGGGCAAGAGAGCCTCAGTGGAAGTGGTGTTCTAGATTGGAGTTTAGAATGGAATGTACCAGGAGAAAGCCCCTCACGTTTGTCTCACTACTTCTTGTTCGTGTTTTTAATTTAAGTTTTTATTTTTTATTACAGCAAGTTTGATTACAATGTTTGGCTTGTTGTAGGTGTGGAAGATGTGGTTCTTTTACACATATACAGATGACTGTTCTTCTTGGGATCCTTTTCCCATGTACGTTATGACAGAATGTTGAGTAGTCCTCTCTTGGTATTCTGTAGGTCTTTGGTGATTATATATGTCACCTGTGTTTGTATATGTCTGTTAACACCGATATCGTAATGAAACCAATCCTCACACCTTTCCATTGGTGAACCATAAGTTTGTTTAATGAATCTGTGATTGCCCTTCTCCGTGGAAATATCTGCCCTGGTAACCACTTTTAGGTAACACCTATAAGTGATATGATATGATATGTGTCTTTCACTTTCTGACTTACTACAAGTCACGTGATTACTTCTAGTCTCATCTACGGTGTTGCAAATGGCATTGTGTCCTTTTTTCCCTTGGCTTCTCTTCTGCCTTAGCGGGGTCCATTTTCAACAATGTGATTCCCTGAGGGTTGTGGATTAGCTGACCTGGGCAGCCTTACCCTGCCGGCCCGCCCTCCCCAGGTGTGCCTCGTTGAGGTCAATATAAACAGCGCTCCAGGCAGCAATAGCCCCTGAAGCTGTGCCTGACTCCATATTCTCTGCCCCGTCAGCAGTCTCGGGGCTGTGCTGGTGGGAGGGAGTGAGGGGCCACAGCTTTGTGGGTGGCCCGGTGTGAGTGGGGTTCTGCTGGCCTTTCTGCAGGAGTTGCCAGGCTGCCGCCTGTAAAGAAGAGGATGTGTCACCCATACCTTCCGCTGGAATTTCTCTCCGGACAGAGGTGAGGAAGGAAAAAAGCAGTGGGGGCCGGGACAGGAGGGGTATCTCAGGCAGGGCAATGGAAAGCTTCTGGAAGAGCGCCAGGGTCCAGGACCACGCTGGCTGGCCTGCAGGCACCAAGTTGGCCTGCGTGCTGTCGCTGGTGTGGCTCCACGGTCCTTCCTCTAGGCTTTCAAGCCCTTGTACATATTCAGGTGTTTTACCTGGAAAGGGTGGGAACAGTTCAGCAGCAGCTGGCCTGGGGCTCAGCTCACGTTTACTCACAGATGCCTCGGCACGGTCCCCCAGCTTTGCAATGAGGACGCTCCTTGCGTGGGGGGTGGGTTGCTGGCTGTATGGGAGATGGTTCCCCACCTCTGACCAATTTCAGAATTGTTTACCGCTGGAGCAAGTGCCGTGATAGGGTTTTCCTCTGTATAACTCGTGGGTTCAATTTTTTTTTCTTTTTTGGTTCAAGTTAGATTTTATTCCTCTTTTATGTATTTATAAATATAAGCATGGAAATAATTCATTCCTATAAATACATCTGTGTGACGGGAAGAATTTTTTCTGTTTTATTTTTAAATTTTATTTTTTAAAATTTTGAAATTTAATTTTATTTATGTTTTTATACAGCACGTTATTATTAGTTATGTATTTTATGCATATACATGTATACAGGTCAATCCCAATCTCCCAACTCATCCCACCACCACCACCCCATGGATTCCCACACTTGGTGTCCATACGTTTGTTCTCTACCTCTGTGTCTCTATTTCTTCCCTGCAAACCAGTTCATCTGTACCATTTTTAGGCTCCACATATATGCATTAATATACAATATTTGTTTTCCTCTTTCTGACTTACTTCATTCTGTATGACAGCCTCTCGATCCATCGATGTCTCTACAAATGACCCAGTTTCATTCCTTTTTATGGCCGAGTCATATTCCATTTTATATATGTACCACATCTTTATCCATTCATCTGTCTGTGGGCATTTAGGTTGCTTCCATTACCTGGCTATTGTAAATAGTGCTGCAACGAACATTGTGGTGAATGTGCCTTTTTGAAATACGGTTTTCTCTGGGTATATGCCCAGAAGTGGGATTGCTGGATCAGATGGTAATTCTATTTCTCGTTTTTTTAAGGAAACTCCATACTGTTCTCCATAGTGACTGTATCAATTTACATTCCCACCAATAGTGGAAGAGGGCTCCTTTTGTCCACACCCTCCCCAGAATTGGTTGTTTGTAGATTTTCTGATGATGCCGATTCTAACAGGTGTGAGGTGATACCTCATTGTAGTTTTGATTTGCATTTCTCTAATAATTAGTGCTGTTGAGCAGCTTTTCATGTGCGTCTTGGCCATCTCTGTGTCTCCTTTGAAGAAACGTCTCTTTAGATCTTCTGCCCATTTTTTTTGGGTTGTTTGTTTTTTTAATATTAAGCTGCATGAGCTGTTTATATATATTGGAGATTAAACCTGTGTCCATTGATTCGTTTGCAACGATTTTCACCCATCCTGAGGGATGCCATTTTCCATTCCCGTTTTTTTTAACAAAAAAGGAAAGAAAGGAAAAGAAGCAGAACACTAATGTGCGTAAAATATGCCTTTTGAAACGGTCGTTTTGAAATATGGACGTCCTTTGAATTTTTTGGTCGATATGTGACCCCAGGATTTGTTTTCAGGGCAGGTGTCATTTACAGGCCTGCTATGATTTTGAATATCAACTGACCATTAGCGTTGGGATTAAAGCTGCTGTTGTGTGAAACGGCCACAAGGTGGCAGCAGTTCACCCTTACCAAATCTGGTTACTAGGGCAAGAGAGCCTCAGTGGAAGTGGTGTTCTAGATTGGAGTTTAGAATGGAATGTACCAGGAGAAAGCCCCTCACGTTTGTCTCACTACTTCTTGTTCGTGTTTTTAATTTAAGTTTTTATTTTTTATTACAGCAAGTTTGATTACAATGTTTGGCTTGTTGTAGGTGTGGAAGATGTGGTTCTTTTACACATATACAGATGACTGTTCTTCTTGGGATCCTTTTCCCATGTACGTTATGACAGAATGTTGAGTAGTCCTCTCTTGGTATTCTGTAGGTCTTTGGTGATTATATATGTCACCTGTGTTTGTATATGTCTGTTAACCCCGATATCGTAATGAAACCAATCCTCACACCTTTCCATTGGTGAACCATAAGTTTGTTTAATGAATCTGTGATTGCCCTTCTCCGTGGAAATATCTGCCCTGGTAACCACTTTTAGGTAACACCTATAAGTGATATGATATGATATGTGTCTTTCACTTTCTGACTTACTACAAGTCACGTGATTACTTCTAGACTCATCTACGGTGTTGCAAATGGCATTGTGTCCTTTTTTCCCTTGGCTTCTCTTCTGCCTTAGCGGGGTCCATTTTCAACAATGTGATTCCCTGAGGGTTGTGGATTAGCTGACCTGGGCAGCCTTACCCTGCCGGCCCGCCCTCCCCAGGTGTGCCTCGTTGAGGTCAATATAAACAGCGCTCCAGGCAGCAATAGCCCCTGAAGCTGTGCCTGACTCCATATTCTCTGCCCCGTCAGCAGTCTCGGGGCTGTGCTGGTGGGAGGGAGTGAGGGGCCACAGCTTTGTGGGTGGCCCGGTGTGAGTGGGGTTCTGCTGGCCTTTCTGCAGGAGTTGCCTGGCTGCCGCCTGTAAAGAAGAGGATGTGTCACCCATACCTTCCGCTGGAATTTCTCTCCGGACAGAGGTGAGGAAGGAAAAAAGCAGTGGGGGCCGGGACAGGAGGGGTATCTCAGGCAGGGCAATGGAAAGCTTCTGGAAGAGCGCCAGGGTCCAGGACCACGCTGGCTGGCCTGCAGGCACCAAGTTGGCCTGCGTGCTGTCGCTGGTGTGGCTCCACGGTCCTTCCTCTAGGCTTTCAAGCCCTTGTACATATTCAGGTGTTTTACCTGGAAAGGGTGGGAACAGTTCAGCAGCAGCTGGCCTGGGGCTCAGCTCACGTTTACTCACAGATGCCTCGGCACGGTCCCCCAGCTTTGCAATGAGGACGCTCCTTGCGTGGGGGGTGGGTTGCTGGCTGTATGGGAGATGGTTCCCCACCTCTGACCAATTTCAGAATTGTTTACCGCTGGAGCAAGTGCCGTGATAGGGTTTTCCTCTGTATAACTCGTGGGTTCAATTTTTTTTTCTTTTTTGGTTCAAGTTAGATTTTATTCCTCTTTTATGTATTTATAAATATAAGCATGGAAATAATTCATTCCTATAAATACATCTGTGTGACGGGAAGAATTTTTTCTGTTTTATTTTTAAATTTTATTTTTTAAAATTTTGAAATTTAATTTTATTTATGTTTTTATACAGCACGTTATTATTAGTTATGTATTTTATGCATATACATGTATACAGGTCAATCCCAATCTCCCAACTCATCCCACCACCACCACCCCATGGATTCCCACACTTGGTGTCCATACGTTTGTTCTCTACCTCTGTGTCTCTATTTCTTCCCTGCAAACCAGTTCATCTGTACCATTTTTAGGCTCCACATATATGCATTAATATACAATATTTGTTTTCCTCTTTCTGACTTACTTCATTCTGTATGACAGCCTCTCGATCCATCGATGTCTCTACAAATGACCCAGTTTCATTCCTTTTTATGGCCGAGTCATATTCCATTTTATATATGTACCACATCTTTATCCATTCATCTGTCTGTGGGCATTTAGGTTGCTTCCATTACCTGGCTATTGTAAATAGTGCTGCAACGAACATTGTGGTGAATGTGCCTTTTTGAAATACGGTTTTCTCTGGGTATATGCCCAGAAGTGGGATTGCTGGATCAGATGGTAATTCTATTTCTCGTTTTTTTAAGGAAACTCCATACTGTTCTCCATAGTGACTGTATCAATTTACATTCCCACCAATAGTGGAAGAGGGCTCCTTTTGTCCACACCCTCCCCAGAATTGGTTGTTTGTAGATTTTCTGATGATGCCGATTCTAACAGGTGTGAGGTGATACCTCATTGTAGTTTTGATTTGCATTTCTCTAATAATTAGTGCTGTTGAGCAGCTTTTCATGTGCGTCTTGGCCATCTCTGTGTCTCCTTTGAAGAAACGTCTCTTTAGATCTTCTGCCCATTTTTTTTGGGTTGTTTGTTTTTTTAATATTAAGCTGCATGAGCTGTTTATATATATTGGAGATTAAACCTGTGTCCATTGATTCGTTTGCAACGATTTTCACCCATCCTGAGGGATGCCATTTTCCATTCCCGTTTTTTTTAACAAAAAAGGAAAGAAAGGAAAAGAAGCAGAACACTAATGTGCGTAAAATATGCCTTTTGAAACGGTCGTTTTGAAATATGGACGTCCTTTGAATTTTTTGGTCGATATGTGACCCCAGGATTTGTTTTCAGGGCAGGTGTCATTTACAGGCCTGCTATGATTTTGAATATCAACTGACCATTAGCGTTGGGATTAAAGCTGCTGTTGTGTGAAACGGCCACAAGGTGGCAGCAGTTCACCCTTACCAAATCTGGTTACTAGGGCAAGAGAGCCTCAGTGGAAGTGGTGTTCTAGATTGGAGTTTAGAATGGAATGTACCAGGAGAAAGCCCCTCACGTTTGTCTCACTACTTCTTGTTCGTGTTTTTAATTTAAGTTTTTATTTTTTATTACAGCAAGTTTGATTACAATGTTTGGCTTGTTGTAGGTGTGGAAGATGTGGTTCTTTTACACATATACAGATGACTGTTCTTCTTGGGATCCTTTTCCCATGTACGTTATGACAGAATGTTGAGTAGTCCTCTCTTGGTATTCTGTAGGTCTTTGGTGATTATATATGTCACCTGTGTTTGTATATGTCTGTTAACCCCGATATCGTAATGAAACCAATCCTCACACCTTTCCATTGGTGAACCATAAGTTTGTTTAATGAATCTGTGATTGCCCTTCTCCGTGGAAATATCTGCCCTGGTAACCACTTTTAGGTAACACCTATAAGTGATATGATATGATATGTGTCTTTCACTTTCTGACTTACTACAAGTCACGTGATTACTTCTAGACTCATCTACGGTGTTGCAAATGGCATTGTGTCCTTTTTTCCCTTGGCTTCTCTTCTGCCTTAGCGGGGTCCATTTTCAACAATGTGATTCCCTGAGGGTTGTGGATTAGCTGACCTGGGCAGCCTTACCCTGCCGGCCCGCCCTCCCCAGGTGTGCCTCGTTGAGGTCAATATAAACAGAGCTCCAGGCAGCAATAGCCCCTGAAGCTGTGCCTGACTCCATATTCTCTGCCCCGTCAGCAGTCTCGGGGCTGTGCTGGTGGGAGGGAGTGAGGGGCCACAGCTTTGTGGGTGGCCCGGTGTGAGTGGGGTTCTGCTGGCCTTTCTGCAGGAGTTGCCAGGCTGCCGCCTGTAAAGAAGAGGATGTGTCACCCATACCTTCCGCTGGAATTTCTCTCCGGACAGAGGTGAGGAAGGAAAAAAGCAGTGGGGGCCGGGACAGGAGGGGTATCTCAGGCAGGGCAATGGAAAGCTTCTGGAAGAGCGCCAGGGTCCAGGACCACGCTGGCTGGCCTGCAGGCACCAAGTTGGCCTGCGTGCTGTCGCTGGTGTGGCTCCACGGTCCTTCCTCTAGGCTTTCAAGCCCTTGTACATATTCAGGTGTTTTACCTGGAAAGGGTGGGAACAGTTCAGCAGCAGCTGGCCTGGGGCTCAGCTCACGTTTACTCACAGATGCCTCGGCACGGTCCCCCAGCTTTGCAATGAGGACGCTCCTTGCGTGGGGGGTGGGTTGCTGGCTGTATGGGAGATGGTTCCCCACCTCTGACCAATTTCAGAATTGTTTACCGCTGGAGCAAGTGCCGTGATAGGGTTTTCCTCTGTATAACTCGTGGGTTCAATTTTTTTTTTCTTTTTTGGTTCAAGTTAGATTTTATTCCTCTTTTATGTATTTATAAATATAAGCATGGAAATAATTCATTCCTATAAATACATCTGTGTGACGGGAAGAATTTTTTCTGTTTTATTTTTAAATTTTATTTTTTAAAATTTTGAAATTTAATTTTATTTATGTTTTTATACAGCACGTTATTATTAGTTATGTATTTTATGCATATACATGTATACAGGTCAATCCCAATCTCCCAACTCATCCCACCACCACCACCCCATGGATTCCCACACTTGGTGTCCATACGTTTGTTCTCTACCTCTGTGTCTCTATTTCTTCCCTGCAAACCAGTTCATCTGTACCATTTTTAGGCTCCACATATATGCATTAATATACAATATTTGTTTTCCTCTTTCTGACTTACTTCATTCTGTATGACAGCCTCTCGATCCATCGATGTCTCTACAAATGACCCAGTTTCATTCCTTTTTATGGCCGAGTCATATTCCATTTTATATATGTACCACATCTTTATCCATTCATCTGTCTGTGGGCATTTAGGTTGCTTCCATTACCTGGCTATTGTAAATAGTGCTGCAACGAACATTGTGGTGAATGTGCCTTTTTGAAATACGGTTTTCTCTGGGTATATGCCCAGAAGTGGGATTGCTGGATCAGATGGTAATTCTATTTCTCGTTTTTTTAAGGAAACTCCATACTGTTCTCCATAGTGACTGTATCAATTTACATTCCCACCAATAGTGGAAGAGGGCTCCTTTTGTCCACACCCTCCCCAGAATTGGTTGTTTGTAGATTTTCTGATGATGCCGATTCTAACAGGTGTGAGGTGAAACCTCATTGTAGTTTTGATTTGCATTTCTCTAATAATTAGTGCTGTTGAGCAGCTTTTCATGTGCGTCTTGGCCATCTCTGTGTCTCCTTTGAAGAAACGTCTCTTTAGATCTTCTGCCCATTTTTTTTTGGGTTGTTTGTTTTTTTAATATTAAGCTGCATGAACTGTTTATATATATTGGAGATTAAACCTGTGTCCATTGACTCGTTTGCAACGATTTTCACCCATCCTGAGGGATGCCATTTTCCATTCCCGTTTTTTTTAACAAAAAAGGAAAGAAAGGAAAAGAAGCAGAACACTAATGTGCGTAAAATATGCCTTTTGAAACGGTCGTTTTGAAATATGGACGTCCTTTGAATTTTTTGGTCGATATGTGACCCCAGGATTTGTTTTCAGGGCAGGTGTCATTTACAGGCCTGCAATGACTTTGAATATCAACTGACCATTAGCGTTGGGATTAAAGCTGCTGTTGTGTGAAACGGCCACAAGGTGGCAGCAGTTCACCCTTACCAAATCTGGTTACTAGGGCAAGAGAGCCTCAGTGGAAGTGGTGTTCTAGATTGGAGTTTAGAATGGAATGTACCAGGAGAAAGCCCCTCACGTTTGTCTCACTACTTCTTGTTCGTGTTTTTAATTTAAGTTTTTATTTTTTATTACAGCAAGTTTGATTACAATGTTTGGCTTGTTGTAGGTGTGGAAGATGTGGTTCTTTTACACATATACAGATGACTGTTCTTCTTGGGATCCTTTTCCCATGTACGTTATGACAGAATGTTGAGTAGTCCTCTCTTGGTATTCTGTAGGTCTTTGGTGATTATATATGTCACCTGTGTTTGTATATGTCTGTTAACACCGATATCGTAATGAAACCAATCCTCACACCTTTCCATTGGTGAACCATAAGTTTGTTTAATGAATCTGTGATTGCCCTTCTCCGTGGAAATATCTGCCCTGGTAACCACTTTTAGGTAACACCTATAAGTGATATGATATGATATGTGTCTTTCACTTTCTGACTTACTACAAGTCACGTGATTACTTCTAGTCTCATCTACGGTGTTGCAAATGGCATTGTGTCCTTTTTTCCCTTGGCTTCTCTTCTGCCTTAGCGGGGTCCATTTTCAACAATGTGATTCCCTGAGGGTTGTGGATTAGCTGACCTGGGCAGCC
Source organism: Mesoplodon mirus (assembly GCF_964341445.2). Lineage (NCBI taxonomy): Eukaryota > Metazoa > Chordata > Mammalia > Artiodactyla > Ziphiidae > Mesoplodon > Mesoplodon mirus. The sequence continues at coordinate 93,542,219 of NC_138989.1, forward strand.
TTACCCTGCCGGCCCGCCCTCCCCAGGTGTGCCTCGTTGAGGTCAATATAAACAGCGCTCCAGGCAGCAATAGCCCCTGAAGCTGTGCCTGACTCCATATTCTCTGCCCCGTCAGCAGTCTCGGGGCTGTGCTGGTGGGAGGGAGTGAGGGGCCACAGCTTTGTGGGTGGCCCGGTGTGAGTGGGGTTCTGCTGGCCTTTCTGCAGGAGTTGCCAGGCTGCCGCCTGTAAAGAAGAGGATGTGTCACCCATACCTTCCGCTGGAATTTCTCTCCGGACAGAGGTGAGGAAGGAAAAAAGCAGTGGGGGCCGGGACAGGAGGGGTATCTCAGGCAGGGCAATGGAAAGCTTCTGGAAGAGCGCCAGGGTCCAGGACCACGCTGGCTGGCCTGCAGGCACCAAGTTGGCCTGCGTGCTGTCGCTGGTGTGGCTCCACGGTCCTTCCTCTAGGCTTTCAAGCCCTTGTACATATTCAGGTGTTTTACCTGGAAAGGGTGGGAACAGTTCAGCAGCAGCTGGCCTGGGGCTCAGCTCACGTTTACTCACAGATGCCTCGGCACGGTCCCCCAGCTTTGCAATGAGGACGCTCCTTGCGTGGGGGGTGGGTTGCTGGCTGTATGGGAGATGGTTCCCCACCTCTGACCAATTTCAGAATTGTTTACCGCTGGAGCAAGTGCCGTGATAGGGTTTTCCTCTGTATAACTCGTGGGTTCAATTTTTTTTTCTTTTTTGGTTCAAGTTAGATTTTATTCCTCTTTTATGTATTTATAAATATAAGCATGGAAATAATTCATTCCTATAAATACATCTGTGTGATGGGAAGAATTTTTTCTGTTTTATTTTTAAATTTTATTTTTTAAAATTTTGAAATTTAATTTTATTTATGTTTTTATACAGCACGTTATTATTAGTTATGTATTTTATGCATATACATGTATACAGGTCAATCCCAATCTCCCAACTCATCCCACCACCACCACCCCATGGATTCCCACACTTGGTGTCCATACGTTTGTTCTCTACCTCTGTGTCTCTATTTCTTCCCTGCAAACCAGTTCATCTGTACCATTTTTAGGCTCCACATATATGCATTAATATACAATATTTGTTTTCCTCTTTCTGACTTACTTCATTCTGTATGACAGCCTCTCGATCCATCGATGTCTCTACAAATGACCCAGTTTCATTCCTTTTTATGGCCGAGTCATATTCCATTTTATATATGTACCACATCTTTATCCATTCATCTGTCTGTGGGCATTTAGGTTGCTTCCATTACCTGGCTATTGTAAATAGTGCTGCAACGAACATTGTGGTGAATGTGCCTTTTTGAAATACGGTTTTCTCTGGGTATATGCCCAGAAGTGGGATTGCTGGATCAGATGGTAATTCTATTTCTCGTTTTTTTAAGGAAACTCCATACTGTTCTCCATAGTGACTGTATCAATTTACATTCCCACCAATAGTGGAAGAGGGCTCCTTTTGTCCACACCCTCCCCAGAATTGGTTGTTTGTAGATTTTCTGATGATGCCGATTCTAACAGGTGTGAGGTGATACCTCATTGTAGTTTTGATTTGCATTTCTCTAATAATTAGTGCTGTTGAGCAGCTTTTCATGTGCGTCTTGGCCATCTCTGTGTCTCCTTTGAAGAAACGTCTCTTTAGATCTTCTGCCCATTTTTTTTGGGTTGTTTGTTTTTTTAATATTAAGCTGCATGAGCTGTTTATATATATTGGAGATTAAACCTGTGTCCATTGATTCGTTTGCAACGATTTTCACCCATCCTGAGGGATGCCATTTTCCATTCCCGTTTTTTTTAACAAAAAAGGAAAGAAAGGAAAAGAAGCAGAACACTAATGTGCGTAAAATATGCCTTTTGAAACGGTCGTTTTGAAATATGGACGTCCTTTGAATTTTTTGGTCGATATGTGACCCCAGGATTTGTTTTCAGGGCAGGTGTCATTTACAGGCCTGCTATGATTTTGAATATCAACTGACCATTAGCGTTGGGATTAAAGCTGCTGTTGTGTGAAACGGCCACAAGGTGGCAGCAGTTCACCCTTACCAAATCTGGTTACTAGGGCAAGAGAGCCTCAGTGGAAGTGGTGTTCTAGATTGGAGTTTAGAATGGAATGTACCAGGAGAAAGCCCCTCACGTTTGTCTCACTACTTCTTGTTCGTGTTTTTAATTTAAGTTTTTATTTTTTATTACAGCAAGTTTGATTACAATGTTTGGCTTGTTGTAGGTGTGGAAGATGTGGTTCTTTTACACATATACAGATGACTGTTCTTCTTGGGATCCTTTTCCCATGTACGTTATGACAGAATGTTGAGTAGTCCTCTCTTGGTATTCTGTAGGTCTTTGGTGATTATATATGTCACCTGTGTTTGTATATGTCTGTTAACCCCGATATCGTAATGAAACCAATCCTCACACCTTTCCATTGGTGAACCATAAGTTTGTTTAATGAATCTGTGATTGCCCTTCTCCGTGGAAATATCTGCCCTGGTAACCACTTTTAGGTAACACCTATAAGTGATATGATATGATATGTGTCTTTCACTTTCTGACTTACTACAAGTCACGTGATTACTTCTAGACTCATCTACGGTGTTGCAAATGGCATTGTGTCCTTTTTTCCCTTGGCTTCTCTTCTGCCTTAGCGGGGTCCATTTTCAACAATGTGATTCCCTGAGGGTTGTGGATTAGCTGACCTGGGCAGCCTTACCCTGCCGGCCCGCCCTCCCCAGGTGTGCCTCGTTGAGGTCAATATAAACAGCGCTCCAGGCAGCAATAGCCCCTGAAGCTGTGCCTGACTCCATATTCTCTGCCCCGTCAGCAGTCTCGGGGCTGTGCTGGTGGGAGGGAGTGAGGGGCCACAGCTTTGTGGGTGGCCCGGTGTGAGTGGGGTTCTGCTGGCCTTTCTGCAGGAGTTGCCTGGCTGCCGCCTGTAAAGAAGAGGATGTGTCACCCATACCTTCCGCTGGAATTTCTCTCCGGACAGAGGTGAGGAAGGAAAAAAGCAGTGGGGGCCGGGACAGGAGGGGTATCTCAGGCAGGGCAATGGAAAGCTTCTGGAAGAGCGCCAGGGTCCAGGACCACGCTGGCTGGCCTGCAGGCACCAAGTTGGCCTGCGTGCTGTCGCTGGTGTGGCTCCACGGTCCTTCCTCTAGGCTTTCAAGCCCTTGTACATATTCAGGTGTTTTACCTGGAAAGGGTGGGAACAGTTCAGCAGCAGCTGGCCTGGGGCTCAGCTCACGTTTACTCACAGATGCCTCGGCACGGTCCCCCAGCTTTGCAATGAGGACGCTCCTTGCGTGGGGGGTGGGTTGCTGGCTGTATGGGAGATGGTTCCCCACCTCTGACCAATTTCAGAATTGTTTACCGCTGGAGCAAGTGCCGTGATAGGGTTTTCCTCTGTATAACTCGTGGGTTCAATTTTTTTTTCTTTTTTGGTTCAAGTTAGATTTTATTCCTCTTTTATGTATTTATAAATATAAGCATGGAAATAATTCATTCCTATAAATACATCTGTGTGACGGGAAGAATTTTTTCTGTTTTATTTTTAAATTTTATTTTTTAAAATTTTGAAATTTAATTTTATTTATGTTTTTATACAGCACGTTATTATTAGTTATGTATTTTATGCATATACATGTATACAGGTCAATCCCAATCTCCCAACTCATCCCACCACCACCACCCCATGGATTCCCACACTTGGTGTCCATACGTTTGTTCTCTACCTCTGTGTCTCTATTTCTTCCCTGCAAACCAGTTCATCTGTACCATTTTTAGGCTCCACATATATGCATTAATATACAATATTTGTTTTCCTCTTTCTGACTTACTTCATTCTGTATGACAGCCTCTCGATCCATCGATGTCTCTACAAATGACCCAGTTTCATTCCTTTTTATGGCCGAGTCATATTCCATTTTATATATGTACCACATCTTTATCCATTCATCTGTCTGTGGGCATTTAGGTTGCTTCCATTACCTGGCTATTGTAAATAGTGCTGCAACGAACATTGTGGTGAATGTGCCTTTTTGAAATACGGTTTTCTCTGGGTATATGCCCAGAAGTGGGATTGCTGGATCAGATGGTAATTCTATTTCTCGTTTTTTTAAGGAAACTCCATACTGTTCTCCATAGTGACTGTATCAATTTACATTCCCACCAATAGTGGAAGAGGGCTCCTTTTGTCCACACCCTCCCCAGAATTGGTTGTTTGTAGATTTTCTGATGATGCCGATTCTAACAGGTGTGAGGTGATACCTCATTGTAGTTTTGATTTGCATTTCTCTAATAATTAGTGCTGTTGAGCAGCTTTTCATGTGCGTCTTGGCCATCTCTGTGTCTCCTTTGAAGAAACGTCTCTTTAGATCTTCTGCCCATTTTTTTTGGGTTGTTTGTTTTTTTAATATTAAGCTGCATGAGCTGTTTATATATATTGGAGATTAAACCTGTGTCCATTGATTCGTTTGCAACGATTTTCACCCATCCTGAGGGATGCCATTTTCCATTCCCGTTTTTTTTAACAAAAAAGGAAAGAAAGGAAAAGAAGCAGAACACTAATGTGCGTAAAATATGCCTTTTGAAACGGTCGTTTTGAAATATGGACGTCCTTTGAATTTTTTGGTCGATATGTGACCCCAGGATTTGTTTTCAGGGCAGGTGTCATTTACAGGCCTGCTATGATTTTGAATATCAACTGACCATTAGCGTTGGGATTAAAGCTGCTGTTGTGTGAAACGGCCACAAGGTGGCAGCAGTTCACCCTTACCAAATCTGGTTACTAGGGCAAGAGAGCCTCAGTGGAAGTGGTGTTCTAGATTGGAGTTTAGAATGGAATGTACCAGGAGAAAGCCCCTCACGTTTGTCTCACTACTTCTTGTTCGTGTTTTTAATTTAAGTTTTTATTTTTTATTACAGCAAGTTTGATTACAATGTTTGGCTTGTTGTAGGTGTGGAAGATGTGGTTCTTTTACACATATACAGATGACTGTTCTTCTTGGGATCCTTTTCCCATGTACGTTATGACAGAATGTTGAGTAGTCCTCTCTTGGTATTCTGTAGGTCTTTGGTGATTATATATGTCACCTGTGTTTGTATATGTCTGTTAACCCCGATATCGTAATGAAACCAATCCTCACACCTTTCCATTGGTGAACCATAAGTTTGTTTAATGAATCTGTGATTGCCCTTCTCCGTGGAAATATCTGCCCTGGTAACCACTTTTAGGTAACACCTATAAGTGATATGATATGATATGTGTCTTTCACTTTCTGACTTACTACAAGTCACGTGATTACTTCTAGACTCATCTACGGTGTTGCAAATGGCATTGTGTCCTTTTTTCCCTTGGCTTCTCTTCTGCCTTAGCGGGGTCCATTTTCAACAATGTGATTCCCTGAGGGTTGTGGATTAGCTGACCTGGGCAGCCTTACCCTGCCGGCCCGCCCTCCCCAGGTGTGCCTCGTTGAGGTCAATATAAACAGAGCTCCAGGCAGCAATAGCCCCTGAAGCTGTGCCTGACTCCATATTCTCTGCCCCGTCAGCAGTCTCGGGGCTGTGCTGGTGGGAGGGAGTGAGGGGCCACAGCTTTGTGGGTGGCCCGGTGTGAGTGGGGTTCTGCTGGCCTTTCTGCAGGAGTTGCCAGGCTGCCGCCTGTAAAGAAGAGGATGTGTCACCCATACCTTCCGCTGGAATTTCTCTCCGGACAGAGGTGAGGAAGGAAAAAAGCAGTGGGGGCCGGGACAGGAGGGGTATCTCAGGCAGGGCAATGGAAAGCTTCTGGAAGAGCGCCAGGGTCCAGGACCACGCTGGCTGGCCTGCAGGCACCAAGTTGGCCTGCGTGCTGTCGCTGGTGTGGCTCCACGGTCCTTCCTCTAGGCTTTCAAGCCCTTGTACATATTCAGGTGTTTTACCTGGAAAGGGTGGGAACAGTTCAGCAGCAGCTGGCCTGGGGCTCAGCTCACGTTTACTCACAGATGCCTCGGCACGGTCCCCCAGCTTTGCAATGAGGACGCTCCTTGCGTGGGGGGTGGGTTGCTGGCTGTATGGGAGATGGTTCCCCACCTCTGACCAATTTCAGAATTGTTTACCGCTGGAGCAAGTGCCGTGATAGGGTTTTCCTCTGTATAACTCGTGGGTTCAATTTTTTTTTTCTTTTTTGGTTCAAGTTAGATTTTATTCCTCTTTTATGTATTTATAAATATAAGCATGGAAATAATTCATTCCTATAAATACATCTGTGTGACGGGAAGAATTTTTTCTGTTTTATTTTTAAATTTTATTTTTTAAAATTTTGAAATTTAATTTTATTTATGTTTTTATACAGCACGTTATTATTAGTTATGTATTTTATGCATATACATGTATACAGGTCAATCCCAATCTCCCAACTCATCCCACCACCACCACCCCATGGATTCCCACACTTGGTGTCCATACGTTTGTTCTCTACCTCTGTGTCTCTATTTCTTCCCTGCAAACCAGTTCATCTGTACCATTTTTAGGCTCCACATATATGCATTAATATACAATATTTGTTTTCCTCTTTCTGACTTACTTCATTCTGTATGACAGCCTCTCGATCCATCGATGTCTCTACAAATGACCCAGTTTCATTCCTTTTTATGGCCGAGTCATATTCCATTTTATATATGTACCACATCTTTATCCATTCATCTGTCTGTGGGCATTTAGGTTGCTTCCATTACCTGGCTATTGTAAATAGTGCTGCAACGAACATTGTGGTGAATGTGCCTTTTTGAAATACGGTTTTCTCTGGGTATATGCCCAGAAGTGGGATTGCTGGATCAGATGGTAATTCTATTTCTCGTTTTTTTAAGGAAACTCCATACTGTTCTCCATAGTGACTGTATCAATTTACATTCCCACCAATAGTGGAAGAGGGCTCCTTTTGTCCACACCCTCCCCAGAATTGGTTGTTTGTAGATTTTCTGATGATGCCGATTCTAACAGGTGTGAGGTGAAACCTCATTGTAGTTTTGATTTGCATTTCTCTAATAATTAGTGCTGTTGAGCAGCTTTTCATGTGCGTCTTGGCCATCTCTGTGTCTCCTTTGAAGAAACGTCTCTTTAGATCTTCTGCCCATTTTTTTTTGGGTTGTTTGTTTTTTTAATATTAAGCTGCATGAACTGTTTATATATATTGGAGATTAAACCTGTGTCCATTGACTCGTTTGCAACGATTTTCACCCATCCTGAGGGATGCCATTTTCCATTCCCGTTTTTTTTAACAAAAAAGGAAAGAAAGGAAAAGAAGCAGAACACTAATGTGCGTAAAATATGCCTTTTGAAACGGTCGTTTTGAAATATGGACGTCCTTTGAATTTTTTGGTCGATATGTGACCCCAGGATTTGTTTTCAGGGCAGGTGTCATTTACAGGCCTGCAATGACTTTGAATATCAACTGACCATTAGCGTTGGGATTAAAGCTGCTGTTGTGTGAAACGGCCACAAGGTGGCAGCAGTTCACCCTTACCAAATCTGGTTACTAGGGCAAGAGAGCCTCAGTGGAAGTGGTGTTCTAGATTGGAGTTTAGAATGGAATGTACCAGGAGAAAGCCCCTCACGTTTGTCTCACTACTTCTTGTTCGTGTTTTTAATTTAAGTTTTTATTTTTTATTACAGCAAGTTTGATTACAATGTTTGGCTTGTTGTAGGTGTGGAAGATGTGGTTCTTTTACACATATACAGATGACTGTTCTTCTTGGGATCCTTTTCCCATGTACGTTATGACAGAATGTTGAGTAGTCCTCTCTTGGTATTCTGTAGGTCTTTGGTGATTATATATGTCACCTGTGTTTGTATATGTCTGTTAACACCGATATCGTAATGAAACCAATCCTCACACCTTTCCATTGGTGAACCATAAGTTTGTTTAATGAATCTGTGATTGCCCTTCTCCGTGGAAATATCTGCCCTGGTAACCACTTTTAGGTAACACCTATAAGTGATATGATATGATATGTGTCTTTCACTTTCTGACTTACTACAAGTCACGTGATTACTTCTAGTCTCATCTACGGTGTTGCAAATGGCATTGTGTCCTTTTTTCCCTTGGCTTCTCTTCTGCCTTAGCGGGGTCCATTTTCAACAATGTGATTCCCTGAGGGTTGTGGATTAGCTGACCTGGGCAGCCTTACCCTGCCGGCCCGCCCTCCCCAGGTGTGCCTCGTTGAGGTCAATATAAACAGCGCTCCAGGCAGCAATAGCCCCTGAAGCTGTGCCTGACTCCATATTCTCTGCCCCGTCAGCAGTCTCGGGGCTGTGCTGGTGGGAGGGAGTGAGGGGCCACAGCTTTGTGGGTGGCCCGGTGTGAGTGGGGTTCTGCTGGCCTTTCTGCAGGAGTTGCCAGGCTGCCGCCTGTAAAGAAGAGGATGTGTCACCCATACCTTCCGCTGGAATTTCTCTCCGGACAGAGGTGAGGAAGGAAAAAAGCAGTGGGGGCCGGGACAGGAGGGGTATCTCAGGCAGGGCAATGGAAAGCTTCTGGAAGAGCGCCAGGGTCCAGGACCACGCTGGCTGGCCTGCAGGCACCAAGTTGGCCTGCGTGCTGTCGCTGGTGTGGCTCCACGGTCCTTCCTCTAGGCTTTCAAGCCCTTGTACATATTCAGGTGTTTTACCTGGAAAGGGTGGGAACAGTTCAGCAGCAGCTGGCCTGGGGCTCAGCTCACGTTTACTCACAGATGCCTCGGCACGGTCCCCCAGCTTTGCAATGAGGACGCTCCTTGCGTGGGGGGTGGGTTGCTGGCTGTATGGGAGATGGTTCCCCACCTCTGACCAATTTCAGAATTGTTTACCGCTGGAGCAAGTGCCGTGATAGGGTTTTCCTCTGTATAACTCGTGGGTTCAATTTTTTTTTCTTTTTTGGTTCAAGTTAGATTTTATTCCTCTTTTATGTATTTATAAATATAAGCATGGAAATAATTCATTCCTATAAATACATCTGTGTGATGGGAAGAATTTTTTCTGTTTTATTTTTAAATTTTATTTTTTAAAATTTTGAAATTTAATTTTATTTATGTTTTTATACAGCACGTTATTATTAGTTATGTATTTTATGCATATACATGTATACAGGTCAATCCCAATCTCCCAACTCATCCCACCACCACCACCCCATGGATTCCCACACTTGGTGTCCATACGTTTGTTCTCTACCTCTGTGTCTCTATTTCTTCCCTGCAAACCAGTTCATCTGTACCATTTTTAGGCTCCACATATATGCATTAATATACAATATTTGTTTTCCTCTTTCTGACTTACTTCATTCTGTATGACAGCCTCTCGATCCATCGATGTCTCTACAAATGACCCAGTTTCATTCCTTTTTATGGCCGAGTCATATTCCATTTTATATATGTACCACATCTTTATCCATTCATCTGTCTGTGGGCATTTAGGTTGCTTCCATTACCTGGCTATTGTAAATAGTGCTGCAACGAACATTGTGGTGAATGTGCCTTTTTGAAATACGGTTTTCTCTGGGTATATGCCCAGAAGTGGGATTGCTGGATCAGATGGTAATTCTATTTCTCGTTTTTTTAAGGAAACTCCATACTGTTCTCCATAGTGACTGTATCAATTTACATTCCCACCAATAGTGGAAGAGGGCTCCTTTTGTCCACACCCTCCCCAGAATTGGTTGTTTGTAGATTTTCTGATGATGCCGATTCTAACAGGTGTGAGGTGATACCTCATTGTAGTTTTGATTTGCATTTCTCTAATAATTAGTGCTGTTGAGCAGCTTTTCATGTGCGTCTTGGCCATCTCTGTGTCTCCTTTGAAGAAACGTCTCTTTAGATCTTCTGCCCATTTTTTTTGGGTTGTTTGTTTTTTTAATATTAAGCTGCATGAGCTGTTTATATATATTGGAGATTAAACCTGTGTCCATTGATTCGTTTGCAACGATTTTCACCCATCCTGAGGGATGCCATTTTCCATTCCCGTTTTTTTTAACAAAAAAGGAAAGAAAGGAAAAGAAGCAGAACACTAATGTGCGTAAAATATGCCTTTTGAAACGGTCGTTTTGAAATATGGACGTCCTTTGAATTTTTTGGTCGATATGTGACCCCAGGATTTGTTTTCAGGGCAGGTGTCATTTACAGGCCTGCTATGATTTTGAATATCAACTGACCATTAGCGTTGGGATTAAAGCTGCTGTTGTGTGAAACGGCCACAAGGTGGCAGCAGTTCACCCTTACCAAATCTGGTTACTAGGGCAAGAGAGCCTCAGTGGAAGTGGTGTTCTAGATTGGAGTTTAGAATGGAATGTACCAGGAGAAAGCCCCTCACGTTTGTCTCACTACTTCTTGTTCGTGTTTTTAATTTAAGTTTTTATTTTTTATTACAGCAAGTTTGATTACAATGTTTGGCTTGTTGTAGGTGTGGAAGATGTGGTTCTTTTACACATATACAGATGACTGTTCTTCTTGGGATCCTTTTCCCATGTACGTTATGACAGAATGTTGAGTAGTCCTCTCTTGGTATTCTGTAGGTCTTTGGTGATTATATATGTCACCTGTGTTTGTATATGTCTGTTAACCCCGATATCGTAATGAAACCAATCCTCACACCTTTCCATTGGTGAACCATAAGTTTGTTTAATGAATCTGTGATTGCCCTTCTCCGTGGAAATATCTGCCCTGGTAACCACTTTTAGGTAACACCTATAAGTGATATGATATGATATGTGTCTTTCACTTTCTGACTTACTACAAGTCACGTGATTACTTCTAGACTCATCTACGGTGTTGCAAATGGCATTGTGTCCTTTTTTCCCTTGGCTTCTCTTCTGCCTTAGCGGGGTCCATTTTCAACAATGTGATTCCCTGAGGGTTGTGGATTAGCTGACCTGGGCAGCCTTACCCTGCCGGCCCGCCCTCCCCAGGTGTGCCTCGTTGAGGTCAATATAAACAGAGCTCCAGGCAGCAATAGCCCCTGAAGCTGTGCCTGACTCCATATTCTCTGCCCCGTCAGCAGTCTCGGGGCTGTGCTGGTGGGAGGGAGTGAGGGGCCACAGCTTTGTGGGTGGCCCGGTGTGAGTGGGGTTCTGCTGGCCTTTCTGCAGGAGTTGCCAGGCTGCCGCCTGTAAAGAAGAGGATGTGTCACCCATACCTTCCGCTGGAATTTCTCTCCGGACAGAGGTGAGGAAGGAAAAAAGCAGTGGGGGCCGGGACAGGAGGGGTATCTCAGGCAGGGCAATGGAAAGCTTCTGGAAGAGCGCCAGGGTCCAGGACCACGCTGGCTGGCCTGCAGGCACCAAGTTGGCCTGCGTGCTGTCGCTGGTGTGGCTCCACGGTCCTTCCTCTAGGCTTTCAAGCCCTTGTACATATTCAGGTGTTTTACCTGGAAAGGGTGGGAACAGTTCAGCAGCAGCTGGCCTGGGGCTCAGCTCACGTTTACTCACAGATGCCTCGGCACGGTCCCCCAGCTTTGCAATGAGGACGCTCCTTGCGTGGGGGGTGGGTTGCTGGCTGTATGGGAGATGGTTCCCCACCTCTGACCAATTTCAGAATTGTTTACCGCTGGAGCAAGTGCCGTGATAGGGTTTTCCTCTGTATAACTCGTGGGTTCAATTTTTTTTTCTTTTTTGGTTCAAGTTAGATTTTATTCCTCTTTTATGTATTTATAAATATAAGCATGGAAATAATTCATTCCTATAAATACATCTGTGTGACGGGAAGAATTTTTTCTGTTTTATTTTTAAATTTGATTTTTTAAAATTTTGAAATTTAATTTTATTTATGTTTTTATACAGCACGTTATTATTAGTTATGTATTTTATGCATATACATGTATACAGGTCAATCCCAATCTCCCAACTCATCCCACCACCACCACCCCATGGATTCCCACACTTGGTGTCCATACGTTTGTTCTCTACCTCTGTGTCTCTATTTCTTCCCTGCAAACCAGTTCATCTGTACCATTTTTAGGCTCCACATATATGCATTAATATACAATATTTGTTTTCCTCTTTCTGACTTACTTCATTCTGTATGACAGCCTCTCGATCCATCGATGTCTCTACAAATGACCCAGTTTCATTCCTTTTTATGGCCGAGTCATATTCCATTTTATATATGTACCACATCTTTATCCATTCATCTGTCTGTGGGCATTTAGGTTGCTTCCATTACCTGGCTATTGTAAATAGTGCTGCAACGAACATTGTGGTGAATGTGCCTTTTTGAAATACGGTTTTCTCTGGGTATATGCCCAGAAGTGGGATTGCTGGATCAGATGGTAATTCTATTTCTCGTTTTTTTAAGGAAACTCCATACTGTTCTCCATAGTGACTGTATCAATTTACATTCCCACCAATAGTGGAAGAGGGCTCCTTTTGTCCACACCCTCCCCAGAATTGGTTGTTTGTAGATTTTCTGATGATGCCGATTCTAACAGGTGTGAGGTGAAACCTCATTGTAGTTTTGATTTGCATTTCTCTAATAATTAGTGCTGTTGAGCAGCTTTTCATGTGCGTCTTGGCCATCTCTGTGTCTCCTTTGAAGAAACGTCTCTTTAGATCTTCTGCCCATTTTTTTTTGGGTTGTTTGTTTTTTTAATATTAAGCTGCATGAGCTGTTTATATATATTGGAGATTAAACCTGTGTCCATTGACTCGTTTGCAACGATTTTCACCCATCCTGAGGGATGCCATTTTCCATTCCCGTTTTTTTTAACAAAAAAGGAAAGAAAGGAAAAGAAGCAGAACACTAATGTGCGTAAAATATGCCTTTTGAAACGGTCGTTTTGAAATATGGACGTCCTTTGAATTTTTTGGTCGATATGTGACCCCAGGATTTGTTTTCAGGGCAGGTGTCATTTACAGGCCTGCAATGATTTTGAATATCAACTGACCATTAGCGTTGGGATTAAAGCTGCTGTTGTGTGAAACGGCCACAAGGTGGCAGCAGTTCACCCTTACCAAATCTGGTTACTAGGGCAAGAGAGCCTCAGTGGAAGTGGTGTTCTAGATTGGAGTTTAGAATGGAATGTACCAGGAGAAAGCCCCTCACGTTTGTCTCACTACTTCTTGTTCGTGTTTTTAATTTAAGTTTTTATTTTTTATTACAGCAAGTTTGATTACAATGTTTGGCTTGTTGTAGGTGCGGAAGATGTGGTTCTTTTACACATATACAGATGACTGTTCTTCTTGGGATCCTTTTCCCATGTACGTTATGACAGAATGTTGAGTAGTCCTCTCTTGGTATTCTGTAGGTCTTTGGTGATTATATATGTCACCTGTGTTTGTATATGTCTGTTAACCCCGATATCGTAATGAAACCAATCCTCACACCTTTCCATTGGTGAACCATAAGTTTGTTTAATGAATCTGTGATTGCCCTTCTCCGTGGAAATATCTGCCCTGGTATCCATTTTTAGGTAACACCTATAAGTGATATGATATGATATGTGTCTTTCACTTTCTGACTTACTACAAGTCACGTGATTACTTCTAGACTCATCTACGGTGCTGCAAATGGCATTGTGTCCTTTTTTCCCTTGGCTTCTCTTCTGCCTTAGCGGGGTCCATTTTCAACAATGTGATTCCCTGAGGGTTGTGGATTAGCTGACCTGGGCAGCCTTACCCTGCCGGCCCGCCCTCCCCAGGTGTGCCTCGTTGAGGTCAATATAAACAGCACTCCAGGCAGCAATAGCCCCTGAAGCTGTGCCTGACTCCATATTCTCTGCCCCGTCAGCAGTCTCGGGGCTGTGCTGGTGGGAGGGAGTGAGGGGCCACAGCTTTGTGGGTGGCCCGGTGTGAGTGGGGTTCTGCTGGCCTTTCTGCAGGAGTTGCCAGGCTGCCGCCTGTAAAGAAGAGGATGTGTCACCCATACCTTCCGCTGGAATTTCTCTCCGGACAGAGGTGAGGAAGGAAAAAAGCAGTGGGGGCCGGGACAGGAGGGGTATCTCAGGCAGGGCAATGGAAAGCTTCTGGAAGAGCGCCAGGGTCCAGGACCATGCTGGCTGGCCTGCAGGCACCAAGTTGGCCTGCGTGCTGTCGCTGGTGTGGCTCCACGGTCCTTCCTCTAGGCTTTCAAGCCCTTGTACATATTCAGGTGTTTTACCTGGAAAGGGTGGGAACAGTTCAGCAGCAGCTGGCCTGGGGCTCAGCTCACGTTTACTCACAGATGCCTCGGCACGGTCCCCCAGCTTTGTAATGAGGACGCTCCTTGCGTGGGGGGTGGGTTGCTGGCTGTATGGGAGATGGTTCCCCACCTCTGACCAATTTCAGAATTGTTTACCGCTGGAGCAAGTGCCGTGATAGGGTTTTCCTCTGTATAACTCGTGGGTTCAATTTTTTTTTCTTTTTTGGTTCAAGTTAGATTTTATTCCTCTTTTATGTATTTATAAATATAAGCATGGAAATAATTCATTCCTATAAATACATCTGTGTGATGGGAAGAATTTTTTCTGTTTTATTTTTAAATTTGATTTTTTAAAATTTTGAAATTTAATTTTATTTATGTTTTTATACAGCACGTTATTATTAGTTATGTATTTTATGCATATACATGTATACAGGTCAATCCCAATCTCCCAACTCATCCCACCACCACCACCCCATGGATTCCCACACTTGGTGTCCATACGTTTGTTCTCTACCTCTGTGTCTCTATTTCTTCCCTGCAAACCAGTTCATCTGTACCATTTTTAGGCTCCACATATATGCATTAATATACAATATTTGTTTTCCTCTTTCTGACTTACTTCATTCTGTATGACAGCCTCTCGATCCATCGATGTCTCTACAAATGACCCAGTTTCATTCCTTTTTATGGCCGAGTCATATTCCATTTTATATATGTACCACATCTTTATCCATTCATCTGTCTGTGGGCATTTAGGTTGCTTCCATTACCTGGCTATTGTAAATAGTGCTGCAACGAACATTGTGGTGAATGTGCCTTTTTGAAATACGGTTTTCTCTGGGTATATGCCCAGAAGTGGGATTGCTGGATCAGATGGTAATTCTATTTCTCGTTTTTTTAAGGAAACTCCATACTGTTCTCCATAGTGACTGTATCAATTTACATTCCCACCAATAGTGGAAGAGGGCTCCTTTTGTCCACACCCTCCCCAGAATTGGTTGTTTGTAGATTTTCTGATGATGCCGATTCTAACAGGTGTGAGGTGAAACCTCATTGTAGTTTTGATTTGCATTTCTCTAATAATTAGTGCTGTTGAGCAGCTTTTCATGTGCGTCTTGGCCATCTCTGTGTCTCCTTTGAAGAAACGTCTCTTTAGATCTTCTGCCCATTTTTTTTGGGGTTGTTTGTTTTTTTAATATTAAGCTGCATGAGCTGTTTATATATATTGGAGATTAAACCTGTGTCCATTGATTCGTTTGCAACGATTTTCACCCATCCTGAGGGATGCCATTTTCCATTCCCGTTTTTTTTAACAAAAAAGGAAAGAAAGGAAAAGAAGCAGAACACTAATGTGCGTAAAATATGCCTTTTGAAACGGTCGTTTTGAAATATGGACGTCCTTTGAATTTTTTGGTCGATATGTGACCCCAGGATTTGTTTTCAGGGCAGGTGTCATTTACAGGCCTGCAATGATTTTGAATATCAACTGACCATTAGCGTTGGGATTAAAGCTGCTGTTGTGTGAAACGGCCACAAGGTGGCAGCAGTTCACCCTTACCAAATCTGGTTACTAGGGCAAGAGAGCCTCAGTGGAAGTGGTGTTCTAGATTGGAGTTTAGAATGGAATGTACCAGGAGAAAGCCCCTCACGTTTGTCTCACTACTTCTTGTTCGTGTTTTTAATTTAAGTTTTTATTTTTTATTACAGCAAGTTTGATTACAATGTTTGGCTTGTTGTAGGTGTGGAAGATGTGGTTCTTTTACACATATACAGATGACTGTTCTTCTTGGGATCCTTTTCCCATGTACGTTATGACAGAATGTTGAGTAGTCCTCTCTTGGTATTCTGTAGGTCTTTGGTGATTATATATGTCACCTGTGTTTGTATATGTCTGTTAACCCCGATATCGTAATGAAACCAATCCTCACACCTTTCCATTGGTGAACCATAAGTTTGTTTAATGAATCTGTGATTGCCCTTCTCCGTGGAAATATCTGCCCTGGTATCCATTTTTAGGTAACACCTATAAGTGATATGATATGATATGTGTCTTTCACTTTCTGACTTACTACAAGTCACGTGATTACTTCTAGACTCATCTACGGTGCTGCAAATGGCATTGTGTCCTTTTTTCCCTTGGCTTCTCTTCTGCCTTAGCGGGGTCCATTTTCAACAATGTGATTCCCTGAGGGTTGTGGATTAGCTGACCTGGGCAGCCTTACCCTGCCGGCCCGCCCTCCCCAGGTGTGCCTCGTTGAGGTCAATATAAACAGCACTCCAGGCAGCAATAGCCCCTGAAGCTGTGCCTGACTCCATATTCTCTGCCCCATCAGCAGTCTCGGGGCTGTGCTGGTGGGAGGGAGTGAGTGGCCACAGCTTTGTGGGTGGCCCGGTGTGAGTGGGGTTCTGCTGGCCTTTCTGCAGGAGTTGCCAGGCTGCCGCCTGTAAAGAAGAGGATGTGTCACCCATACCTTCCGCTGGAATTTCTCTCCGGACAGAGGTGAGGAAGGAAAAAAGCAGTGGGGGCCGGGACAGGAGGGGTATCTCAGGCAGGGCAATGGAAAGCTTCTGGAAGAGCGCCAGGGTCCAGGACCATGCTGGCTGGCCTGCAGGCACCAAGTTGGCCTGCGTGCTGTCGCTGGTGTGGCTCCACGGTCCTTCCTCTAGGCTTTCAAGCCCTTGTACATATTCAGGTGTTTTACCTGGAAAGGGTGGGAACAGTTCAGCAGCAGCTGGCCTGGGGCTCAGCTCACGTTTACTCACAGATGCCTCGGCACGGTCCCCCAGCTTTGCAATGAGGACGCTCCTTGCGTGGGGGGTGGGTTGCTGGCTGTATGGGAGATGGTTCCCCACCTCTGACCAATTTCAGAATTGTTTACCGCTGGAGCAAGTGCCGTGATAGGGTTTTCCTCTGTATAACTCGTGGGTTCAATTTTTTTTTCTTTTTTGGTTCAAGTTAGATTTTATTCCTCTTTTATGTATTTATAAATATAAGCATGGAAATAATTCATTCCTATAAATACATCTGTGTGACGGGAAGAATTTTTTCTGTTTTATTTTTAAATTTTATTTTTTAAAATTTTGAAATTTAATTTTATTTATGTTTTTATACAGCACGTTATTATTAGTTATGTATTTTATGCATATACATGTATACAGGTCAATCCCAATCTCCCAACTCATCCCACCACCACCACCCCATGGATTCCCACACTTGGTGTCCATACGTTTGTTCTCTACCTCTGTGTCTCTATTTCTTCCCTGCAAACCAGTTCATCTGTACCATTTTTAGGCTCCACATATATGCATTAATATACAATATTTGTTTTCCTCTTTCTGACTTACTTCATTCTGTATGACAGCCTCTCGATCCATTGATGTCTCTACAAATGACCCAGTTTCATTCCTTTTTATGGCCGAGTCATATTCCATTTTATATATGTACCACATCTTTATCCATTCATCTGTCTGTGGGCATTTAGGTTGCTTCCATTACCTGGCTATTGTAAATAGTGCTGCAACGAACATTGTGGTGAATGTGCCTTTTTGAAATACGGTTTTCTCTGGGTATATGCCCAGAAGTGGGATTGCTGGATCAGATGGTAATTCTATTTCTCGTTTTTTTAAGGAAACTCCATACTGTTCTCCATAGTGACTGTATCAATTTACATTCCCACCAATAGTGGAAGAGGGCTCCTTTTGTCCACACCCTCCCCAGAATTGGTTGTTTGTAGATTTTCTGATGATGCCGATTCTAACAGGTGTGAGGTGATACCTCATTGTAGTTTTGATTTGCATTTCTCTAATAATTAGTGCTGTTGAGCAGCTTTTCATGTGCGTCTTGGCCATCTCTGTGTCTCCTTTGAAGAAACGTCTCTTTAGATCTTCTGCCCATTTTTTTTGGGGTTGTTTGTTTTTTTAATATTAAGCTGCATGAGCTGTTTATATATATTGGAGATTAAACCTGTGTCCATTGATTCGTTTGCAACGATTTTCACCCATCCTGAGGGATGCCATTTTCCATTCCCGTTTTTTTTAACAAAAAAGGAAAGAAAGGAAAAGAAGCAGAACACTAATGTGCGTAAAATATGCCTTTTGAAACGGTCGTTTTGAAATATGGACGTCCTTTGAATTTTTTGGTCGATATGTGACCCCAGGATTTGTTTTCAGGGCAGGTGTCATTTACAGGCCTGCAATGATTTTGAATATCAACTGACCATTAGCGTTGGGATTAAAGCTGCTGTTGTGTGAAACGGCCACAAGGTGGCAGCAGTTCACCCTTACCAAATCTGGTTACTAGGGCAAGAGAGCCTCAGTGGAAGTGGTGTTCTAGATTGGAGTTTAGAATGGAATGTACCAGGAGAAAGCCCCTCACGTTTGTCTCACTATTTCTTGTTCGTGTTTTTAATTTAAGTTTTTATTTTTTATTACAGCAAGTTTGATTACAATGTTTGGCTTGTTGTAGGTGTGGAAGATGTGGTTCTTTTACACATATACAGATGACTGTTCTTCTTGGGATCCTTTTCCCATGTACGTTATGACAGAATGTTGAGTAGTCCTCTCTTGGTATTCTGTAGGTCTTTGGTGATTATATATGTCACCTGTGTTTGTATATGTCTGTTAACCCCGATATCGTAATGAAACCAATCCTCACACCTTTCCATTGGTGAACCATAAGTTTGTTTAATGAATCTGTGATTGCCCTTCTCCGTGGAAATATCTGCCCTGGTAACCACTTTTAGGTAACACCTATAAGTGATATGATATGATATGTGTCTTTCACTTTCTGACTTACTACAAGTCACGTGATTACTTCTAGACTCATCTACGGTGTTGCAAATGGCATTGTGTCCTTTTTTCCCTTGGCTTCTCTTCTGCCTTAGCGGGGTCCATTTTCAACAATGTGATTCCCTGAGGGTTGTGGATTAGCTGACCTGGGCAGCCTTACCCTGCCGGCCTGCCCTCCCCAGGTGTGCCTCGTTGAGGTCAATATAAACAGAGCTCCAGGCAGCAATAGCCCCTGAAGCTGTGCCTGACTCCATATTCTCTGCCCCGTCAGCAGTCTCGGGGCTGTGCTGGTGGGAGGGAGTGAGGGGCCACAGCTTTGTGGGTGGCCCGGTGTGAGTGGGGTTCTGCTGGCCTTTCTGCAGGAGTTGCCAGGCTGCCGCCTGTAAAGAAGAGGATGTGTCACCCATACCTTCCGCTGGAATTTCTCTCCGGACAGAGGTGAGGAAGGAAAAAAGCAGTGGGGGCCGGGACAGGAGGGGTATCTCAGGCAGGGCAATGGAAAGCTTCTGGAAGAGCGCCAGGGTCCAGGACCACGCTGGCTGGCCTGCAGGCACCAAGTTGGCCTGCGTGCTGTCGCTGGTGTGGCTCCACGGTCCTTCCTCTAGGCTTTCAAGCCCTTGTACATATTCAGGTGTTTTACCTGGAAAGGGTGGGAACAGTTCAGCAGCAGCTGGCCTGGGGCTCAGCTCACGTTTACTCACAGATGCCTCGGCACGGTCCCCCAGCTTTGCAATGAGGACGCTCCTTGCGTGGGGGGTGGGTTGCTGGCTGTATGGGAGATGGTTCCCCACCTCTGACCAATTTCAGAATTGTTTACCGCTGGAGCAAGTGCCGTGATAGGGTTTTCCTCTGTATAACTCGTGGGTTCAATTTTTTTTTTCTTTTTTGGTTCAAGTTAGATTTTATTCCTCTTTTATGTATTTATAAATATAAGCATGGAAATAATTCATTCCTATAAATACATCTGTGTGACGGGAAGAATTTTTTCTGTTTTATTTTTAAATTTTATTTTTTAAAATTTTGAAATTTAATTTTATTTATGTTTTTATACAGCACGTTATTATTAGTTATGTATTTTATGCATATACATGTATACAGGTCAATCCCAATCTCCCAACTCATCCCACCACCACCACCCCATGGATTCCCACACTTGGTGTCCATACGTTTGTTCTCTACCTCTGTGTCTCTATTTCTTCCCTGCAAACCAGTTCATCTGTACCATTTTTAGGCTCCACATATATGCATTAATATACAATATTTGTTTTCCTCTTTCTGACTTACTTCATTCTGTATGACAGCCTCTCGATCCATCGATGTCTCTACAAATGACCCAGTTTCATTCCTTTTTATGGCCGAGTCATATTCCATTTTATATATGTACCACATCTTTATCCATTCATCTGTCTGTGGGCATTTAGGTTGCTTCCATTACCTGGCTATTGTAAATAGTGCTGCAACGAACATTGTGGTGAATGTGCCTTTTTGAAATACGGTTTTCTCTGGGTATATGCCCAGAAGTGGGATTGCTGGATCAGATGGTAATTCTATTTCTCGTTTTTTTAAGGAAACTCCATACTGTTCTCCATAGTGACTGTATCAATTTACATTCCCACCAATAGTGGAAGAGGGCTCCTTTTGTCCACACCCTCCCCAGAATTGGTTGTTTGTAGATTTTCTGATGATGCCGATTCTAACAGGTGTGAGGTGATACCTCATTGTAGTTTTGATTTGCATTTCTCTAATAATTAGTGCTGTTGAGCAGCTTTTCATGTGCGTCTTGGCCATCTCTGTGTCTCCTTTGAAGAAACGTCTCTTTAGATCTTCTGCCCATTTTTTTGGGGGTTGTTTGTTTTTTTAATATTAAGCTGCATGAGCTGTTTATATATATTGGAGATTAAACCTGTGTCCATTGATTCGTTTGCAACGATTTTCACCCATCCTGAGGGATGCCATTTTCCATTCCCGTTTTTTTTAACAAAAAAGGAAAGAAAGGAAAAGAAGCAGAACACTAATGTGCGTAAAATATGCCTTTTGAAACGGTCGTTTTGAAATATGGACGTCCTTTGAATTTTTTGGTCGATATGTGACCCCAGGATTTGTTTTCAGGGCAGGTGTCATTTACAGGCCTGCAATGATTTTGAATATCAACTGACCATTAGCGTTGGGATTAAAGCTGCTGTTGTGTGAAACGGCCACAAGGTGGCAGCAGTTCACCCTTACCAAATCTGGTTACTAGGGCAAGAGAGCCTCAGTGGAAGTGGTGTTCTAGATTGGAGTTTAGAATGGAATATACCAGGAGAAAGCCCCTCACGTTTGTCTCACTACTTCTTGTTCGTGTTTTTAATTTAAGTTTTTATTTTTTATTACAGCAAGTTTGATTACAATGTTTGGCTTGTTGTAGGTGTGGAAGATGTGGTTCTTTTACACATATACAGATGACTGTTCTTCTTGGGATCCTTTTCCCATGTACGTTATGACAGAATGTTGAGTAGTCCTCTCTTGGTATTCTGTAGGTCTTTGGTGATTATATATGTCACCTGTGTTTGTATATGTCTGTTAACCCCGATATCGTAATGAAACCAATCCTCACACCTTTCCATTGGTGAACCATAAGTTTGTTTAATGAATCTGTGATTGCCCTTCTCCGTGGAAATATCTGCCCTGGTATCCATTTTTAGGTAACACCTATAAGTGATATGATATGATATGTGTCTTTCACTTTCTGACTTACTACAAGTCACGTGATTACTTCTAGACTCATCTACGGTGCTGCAAATGGCATTGTGTCCTTTTTTCCCTTGGCTTCTCTTCTGCCTTAGCGGGGTCCATTTTCAACAATGTGATTCCCTGAGGGTTGTGGATTAGCTGACCTGGGCAGCCTTACCCTGCCGGCCCGCCCTCCCCAGGTGTGCCTCGTTGAGGTCAATATAAACAGCACTCCAGGCAGCAATAGCCCCTGAAGCTGTGCCTGACTCCATATTCTCTGCCCCGTCAGCAGTCTCGGGGCTGTGCTGGTGGGAGGGAGTGAGGGGCCACAGCTTTGTGGGTGGCCCGGTGTGAGTGGGGTTCTGCTGGCCTTTCTGCAGGAGTTGCCAGGCTGCCGCCTGTAAAGAAGAGGATGTGTCACCCATACCTTCCGCTGGAATTTCTCTCCGGACAGAGGTGAGGAAGGAAAAAAGCAGTGGGGGCCGGGACAGGAGGGGTATCTCAGGCAGGGCAATGGAAAGCTTCTGGAAGAGCGCCAGGGTCCAGGACCACGCTGGCTGGCCTGCAGGCACCAAGTTGGCCTGCGTGCTGTCGCTGGTGTGGCTCCACGGTCCTTCCTCTAGGCTTTCAAGCCCTTGTACATATTCAGGTGTTTTACCTGGAAAGGGTGGGAACAGTTCAGCAGCAGCTGGCCTGGGGCTCAGCTCACGTTTACTCACAGATGCCTCGGCACGGTCCCCCAGCTTTGCAATGAGGACGCTCCTTGCGTGGGGGGTGGGTTGCTGGCTGTATGGGAGATGGTTCCCCACCTCTGACCAATTTCAGAATTGTTTACCGCTGGAGCAAGTGCCGTGATAGGGTTTTCCTCTGTATAACTCGTGGGTTCAATTTTTTTTTCTTTTTTGGTTCAAGTTAGATTTTATTCCTCTTTTATGTATTTATAAATATAAGCATGGAAATAATTCATTCCTATAAATACATCTGTGTGACGGGAAGAATTTTTTCTGTTTTATTTTTAAATTTGATTTTTTAAAATTTTGAAATTTAATTTTATTTATGTTTTTATACAGCACGTTATTATTAGTTATGTATTTTATGCATATACATGTATACAGGTCAATCCCAATCTCCCAACTCATCCCACCACCACCACCCCATGGATTCCCACACTTGGTGTCCATACGTTTGTTCTCTACCTCTGTGTCTCTATTTCTTCCCTGCAAACCAGTTCATCTGTACCATTTTTAGGCTCCACATATATGCATTAATATACAATATTTGTTTTCCTCTTTCTGACTTACTTCATTCTGTATGACAGCCTCTCGATCCATCGATGTCTCTACAAATGACCCAGTTTCATTCCTTTTTATGGCCGAGTCATATTCCATTTTATATATGTACCACATCTTTATCCATTCATCTGTCTGTGGGCATTTAGGTTGCTTCCATTACCTGGCTATTGTAAATAGTGCTGCAACGAACATTGTGGTGAATGTGCCTTTTTGAAATACGGTTTTCTCTGGGTATATGCCCAGAAGTGGGATTGCTGGATCAGATGGTAATTCTATTTCTCGTTTTTTTAAGGAAACTCCATACTGTTCTCCATAGTGACTGTATCAATTTACATTCCCACCAATAGTGGAAGAGGGCTCCTTTTGTCCACACCCTCCCCAGAATTGGTTGTTTGTAGATTTTCTGATGATGCCGATTCTAACAGGTGTGAGGTGAAACCTCATTGTAGTTTTGATTTGCATTTCTCTAATAATTAGTGCTGTTGAGCAGCTTTTCATGTGCGTCTTGGCCATCTCTGTGTCTCCTTTGAAGAAACGTCTCTTTAGATCTTCTGCCCATTTTTTTTGGGGTTGTTTGTTTTTTTAATATTAAGCTGCATGAGCTGTTTATATATATTGGAGATTAAACCTGTGTCCATTGACTCGTTTGCAACGATTTTCACCCATCCTGAGGGATGCCATTTTCCATTCCCGTTTTTTTTAACAAAAAAGGAAAGAAAGGAAAAGAAGCAGAACACTAATGTGCGTAAAATATGCCTTTTGAAACGGTCGTTTTGAAATATGGACGTCCTTTGAATTTTTTGGTCGATATGTGACCCCAGGATTTGTTTTCAGGGCAGGTGTCATTTACAGGCCTGCAATGATTTTGAATATCAACTGACCATTAGCGTTGGGATTAAAGCTGCTGTTGTGTGAAACGGCCACAAGGTGGCAGCAGTTCACCCTTACCAAATCTGGTTACTAGGGCAAGAGAGCCTCAGTGGAAGTGGTGTTCTAGATTGGAGTTTAGAATGGAATGTACCAGGAGAAAGCCCCTCACGTTTGTCTCACTACTTCTTGTTCGTGTTTTTAATTTAAGTTTTTATTTTTTATTACAGCAAGTTTGATTACAATGTTTGGCTTGTTGTAGGTGCGGAAGATGTGGTTCTTTTACACATATACAGATGACTGTTCTTCTTGGGATCCTTTTCCCATGTACGTTATGACAGAATGTTGAGTAGTCCTCTCTTGGTATTCTGTAGGTCTTTGGTGATTATATATGTCACCTGTGTTTGTATATGTCTGTTAACCCCGATATCGTAATGAAACCAATCCTCACACCTTTCCATTGGTGAACCATAAGTTTGTTTAATGAATCTGTGATTGCCCTTCTCCGTGGAAATATCTGCCCTGGTATCCATTTTTAGGTAACACCTATAAGTGATATGATATGATATGTGTCTTTCACTTTCTGACTTACTACAAGTCACGTGATTACTTCTAGACTCATCTACGGTGCTGCAAATGGCATTGTGTCCTTTTTTCCCTTGGCTTCTCTTCTGCCTTAGCGGGGTCCATTTTCAACAATGTGATTCCCTGAGGGTTGTGGATTAGCTGACCTGGGCAGCCTTACCCTGCCGGCCCGCCCTCCCCAGGTGTGCCTCGTTGAGGTCAATATAAACAGCACTCCAGGCAGCAATAGCCCCTGAAGCTGTGCCTGACTCCATATTCTCTGCCCCGTCAGCAGTCTCGGGGCTGTGCTGGTGGGAGGGAGTGAGGGGCCACAGCTTTGTGGGTGGCCCGGTGTGAGTGGGGTTCTGCTGGCCTTTCTGCAGGAGTTGCCAGGCTGCCGCCTGTAAAGAAGAGGATGTGTCACCCATACCTTCCGCTGGAATTTCTCTCCGGACAGAGGTGAGGAAGGAAAAAAGCAGTGGGGGCCGGGACAGGAGGGGTATCTCAGGCAGGGCAATGGAAAGCTTCTGGAAGAGCGCCAGGGTCCAGGACCATGCTGGCTGGCCTGCAGGCACCAAGTTGGCCTGCGTGCTGTCGCTGGTGTGGCTCCACGGTCCTTCCTCTAGGCTTTCAAGCCCTTGTACATATTCAGGTGTTTTACCTGGAAAGGGTGGGAACAGTTCAGCAGCAGCTGGCCTGGGGCTCAGCTCACGTTTACTCACAGATGCCTCGGCACGGTCCCCCAGCTTTGCAATGAGGACGCTCCTTGCGTGGGGGGTGGGTTGCTGGCTGTATGGGAGATGGTTCCCCACCTCTGACCAATTTCAGAATTGTTTACCGCTGGAGCAAGTGCCGTGATAGGGTTTTCCTCTGTATAACTCGTGGGTTCAATTTTTTTATCTTTTTTGGTTCAAGTTAGATTTTATTCCTCTTTTATGTATTTATAAATATAAGCATGGAAATAATTCATTCCTATAAATACATCTGTGTGACGGGAAGAATTTTTTCTGTTTTATTTTTAAATTTTATTTTTTAAAATTTTGAAATTTAATTTTATGTTTTTATACAGCACGTTATTATTAGTTATGTATTTTATGCATATACATGTATACAGGTCAATCCCAATCTCCCAACTCATCCCACCACCACCACCCCATGGATTCCCACACTTGGTGTCCATACGTTTGTTCTCTACCTCTGTGTCTCTATTTCTTCCCTGCAAACCAGTTCATCTGTACCATTTTTAGGCTCCACATATATGCATTAATATACAATATTTGTTTTCCTCTTTCTGACTTACTTCATTCTGTATGACAGCCTCTCGATCCATCGATGTCTCTACAAATGACCCAGTTTCATTCCTTTTTATGGCCGAGTCATATTCCATTTTATATATGTACCACATCTTTATCCATTCATCTGTCTGTGGGCATTTAGGTTGCTTCCATTACCTGGCTATTGTAAATAGTGCTGCAACGAACATTGTGGTGAATGTGCCTTTTTGAAATACGGTTTTCTCTGGGTATATGCCCAGAAGTGGGATTGCTGGATCAGATGGTAATTCTATTTCTCGTTTTTTTAAGGAAACTCCATACTGTTCTCCATAGTGACTGTATCAATTTACATTCCCACCAATAGTGGAAGAGGGCTCCTTTTGTCCACACCCTCCCCAGAATTGGTTGTTTGTAGATTTTCTGATGATGCCGATTCTAACAGGTGTGAGGTGATACCTCATTGTAGTTTTGATTTGCATTTCTCTAATAATTAGTGCTGTTGAGCAGCTTTTCATGTGCGTCTTGGCCATCTCTGTGTCTCCTTTGAAGAAACGTCTCTTTAGATCTTCTGCCCATTTTTTTGGGGTTGTTTGTTTTTTTAATATTAAGCTGCATGAGCTGTTTATATATATTGGAGATTAAACCTGTGTCCATTGATTCGTTTGCAACGATTTTCACCCATCCTGAGGGATGCCATTTTCCATTCCCGTTTTTTTTAACAAAAAAGGAAAGAAAGGAAAAGAAGCAGAACACTAATGTGCGTAAAATATGCCTTTTGAAACGGTCGTTTTGAAATATGGACGTCCTTTGAATTTTTTGGTCGATATGTGACCCCAGGATTTGTTTTCAGGGCAGGTGTCATTTACAGGCCTGCAATGATTTTGAATATCAACTGACCATTAGCGTTGGGATTAAAGCTGCTGTTGTGTGAAACGGCCACAAGGTGGCAGCAGTTCACCCTTACCAAATCTGGTTACTAGGGCAAGAGAGCCTCAGTGGAAGTGGTGTTCTAGATTGGAGTTTAGAATGGAATGTACCAGGAGAAAGCCCCTCACGTTTGTCTCACTACTTCTTGTTCGTGTTTTTAATTTAAGTTTTTATTTTTTATTACAGCAAGTTTGATTACAATGTTTGGCTTGTTGTAGGTGTGGAAGATGTGGTTCTTTTACACATATACAGATGACTGTTCTTCTTGGGATCCTTTTCCCATGTACGTTATGACAGAATGTTGAGTAGTCCTCTCTTGGTATTCTGTAGGTCTTTGGTGATTATATATGTCACCTGTGTTTGTATATGTCTGTTAACCCCGATATCGTAATGAAACCAATCCTCACACCTTTCCATTGGTGAACCATAAGTTTGTTTAATGAATCTGTGATTGCCCTTCTCCGTGGAAATATCTGCCCTGGTAACCACTTTTAGGTAACACCTATAAGTGATATGATATGATATGTGTCTTTCACTTTCTGACTTACTACAAGTCACGTGATTACTTCTAGACTCATCTACGGTGTTGCAAATGGCATTGTGTCCTTTTTTCCCTTGGCTTCTCTTCTGCCTTAGCGGGGTCCATTTTCAACAATGTGATTCCCTGAGGGTTGTGGATTAGCTGACCTGGGCAGCCTTACCCTGCCGGCCCGCCCTCCCCAGGTGTGCCTCGTTGAGGTCAATATAAACAGAGCTCCAGGCAGCAATAGCCCCTGAAGCTGTGCCTGACTCCATATTCTCTGCCCCGTCAGCAGTCTCGGGGCTGTGCTGGTGGGAGGGAGTGAGGGGCCACAGCTTTGTGGGTGGCCCGGTGTGAGTGGGGTTCTGCTGGCCTTTCTGCAGGAGTTGCCAGGCTGCCGCCTGTAACGAAGAGGATGTGTCACCCATACCTTCCGCTGGAATTTCTCTCCGGACAGAGGTGAGGAAGGAAAAAAGCAGTGGGGGCCGGGACAGGAGGGGTATCTCAGGCAGGGCAATGGAAAGCTTCTGGAAGAGCGCCAGGGTCCAGGACCACGCTGGCTGGCCTGCAGGCACCAAGTTGGCCTGCGTGCTGTCGCTGGTGTGGCTCCACGGTCCTTCCTCTAGGCTTTCAAGCCCTTGTACATATTCAGGTGTTTTACCTGGAAAGGGTGGGAACAGTTCAGCAGCAGCTGGCCTGGGGCTCAGCTCACGTTTACTCACAGATGCCTCGGCACGGTCCCCCAGCTTTGCAATGAGGACGCTCCTTGCGTGGGGTGTGGGTTGCTGGCTGTATGGGAGATGGTTCCCCACCTCTGACCAATTTCAGAATTGTTTACCGCTGGAGCAAGTGCCGTGATAGGGTTTTCCTCTGTATAACTCGTGGGTTCAATTTTTTTATCTTTTTTGGTTCAAGTTAGATTTTATTCCTCTTTTATGTATTTATAAATATAAGCATGGAAATAATTCATTCCTATAAATACATCTGTGTGACGGGAAGAATTTTTTCTGTTTTATTTTTAAATTTGATTTTTTAAAATTTTGAAATTTAATTTTATTTATGTTTTTATACAGCACGTTATTATTAGTTATGTATTTTATGCATATACATGTATACAGGTCAATCCCAATCTCCCAACTCATCCCACCACCACCACCCCATGGATTCCCACACTTGGTGTCCATACGTTTGTTCTCTACCTCTGTGTCTCTATTTCTTCCCTGCAAACCAGTTCATCTGTACCATTTTTAGGCTCCACATATATGCATTAATATACAATATTTGTTTTCCTCTTTCTGACTTACTTCATTCTGTATGACAGCCTCTCGATCCATCGATGTCTCTACAAATGACCCAGTTTCATTCCTTTTTATGGCCGAGTCATATTCCATTTTATATATGTACCACATCTTTATCCATTCATCTGTCTGTGGGCATTTAGGTTGCTTCCATTACCTGGCTATTGTAAATAGTGCTGCAACGAACATTGTGGTGAATGTGCCTTTTTGAAATACGGTTTTCTCTGGGTATATGCCCAGAAGTGGGATTGCTGGATCAGATGGTAATTCTATTTCTCGTTTTTTTAAGGAAACTCCATACTGTTCTCCATAGTGACTGTATCAATTTACATTCCCACCAATAGTGGAAGAGGGCTCCTTTTGTCCACACCCTCCCCAGAATTGGTTGTTTGTAGATTTTCTGATGATGCCGATTCTAACAGGTGTGAGGTGAAACCTCATTGTAGTTTTGATTTGCATTTCTCTAATAATTAGTGCTGTTGAGCAGCTTTTCATGTGCGTCTTGGCCATCTCTGTGTCTCCTTTGAAGAAACGTCTCTTTAGATCTTCTGCCCATTTTTTTTGGGGTTGTTTGTTTTTTTAATATTAAGCTGCATGAGCTGTTTATATATATTGGAGATTAAACCTGTGTCCATTGACTCGTTTGCAACGATTTTCACCCATCCTGAGGGATGCCATTTTCCATTCCCGTTTTTTTTAACAAAAAAGGAAAGAAAGGAAAAGAAGCAGAACACTAATGTGCGTAAAATATGCCTTTTGAAACAGTCGTTTTGAAATATGGACGTCCTTTGAATTTTTTGGTCGATATGTGACCCCAGGATTTGTTTTCAGGGCAGGTGTCATTTACAGGCCTGCAATGATTTTGAATATCAACTGACCATTAGCGTTGGGATTAAAGCTGCTGTTGTGTGAAACGGCCACAAGGTGGCAGCAGTTCACCCTTACCAAATCTGGTTACTAGGGCAAGAGAGCCTCAGTGGAAGTGGTGTTCTAGATTGGAGTTTAGAATGGAATGTACCAGGAGAAAGCCCCTCACGTTTGTCTCACTACTTCTTGTTCGTGTTTTTAATTTAAGTTTTTATTTTTTATTACAGCAAGTTTGATTACAATGTTTGGCTTGTTGTAGGTGCGGAAGATGTGGTTCTTTTACACATATACAGATGACTGTTCTTCTTGGGATCCTTTTCCCATGTACGTTATGACAGAATGTTGAGTAGTCCTCTCTTGGTATTCTGTAGGTCTTTGGTGATTATATATGTCACCTGTGTTTGTATATGTCTGTTAACCCCGATATCGTAATGAAACCAATCCTCACACCTTTCCATTGGTGAACCATAAGTTTGTTTAATGAATCAGTGATTGCCCTTCTCCGTGGAAATATCTGCCCTGGTATCCATTTTTAGGTAACACCTATAAGTGATATGATATGATATGTGTCTTTCACTTTCTGACTTACTACAAGTCACGTGATTACTTCTAGACTCATCTACGGTGCTGCAAATGGCATTGTGTCCTTTTTTCCCTTGGCTTCTCTTCTGCCTTAGCGGGGTCCATTTTCAACAATGTGATTCCCTGAGGGTTGTGGATTAGCTGACCTGGGCAGCCTTACCCTGCCGGCCCGCCCTCCCCAGGTGTGCCTCGTTGAGGTCAATATAAACAGCGCTCCAGGCAGCAATAGCCCCTGAAGCTGTGCCTGACTCCATATTCTCTGCCCCGTCAGCAGTCTCGGGGCTGTGCTGGTGGGAGGGAGTGAGGGGCCACAGCTTTGTGGGTGGCCCGGTGTGAGTGGGGTTCTGCTGGCCTTTCTGCAGGAGTTGCCAGGCTGCCGCCTGTAAAGAAGAGGATGTGTCACCCATACCTTCCGCTGGAATTTCTCTCCGGACAGAGGTGAGGAAGGAAAAAAGCAGTGGGGGCCGGGACAGGAGGGGTATCTCAGGCAGGGCAATGGAAAGCTTCTGGAAGAGCGCCAGGGTCCAGGACCATGCTGGCTGGCCTGCAGGCACCAAGTTGGCCTGCGTGCTGTCGCTGGTGTGGCTCCACGGTCCTTCCTCTAGGCTTTCAAGCCCTTGTACATATTCAGGTGTTTTACCTGGAAAGGGTGGGAACAGTTCAGCAGCAGCTGGCCTGGGGCTCAGCTCACGTTTACTCACAGATGCCTCGGCACGGTCCCCCAGCTTTGCAATGAGGACGCTCCTTGCGTGGGGGGTGGGTTGCTGGCTGTATGGGAGATGGTTCCCCACCTCTGACCAATTTCAGAATTGTTTACCGCTGGAGCAAGTGCCGTGATAGGGTTTTCCTCTGTATAACTCGTGGGTTCAATTTTTTTTTCTTTTTTGGTTCAAGTTAGATTTTATTCCTCTTTTATGTATTTATAAATATAAGCATGGAAATAATTCATTCCTATAAATACATCTGTGTGACGGGAAGAATTTTTTCTGTTTTATTTTTAAATTTGATTTTTTAAAATTTTGAAATTTAATTTTATTTATGTTTTTATACAGCACGTTATTATTAGTTATGTATTTTATGCATATACATGTATACAGGTCAATCCCAATCTCCCAACTCATCCCACCACCACCACCCCATGGATTCCCACACTTGGTGTCCATACGTTTGTTCTCTACATCTGTGTCTCTATTTCTTCCCTGCAAACCAGTTCATCTGTACCATTTTTAGGCTCCACATATATGCATTAATATACAATATTTGTTTTCCTCTTTCTGACTTACTTCATTCTGTATGACAGCCTCTCGATCCATCGATGTCTCTACAAATGACCCAGTTTCATTCCTTTTTATGGCCGAGTCATATTCCATTTTATATATGTACCACATCTTTATCCATTCATCTGTCTGTGGGCATTTAGGTTGCTTCCATTACCTGGCTATTGTAAATAGTGCTGCAACGAACATTGTGGTGAATGTGCCTTTTTGAAATACGGTTTTCTCTGGGTATATGCCCAGAAGTGGGATTGCTGGATCAGATGGTAATTCTATTTCTCGTTTTTTTAAGGAAACTCCATACTGTTCTCCATAGAGACTGTATCAATTTACATTCCCACCAATAGTGGAAGAGGGCTCCTTTTGTCCACACCCTCCCCAGAATTGGTTGTTTGTAGATTTTCTGATGATGCCGATTCTAACAGGTGTGAGGTGAAACCTCATTGTAGTTTTGACTTGCATTTCTCTAATAATTAGTGCTGTTGAGCAGCTTTTCATGTGTGTCTTGGCCATCTCTGTGTCTCCTTTGAAGAAACGTCTCTTTAGATCTTCTGCCCATTTTTTTTTGGGTTGTTTGTTTTTTTAATATTAACCTGCATGAGCTGTTTATATATATTGGAGATTAAACCTGTGTCCATTGATTCGTTTGCAACGATTTTCACCCATCCTGAGGGATGCCATTTTCCATTCCCGTTTTTTTTAACAAAAAAGGAAAGAAAGGAAAAGAAGCAGAACACTAATGTGCGTAAAATATGCCTTTTGAAACGGTCGTTTTGAAATATGGACGTCCTTTGAATTTTTTGGTCGATATGTGACCCCAGGATTTGTTTTCAGGGCAGGTGTCATTTACAGGCCTGCAATGATTTTGAATATCAACTGACCATTAGCGTTGGGATTAAAGCTGCTGTTGTGTGAAACGGCCACAAGGTGGCAGCAGTTTACCCTTACCAAATCTGGTTACTAGGGCAAGAGAGCCTCAGTGGAAGTGGTGTTCTAGATTGGAGTTTAGAATGGAATGTACCAGGAGAAAGCCCCTCACGTTTGTCTCACTACTTCTTGTTCGTGTTTTTAATTTAAGTTTTTATTTTTTATTACAGCAAGTTTGATTACAATGTTTGGCTTGTTGTAGGTGCGGAAGATGTGGTTCTTTTACACATATACAGATGACTGTTCTTCTTGGGATCCTTTTCCCATGTACGTTATGACAGAATGTTGAGTAGTCCTCTCTTGGTATTCTGTAGGTCTTTGGTGATTATATATGTCACCTGTGTTTGTATATGTCTGTTAACCCCGATATCGTAATGAAACCAATCCTCACACCTTTCCATTGGTGAACCATAAGTTTGTTTAATGAATCTGTGATTGCCCTTCTCCGTGGAAATATCTGCCCTGGTATCCATTTTTAGGTAACACCTATAAGTGATATGATATGATATGTGTCTTTCACTTTCTGACTTACTACAAGTCACGTGATTACTTCTAGACTCATCTACGGTGCTGCAAATGGCATTGTGTCCTTTTTTCCCTTGGCTTCTCTTCTGCCTTAGCGGGGTCCATTTTCAACAATGTGATTCCCTGAGGGTTGTGGATTAGCTGACCTGGGCAGCCTTACCCTGCCGGCCCGCCCTCCCCAGGTGTGCCTCGTTGAGGTCAATATAAACAGCGCTCCAGGCAGCAATAGCCCCTGAAGCTGTGCCTGACTCCATATTCTCTGCCCCGTCAGCAGTCTCGGGGCTGTGCTGGTGGGAGGGAGTGAGGGGCCACAGCTTTGTGGGTGGCCCGGTGTGAGTGGGGTTCTGCTGGCCTTTCTGCAGGAGTTGCCAGGCTGCCGCCTGTAACGAAGAGGATGTGTCACCCATACCTTCCGCTGGAATTTCTCTCCGGACAGAGGTGAGGAAGGAAAAAAGCAGTGGGGGCCGGGACAGGAGGGGTATCTCAGGCAGGGCAATGGAAAGCTTCTGGAAGAGCGCCAGGGTCCAGGACCACGCTGGCTGGCCTGCAGGCACCAAGTTGGCCTGCGTGCTGTCGCTGGTGTGGCTCCACGGTCCTTCCTCTAGGCTTTCAAGCCCTTGTACATATTCAGGTGTTTTACCTGGAAAGGGTGGGAACAGTTCAGCAGCAGCTGGCCTGGGGCTCAGCTCACGTTTACTCACAGATGCCTCGGCACGGTCCCCCAGCTTTGCAATGAGGACGCTCCTTGCGTGGGGGGTGGGTTGCTGGCTGTATGGGAGATGGTTCCCCACCTCTGACCAATTTCAGAATTGTTTACCGCTGGAGCAAGTGCCGTGATAGGGTTTTCCTCTGTATAACTCGTGGGTTCAATTTTTTTTTCTTTTTTGGTTCAAGTTAGATTTTATTCCTCTTTTATGTATTTATAAATATAAGCATGGAAATAATTCATTCCTATAAATACATCTGTGTGACGGGAAGAATTTTTTCGTTTTATTTATAAATTTGATTTTTTAAAATTTTGAAATTTAATTTTATTTATGTTTTTATACAGCACGTTATTATTAGTTATGTATTTTATGCATATACATGTATACAGGTCAATCCCAATCTCCCAACTCATCCCACCACCACCACCCCATGGATTCCCACACTTGGTGTCCATACGTTTGTTCTCTACCTCTGTGTCTCTATTTCTTCCCTGCAAACCAGTTCATCTGTACCATTTTTAGGCTCCACATATATGCATTAATATACAATATTTGTTTTCCTCTTTCTGACTTACTTCATTCTGTATGACAGTCTCTCGATCCATCGATGTCTCTACAAATGACCCAGTTTCATTCCTTTTTATGGCCGAGTCATATTCCATTTTATATATGTACCACATCTTTATCCATTCATCTGTCTGTGGGCATTTAGGTTGCTTCCATTACCTGGCTATTGTAAATAGTGCTGCAACGAACATTGTGGTGAATGTGCCTTTTTGAAATACGGTTTTCTCTGGGTATATGCCCAGAAGTGGGATTGCTGGATCAGATGGTAATTCTATTTCTCGTTTTTTTAAGGAAACTCCATACTGTTCTCCATAGTGACTGTATCAATTTACATTCCCACCAATAGTGGAAGAGGGCTCCTTTTGTCCACACCCTCCCCAGAATTGGTTGTTTGTAGATTTTCTGATGATGCCGATTCTAACAGGTGTGAGGTGATACCTCATTGTAGTTTTGATTTGCATTTCTCTAATAATTAGTGCTGTTGAGCAGCTTTTCATGTGCGTCTTGGCCATCTCTGTGTCTCCTTTGAAGAAACGTCTCTTTAGATCTTCTGCCCATTTTTTTGGGGGTTGTTTGTTTTTTTAATATTAAGCTGCATGAGCTGTTTATATATATTGGAGATTAAACCTGTGTCCATTGATTCGTTTGCAACGATTTTCACCCATCCTGAGGGATGCCTTTTTCCATTCCCGTTTTTTTTAACAAAAAAGGAAAGAAAGGAAAAGAAGCAGAACACTAATGTGCGTAAAATATGCCTTTTGAAACGGTCGTTTTGAAATATGGACGTCCTTTGAATTTTTTGGTCGATATGTGACCCCAGGATTTGTTTTCAGGGCAGGTGTCATTTACAAGCCTGCAATGATTTTGAATATCAACTGACCATTAGCGTTGGGATTAAAGCTGCTGTTGTGTGAAACGGCCACAAGGTGGCAGCAGTTCACCCTTACCAAATCTGGTTACTAGGGCAAGAGAGCCTCAGTGGAAGTGGTGTTCTAGATTGGAGTTTAGAATGGAATGTACCAGGAGAAAGCCCCTCACGTTTGTCTCACTACTTCTTGTTCGTGTTTTTAATTTAAGTTTTTATTTTTTATTACAGCAAGTTTGATTACAATGTTTGGCTTGTTGTAGGTGCGGAAGATGTGGTTCTTTTACACATATACAGATGACTGTTCTTCTTGGGATCCTTTTCCCATGTACGTTATGACAGAATGTTGAGTAGTCCTCTCTTGGTATTCTGTAGGTCTTTGGTGATTATATATGTCACCTGTGTTTGTATATGTCTGTTAACCCCGATATCGTAATGAAACCAATCCTCACACCTTTCCATTGGTGAACCATAAGTTTGTTTAATGAATCTGTGATTGCCCTTCTCCGTGGAAATATCTGCCCTGGTATCCATTTTTAGGTAACACCTATAAGTGATATGATATGATATGTGTCTTTCACTTTCTGACTTACTACAAGTCACGTGATTACTTCTAGACTCATCTACGGTGCTGCAAATGGCATTGTGTCCTTTTTTCCCTTGGCTTCTCTTCTGCCTTAGCGGGGTCCATTTTCAACAATGTGATTCCCTGAGGGTTGTGGATTAGCTGACCTGGGCAGCCTTACCCTGCCGGCCCGCCCTCCCCAGGTGTGCCTCGTTGAGGTCAATATAAACAGCGCTCCAGGCAGCAATAGCCCCTGAAGCTGTGCCTGACTCCATATTCTCTGCCCCGTCAGCAGTCTCGGGGCTGTGCTGGTGGGAGGGAGTGAGGGGCCACAGCTTTGTGGGTGGCCCGGTGTGAGTGGGGTTCTGCTGGCCTTTCTGCAGGAGTTGCCAGGCTGCCGCCTGTAACGAAGAGGATGTGTCACCCATACCTTCCGCTGGAATTTCTCTCCGGACAGAGGTGAGGAAGGAAAAAAGCAGTGGGGGCCGGGACAGGAGGGGTATCTCAGGCAGGGCAATGGAAAGCTTCTGGAAGAGCGCCAGGGTCCAGGACCACGCTGGCTGGCCTGCAGGCACCAAGTTGGCCTGCGTGCTGTCGCTGGTGTGGCTCCACGGTCCTTCCTCTAGGCTTTCAAGCCCTTGTACATATTCAGGTGTTTTACCTGGAAAGGGTGGGAACAGTTCAGCAGCAGCTGGCCTGGGGCTCAGCTCACGTTTACTCACAGATGCCTCGGCACGGTCCCCCAGCTTTGCAATGAGGACGCTCCTTGCGTGGGGGGTGGGTTGCTGGCTGTATGGGAGATGGTTCCCCACCTCTGACCAATTCCAGAATTGTTTACCGCTGGAGCAAGTGCCGTGATAGGGTTTTCCTCTGTATAACTCGTGGGTTCAATTTTTTTTTTCTTTTTTGGTTCAAGTTAGATTTTATTCCTCTTTTATGTATTTATAAATATAAGCATGGAAATAATTCATTCCTATAAATACATCTGTGTGACGGGAAGAATTTTTTCTGTTTTATTTTGAAATTTTATTTTTTAAAATTTTGAAATTTAATTTTATTTATGTTTTTATACAGCACGTTATTATTAGTTATGTATTTTATGCATATACATGTATACAGGTCAATCCCAATCTCCCAACTCATCCCACCACCACCACCCCATGGATTCCCACACTTGGTGTCCATACGTTTGTTCTCTACCTCTGTGTCTCTATTTCTTCCCTGCAAACCAGTTCATCTGTACCATTTTTAGGCTCCACATATATGCATTAATATACAATATTTGTTTTCCTCTTTCTGACTTACTTCATTCTGTATGACAGCCTCTCGATCCATCGATGTCTCTACAAATGACCCAGTTTCATTCCTTTTTATGGCCGAGTCATATTCCATTTTATATATGTACCACATCTTTATCCATTCATCTGTCTGTGGGCATTTAGGTTGCTTCCATTACCTGGCTATTGTAAATAGTGCTGCAACGAACATTGTGGTGAATGTGCCTTTTTGAAATACGGTTTTCTCTGGGTATATGCCCAGAAGTGGGATTGCTGGATCAGATGGTAATTCTATTTCTCGTTTTTTTAAGGAAACTCCATACTGTTCTCCATAGTGACTGTATCAATTTACATTCCCACCAATAGTGGAAGAGGGCTCCTTTTGTCCACACCCTCCCCAGAATTGGTTGTTTGTAGATTTTCTGATGATGCCGATTCTAACAGGTGTGAGGTGAAACCTCATTGTAGTTTTGATTTGCATTTCTCTAATAATTAGTGCTGTTGAGCAGCTTTTCATGTGCGTCTTGGCCATCTCTGTGTCTCCTTTGAAGAAACGTCTCTTTAGATCTTCTGCCCATTTTTTTTGGGTTGTTTGTTTTTTTAATATTAAGCTGCATGAGCTGTTTATATATATTGGAGATTAAACCTGTGTCCATTGATTCGTTTGCAACGATTTTCACCCATCCTGAGGGATGCCTTTTTCCATTCCCGTTTTTTTTAACAAAAAAGGAAAGAAAGGAAAAGAAGCAGAACACTAATGTGCGTAAAATATGCCTTTTGAAACGGTCGTTTTGAAATATGGACGTCCTTTGAATTTTTTGGTCGATATGTGACCCCAGGATTTGTTTTCAGGGCAGGTGTCATTTACAGGCCTGCAATGATTTTGAATATCAACTGACCATTAGCGTTGGGATTAAAGCTGCTGTTGTGTGAAACGGCCACAAGGTGGCAGCAGTTCACCCTTACCAAATCTGGTTACTAGGGCAAGAGAGCCTCAGTGGAAGTGGTGTTCTAGATTGGAGTTTAGAATGGAATGTACCAGGAGAAAGCCCCTCACGTTTGTCTCACTACTTCTTGTTCGTGTTTTTAATTTAAGTTTTTATTTTTTATTACAGCAAGTTTGATTACAATGTTTGGCTTGTTGTAGGTGTGGAAGATGTGGTTCTTTTACACATATACAGATGACTGTTCTTCTTGGGATCCTTTTCCCATGTACGTTATGACAGAATGTTGAGTAGTCCTCTCTTGGTATTCTGTAGGTCTTTGGTGATTATATATGTCACCTGTGTTTGTATATGTCTGTTAACCCCGATATCGTAATGAAACCAATCCTCACACCTTTCCATTGGTGAACCATAAGTTTGTTTAATGAATCTGTGATTGCCCTTCTCCGTGGAAATATCTGCCCTGGTATCCATTTTTAGGTAACACCTATAAGTGATATGATATGATATGTGTCTTTCACTTTCTGACTTACTACAAGTCACGTGATTACTTCTAGACTCATCTACGGTGCTGCAAATGGCATTGTGTCCTTTTTTCCCTTGGCTTCTCTTCTGCCTTAGCGGGGTCCATTTTCAACAATGTGATTCCCTGAGGGTTGTGGATTAGCTGACCTGGGCAGCCTTACCCTGCCGGCCCGCCCTCCCCAGGTGTGCCTCGTTGAGGTCAATATAAACAGCGCTCCAGGCAGCAATAGCCCCTGAAGCTGTGCCTGACTCCATATTCTCTGCCCCGTCAGCAGTCTCGGGGCTGTGCTGGTGGGAGGGAGTGAGGGGCCACAGCTTTGTGGGTGGCCCGGTGTGAGTGGGGTTCTGCTGGCCTTTCTGCAGGAGTTGCCAGGCTGCCGCCTGTAACGAAGAGGATGTGTCACCCATACCTTCCGCTGGAATTTCTCTCCGGACAGAGGTGAGGAAGGAAAAAAGCAGTGGGGGCCGGGACAGGAGGGGTATCTCAGGCAGGGCAATGGAAAGCTTCTGGAAGAGCGCCAGGGTCCAGGACCACGCTGGCTGGCCTGCAGGCACCAAGTTGGCCTGCGTGCTGTCGCTGGTGTGGCTCCACGGTCCTTCCTCTAGGCTTTCAAGCCCTTGTACATATTCAGGTGTTTTACCTGGAAAGGGTGGGAACAGTTCAGCAGCAGCTGGCCTGGGGCTCAGCTCACGTTTACTCACAGATGCCTCGGCACGGTCCCCCAGCTTTGCAATGAGGACGCTCCTTGCGTGGGGGGTGGGTTGCTGGCTGTATGGGAGATGGTTCCCCACCTCTGACCAATTTCAGAATTGTTTACCGCTGGAGCAAGTGCCGTGATAGGGTTTTCCTCTGTATAACTCGTGGGTTCAATTTTTTTTTTCTTTTTTGGTTCAAGTTAGATTTTATTCCTCTTTTATGTATTTATAAATATAAGCATGGAAATAATTCATTCCTATAAATACATCTGTGTGACGGGAAGAATTTTTTCTGTTTTATTTTGAAATTTGATTTTTTAAAATTTTGAAATTTAATTTTATTTATGTTTTTATACAGCACGTTATTATTAGTTATGTATTTTATGCATATACATGTATACAGGTCAATCCCAATCTCCCAACTCATCCCACCACCACCACCCCATGGATTCCCACACTTGGTGTCCATACGTTTGTTCTCTACCTCTGTGTCTCTATTTCTTCCCTGCAAACCAGTTCATCTGTACCATTTTTAGGCTCCACATATATGCATTAATATACAATATTTGTTTTCCTCTTTCTGACTTACTTCATTCTGTATGACAGCCTCTCGATCCATCGATGTCTCTACAAATGACCCAGTTTCATTCCTTTGTATGGCCGAGTCATATTCCATTTTATATATGTACCACATCTTTATCCATTCATCTGTCTGTGGGCATTTGGGTTGCTTCCATTACCTGGCTATTGTAAATAGTGCTGCAACGAACATTGTGGTGAATGTGCCTTTTTGAAATACGGTTTTCTCTGGGTATATGCCCAGAAGTGGGATTGCTGGATCAGATGGTAATTCTATTTCTCGTTTTTTTAAGGAAACTCCATACTGTTCTCCATAGTGACTGTATCAATTTACATTCCCACCAATAGTGGAAGAGGGCTCCTTTTGTCCACACCCTCCCCAGAATTGGTTGTTTGTAGATTTTCTGATGATGCCGATTCTAACAGGTGTGAGGTGATACCTCATTGTAGTTTTGATTTGCATTTCTCTAATAATTAGTGCTGTTGAGCAGCTTTTCATGTGCGTCTTGGCCATCTCTGTGTCTCCTTTGAAGAAACGTCTCTTTAGATCTTCTGCCCATTTTTTTTGGGTTGTTTGTTTTTTTAATATTAAGCTGCATGAGCTGTTTATATATATTGGAGATTAAACCTGTGTCCATTGATTCGTTTGCAACGATTTTCACCCATCCTGAGGGATGCCTTTTTCCATTCCCGTTTTTTTTAACAAAAAAGGAAAGAAAGGAAAAGAAGCAGAACACTAATGTGCGTAAAATATGCCTTTTGAAACGGTCGTTTTGAAATATGGACGTCCTTTGAATTTTTTGGTCGATATGTGACCCCAGGATTTGTTTTCAGGGCAGGTGTCATTTACAGGCCTGCAATGATTTTGAATATCAACTGACCATTAGCGTTGGGATTAAAGCTGCTGTTGTGTGAAACGGCCACAAGGTGGCAGCAGTTCACCCTTACCAAATCTGGTTACTAGGGCAAGAGAGCCTCAGTGGAAGTGGTGTTCTAGATTGGAGTTTAGAATGGAATGTACCAGGAGAAAGCCCCTCACGTTTGTCTCACTACTTCTTGTTCGTGTTTTTAATTTAAGTTTTTATTTTTTATTACAGCAAGTTTGATTACAATGTTTGGCTTGTTGTAGGTGTGGAAGATGTGGTTCTTTTACACATATACAGATGACTGTTCTTCTTGGGATCCTTTTCCCATGTACGTTATGACAGAATGTTGAGTAGTCCTCTCTTGGTATTCTGTAGGTCTTTGGTGATTATATATGTCACCTGTGTTTGTATATGTCTGTTAACCCCGATATCGTAATGAAACCAATCCTCACACCTTTCCATTGGTGAACCATAAGTTTGTTTAATGAATCTGTGATTGCCCTTCTCCGTGGAAATATCTGCCCTGGTATCCATTTTTAGGTAACACCTATAAGTGATATGATATGATATGTGTCTTTCACTTTCTGACTTACTACAAGTCACGTGATTACTTCTAGACTCATCTACGGTGCTGCAAATGGCATTGTGTCCTTTTTTCCCTTGGCTTCTCTTCTGCCTTAGCGGGGTCCATTTTCAACAATGTGATTCCCTGAGGGTTGTGGATTAGCTGACCTGGGCAGCCTTACCCTGCCGGCCCGCCCTCCCCAGGTGTGCCTCGTTGAGGTCAATATAAACAGCGCTCCAGGCAGCAATAGCCCCTGAAGCTGTGCCTGACTCCATATTCTCTGCCCCGTCAGCAGTCTCGGGGCTGTGCTGGTGGGAGGGAGTGAGGGGCCACAGCTTTGTGGGTGGCCCGGTGTGAGTGGGGTTCTGCTGGCCTTTCTGCAGGAGTTGCCAGGCTGCCGCCTGTAACGAAGAGGATGTGTCACCCATACCTTCCGCTGGAATTTCTCTCCGGACAGAGGTGAGGAAGGAAAAAAGCAGTGGGGGCCGGG
Organism: Mesoplodon mirus; assembly: GCF_964341445.2. Classification (NCBI taxonomy): domain Eukaryota; kingdom Metazoa; phylum Chordata; class Mammalia; order Artiodactyla; family Ziphiidae; genus Mesoplodon; species Mesoplodon mirus. Next base: position 93,583,415 of record NC_138989.1, read on the forward strand.
ACAGGAGGGGTATCTCAGGCAGGGCAATGGAAAGCTTCTGGAAGAGCGCCAGGGTCCAGGACCACGCTGGCTGGCCTGCAGGCACCAAGTTGGCCTGCGTGCTGTCGCTGGTGTGGCTCCACGGTCCTTCCTCTAGGCTTTCAAGCCCTTGTACATATTCAGGTGTTTTACCTGGAAAGGGTGGGAACAGTTCAGCAGCAGCTGGCCTGGGGCTCAGCTCACGTTTACTCACAGATGCCTCGGCACGGTCCCCCAGCTTTGCAATGAGGACGCTCCTTGCGTGGGGGGTGGGTTGCTGGCTGTATGGGAGATGGTTCCCCACCTCTGACCAATTTCAGAATTGTTTACCGCTGGAGCAAGTGCCGTGATAGGGTTTTCCTCTGTATAACTCGTGGGTTCAATTTTTTTTTTCTTTTTTGGTTCAAGTTAGATTTTATTCCTCTTTTATGTATTTATAAATATAAGCATGGAAATAATTCATTCCTATAAATACATCTGTGTGACGGGAAGAATTTTTTCTGTTTTATTTTGAAATTTGATTTTTTAAAATTTTGAAATTTAATTTTATTTATGTTTTTATACAGCACGTTATTATTAGTTATGTATTTTATGCATATACATGTATACAGGTCAATCCCAATCTCCCAACTCATCCCACCACCACCACCCCATGGATTCCCACACTTGGTGTCCATACGTTTGTTCTCTACCTCTGTGTCTCTATTTCTTCCCTGCAAACCAGTTCATCTGTACCATTTTTAGGCTCCACATATATGCATTAATATACAATATTTGTTTTCCTCTTTCTGACTTACTTCATTCTGTATGACAGCCTCTCGATCCATCGATGTCTCTACAAATGACCCAGTTTCATTCCTTTGTATGGCCGAGTCATATTCCATTTTATATATGTACCACATCTTTATCCATTCATCTGTCTGTGGGCATTTGGGTTGCTTCCATTACCTGGCTATTGTAAATAGTGCTGCAACGAACATTGTGGTGAATGTGCCTTTTTGAAATACGGTTTTCTCTGGGTATATGCCCAGAAGTGGGATTGCTGGATCAGATGGTAATTCTATTTCTCGTTTTTTTAAGGAAACTCCATACTGTTCTCCATAGTGACTGTATCAATTTACATTCCCACCAATAGTGGAAGAGGGCTCCTTTTGTCCACACCCTCCCCAGAATTGGTTGTTTGTAGATTTTCTGATGATGCCGATTCTAACAGGTGTGAGGTGATACCTCATTGTAGTTTTGATTTGCATTTCTCTAATAATTAGTGCTGTTGAGCAGCTTTTCATGTGCGTCTTGGCCATCTCTGTGTCTCCTTTGAAGAAACGTCTCTTTAGATCTTCTGCCCATTTTTTTTGGGTTGTTTGTTTTTTTAATATTAAGCTGCATGAGCTGTTTATATATATTGGAGATTAAACCTGTGTCCATTGATTCGTTTGCAACGATTTTCACCCATCCTGAGGGATGCCTTTTTCCATTCCCGTTTTTTTTAACAAAAAAGGAAAGAAAGGAAAAGAAGCAGAACACTAATGTGCGTAAAATATGCCTTTTGAAACGGTCGTTTTGAAATATGGACGTCCTTTGAATTTTTTGGTCGATATGTGACCCCAGGATTTGTTTTCAGGGCAGGTGTCATTTACAGGCCTGCAATGATTTGGAATATCAACTGACCATTAGCGTTGGGATTAAAGCTGCTGTTGTGTGAAACGGCCACAAGGTGGCAGCAGTTCACCCTTACCAAATCTGGTTACTAGGGCAAGAGAGCCTCAGTGGAAGTGGTGTTCTAGATTGGAGTTTAGAATGGAATGTACCAGGAGAAAGCCCCTCACGTTTGTCTCACTACTTCTTGTTCGTGTTTTTAATTTAAGTTTTTATTTTTTATTACAGCAAGTTTGATTACAATGTTTGGCTTGTTGTAGGTGTGGAAGATGTGGTTCTTTTACACATATACAGATGACTGTTCTTCTTGGGATCCTTTTCCCATGTACGTTATGACAGAATGTTGAGTAGTCCTCTCTTGGTATTCTGTAGGTCTTTGGTGATTATATATGTCACCTGTGTTTGTATATGTCTGTTAACCCCGATATCGTAATGAAACCAATCCTCACACCTTTCCATTGGTGAACCATAAGTTTGTTTAATGAATCTGTGATTGCCCTTCTCCGTGGAAATATCTGCCCTGGTATCCATTTTTAGGTAACACCTATAAGTGATATGATATGATATGTGTCTTTCACTTTCTGACTTACTACAAGTCACGTGATTACTTCTAGACTCATCTACGGTGCTGCAAATGGCATTGTGTCCTTTTTTCCCTTGGCTTCTCTTCTGCCTTAGCGGGGTCCATTTTCAACAATGTGATTCCCTGAGGGTTGTGGATTAGCTGACCTGGGCAGCCTTACCCTGCCGGCCCGCCCTCCCCAGGTGTGCCTCGTTGAGGTCAGTATAAACAGCGCTCCAGGCAGCAATAGCCCCTGAAGCTGTGCCTGACTCCATATTCTCTGCCCCGTCAGCAGTCTCGGGGCTGTGCTGGTGGGAGGGAGTGAGGGGCCACAGCTTTGTGGGTGGCCCGGTGTGAGTGGGGTTCTGCTGGCCTTTCTGCAGGAGTTGCCAGGCTGCCGCCTGTAACGAAGAGGATGTGTCACCCATACCTTCCGCTGGAATTTCTCTCCGGACAGAGGTGAGGAAGGAAAAAAGCAGTGGGGGCCGGGACAGGAGGGGTATCTCAGGCAGGGCAATGGAAAGCTTCTGGAAGAGCGCCAGGGTCCAGGACCACTCTGGCTGGCCTGCAGGCACCAAGTTGGCCTGCGTGCTGTCGCTGGTGTGGCTCCACGGTCCTTCCTCTAGGCTTTCAAGCCCTTGTACATATTCAGGTGTTTTACCTGGAAAGGGTGGGAACAGTTCAGCAGCAGCTGGCCTGGGGCTCAGCTCACGTTTACTCACAGATGCCTCGGCACGGTCCCCCAGCTTTGCAATGAGGACGCTCCTTGCGTGGGGGGTGGGTTGCTGGCTGTATGGGAGATGGTTCCCCACCTCTGACCAATTTCAGAATTGTTTACCGCTGGAGCAAGTGCCGTGATAGGGTTTTCCTCTGTATAACTCGTGGGTTCAATTTTTTTTTCTTTTTTGGTTCAAGTTAGATTTTATTCCTCTTTTATGTATTTATAAATATAAGCATGGAAATAATTCATTCCTATAAATACATCTGTGTGACGGGAAGAATTTTTTCTGTTTTATTTTTAAATTTTATTTTTTAAAATTTTGAAATTTAATTTTATTTATGTTTTTATACAGCACGTTATTATTAGTTATGTATTTTATGCATATACATGTATACAGGTCAATCCCAATCTCCCAACTCATCCCACCACCACCACCCCATGGATTCCCACACTTGGTGTCCATACGTTTGTTCTCTACCTCTGTGTCTCTATTTCTTCCCTGCAAACCAGTTCATCTGTACCATTTTTAGGCTCCACATATATGCATTAATATACAATATTTGTTTTCCTCTTTCTGACTTACTTCATTCTGTATGACAGTCTCTCGATCCATCGATGTCTCTACAAATGACCCAGTTTCATTCCTTTTTATGGCCGAGTCATATTCCATTTTATATATGTACCACATCTTTATCCATTCATCTGTCTGTGGGCATTTAGGTTGCTTCCATTACCTGGCTATTGTAAATAGTGCTGCAACGAACATTGTGGTGAATGTGCCTTTTTGAAATACGGTTTTCTCTGGGTATATGCCCAGAAGTGGGATTGCTGGATCAGATGGTAATTCTATTTCTCGTTTTTTTAAGGAAACTCCATACTGTTCTCCATAGTGACTGTATCAATTTACATTCCCACCAATAGTGGAAGACGGCTCCTTTTGTCCACACCCTCCCCAGAATTGGTTGTTTGTAGATTTTCTGATGATGCCGATTCTAACAGGTGTGAGGTGAAACCTCATTGTAGTTTTGATTTGCATTTCTCTAATAATTAGTGCTGTTGAGCAGCTTTTCATGTGCGTCTTGGCCATCTCTGTGTCTCCTTTGAAGAAACGTCTCTTTAGATCTTCCGCCCATTTTTTTTAAGGTTGTTTGTTTTTTTAATATTAAGCTGCATGAGCTGTTTATATATATTGGAGATTAAACCTGTGTCCATTGATTCGTTTGCAACGATTTTCACCCATCCTGAGGGATGCCTTTTTCCATTCCCTTTTTTTTTAACAAAAAGGAAAGAAAGGAAAAGAAGCAGAACACTAATGTGCGTAAAATATGCCTTTTGAAACGGTCGTTTTGAAATATGGACGTCCTTTGAATTTTTTGGTCGATATGTGACCCCAGGATTTGTTTTCAGGGCAGGTGTCATTTACAGGCCTGCAATGATTTTGAATATCAACTGACCATTAGCGTTGGGATTAAAGCTGCTGTTGTGTGAAACGGCCACAAGGTGGCAGCAGTTCACCCTTACCAAATCTGGTTACTAGGGCAAGAGAGCCTCAGTGGAAGTGGTGTTCTAGATTGGAGTTTAGAATGGAATGTACCAGGAGAAAGCCCCTCACGTTTGTCTCACTACTTCTTGTTCGTGTTTTTAATTTAAGTTTTTATTTTTTATTACAGCAAGTTTGATTACAATGTTTGGCTTGTTGTAGGTGTGGAAGATGTGGTTCTTTTACACATATACAGATGACTGTTCTTCTTGGGATCCTTTTCCCATGTACGTTATGACAGAATGTTGAGTAGTCCTCTCTTGGTATTCTGTAGGTCTTTGGTGATTATATATGTCACCTGTGTTTGTATATGTCTGTTAACCCCGATATCGTAATGAAACCAATCCTCACACCTTTCCATTGGTGAACCATAAGTTTGTTTAATGAATCTGTGATTGCCCTTCTCCGTGGAAATATCTGCCCTGGTATCCATTTTTAGGTAACACCTATAAGTGATATGATATGATATGTGTCTTTCACTTTCTGACTTACTACAAGTCACGTGATTACTTCTAGACTCATCTACGGTGCTGCAAATGGCATTGTGTCCTTTTTTCCCTTGGCTTCTCTTCTGCCTTAGCGGGGTCCATTTTCAACAATGTGATTCCCTGAGGGTTGTGGATTAGCTGACCTGGGCAGCCTTACCCTGCCGGCCCGCCCTCCCCAGGTGTGCCTCATTGAGGTCAATATAAACAGCGCTCCAGGCAGCAATAGCCCCTGAAGCTGTGCCTGACTCCATATTCTCTGCCCCGTCAGCAGTCTCGGGGCTGTGCTGGTGGGAGGGAGTGAGGGGCCACAGCTTTGTGGGTGGCCCGGTGTGAGTGGGGTTCTGCTGGCCTTTCTGCAGGAGTTGCCAGGCTGCCGCCTGTAACGAAGAGGATGTGTCACCCATACCTTCCGCTGGAATTTCTCTCCGGACAGAGGTGAGGAAGGAAAAAAGCAGTGGGGGCCGGGACAGGAGGGGTATCTCAGGCAGGGCAATGGAAAGCTTCTGGAAGAGCGCCAGGGTCCAGGACCACGCTGGCTGGCCTGCAGGCACCAAGTTGGCCTGCGTGCTGTCGCTGGTGTGGCTCCACGGTCCTTCCTCTAGGCTTTCAAGCCCTTGTACATATTCAGGTGTTTTACCTGGAAAGGGTGGGAACAGTTCAGCAGCAGCTGGCCTGGGGCTCAGCTCACGTTTACTCACAGATGCCTCGGCACGGTCCCCCAGCTTTGCAATGAGGACGCTCCTTGCGTGGGGGGTGGGTTGCTGGCTGTATGGGAGATGGTTCCCCACCTCTGACCAATTTCAGAATTGTTTACCGCTGGAGCAAGTGCCGTGATAGGGTTTTCCTCTGTATAACTCGTGGGTTCAATTTTTTTTTCTTTTTTGGTTCAAGTTAGATTTTATTCCTCTTTTATGTATTTATAAATATAAGCATGGAAATAATTCATTCCTATAAATACATCTGTGTGACGGGAAGAATTTTTTCTGTTTTATTTTTAAATTTGATTTTTTAAAATTTTGAAATTTAATTTTATTTATGTTTTTATACAGCACGTTATTATTAGTTATGTATTTTATGCATATACATGTATACAGGTCAATCCCAATCTCCCAACTCATCCCACCACCACCACCCCATGGATTCCCACACTTGGTGTCCATACGTTTGTTCTCTACCTCTGTGTCTCTATTTCTTCCCTGCAAACCAGTTCATCTGTACCATTTTTAGGCTCCACATATATGCATTAATATACAATATTTGTTTTCCTCTTTCTGACTTACTTCATTCTGTATGACAGTCTCTCGATCCATCGATGTCTCTACAAATGACCCAGTTTCATTCCTTTTTATGGCCGAGTCATATTCCATTTTATATATGTACCACATCTTTATCCATTCATCTGTCTGTGGGCATTTAGGTTGCTTCCATTACCTGGCTATTGTAAATAGTGCTGCAACGAACATTGTGGTGAATGTGCCTTTTTGAAATACGGTTTTCTCTGGGTATATGCCCAGAAGTGGGATTGCTGGATCAGATGGTAATTCTATTTCTCGTTTTTTTAAGGAAACTCCATACTGTTCTCCATAGTGACTGTATCAATTTACATTCCCACCAATAGTGGAAGACGGCTCCTTTTGTCCACACCCTCCCCAGAATTGGTTGTTTGTAGATTTTCTGATGATGCCGATTCTAACAGGTGTGAGGTGAAACCTCATTGTAGTTTTGATTTGCATTTCTCTAATAATTAGTGCTGTTGAGCAGCTTTTCATGTGCGTCTTGGCCATCTCTGTGTCTCCTTTGAAGAAACGTCTCTTTAGATCTTCCGCCCATTTTTTTTAAGGTTGTTTGTTTTTTTAATATTAAGCTGCATGAGCTGTTTATATATATTGGAGATTAAACCTGTGTCCATTGATTCGTTTGCAACGATTTTCACCCATCCTGAGGGATGCCTTTTTCCATTCCCTTTTTTTTTAACAAAAAGGAAAGAAAGGAAAAGAAGCAGAACACTAATGTGCGTAAAATATGCCTTTTGAAACGGTCGTTTTGAAATATGGACGTCCTTTGAATTTTTTGGTCGATATGTGACCCCAGGATTTGTTTTCAGGGCAGGTGTCATTTACAAGCCTGCAATGATTTTGAATATCAACTGACCATTAGCGTTGGGATTAAAGCTGCTGTTGTGTGAAACGGCCACAAGGTGGCAGCAGTTCACCCTTACCAAATCTGGTTACTAGGGCAAGAGAGCCTCAGTGGAAGTGGTGTTCTAGATTGGAGTTTAGAATGGAATGTACCAGGAGAAAGCCCCTCACGTTTGTCTCACTACTTCTTGTTCGTGTTTTTAATTTAAGTTTTTATTTTTTATTACAGCAAGTTTGATTACAATGTTTGGCTTGTTGTAGGTGCGGAAGATGTGGTTCTTTTACACATATACAGATGACTGTTCTTCTTGGGATCCTTTTCCCATGTACGTTATGACAGAATGTTGAGTAGTCCTCTCTTGGTATTCTGTAGGTCTTTGGTGATTATATATGTCACCTGTGTTTGTATATGTCTGTTAACCCCGATATCGTAATGAAACCAATCCTCACACCTTTCCATTGGTGAACCATAAGTTTGTTTAATGAATCTGTGATTGCCCTTCTCCGTGGAAATATCTGCCCTGGTATCCATTTTTAGGTAACACCTATAAGTGATATGATATGATATGTGTCTTTCACTTTCTGACTTACTACAAGTCACGTGATTACTTCTAGACTCATCTACGGTGCTGCAAATGGCATTGTGTCCTTTTTTCCCTTGGCTTCTCTTCTGCCTTAGCGGGGTCCATTTTCAACAATGTGATTCCCTGAGGGTTGTGGATTAGCTGACCTGGGCAGCCTTACCCTGCCGGCCCGCCCTCCCCAGGTGTGCCTCATTGAGGTCAATATAAACAGCGCTCCAGGCAGCAATAGCCCCTGAAGCTGTGCCTGACTCCATATTCTCTGCCCCGTCAGCAGTCTCGGGGCTGTGCTGGTGGGAGGGAGTGAGGGGCCACAGCTTTGTGGGTGGCCCGGTGTGAGTGGGGTTCTGCTGGCCTTTCTGCAGGAGTTGCCAGGCTGCCGCCTGTAACGAAGAGGATGTGTCACCCATACCTTCCGCTGGAATTTCTCTCCGGACAGAGGTGAGGAAGGAAAAAAGCAGTGGGGGCCGGGACAGGAGGGGTATCTCAGGCAGGGCAATGGAAAGCTTCTGGAAGAGCGCCAGGGTCCAGGACCACGCTGGCTGGCCTGCAGGCACCAAGTTGGCCTGCGTGCTGTCGCTGGTGTGGCTCCACGGTCCTTCCTCTAGGCTTTCAAGCCCTTGTACATATTCAGGTGTTTTACCTGGAAAGGGTGGGAACAGTTCAGCAGCAGCTGGCCTGGGGCTCAGCTCACGTTTACTCACAGATGCCTCGGCACGGTCCCCCAGCTTTGCAATGAGGACGCTCCTTGCGTGGGGGGTGGGTTGCTGGCTGTATGGGAGATGGTTCCCCACCTCTGACCAATTTCAGAATTGTTTACCGCTGGAGCAAGTGCCGTGATAGGGATTTCCTCTGTATAACTCGTGGGTTCAATTTTTTTATCTTTTTTGGTTCAAGTTAGATTTTATTCCTCTTTTATGTATTTATAAATATAAGCATGGAAATAATTCATTCCTATAAATACATCTGTGTGACGGGAAGAATTTTTTCTGTTTTATTTTTAAATTTTATCTTTTAAAATTTTGAAATTTAATTTTATTTATGTTTTTATACAGCACGTTATTATTAGTTATGTATTTTATGCATATACATGTATACAGGTCAATCCCAATCTCCCAACTCATCCCACCACCACCACCCCATGGATTCCCACACTTGGTGTCCATACGTTTGTTCTCTACCTCTGTGTCTCTATTTCTTCCCTGCAAACCAGTTCATCTGTACCATTTTTAGGCTCCACATATATGCATTAATATACAATATTTGTTTTCCTCTTTCTGACTTACTTCATTCTGTATGACAGCCTCTCGATCCATCGATGTCTCTACAAATGACCCAGTTTCATTCCTTTTTATGGCCGAGTCATATTCCATTTTATATATGTACCACATCTTTATCCATTCATCTGTCTGTGGGCATTTAGGTTGCTTCCATTACCTGGCTATTGTAAATAGTGCTGCAACGAACATTGTGGTGAATGTGCCTTTTTGAAATACGGTTTTCTCTGGGTATATGCCCAGAAGTGGGATTGCTGGATCAGATGGTAATTCTATTTCTCGTTTTTTTAAGGAAACTCCATACTGTTCTCCATAGTGACTGTATCAATTTACATTCCCACCAATAGTGGAAGAGGGCTCCTTTTGTCCACACCCTCCCCAGAATTGGTTGTTTGTAGATTTTCTGATGATGCCGATTCTAACAGGTGTGAGGTGAAACCTCATTGTAGTTTTGATTTGCATTTCTCTAATAATTAGTGCTGTTGAGCAGCTTTTCATGTGCGTCTTGGCCATCTCTGTGTCTCCTTTGAAGAAACGTCTCTTTAGATCTTCTGCCCATTTTTTTTGGGTTGTTTGTTTTTTTAATATTAAGCTGCATGAGCTGTTTATATATATTGGAGATTAAACCTGTGTCCATTGATTCGTTTGCAACGATTTTCACCCATCCTGAGGGATGCCTTTTTCCATTCCCGTTTTTTTTAACAAAAAAGGAAAGAAAGGAAAAGAAGCAGAACACTAATGTGCGTAAAATATGCCTTTTGAAACGGTCGTTTTGAAATATGGACGTCCTTTGAATTTTTTGGTCGATATGTGACCCCAGGATTTGTTTTCAGGGCAGGTGTCATTTACAGGCCTGCAATGATTTTGAATATCAACTGACCATTAGCGTTGGGATTAAAGCTGCTGTTGTGTGAAACGGCCACAAGGTGGCAGCAGTTCACCCTTACCAAATCTGGTTACTAGGGCAAGAGAGCCTCAGTGGAAGTGGTGTTCTAGATTGGAGTTTAGAATGGAATGTACCAGGAGAAAGCCCCTCACGTTTGTCTCACTACTTCTTGTTCGTGTTTTTAATTTAAGTTTTTATTTTTTATTACAGCAAGTTTGATTACAATGTTTGGCTTGTTGTAGGTGTGGAAGATGTGGTTCTTTTACACATATACAGATGACTGTTCTTCTTGGGATCCTTTTCCCATGTACGTTATGACAGAATGTTGAGTAGTCCTCTCTTGGTATTCTGTAGGTCTTTGGTGATTATATATGTCACCTGTGTTTGTATATGTCTGTTAACCCCGATATCGTAATGAAACCAATCCTCACACCTTTCCATTGGTGAACCATAAGTTTGTTTAATGAATCTGTGATTGCCCTTCTCCGTGGAAATATCTGCCCTGGTATCCATTTTTAGGTAACACCTATAAGTGATATGATATGATATGTGTCTTTCACTTTCTGACTTACTACAAGTCACGTGATTACTTCTAGACTCATCTACGGTGCTGCAAATGGCATTGTGTCCTTTTTTCCCTTGGCTTCTCTTCTGCCTTAGCGGGGTCCATTTTCAACAATGTGATTCCCTGAGGGTTGTGGATTAGCTGACCTGGGCAGCCTTACCCTGCCGGCCCGCCCTCCCCAGGTGTGCCTCGTTGAGGTCAATATAAACAGCGCTCCAGGCAGCAATAGCCCCTGAAGCTGTGCCTGACTCCATATTCTCTGCCCCGTCAGCAGTCTCGGGGCTGTGCTGGTGGGAGGGAGTGAGGGGCCACAGCTTTGTGGGTGGCCCGGTGTGAGTGGGGTTCTGCTGGCCTTTCTGCAGGAGTTGCCAGGCTGCCGCCTGTAACGAAGAGGATGTGTCACCCATACCTTCCGCTGGAATTTCTCTCCGGACAGAGGTGAGGAAGGAAAAAAGCAGTGGGGGCCGGGACAGGAGGGGTATCTCAGGCAGGGCAATGGAAAGCTTCTGGAAGAGCGCCAGGGTCCAGGACCACGCTGGCTGGCCTGCAGGCACCAAGTTGGCCTGCGTGCTGTCGCTGGTGTGGCTCCACGGTCCTTCCTCTAGGCTTTCAAGCCCTTGTACATATTCAGGTGTTTTACCTGGAAAGGGTGGGAACAGTTCAGCAGCAGCTGGCCTGGGGCTCAGCTCACGTTTACTCACAGATGCCTCGGCACGGTCCCCCAGCTTTGCAATGAGGACGCTCCTTGCGTGGGGGGTGGGTTGCTGGCTGTATGGGAGATGGTTCCCCACCTCTGACCAATTTCAGAATTGTTTACCGCTGGAGCAAGTGCCGTGATAGGGTTTTCCTCTGTATAACTCGTGGGTTCAATTTTTTTTTCTTTTTTGGTTCAAGTTAGATTTTATTCCTCTTTTATGTATTTATAAATATAAGCATGGAAATAATTCATTCCTATAAATACATCTGTGTGACGGGAAGAATTTTTTCTGTTTTATTTTTAAATTTTATTTTTTACAATTTTGAAATTTAATTTTATTTATGTTTTTATACAGCACGTTATTATTAGTTATGTATTTTATGCATATACATGTATACAGGTCAATCCCAATCTCCCAACTCATCCCACCACCACCACCCCATGGATTCCCACACTTGGTGTCCATACGTTTGTTCTCTACCTCTGTGTCTCTATTTCTTCCCTGCAAACCAGTTCATCTGTACCATTTTTAGGCTCCACATATATGCATTAATATACAATATTTGTTTTCCTCTTTCTGACTTACTTCATTCTGTATGACAGTCTCTCGATCCATCGATGTCTCTACAAATGACCCAGTTTCATTCCTTTTTATGGCCGAGTCATATTCCATTTTATATATGTACCACATCTTTATCCATTCATCTGTCTGTGGGCATTTAGGTTGCTTCCATTACCTGGCTATTGTAAATAGTGCTGCAACGAACATTGTGGTGAATGTGCCTTTTTGAAATACGGTTTTCTCTGGGTATATGCCCAGAAGTGGGATTGCTGGATCAGATGGTAATTCTATTTCTCGTTTTTTTAAGGAAACTCCATACTGTTCTCCATAGTGACTGTATCAATTTACATTCCCACCAATAGTGGAAGAGGGCTCCTTTTGTCCACACCCTCCCCAGAATTGGTTGTTTGTAGATTTTCTGATGATGCCGATTCTAACAGGTGTGAGGTGATACCTCATTGTAGTTTTGATTTGCATTTCTCTAATAATTAGTGCTGTTGAGCAGCTTTTCATGTGCGTCTTGGCCATCTCTGTGTCTCCTTTGAAGAAACGTCTCTTTAGATCTTCCGCCCATTTTTTTTAAGGTTGTTTGTTTTTTTAATATTAAGCTGCATGAGCTGTTTATATATATTGGAGATTAAACCTGTGTCCATTGATTCGTTTGCAACGATTTTCACCCATCCTGAGGGATGCCTTTTTCCATTCCCTTTTTTTTTAACAAAAAGGAAAGAAAGGAAAAGAAGCAGAACACTAATGTGCGTAAAATATGCCTTTTGAAACGGTCGTTTTGAAATATGGACGTCCTTTGAATTTTTTGGTCGATATGTGACCCCAGGATTTGTTTTCAGGGCAGGTGTCATTTACAAGCCTGCAATGATTTTGAATATCAACTGACCATTAGCGTTGGGATTAAAGCTGCTGTTGTGTGAAACGGCCACAAGGTGGCAGCAGTTCACCCTTACCAAATCTGGTTACTAGGGCAAGAGAGCCTCAGTGGAAGTGGTGTTCTAGATTGGAGTTTAGAATGGAATGTACCAGGAGAAAGCCCCTCACGTTTGTCTCACTACTTCTTGTTCGTGTTTTTAATTTAAGTTTTTATTTTTTATTACAGCAAGTTTGATTACAATGTTTGGCTTGTTGTAGGTGCGGAAGATGTGGTTCTTTTACACATATACAGATGACTGTTCTTCTTGGGATCCTTTTCCCATGTACGTTATGACAGAATGTTGAGTAGTCCTCTCTTGGTATTCTGTAGGTCTTTGGTGATTATATATGTCACCTGTGTTTGTATATGTCTGTTAACCCCGATATCGTAATGAAACCAATCCTCACACCTTTCCATTGGTGAACCATAAGTTTGTTTAATGAATCTGTGATTGCCCTTCTCCGTGGAAATATCTGCCCTGGTATCCATTTTTAGTTAACACCTATAAGTGATATGATATGATATGTGTCTTTCACTTTCTGACTTACTACAAGTCACGTGATTACTTCTAGACTCATCTACGGTGCTGCAAATGGCATTGTGTCCTTTTTTCCCTTGGCTTCTCTTCTGCCTTAGCGGGGTCCATTTTCAACAATGTGATTCCCTGAGGGTTGTGGATTAGCTGACCTGGGCAGCCTTACCCTGCCGGCCCGCCCTCCCCAGGTGTGCCTCATTGAGGTCAATATAAACAGCGCTCCAGGCAGCAATAGCCCCTGAAGCTGTGCCTGACTCCATATTCTCTGCCCCGTCAGCAGTCTCGGGGCTGTGCTGGTGGGAGGGAGTGAGGGGCCACAGCTTTGTGGGTGGCCCGGTGTGAGTGGGGTTCTGCTGGCCTTTCTGCAGGAGTTGCCAGGCTGCCGCCTGTAACGAAGAGGATGTGTCACCCATACCTTCCGCTGGAATTTCTCTCCGGACAGAGGTGAGGAAGGAAAAAAGCAGTGGGGGCCGGGACAGGAGGGGTATCTCAGGCAGGGCAATGGAAAGCTTCTGGAAGAGCGCCAGGGTCCAGGACCACGCTGGCTGGCCTGCAGGCACCAAGTTGGCCTGCGTGCTGTCGCTGGTGTGGCTCCACGGTCCTTCCTCTAGGCTTTCAAGCCCTTGTACATATTCAGGTGTTTTACCTGGAAAGGGTGGGAACAGTTCAGCAGCAGCTGGCCTGGGGCTCAGCTCACGTTTACTCACAGATGCCTCGGCACGGTCCCCCAGCTTTGCAATGAGGACGCTCCTTGCGTGGGGGGTGGGTTGCTGGCTGTATGGGAGATGGTTCCCCACCTCTGACCAATTTCAGAATTGTTTACCGCTGGAGCAAGTGCCGTGATAGGGATTTCCTCTGTATAACTCGTGGGTTCAATTTTTTTATCTTTTTTGGTTCAAGTTAGATTTTATTCCTCTTTTATGTATTTATAAATATAAGCATGGAAATAATTCATTCCTATAAATACATCTGTGTGACGGGAAGAATTTTTTCTGTTTTATTTTTAAATTTTATCTTTTAAAATTTTGAAATTTAATTTTATTTATGTTTTTATACAGCACGTTATTATTAGTTATGTATTTTATGCATATACATGTATACAGGTCAATCCCAATCTCCCAACTCATCCCACCACCACCACCCCATGGATTCCCACACTTGGTGTCCATACGTTTGTTCTCTACCTCTGTGTCTCTATTTCTTCCCTGCAAACCAGTTCATCTGTACCATTTTTAGGCTCCACATATATGCATTAATATACAATATTTGTTTTCCTCTTTCTGACTTACTTCATTCTGTATGACAGCCTCTCGATCCATCGATGTCTCTACAAATGACCCAGTTTCATTCCTTTTTATGGCCGAGTCATATTCCATTTTATATATGTACCACATCTTTATCCATTCATCTGTCTGTGGGCATTTAGGTTGCTTCCATTACCTGGCTATTGTAAATAGTGCTGCAACGAACATTGTGGTGAATGTGCCTTTTTGAAATACGGTTTTCTCTGGGTATATGCCCAGAAGTGGGATTGCTGGATCAGATGGTAATTCTATTTCTCGTTTTTTTAAGGAAACTCCATACTGTTCTCCATAGTGACTGTATCAATTTACATTCCCACCAATAGTGGAAGAGGGCTCCTTTTGTCCACACCCTCCCCAGAATTGGTTGTTTGTAGATTTTCTGATGATGCCGATTCTAACAGGTGTGAGGTGATACCTCATTGTAGTTTTGATTTGCATTTCTCTAATAATTAGTGCTGTTGAGCAGCTTTTCATGTGCGTCTTGGCCATCTCTGTGTCTCCTTTGAAGAAACGTCTCTTTAGATCTTCTGCCCATTTTTTTTTGGGTTGTTTGTTTTTTTTAATATTAAGCTGCATGAGCTGTTTATATATATTGGAGATTAAACCTGTGTCCATTGATTCGTTTGCAACGATTTTCACCCATCCTGAGGGATGCCTTTTTCCATTCCCGTTTTTTTTAACAAAAAAGGAAAGAAAGGAAAAGAAGCAGAACACTAATGTGCGTAAAATATGCCTTTTGAAACGGTCGTTTTGAAATATGGACGTCCTTTGAATTTTTTGGTCGATATGTGACCCCAGGATTTGTTTTCAGGGCAGGTGTCATTTACAGGCCTGCAATGATTTTGAATATCAACTGACCATTAGCGTTGGGATTAAAGCTGCTGTTGTGTGAAACGGCCACAAGGTGGCAGCAGTTCACCCTTACCAAATCTGGTTACTAGGGCAAGAGAGCCTCAGTGGAAGTGGTGTTCTAGACTGGAGTTTAGAATGGAATGTACCAGGAGAAAGCCCCTCACGTTTGTCTCACTACTTCTTGTTCGTGTTTTTAATTTAAGTTTTTATTTTTTATTACAGCAAGTTTGATTACAATGTTTGGCTTGTTGTAGGTGTGGAAGATGTGGTTCTTTTACACATATACAGATGACTGTTCTTCTTGGGATCCTTTTCCCATGTACGTTATGACAGAATGTTGAGTAGTCCTCTCTTGGTATTCTGTAGGTCTTTGGTGATTATATATGTCACCTGTGTTTGTATATGTCTGTTAACCCCGATATCGTAATGAAACCAATCCTCACACCTTTCCATTGGTGAACCATAAGTTTGTTTAATGAATCTGTGATTGCCCTTCTCCGTGGAAATATCTGCCCTGGTATCCATTTTTAGGTAACACCTATAAGTGATATGATATGATATGTGTCTTTCACTTTCTGACTTACTACAAGTCACGTGATTACTTCTAGACTCATCTACGGTGCTGCAAATGGCATTGTGTCCTTTTTTCCCTTGGCTTCTCTTCTGCCTTAGCGGGGTCCATTTTCAACAATGTGATTCCCTGAGGGTTGTGGATTAGCTGACCTGGGCAGCCTTACCCTGCCGGCCCGCCCTCCCCAGGTGTGCCTCGTTGAGGTCAATATAAACAGCGCTCCAGGCAGCAATAGCCCCTGAAGCTGTGCCTGACTCCATATTCTCTGCCCCGTCAGCAGTCTCGGGGCTGTGCTGGTGGGAGGGAGTGAGGGGCCACAGCTTTGTGGGTGGCCCGGTGTGAGTGGGGTTCTGCTGGCCTTTCTGCAGGAGTTGCCAGGCTGCCGCCTGTAAAGAAGAGGATGTGTCACCCATACCTTCCGCTGGAATTTCTCTCCGGACAGAGGTGAGGAAGGAAAAAAGCAGTGGGGGCCGGGACAGGAGGGGTATCTCAGGCAGGGCAATGGAAAGCTTCTGGAAGAGCGCCAGGGTCCAGGACCACGCTGGCTGGCCTGCAGGCACCAAGTTGGCCTGCGTGCTGTCGCTGGTGTGGCTCCACGGTCCTTCCTCTAGGCTTTCAAGCCCTTGTACATATTCAGGTGTTTTACCTGGAAAGGGTGGGAACAGTTCAGCAGCAGCTGGCCTGGGGCTCAGCTCACGTTTACTCACAGATGCCTCGGCACGGTCCCCCAGCTTTGCAATGAGGACGCTCCTTGCGTGGGGGGTGGGTTGCTGGCTGTATGGGAGATGGTTCCCCACATCTGACCAATTTCAGAATTGTTTACCGCTGGAGCAAGTGCCGTGATAGGGTTTTCCTCTGTATAACTCGTGGGTTCAATTTTTTTATCTTTTTTGGTTCAAGTTAGATTTTATTCCTCTTTTATGTATTTATAAATATAAGCATGGAAATAATTCATTCCTATAAATACATCTGTGTGACGGGAAGAATTTTTTCTGTTTTATTTTGAAATTTTATTTTTTAAAATTTTGAAATTTAATTTTATTTATGTTTTTATACAGCACGTTATTATTAGTTATGTATTTTATGCATATACATGTATACAGGTCAATCCCAATCTCCCAACTCATCCCACCACCACCACCCCATGGATTCCCACACTTGGTGTCCATACGTTTGTTCTCTACCTCTGTGTCTCTATTTCTTCCCTGCAAACCAGTTCATCTGTACCATTTTTAGGCTCCACATATATGCATTAATATACAATATTTGTTTTCCTCTTTCTGACTTACTTCATTCTGTATGACAGTCTCTCGATCCATCGATGTCTCTACAAATGACCCAGTTTCATTCCTTTTTATGGCCGAGTCATATTCCATTTTATATATGTACCACATATTTATCCATTCATCTGTCTGTGGGCATTTAGGTTGCTTCCATTACCTGGCTATTGTAAATAGTGCTGCAACGAACATTGTGGTGAATGTGCCTTTTTGAAATACGGTTTTCTCTGGGTATATGCCCAGAAGTGGGATTGCTGGATCAGATGGTAATTCTATTTCTCGTTTTTTTAAGGAAACTCCATACTGTTCTCCATAGTGACTGTATCAATTTACATTCCCACCAATAGTGGAAGAGGGCTCCTTTTGTCCACACCCTCCCCAGAATTGGTTGTTTGTAGATTTTCTGATGATGCCGATTCTAACAGGTGTGAGGTGATACCTCATTGTAGTTTTGATTTGCATTTCTCTAATAATTAGTGCTGTTGAGCAGCTTTTCATGTGCGTCTTGGCCATCTCTGTGTCTCCTTTGAAGAAACGTCTCTTTAGATCTTCTGCCCATTTTTTTTGGGTTTTTTGTTTTTTTAATATTAAGCTGCATGAGCTGTTTATATATATTGGAGATTAAACCTGTGTCCATTGATTCGTTTGCAACGATTTTCACCCATCCTGAGGGATGCCTTTTTCCATTCCCGTTTTTTTTAACAAAAAAGGAAAGAAAGGAAAAGAAGCAGAACACTAATGTGCGTAAAATATGCCTTTTGAAACGGTCGTTTTGAAATATGGACGTCCTTTGAATTTTTTGGTCGATATGTGACCCCAGGATTTGTTTTCAGGGCAGGTGTCATTTACAGGCCTGCAATGATTTTGAATATCAACTGACCATTAGCGTTGGGATTAAAGCTGCTGTTGTGTGAAACGGCCACAAGGTGGCAGCAGTTCACCCTTACCAAATCTGGTTACTAGGGCAAGAGAGCCTCAGTGGAAGTGGTGTTCTAGATTGGAGTTTAGAATGGAATGTACCAGGAGAAAGCCCCTCACGTTTGTCTCACTACTTCTTGTTCGTGTTTTTAATTTAAGTTTTTATTTTTTATTACAGCAAGTTTGATTACAATGTTTGGCTTGTTGTAGGTGTGGAAGATGTGGTTCTTTTACACATATACAGATGACTGTTCTTCTTGGGATCCTTTTCCCATGTACGTTATGACAGAATGTTGAGTAGTCCTCTCTTGGTATTCTGTAGGTCTTTGGTGATTATATATGTCACCTGTGTTTGTATATGTCTGTTAACCCCGATATCGTAATGAAACCAATCCTCACACCTTTCCATTGGTGAACCATAAGTTTGTTTAATGAATCTGTGATTGCCCTTCTCCGTGGAAATATCTGCCCTGGTATCCATTTTTAGGTAACACCTATAAGTGATATGATATGATATGTGTCTTTCACTTTCTGACTTACTACAAGTCACGTGATTACTTCTAGACTCATCTACGGTGCTGCAAATGGCATTGTGTCCTTTTTTCCCTTGGCTTCTCTTCTGCCTTAGCGGGGTCCATTTTCAACAATGTGATTCCCTGAGGGTTGTGGATTAGCTGACCTGGGCAGCCTTACCCTGCCGGCCCGCCCTCCCCAGGTGTGCCTCGTTGAGGTCAATATAAACAGCGCTCCAGGCAGCAATAGCCCCTGAAGCTGTGCCTGACTCCATATTCTCTGCCCCGTCAGCAGTCTCGGGGCTGTGCTGGTGGGAGGGAGTGAGGGGCCACAGCTTTGTGGGTGGCCCGGTGTGAGTGGGGTTCTGCTGGCCTTTCTGCAGGAGTTGCCAGGCTGCCGCCTGTAACGAAGAGGTTGTGTCACCCATACCTTCCGCTGGAATTTCTCTCCGGACAGAGGTGAGGAAGGAAAAAAGCAGTGTGGGCCGGGACAGGAGGGGTATCTCAGGCAGGGCAATGGAAAGCTTCTGGAAGAGCGCCAGGGTCCAGGACCACGCTGGCTGGCCTGCAGGCACCAAGTTGGCCTGCGTGCTGTCGCTGGTGTGGCTCCACGGTCCTTCCTCTAGGCTTTCAAGCCCTTGTACATATTCAGGTGTTTTACCTGGAAAGGGTGGGAACAGTTCAGCAGCAGCTGGCCTGGGGCTCAGCTCACGTTTACTCACAGATGCCTCGGCACGGTCCCCCAGCTTTGCAATGAGGACGCTCCTTGCGTGGGGGGTGGGTTGCTGGCTGTATGGGAGATGGTTCCCCACCTCTGACCAATTTCAGAATTGTTTACCGCTGGAGCAAGTGCCGTGATAGGGTTTTCCTCTGTATAACTCGTGGGTTCAATTTTTTTATCTTTTTTGGTTCAAGTTAGATTTTATTCCTCTTTTATGTATTTATAAATATAAGCATGGAAATAATTCATTCCTATAAATACATCTGTGTGACGGGAAGAATTTTTTCTGTTTTATTTTTAAATTTGATTTTTTAAAATTTTGAAATTTAATTTTATTTATGTTTTTATACAGCACGTTATTATTACTTATGTATTTTATGCATATACATGTATACAGGTCAATCCCAATCTCCCAACTCATCCCACCACCACCACCCCATGGATTCCCACACTTGGTGTCCATACGTTTGTTCTCTACCTCTGTGTCTCTATTTCTTCCCTGCAAACCAGTTCATCTGTACCATTTTTAGGCTCCACATATATGCATTAATATACAATATTTGTTTTCCTCTTTCTGACTTACTTCATTCTGTATGACAGCCTCTCGATCCATCGATGTCTCTACAAATGACCCAGTTTCATTCCTTTTTATGGCCGAGTCATATTCCATTTTATATATGTACCACATCTTTATCCATTCATCTGTCTGTGGGCATTTAGG
The DNA here is from genome assembly GCF_964341445.2 of Mesoplodon mirus. NCBI lineage: Eukaryota > Metazoa > Chordata > Mammalia > Artiodactyla > Ziphiidae > Mesoplodon > Mesoplodon mirus. The sequence continues at coordinate 93,603,445 of NC_138989.1, forward strand.
TTGCTTCCATTACCTGGCTATTGTAAATAGTGCTGCAACGAACATTGTGGTGAATGTGCCTTTTTGAAATACGGTTTTCTCTGGGTATATGCCCAGAAGTGGGATTGCTGGATCAGATGGTAATTCTATTTCTCGTTTTTTTAAGGAAACTCCATACTGTTCTCCATAGTGACTGTATCAATTTACATTCCCACCAATAGTGGAAGAGGGCTCCTTTTGTCCACACCCTCCCCAGAATTGGTTGTTTGTAGATTTTCTGATGATGCCGATTCTAACAGGTGTGAGGTGATACCTCATTGTAGTTTTGATTTGCATTTCTCTAATAATTAGTGCTGTTGAGCAGCTTTTCATGTGCGTCTTGGCCATCTCTGTGTCTCCTTTGAAGAAACGTCTCTTTAGATCTTCTGCCCATTTTTTTTGGGGTTGTTTGTTTTTTTAATATTAAGCTGCATGAGCTGTTTATATATATTGGAGATTAAACCTGTGTCCATTGATTCGTTTGCAACGATTTTCACCCATCCTGAGGGATGCCTTTTTCCATTCCCGTTTTTTTTAACAAAAAAGGAAAGAAAGGAAAAGAAGCAGAACACTAATGTGCGTAAAATATGCCTTTTGAAACGGTCGTTTTGAAATATGGACGTCCTTTGAATTTTTTGGTCGATATGTGACCCCAGGATTTGTTTTCAGGGCAGGTGTCATTTACAGGCCTGCAATGATTTTGAATATCAACTGACCATTAGCGTTGGGATTAAAGCTGCTGTTGTGTGAAACGGCCACAAGGTGGCAGCAGTTCACCCTTACCAAATCTGGTTACTAGGGCAAGAGAGCCTCAGTGGAAGTGGTGTTCTAGATTGGAGTTTAGAATGGAATGTACCAGGAGAAAGCCCCTCACGTTTGTCTCACTACTTCTTGTTCGTGTTTTTAATTTAAGTTTTTATTTTTTATTACAGCAAGTTTGATTACAATGTTTGGCTTGTTGTAGGTGTGGAAGATGTGGTTCTTTTACACATATACAGATGACTGTTCTTCTTGGGATCCTTTTCCCATGTACGTTATGACAGAATGTTGAGTAGTCCTCTCTTGGTATTCTGTAGGTCTTTGGTGATTATATATGTCACCTGTGTTTGTATATGTCTGTTAACCCCGATATCGTAATGAAACCAATCCTCACACCTTTCCATTGGTGAACCATAAGTTTGTTTAATGAATCTGTGATTGCCCTTCTCCGTGGAAATATCTGCCCTGGTATCCATTTTTAGGTAACACCTATAAGTGATATGATATGATATGTGTCTTTCACTTTCTGACTTACTACAAGTCACGTGATTACTTCTAGACTCATCTACGGTGCTGCAAATGGCATTGTGTCCTTTTTTCCCTTGGCTTCTCTTCTGCCTTAGCGGGGTCCATTTTCAACAATGTGATTCCCTGAGGGTTGTGGATTAGCTGACCTGGGCAGCCTTACCCTGCCGGCCCGCCCTCCCCAGGTGTGCCTCATTGAGGTCAATATAAACAGCGCTCCAGGCAGCAATAGCCCCTGAAGCTGTGCCTGACTCCATATTCTCTGCCCCGTCAGCAGTCTCGGGGCTGTGCTGGTGGGAGGGAGTGAGGGGCCACAGCTTTGTGGGTGGCCCGGTGTGAGTGGGGTTCTGCTGGCCTTTCTGCAGGAGTTGCCAGGCTGCCGCCTGTAACGAAGAGGATGTGTCACCCATACCTTCCGCTGGAATTTCTCTCCGGACAGAGGTGAGGAAGGAAAAAAGCAGTGGGGGCCGGGACAGGAGGGGTATCTCAGGCAGGGCAATGGAAAGCTTCTGGAAGAGCGCCAGGGTCCAGGACCACTCTGGCTGGCCTGCAGGCACCAAGTTGGCCTGCGTGCTGTCGCTGGTGTGGCTCCACGGTCCTTCCTCTAGGCTTTCAAGCCCTTGTACATATTCAGGTGTTTTACCTGGAAAGGGTGGGAACAGTTCAGCAGCAGCTGGCCTGGGGCTCAGCTCACGTTTACTCACAGATGCCTCGGCACGGTCCCCCAGCTTTGCAATGAGGACGCTCCTTGCGTGGGGGGTGGGTTGCTGGCTGTATGGGAGATGGTTCCCCACCTCTGACCAATTTCAGAATTGTTTACCGCTGGAGCAAGTGCCGTGATAGGGATTTCCTCTGTATAACTCGTGGGTTCAATTTTTTTATCTTTTTTGGTTCAAGTTAGATTTTATTCCTCTTTTATGTATTTATAAATATAAGCATGGAAATAATTCATTCCTATAAATACATCTGTGTGACGGGAAGAATTTTTTCTGTTTTATTTTTAAATTTTATCTTTTAAAATTTTGAAATTTAATTTTATTTATGTTTTTATACAGCACGTTATTATTAGTTATGTATTTTATGCATATACATGTATACAGGTCAATCCCAATCTCCCAACTCATCCCACCACCACCACCCCATGGATTCCCACACTTGGTGTCTATACGTTTGTTCTCTACCTCTGTGTCTCTATTTCTTCCCTGCAAACCAGTTCATCTGTACCATTTTTAGGCTCCACATATATGCATTAATATACAATATTTGTTTTCCTCTTTCTGACTTACTTCATTCTGTATGACAGTCTCTCGATCCATCGATGTCTCTACAAATGACCCAGTTTCATTCCTTTTTATGGCCGAGTCATATTCCATTTTATATATGTACCACATCTTTATCCATTCATCTGTCTGTGGGCATTTAGGTTGCTTCCATTACCTGGCTATTGTAAATAGTGCTGCAACGAACATTGTGGTGAATGTGCCTTTTTGAAATACGGTTTTCTCTGGGTATATGCCCAGAAGTGGGATTGCTGGATCAGATGGTAATTCTATTTCTCGTTTTTTTAAGGAAACTCCATACTGTTCTCCATAGTGACTGTATCAATTTACATTCCCACCAATAGTGGAAGAGGGCTCCTTTTGTCCACACCCTCCCCAGAATTGGTTGTTTGTAGATTTTCTGATGATGCCGATTCTAACAGGTGTGAGGTGATACCTCATTGTAGTTTTGATTTGCATTTCTCTAATAATTAGTGCTGTTGAGCAGCTTTTCATGTGCGTCTTGGCCATCTCTGTGTCTCCTTTGAAGAAACGTCTCTTTAGATCTTCTGCCCATTTTTTTTTGGGTTGTTTGTTTTTTTTAATATTAAGCTGCATGAGCTGTTTATATATATTGGAGATTAAACCTGTGTCCATTGATTCGTTTGCAACGATTTTCACCCATCCTGAGGGATGCCTTTTTCCATTCCCGTTTTTTTTAACAAAAAAGGAAAGAAAGGAAAAGAAGCAGAACACTAATGTGCGTAAAATATGCCTTTTGAAACGGTCGTTTTGAAATATGGACGTCCTTTGAATTTTTTGGTCGATATGTGACCCCAGGATTTGTTTTCAGGGCAGGTGTCATTTACAGGCCTGCAATGATTTTGAATATCAACTGACCATTAGCGTTGGGATTAAAGCTGCTGTTGTGTGAAACGGCCACAAGGTGGCAGCAGTTCACCCTTACCAAATCTGGTTACTAGGGCAAGAGAGCCTCAGTGGAAGTGGTGTTCTAGACTGGAGTTTAGAATGGAATGTACCAGGAGAAAGCCCCTCACGTTTGTCTCACTACTTCTTGTTCGTGTTTTTAATTTAAGTTTTTATTTTTTATTACAGCAAGTTTGATTACAATGTTTGGCTTGTTGTAGGTGTGGAAGATGTGGTTCTTTTACACATATACAGATGACTGTTCTTCTTGGGATCCTTTTCCCATGTACGTTATGACAGAATGTTGAGTAGTCCTCTCTTGGTATTCTGTAGGTCTTTGGTGATTATATATGTCACCTGTGTTTGTATATGTCTGTTAACCCCGATATCGTAATGAAACCAATCCTCACACCTTTCCATTGGTGAACCATAAGTTTGTTTAATGAATCTGTGATTGCCCTTCTCCGTGGAAATATCTGCCCTGGTATCCATTTTTAGGTAACACCTATAAGTGATATGATATGATATGTGTCTTTCACTTTCTGACTTACTACAAGTCACGTGATTACTTCTAGACTCATCTACGGTGCTGCAAATGGCATTGTGTCCTTTTTTCCCTTGGCTTCTCTTCTGCCTTAGCGGGGTCCATTTTCAACAATGTGATTCCCTGAGGGTTGTGGATTAGCTGACCTGGGCAGCCTTACCCTGCCGGCCCGCCCTCCCCAGGTGTGCCTCGTTGAGGTCAATATAAACAGCGCTCCAGGCAGCAATAGCCCCTGAAGCTGTGCCTGACTCCATATTCTCTGCCCCGTCAGCAGTCTCGGGGCTGTGCTGGTGGGAGGGAGTGAGGGGCCACAGCTTTGTGGGTGGCCCGGTGTGAGTGGGGTTCTGCTGGCCTTTCTGCAGGAGTTGCCAGGCTGCTGCCTGTAACGAAGAGGATGTGTCACCCATACCTTCCGCTGGAATTTCTCTCCGGACAGAGGTGAGGAAGGAAAAAAGCAGTGGGGGCCGGGACAGGAGGGGTATCTCAGGCAGGGCAATGGAAAGCTTCTGGAAGAGCGCCAGGGTCCAGGACCACGCTGGCTGGCCTGCAGGCACCAAGTTGGCCTGCGTGCTGTCGCTGGTGTGGCTCCACGGTCCTTCCTCTAGGCTTTCAAGCCCTTGTACATATTCAGGTGTTTTACCTGGAAAGGGTGGGAACAGTTCAGCAGCAGCTGGCCTGGGGCTCAGCTCACGTTTACTCACAGATGCCTCGGCACGGTCCCCCAGCTTTGCAATGAGGACGCTCCTTGCGTGGGGGGTGGGTTGCTGGCTGTATGGGAGATGGTTCCCCACCTCTGACCAATTTCAGAATTGTTTACCGCTGGAGCAAGTGCCGTGATAGGGTTTTCCTCTGTATAACTCGTGGGTTCAATTTTTTTATCTTTTTTGGTTCAAGTTAGATTTTATTCCTCTTTTATGTATTTATAAATATAAGCATGGAAATAATTCATTCCTATAAATACATCTGTGTGACGGGAAGAATTTTTTCTGTTTTATTTTTAAATTTGATTTTTTAAAATTTTGAAATTTAATTTTATTTATGTTTTTATACAGCACGTTATTATTAGTTATGTATTTTATGCATATACATGTATACAGGTCAATCCCAATCTCCCAACTCATCCCACCACCACCACCCCATGGATTCCCACACTTGGTGTCCATACGTTTGTTCTCTACCTCTGTGTCTCTATTTCTTCCCTGCAAACCAGTTCATCTGTACCATTTTTAGGCTCCACATATATGCATTAATATACAATATTTGTTTTCCTCTTTCTGACTTACTTCATTCTGTATGACAGCCTCTCGATCCATCGATGTCTCTACAAATGACCCAGTTTCATTCCTTTTTATGGCCGAGTCATATTCCATTTTATATATGTACCACATCTTTATCCATTCATCTGTCTGTGGGCATTTAGGTTGCTTCCATTACCTGGCTATTGTAAATAGTGCTGCAACGAACATTGTGGTGAATGTGCCTTTTTGAAATACGGTTTTCTCTGGGTATATGCCCAGAAGTGGGATTGCTGGATCAGATGGTAATTCTATTTCTCGTTTTTTTAAGGAAACTCCATACTGTTCTCCATAGTGACTGTATCAATTTACATTCCCACCAATAGTGGAAGAGGGCTCCTTTTGTCCACACCCTCCCCAGAATTGGTTGTTTGTAGATTTTCTGATGATGCCGATTCTAACAGGTGTGAGGTGATACCTCATTGTAGTTTTGATTTGCATTTCTCTAATAATTAGTGCTGTTGAGCAGCTTTTCATGTGCGTCTTGGCCATCTCTGTGTCTCCTTTGAAGAAACGTCTCTTTAGATCTTCTGCCCATTTTTTTTGGGTTGTTTGTTTTTTTAATATTAAGCTGCATGAGCTGTTTATATATATTGGAGATTAAACCTGTGTCCATTGATTCGTTTGCAACGATTTTCACCCATCCTGAGGGATGCCTTTTTCCATTCCCGTTTTTTTTAACAAAAAAGGAAAGAAAGGAAAAGAAGCAGAACACTAATGTGCATAAAATATGCCTTTTGAAACGGTCGTTTTGAAATATGGACGTCCTTTGAATTTTTTGGTCGATATGTGACCCCAGGATTTGTTTTCAGGGCAGGTGTCATTTACAGGCCTGCAATGATTTTGAATATCAACTGACCATTAGCGTTGGGATTAAAGCTGCTGTTGTGTGAAACGGCCACAAGGTGGCAGCAGTTCACCCTTACCAAATCTGGTTACTAGGGCAAGAGAGCCTCAGTGGAAGTGGTGTTCTAGATTGGAGTTTAGAATGGAATGTACCAGGAGAAAGCCCCTCGCGTTTGTCTCACTACTTCTTGTTCGTGTTTTTAATTTAAGTTTTTATTTTTTATTACAGCAAGTTTGATTACAATGTTTGGCTTGTTGTAGGTGTGGAAGATGTGGTTCTTTTACACATATACAGATGACTGTTCTTCTTGGGATCCTTTTCCCATGTACGTTATGACAGAATGTTGAGTAGTCCTCTCTTGGTATTCTGTAGGTCTTTGGTGATTATATATGTCACCTGTGTTTGTATATGTCTGTTAACCCCGATATCGTAATGAAACCAATCCTCACACCTTTCCATTGGTGAACCATAAGTTTGTTTAATGAATCTGTGATTGCCCTTCTCCGTGGAAATATCTGCCCTGGTATCCATTTTTAGGTAACACCTATAAGTGATATGATATGATATGTGTCTTTCACTTTCTGACTTACTACAAGTCACGTGATTACTTCTAGACTCATCTACGGTGCTGCAAATGGCATTGTGTCCTTTTTTCCCTTGGCTTCTCTTCTGCCTTAGCGGGGTCCATTTTCAACAATGTGATTCCCTGAGGGTTGTGGATTAGCTGACCTGGGCAGCCTTACCCTGCCGGCCCGCCCTCCCCAGGTGTGCCTCGTTGAGGTCAATATAAACAGCGCTCCAGGCAGCAATAGCCCCTGAAGCTGTGCCTGACTCCATATTCTCTGCCCCGTCAGCAGTCTCGGGGCTGTGCTGGTGGGAGGGAGTGAGGGGCCACAGCTTTGTGGGTGGCCCGGTGTGAGTGGGGTTCTGCTGGCCTTTCTGCAGGAGTTGCCAGGCTGCCGCCTGTAAAGAAGAGGATGTGTCACCCATACCTTCCGCTGGAATTTCTCTCCGGACAGAGGTGAGGAAGGAAAAAAGCAGTGGGGGCCGGGACAGGAGGGGTATCTCAGGCAGGGCAATGGAAAGCTTCTGGAAGAGCGCCAGGGTCCAGGACCACGCTGGCTGGCCTGCAGGCACCAAGTTGGCCTGCGTGCTGTCGCTGGTGTGGCTCCACGGTCCTTCCTCTAGGCTTTCAAGCCCTTGTACATATTCAGGTGTTTTACCTGGAAAGGGTGGGAACAGTTCAGCAGCAGCTGGCCTGGGGCTCAGCTCACGTTTACTCACAGATGCCTCGGCACGGTCCCCCAGCTTTGCAATGAGGACGCTCCTTGCGTGGGGGGTGGGTTGCTGGCTGTATGGGAGATGGTTCCCCACCTCTGACCAATTTCAGAATTGTTTACCGCTGGAGCAAGTGCCGTGATAGGGTTTTCCTCTGTATAACTCGTGGGTTCAATTTTTTTATCTTTTTTGGTTCAAGTTAGATTTTATTCCTCTTTTATGTATTTATAAATATAAGCATGGAAATAATTCATTCCTATAAATACATCTGTGTGACGGGAAGAATTTTTTCTGTTTTATTTTGAAATTTTATTTTTTAAAATTTTGAAATTTAATTTTATTTATGTTTTTATACAGCACGTTATTATTAGTTATGTATTTTATGCATATACATGTATACAGGTCAATCCCAATCTCCCAACTCATCCCACCACCACCACCCCATGGATTCCCACACTTGGTGTCCATACGTTTGTTCTCTACCTCTGTGTCTCTATTTCTTCCCTGCAAACCAGTTCATCTGTACCATTTTTAGGCTCCACATATATGCATTAATATACAATATTTGTTTTCCTCTTTCTGACTTACTTCATTCTGTATGACAGTCTCTCGATCCATCGATGTCTCTACAAATGACCCAGTTTCATTCCTTTTTATGGCCGAGTCATATTCCATTTTATATATGTACCACATCTTTATCCATTCATCTGTCTGTGGGCATTTAGGTTGCTTCCATTACCTGGCTATTGTAAATAGTGCTGCAACGAACATTGTGGTGAATGTGCCTTTTTGAAATACGGTTTTCTCTGGGTATATGCCCAGAAGTGGGATTGCTGGATCAGATGGTAATTCTATTTCTCGTTTTTTTAAGGAAACTCCATACTGTTCTCCATAGTGACTGTATCAATTTACATTCCCACCAATAGTGGAAGAGGGCTCCTTTTGTCCACACCCTCCCCAGAATTGGTTGTTTGTAGATTTTCTGATGATGCCGATTCTAACAGGTGTGAGGTGATACCTCATTGTAGTTTTGATTTGCATTTCTCTAATAATTAGTGCTGTTGAGCAGCTTTTCATGTGCGTCTTGGCCATCTCTGTGTCTCCTTTGAAGAAACGTCTCTTTAGATCTTCTGCCCATTTTTTTGGGGTTGTTTGTTTTTTTAATATTAAGCTGCATGAGCTGTTTATATATATTGGAGATTAAACCTGTGTCCATTGATTCGTTTGCAACGATTTTCACCCATCCTGAGGGATGCCTTTTTCCATTCCCGTTTTTTTTAACAAAAAAGGAAAGAAAGGAAAAGAAGCAGAACACTAATGTGCGTAAAATATGCCTTTTGAAACGGTCGTTTTGAAATATGGACGTCCTTTGAATTTTTTGGTCGATATGTGACCCCAGGATTTGTTTTCAGGGCAGGTGTCATTTACAGGCCTGCAATGATTTTGAATATCAACTGACCATTAGCGTTGGGATTAAAGCTGCTGTTGTGTGAAACGGCCACAAGGTGGCAGCAGTTCACCCTTACCAAATCTGGTTACTAGGGCAAGAGAGCCTCAGTGGAAGTGGTGTTCTAGATTGGAGTTTAGAATGGAATGTACCAGGAGAAAGCCCCTCACGTTTGTCTCACTACTTCTTGTTCGTGTTTTTAATTTAAGTTTTTATTTTTTATTACAGCAAGTTTGATTACAATGTTTGGCTTGTTGTAGGTGTGGAAGATGTGGTTCTTTTACACATATACAGATGACTGTTCTTCTTGGGATCCTTTTCCCATGTACGTTATGACAGAATGTTGAGTAGTCCTCTCTTGGTATTCTGTAGGTCTTTGGTGATTATATATGTCACCTGTGTTTGTATATGTCTGTTAACCCCGATATCGTAATGAAACCAATCCTCACACCTTTCCATTGGTGAACCATAAGTTTGTTTAATGAATCTGTGATTGCCCTTCTCCGTGGAAATATCTGCCCTGGTATCCATTTTTAGGTAACACCTATAAGTGATATGATATGATATGTGTCTTTCACTTTCTGACTTACTACAAGTCACGTGATTACTTCTAGACTCATCTACGGTGCTGCAAATGGCATTGTGTCCTTTTTTCCCTTGGCTTCTCTTCTGCCTTAGCGGGGTCCATTTTCAACAATGTGATTCCCTGAGGGTTGTGGATTAGCTGACCTGGGCAGCCTTACCCTGCCGGCCCGCCCTCCCCAGGTGTGCCTCGTTGAGGTCAATATAAACAGCGCTCCAGGCAGCAATAGCCCCTGAAGCTGTGCCTGACTCCATATTCTCTGCCCCGTCAGCAGTCTCGGGGCTGTGCTGGTGGGAGGGAGTGAGGGGCCACAGCTTTGTGGGTGGCCCGGTGTGAGTGGGGTTCTGCTGGCCTTTCTGCAGGAGTTGCCAGGCTGCCGCCTGTAACGAAGAGGATGTGTCACCCATACCTTCCGCTGGAATTTCTCTCCGGACAGAGGTGAGGAAGGAAAAAAGCAGTGGGGGCCGGGACAGGAGGGGTATCTCAGGCAGGGCAATGGAAAGCTTCTGGAAGAGCGCCAGGGTCCAGGACCACGCTGGCTGGCCTGCAGGCACCAAGTTGGCCTGCGTGCTGTCGCTGGTGTGGCTCCACGGTCCTTCCTCTAGGCTTTCAAGCCCTTGTACATATTCAGGTGTTTTACCTGGAAAGGGTGGGAACAGTTCAGCAGCAGCTGGCCTGGGGCACAGCTCACGTTTACTCACAGATGCCTCGGCACGGTCCCCCAGCTTTGCAATGAGGACGCTCCTTGCGTGGGGGGTGGGTTGCTGGCTGTATGGGAGATGGTTCCCCACCTCTGACCAATTTCAGAATTGTTTACCGCTGGAGCAAGTGCCGTGATAGGGTTTTCCTCTGTATAACTCGTGGGTTCAATTTTTTTTTCTTTTTTGGTTCAAGTTAGATTTTATTCCTCTTTTATGTATTTATAAATATAAGCATGGAAATAATTCATTCCTATAAATACATCTGTGTGACGGGAAGAATTTTTTCTGTTTTATTTTTAAATTTGATTTTTTAAAATTTTGAAATTTAATTTTATTTATGTTTTTATACAGCACGTTATTATTAGTTATGTATTTTATGCATATACATGTATACAGGTCAATCCCAATCTCCCAACTCATCCCACCACCACCACCCCATGGATTCCCACACTTGGTGTCCATACGTTTGTTCTCTACCTCTGTGTCTCTATTTCTTCCCTGCAAACCAGTTCATCTGTACCATTTTTAGGCTCCACATATATGCATTAATATACAATATTTGTTTTCCTCTTTCTGACTTACTTCATTCTGTATGACAGCCTCTCGATCCATCGATGTCTCTACAAATGACCCAGTTTCATTCCTTTTTATGGCCGAGTCATATTCCATTTTATATATGTACCACATCTTTATCCATTCATCTGTCTGTGGGCATTTGGGTTGCTTCCATTACCTGGCTATTGTAAATAGTGCTGCAACGAACATTGTGGTGAATGTGCCTTTTTGAAATACGGTTTTCTCTGGGTATATGCCCAGAAGTGGGATTGCTGGATCAGATGGTAATTCTATTTCTCGTTTTTTTAAGGAAACTCCATACTGTTCTCCATAGTGACTGTATCAATTTACATTCCCACCAATAGTGGAAGAGGGCTCCTTTTGTCCACACCCTCCCCAGAATTGGTTGTTTGTAGATTTTCTGATGATGCCGATTCTAACAGGTGTGAGGTGATACCTCATTGTAGTTTTGATTTGCATTTCTCTAATAATTAGTGCTGTTGAGCAGCTTTTCATGTGCGTCTTGGCCATCTCTGTGTCTCCTTTGAAGAAACGTCTCTTTAGATCTTCTGCCCATTTTTTTTGGGTTGTTTGTTTTTTTAATATTAAGCTGCATGAGCTGTTTATATATATTGGAGATTAAACCTGTGTCCATTGATTCGTTTGCAACGATTTTCACCCATCCTGAGGGATGCCTTTTTCCATTCCCGTTTTTTTTAACAAAAAAGGAAAGAAAGGAAAAGAAGCAGAACACTAATGTGCGTAAAATATGCCTTTTGAAACGGTCGTTTTGAAATATGGACGTCCTTTGAATTTTTTGGTCGATATGTGACCCCAGGATTTGTTTTCAGGGCAGGTGTCATTTACAGGCCTGCAATGATTTTGAATATCAACTGACCATTAGCGTTGGGATTAAAGCTGCTGTTGTGTGAAACGGCCACAAGGTGGCAGCAGTTCACCCTTACCAAATCTGGTTACTAGGGCAAGAGAGCCTCAGTGGAAGTGGTGTTCTAGATTGGAGTTTAGAATGGAATGTACCAGGAGAAAGCCCCTCACGTTTGTCTCACTACTTCTTGTTCGTGTTTTTAATTTAAGTTTTTATTTTTTATTACAGCAAGTTTGATTACAATGTTTGGCTTGTTGTAGGTGTGGAAGATGTGGTTCTTTTACACATATACAGATGACTGTTCTTCTTGGGATCCTTTTCCCATGTACGTTATGACAGAATGTTGAGTAGTCCTCTCTTGGTATTCTGTAGGTCTTTGGTGATTATATATGTCACCTGTGTTTGTATATGTCTGTTAACCCCGATATCGTAATGAAACCAATCCTCACACCTTTCCATTGGTGAACCATAAGTTTGTTTAATGAATCTGTGATTGCCCTTCTCCGTGGAAATATCTGCCCTGGTATCCATTTTTAGGTAACACCTATAAGTGATATGATATGATATGTGTCTTTCACTTTCTGACTTACTACAAGTCACGTGATTACTTCTAGACTCATCTACGGTGCTGCAAATGGCATTGTGTCCTTTTTTCCCTTGGCTTCTCTTCTGCCTTAGCGGGGTCCATTTTCAACAATGTGATTCCCTGAGGGTTGTGGATTAGCTGACCTGGGCAGCCTTACCCTGCCGGCCCGCCCTCCCCAGGTGTGCCTCGTTGAGGTCAATATAAACAGCGCTCCAGGCAGCAATAGCCCCTGAAGCTGTGCCTGACTCCATATTCTCTGCCCCGTCAGCAGTCTCGGGGCTGTGCTGGTGGGAGGGAGTGAGGGGCCACAGCTTTGTGGGTGGCCCGGTGTGAGTGGGGTTCTGCTGGCCTTTCTGCAGGAGTTGCCAGGCTGCCGCCTGTAACGAAGAGGATGTGTCACCCATACCTTCCGCTGGAATTTCTCTCCGGACAGAGGTGAGGAAGGAAAAAAGCAGTGGGGGCCGGGACAGGAGGGGTATCTCAGGCAGGGCAATGGAAAGCTTCTGGAAGAGCGCCAGGGTCCAGGACCACGCTGGCTGGCCTGCAGGCACCAAGTTGGCCTGCGTGCTGTCGCTGGTGTGGCTCCACGGTCCTTCCTCTAGGCTTTCAAGCCCTTGTACATATTCAGGTGTTTTACCTGGAAAGGGTGGGAACAGTTCAGCAGCAGCTGGCCTGGGGCTCAGCTCACGTTTACTCACAGATGCCTCGGCACGGTCCCCCAGCTTTGCAATGAGGACGCTCCTTGCGTGGGGGGTGGGTTGCTGGCTGTATGGGAGATGGTTCCCCACCTCTGACCAATTCCAGAATTGTTTACCGCTGGAGCAAGTGCCGTGATAGGGTTTTCCTCTGTATAACTCGTGGGTTCAATTTTTTTTTTCTTTTTTGGTTCAAGTTAGATTTTATTCCTCTTTTATGTATTTATAAATATAAGCATGGAAATAATTCATTCCTATAAATACATCTGTGTGACGGGAAGAATTTTTTCTGTTTTATTTTTAAATTTTATTTTTTAAAATTTTGAAATTTAATTTTATTTATGTTTTTATACAGCACGTTATTATTAGTTATGTATTTTATGCATATACATGTATACAGGTCAATCCCAATCTCCCAACTCATCCCACCACCACCACCCCATGGATTCCCACACTTGGTGTCCATACGTTTGTTCTCTACCTCTGTGTCTCTATTTCTTCCCTGCAAACCAGTTCATCTGTACCATTTTTAGGCTCCACATATATGCATTAATATACAATATTTGTTTTCCTCTTTCTGACTTACTTCATTCTGTATGACAGCCTCTCGATCCAACGATGTCTCTACAAATGACCCAGTTTCATTCCTTTTTATGGCCGAGTCATATTCCATTTTATATATGTACCACATCTTTATCCATTCATCTGTCTGTGGGCATTTAGGTTGCTTCCATTACCTGGCTATTGTAAATAGTGCTGCAACGAACATTGTGGTGAATGTGCCTTTTTGAAATACGGTTTTCTCTGGGTATATGCCCAGAAGTGGGATTGCTGGATCAGATGGTAATTCTATTTCTCGTTTTTTTAAGGAAACTCCATACTGTTCTCCATAGTGACTGTATCAATTTACATTCCCACCAATAGTGGAAGAGGGCTCCTTTTGTCCACACCCTCCCCAGAATTGGTTGTTTGTAGATTTTCTGATGATGCCGATTCTAACAGGTGTGAGGTGATACCTCATTGTAGTTTTGATTTGCATTTCTCTAATAATTAGTGCTGTTGAGCAGCTTTTCATGTGCGTCTTGGCCATCTCTGTGTCTCCTTTGAAGAAACGTCTCTTTAGATCTTCTGCCCATTTTTTTTGGGTTGTTTGTTTTTTTAATATTAAGCTGCATGAGCTGTTTATATATATTGGAGATTAAACCTGTGTCCATTGATTCGTTTGCAACGATTTTCACCCATCCTGAGGGATGCCTTTTTCCATTCCCGTTTTTTTTAACAAAAAAGGAAAGAAAGGAAAAGAAGCAGAACACTAATGTGCGTAAAATATGCCTTTTGAAACGGTCGTTTTGAAATATGGACGTCCTTTGAATTTTTTGGTCGATATGTGACCCCAGGATTTGTTTTCAGGGCAGGTGTCATTTACAGGCCTGCAATGATTTTGAATATCAACTGACCATTAGCGTTGGGATTAAAGCTGCTGTTGTGTGAAACGGCCACAAGGTGGCAGCAGTTCACCCTTACCAAATCTGGTTACTAGGGCAAGAGAGCCTCAGTGGAAGTGGTGTTCTAGATTGGAGTTTAGAATGGAATGTACCAGGAGAAAGCCCCTCACGTTTGTCTCACTACTTCTTGTTCGTGTTTTTAATTTAAGTTTTTATTTTTTATTACAGCAAGTTTGATTACAATGTTTGGCTTGTTGTAGGTGTGGAAGATGTGGTTCTTTTACACATATACAGATGACTGTTCTTCTTGGGATCCTTTTCCCATGTACGTTATGACAGAATGTTGAGTAGTCCTCTCTTGGTATTCTGTAGGTCTTTGGTGATTATATATGTCACCTGTGTTTGTATATGTCTGTTAACCCCGATATCGTAATGAAACCAATCCTCACACCTTTCCATTGGTGAACCATAAGTTTGTTTAATGAATCTGTGATTGCCCTTCTCCGTGGAAATATCTGCCCTGGTATCCATTTTTAGGTAACACCTATAAGTGATATGATATGATATGTGTCTTTCACTTTCTGACTTACTACAAGTCACGTGATTACTTCTAGACTCATCTACGGTGCTGCAAATGGCATTGTGTCCTTTTTTCCCTTGGCTTCTCTTCTGCCTTAGCGGGGTCCATTTTCAACAATGTGATTCCCTGAGGGTTGTGGATTAGCTGACCTGGGCAGCCTTACCCTGCCGGCCCGCCCTCCCCAGGTGTGCCTCGTTGAGGTCAATATAAACAGCGCTCCAGGCAGCAATAGCCCCTGAAGCTGTGCCTGACTCCATATTCTCTGCCCCGTCAGCAGTCTCGGGGCTGTGCTGGTGGGAGGGAGTGAGGGGCCACAGCTTTGTGGGTGGCCCGGTGTGAGTGGGGTTCTGCTGGCCTTTCTGCAGGAGTTGCCAGGCTGCCGCCTGTAACGAAGAGGATGTGTCACCCATACCTTCCGCTGGAATTTCTCTCCGGACAGAGGTGAGGAAGGAAAAAAGCAGTGTGGGCCGGGACAGGAGGGGTATCTCAGGCAGGGCAATGGAAAGCTTCTGGAAGAGCGCCAGGGTCCAGGACCACGCTGGCTGGCCTGCAGGCACCAAGTTGGCCTGCGTGCTGTCGCTGGTGTGGCTCCACGGTCCTTCCTCTAGGCTTTCAAGCCCTTGTACATATTCAGGTGTTTTACCTGGAAAGGGTGGGAACAGTTCAGCAGCAGCTGGCCTGGGGCTCAGCTCACGTTTACTCACAGATGCCTCGGCACGGTCCCCCAGCTTTGCAATGAGGACGCTCCTTGCGTGGGGGGTGGGTTGCTGGCTGTATGGGAGATGGTTCCCCACCTCTGACCAATTTCAGAATTGTTTACCGCTGGAGCAAGTGCCGTGATAGGGTTTTCCTCTGTATAACTCGTGGGTTCAATTTTTTTATCTTTTTTGGTTCAAGTTAGATTTTATTCCTCTTTTATGTATTTATAAATATAAGCATGGAAATAATTCATTCCTATAAATACATCTGTGTGACGGGAAGAATTTTTTCTGTTTTATTTTTAAATTTGATTTTTTAAAATTTTGAAATTTAATTTTATTTATGTTTTTATACAGCACGTTATTATTACTTATGTATTTTATGCATATACATGTATACAGGTCAATCCCAATCTCCCAACTCATCCCACCACCACCACCCCATGGATTCCCACACTTGGTGTCCATACGTTTGTTCTCTACCTCTGTGTCTCTATTTCTTCCCTGCAAACCAGTTCATCTGTACCATTTTTAGGCTCCACATATATGCATTAATATACAATATTTGTTTTCCTCTTTCTGACTTACTTCATTCTGTATGACAGTCTCTCGATCCATCGATGTCTCTACAAATGACCCAGTTTCATTCCTTTTTATGGCCGAGTCATATTCCATTTTATATATGTACCACATCTTTATCCATTCATCTGTCTGTGGGCATTTGGGTTGCTTCCATTACCTGGCTATTGTAAATAGTGCTGCAACGAACATTGTGGTGAATGTGCCTTTTTGAAATACGGTTTTCTCTGGGTATATGCCCAGAAGTGGGATTGCTGGATCAGATGGTAATTCTATTTCTCGTTTTTTTAAGGAAACTCCATACTGTTCTCCATAGTGACTGTATCAATTTACATTCCCACCAATAGTGGAAGAGGGCTCCTTTTGTCCACACCCTCCCCAGAATTGGTTGTTTGTAGATTTTCTGATGATGCCGATTCTAACAGGTGTGAGGTGATACCTCATTGTAGTTTTGATTTGCATTTCTCTAATAATTAGTGCTGTTGAGCAGCTTTTCATGTGCGTCTTGGCCATCTCTGTGTCTCCTTTGAAGAAACGTCTCTTTAGATCTTCTGCCCATTTTTTTTGGGTTGTTTGTTTTTTTAATATTAAGCTGCATGAGCTGTTTATATATATTGGAGATTAAACCTGTGTCCATTGATTCGTTTGCAACGATTTTCACCCATCCTGAGGGATGCCTTTTTCCATTCCCGTTTTTTTTAACAAAAAAGGAAAGAAAGGAAAAGAAGCAGAACACTAATGTGCGTAAAATATGCCTTTTGAAACGGTCGTTTTGAAATATGGACGTCCTTTGAATTTTTTGGTCGATATGTGACCCCAGGATTTGTTTTCAGGGCAGGTGTCATTTACAGGCCTGCAATGATTTTGAATATCAACTGACCATTAGCGTTGGGATTAAAGCTGCTGTTGTGTGAAACGGCCACAAGGTGGCAGCAGTTCACCCTTACCAAATCTGGTTACTAGGGCAAGAGAGCCTCAGTGGAAGTGGTGTTCTAGATTGGAGTTTAGAATGGAATGTACCAGGAGAAAGCCCCTCACGTTTGTCTCACTACTTCTTGTTCGTGTTTTTAATTTAAGTTTTTATTTTTTATTACAGCAAGTTTGATTACAATGTTTGGCTTGTTGTAGGTGTGGAAGATGTGGTTCTTTTACACATATACAGATGACTGTTCTTCTTGGGATCCTTTTCCCATGTACGTTATGACAGAATGTTGAGTAGTCCTCTCTTGGTATTCTGTAGGTCTTTGGTGATTATATATGTCACCTGTGTTTGTATATGTCTGTTAACCCCGATATCGTAATGAAACCAATCCTCACACCTTTCCATTGGTGAACCATAAGTTTGTTTAATGAATCTGTGATTGCCCTTCTCCGTGGAAATATCTGCCCTGGTATCCATTTTTAGGTAACACCTATAAGTGATATGATATGATATGTGTCTTTCACTTTCTGACTTACTACAAGTCACGTGATTACTTCTAGACTCATCTACGGTGCTGCAAATGGCATTGTGTCCTTTTTTCCCTTGGCTTCTCTTCTGCCTTAGCGGGGTCCATTTTCAACAATGTGATTCCCTGAGGGTTGTGGATTAGCTGACCTGGGCAGCCTTACCCTGCCGGCCCGCCCTCCCCAGGTGTGCCTCGTTGAGGTCAATATAAACAGCGCTCCAGGCAGCAATAGCCCCTGAAGCTGTGCCTGACTCCATATTCTCTGCCCCGTCAGCAGTCTCGGGGCTGTGCTGGTGGGAGGGAGTGAGGGGCCACAGCTTTGTGGGTGGCCCGGTGTGAGTGGGGTTCTGCTGGCCTTTCTGCAGGAGTTGCCAGGCTGCCGCCTGTAACGAAGAGGATGTGTCACCCATACCTTCCGCTGGAATTTCTCTCCGGACAGAGGTGAGGAAGGAAAAAAGCAGTGGGGGCCGGGACAGGAGGGGTATCTCAGGCAGGGCAATGGAAAGCTTCTGGAAGAGCGCCAGGGTCCAGGACCACGCTGGCTGGCCTGCAGGCACCAAGTTGGCCTGCGTGCTGTCGCTGGTGTGGCTCCACGGTCCTTCCTCTAGGCTTTCAAGCCCTTGTACATATTCAGGTGTTTTACCTGGAAAGGGTGGGAACAGTTCAGCAGCAGCTGGCCTGGGGCTCAGCTCACGTTTACTCACAGATGCCTCGGCACGGTCCCCCAGCTTTGCAATGAGGACGCTCCTTGCGTGGGGGGTGGGTTGCTGGCTGTATGGGAGATGGTTCCCCACCTCTGACCAATTTCAGAATTGTTTACCGCTGGAGCAAGTGCCGTGATAGGGTTTTCCTCTGTATAACTCGTGGGTTCAATTTTTTTATCTTTTTTGGTTCAAGTTAGATTTTATTCCTCTTTTATGTATTTATAAATATAAGCATGGAAATAATTCATTCCTATAAATACATCTGTGTGACGGGAAGAATTTTTTCTGTTTTATTTTTAAATTTGATTTTTTAAAATTTTGAAATTTAATTTTATTTATGTTTTTATACAGCACGTTATTATTACTTATGTATTTTATGCATATACATGTATACAGGTCAATCCCAATCTCCCAACTCATCCCACCACCACCACCCCATGGATTCCCACACTTGGTGTCCATACGTTTGTTCTCTACCTCTGTGTCTCTATTTCTTCCCTGCAAACCAGTTCATCTGTACCATTTTTAGGCTCCACATATATGCATTAATATACAATATTTGTTTTCCTCTTTCTGACTTACTTCATTCTGTATGACAGTCTCTCGATCCATCGATGTCTCTACAAATGACCCAGTTTCATTCCTTTTTATGGCCGAGTCATATTCCATTTTATATATGTACCACATCTTTATCCATTCATCTGTCTGTGGGCATTTGGGTTGCTTCCATTACCTGGCTATTGTAAATAGTGCTGCAACGAACATTGTGGTGAATGTGCCTTTTTGAAATACGGTTTTCTCTGGGTATATGCCCAGAAGTGGGATTGCTGGATCAGATGGTAATTCTATTTCTCGTTTTTTTAAGGAAACTCCATACTGTTCTCCATAGTGACTGTATCAATTTACATTCCCACCAATAGTGGAAGAGGGCTCCTTTTGTCCACACCCTCCCCAGAATTGGTTGTTTGTAGATTTTCTGATGATGCCGATTCTAACAGGTGTGAGGTGTTACCTCATTGTAGTTTTGATTTGCATTTCTCTAATAATTAGTGCTGTTGAGCAGCTTTTCATGTGCGTCTTGGCCATCTCTGTGTCTCCTTTGAAGAAACGTCTCTTTAGATCTTCTGCCCATTTTTTTTGGGTTGTTTGTTTTTTTAATATTAAGCTGCATGAGCTGTTTATATATATTGGAGATTAAACCTGTGTCCATTGATTCGTTTGCAACGATTTTCACCCATCCTGAGGGATGCCTTTTTCCATTCCCGTTTTTTTTAACAAAAAAGGAAAGAAAGGAAAAGAAGCAGAACACTAATGTGCGTAAAATATGCCTTTTGAAACGGTCGTTTTGAAATATGGACGTCCTTTGAATTTTTTGGTCGATATGTGACCCCAGGATTTGTTTTCAGGGCAGGTGTCATTTACAGGCCTGCAATGATTTTGAATATCAACTGACCATTAGCGTTGGGATTAAAGCTGCTGTTGTGTGAAACGGCCACAAGGTGGCAGCAGTTCACCCTTACCAAATCTGGTTACTAGGGCAAGAGAGCCTCAGTGGAAGTGGTGTTCTAGATTGGAGTTTAGAATGGAATGTACCAGGAGAAAGCCCCTCACGTTTGTCTCACTACTTCTTGTTCGTGTTTTTAATTTAAGTTTTTATTTTTTATTACAGCAAGTTTGATTACAATGTTTGGCTTGTTGTAGGTGTGGAAGATGTGGTTCTTTTACACATATACAGATGACTGTTCTTCTTGGGATCCTTTTCCCATGTACGTTATGACAGAATGTTGAGTAGTCCTCTCTTGGTATTCTGTAGGTCTTTGGTGATTATATATGTCACCTGTGTTTGTATATGTCTGTTAACCCCGATATCGTAATGAAACCAATCCTCACACCTTTCCATTGGTGAACCATAAGTTTGTTTAATGAATCTGTGATTGCCCTTCTCCGTGGAAATATCTGCCCTGGTATCCATTTTTAGGTAACACCTATAAGTGATATGATATGATATGTGTCTTTCACTTTCTGACTTACTACAAGTCACGTGATTACTTCTAGACTCATCTACGGTGCTGCAAATGGCATTGTGTCCTTTTTTCCCTTGGCTTCTCTTCTGCCTTAGCGGGGTCCATTTTCAACAATGTGATTCCCTGAGGGTTGTGGATTAGCTGACCTGGGCAGCCTTACCCTGCCGGCCCGCCCTCCCCAGGTGTGCCTCGTTGAGGTCAATATAAACAGCGCTCCAGGCAGCAATAGCCCCTGAAGCTGTGCCTGACTCCATATTCTCTGCCCCGTCAGCAGTCTCGGGGCTGTGCTGGTGGGAGGGAGTGAGGGGCCACAGCTTTGTGGGTGGCCCGGTGTGAGTGGGGTTCTGCTGGCCTTTCTGCAGGAGTTGCCAGGCTGCCGCCTGTAACGAAGAGGATGTGTCACCCATACCTTCCGCTGGAATTTCTCTCCGGACAGAGGTGAGGAAGGAAAAAAGCAGTGGGGGCCGGGACAGGAGGGGTATCTCAGGCAGGGCAATGGAAAGCTTCTGGAAGAGCGCCAGGGTCCAGGACCACGCTGGCTGGCCTGCAGGCACCAAGTTGGCCTGCGTGCTGTCGCTGGTGTGGCTCCACGGTCCTTCCTCTAGGCTTTCAAGCCCTTGTACATATTCAGGTGTTTTACCTGGAAAGGGTGGGAACAGTTCAGCAGCAGCTGGCCTGGGGCTCAGCTCACGTTTACTCACAGATGCCTCGGCACGGTCCCCCAGCTTTGCAATGAGGACGCTCCTTGCGTGGGGGGTGGGTTGCTGGCTGTATGGGAGATGGTTCCCCACCTCTGACCAATTCCAGAATTGTTTACCGCTGGAGCAAGTGCCGTGATAGGGTTTTCCTCTGTATAACTCGTGGGTTCAATTTTTTTTTTCTTTTTTGGTTCAAGTTAGATTTTATTCCTCTTTTATGTATTTATAAATATAAGCATGGAAATAATTCATTCCTATAAATACATCTGTGTGACGGGAAGAATTTTTTCTGTTTTATTTTTAAATTTTATTTTTTAAAATTTTGAAATTTAATTTTATTTATGTTTTTATACAGCACGTTATTATTAGTTATGTATTTTATGCATATACATGTATACAGGTCAATCCCAATCTCCCAACTCATCCCACCACCACCACCCCATGGATTCCCACACTTGGTGTCCATACGTTTGTTCTCTACCTCTGTGTCTCTATTTCTTCCCTGCAAACCAGTTCATCTGTACCATTTTTAGGCTCCACATATATGCATTAATATACAATATTTGTTTTCCTCTTTCTGACTTACTTCATTCTGTATGACAGCCTCTCGATCCATCGATGTCTCTACAAATGACCCAGTTTCATTCCTTTTTATGGCCGAGTCATATTCCATTTTATATATGTACCACATCTTTATCCATTCATCTGTCTGTGGGCATTTAGGTTGCTTCCATTACCTGGCTATTGTAAATAGTGCTGCAACGAACATTGTGGTGAATGTGCCTTTTTGAAATACGGTTTTCTCTGGGTATATGCCCAGAAGTGGGATTGCTGGATCAGATGGTAATTCTATTTCTCGTTTTTTTAAGGAAACTCCATACTGTTCTCCATAGTGACTGTATCAATTTACATTCCCACCAATAGTGGAAGAGGGCTCCTTTTGTCCACACCCTCCCCAGAATTGGTTGTTTGTAGATTTT
This sequence comes from Mesoplodon mirus, assembly GCF_964341445.2. Classification (NCBI taxonomy): domain Eukaryota; kingdom Metazoa; phylum Chordata; class Mammalia; order Artiodactyla; family Ziphiidae; genus Mesoplodon; species Mesoplodon mirus. Next base: position 93,625,506 of record NC_138989.1, read on the forward strand.
CTGATGATGCCGATTCTAACAGGTGTGAGGTGAAACCTCATTGTAGTTTTGATTTGCATTTCTCTAATAATTAGTGCTGTTGAGCAGCTTTTCATGTGCGTCTTGGCCATCTCTGTGTCTCCTTTGAAGAAACGTCTCTTTAGATCTTCTGCCCATTTTTTTTGGGTTGTTTGTTTTTTTAATATTAAGCTGCATGAGCTGTTTATATATATTGGAGATTAAACCTGTGTCCATTGATTCGTTTGCAACGATTTTCACCCATCCTGAGGGATGCCTTTTTCCATTCCCGTTTTTTTTAACAAAAAAGGAAAGAAAGGAAAAGAAGCAGAACACTAATGTGCGTAAAATATGCCTTTTGAAACGGTCGTTTTGAAATATGGACGTCCTTTGAATTTTTTGGTCGATATGTGACCCCAGGATTTGTTTTCAGGGCAGGTGTCATTTACAGGCCTGCAATGATTTTGAATATCAACTGACCATTAGCGTTGGGATTAAAGCTGCTGTTGTGTGAAACGGCCACAAGGTGGCAGCAGTTCACCCTTACCAAATCTGGTTACTAGGGCAAGAGAGCCTCAGTGGAAGTGGTGTTCTAGATTGGAGTTTAGAATGGAATGTACCAGGAGAAAGCCCCTCACGTTTGTCTCACTACTTCTTGTTCGTGTTTTTAATTTAAGTTTTTATTTTTTATTACAGCAAGTTTGATTACAATGTTTGGCTTGTTGTAGGTGTGGAAGATGTGGTTCTTTTACACATATACAGATGACTGTTCTTCTTGGGATCCTTTTCCCATGTACGTTATGACAGAATGTTGAGTAGTCCTCTCTTGGTATTCTGTAGGTCTTTGGTGATTATATATGTCACCTGTGTTTGTATATGTCTGTTAACCCCGATATCGTAATGAAACCAATCCTCACACCTTTCCATTGGTGAACCATAAGTTTGTTTAATGAATCTGTGATTGCCCTTCTCCGTGGAAATATCTGCCCTGGTATCCATTTTTAGGTAACACCTATAAGTGATATGATATGATATGTGTCTTTCACTTTCTGACTTACTACAAGTCACGTGATTACTTCTAGACTCATCTACGGTGCTGCAAATGGCATTGTGTCCTTTTTCCCTTGGCTTCTCTTCTGCCTTAGCGGGGTCCATTTTCAACAATGTGATTCCCTGAGGGTTGTGGATTAGCTGACCTGGGCAGCCTTACCCTGCCGGCCCGCCCTCCCCAGGTGTGCCTCGTTGAGGTCAATATAAACAGCGCTCCAGGCAGCAATAGCCCCTGAAGCTGTGCCTGACTCCATATTCTCTGCCCCGTCAGCAGTCTCGGGGCTGTGCTGGTGGGAGGGAGTGAGGGGCCACAGCTTTGTGGGTGGCCCGGTGTGAGTGGGGTTCTGCTGGCCTTTCTGCAGGAGTTGCCAGGCTGCCGCCTGTAACGAAGAGGATGTGTCACCCATACCTTCCGCTGGAATTTCTCTCCGGACAGAGGTGAGGAAGGAAAAAAGCAGTGGGGGCCGGGACAGGAGGGGTATCTCAGGCAGGGCAATGGAAAGCTTCTGGAAGAGCGCCAGGGTCCAGGACCACGCTGGCTGGCCTGCAGGCACCAAGTTGGCCTGCGTGCTGTCGCTGGTGTGGCTCCACGGTCCTTCCTCTAGGCTTTCAAGCCCTTGTACATATTCAGGTGTTTTACCTGGAAAGGGTGGGAACAGTTCAGCAGCAGCTGGCCTGGGGCTCAGCTCACGTTTACTCACAGATGCCTCGGCACGGTCCCCCAGCTTTGCAATGAGGACGCTCCTTGCGTGGGGGGTGGGTTGCTGGCTGTATGGGAGATGGTTCCCCACCTCTGACCAATTTCAGAATTGTTTACCGCTGGAGCAAGTGCCGTGATAGGGATTTCCTCTGTATAACTCGTGGGTTCAATTTTTTTATCTTTTTTGGTTCAAGTTAGATTTTATTCCTCTTTTATGTATTTATAAATATAAGCATGGAAATAATTCATTCCTATAAATACATCTGTGTGACGGGAAGAATTTTTTCTGTTTTATTTTTAAATTTTATCTTTTAAAATTTTGAAATTTAATTTTATTTATGTTTTTATACAGCACGTTATTATTAGTTATGTATTTTATGCATATACATGTATACAGGTCAATCCCAATCTCCCAACTCATCCCACCACCACCACCCCATGGATTCCCACACTTGGTGTCCATACGTTTGTTCTCTACCTCTGTGTCTCTATTTCTTCCCTGCAAACCAGTTCATCTGTACCATTTTTAGGCTCCACATATATGCATTAATATACAATATTTGTTTTCCTCTTTCTGACTTACTTCATTCTGTATGACAGTCTCTCGATCCATCGATGTCTCTACAAATGACCCAGTTTCATTCCTTTTTATGGCCGAGTCATATTCCATTTTATATATGTACCACATCTTTATCCATTCATCTGTCTGTGGGCATTTAGGTTGCTTCCATTACCTGGCTATTGTAAATAGTGCTGCAACGAACATTGTGGTGAATGTGCCTTTTTGAAATACGGTTTTCTCTGGGTATATGCCCAGAAGTGGGATTGCTGGATCAGATGGTAATTCTATTTCTCGTTTTTTTAAGGAAACTCCATACTGTTCTCCATAGTGACTGTATCAATTTACATTCCCACCAATAGTGGAAGAGGGCTCCTTTTGTCCACACCCTCCCCAGAATTGGTTGTTTGTAGATTTTCTGATGATGCCGATTCTAACAGGTGTGAGGTGATACCTCATTGTAGTTTTGATTTGCATTTCTCTAATAATTAGTGCTGTTGAGCAGCTTTTCATGTGCGTCTTGGCCATCTCTGTGTCTCCTTTGAAGAAACGTCTCTTTAGATCTTCCGCCCATTTTTTTTAAGGTTGTTTGTTTTTTTAATATTAAGCTGCATGAGCTGTTTATATATATTGGAGATTAAACCTGTGTCCATTGATTCGTTTGCAACGATTTTCACCCATCCTGAGGGATGCCTTTTTCCATTCCCTTTTTTTTTAACAAAAAGGAAAGAAAGGAAAAGAAGCAGAACACTAATGTGCGTAAAATATGCCTTTTGAAACGGTCGTTTTGAAATATGGACGTCCTTTGAATTTTTTGGTCGATATGTGACCCCAGGATTTGTTTTCAGGGCAGGTGTCATTTACAAGCCTGCAATGATTTTGAATATCAACTGACCATTAGCGTTGGGATTAAAGCTGCTGTTGTGTGAAACGGCCACAAGGTGGCAGCAGTTCACCCTTACCAAATCTGGTTACTAGGGCAAGAGAGCCTCAGTGGAAGTGGTGTTCTAGATTGGAGTTTAGAATGGAATGTACCAGGAGAAAGCCCCTCACGTTTGTCTCACTACTTCTTGTTCGTGTTTTTAATTTAAGTTTTTATTTTTTATTACAGCAAGTTTGATTACAATGTTTGGCTTGTTGTAGGTGCGGAAGATGTGGTTCTTTTACACATATACAGATGACTGTTCTTCTTGGGATCCTTTTCCCATGTACGTTATGACAGAATGTTGAGTAGTCCTCTCTTGGTATTCTGTAGGTCTTTGGTGATTATATATGTCACCTGTGTTTGTATATGTCTGTTAACCCCGATATCGTAATGAAACCAATCCTCACACCTTTCCATTGGTGAACCATAAGTTTGTTTAATGAATCTGTGATTGCCCTTCTCCGTGGAAATATCTGCCCTGGTATCCATTTTTAGGTAACACCTATAAGTGATATGATATGATATGTGTCTTTCACTTTCTGACTTACTACAAGTCACGTGATTACTTCTAGACTCATCTATGGTGCTGCAAATGGCATTGTGTCCTTTTTTCCCTTGGCTTCTCTTCTGCCTTAGCGGGGTCCATTTTCAACAATGTGATTCCCTGAGGGTTGTGGATTAGCTGACCTGGGCAGCCTTACCCTGCCAGCCCGCCCTCCCCAGATGTGCCTCTTTGAGGTCAATATAAACAGCGCTCCAGGCAGCAATAGCCCCTGAAGCTGTGCCTGACTCCATATTCTCTGCCCCGTCAGCAGTCTCGGGGCTGTGCTGGTGGGAGGGTGTGAGGGGCCACAGCTTTGTGGGTGGCCCGGTGTGAGTGGGGTTCTGCTGGCCTTTCTGCAGGAGTTGCCAGGCTGCCGCCTGTAATGAAGAGGTTGTGTCACCCATACCTTCCGCTGGAATTTCTCTCCGGACAGAGGTGAGGAAGGAAAAAAGCAGTGGGGGCCGGGACAGGAGGGGTATCTCAGGCAGGGCAATGGAAAGCTTCTGGAAGAGCGCCAGGGTCCAGGACCACGCTGGCTGGCCTGCAGGCACCAAGTTGGCCTGCGTGCTGTCGCTGGTGTGGCTCCACGGTCCTTCCTCTAGGCTTTCAAGCCCTTGTACATATTCAGGTGTTTTACCTGGAAAGGGTGGGAACAGTTCAGCAGCAGCTGGCCTGGGGCTCAGCTCACGTTTACTCACAGATGCCTCGGCACGGTCCCCCAGCTTTGCAATGAGGACGCTCCTTGCGTGGGGGGTGGGTTGCTGGCTGTATGGGAGATGGTTCCCCACCTCTGACCAATTTCAGAATTGTTTACCGCTGGAGCAAGTGCCGTGATAGGGTTTTCCTCTGTATAACTCGTGGGTTCAATTTTTTTATCTTTTTTGGTTCAAGTTAGATTTTATTCCTCTTTTATGTATTTATAAATATAAGCATGGAAATAATTCATTCCTATAAATACATCTGTGTGACGGGAAGAATTTTTTCTGTTTTATTTTTAAATTTTATTTTTTAAAATTTTGAAATTTAATTTTATTTATGTTTTTATACAGCACGTTATTATTACTTATGTATTTTATGCATATACATGTATACAGGTCAATCCCAATCTCCCAACTCATCCCACCACCACCACCCCATGGATTCCCACACTTGGTGTCCATACGTTTGTTCTCTACCTCTGTGTCTCTATTTCTTCCCTGCAAACCAGTTCATCTGTACCATTTTTAGGCTCCACATATATGCATTAATATACAATATTTGTTTTCCTCTTTCTGACTTACTTCATTCTGTATGACAGCCTCTCGATCCATCGATGTCTCTACAAATGACCCAGTTTCATTCCTTTTTATGGCCGAGTCATATTCCATTTTATATATGTACCACATCTTTATCCATTCATCTGTCTGTGGGCATTTAGGTTGCTTCCATTACCTGGCTATTGTAAATAGTGCTGCAACGAACATTGTGGTGAATGTGCCTTTTTGAAATACGGTTTTCTCTGGGTATATGCCCAGAAGTGGGATTGCTGGATCAGATGGTAATTCTATTTCTCGTTTTTTTAAGGAAACTCCATACTGTTCTCCATAGTGACTGTATCAATTTACATTCCCACCAATAGTGGAAGAGGGCTCCTTTTGTCCACACCCTCCCCAGAATTGGTTGTTTGTAGATTTTCTGATGATGCCGATTCTAACAGGTGTGAGGTGATACCTCATTGTAGTTTTGATTTGCATTTCTCTAATAATTAGTGCTGTTGAGCAGCTTTTCATGTGCGTCTTGGCCATCTCTGTGTCTCCTTTGAAGAAACGTCTCTTTAGATCTTCTGCCCATTTTTTTTTGGGTTGTTTGTTTTTTTTAATATTAAGCTGCATGAGCTGTTTATATATATTGGAGATAAAACCTGTGTCCATTGATTCGTTTGCAACGATTTTCACCCATCCTGAGGGATGCCTTTTCCCATTCCCGTTTTTTTAACAAAAAAGGAAAGAAAGGAAAAGAAGCAGAACACTAATGTGCGTAAAATATGCCTTTTGAAACGGTCGTTTTGAAATATGGACGTCCTTTGAATTTTTTGGTCGATATGTGACCCCAGGATTTGTTTTCAGGGCAGGTGTCATTTACAGGCCTGCAATGATTTTGAATATCAACTGACCATTAGCGTTGGGATTAAAGCTGCTGTTGTGTGAAACGGCCACAAGGTGGCAGCAGTTCACCCTTACCAAATCTGGTTACTAGGGCAAGAGAGCCTCAGTGGAAGTGGTGTTCTAGACTGGAGTTTAGAATGGAATGTACCAGGAGAAAGCCCCTCACGTTTGTCTCACTACTTCTTGTTCGTGTTTTTAATTTAAGTTTTTATTTTTTATTACAGCAAGTTTGATTACAATGTTTGGCTTGTTGTAGGTGTGGAAGATGTGGTTCTTTTACACATATACAGATGACTGTTCTTCTTGGGATCCTTTTCCCATGTACGTTATGACAGAATGTTGAGTAGTCCTCTCTTGGTATTCTGTAGGTCTTTGGTGATTATATATGTCACCTGTGTTTGTATATGTCTGTTAACCCCGATATCGTAATGAAACCAATCCTCACACCTTTCCATTGGTGAACCATAAGTTTGTTTAATGAATCTGTGATTGCCCTTCTCCGTGGAAATATCTGCCCTGGTATCCATTTTTAGGTAACACCTATAAGTGATATGATATGATATGTGTCTTTCACTTTCTGACTTACTACAAGTCACGTGATTACTTCTAGACTCATCTACGGTGCTGCAAATGGCATTGTGTCCTTTTTTCCCTTGGCTTCTCTTCTGCCTTAGCGGGGTCCATTTTCAACAATGTGATTCCCTGAGGGTTGTGGATTAGCTGACCTGGGCAGCCTTACCCTGCCGGCCCGCCCTCCCCAGGTGTGCCTCATTGAGGTCAATATAAACAGCGCTCCAGGCAGCAATAGCCCCTGAAGCTGTGCCTGACTCCATATTCTCTGCCCCGTCAGCAGTCTCGGGGCTGTGCTGGTGGGAGGGAGTGAGGGGCCACAGCTTTGTGGGTGGCCCGGTGTGAGTGGGGTTCTGCTGGCCTTTCTGCAGGAGTTGCCAGGCTGCCGCCTGTAACGAAGAGGATGTGTCACCCATACCTTCCGCTGGAATTTCTCTCCGGACAGAGGTGAGGAAGGAAAAAAGCAGTGGGGGCCGGGACAGGAGGGGTATCTCAGGCAGGGCAATGGAAAGCTTCTGGAAGAGCGCCAGGGTCCAGGACCACGCTGGCTGGCCTGCAGGCACCAAGTTGGCCTGCGTGCTGTCGCTGGTGTGGCTCCACGGTCCTTCCTCTAGGCTTTCAAGCCCTTGTACATATTCAGGTGTTTTACCTGGAAAGGGTGGGAACAGTTCAGCAGCAGCTGGCCTGGGGCTCAGCTCACGTTTACTCACAGATGCCTCGGCACGGTCCCCCAGCTTTGCAATGAGGACGCTCCTTGCGTGGGGGGTGGGTTGCTGGCTGTATGGGAGATGGTTCCCCACCTCTGACCAATTTCAGAATTGTTTACCGCTGGAGCAAGTGCCGTGATAGGGATTTCCTCTGTATAACTCGTGGGTTCAATTTTTTTATCTTTTTTGGTTCAAGTTAGATTTTATTCCTCTTTTATGTATTTATAAATATAAGCATGGAAATAATTCATTCCTATAAATACATCTGTGTGACGGGAAGAATTTTTTCTGTTTTATTTTTAAATTTTATCTTTTAAAATTTTGAAATTTAATTTTATTTATGTTTTTATACAGCACGTTATTATTAGTTATGTATTTTATGCATATACATGTATACAGGTCAATCCCAATCTCCCAACTCATCCCACCACCACCACCCCATGGATTCCCACACTTGGTGTCCATACGTTTGTTCTCTACCTCTGTGTCTCTATTTCTTCCCTGCAAACCAGTTCATCTGTACCATTTTTAGGCTCCACATATATGCATTAATATACAATATTTGTTTTCCTCTTTCTGACTTACTTCATTCTGTATGACAGTCTCTCGATCCATCGATGTCTCTACAAATGACCCAGTTTCATTCCTTTTTATGGCCGAGTCATATTCCATTTTATATATGTACCACATCTTTATCCATTCATCTGTCTGTGGGCATTTAGGTTGCTTCCATTACCTGGCTATTGTAAATAGTGCTGCAACGAACATTGTGGTGAATGTGCCTTTTTGAAATACGGTTTTCTCTGGGTATATGCCCAGAAGTGGGATTGCTGGATCAGATGGTAATTCTATTTCTCGTTTTTTTAAGGAAACTCCATACTGTTCTCCATAGTGACTGTATCAATTTACATTCCCACCAATAGTGGAAGAGGGCTCCTTTTGTCCACACCCTCCCCAGAATTGGTTGTTTGTAGATTTTCTGATGATGCCGATTCTAACAGGTGTGAGGTGATACCTCATTGTAGTTTTGATTTGCATTTCTCTAATAATTAGTGCTGTTGAGCAGCTTTTCATGTGCGTCTTGGCCATCTCTGTGTCTCCTTTGAAGAAACGTCTCTTTAGATCTTCTGCCCATTTTTTTTTGGGTTGTTTGTTTTTTTTAATATTAAGCTGCATGAGCTGTTTATATATATTGGAGATAAAACCTGTGTCCATTGATTCGTTTGCAACGATTTTCACCCATCCTGAGGGATGCCTTTTCCCATTCCCGTTTTTTTAACAAAAAAGGAAAGAAAGGAAAAGAAGCAGAACACTAATGTGCGTAAAATATGCCTTTTGAAACGGTCGTTTTGAAATATGGACGTCCTTTGAATTTTTTGGTCGATATGTGACCCCAGGATTTGTTTTCAGGGCAGGTGTCATTTACAGGCCTGCAATGATTTTGAATATCAACTGACCATTAGCGTTGGGATTAAAGCTGCTGTTGTGTGAAACGGCCACAAGGTGGCAGCAGTTCACCCTTACCAAATCTGGTTACTAGGGCAAGAGAGCCTCAGTGGAAGTGGTGTTCTAGACTGGAGTTTAGAATGGAATGTACCAGGAGAAAGCCCCTCACGTTTGTCTCACTACTTCTTGTTCGTGTTTTTAATTTAAGTTTTTATTTTTTATTACAGCAAGTTTGATTACAATGTTTGGCTTGTTGTAGGTGTGGAAGATGTGGTTCTTTTACACATATACAGATGACTGTTCTTCTTGGGATCCTTTTCCCATGTACGTTATGACAGAATGTTGAGTAGTCCTCTCTTGGTATTCTGTAGGTCTTTGGTGATTATATATGTCACCTGTGTTTGTATATGTCTGTTAACCCCGATATCGTAATGAAACCAATCCTCACACCTTTCCATTGGTGAACCATAAGTTTGTTTAATGAATCTGTGATTGCCCTTCTCCGTGGAAATATCTGCCCTGGTATCCATTTTTAGGTAACACCTATAAGTGATATGATATGATATGTGTCTTTCACTTTCTGACTTACTACAAGTCACGTGATTACTTCTAGACTCATCTACGGTGCTGCAAATGGCATTGTGTCCTTTTTTCCCTTGGCTTCTCTTCTGCCTTAGCGGGGTCCATTTTCAACAATGTGATTCCCTGAGGGTTGTGGATTAGCTGACCTGGGCAGCCTTACCCTGCCGGCCCGCCCTCCCCAGGTGTGCCTCGTTGAGGTCAATATAAACAGCGCTCCAGGCAGCAATAGCCCCTGAAGCTGTGCCTGACTCCATATTCTCTGCCCCGTCAGCAGTCTCGGGGCTGTGCTGGTGGGAGGGAGTGAGGGGCCACAGCTTTGTGGGTGGCCCGGTGTGAGTGGGGTTCTGCTGGCCTTTCTGCAGGAGTTGCCAGGCTGCCGCCTGTAACGAAGAGGATGTGTCACCCATACCTTCCGCTGGAATTTCTCTCCGGACAGAGGTGAGGAAGGAAAAAAGCAGTGGGGGCCGGGACAGGAGGGGTATCTCAGGCAGGGCAATGGAAAGCTTCTGGAAGAGCGCCAGGGTCCAGGACCACGCTGGCTGGCCTGCAGGCACCAAGTTGGCCTGCGTGCTGTCGCTGGTGTGGCTCCACGGTCCTTCCTCTAGGCTTTCAAGCCCTTGTACATATTCAGGTGTTTTACCTGGAAAGGGTGGGAACAGTTCAGCAGCAGCTGGCCTGGGGCTCAGCTCACGTTTACTCACAGATGCCTCGGCACGGTCCCCCAGCTTTGCAATGAGGACGCTCCTTGCGTGGGGGGTGGGTTGCTGGCTGTATGGGAGATGGTTCCCCACCTCTGACCAATTTCAGAATTGTTTACCGCTGGAGCAAGTGCCGTGATAGGGTTTTCCTCTGTATAACTCGTGGGTTCAATTTTTTTATCTTTTTTGGTTCAAGTTAGATTTTATTCCTCTTTTATGTATTTATAAATATAAGCATGGAAATAATTCATTCCTATAAATACATCTGTGTGACGGGAAGAATTTTTTCTGTTTTATTTTTAAATTTTATTTTTTAAAATTTTGAAATTTAATTTTATTTATGTTTTTATACAGCACGTTATTATTAGTTATGTATTTTATGCATATACATGTATACAGGTCAATCCCAATCTCCCAACTCATCCCACCACCACCACCCCATGGATTCCCACACTTGGTGTCCATACGTTTGTTCTCTACCTCTGTGTCTCTATTTCTTCCCTGCAAACCAGTTCATCTGTACCATTTTTAGGCTCCACATATATGCATTAATATACAATATTTGTTTTCCTCTTTCTGACTTACTTCATTCTGTATGACAGCCTCTCGATCCATCGATGTCTCTACAAATGACCCAGTTTCATTCCTTTTTATGGCCGAGTCATATTCCATTTTATATATGTACCACATCTTTATCCATTCATCTGTCTGTGGGCATTTAGGTTGCTTCCATTACCTGGCTATTGTAAATAGTGCTGCAACGAACATTGTGGTGAATGTGCCTTTTTGAAATACGGTTTTCTCTGGGTATATGCCCAGAAGTGGGATTGCTGGATCAGATGGTAATTCTATTTCTCGTTTTTTTAAGGAAACTCCATACTGTTCTCCATAGTGACTGTATCAATTTACATTCCCACCAATAGTGGAAGAGGGCTCCTTTTGTCCACACCCTCCCCAGAATTGGTTGTTTGTAGATTTTCTGATGATGCCGATTCTAACAGGTGTGAGGTGATACCTCATTGTAGTTTTGATTTGCATTTCTCTAATAATTAGTGCTGTTGAGCAGCTTTTCATGTGCGTCTTGGCCATCTCTGTGTCTCCTTTGAAGAAACGTCTCTTTAGATCTTCTGCCCATTTTTTTTGGGTTGTTTGTTTTTTTAATATTAAGCTGCATGAGCTGTTTATATATATTGGAGATTAAACCTGTGTCCATTGATTCGTTTGCAACGATTTTCACCCATCCTGAGGGATGCCTTTTTCCATTCCCGTTTTTTTTAACAAAAAAGGAAAGAAAGGAAAAGAAGCAGAACACTAATGTGCATAAAATATGCCTTTTGAAACGGTCGTTTTGAAATATGGACGTCCTTTGAATTTTTTGGTCGATATGTGACCCCAGGATTTGTTTTCAGGGCAGGTGTCATTTACAGGCCTGCAATGATTTTGAATATCAACTGACCATTAGCGTTGGGATTAAAGCTGCTGTTGTGTGAAACGGCCACAAGGTGGCAGCAGTTCACCCTTACCAAATCTGGTTACTAGGGCAAGAGAGCCTCAGTGGAAGTGGTGTTCTAGATTGGAGTTTAGAATGGAATGTACCAGGAGAAAGCCCCTCGCGTTTGTCTCACTACTTCTTGTTCGTGTTTTTAATTTAAGTTTTTATTTTTTATTACAGCAAGTTTGATTACAATGTTTGGCTTGTTGTAGGTGTGGAAGATGTGGTTCTTTTACACATATACAGATGACTGTTCTTCTTGGGATCCTTTTCCCATGTACGTTATGACAGAATGTTGAGTAGTCCTCTCTTGGTATTCTGTAGGTCTTTGGTGATTATATATGTCACCTGTGTTTGTATATGTCTGTTAACCCCGATATCGTAATGAAACCAATCCTCACACCTTTCCATTGGTGAACCATAAGTTTGTTTAATGAATCTGTGATTGCCCTTCTCCGTGGAAATATCTGCCCTGGTATCCATTTTTAGGTAACACCTATAAGTGATATGATATGATATGTGTCTTTCACTTTCTGACTTACTACAAGTCACGTGATTACTTCTAGACTCATCTACGGTGCTGCAAATGGCATTGTGTCCTTTTTTCCCTTGGCTTCTCTTCTGCCTTAGCGGGGTCCATTTTCAACAATGTGATTCCCTGAGGGTTGTGGATTAGCTGACCTGGGCAGCCTTACCCTGCCGGCCCGCCCTCCCCAGGTGTGCCTCGTTGAGGTCAATATAAACAGCGCTCCAGGCAGCAATAGCCCCTGAAGCTGTGCCTGACTCCATATTCTCTGCCCCGTCAGCAGTCTCGGGGCTGTGCTGGTGGGAGGGAGTGAGGGGCCACAGCTTTGTGGGTGGCCCGGTGTGAGTGGGGTTCTGCTGGCCTTTCTGCAGGAGTTGCCAGGCTGCCGCCTGTAAAGAAGAGGATGTGTCACCCATACCTTCCGCTGGAATTTCTCTCCGGACAGAGGTGAGGAAGGAAAAAAGCAGTGGGGGCCGGGACAGGAGGGGTATCTCAGGCAGGGCAATGGAAAGCTTCTGGAAGAGCGCCAGGGTCCAGGACCACGCTGGCTGGCCTGCAGGCACCAAGTTGGCCTGCGTGCTGTCGCTGGTGTGGCTCCACGGTCCTTCCTCTAGGCTTTCAAGCCCTTGTACATATTCAGGTGTTTTACCTGGAAAGGGTGGGAACAGTTCAGCAGCAGCTGGCCTGGGGCTCAGCTCACGTTTACTCACAGATGCCTCGGCACGGTCCCCCAGCTTTGCAATGAGGACGCTCCTTGCGTGGGGGGTGGGTTGCTGGCTGTATGGGAGATGGTTCCCCACCTCTGACCAATTTCAGAATTGTTTACCGCTGGAGCAAGTGCCGTGATAGGGTTTTCCTCTGTATAACTCGTGGGTTCAATTTTTTTATCTTTTTTGGTTCAAGTTAGATTTTATTCCTCTTTTATGTATTTATAAATATAAGCATGGAAATAATTCATTCCTATAAATACATCTGTGTGACGGGAAGAATTTTTTCTGTTTTATTTTGAAATTTTATTTTTTAAAATTTTGAAATTTAATTTTATTTATGTTTTTATACAGCACGTTATTATTAGTTATGTATTTTATGCATATACATGTATACAGGTCAATCCCAATCTCCCAACTCATCCCACCACCACCACCCCATGGATTCCCACACTTGGTGTCCATACGTTTGTTCTCTACCTCTGTGTCTCTATTTCTTCCCTGCAAACCAGTTCATCTGTACCATTTTTAGGCTCCACATATATGCATTAATATACAATATTTGTTTTCCTCTTTCTGACTTACTTCATTCTGTATGACAGCCTCTCGATCCATCGATGTCTCTACAAATGACCCAGTTTCATTCCTTTTTATGGCCGAGTCATATTCCATTTTATATATGTACCACTTCTTTATCCATTCATCTGTCTGTGGGCATTTAGGTTGCTTCCATTACCTGGCTATTGTAAATAGTGCTGCAACGAACATTGTGGTGAATGTGCCTTTTTGAAATACGGTTTTCTCTGGGTATATGCCCAGAAGTGGGATTGCTGGATCAGATGGTAATTCTATTTCTCGTTTTTTTAAGGAAACTCCATACTGTTCTCCATAGTGACTGTATCAATTTACATTCCCACCAATAGTGGAAGAGGGCTCCTTTTGTCCACACCCTCCCCAGAATTGGTTGTTTGTAGATTTTCTGATGATGCCGATTCTAAGAGGTGTGAGGTGATACCTCATTGTAGTTTTGATTTGCATTTCTCTAATAATTAGTGCTGTTGAGCAGCTTTTCATGTGCGTCTTGGCCATCTCTGTGTCTCCTTTGAAGAAACGTCTCTTTAGATCTTCTGCCCATTTTTTTTGGGTTGTTTGTTTTTTTAATATTAAGCTGCATGAGCTGTTTATATATATTGGAGATTAAACCTGTGTCCATTGATTCGTTTGCAACGATTTTCACCCATCCTGAGGGATGCCTTTTTCCATTCCCGTTTTTTTTAACAAAAAAGGAAAGAAAGGAAAAGAAGCAGAACACTAATGTGCGTAAAATATGCCTTTTGAAACGGTCGTTTTGAAATATGGACGTCCTTTGAATTTTTTGGTCGATATGTGACCCCAGGATTTGTTTTCAGGGCAGGTGTCATTTACAGGCCTGCAATGATTTTGAATATCAACTGACCATTAGCGTTGGGATTAAAGCTGCTGTTGTGTGAAACGGCCACAAGGTGGCAGCAGTTCACCCTTACCAAATCTGGTTACTAGGGCAAGAGAGCCTCAGTGGAAGTGGTGTTCTAGATTGGAGTTTAGAATGGAATGTACCAGGAGAAAGCCCCTCACGTTTGTCTCACTACTTCTTGTTCGTGTTTTTAATTTAAGTTTTTATTTTTTATTACAGCAAGTTTGATTACAATGTTTGGCTTGTTGTAGGTGTGGAAGATGTGGTTCTTTTACACATATACAGATGACTGTTCTTCTTGGGATCCTTTTCCCATGTACGTTATGACAGAATGTTGAGTAGTCCTCTCTTGGTATTCTGTAGGTCTTTGGTGATTATATATGTCACCTGTGTTTGTATATGTCTGTTAACCCCGATATCGTAATGAAACCAATCTTCACACCTTTCCATTGGTGAACCATAAGTTTGTTTAATGAATCTGTGATTGCCCTTCTCCGTGGAAATATCTGCCCTGGTATCCATTTTTAGGTAACACCTATAAGTGATATGATATGATATGTGTCTTTCACTTTCTGACTTACTACAAGTCACGTGATTACTTCTAGACTCATCTACGGTGCTGCAAATGGCATTGTGTCCTTTTTTCCCTTGGCTTCTCTTCTGCCTTAGCGGGGTCCATTTTCAACAATGTGATTCCCTGAGGGTTGTGGATTAGCTGACCTGGGCAGCCTTACCCTGCCGGCCCGCCCTCCCCAGGTGTGCCTCGTTGAGGTCAATATAAACAGCGCTCCAGGCAGCAATAGCCCCTGAAGCTGTGCCTGACTCCATATTCTCTGCCCCGTCAGCAGTCTCGGGGCTGTGCTGGTGGGAGGGAGTGAGGGGCCACAGCTTTGTGGGTGGCCCGGTGTGAGTGGGGTTCTGCTGGCCTTTCTGCAGGAGTTGCCAGGCTGCCGCCTGTAACGAAGAGGATGTGTCACCCATACCTTCCGCTGGAATTTCTCTCCGGACAGAGGTGAGGAAGGAAAAAAGCAGTGGGGGCCGGGACAGGAGGGGTATCTCAGGCAGGGCAATGGAAAGCTTCTGGAAGAGCGCCAGGGTCCAGGACCACGCTGGCTGGCCTGCAGGCACCAAGTTGGCCTGCGTGCTGTCGCTGGTGTGGCTCCACGGTCCTTCCTCTAGGCTTTCAAGCCCTTGTACATATTCAGGTGTTTTACCTGGAAAGGGTGGGAACAGTTCAGCAGCAGCTGGCCTGGGGCTCAGCTCACGTTTACTCACAGATGCCTCGGCACGGTCCCCCAGCTTTGCAATGAGGACGCTCCTTGCGTGGGGGGTGGGTTGCTGGCTGTATGGGAGATGGTTCCCCACCTCTGACCAATTTCAGAATTGTTTACCGCTGGAGCAAGTGCCGTGATAGGGTTTTCCTCTGTATAACTCGTGGGTTCAATTTTTTTTTCTTTTTTGGTTCAAGTTAGATTTTATTCCTCTTTTATGTATTTATAAATATAAGCATGGAAATAATTCATTCCTATAAATACATCTGTGTGACGGGAAGAATTTTTTCTGTTTTATTTTTAAATTTGATTTTTTAAAATTTTGAAATTTAATTTTATTTATGTTTTTATACAGCACGTTATTATTAGTTATGTATTTTATGCATATACATGTATACAGGTCAATCCCAATCTCCCAACTCATCCCACCACCACCACCCCATGGATTCCCACACTTGGTGTCCATACGTTTGTTCTCTACCTCTGTGTCTCTATTTCTTCCCTGCAAACCAGTTCATCTGTACCATTTTTAGGCTCCACATATATGCATTAATATACAATATTTGTTTTCCTCTTTCTGACTTACTTCATTCTGTATGACAGCCTCTCGATCCATCGATGTCTCTACAAATGACCCAGTTTCATTCCTTTTTATGGCCGAGTCATATTCCATTTTATATATGTACCACATCTTTATCCATTCATCTGTCTGTGGGCATTTGGGTTGCTTCCATTACCTGGCTATTGTAAATAGTGCTGCAACGAACATTGTGGTGAATGTGCCTTTTTGAAATACGGTTTTCTCTGGGTATATGCCCAGAAGTGGGATTGCTGGATCAGATGGTAATTCTATTTCTCGTTTTTTTAAGGAAACTCCATACTGTTCTCCATAGTGACTGTATCAATTTACATTCCCACCAATAGTGGAAGAGGGCTCCTTTTGTCCACACCCTCCCCAGAATTGGTTGTTTGTAGATTTTCTGATGATGCCGATTCTAACAGGTGTGAGGTGATACCTCATTGTAGTTTTGATTTGCATTTCTCTAATAATTAGTGCTGTTGAGCAGCTTTTCATGTGCGTCTTGGCCATCTCTGTGTCTCCTTTGAAGAAACGTCTCTTTAGATCTTCTGCCCATTTTTTTTGGGTTGTTTGTTTTTTTAATATTAAGCTGCATGAGCTGTTTATATATATTGGAGATTAAACCTGTGTCCATTGATTCGTTTGCAACGATTTTCACCCATCCTGAGGGATGCCTTTTTCCATTCCCGTTTTTTTTAACAAAAAAGGAAAGAAAGGAAAAGAAGCAGAACACTAATGTGCGTAAAATATGCCTTTTGAAACGGTCGTTTTGAAATATGGACGTCCTTTGAATTTTTTGGTCGATATGTGACCCCAGGATTTGTTTTCAGGGCAGGTGTCATTTACAGGCCTGCAATGATTTTGAATATCAACTGACCATTAGCGTTGGGATTAAAGCTGCTGTTGTGTGAAACGGCCACAAGGTGGCAGCAGTTCACCCTTACCAAATCTGGTTACTAGGGCAAGAGAGCCTCAGTGGAAGTGGTGTTCTAGATTGGAGTTTAGAATGGAATGTACCAGGAGAAAGCCCCTCACGTTTGTCTCACTACTTCTTGTTCGTGTTTTTAATTTAAGTTTTTATTTTTTATTACAGCAAGTTTGATTACAATGTTTGGCTTGTTGTAGGTGTGGAAGATGTGGTTCTTTTACACATATACAGATGACTGTTCTTCTTGGGATCCTTTTCCCATGTACGTTATGACAGAATGTTGAGTAGTCCTCTCTTGGTATTCTGTAGGTCTTTGGTGATTATATATGTCACCTGTGTTTGTATATGTCTGTTAACCCCGATATCGTAATGAAACCAATCCTCACACCTTTCCATTGGTGAACCATAAGTTTGTTTAATGAATCTGTGATTGCCCTTCTCCGTGGAAATATCTGCCCTGGTATCCATTTTTAGGTAACACCTATAAGTGATATGATATGATATGTGTCTTTCACTTTCTGACTTACTACAAGTCACGTGATTACTTCTAGACTCATCTACGGTGCTGCAAATGGCATTGTGTCCTTTTTTCCCTTGGCTTCTCTTCTGCCTTAGCGGGGTCCATTTTCAACAATGTGATTCCCTGAGGGTTGTGGATTAGCTGACCTGGGCAGCCTTACCCTGCCGGCCCGCCCTCCCCAGGTGTGCCTCGTTGAGGTCAATATAAAGAGCGCTCCAGGCAGCAATAGCCCCTGAAGCTGTGCCTGACTCCATATTCTCTGCCCCGTCAGCAGTCTCGGGTCTGTGCTGGTGGGAGGGAGTGAGGGGCCACAGCTTTGTGGGTGGCCCGGTGTGAGTGGGGTTCTGCTGGCCTTTCTGCAGGAGTTGCCAGGCTGCCGCCTGTAAAGAAGAGGATGTGTCACCCATACCTTCCGCTGGAATTTCTCTCCGGACAGAGGTGAGGAAGGAAAAAAGCAGTGGGGGCCGGGACAGGAGGGGTATCTCAGGCAGGGCAATGGAAAGCTTCTGGAAGAGCGCCAGGGTCCAGGACCACGCTGGCTGGCCTGCAGGCACCAAGTTGGCCTGCGTGCTGTCGCTGGTGTGGCTCCACGGTCCTTCCTCTAGGCTTTCAAGCCCTTGTACATATTCAGGTGTTTTACCTGGAAAGGGTGGGAACAGTTCAGCAGCAGCTGGCCTGGGGCTCAGCTCACGTTTACTCACAGATGCCTCGGCACGGTCCCCCAGCTTTGCAATGAGGACGCTCCTTGCGTGGGGGGTGGGTTGCTGGCTGTATGGGAGATGGTTCCCCACCTCTGACCAATTTCAGAATTGTTTACCGCTGGAGCAAGTGCCGTGATAGGGTTTTCCTCTGTATAACTCGTGGGTTCAATTTTTTTATCTTTTTTGGTTCAAGTTAGATTTTATTCCTCTTTTATGTATTTATAAATATAAGCATGGAAATAATTCATTCCTATAAATACATCTGTGTGACGGGAAGAATTTTTTCTGTTTTATTTTTAAATTTTATTTTTTAAAATTTTGAAATTTAATTTTATTTATGTTTTTATACAGCACGTTATTATTACTTATGTATTTTATGCATATACATGTATACAGGTCAATCCCAATCTCCCAACTCATCCCACCACCACCACCCCATGGATTCCCACACTTGGTGTCCATACGTTTGTTCTCTACCTCTGTGTCTCTATTTCTTCCCTGCAAACCAGTTCATCTGTACCATTTTTAGGCTCCACATATATGCATTAATATACAATATTTGTTTTCCTCTTTCTGACTTACTTCATTCTGTATGACAGCCTCTCGATCCATCGATGTCTCTACAAATGACCCAGTTTCATTCCTTTTTATGGCCGAGTCATATTCCATTTTATATATGTACCACATCTTTATCCATTCATCTGTCTGTGGGCATTTAGGTTGCTTCCATTACCTGGCTATTGTAAATAGTGCTGCAACGAACATTGTGGTGAATGTGCCTTTTTGAAATACGGTTTTCTCTGGGTATATGCCCAGAAGTGGGATTGCTGGATCAGATGGTAATTCTATTTCTCGTTTTTTTAAGGAAACTCCATACTGTTCTCCATAGTGACTGTATCAATTTACATCCCCACCAATAGTGGAAGAGGGCTCCTTTTGTCCACACCCTCCCCAGAATTGGTTGTTTGTAGATTTTCTGATGATGCCGATTCTAACAGGTGTGAGGTGAAACCTCATTGTAGTTTTGATTTGCATTTCTCTAATAATTAGTGCTGTTGAGCAGCTTTTCATGTGCGTCTTGGCCATCTCTGTGTCTCCTTTGAAGAAACGTCTCTTTAGATCTTCTGCCCATTTTTTTTGGGGTTGTTTGTTTTTTTAATATTAAGCTGCATGAGCTGTTTATATATATTGGAGATTAAACCTGTGTCCATTGATTCGTTTGCAACGATTTTCACCCATCCTGAGGGATGCCATTTTCCATTCCCGTTTTTTTTAACAAAAAAGGAAAGAAAGGAAAAGAAGCAGAACACTAATGTGCGTAAAATATGCCTTTTGAAACGGTCGTTTTGAAATATGGACGTCCTTTGAATTTTTTGGTCGATATGTGACCCCAGGATTTGTTTTCAGGGCAGGTGTCATTTACAGGCCTGCAATGATTTTGAATATCAACTGACCATTAGCGTTGGGATTAAAGCTGCTGTTGTGTGAAACGGCCACAAGGTGGCAGCAGTTCACCCTTACCAAATCTGGTTACTAGGGCAAGAGAGCCTCAGTGGAAGTGGTGTTCTAGATTGGAGTTTAGAATGGAATGTACCAGGAGAAAGCCCCTCGCGTTTGTCTCACTACTTCTTGTTCGTGTTTTTAATTTAAGTTTTTATTTTTTATTACAGCAAGTTTGATTACAATGTTTGGCTTGTTGTAGGTGTGGAAGATGTGGTTCTTTTACACATATACAGATGACTGTTCTTCTTGGGATCCTTTTCCCATGTACGTTATGACAGAATGTTGAGTAGTCCTCTCTTGGTATTCTGTAGGTCTTTGGTGATTATATATGTCACCTGTGTTTGTATATGTCTGTTAACCCCGATATCGTAATGAAACCAATCCTCACACCTTTCCATTGGTGAACCATAAGTTTGTTTAATGAATCTGTGATTGCCCTTCTCCGTGGAAATATCTGCCCTGGTATCCATTTTTAGGTAACACCTATAAGTGATATGATATGATATGTGTCTTTCACTTTCTGACTTACTACAAGTCACGTGATTACTTCTAGACTCATCTACGGTGCTGCAAATGGCATTGTGTCCTTTTTTCCCTTGGCTTCTCTTCTGCCTTAGCGGGGTCCATTTTCAACAATGTGATTCCCTGAGGGTTGTGGATTAGCTGACCTGGGCAGCCTTACCCTGCCGGCCCGCCCTCCCCAGGTGTGCCTCGTTGAGGTCAATATAAACAGCGCTCCAGGCAGCAATAGCCCCTGAAGCTGTGCCTGACTCCATATTCTCTGCCCCGTCAGCAGTCTCGGGGCTGTGCTGGTGGGAGGGAGTGAGGGGCCACAGCTTTGTGGGTGGCCCGGTGTGAGTGGGGTTCTGCTGGCCTTTCTGCAGGAGTTGCCAGGCTGCCGCCTGTAAAGAAGAGGATGTGTCACCCATACCTTCCGCTGGAATTTCTCTCCGGACAGAGGTGAGGAAGGAAAAAAGCAGTGGGGGCCGGGACAGGAGGGGTATCTCAGGCAGGGCAATGGAAAGCTTCTGGAAGAGCGCCAGGGTCCAGGACCACGCTGGCTGGCCTGCAGGCACCAAGTTGGCCTGCGTGCTGTCGCTGGTGTGGCTCCACGGTCCTTCCTCTAGGCTTTCAAGCCCTTGTACATATTCAGGTGTTTTACCTGGAAAGGGTGGGAACAGTTCAGCAGCAGCTGGCCTGGGGCTCAGCTCACGTTTACTCACAGATGCCTCGGCACGGTCCCCCAGCTTTGCAATGAGGACGCTCCTTGCGTGGGGGGTGGGTTGCTGGCTGTATGGGAGATGGTTCCCCACCTCTGACCAATTTCAGAATTGTTTACTGCTGGAGCAAGTGCCGTGATAGGGTTTTCCTCTGTATAACTCGTGGGTTCAATTTTTTTATCTTTTTTGGTTCCAGTTAGATTTTATTCCTCTTTTATGTATTTATAAATATAAGCATGGAAATAATTCATTCCTATAAATACATCTGTGTGACGGGAAGAATTTTTTCTGTTTTATTTTTAAATTTTATTTTTTAAAATTTTGAAATTTAATTTTATTTATGTTTTTATACAGCACGTTATTATTAGTTATGTATTTTATGCATATACATGTATACAGGTCAATCCCAATCTCCCAACTCATCCCACCACCACCACCCCATGGCTTCCCACACTTGGTGTCCATACGTTTGTTCTCTACCTCTGTGTCTCTATTTCTTCCCTGCAAACCAGTTCATCTGTACCATTTTTAGGCTCCACATATATGCATTAATATACAATATTTGTTTTCCTCTTTCTGACTTACTTCATTCTGTATGACAGTCTCTCGATCCATCGATGTCTCTACAAATGACCCAGTTTCATTCCTTTTTATGGCCGAGTCATATTCCATTTTATATATGTACCACATCTTTATCCATTCATCTGTCTGTGGGCATTTAGGTTGCTTCCATTACCTGGCTATTGTAAATAGTGCTGCAACGAACATTGTGGTGAATGTGCCTTTTTGAAATACGGTTTTCTCTGGGTATATGCCCAGAAGAGGGATTGCTGGATCAGATGGTAATTCTATTTCTCGTTTTTTTAAGGAAACTCCATACTGTTCTCCATAGTGACTGTATCAATTTACATTCCCACCAATAGTGGAAGAGGGCTCCTTTTGTCCACACCCTCCCCAGAATTGGTTGTTTGTAGATTTTCTGATGATGCCGATTCTAACAGGTGTGAGGTGATACCTCATTGTAGTTTTGATTTGCATTTCTCTAATAATTAGTGCTGTTGAGCAGCTTTTCATGTGCGTCTTGGCCATCTCTGTGTCTCCTTTGAAGAAACGTCTCTTTAGATCTTCTGCCCATTTTTTTTGGGTTGTTTGTTTTTTTAATATTAAGCTGCATGAGCTGTTTATATATATTGGAGATTAAACCTGTGTCCATTGATTCGTTTGCAACGATTTTCACCCATCCTGAGGGATGCCTTTTTCCATTCCCGTTTTTTTTAACAAAAAAGGAAAGAAAGGAAAAGAAGCAGAACACTAATGTGCGTAAAATATGCCTTTTGAAACGGTCGTTTTGAAATATGGACGTCCTTTGAATTTTTTGGTCGATATGTGACCCCAGGATTTGTTTTCAGGGCAGGTGTCATTTACAGGCCTGCAATGATTTTGAATATCAACTGACCATTAGCGTTGGGATTAAAGCTGCTGTTGTGTGAAACGGCCACAAGGTGGCAGCAGTTCACCCTTACCAAATCTGGTTACTAGGGCAAGAGAGCCTCAGTGGAAGTGGTGTTCTAGATTGGAGTTTAGAATGGAATGTACCAGGAGAAAGCCCCTCACGTTTGTCTCACTACTTCTTGTTCGTGTTTTTAATTTAAGTTTTTATTTTTTATTACAGCAAGTTTGATTACAATGTTTGGCTTGTTGTAGGTGTGGAAGATGTGGTTCTTTTACACATATACAGATGACTGTTCTTCTTGGGATCCTTTTCCCATGTACGTTATGACAGAATGTTGAGTAGTCCTCTCTTGGTATTCTGTAGGTCTTTGGTGATTATATATGTCACCTGTGTTTGTATATGTCTGTTAACCCCGATATCGTAATGAAACCAATCCTCACACCTTTCCATTGGTGAACCATAAGTTTGTTTAATGAATCTGTGATTGCCCTTCTCCGTGGAAATATCTGCGCTGGTATCCATTTTTAGGTAACACCTATAAGTGATATGATATGATATGTGTCTTTCACTTTCTGACTTACTACAAGTCACGTGATTACTTCTAGACTCATCTACGGTGCTGCAAATGGCATTGTGTCCTTTTTTCCCTTGGCTTCTCTTCTGCCTTAGCGGGGTCCATTTTCAACAATGTGATTCCCTGAGGGTTGTGGATTAGCTGACCTGGGCAGCCTTACCCTGCTGGCCCGCCCTCCCCAGGTGTGCCTCGTTGAGGTCAATATAAACAGCGCTCCAGGCAGCAATAGCCCCTGAAGCTGTGCCTGACTCCATATTCTCTGCCCCGTCAGCAGTCTCGGGGCTGTGATGGTGGGAGGGAGTGAGGGGCCACAGCTTTGTGGGTGGCCCGGTGTGAGTGGGGTTCTGCTGGCCTTTCTGCAGGAGTTGCCAGGCTGCCGCCTGTAAAGAAGAGGATGTGTCACCCATACCTTCCGCTGGAATTTCTCTCCGGACAGAGGTGAGGAAGGAAAAAAGCAGTGGGGGCCGGGACAGGAGGGGTATCTCAGGCAGGGCAATGGAAAGCTTCTGGAAGAGCGCCAGGGTCCAGGACCACGCTGGCTGGCCTGCAGGCACCAAGTTGGCCTGCGTGCTGTCGCTGGTGTGGCTCCACGGTCCTTCCTCTAGGCTTTCAAGCCCTTGTACATATTCAGGTGTTTTACCTGGAAAGGGTGGGAACAGTTCAGCAGCAGCTGGCCTGGGGCTCAGCTCACGTTTACTCACAGATGCCTCGGCACGGTCCCCCAGCTTTGCAATGAGGACGCTCCTTGCGTGGGGGGTGGGTTGCTGGCTGTATGGGAGATGGTTCCCCACCTCTGACCAATTTCAGAATTGTTTACCGCTGGAGCAAGTGCCGTGATAGGGTTTTCCTCTGTATAACTCGTGGGTTCAATTTTTTTATCTTTTTTGGTTCAAGTTAGATTTTATTCCTCTTTTATGTATTTATAAATATAAGCATGGAAATAATTCATTCCTATAAATACATCTGTGTGACGGGAAGGATTTTTTCTGTTTTATTTTGAAATTTTATTTTTTAAAATTTTGAAATTTAAATTTATTTATGTTTTTATACAGCACGTTATTATTAGTTATGTATTTTATGCATATACATGTATACAGGTCAATCCCAATCTCCCAACTCATCCCACCACCACCACCCCATGGATTCCCACACTTGGTGTCCATACGTTTGTTCTCTACCTCTGTGTCTCTATTTCTTCCCTGCAAACCAGTTCATCTGTACCATTTTTAGGCTCCACATATATGCATTAATATACAATATTTGTTTTCCTCTTTCTGACTTACTTCATTCTGTATGACAGCCTCTCGATCCATCGATGTCTCTACAAATGACCCAGTTTCATTCCTTTTTATGGCCGAGTCATATTCCATTTTATATATGTACCACATCTTTATCCATTCATCTGTCTGTGGGCATTTAGGTTGCTTCCATTACCTGGCTATTGTAAATAGTGCTGCAACGAACATTGTGGTGAATGTGCCTTTTTGAAATACGGTTTTCTCTGGGTATATGCCCAGAAGTGGGATTGCTGGATCAGATGGTAATTCTATTTCTCGTTTTTTTAAGGAAACTCCATACTGTTCTCCATAGTGACTGTATCAATTTACATTCCCACCAATAGTGGAAGAGGGCTCCTTTTGTCCACACCCTCCCCAGAATTGGTTGTTTGTAGATTTTCTGATGATGCCGATTCTAACAGGTGTGAGGTGATACCTCATTGTAGTTTTGATTTGCATTTCTCTAATAATTAGTGCTGTTGAGCAGCTTTTCATGTGCGTCTTGGCCATCTCTGTGTCTCCTTTGAAGAAACGTCTCTTTAGATCTTCTGCCCATTTTTTTGGGGTTGTTTGTTTTTTTAATATTAAGCTGCATGAGCTGTTTATATATATTGGAGATTAAACCTGTGTCCATTGATTCGTTTGCAACGATTTTCACCCATCCTGAGGGATGCCTTTTTCCATTCCCGTTTTTTTTAACAAAAAAGGAAAGAAAGGAAAAGAAGCAGAACACTAATGTGCGTAAAATATGCCTTTTGAAACGGTCGTTTTGAAATATGGACGTCCTTTGAATTTTTTGGTCGATATGTGACCCCAGGATTTGTTTTCAGGGCAGGTGTCATTTACAGGCCTGCAATGATTTTGAATATCAACTGACCATTAGCGTTGGGATTAAAGCTGCTGTTGTGTGAAACGGCCACAAGGTGGCAGCAGTTCACCCTTACCAAATCTGGTTACTAGGGCAAGAGAGCCTCAGTGGAAGTGGTGTTCTAGATTGGAGTTTAGAATGGAATGTACCAGGAGAAAGCCCCTCACGTTTGTCTCACTACTTCTTGTTCGTGTTTTTAATTTAAGTTTTTATTTTTTATTACAGCAAGTTTGATTACAATGTTTGGCTTGTTGTAGGTGTGGAAGATGTGGTTCTTTTACACATATACAGATGACTGTTCTTCTTGGGATCCTTTTCCCATGTACGTTATGACAGAATGTTGAGTAGTCCTCTCTTGGTATTCTGTAGGTCTTT
This sequence comes from Mesoplodon mirus, assembly GCF_964341445.2. NCBI lineage: Eukaryota > Metazoa > Chordata > Mammalia > Artiodactyla > Ziphiidae > Mesoplodon > Mesoplodon mirus. The sequence continues at coordinate 93,650,876 of NC_138989.1, forward strand.
GGTGATTATATATGTCACCTGTGTTTGTATATGTCTGTTAACCCCGATATCGTAATGAAACCAATCCTCACACCTTTCCATTGGTGAACCATAAGTTTGTTTAATGAATCTGTGATTGCCCTTCTCCGTGGAAATATCTGCCCTGGTATCCATTTTTAGGTAACACCTATAAGTGATATGATATGATATGTGTCTTTCACTTTCTGACTTACTACAAGTCACGTGATTACTTCTAGACTCATCTACGGTGCTGCAAATGGCATTGTGTCCTTTTTTCCCTTGGCTTCTCTTCTGCCTTAGCGGGGTCCATTTTCAACAATGTGATTCCCTGAGGGTTGTGGATTAGCTGACCTGGGCAGCCTTACCCTGCCGGCCCGCCCTCCCCAGGTGTGCCTCGTTGAGGTCAATATAAACAGCGCTCCAGGCAGCAATAGCCCCTGAAGCTGTGCCTGACTCCATATTCTCTGCCCCGTCAGCAGTCTCGGGGCTGTGCTGGTGGGAGGGAGTGAGGGGCCACAGCTTTGTGGGTGGCCCGGTGTGAGTGGGGTTCTGCTGGCCTTTCTGCAGGAGTTGCCAGGCTGCCGCCTGTAAAGAAGAGGATGTGTCACCCATACCTTCCGCTGGAATTTCTCTCCGGACAGAGGTGAGGAAGGAAAAAAGCAGTGGGGGCCGGGACAGGAGGGGTATCTCAGGCAGGGCAATGGAAAGCTTCTGGAAGAGCGCCAGGGTCCAGGACCACGCTGGCTGGCCTGCAGGCACCAAGTTGGCCTGCGTGCTGTCGCTGGTGTGGCTCCACGGTCCTTCCTCTAGGCTTTCAAGCCCTTGTACATATTCAGGTGTTTTACCTGGAAAGGGTGGGAACAGTTCAGCAGCAGCTGGCCTGGGGCTCAGCTCACGTTTACTCACAGATGCCTCGGCACGGTCCCCCAGCTTTGCAATGAGGACGCTCCTTGCGTGGGGGGTGGGTTGCTGGCTGTATGGGAGATGGTTCCCCACCTCTGACCAATTTCAGAATTGTTTACCGCTGGAGCAAGTGCCGTGATAGGGTTTTCCTCTGTATAACTCGTGGGTTCAATTTTTTTTTCTTTTTTGGTTCAAGTTAGATTTTATTCCTCTTTTATGTATTTATAAATATAAGCATGGAAATAATTCATTCCTATAAATACATCTGTGTGACGGGAAGAATTTTTTCTGTTTTATTTTTAAATTTGATTTTTTAAAATTTTGAAATTTAATTTTATTTATGTTTTTATACAGCACGTTATTATTAGTTATGTATTTTATGCATATACATGTATACAGGTCAATCCCAATCTCCCAACTCATCCCACCACCACCACCCCATGGATTCCCACACTTGGTGTCCATACGTTTGTTCTCTACCTCTGTGTCTCTATTTCTTCCCTGCAAACCAGTTCATCTGTACCATTTTTAGGCTCCACATATATGCATTAATATACAATATTTGTTTTCCTCTTTCTGACTTACTTCATTCTGTATGACAGTCTCTCGATCCATCGATGTCTCTACAAATGACCCAGTTTCATTCCTTTTTATGGCCGAGTCATATTCCATTTTATATATGTACCACATCTTTATCCATTCATCTGTCTGTGGGCATTTAGGTTGCTTCCATTACCTGGCTATTGTAAATAGTGCTGCAACGAACATTGTGGTGAATGTGCCTTTTTGAAATACGGTTTTCTCTGGGTATATGCCCAGAAGAGGGATTGCTGGATCAGATGGTAATTCTATTTCTCGTTTTTTTAAGGAAACTCCATACTGTTCTCCATAGTGACTGTATCAATTTACATTCCCACCAATAGTGGAAGAGGGCTCCTTTTGTCCACACCCTCCCCAGAATTGGTTGTTTGTAGATTTTCTGATGATGCCGATTCTAACAGGTGTGAGGTGATACCTCATTGTAGTTTTGATTTGCATTTCTCTAATAATTAGTGCTGTTGAGCAGCTTTTCATGTGCGTCTTGGCCATCTCTGTGTCTCCTTTGAAGAAACGTCTCTTTAGATCTTCTGCCCATTTTTTTTGGGTTGTTTGTTTTTTTAATATTAAGCTGCATGAGCTGTTTATATATATTGGAGATTAAACCTGTGTCCATTGATTCGTTTGCAACGATTTTCACCCATCCTGAGGGATGCCTTTTTCCATTCCCGTTTTTTTTATCAAAAAAGGAAAGAAAGGAAAAGAAGCAGAACACTAATGTGCGTAAAATATGGCTTTTGAAACGGTCGTTTTGAAATATGGATGTCCTTTGAATTTTTTGGTCGATATGTGACCCCAGGATTTGTTTTCAGGGCAGGTGTCATTTACAGGCCTGCAATGATTTTGAATATCAACTGACCATTAGCGTTGGGATTAAAGCTGCTGTTGTGTGAAACGGCCACAAGGTGGCAGCAGTTCACCCTTACCAAATCTGGTTACTAGGGCAAGAGAGCCTCAGTGGAAGTGGTGTTCTAGATTGGAGTTCAGAATGGAATGTACCAGGAGAAAGCCCCTCACGTTTGTCTCACTACTTCTTGTTCGTGTTTTTAATTTAAGTTTTTATTTTTTATTACAGCAAGTTTGATTACAATGTTTGGCTTGTTGTAGGTGTGGAAGATGTGGTTCTTTTACACATATACAGATGACTGTTCTTCTTGGGATCCTTTTCCCATGTACGTTATGACAGAATGTTGAGTAGTCCTCTCTTGGTATTCTGTAGGTCTTTGGTGATTATATATGTCACCTGTGTTTGTATATGTCTGTTAACCCCGATATCGTAATGAAACCAATCCTCACACCTTTCCATTGGTGAACCATAAGTTTGTTTAATGAATCTGTGATTGCCCTTCTCCGTGGAAATATCTGCCCTGGTATCCATTTTTAGGTAACACCTATAAGTGATATGATATGATATGTGTCTTTCACTTTCTGACTTACTACAAGTCACGTGATTACTTCTAGACTCATCTACGGTGCTGCAAATGGCATTGTGTCCTTTTTTCCCTTGGCTTCTCTTCTGCCTTAGCGGGGTCCATTTTCAACAATGTGATTCCCTGAGGGTTGTGGATTAGCTGACCTGGGCAGCCTTACCCTGCCGGCCCGCCCTCCCCAGGTGTGCCTCGTTGAGGTCAATATAAACAGCGCTCCAGGCAGCAATAGCCCCTGAAGCTGTGCCTGACTCCATATTCTCTGCCCCGTCAGCAGTCTCGGGGCTGTGCTGGTGGGAGGGAGTGAGGGGCCACAGCTTTGTGGGTGGCCCGGTGTGAGTGGGGTTCTGCTGGCCTTTCTGCAGGAGTTGCCAGGCTGCCGCCTGTAAAGAAGAGGATGTGTCACCCATACCTTCCGCTGGAATTTCTCTCCGGACACAGGTGAGGAAGGAAAAAAGCAGTGGGGGCCGGGACAGGAGGGGTATCTCAGGCAGGGCAATGGAAAGCTTCTGGAAGAGCGCCAGGGTCCAGGACCACGCTGGCTGGCCTGCAGGCACCAAGTTGGCCTGCGTGCTGTCGCTGGTGTGGCTCCACGGTCCTTCCTCTAGGCTTTCAAGCCCTTGTACATATTCAGGTGTTTTACCTGGAAAGGGTGGGAACAGTTCAGCAGCAGCTGGCCTGGGGCTCAGCTCACGTTTACTCACAGATGCCTCGGCACGGTCCCCCAGCTTTGCAATGAGGACGCTCCTTGCGTGGGGGGTGGGTTGCTGGCTGTATGGGAGATGGTTCCCCACCTCTGACCAATTTCAGAATTGTTTACCACTGGAGCAAGTGCCCTGATAGGGTTTTCCTCTGTATAACTCCTGGGTTCAGGTTTTTTTTTTCTTTTATGGTTCAAGTTAGATTTTATTCCCCTTTTATGTATTTATAGATATAAGCATGGAAATAATTCTTTCCTATAAATACATCTGTGTGATGAGAAGAATTTTTTCTGTTTTATTTTTAAATTTTATTTTTTAAAATTTTGAAATTTAATTTTATTTATTTTTTTATACAGCACGTTATTATTAGTTATGTATTTTATGTATATACATGTATACAGGTCAATCCCAAACTCCCAACTCATCCCACCACCACCACCCCATGGCTTCCCACACTTGGTGTCCATACGTTTATTCTCTACCTCTGTGTCTCTATTTCTTCCCTGCAAACCAGTTCATCTGTACCTTTTTTAGGCTCCACATATATGCATTAATATACAATATTTGTTTTCCTCTTTCTGACTTACTTCATTCTGTATGACAGTCTCTCGATCCATCGATGTCTCTACAAATGACCCAGTTTCATTCCTTTTTATGGCCGAGTCATATTCCATTTTATATATGTACCACATCTTTATCCATTCATCTGTCTGTGGGCATTTAGGTTGCTTCCATTACCTGGCTATTGTAAATAGTGCTGCAACGAACATTGTGGTGAATGTGCCTTTTTGAAATACGGTTTTCTCTGGGTATATGCCCAGAAGTGGGATTGCTGGATCAGATGGTAATTCTATTTCTAGTTTTTTTAAGGAAACTCCATACTGTTCTCCATAGTGACTGTATCAATTTACATTCCCACCAATAGTGGAAGAGGGCTCCTTTTGTCCACACCCTCCCCAGAATTGGTTGTTTGTAGATTTTCTGATGATGCCGATTCTAACAGGTGTGAGGTGATACCTCATTGTAGTTTTGATTTGCATTTCTCTAATAATTAGTGCTGTTGAGCAGCTTTTCATGTGTGTCTTGGCCATCTCTGTGTCTCCTTTGAAGAAACGTCTCTTTAGATCTTCTGCCCATTTTTTTTGGGTTGTTTGTTTTTTTAATATTAAGCTGCATGAGCTGTTTATATATATTGGAGATTAAACCTGTGTCCATTGATTCGTTTGCAACGATTTTCACCCATCCTGAGGGATGCCTTTTTCCATTCCCGTTTTTTTTAACAAAAAAGGAAAGAAAGGAAAAGAAGCAGAACACTAATGTGCGTAAAATATGCCTTTTGAAACGGTCGTTTTGAAATATGGACGTCCTTTGAATTTTTTGGTCGATATGTGACCCCAGGATTTGTTTTCAGGGCAGGTGTCATTTACAGGCCTGCAATGATTTTGAATATCAACTGACCATTAGCGTTGGGATTAAAGCTGCTGTTGTGTGAAACGGCCACAAGGTGGCAGCAGTTCACCCTTACCAAATCTGCTTACTAGGGCAAGAGAGCCTCAGTGGAAGTGGTGTTCTAGATTGGAGTTTAGAATGGAATGTACCAGGAGAAAGCCCCTCACGTTTGTCTCACTACTTCTTGTTCGTGTTTTTAATTTAAGTTTTTATTTTTTATTACAGCAAGTTTGATTACAATGTTTGGCTTGTTGTAGGTGTGGAAGATGTGGTTCTTTTACACATATACAGATGACTGTTCTTCTTGGGATCCTTTTCCCATGTACGTTATGACAGAATGTTGAGTAGTCCTCTCTTGGTATTCTGTAGGTCTTTGGTGATTATATATGTCACCTGTGTTTGTATATGTCTGTTAACCCCGATATCGTAATGAAACCAATCCTCACACCTTTCCATTGGTGAACCATAAGTTTGTTTAATGAATCTGTGATTGCCCTTCTCCGTGGAAATATCTGCCCTGGTATCCATTTTTAGGTAACACCTATAAGTGATATGATATGATATGTGTCTTTCACTTTCTGACTTACTACAAGTCACGTGATTACTTCTAGACTCATCTACGGTGCTGCAAATGGCATTGTGTCCTTTTTTCCCTTGGCTTCTCTTCTGCCTTAGCGGGGTCCATTTTCAACAATGTGATTCCCTGAGGGTTGTGGATTAGCTGACCTGGGCAGCCTTACCCTGCCGGCCCGCCCTCCCCAGGTGTGCCTCGTTGAGGTCAATATAAACAGCGCTCCAGGCAGCAATAGCCCCTGAAGCTGTGCCTGACTCCATATTCTCTGCCCCGTCAGCAGTCTCGGGGCTGTGCTGGTGGGAGGGAGTGAGGGGCCACAGCTTTGTGGGTGGCCCGGTGTGAGTGGGGTTCTGCTGGCCTTTCTGCAGGAGTTGCCAGGCTGCCGCCTGTAAAGAAGAGGATGTGTCACCAATACCTTCTGCTGGAATTTCTCTCCGGACAGAGGTGAGGAAGGAAAAAAGCAGTGGGGGCCGGGACAGGAGGGGTATCTCAGGCAGGGCAATGGAAAGCTTCTGGAAGAGCGCCAGGGTCCAGGACCACGCTGGCTGGCCTGCAGGCACCAAGTTGGCCTGCGTGCTGTCGCTGGTGTGGCTCCACGGTCCTTCCTCTAGGCTTTCAAGCCCTTGTACATATTCAGGTGTTTTACCTGGAAAGGGTGGGAACAGTTCAGCAGCAGCTGGCCTGGGGCTCAGCTCACGTTTACTCACAGATGCCTCGGCACGGTCCCCCAGCTTTGCAATGAGGACGCTCCTTGCGTGGGGGGTGGGTTGCTGGCTGTATGGGAGATGGTTCCCCACCTCTGACCAATTTCAGAATTGTTTACCGCTGGAGCAAGTGCCGTGATAGGGTTTTCCTCTGTATAACTCGTGGGTTCAATTTTTTTTTCTTTTTTGGTTCAAGTTAGATTTTACTCCTCTTTTATGTATTTATAAATATAGGCATGGAAATAATTCATTCCTATAAATACATCTGTGTGACGGGAAGAATTTTTTCTGTTTTATTTTTAAATTTGATTTTTTAAAATTTTGAAATTTAATTTTATGTTTTTATACAGCACGTTATTATTAGTTATGTATTTTATGCATATACATGTATACAGGTCAATCCCAAACTCCCAACTCATCCCACCACCACCACCCCATGGCTTCCCACACTTGGTGTCCATACGTTTATTCTCTACCTCTGTGTCTCTATTTCTTCCCTGCAAACCAGTTCATCTGTACCTTTTTTAGGCTCCACATATATGCATTAATATACAATATTTGTTTTCCTCTTTCTGACTTACTTCATTCTGTATGACAGTCTCTCGATCCATCGATGTCTCTACAAATGACCCAGTTTCATTCCTTTTTATGGCCGAGTCATATTCCATTTTATATATGTACCACATCTTTATCCATTCATCTGTCTGTGGGCATTTAGGTTGCTTCCATTACCTGGCTATTGTAAATAGTGCTGCAACGAACATTGTGGTGAATGTGCCTTTTTGAAATACGGTTTTCTCTGGGTATATGCCCAGAAGTGGGATTGCTGGATCAGATGGTAATTCTATTTCTAGTTTTTTTAAGGAAACTCCATACTGTTCTCCATAGTGACTGTATCAATTTACATTCCCACCAATAGTGGAAGAGGGCTCCTTTTGTCCACACCCTCCCCAGAATTGGTTGTTTGTAGATTTTCTGATGATGCCGATTCTAACAGGTGTGAGGTGATACCTCATTGTAGTTTTGATTTGCATTTCTCTAATAATTAGTGCTGTTGAGCAGCTTTTCATGTGTGTCTTGGCCATCTCTGTGTCTCCTTTGAAGAAACGTCTCTTTAGATCTTCTGCCCATTTTTTTTGGGTTGTTTGTTTTTTTAATATTAAGCTGCATGAGCTGTTTATATATATTGGAGATTAAACCTGTGTCCATTGATTCGTTTGCAACGATTTTCACCCATCCTGAGGGATGCCTTTTTCCATTCCCGTTTTTTTTAACAAAAAAGGAAAGAAAGGAAAAGAAGCAGAACACTAATGTGCGTAAAATATGCCTTTTGAAACGGTCGTTTTGAAATATGGACGTCCTTTGAATTTTTTGGTCGATATGTGACCCCAGGATTTGTTTTCAGGGCAGGTGTCATTTACAGGCCTGCAATGATTTTGAATATCAACTGACCATTAGCGTTGGGATTAAAGCTGCTGTTGTGTGAAACGGCCACAAGGTGGCAGCAGTTCACCCTTACCAAATCTGGTTACTAGGGCAAGAGAGCCTCAGTGGAAGTGGTGTTCTAGATTGGAGTTTAGAATGGAATGTACCAGGAGAAAGCCCCTCACGTTTGTCTCACTACTTCTTGTTCGTGTTTTTAATTTAAGTTTTTATTTTTTATTACAGCAAGTTTGATTACAATGTTTGGCTTGTTGTAGGTGTGGAAGATGTGGTTCTTTTACACATATACAGATGACTGTTCTTCTTGGGATCCTTTTCGCATGTACGTTATGACAGAATGTTGAGTAGTCCTCTCTTGGTATTCTGTAGGTCTTTGGTGATTATATATGTCACCTGTGTTTGTATATGTCTGTTAACCCCGATATCGTAATGAAACCAATCCTCACACCTTTCCATTGGTGAACCATAAGTTTGTTTAATGAATCTGTGATTGCCCTTCTCCGTGGAAATATCTGCCCTGGTATCCATTTTTAGGTAACACCTATAAGTGATATGATATGATATGTGTCTTTCACTTTCTGACTTACTACAAGTCACGTGATTACTTCTAGACTCATCTACGGTGCTGCAAATGGCATTGTGTCCTTTTTTCCCTTGGCTTCTCTTCTGCCTTAGCGGGGTCCATTTTCAACAATGTGATTCCCTGAGGGTTGTGGATTAGCTGACCTGGGCAGCCTTACCCTGCCGGCCCGCCCTCCCCAGGTGTGCCTCGTTGAGGTCAATATAAACAGCGCTCCAGGCAGCAATAGCCCCTGAAGCTGTGCCTGACTCCATATTCTCTGCCCCGTCAGCAGTCTCGGGGCTGTGCTGGTGGGAGGGAGTGAGGGGCCACCGCTTTGTGGGTGGCCCGGTGTGAGTGGGGTTCTGCTGGCCTTTCTGCAGGAGTTGCCAGGCTGCCGCCTGTAAAGAAGAGGATGTGTCACCCATACCTTCCGCTGGAATTTCTCTCCGGACACAGGTGAGGAAGGAAAAAAGCAGTGGGGGCCGGGACAGGAGGGGTATCTCAGGCAGGGCAATGGAAAGCTTCTGGAAGAGCGCCAGGGTCCAGGACCACGCTGGCTGGCCTGCAGGCACCAAGTTGGCCTGCGTGCTGTCGCTGGTGTGGCTCCACGGTCCTTCCTCTAGGCTTTCAAGCCCTTGTACATATTCAGGTGTTTTACCTGGAAAGGGTGGGAACAGTTCAGCAGCAGCTGGCCTGGGGCTCAGCTCACGTTTACTCACAGATGCCTCGGCACGGTCCCCCAGCTTTGCAATGAGGACGCTCCTTGCGTGGGGGGTGGGTTGCTGGCTGTATGGGAGATGGTTCCCCACCTCTGACCAATTTCAGAATTGTTTACCGCTGGAGCAAGTGCCGTGATAGGGTTTTCCTCTGTATAACTCGTGGGTTCAATTATTTTTTCTTTTTTGGTTCAAGTTAGATTTTATTCCTCTTTTATGTATTTATAAATATAGGCATGGAAATAATTCATTCCTATAAATACATCTGTGTGACGGGAAGAATTTTTTCTGTTTTATTTTTAAATTTGATTTTTTAAAATTTTGAAATTTAATTTTATGTTTTTATACAGCACGTTATTATTAGTTATGTATTTTATGCATATACATGTATACAGGTCAATCCAAATCTCCCAACTCATCCCACCACCACCACCCCATGGATTCCCACACTTGGTGTCCATACGTTTGTTCTCTACCTCTGTGTCTCTATTTCTTCCCTGCAAACCAGTTCATCTGTACCATTTTTAGGCTCCACATATATGCATTAATATACAATATTTGTTTTCCTCTTTCTGACTTACTTCATTCTGTATGACAGCCTCTCGATCCAACGATGTCTCTACAAATGACCCAGTTTCATTCCTTTTTATGGCCGAGTCATATTCCATTTTATATATGTACCACATCTTTATCCATTCATCTGTCTGTGGGCATTTAGGTTGCTTCCATTACCTGGCTATTGTAAATAGTGCTGCAACGAACATTGTGGTGAATGTGCCTTTTTGAAATACGGTTTTCTCTGGGTATATGCCCAGAAGTGGGATTGCTGGATCAGATGGTAATTCTATTTCTCCTTTTTTTAAGGAAACTCCATACTGTTCTCCATAGTGACTGTATCAATTTACATTCCCACCAATAGTGGAAGAGGGCTCCTTTTGTCCACACCCTCCCCAGAATTGGTTGTTTGTAGATTTTCTGATGATGCCGATTCTAACAGGTGTGAGGTGATACCTCATTGTAGTTTTGATTTGCATTTCTCTAATAATTAGTGCTGTTGAGCAGCTTTTCATGTGCGTCTTGGCCATCTCTGTGTCTCCTTTGAAGAAACGTCTCTTTAGATCTTCTGCCCATTTTTTTTGGGTTTTTTGTTTTTTTAATATTAAGCTGCATGAGCTGTTTATATATATTGGAGATTAAACCTGTGTCCATTGATTCGTTTGCAACGATTTTCACCCATCCTGAGGGATGCCTTTTTCCATTCCCGTTTTTTTTAACAAAAAAGGAAAGAAAGGAAAAGAAGCAGAACACTAATGTGCGTAAAATATGCCTTTTGAAACGGTCGTTTTGAAATATGGACGTCCTTTGAATTTTTTGGTCGATATGTGACCCCAGGATTTGTTTTCAGGGCAGGTGTCATTTACAGGCCTGCAATGATTTGGAATATCAACTGACCATTAGCGTTGGGATTAAAGCTGCTGTTGTGTGAAACGGCCACAAGGTGGCAGCAGTTCACCCTTACCAAATCTGGTTACTAGGGCAAGAGAGCCTCAGTGGAAGTGGTGTTCTAGATTGGAGTTTAGAATGGAATGTACCAGGAGAAAGCCCCTCACGTTTGTCTCACTACTTCTTGTTCGTGTTTTTAATTTAAGTTTTTATTTTTTATTACAGCAAGTTTGATTACAATGTTTGGCTTGTTGTAGGTGTGGAAGATGTGGTTCTTTTACACATATACAGATGACTGTTCTTCTTGGGATCCTTTTCGCATGTACGTTATGACAGAATGTTGAGTAGTCCTCTCTTGGTATTCTGTAGGTCTTTGGTGATTATATATGTCACCTGTGTTTGTATATGTCTGTTAACCCCGATATCGTAATGAAACCAATCCTCACACCTTTCCATTGGTGAACCATAAGTTTGTTTAATGAATCTGTGATTGCCCTTCTCCGTGGAAATATCTGCCCTGGTATCCATTTTTAGGTAACACCTATAAGTGATATGATATGATATGTGTCTTTCACTTTCTGACTTACTACAAGTCACGTGATTACTTCTAGACTCATCTACGGTGCTGCAAATGGCATTGTGTCCTTTTTTCCCTTGGCTTCTCTTCTGCCTTAGCGGGGTCCATTTTCAACAATGTGATTCCCTGAGGGTTGTGGATTAGCTGACCTGGGCAGCCTTACCCTGCCGGCCCGCCCTCCCCAGGTGTGCCTCGTTGAGGTCAATATAAACAGCGCTCCAGGCAGCAATAGCCCCTGAAGCTGTGCCTGACTCCATATTCTCTGCCCCGTCAGCAGTCTCGGGGCTGTGCTGGTGGGAGGGAGTGAGGGGCCACAGCTTTGTGGGTGGCCCGGTGTGAGTGGGGTTCTGCTGGCCTTTCTGCAGGAGTTGCCAGGCTGCCGCCTGTAACGAAGAGGATGTGTCACCCATACCTTCCGCTGGAATTTCTCTCCGGACAGTGGTGAGGAAGGAAAAAAGCAGTGGGGGCCGGGACAGGAGGGGTATCTCAGGCAGGGCAATGGAAAGCTTCTGGAAGAGCGCCAGGGTCCAGGACCACGCTGGCTGGCCTGCAGGCACCAAGTTGGCCTGCGTGCTGTCGCTGGTGTGGCTCCACGGTCCTTCCTCTAGGCTTTCAAGCCCTTGTACATATTCAGGTGTTTTACCTGGAAAGGGTGGGAACAGTTCAGCAGCAGCTGGCCTGGGGCTCAGCTCACGTTTACTCACAGATGCCTCGGCACGGTCCCCCAGCTTTGCAATGAGGACGCTCCTTGCGTGGGGGGTGGGTTGCTGGCTGTATGGGAGATGGTTCCCCACCTCTGACCAATTTCAGAATTGTTTACCACTGGAGCAAGTGCCCTGATAGGGTTTTCCTCTGTATAACTCGTGGGTTCAGGATTTGTTTTTCTTTTATGGTTCAAGTTAGATTTTATTCCTCTTTTATGTATTTATAGATATAAGCATGGAAATAATTCATTCCTATAAATACATCTGTGTGACGAGAAGAAATTTTTTCTGTTTTATTTTTAAATTATATTTTTTAAAATTTTGAAATTTTATTTTATTTATTTTCTTTTTTATACAGCACGTTATTATTAGTTATGTATTTTATGCATATACATGTATACAGGTCAATCCCAAACTCCCAACTCATCCCACCACCACCACCCCATGTCTTCCCACACTTGGTGTCCATACGTTTGTTCTCTACCTCTGTGTCTCTATTTCTTCCCTGCAAACCAGTTCATCTGTACCATTTTTAGGCTCCACATATATGCGTTAATAGACAATATTTGTTTTCCTCTTTCTGACTTACTTCATTCTGTATGACAGTCTCTCGATCCATCGATGTCTCTACAAATGACCCAGTTTCATTCCTTTTTATGGCCGAGTCATATTCCATTTTATATAAGTACCACATCTTTATCCATTCATCTGTCTGTGGGCATTTAGGTTGCTTCCATTACCTGGCTATTGTAAATAGTGCTGCAACGAACATTGTGGTAAATGTGCCTTTTTGAAATACGGTTTTCTCTGGGTATATGCCCAGAAGTGGGATTGCTGGATCAGATGGTAATTCTATTTCTAGGTTTTTTAAGGAAACTCCATACTGTTCTCCATAGTGACTGTATCAATTTACATTCCCACCAATTGTGGAAAAGGGCTGCTTTTGTCCACACCCTCCCCAGAATTGGTTGTTTGTAGATTTTCTGATGATGCCGATTCTAACAGGTGTGAGGTGATACCTCATTGTAGTTTTGATTTGCATTTCTCTAATAATTAGTGCTGTTGAGCAGCTTTTCATGTGCGTCTTGGCCATCTCTGTGTCTCCTTTGAAGAAACGTCTCTTTAGATCTTCTGCCCATTTTTTTGGGGGTTGTTTGTTTTTTTAATATTAAGCTGCATGAGCTGTTTATATATATTGGAGATTAAACCTGTGTCCATTGATTCGTTTGCAACGATTTTCGCCCATCCTGAGGGATGCCTTTTTCCATTCCCATGTTTTTTAACAAAAAAGGAAAGAAAGGAAAAGAAGCAGAACACTAATGTGCGTAAAATATGCCTTTTGAAACGGTCGTTTTCAAATATGGACGTCCTTTGAATTTTTTGGTCGATATGTGACCCCAGGATGTGTTTTCAGGGCAGGTGTCATTTACAGGCCTGCAATGATTTTGAATATCAACTGACCATTAGCGTTGGGATTAAAGCTGCTGTTGTGTGAAACGGCCACAAGGTGGCAGCAGTTCACCCTTACCAAATCTGGTTACTAGGGCAAGAGAGCCTCAGTGGAAGTGGTGTTCTAGATTGGAGTTTAGAATGGAATGTGCCAGGAGAAAGCACCTCACGTTTGTCTCACTACTTCTTGTTCGTGTTTTTAATTTAATTTTTTATTTTTTCTTACAGCAAGTTTGATTACAATGTTTGGCTTGTTGTAGGTGTGGAAGATGTGGTTCTTTTACACATATACAGATAACTGTTCTTCATGGGATCCTTTTCCCATGTACGTTATGACAGAATGTTGAGTAGTCCTCTCTTGGTATTCTGTAGGTCTTTGGTGATTATATATGTCACCTGTGTTTGTATATGTCTGTTAACCCCGATATCGTAATGAAACCAATCCTCACACCTTTCCATTGGTGAACCATAAGTTTGTTTAATGAATCTGTGATTGCCCTTCTCCGTGGAAATATCTGCCCTGGTATCCATTTTTAGGTAACACCTATAAGTGATATGATATGGTATGTGTCTTTCACTTTCTGACTTACTACAAGTCACGTGATTACTTCTAGACTCATCTACGGTGCTGCAAATGGCATTTTGTCCTTTTTTTCCTTGGCTTCTCTTCTGCCTTAGCGAGGTCCATTTTCAACAATGTGATTCCCTGAGGGTTGTGGATTAGCTGACCTGGGCAGCCTTACCCTGCCGGCCCGCCCTCCCCACGTGTGCCTCGTTGAGTTCAATATAAACAGAGCTCCAGGCAGCAATAGCCCCTGAAGCTGTGCCTGACTCCATATTCTCTGCCCCGTCAGCAGTCTCGGGGCTGTGCTGGTGGGAGGGAGTGAGGGGCCACAGCTTTGTGGGTGGCCCGGTGTGAGTGGGGTTCTGCTGGCCTTTCTGCAGGAGTTGCCAGGCTGCCGCCTGTAAAGAAGAGGATGTGTCACCCATACCTTCCGCTGGAATTTCTCTCCGGACAGAGGTGAGGAAGAAAAAAGCAGTGGGGTCCGGGAAGGAGTGGTTTTTCAGGCAGGTCAATGGAAAGCTTCTGGAAGTGCGCCCGGGGCCAGGACCACCCTAGCTGGCCTGCAGGCACCAAGTTGGCCTGCGTGCTGTCGCTGGTGAGGCTCCACGGTCCTTCCTCTAGGCTTTCAAGCCCTTGTACATATTCAGGTGTTTTACCTGGAAAGGGTGGGAACAGTTCAGCAGCAGCTTGCCTGGGGCTCAGCTCACGTTTACTCACAGATGCCTCGGCACGGTCCCCCAGCTTTGCAATGAGGACGCTCCTTGCGTGGGGGGTGGGTTGCTGGCTGTATGGGAGATGATTCCCCACCTCTGACCAATTTCAGAATTGTTTTCCACTGGAGCTAGTGCCCTGATAGGGTTTTCCTCTGTATAACTCGTGGGTTCAGGTATTTTTTTTCTTTTATGGTTCAAGTTAGATTTTATTCCTCTTTTATGTATTTATAAATATAAGCATGGAAATAATTCATTCCTATAAATACATCTGTGTGACGGGAAGAATTTTTTCTGTTTTATTTTTAAATTTCATTTTTTAAAATTTTGAAATTTTATTTTATTTATTTTTTTTTATACAGCACGTTATTATTAGTTATGTATTTTATGCATATACATGTATACAGGTCAATCCCAAACTCCCAACTCATCCCACCATCACCACCCCATGGTTTCCCACACTTGGTGTCCATACGTTTGTTCTCTACCTCTGT
Source organism: Mesoplodon mirus (assembly GCF_964341445.2). Classification (NCBI taxonomy): domain Eukaryota; kingdom Metazoa; phylum Chordata; class Mammalia; order Artiodactyla; family Ziphiidae; genus Mesoplodon; species Mesoplodon mirus. The sequence goes on from NC_138989.1 coordinate 93,665,894, forward strand.
GTCTCTATTTCTTCCCTGCAAACCAGTTCATCTGTACCATTTTTAGGCTCCACATATATGCATTAATATACAATATTTGTTTTCCTCTTTCTGACTTACTTCATTCTGTATGACAGTCTCTCGATCCATCGATGTCTCTACAAATGACCCAGTTTCATTCCTTTTTATGGCCGAGTCATATTCCATTTTATATATGTACCACATCTTTATCCATTCATCTGTCTGTGGGCATTTAGGTTGCTTCCATTACCTGGCTATTGTAAATAGTGCTGCAACGAACATTGTGGTGAATGTGCCTTTTTGAAATACGGTTTTCTCTGGGTATATGCCCAGAAGTGGGATTGCTGGATCAGATGGTAATTCTATTTCTCCTTTTTTTAAGGAAACTCCATACTGTTCTCCATAGTGACTGTATCAATTTACATTCCCACCAATAGTGGAAGAGGGCTCCTTTTGTCCACACCCTCCCCAGAATTGGTTGTTTGTAGATTTTCTGATGATGCCGATTCTAACAGGTGTGAGGTGATACCTCATTGTAGTTTTGATTTGCATTTCTCTAATAATTAGTGCTGTTGAGCAGCTTTTCATGTGCGTCTTGGCCATCTCTGTGTCTCCTTTGAAGAAACGTCTCTTTAGATCTTCTGCCCATTTTTTTTGGGTTGTTTCTTTTTTTTAATATTAAGCTGCATGAGCTGTTTATATATATTGGAGATTAAACCTGTGTCCATTGATTCGTTTGCAACGATTTTCACCCATCCTGAGGGATGCCATTTTCCATTCCCGTTTTTTTTAACAAAAAAGGAAAGAAAGGAAAAGAAGCAGAACACTAATGTGCGTAAAATATGCCTTTTGAAACGGTCGTTTTGAAATATGGACGTCCTTTGAATTTTTTGGTCGATATGTGACCCCAGGATTTGTTTTCAGGGCAGGTGTCATTTACAGGCCTGCAATGATTTGGAATATCAACTGACCATTAGCGTTGGGATTAAAGCTGCTGTTGTGTGAAACGGCCACAAGGTGGCAGCAGTTCACCCTTACCAAATCTGGTTACTAGGGCAAGAGAGCCTCAGTGGAAGTGGTGTTCTAGATTGGAGTTTAGAATGGAATGTACCAGGAGAAAGCCCCTCACGTTTGTCTCACTACTTCTTGTTCGTGTTTTTAATTTAAGTTTTTATCTTTTATTACAGCAAGTTTGATTACAATGTTTGGTTTGTTGTAGGTGTGGAAGATGTGGTTCTTTTACACATATACAGATGACTGTTCTTCTTGGGATCCTTTTCCCATGTACGTTATGACAGAATGTTGAGTAGTCCTCTCTTGGTATTCTGTAGGTCTTTGGTGATTATATATGTCACCTGTGTTTGTATATGTCTGTTAACCCCGATATCGTAATGAAACCAATCCTCACACCTTTCCATTGGTGAACCATAAGTTTGTTTAATGAATCTGTGATTGCCCTTCTCCGTGGAAATATCTGCCCTGGTATCCATTTTTAGGTAACACCTATAAGTGATATGATATGATATGTGTCTTTCACTTTCTGACTTACTACAAGTCACGTGATTACTTCTAGACTCATCTACGGTGCTGCAAATGGCATTGTGTCCTTTTTTCCCTTGGCTTCTCTTCTGCCTTAGCGGGGTCCATTTTCAACAATGTGATTCCCTGAGGGTTGTGGATTAGCTGACCTGGGCAGCCTTACCCTGCCGGCCCGCCCTCCCCAGGTGTGCCTCGTTGAGGTCAATATAAACAGCGCTCCAGGCAGCAATAGCCCCTGAAGCTGTGCCTGACTCCATATTCTCTGCCCCGTCAGCAGTCTCGGGTCTGTGCTGGTGGGAGGGAGTGAGGGGCCACAGCTTTGTGGGTGGCCCGGTGTGAGTGGGGTTCTGCTGGCCTTTCTGCAGGAGTTGCCAGGCTGCCGCCTGTAACGAAGAGGATGTGTCACCCATACCTTCCGCTGGAATTTCTCTCCGGACAGTGGTGAGGAAGGAAAAAAGCAGTGGGGGCCGGGACAGGAGGGGTATCTCAGGCAGGGCAATGGAAAGCTTCTGGAAGAGCGCCAGGGTCCAGGACCACGCTGGCTGGCCTGCAGGCACCAAGTTGGCCTGGTGCTGTCGCTGGTGTGGCTCCACGGTCCTTCCTCTAGGCTTTCAAGCCCTTGTACATATTCAGGTGTTTTACCTGGAAAGGGTGGGAACAGTTCAGCAGCAGCTGGCCTGGGGCTCAGCTCACGTTTACTCACAGATGCCTCGGCACGGTCCCCCAGCTTTGCAATGAGGACGCTCCTTGCGTGGGGGGTGGGTTGCTGGCTGTATGGGAGATGGTTCCCCACCTCTGACCAATTTCAGAATTGCTTACCGCTGGAGCAAGTGCCGTGATAGGGTTTTCCTCTGTATAACTCGTGGGTTCAATTATTTTTTCTTTTTTGGTTCAAGTTAGATTTTATTCCTCTTTTATGTATTTATAAATATAGGCATGGAAATAATTCATTCCTATAAATACATCTGTGTGACGGGAAGAATTTTTTCTGTTTTATTTTTAAATTTGATATTTTAAAATTTTGAAATTTAATTTTATGTTTTTATACAGCACGTTATTATTAGTTATGTATTTTATGCATATACATGTATACAGGTCAATCCAAATCTCCCAACTCATCCCACCACCACCACCCCATGGATTCCCACACTTGGTGTCCATACGTTTGTTCTCTACCTCTGTGTCTCTATTTCTTCCCTGCAAACCAGTTCATCTGTACCATTTTTAGGCTCCACATATATGCATTAATATACAATATTTGTTTTCCTCTTTCTGACTTACTTCATTCTGTATGACAGCCTCTCGATCCAACGATGTCTCTACAAATGACCCAGTTTCATTCCTTTTTATGGCCGAGTCATATTCCATTTTATATATGTACCACATCTTTATCCATTCATCTGTCTGTGGGCATTTAGGTTGCTTCCATTACCTGGCTATTGTAAATAGTGCTGCAACGAACATTGTGGTGAATGTGCCTTTTTGAAATACGGTTTTCTCTGGGTATATGCCCAGAAGTGGGATTGCTGGATCAGATGGTAATTCTATTTCTCCTTTTTTTAAGGAAACTCCATACTGTTCTCCATAGTGACTGTATCAATTTACATTCCCACCAATAGTGGAAGAGGGCTCCTTTTGTCCACACCCTCCCCAGAATTGGTTGTTTGTAGATTTTCTGATGATGCCGATTCTAACAGGTGTGAGGTGATACCTCATTGTAGTTTTGATTTGCATTTCTCTAATAATTAGTGCTGTTGAGCAGCTTTTCATGTGCGTCTTGGCCATCTCTGTGTCTCCTTTGAAGAAACGTCTCTTTAGATCTTCTGCCCATTTTTTTTGGGTTTTTTGTTTTTTTAATATTAAGCTGCATGAGCTGTTTATATATATTGGAGATTAAACCTGTGTCCATTGATTCGTTTGCAACGATTTTCACCCATCCTGAGGGATGCCTTTTTCCATTCCCGTTTTTTTTAACAAAAAAGGAAAGAAAGGAAAAGAAGCAGAACACTAATGTGCGTAAAATATGCCTTTTGAAACGGTCGTTTTGAAATATGGACGTCCTTTGAATTTTTTGGTCGATATGTGACCCCAGGATTTGTTTTCAGGGCAGGTGTCATTTACAGGCCTGCAATGATTTGGAATATCAACTGACCATTAGCGTTGGGATTAAAGCTGCTGTTGTGTGAAACGGCCACAAGGTGGCAGCAGTTCACCCTTACCAAATCTGGTTACTAGGGCAAGAGAGCCTCAGTGGAAGTGGTGTTCTAGATTGGAGTTTAGAATGGAATGTACCAGGAGAAAGCCCCTCACGTTTGTCTCACTACTTCTTGTTCGTGTTTTTAATTTAAGTTTTTATTTTTTATTACAGCAAGTTTGATTACAATGTTTGGCTTGTTGTAGGTGTGGAAGATGTGGTTCTTTTACACATATACAGATGACTGTTCTTCTTGGGATCCTTTTCCCATGTACGTTATGACAGAATGTTGAGTAGTCCTCTCTTGGTATTCTGTAGGTCTTTGGTGATTATATATGTCACCTGTGTTTGTATATGTCTGTTAACCCCGATATCGTAATGAAACCAATCCTCACACCTTTCCATTGGTGAACCATAAGTTTGTTTAATGAATCTGTGATTGCCCTTCTCCGTGGAAATATCTGCCCTGGTATCCATTTTTAGGTAACACCTATAAGTGATATGATATGATATGTGTCTTTCACTTTCTGACTTACTACAAGTCACGTGAATACTTCTAGACTCATCTACGGTGCTGCAAATGGCATTGTGTCATATTTTCCCTTGGCTTCTCTTCTGCCTTAGCGGGGTCCATTTTCAACAATGTGATTCCCTGAGGGTTGTGGATTAGCTGACCTGGGCAGCCTTACCCTGCCGGCCCGCCCTCCCCAGGTGTGCCTCGTTGAGGTCAATATAAACAGCGCTCCAGGCAGCAATAGCCCCTGAAGCTGTGCCTGACTCCATATTCTCTGCCCCGTCAGCAGTCTCGGGGCTGTGCTGGTGGGAGGGAGTGAGGGGCCACAGCTTTGTGGGTGGCCCGGTGTGAGTGGGGTTCTGCTGGCCTTTCTGCAGGAGTTGCCAGGCTGCCGCCTGTAAAGAAGAGGATGTGTCACCCATACCTTCCGCTGGAATTTCTCTCCGGACAGTGGTGAGGAAGGAAAAAAGCAGTGGGGGCCGGGACAGGAGGGGTATCTCAGGCAGGGCAATGGAAAGCTTCTGGAAGAGCGCCAGGGTCCAGGACCACGCTGGCTGGCCTGCAGGCACCAAGTTGGCCTGCGTGCTGTCGCTGGTGTGGCTCCACGGTCCTTCCTCTAGGCTTTCAAGCCCTTGTACATATTCAGGTGTTTTACCTGGAAAGGGTGGGAACAGTTCAGCAGCAGCTGGCCTGGGGCTCAGCTCACGTTTACTCACAGATGCCTCGGCACGGTCCCCCAGCTTTGCAATGAGGACGCTCCTTGCGTGGGGGGTGGGTTGCTGGCTGTATGGGAGATGGTTCCCCACCTCTGACCAATTTCAGAATTGTTTACCGCTGGAGCAAGTGCCGTGATAGGGTTTTCCTCTGTATAACTCGTGGGTTCAATTTTTTTTTTCTTTTTTGGTTCAAGTTAGATTTTATTCCTCTTTTATGTATTTATAAATATAAGCATGGAAATAATTCATTCCTATAAATACATCTGTGTGACGGGAAGAATTTTTTCTGTTTTATTTTTAAATTTCATTTTTTAAAATTTTGAAATTTTATTTTATTTATTTTTTTTTATACAGCACGTTATTATTAGTTATGTATTTTATGCATATACATGTATACAGGTCAATCCCAAACTCCCAACTCATCCCACCATCACCACCCCATGGTTTCCCACACTTGGTGTCCATACGTTTGTTCTCTACCTCTGTGTCTCTATTTCTTCCCTGCAAACCAGTTCATCTGTACCATTTTTAGGCTCCACATATATGCATTAATATACAATATTTGTTTTCCTCTTTCTGACTTACTTCATTCTGTATGACAGTCTCTCGATCCATCGATGTCTCTACAAATGACCCAGTTTCATTCCTTTTTATGGCCGAGTCATATTCCATTTTATATATGTACCACATCTTTATCCATTCATCTGTCTGTGGGCATTTAGGTTGCTTCCATTACCTGGCTATTGTAAATAGTGCTGCAACGAACATTGTGGTGAATGTGCCTTTTTGAAATACGGTTTTCTCTGGGTATATGCCCAGAAGTGGGATTGCTGGATCAGATGGTAATTCTATTTCTCCTTTTTTTAAGGAAACTCCATACTGTTCTCCATAGTGACTGTATCAATTTACATTCCCACCAATAGTGGAAGAGGGCTCCTTTTGTCCACACCCTCCCCAGAATTGGTTGTTTGTAGATTTTCTGATGATGCCGATTCTAACAGGTGTGAGGTGATACCTCATTGTAGTTTTGATTTGCATTTCTCTAATAATTAGTGCTGTTGAGCAGCTTTTCATGTGCGTCTTGGCCATCTCTGTGTCTCCTTTGAAGAAACGTCTCTTTAGATCTTCTGCCCATTTTTTTTGGGTTGTTTGTTTTTTTAATATTAAGCTGCATGAGCTGTTTATATATATTGGAGATTAAACCTGTGTCCATTGATTCGTTTGCAACGATTTTCACCCATCCTGAGGGATGCCTTTTTCCATTCCCGTTTTTTTTTAACAAAAAAGGAAAGAAAGGAAAAGAAGCAGAACACTAATGTGCGTAAAATATGCCTTTTGAAACGGTCGTTTTGAAATATGGACGTCCTTTGAATTTTTTGGTCGATATGTGACCCCAGGATTTGTTTTCAGGGCAGGTGTCATTTACAGGCCTGCAATGATTTGGAATATCAACTGACCATTAGCGTTGGGATTAAAGCTGCTGTTGTGTGAAACGGCCACAAGGTGGCAGCAGTTCACCCTTACCAAATCTGGTTACTAGGGCAAGAGAGCCTCAGTGGAAGTGGTGTTCTAGATTGGAGTTTAGAATGGAATGTACCAGGAGAAAGCCCCTCACGTTTGTCTCACTACTTCTTGTTCGTGTTTTTAATTTAAGTTTTTATTTTTTATTACAGCAAGTTTGATTACAATGTTTGGCTTGTTGTAGGTGTGGAAGATGTGGTTCTTTTACACATATACAGATGACTGTTCTTCTTGGGATCCTTTTCCCATGTACGTTATGACAGAATGTTGAGTAGTCCTCTCTTGGTATTCTGTAGGTCTTTGGTGATTATATATGTCACCTGTGTTTGTATATGTCTGTTAACCCCGATATCGTAATGAAACCAATCCTCACACCTTTCCATTGGTGAACCATAAGTTTGTTTAATGAATCTGTGATTGCCCTTCTCCGTGGAAATATCTGCCCTGGTATCCATTTTTAGGTAACACCTATAAGTGATATGATATGATATGTGTCTTTCACTTTCTGACTTACTACAAGTCACGTGATTACTTCTAGACTCATCTACGGTGCTGCAAATGGCATTGTGTCCTTTTTTCCCTTGGCTTCTCTTCTGCCTTAGCGGGGTCCATTTTCAACAATGTGATTCCCTGAGGGTTGTGGATTAGCTGACCTGGGCAGCCTTACCCTGCCGGCCCGCCCTCCCCAGGTGTGCCTCGTTGAGGTCAATATAAACAGCGCTCCAGGCAGCAATAGCCCCTGAAGCTGTGCCTGACTCCATATTCTCTGCCCCGTCAGCAGTCTCGGGGCTGTGCTGGTGGGAGGGAGTGAGGGGCCACAGCTTTGTGGGTGGCCCGGTGTGAGTGGGGTTCTGCTGGCCTTTCTGCAGGAGTTGCCAGGCTGCCGCCTGTAAAGAAGAGGATGTGTCACCCATACCTTCCGCTGGAATTTCTCTCCGGACAGAGGTGAGGAAGGAAAAAAGCAGTGGGGTCCGGGAAGGAGGGGTTTTTCAGGCAGGGCAATGGAAAGCTTCTGGAAGTGCGCCAGGGTCCAGGACCACGCTGGCTGGCCTGCAGGCACCAAGTTGGCCTGGTGCTGTCGCTGGTGTGGCTCCACGGTCCTTCCTCTAGGCTTTCAAGCCCTTGTACATATTCAGGTGTTTTACCTGGAAAGGGTGGGAACAGTTCAGCAGCAGCTGGCCTGGGGCTCAGCTCACGTTTACTCACAGATGCCTCGGCACGGTCCCCCAGCTTTGCAATGAGGACGCTCCTTGCGTGGGGGGTGGGTTGCTGGCTGTATGGGAGATGGTTCCCCACCTCTGACCAATTTCAGAATTGTTTACCGCTGGAGCAAGTGCCGTGATAGGGTTTTCCTCTGTATAACTCGTGGGTTCAATTTTTTTTTCTTTTTTGGTTCAAGTTAGATTTTATTCCTCTTTTATGTATTTATAAATATAAGCATGGAAATAATTCATTCCTATAAATACATCTGTGTGACGGGAAGAATTTTTTCTGTTTTATTTTTAAATTTGATTTTTTAAAATTTTGAAATTTAATTTTATTTATGTTTTTATACAGCACGTTATTATTAGTTATGTATTTTATGCATATACATGTATACAGGTCAATCCCAATCTCCCAACTCATCCCACCACCACCACCCCATGGATTCCCACACTTGGTGTCCATACGTTTGTTCTCTACCTCTGTGTCTCTATTTCTTCCCTGCAAACCAGTTCATCTGTACCATTTTTAGGCTCCACATATATGCATTAATATACAATATTTGTTTTCCTCTTTCTGACTTACTTCATTCTGTATGACAGCCTCTCGATCCATCGATGTCTCTACAAATGACCCAGTTTCATTCCTTTTTATGGCCGAGTCATATTCCATTTTATATATGTACCACATCTTTATCCATTCATCTGTCTGTGGGCATTTAGGTTGCTTCCATTACCTGGCTATTGTAAATAGTGCTGCAACGAACATTGTGGTGAATGTGCCTTTTTGAAATACGGTTTTCTCTGGGTATATGCCCAGAAGTGGGATTGCTGGATCAGATGGTAATTCTATTTCTCGTTTTTTTAAGGAAACTCCATACTGTTCTCCATAGTGACTGTATCAATTTACATTCCCACCAATAGTGGAAGAGGGCTCCTTTTGTCCACACCCTCCCCAGAATTGGTTGTTTGTAGATTTTCTGATGATGCCGATTCTAACAGGTGTGAGGTGATACCTCATTGTAGTTTTGATTTGCATTTCTCTAATAATTAGTGCTGTTGAGCAGCTTTTCATGTGCGTCTTGGCCATCTCTGTGTCTCCTTTGAAGAAACGTCTCTTTAGATCTTCTGCCCATTTTTTTTGGGTTGTTTGTTTTTTTAATATTAAGCTGCATGAGCTGTTTATATATATTGGAGATTAAACCTGTGTCCATTGATTCGTTTGCAACGATTTTCACCCATCCTGAGGGATGCCTTTTTCCATTCCCGTTTTTTTTAACAAAAAAGGAAAGAAAGGAAAAGAAGCAGAACACTAATGTGCGTAAAATATGCCTTTTGAAACGGTCGTTTTGAAATATGGACGTCCTTTGAATTTTTTGGTCGATATGTGACCCCAGGATTTGTTTTCAGGGCAGGTGTCATTTACAGGCCTGCAATGATTTTGAATATCAACTGACCATTAGCGTTGGGATTAAAGCTGCTGTTGTGTGAAACGGCCACAAGGTGGCAGCAGTTCACCCTTACCAAATCTGGTTACTAGGGCAAGAGAGCCTCAGTGGAAGTGGTGTTCTAGATTGGAGTTTAGAATGGAATGTACCAGGAGAAAGCCCCTCACGTTTGTCTCACTACTTCTTGTTCGTGTTTTTAATTTAAGTTTTTATTTTTTATTACAGCAAGTTTGATTACAATGTTTGGCTTGTTGTAGGTGTGGAAGATGTGGTTCTTTTACACATATACAGATGACTGTTCTTCTTGGGATCCTTTTCCCATGTACGTTATGACAGAATGTTGAGTAGTCCTCTCTTGGTATTCTGTAGGTCTTTGGTGATTATATATGTCACCTGTGTTTGTATATGTCTGTTAACCCCGATATCGTAATGAAACCAATCCTCACACCTTTCCATTGGTGAACCATAAGTTTGTTTAATGAATCTGTGATTGCCCTTCTCCGTGGAAATATCTGCCCTGGTATCCATTTTTAGGTAACACCTATAAGTGATATGATATGATATGTGTCTTTCACTTTCTGACTTACTACAAGTCACGTGATTACTTCTAGACTCATCTACGGTGCTGCAAATGGCATTGTGTCCTTTTTTCCCTTGGCTTCTCTTCTGCCTTAGCGGGGTCCATTTTCAACAATGTGATTCCCTGAGGGTTGTGGATTAGCTGACCTGGGCAGCCTTACCCTGCCGGCCCGCCCTCCCCAGGTGTGCCTCGTTGAGGTCAATATAAACAGCGCTCCAGGCAGCAATAGCCCCTGAAGCTGTGCCTGACTCCATATTCTCTGCCCCGTCAGCAGTCTCGGGGCTGTGCTGGTGGGAGGGAGTGAGGGGCCACAGCTTTGTGGGTGGCCCGGTGTGAGTGGGGTTCTGCTGGCCTTTCTGCAGGAGTTGCCAGGCTGCCGCCTGTAAAGAAGAGGATGTGTCACCCATACCTTCCGCTGGAATTTCTCTCCGGACAGAGGTGAGGAAGGAAAAAAGCAGTGGGGTCCGGGAAGGAGGGGTTTTTCAGGCAGGGCAATGGAAAGCTTCTGGAAGTGCGCCAGGGTCCAGGACCACGCTGGCTGGCCTGCAGGCACCAAGTTGGCCTGGTGCTGTCGCTGGTGTGGCTCCACGGTCCTTCCTCTAGGCTTTCAAGCCCTTGTACATATTCAGGTGTTTTACCTGGAAAGGGTGGGAACAGTTCAGCAGCAGCTGGCCTGGGGCTCAGCTCACGTTTACTCACAGATGCCTCGGCACGGTCCCCCAGCTTTGCAATGAGGACGCTCCTTGCGTGGGGGGTGGGTTGCTGGCTGTATGGGAGATGGTTCCCCACCTCTGACCAATTTCAGAATTGTTTACCGCTAGAGCAAGTGCCGTGATAGGGTTTTCCTCTGTATAACTCGTGGGTTCAATTTTTTTTTTTTTTGGTTCAAGTTAGATTTTATTCCTCTTTTATGTATTTATAAATATAAGCATGGAAATAATTCATTCCTATAAATACATCTGTGTGACGGGAAGAATTTTTTCTGTTTTATTTTTAAATTTGATTTTTTAAAATTTTGAAATTTAATTTTATTTATGTTTTTATACAGCACGTTATTATTAGTTATGTATTTTATGCATATACATGTATACAGGTCAATCCCAATCTCCCAACTCATCCCACCACCACCACCCCATGGATTCCCACACTTGGTGTCCATACGTTTGTTCTCTACCTCTGTGTCTCTATTTCTTCCCTGCAAACCAGTTCATCTGTACCATTTTTAGGCTCCACATATATGCATTAATATACAATATTTGTTTTCCTCTTTCTGACTTACTTCATTCTGTATGACAGCCTCTCGATCCATCGATGTCTCTACAAATGACCCAGTTTCATTCCTTTTTATGGCCGAGTCATATTCCATTTTATATATGTACCACATCTTTATCCATTCATCTGTCTGTGGGCATTTAGGTTGCTTCCATTACCTGGCTATTGTAAATAGTGCTGCAACGAACATTGTGGTGAATGTGCCTTTTTGAAATACGGTTTTCTCTGGGTATATGCCCAGAAGTGGGATTGCTGGATCAGATGGTAATTCTATTTCTCGTTTTTTTAAGGAAACTCCATACTGTTCTCCATAGTGACTGTATCAATTTACATTCCCACCAATAGTGGAAGAGGGCTCCTTTTGTCCACACCCTCCCCAGAATTGGTTGTTTGTAGATTTTCTGATGATGCCGATTCTAACAGGTGTGAGGTGATACCTCATTGTAGTTTTGATTTGCATTTCTCTAATAATTAGTGCTGTTGAGCAGCTTTTCATGTGCGTCTTGGCCATCTCTGTGTCTCCTTTGAAGAAACGTCTCTTTAGATCTTCTGCCCATTTTTTTTGGGTTGTTTGTTTTTTTAATATTAAGCTGCATGAGCTGTTTATATATATTGGAGATTAAACCTGTGTCCATTGATTCGTTTGCAACGATTTTCACCCATCCTGAGGGATGCCTTTTTCCATTCCCGTTTTTTTTAACAAAAAAGGAAAGAAAGGAAAAGAAGCAGAACACTAATGTGCGTAAAATATGCCTTTTGAAACGGTCGTTTTGAAATATGGACGTCCTTTGAATTTTTTGGTCGATATGTGACCCCAGGATTTGTTTTCAGGGCAGGTGTCATTTACAGGCCTGCAATGATTTTGAATATCAACTGACCATTAGCGTTGGGATTAAAGCTGCTGTTGTGTGAAACGGCCACAAGGTGGCAGCAGTTCACCCTTACCAAATCTGGTTACTAGGGCAAGAGAGCCTCAGTGGAAGTGGTGTTCTAGATTGGAGTTTAGAATGGAATGTACCAGGAGAAAGCCCCTCACGTTTGTCTCACTACTTCTTGTTCGTGTTTTTAATTTAAGTTTTTATTTTTTATTACAGCAAGTTTGATTACAATGTTTGGCTTGTTGTAGGTGTGGAAGATGTGGTTCTTTTACACATATACAGATGACTGTTCTTCTTGGGATCCTTTTCCCATGTACGTTATGACAGAATGTTGAGTAGTCCTCTCTTGGTATTCTGTAGGTCTTTGGTGATTATATATGTCACCTGTGTTTGTATATGTCTGTTAACCCTGATATCGTAATGAAACCAATCCTCACACCTTTCCATTGGTGAACCATAAGTTTGTTTAATGAATCTGTGATTGCCCTTCTCCGTGGAAATATCTGCCCTGGTATCCATTTTTAGGTAACACCTATAAGTGATATGATATGATATGTGTCTTTCACTTTCTGACTTACTACAAGTCACGTGATTACTTCTAGACTCATCTACGGTGCTGCAAATGGCATTGTGTCCTTTTTTCCCTTGGCTTCTCTTCTGCCTTAGCGGGGTCCATTTTCAACAATGTGATTCCCTGAGGGTTGTGGATTAGCTGACCTGGGCAGCCTTACCCTGCCGGCCCGCCCTCCCCAGGTGTGCCTCGTTGAGGTCAATATAAACAGCGCTCCAGGCAGCAATAGCCCCTGAAGCTGTGCCTGACTCCATATTCTCTGCCCCGTCAGCAGTCTCGGGGCTGTGCTGGTGGGAGGGAGTGAGGGGCCACAGCTTTGTGGGTGGCCCGGTGTGAGTGGGGTTCTGCTGGCCTTTCTGCAGGAGTTGCCAGGCTGCCGCCTGTAAAGAAGAGGATGTGTCACCCATACCTTCCGCTGGAATTTCTCTCCGGACAGAGGTGAGGAAGGAAAAAAGCAGTGGGGTCCGGGAAGGAGGGGTTTTTCAGGCAGGGCAATGGAAAGCTTCTGGAAGTGCGCCCGGGGCCAGGACCACCCTAGCTGGCCTGCAGGCACCAAGTTGGCCTGCGTGCTGTCGCTGGTGAGGCTCCACGGTCCTTCCTCTAGGCTTTCAAGCCCTTGTACATATTCAGGTGTTTTACCTGGAAAGGGTGGGAACAGTTCAGCAGCAGCTGGCCTGGGGCTCAGCTCACGTTTACTCACAGATGCCTCGGCACGGTCCCCCAGCTTTGCAATGAGGACGCTCCTTGCGTGGGGGGTGGGTTGCTGGCTGTATGGGAGATGATTCCCCACCTCTGACCAATTTCAGAATTGTTTTCCACTGGAGCTAGTGCCCTGATAGGGTTTTCCTCTGTATAACTCGTGGGTTCAGGTATTTTTTTTCTTTTATGGTTCAAGTTAGATTTTATTCCTCTTTTATGTATTTATAAATATAAGCATGGAAATAATTCATTCCTATAAATACATCTGTGTGACGGGAAGAATTTTTTCTGTTTTATTTTTAAATTTTATTTTTTAAAATTTTGAAATTTTATTTTATTTATTTTTTTTATACAGCACGTTATTATTAGTTATGTATTTTATGCATATACATGTATACAGGTCAATCCCAAACTCCCAACTCATCCCACCATCACCACCCCTTGGTTTCCCACACTTGGTGTCCATACGTTTGTTCTCTACCTCTGTGTCTCTATTTCTTCCCTGCAAACCAGTTCATCTGTACCATTTTTAGGCTCCACATATATGCATTAATATACAATATTTGTTTTCCTCTTTCTGACTTACTTCATTCTGTATGACAGTCTCTCGATCCATCGATGTCTCTACAAATGACCCAGTTTCATTCCTTTTTATGGCCGAGTCATATTCCATTTTATATATGTACCACATCTTTATCCATTCATCTGTCTGTGGGCATTTAGGTTGCTTCCATTACCTGGCTATTGTAAATAGTGCTGCAACGAACATTGTGGTGAATGTGCCTTTTTGAAATACGGTTTTCTCTGGGTATATGCCCAGAAGTGGGATTGCTGGATCAGATGGTAATTCTATTTCTCCTTTTTTTAAGGAAACTCCATACTGTTCTCCATAGTGACTGTATCAATTTACATTCCCACCAATAGTGGAAGAGGGCTCCTTTTGTCCACACCCTCCCCAGAATTGGTTGTTTGTAGATTTTCTGATGATGCCGATTCTAACAGGTGTGAGGTGATACCTCATTGTAGTTTTGATTTGCATTTCTCTAATAATTAGTGCTGTTGAGCAGCTTTTCATGTGCGTCTTGGCCATCTCTGTGTCTCCTTTGAAGAAACGTCTCTTTAGATCTTCTGCCCATTTTTTTTTGGGATGTTTGTTTTTTTAATATTAAGCTGCATGAGCTGTTTATATATATTGGAGATTGAACCTGTGTCCATTGATTCGTTTGCAACGATTTTCACCCATCCTGAGGGATGCCTTTTTCCATTCCCGTTTTTTTTTAACAAAAAAGGAAAGAAAGGAAAAGAAGCAGAACACTAATGTGCGTAAAATATGCCTTTTGAAACGGTCGTTTTGAAATATGGACGTCCTTTGAATTTTTTGGTCGATATGTGACCCCAGGATTTGTTTTCAGGGCAGGTGTCATTTACAGGCCTGCAATGATTTTGAATATCAACTGACCATTAGCGTTGGGATTAAAGCTGCTGTTGTGTGAAACGGCCACAAGGTGGCAGCAGTTCACCCTTACCAAATCTGGTTACTAGGGCAAGAGAGCCTCAGTGGAAGTGGTGTTCTAGATTGGAGTTTAGAATGGAATGTACCAGGAGAAAGCCCCTCACGTTTGTCTCACTACTTCTTGTTCGTGTTTTTAATTTAAGTTTTTATTTTTTATTACAGCAAGTTTGATTACAATGTTTGGCTTGTTGTAGGTGTGGAAGATGTGGTTCTTTTACACATATACAGATGACTGTTCTTCTTGGGATCCTTTTCCCATGTACGTTATGACAGAATGTTGAGTAGTCCTCTCTTGGTATTCTGTAGGTCTTTGGTGATTATATATGTCACCTGTGTTTGTATATGTCTGTTAACCCCGATATCGTAATGAAACCAATCCTCACACCTTTCCATTGGTGAACCATAAGTTTGTTTAATGAATCTGTGATTGCCCTTCTCCGTGGAAATATCTGCCCTGGTATCCATTTTTAGGTAACACCTATAAGTGATATGATATGATATGTGTCTTTCACTTTCTGACTTACTACAAGTCACGTGATTACTTCTAGACTCATCTACGGTGCTGCAAATGGCATTGTGTCCTTTTTTCCCTTGGCTTCTCTTCTGCCTTAGCGGGGTCCATTTTCAACAATGTGATTCCCTGAGGGTTGTGGATTAGCTGACCTGGGCAGCCTTACCCTGCCGGCCCGCCCTCCCCAGGTGTGCCTCGTTGAGGTCAATATAAACAGCGCTCCAGGCAGCAATAGCCCCTGAAGCTGTGCCTGACTCCATATTCTCTGCCCCGTCAGCAGTCTCGGGGCTGTGCTGGTGGGAGGGAGTGAGGGGCCACAGCTTTGTGGGTGGCCCGGTGTGAGTGGGGTTCTGCTGGCCTTTCTGCAGGAGTTGCCAGGCTGCCGCCTGTAACGAAGAGGATGTGTCACCCATACCTTCCGCTGGAATTTCTCTCCGGACAGAGGTGAGGAAGGAAAAAAGCAGTGGGTTCCGGGAAGGAGGGGTTTTTCAGGCAGGGCAATGGAAAGCTTCTGGAAGTGCGCCCGGGGCCAGGACCACCCTAGCTGGCCTGCAGGCACCAAGTTGGCCTGCGTGCTGTCGCTGGTGAGGCTCCACGGTCCTTCCTCTAGGCTTTCAAGCCCTTGTACATATTCAGGTGTTTTACCTGGAAAGGGTGGGAACAGTTCAGCAGCAGCTGGCCTGGGGCTCAGCTCACGTTTACTCACAGATGCCTCGGCACGGTCCCCCAGCTTTGCAATGAGGACGCTCCTTGCGTGGGGGGTGGGTTGCTGGCTGTATGGGAGATGATTCCCCACCTCTGACCAATTTCAGAATTGTTTTCCACTGGAGCTAGTGCCCTGATAGGGTTTTCCTCTGTATAACTCGTGGGTTCAGGTATTTTTTTTCTTTTATGGTTCAAGTTAGATTTTATTCCTCTTTTATGTATTTATAAATATAAGCATGGAAATAATTCATTCCTATAAATACATCTGTGTGACGGGAAGAATTTTTTCTGTTTTATTTTTAAATTTTATTTTTTAAAATTTTGAAATTTTATTTTATTTATTTTTTTTATACAGCACGTTATTATTAGTTATGTATTTTATGCATATACATGTATACAGGTCAATCCCAAACTCCCAACTCATCCCACCATCACCACCCCTTGGTTTCCCACACTTGGTGTCCATACGTTTGTTCTCTACCTCTGTGTCTCTATTTCTTCCCTGCAAACCAGTTCATCTGTACCATTTTTAGGCTCCACATATATGCATTAATATACAATATTTGTTTTCCTCTTTCTGACTTACTTCATTCTGTATGACAGTCTCTCGATCCATCGATGTCTCTACAAATGACCCAGTTTCATTCCTTTTTATGGCCGAGTCATATTCCATTTTATATATGTACCACATCTTTATCCATTCATCTGTCTGTGGGCATTTAGGTTGCTTCCATTACCTGGCTATTGTAAATAGTGCTGCAACGAACATTGTGGTGAATGTGCCTTTTTGAAATACGGTTTTCTCTGGGTATATGCCCAGAAGTGGGATTGCTGGATCAGATGGTAATTCTATTTCTCCTTTTTTTAAGGAAACTCCATACTGTTCTCCATAGTGACTGTATCAATTTACATTCCCACCAATAGTGGAAGAGGGCTCCTTTTGTCCACACCCTCCCCAGAATTGGTTGTTTGTAGATTTTCTGATGATGCCGATTCTAACAGGTGTGAGGTGATACCTCATTGTAGTTTTGATTTGCATTTCTCTAATAATTAGTGCTGTTGAGCAGCTTTTCATGTGCGTCTTGGCCATCTCTGTGTCTCCTTTGAAGAAACGTCTCTTTAGATCTTCTGCCCATTTTTTTTTGGGATGTTTGTTTTTTTAATATTAAGCTGCATGAGCTGTTTATATATATTGGAGATTGAACCTGTGTCCATTGATTCGTTTGCAACGATTTTCACCCATCCTGAGGGATGCCTTTTTCCATTCCCGTTTTTTTTTAACAAAAAAGGAAAGAAAGGAAAAGAAGCAGAACACTAATGTGCGTAAAATATGCCTTTTGAAACGGTCGTTTTGAAATATGGACGTCCTTTGAATTTTTTGGTCGATATGTGACCCCAGGATTTGTTTTCAGGGCAGGTGTCATTTACAGGCCTGCAATGATTTTGAATATCAACTGACCATTAGCGTTGGGATTAAAGCTGCTGTTGTGTGAAACGGCCACAAGGTGGCAGCAGTTCACCCTTACCAAATCTGGTTACTAGGGCAAGAGAGCCTCAGTGGAAGTGGTGTTCTAGATTGGAGTTTAGAATGGAATGTACCAGGAGAAAGCCCCTCACGTTTGTCTCACTACTTCTTGTTCGTGTTTTTAATTTAAGTTTTTATTTTTTATTACAGCAAGTTTGATTACAATGTTTGGCTTGTTGTAGGTGTGGAAGATGTGGTTCTTTTACACATATACAGATGACTGTTCTTCTTGGGATCCTTTTCCCATGTACGTTATGACAGAATGTTGAGTAGTCCTCTCTTGGTATTCTGTAGGTCTTTGGTGATTATATATGTCACCTGTGTTTGTATATGTCTGTTAACCCCGATATCGTAATGAAACCAATCCTCACACCTTTCCATTGGTGAACCATAAGTTTGTTTAATGAATCTGTGATTGCCCTTCTCCGTGGAAATATCTGCCCTGGTATCCATTTTTAGGTAACACCTATAAGTGATATGATATGATATGTGTCTTTCACTTTCTGACTTACTACAAGTCACGTGATTACTTCTAGACTCATCTACGGTGCTGCAAATGGCATTGTGTCCTTTTTTCCCTTGGCTTCTCTTCTGCCTTAGCGGGGTCCATTTTCAACAATGTGATTCCCTGAGGGTTGTGGATTAGCTGACCTGGGCAGCCTTACCCTGCCGGCCCGCCCTCCCCAGGTGTGCCTCGTTGAGGTCAATATAAACAGCGCTCCAGGCAGCAATAGCCCCTGAAGCTGTGCCTGACTCCATATTCTCTGCCCCGTCAGCAGTCTCGGGGCTGTGCTGGTGGGAGGGAGTGAGGGGCCACAGCTTTGTGGGTGGCCCGGTGTGAGTGGGGTTCTGCTGGCCTTTCTGCAGGAGTTGCCAGGCTGCCGCCTGTAACGAAGAGGATGTGTCACCCATACCTTCCGCTGGAATTTCTCTCCGGACAGAGGTGAGGAAGGAAAAAAGCAGTGGGTTCCGGGAAGGAGGGGTTTTTCAGGCAGGGCAATGGAAAGCTTCTGGAAGTGCGCCCGGGGCCAGGACCACCCTAGCTGGCCTGCAGGCACCAAGTTGGCCTGCGTGCTGTCGCTGGTGAGGCTCCACGGTCCTTCCTCTAGGCTTTCAAGCCCTTGTACATATTCAGGTGTTTTACCTGGAAAGGGTGGGAACAGTTCAGCAGCAGCTGGCCTGGGGCTCAGCTCACGTTTACTCACAGATGCCTCGGCACGGTCCCCCAGCTTTGCAATGAGGACGCTCCTTGCGTGGGGGGTGGGTTGCTGGCTGTATGGGAGATGATTCCCCACCTCTGACCAATTTCAGAATTGTTTTCCACTGGAGCTAGTGCCCTGATAGGGTTTTCCTCTGTATAACTCGTGGGTTCAGGTATTTTTTTTCTTTTATGGTTCAAGTTAGATTTTATTCCTCTTTTATGTATTTATAAATATAAGCATGGAAATAATTCATTCCTATAAATACATCTGTGTGACGGGAAGAATTTTTTCTGTTTTATTTTTAAATTTTATTTTTTAAAATTTTGAAATTTTATTTTATTTATTTTTTTTATACAGCACGTTATTATTAGTTATGTATTTTATGCATATACATGTATACAGGTCAATCCCAAACTCCCAACTCATCCCACCATCACCACCCCATGGTTTCCCACACTTGGTGTCCATACGTTTGTTCTCTACCTCTGTGTCTCTATTTCTTCCCTGCAAACCAGTTCATCTGTACCATTTTTAGGCTCCACATATATGCATTAATATACAATATTTGTTTTCCTCTTTCTGACTTACTTCATTCTGTATGACAGTCTCTCGATCCATCGATGTCTCTACAAATGACCCAGTTTCATTCCTTTTTATGGCCGAGTCATATTCCATTTTATATATGTACCACATCTTTATCCATTCATCTGTCTGTGGGCATTTAGGTTGCTTCCATTACCTGGCTATTGTAAATAGTGCTGCAACGAACATTGTGGTGAATGTGCCTTTTTGAAATACGGTTTTCTCTGGGTATATGCCCAGAAGTGGGATTGCTGGATCAGATGGTAATTCTATTTCTCCTTTTTTTAAGGAAACTCCATACTGTTCTCCATAGTGACTGTATCAATTTACATTCCCACCAATAGTGGAAGAGGGCTCCTTTTGTCCACACCCTCCCCAGAATTGGTTGTTTGTAGATTTTCTGATGATGCCGATTCTAACAGGTGTGAGGTGATACCTCATTGTAGTTTTGATTTGCATTTCTCTAATAATTAGTGCTGTTGAGCAGCTTTTCATGTGCGTCTTGGCCATCTCTGTGTCTCCTTTGAAGAAACGTCTCTTTAGATCTTCTGCCCATTTTTTTTGGGGATGTTTGTTTTTTTAATATTAAGCTGCATGAGCTGTTTATATATATTGGAGATTGAACCTGTGTCCATTGATTCGTTTGCAACGATTTTCACCCATCCTGAGGGATGCCTTTTTCCATTCCCGTTTTTTTTTAACAAAAAAGGAAAGAAAGGAAAAGAAGCAGAACACTAATGTGCGTAAAATATGCCTTTTGAAACGGTCGTTTTGAAATATGGACGTCCTTTGAATTTTTTGGTCGATATGTGACCCCAGGATTTGTTTTCAGGGCAGGTGTCATTTACAGGCCTGCAATGATTTTGAATATCAACTGACCATTAGCGTTGGGATTAAAGCTGCTGTTGTGTGAAACGGCCACAAGGTGGCAGCAGTTCACCCTTACCAAATCTGGTTACTAGGGCAAGAGAGCCTCAGTGGAAGTGGTGTTCTAGATTGGAGTTTAGAATGGAATGTACCAGGAGAAAGCCCCTCACGTTTGTCTCACTACTTCTTGTTCGTGTTTTTAATTTAAGTTTTTATTTTTTATTACAGCAAGTTTGATTACAATGTTTGGCTTGTTGTAGGTGTGGAAGATGTGGTTCTTTTACACATATACAGATGACTGTTCTTCTTGGGATCCTTTTCCCATGTACGTTATGACAGAATGTTGAGTAGTCCTCTCTTGGTATTCTGTAGGTCTTTGGTGATTATATATGTCACCTGTGTTTGTATATGTCTGTTAACCCCGATATCGTAATGAAACCAATCCTCACACCTTTCCATTGGTGAACCATAAGTTTGTTTAATGAATCTGTGATTGCCCTTCTCCGTGGAAATATCTGCCCTGGTATCCATTTTTAGGTAACACCTATAAGTGATATGATATGATATGTGTCTTTCACTTTCTGACTTACTACAAGTCACGTGATTACTTCTAGACTTATCTACGGTGCTGCAAATGGCATTGTGTCCTTTTTTCCCTTGGCTTCTCTTCTGCCTTAGCGGGGTCCATTTTCAACAATGTGATTCCCTGAGGGTTGTGGATTAGCTGACCTGGGCAGCCTTACCCTGCCGGCCCGCCCTCCCCAGGTGTGCCTCGTTGAGGTCAATATAAACAGCGCTCCAGGCAGCAATAGCCCCTGAAGCTGTGCCTGACTCCATATTCTCTGCCCCGTCAGCAGTCTCGGGGCTGTGCTGGTGGGAGGGAGTGAGGGGCCACAGCTTTGTGGGTGGCCCGGTGTGAGTGGGGTTCTGCTGGCCTTTCTGCAGGAGTTGCCAGGCTGCCGCCTGTAACGAAGAGGATGTGTCACCCATACCTTCCGCTGGAATTTCTCTCCGGACAGAGGTGAGGAAGGAAAAAAGCAGTGGGGGCCGGGACAGGAGGGGCATCTCAGGCAGGGCAATGGAAAGCTTCTGGAAGAGCGCCAGGGTCCAGGACCATGCTGGCTGGCCTGCAGGCACCAAGTTGGCCTGCGTGCTGTCGCTGGTATGGCTCCACGGTCCTTCCTCTAGGCTTTCAAGCCCTTGTACATATTCAGGTGTTTTACCTGGAAAGGGTGGGAACAGTTCAGCAGCAGCTGGCCTGGGGCTCAGCTCACGTTTACTCACAGATGCCTCGGCACGGTCCCCCAGCTTTGCAATGAGGACGCTTCTTGCGTGGGGGGTGGGTTGCTGGCTGTATGGGAGATGGTTCCCCACCTCTGACCAATTTCAGAATTGTTTACCACTGGAGCAAGTGCCCTGATAGGGTTTTCCTCTGTATAACTCCTGGGTTCAGGTTTTCTTTTTCTTTTATGGTTCAAGTTAGATTTTATTCCCCTTTTATGTATTTATAGATATAAGCATGGAAATAATTCTTTCCTATAAATACATCTGTGTGATGAGAAGAATTTTTTCTGTTTTATTTTTAAATTTTATTTTTTAAAATTTTGAAATTTAATTTTATTTATTTTTTTATACAGCACGTTATTATTAGTTATGTATTTTATGTATATACATGTATACAGGTCAATCCCAAACTCCCAACTCATCCCACCACCACCACCCCATGGCTTCCCACACTTGGTGTCCATACGTTTATTCTCTACCTCTGTGTCTCTATTTCTTCCCTGCAAACCAGTTCATCTGTACCTTTTTTAGGCTCCACATATATGCATTAATATACAATATTTGTTTTCCTCTTTCTGCCTTACTTCATTCTGTATGACAGTCTCTCGATCCATCGATGTCTCTACAAATGACCCAGTTTCATTCCTTTTTATGGCCGAGTCATATTCCATTTTATATATGTACCACATCTTTATCCATTCATCTGTCTGTGGGCATTTAGGTTGCTTCCATTACCTGGCTATTGTAAATAGTGCTGCAACGAACATTGTGGTGAATGTGCCTTTTTGAAATACGGTTTTCTCTGGGTATATGCCCAGAAGTGGGATTGCTGGATCAGATGGTAATTCTATTTCTAGTTTTTTTAAGGAAACTCCATACTGTTCTCCATAGTGACTGTATCAATTTACATTCCCACCAATAGTGGAAGAGGGCTCCTTTTGTCCACTCCCTCCCCAGAATTGGTTGTTTGTAGATTTTCTGATGATGCCGATTCTAACAGGTGTGAGGTGATACCTCATTGTAGTTTTGATTTGCATTTCTCTAATAATTAGTGCTGTTGAGCAGCTTTTCATGTGTGTCTTGGCCATCTCTGTGTCTCCTTTGAAGAAACGTCTCTTTAGATCTTCTGCCCATTTTTTTTGGGTTGTTTGTTTTTTTAATATTAAGCTGCATGAGCTGTTTATATATATTGGAGATTAAACCTGTGTCCATTGATTCGTTTGCAACGATTTTCACCCATCCTGACGGATGCCTTTTTCCATTCCCGTTTTTTTTAACAAAAAAGGAAAGAAAGGAAAAGAAGCAGAACACTAATGTGCGTAAAATATGCCTTTTGAAACGGTCGTTTTGAAATATGGACGTCCTTTGAATTTTTTGGTCGATATGTGACCCCAGGATTTGTTTTCAGGGCAGGTGTCATTTACAGGCCTGCAATGATTTTGAATATCAACTGACCATTAGCGTTGGGATTAAAGCTGCTGTTGTGTGAAACGGCCACAAGGTGGCAGCAGTTCACCCTTACCAAATCTGGTTACTAGGGCAAGAGAGCCTCAGTGGAAGTGGTGTTCTAGATTGGAGTTTAGAATGGAATGTACCAGGAGAAAGCCCCTCACGTTTGTCTCACTACTTCTTGTTCGTGTTTTTAATTTAAGTTTTTATTTTTTATTACAGCAAGTTTGATTACAATGTTTGGCTTGTTGTAGGTGTGGAAGATGTGGTCCTTTTACACATATACAGATGACTGTTCTTCTTGGGATCCTTTTCCCATGTACGTTATGACAGAATGTTGAGTAGTCCTCTCTTGGTATTCTGTAGGTCTTTGGTGATTATATATGTCACCTGTGTTTGTATATGTCTGTTAACCCCGATATCGTAATGAAACCAATCCTCACACCTTTCCATTGGTGAACCATAAGTTTGTTTAATGAATCTGTGATTGCCCTTCTCCGTGGAAATATCTGCCCTGGTATCCATTTTTAGGTAACACCTATAAGTGATATGATATGATATGTGTCTTTCACTTTCTGACTTACTACAAGTCACGTGATTACTTCTAGACTCATCTACGGTGCTGCAAATGGCATTGTGTCCTTTTTTCCCTTGGCTTCTCTTCTGCCTTAGCGGGGTCCATTTTCAACAATGTGATTCCCTGAGGGTTGTGGATTAGCTGACCTGGGCAGCCTTACCCTGCCGGCCCGCCCTCCCCAGGTGTGCCTCGTTGAGGTCAATATAAACAGCGCTCCAGGCAGCAATAGCCCCTGAAGCTGTGCCTGACTCCATATTCTCTGCCCCGTCAGCAGTCTCGGGGCTGTGCTGGTGGGAGGGAGTGAGGGGCCACAGCTTTGTGGGTGGCCCGGTGTGAGTGGGGTTCTGCTTGCCTTTCTGCAGGAGTTGCCAGGCTGCCGCCTGTAAAGAAGAGGATGTGTCACCCATACCTTCCGCTGGAATTTCTCTCCGGACAGAGGTGAGGAAGGAAAAAAGCAGTGGGGGCCGGGACAGGAGGGGTATCTCAGGCAGGGCAATGGAAAGCTTCTGGAAGAGCGCCAGGGTCCAGGACCACGCTGGCTGGCCTGCAGGCACCAAGTTGGCCTGGTGCTGTCGCTGGTGTGGCTCCACGGTCCTTCCTCTAGGCTTTCAAGCCCTTGTACATATTCAGGTGTTTTACCTGGAAAGGGTGGGAACAGTTCAGCAGCAGCTGGCCTGGGGCTCAGCTCACGTTTACTCACAGATGCCTCGGCACGGTCCCCCAGCTTTGCAATGAGGACGCTCCTTGCGTGGGGGGTGGGTTGCTGGCTGTATGGGAGATGGTTCCCCACCTCTGACCAATTTCAGAATTGTTTACCGCTGGAGCAAGTGCCGTGATAGGGTTTTCCTCTGTATAACTCGTGGGTTCAATTATTTTTTCTTTTTTGGTTCAAGTTAGATTTTATTCCTCTTTTATGTATTTATAAATATAGGCATGGAAATAATTCATTCCTATAAATACATCTGTGTGACGGGAAGAATTTTTTCTGTTTTATTTTTAAATTTGATATTTTAAAATTTTGAAATTTAATTTTATGTTTTTATACAGCACGTTATTATTAGTTATGTATTTTATGCATATACATGTATACAGGTCAATCCAAATCTCCCAACTCATCCCACCACCACCACCCCATGGATTCCCACACTTGGTGTCCATACGTTTGTTCTCTACCTCTGTGTCTCTATTTCTTCCCTGCAAACCAGTTCATCTGTACCATTTTTAGGCTCCACATATATGCATTAATATACAATATTTGTTTTCCTCTTTCTGACTTACTTCATTCTGTATGACAGCCTCTCGATCCAACGATGTCTCTACAAATGACCCAGTTTCATTCCTTTTTATGGCCGAGTCATATTCCATTTTATATATGTACCACATCTTTATCCATTCATCTGTCTGTGGGCATTTAGGTTGCTTCCATTACCTGGCTATTGTAAATAGTGCTGCAACGAACATTGTGGTGAATGTGCCTTTTTGAAATACGGTTTTCTCTGGGTATATGCCCAGAAGTGGGATTGCTGGATCAGATGGTAATTCTATTTCTCCTTTTTTTAAGGAAACTCCATACTGTTCTCCATAGTGACTGTATCAATTTACATTCCCACCAATAGTGGAAGAGGGCTCCTTTTGTCCACACCCTCCCCAGAATTGGTTGTTTGTAGATTTTCTGATGATGCCGATTCTAACAGGTGTGAGGTGATACCTCATTGTAGTTTTGATTTGCATTTCTCTAATAATTAGTGCTGTTGAGCAGCTTTTCATGTGCGTCTTGGCCATCTCTGTGTCTCCTTTGAAGAAACGTCTCTTTAGATCTTCTGCCCATTTTTTTTGGGTTGTTTGTGTTTTTAATATTAAGCTGCATGAGCTGTTTATATATATTGGAGATTAAACCTGTGTGCATTGATTCGTTTGCAACGATTTTCACCCATCCTGAGGGATGCCTTTTTCCATTCCCGTTTTTTTTTAACAAAAAAGGAAAGAAAGGAAAAGAAGCAGAACACTAATGTGCGTAAAATATGCCTTTTGAAACGGTCGTTTTGAAATATGGACGTCCTTTGAATTTTTTGGTCGATATGTGACCCCAGGATTTGTTTTCAGGGCAGGTGTCATTTACAGGCCTGCAATGATTTTGAATATCAACTGACCATTAGCGTTGGGATTAAAGCTGCTGTTGTGTGAAACGGCCACAAGGTGGCAGCAGTTCACCCTTACCAAATCTGGTTACTAGGGCAAGAGAGCCTCAGTGGAAGTGGTGTTCTAGATTGGAGTTTAGAATGGAATGTACCAGGAGAAAGCCCCTCACGTTTGTCTCACTACTTCTTGTTCGTGTTTTTAATTTAAGTTTTTATTTTTTATTACAACAAGTTTGATTACAATGTTTGGCTTGTTGTAGGTGTGGAAGATGTGGTTCTTTTACACATATACAGATGACTGTTCTTCTTGGGATCCTTTTCCCATGTACGTTATGACAGAATGTTGAGTAGTCCTCTCTTGGTATTCTGTAGGTCTTTGGTGATTATATATGTCACCTGTGTTTGTATATGTCTGTTAACCCCGATATCGTAATGAAACCAATCCTCACACCTTTCCATTGGTGAACCATAAGTTTGTTTAATGAATCTGTGATTGCCCTTCTCCGTGGAAATATCTGCCCTGGTATCCATTTTTAGGTAACACCTATAAGTGATATGATATGATATGTGTCTTTCACTTTCTGACTTACTACAAGTCACGTGATTACTTCTAGACTCATCTACGGTGCTGCAAATGGCATTGTGTCCTTTTTTCCCTTGGCTTCTCTTCTGCCTTAGCGGGGTCCATTTTCAACAATGTGATTCCCTGAGGGTTGTGGATTAGCTGACCTGGGCAGCCTTACCCTGCCGGCCCGCCCTCCCCAGGTGTGCCTCGTTGAGGTCAATATAAACAGCGCTCCAGGCAGCAATAGCCCCTGAAGCTGTGCCTGACTCCATATTCTCTGCCCCGTCAGCAGTCTCGGGGCTGTGCTGGTGGGAGGGAGTGAGGGGCCACAGCTTTGTGGGTGGCCCGGTGTGAGTGGTGTTCTGCTGGCCTTTCTGCAGGAGTTGCCAGGCTGCCGCCTGTAAAGAAGAGGATGTGTCACCCATACCTTCCGCTGGAATTTCTCTCCGGACAGAGGTGAGGAAGGAAAAAAGCAGTGGGGGCCGGGACAGGAGGGGTATCTCAGGCAGGGCAATGGAAAGCTTCTGGAAGAGCGCCAGGGTCCAGGACCACGCTGGCTGGCCTGCAGGCACCAAGTTGGCCTGCGTGCTGTCGCTGGTGTGGCTCCACGGTCCTTCCTCTAGGCTTTCAAGCCCTTGTACATATTCAGGTGTTTTACCTGGAAAGGGTGGGAACAGTTCAGCAGCAGCTGGCCTGGGGCTCAGCTCACGTTTACTCACAGATGCCTCGGCACGGTCCCCCAGCTTTGCAATGAGGACGCTCCTTGCGTGGGGGGTGGGTTGCTGGCTGTATGGGAGATGGTTCCCCACCTCTGACCAATTTCAGAATTGTTAACCGCTGGAGCAAGTGCCGTGATAGGGTTTTCCTCTGTATAACTCGTGGGTTCAATTTTTTTTTCTTTTTTGGTTCAAGTTAGATTTTATTCCTCTTTTATGTATTTATAAATATAAGCATGGAAATAATTCATTCCTATAAATACATCTGTGTGATGGGAAGAATTTTTTCTGTTTTATTTTTAAATTTGATTTTTTAAAATTTTGAAATTTAATTTTATTTATGTTTTTATACAGCACGTTATTATTAGTTATGTATTTTATGCATATACATGTATACAGGTCAATCCCAATCTCCCAACTCATCCCACCACCACCACCCCATGGATTCCCACACTTGGTGTCCATATGTTTGTTCTCTACCTCTGTGTCTCTATTTCTTCCCTGCAAACCAGTTCATCTGTACCATTTTTAGGCTCCACATATATGCATTAATATACAATATTTGTTTTCCTCTTTCTGACTTACTTCATTCTGTATGACAGCCTCTCGATCCATCGATGTCTCTACAAATGACCCAGTTTCATTCCTTTTTATGGCCGAGTCATATTCCATTTTATATATGTACCACATCTTTATCCATTCATCTGTCTGTGGGCATTTAGGTTGCTTCCATTACCTGGCTATTGTAAATAGTGCTGCAACGAACATTGTGGTGAATGTGCCTTTTTGAAATACGGTTTTCTCTGGGTATATGCCCAGAAGTGGGATTGCTGGATCAGATGGTAATTCTATTTCTCGTTTTTTTAAGGAAACTCCATACTGTTCTCCATAGTGACTGTATCAATTTACATTCCCACCAATAGTGGAAGAGGGCTCCTTTTGTCCACACCCTCCCCAGAATTGGTTGTTTGTAGATTTTCTGATGATGCCGATTCTAACAGGTGTGAGGTGATACCTCATTGTAGTTTTGATTTGCATTTCTCTAATAATTAGTGCTGTTGAGCAGCTTTTCATGTGCGTCTTGGCCATCTCTGTGTCTCCTTTGAAGAAACGTCTCTTTAGATCTTCTGCCCATTTTTTTGGGTTGTTTGTTTTTTTAATATTAAGCTGCATGAGCTGTTTATATATATTGGAGATTAAACCTGTGTCCATTGATTCGTTTGCAACGATTTTCACCCATCCTGAGGGATGCCTTTTTCCATTCCCGTTTTTTTTTAACAAAAAAGGAAAGAAAGGAAAAGAAGCAGAACACTAATGTGCGTAAAATATGCCTTTTGAAACGGTCGTTTTGAAATATGGACGTCCTTTGAATTTTTTGGTCGATATGTGACCCCAGGATTTGTTTTCAGGGCAGGTGTCATTTACAGGCCTGCAATGATTTTGAATATCAACTGACCATTAGCGTTGGGATTAAAGCTGCTGTTGTGTGAAACGGCCACAAGGTGGCAGCAGTTCACCCTTACCAAATCTGGTTACTAGGGCAAGAGAGCCTCAGTGGAAGTGGTGTTCTAGATTGGAGTTTAGAATGGAATGTACCAGGAGAAAGCCCCTCACGTTTGTCTCACTACTTCTTGTTCGTGTTTTTAATTTAAGTTTTTATTTTTTATTACAACAAGTTTGATTACAATGTTTGGCTTGTTGTAGGTGTGGAAGATGTGGTTCTTTTACACATATACAGATGACTGTTCTTCTTGGGATCCTTTTCCCATGTACGTTATGACAGAATGTTGAGTAGTCCTCTCTTGGTATTCTGTAGGTCTTTGGTGATTATATATGTCACCTGTGTTTGTATATGTCTGTTAACCCCGATATCGTAATGAAACCAATCCTCACACCTTTCCATTGGTGAACCATAAGTTTGTTTAATGAATCTGTGATTGCCCTTCTCCGTGGAAATATCTGCCCTGGTATCCATTTTTAGGTAACACCTATAAGTGATATGATATGATATGTGTCTTTCACTTTCTGACTTACTACAAGTCACGTGATTACTTCTAGACTCATCTACGGTGCTGCAAATGGCATTGTGTCCTTTTTTCCCTTGGTTTCTCTTCTGCCTTAGCGGGGTCCATTTTCAAAAATGTGATTCCCTGAGGGTTGTGGATTAGCTGACCTGGGCAGCCTTACCCTGCCGGCTCGCCCTCCCCAGGTGTGCCTCGTTGAGGTCAATATAAACAGCGCTCCAGGCAGCAATAGCCCCTGAAGCTGTGCCTGACTCCATATTCTCGGCCCCGTCAGCAGTCTCGGGGCTGTGCAGGTGGGAGGGAGTGAGGGGCCACAGCTTTGTGGGTGGCCCGGTGTGAGTGGGGTTCTGCTGGCCTTTCTGCAGGAGTTGCCAGGCTGCCGCCTGTAAAGAAGAGGTTGTGTAACCCATACCTTCCGCTGGAATTTCTCTCCGGACAGAGGTGAGGATGGAAAAAAGCAGTGGGGGCCGGGACAGGAGAGGTATCTCAGGCAGGGCAATGGAAAGCTTCTGGAAGAGCGCCAGGGTCCAGGACCACGCTGGCTGGCCTGCAGGCACCAAGTTGGCCTGTGTGCTGTCGCTGGTGTGGCTCCACGGTCCTTCCTCTAGGCTTTCAAGCCCTTGTACATATTCAGGTGTTTTACCTGGAAAGGGTGGGAACAGTTCAGCAGCAGCTGGCCTGGGGCTCAGCTCACGTTTACTCACAGATGCCTCGGCACGGTCCCCCAGCTTTGCAATGAGGATGCTCCTTGCGTGGGGGGTGGGTTGCTGGCTGTATGGGAGATGATTCCCCACCTCTGACCAATTTCAGAATTGTTTACCACTGGAGCAAGTGCCCTGATAGGGTTTTCCTCTGTATAACTCGTGGGTTCAGGATTTGTTTTTCTTTTATGGTTCATGTTAGATGTTATTCCTCTTTTATGTATTTATAGATATAAGCATGGAAATAATTCATTCCTATAAATACATCTGTGTGACGGGAAGAAATTTTTTCTGTTTTATTTTTAAATTATATTTTTTAAAATTTTGAAATTTTATTTTATTTATTTTCTTTTTTATACAGCACGTTATTATTAGTTATGTATTTTATGCATATACATGTATACAGGTCAATCCCATACTCCCAACTCATCCCACCACCACCACCCCATGGCTTCCCACACTTGGTGTCCATACGTTTGTTCTCTACCTCTGTGTCTCTATTTCTTCCCTGCAAACCAGTTCATCTGTACCATTTTTAGGCTCCACATATATGCGTTAATAGACAATATTTGTTTTCCTCTTTCTGACTTACTTCATTCTGTATGACAGTCTCTCGATCCATCGATGTCTCTACAAATGACCCAGTTTCATTCCTTTTTATGGCCGAGTCATATTCCATTTTATATAAGTACCACATCTTTATCCATTCATCTGTCTGTGGGCATTTAGGTTGCTTCCATTACCTGGCTATTGTAAATAGTGCTGCAACGAACATTGTGGTGAATGTGCCTTTTTGAAATACGGTTTTCTCTGGGTATATGCCCAGAAGTGGGATTGCTGGATCAGATGGTAATTCTATTTCTAGGTTTTTTAAGGAAACTCCATACTGTTCTCCATAGTGACTGTATCAATTTACATTCCCACCAATTGTGGAAAAGGGCTGCTTTTGTCCACATCCTCCCCAGAATTGGTTGTTTGTAGATTTTCTGATGATGCCGATTCTAACAGGTGTGAGGTGATACCTCATTGTAGTTTTGATTTGCATTTCTCTAATAATTAGTGCTGTTGAGCAGCTTTTCATGTGCGTCTTGGCCATCTCTGTGTCTCCTTTGAAGAAACGTCTCTTTAGATCTTCTGCCCATTTTTTTGGGGGTTGTTTGTTTTTTTAATATTAAGCTGCATGAGCTGTTTATATATATTGGAGATTAAACCTCTGTCCATTGATTCGTCTGCAACGATTTTCGCCCATTCTGAGGGATGCCTTTTTCCATTCCCATGTTTTTTAACAAAAAAGGAAAGAAAGGAAAAGAAGCAGAACACTAATGTGCGTAAAATATGCCTTTTGAAACGGTCGTTTTCAAATATGGACGTCCTTTGAATTTTTTGGTCGATATGTGACCCCAGGATGTGTTTTCAGGGCAGGTGTCATTTACAGGCCTGCAATGATTTTGAATATCAACTGACCATTAGCGTTGGGATTAAAGCTGCTGTTGTGTGAAACGGCCACAAGGTGGCAGCAGTTCACCCTTACCAAATCTGGTTACTAGGGCAAGAGAGCCTCAGTGGAAGTGGTGTTCTAGATTGGAGTTTAGAATGGAATGTGCCAGGAGAAAGCACCTCACGTTTGTCTCACTACTTCTTGTTCGTGTTTTTAATTTAATTTTTTATTTTTTATTACAGCAAGTTTGATTACAATGTTTGGCTTGTTGTAGGTGTGGAAGATGTGGTTCTTTTACACATATACAGATGACTGTTCTTCATGGGATCCTTTTCCCATGTACGTTATGACAGAATGTTGAGTAGTCCTCTCTTGGTATTCTGTAGGTCTTTGGTGATTATATATGTCACCTGTGTTTGTATATGTCTGTTAACCCCGATATCGTAATGAAACCAATCCTCACACCTTTCCATTGGTGAACCATAAGTTTGTTTAATGAATCTGTGATTGCCCTTCTCCGTGGAAATATCTGCCCTGGTATCCATTTTTAGGTAACACCTATAAGTGATATGATATGATATGTGTCTTTCACTTTCTGACTTACTACAAGTCACGTGATTACTTCTAGACTCATCTACGGTGCTGCAAATGGCATTGTGTCCTTTTTTCCCTTGGCTTCTCTTCTGCCTTAGCGGGGTCCATTTTCAACAATGTGATTCCCTGAGGGTTGTGGATTAGCTGACCTGGGCAGCCTTACCCTGCCGGCCCGCCCTCCCCAGGTGTGCCTCGTTGAGGTCAATATAAACAGCGCTCCAGGCAGCAATAGCCCCTGAAGCTGTGCCTGACTCCATATTCTCTGCCCCGTCAGCAGTCTCGGGGCTGTGCTGGTGGGAGGGAGTGAGGGGCCACAGCTTTGTGGGTGGCCCGGTGTGAGTGGGGTTCTGCTTGCCTTTCTGCAGGAGTTGCCAGGCTGCCGCCTGTAAAGAAGAGGATGTGTCACCCATACCTTCCGCTGGAATTTCTCTCCGGACAGAGGTGAGGAAGGAAAAAAGCAGTGGGGGCCGGGACAGGAGGGGTATCTCAGGCAGGGCAATGGAAAGCTTCTGGAAGAGCGCCAGGGTCCAGGACCACGCTGGCTGGCCTGCAGGCACCAAGTTGGCCTGGTGCTGTCGCTGGTGTGGCTCCACGGTCCTTCCTCTAGGCTTTCAAGCCCTTGTACATATTCAGGTGTTTTACCTGGAAAGGGTGGGAACAGTTCAGCAGCAGCTGGCCTGGGGCTCAGCTCACGTTTACTCACAGATGCCTCGGCACGGTCCCCCAGCTTTGCAATGAGGACGCTCCTTGCGTGGGGGGTGGGTTGCTGGCTGTATGGGAGATGGTTCCCCACCTCTGACCAATTTCAGAATTGTTTACCGCTGGAGCAAGTGCCGTGATAGGGTTTTCCTCTGTATAACTCGTGGGTTCAATTATTTTTTCTTTTTTGGTTCAAGTTAGATTTTATTCCTCTTTTATGTATTTATAAATATAGGCATGGAAATAATTCATTCCTATAAATACATCTGTGTGACGGGAAGAATTTTTTCTGTTTTATTTTTAAATTTGATATTTTAAAATTTTGAAATTTAATTTTATGTTTTTATACAGCACGTTATTATTAGTTATGTATTTTATGCATATACATGTATACAGGTCAATCCAAATCTCCCAACTCATCCCACCACCACCACCCCATGGATTCCCACACTTGGTGTCCATACGTTTGTTCTCTACCTCTGTGTCTCTATTTCTTCCCTGCAAACCAGTTCATCTGTACCATTTTTAGGCTCCACATATATGCATTAATATACAATATTTGTTTTCCTCTTTCTGACTTACTTCATTCTGTATGACAGCCTCTCGATCCAACGATGTCTCTACAAATGACCCAGTTTCATTCCTTTT
Organism: Mesoplodon mirus; assembly: GCF_964341445.2. Lineage (NCBI taxonomy): Eukaryota > Metazoa > Chordata > Mammalia > Artiodactyla > Ziphiidae > Mesoplodon > Mesoplodon mirus. Next base: position 93,698,766 of record NC_138989.1, read on the forward strand.
TATGGCCGAGTCATATTCCATTTTATATATGTACCACATCTTTATCCATTCATCTGTCTGTGGGCATTTAGGTTGCTTCCATTACCTGGCTATTGTAAATAGTGCTGCAACGAACATTGTGGTGAATGTGCCTTTTTGAAATACGGTTTTCTCTGGGTATATGCCCAGAAGTGGGATTGCTGGATCAGATGGTAATTCTATTTCTCGTTTTTTTAAGGAAACTCCATACTGTTCTCCATAGTGACTGTATCAATTTACATTCCCACCAATAGTGGAAGAGGGCTCCTTTTGTCCACACCCTCCCCAGAATTGGTTGTTTGTAGATTTTCTGATGATGCCGATTCTAACAGGTGTGAGGTGATACCTCATTGTAGTTTTGATTTGCATTTCTCTAATAATTAGTGCTGTTGAGCAGCTTTTCATGTGCGTCTTGGCCATCTCTGTGTCTCCTTTGAAGAAACGTCTCTTTAGATCTTCTGCCCATTTTTTTTGGGTTGTTTGTGTTTTTAATATTAAGCTGCATGAGCTGTTTATATATATTGGAGATTAAACCTGTGTGCATTGATTCGTTTGCAACGATTTTCACCCATCCTGAGGGATGCCTTTTTCCATTCCCGTTTTTTTTAACAAAAAAGGAAAGAAAGGAAAAGAAGCAGAACACTAATGTGCGTAAAATATGCCTTTTGAAACGGTCGTTTTGAAATATGGACGTCCTTTGAATTTTTTGGTCGATATGTGACCCCAGGATTTGTTTTCAGGGCAGGTGTCATTTACAGGCCTGCAATGATTTTGAATATCAACTGACCATTAGCGTTGGGATTAAAGCTGCTGTTGTGTGAAACGGCCACAAGGTGGCAGCAGTTCACCCTTACCAAATCTGGTTACTAGGGCAAGAGAGCCTCAGTGGAAGTGGTGTTCTAGATTGGAGTTTAGAATGGAATGTACCAGGAGAAAGCCCCTCACGTTTGTCTCACTACTTCTTGTTCGTGTTTTTAATTTAAGTTTTTATTTTTTATTACAACAAGTTTGATTACAATGTTTGGCTTGTTGTAGGTGTGGAAGATGTGGTTCTTTTACACATATACAGATGACTGTTCTTCTTGGGATCCTTTTCCCATGTACGTTATGACAGAATGTTGAGTAGTCCTCTCTTGGTATTCTGTAGGTCTTTGGTGATTATATATGTCACCTGTGTTTGTATATGTCTGTTAACCCCGATATCGTAATGAAACCAATCCTCACACCTTTCCATTGGTGAACCATAAGTTTGTTTAATGAATCTGTGATTGCCCTTCTCCGTGGAAATATCTGCCCTGGTATCCATTTTTAGGTAACACCTATAAGTGATATGATATGATATGTGTCTTTCACTTTCTGACTTACTACAAGTCACGTGATTACTTCTAGACTCATCTACGGTGCTGCAAATGGCATTGTGTCCTTTTTTCCCTTGGCTTCTCTTCTGCCTTAGCGGGGTCCATTTTCAACAATGTGATTCCCTGAGGGTTGTGGATTAGCTGACCTGGGCAGCCTTACCCTGCCGGCCCGCCCTCCCCAGGTGTGCCTCGTTGAGGTCAATATAAACAGCGCTCCAGGCAGCAATAGCCCCTGAAGCTGTGCCTGACTCCATATTCTCTGCCCCGTCAGCAGTCTCGGGGCTGTGCTGGTGGGAGGGAGTGAGGGGCCACAGCTTTGTGGGTGGCCCGGTGTGAGTGGTGTTCTGCTGGCCTTTCTGCAGGAGTTGCCAGGCTGCCGCCTGTAAAGAAGAGGATGTGTCACCCATACCTTCCGCTGGAATTTCTCTCCGGACAGAGGTGAGGAAGGAAAAAAGCAGTGGGGGCCGGGACAGGAGGGGTATCTCAGGCAGGGCAATGGAAAGCTTCTGGAAGAGCGCCAGGGTCCAGGACCACGCTGGCTGGCCTGCAGGCACCAAGTTGGCCTGCGTGCTGTCGCTGGTGTGGCTCCACGGTCCTTCCTCTAGGCTTTCAAGCCCTTGTACATATTCAGGTGTTTTACCTGGAAAGGGTGGGAACAGTTCAGCAGCAGCTGGCCTGGGGCTCAGCTCACGTTTACTCACAGATGCCTCGGCACGGTCCCCCAGCTTTGCAATGAGGACGCTCCTTGCGTGGGGGGTGGGTTGCTGGCTGTATGGGAGATGGTTCCCCACCTCTGACCAATTTCAGAATTGTTAACCGCTGGAGCAAGTGCCGTGATAGGGTTTTCCTCTGTATAACTCGTGGGTTCAATTTTTTTTTCCTTTTTGGTTCAAGTTAGATTTTATTCCTCTTTTATGTATTTATAAATATAAGCATGGAAATAATTCATTCCTATAAATACATCTGTGTGATGGGAAGAATTTTTTCTGTTTTATTTTTAAATTTGATTTTTTAAAATTTTGAAATTTAATTTTATTTATGTTTTTATACAGCACGTTATTATTAGTTATGTATTTTATGCATATACATGTATACAGGTCAATCCCAATCTCCCAACTCATCCCACCACCACCACCCCATGGATTCCCACACTTGGTGTCCATATGTTTGTTCTCTACCTCTGTGTCTCTATTTCTTCCCTGCAAACCAGTTCATCTGTACCATTTTTAGGCTCCACATATATGCATTAATATACAATATTTGTTTTCCTCTTTCTGACTTACTTCATTCTGTATGACAGCCTCTCGATCCATCGATGTCTCTACAAATGACCCAGTTTCATTCCTTTTTATGGCCGAGTCATATTCCATTTTATATATGTACCACATCTTTATCCATTCATCTGTCTGTGGGCATTTAGGTTGCTTCCATTACCTGGCTATTGTAAATAGTGCTGCAACGAACATTGTGGTGAATGTGCCTTTTTGAAATACGGTTTTCTCTGGGTATATGCCCAGAAGTGGGATTGCTGGATCAGATGGTAATTCTATTTCTCGTTTTTTTAAGGAAACTCCATACTGTTCTCCATAGTGACTGTATCAATTTACATTCCCACCAATAGTGGAAGAGGGCTCCTTTTGTCCACACCCTCCCCAGAATTGGTTGTTTGTAGATTTTCTGATGATGCCGATTCTAACAGGTGTGAGGTGATACCTCATTGTAGTTTTGATTTGCATTTCTCTAATAATTAGTGCTGTTGAGCAGCTTTTCATGTGCGTCTTGGCCATCTCTGTGTCTCCTTTGAAGAAACGTCTCTTTAGATCTTCTGCCCATTTTTTTGGGTTGTTTGTTTTTTTAATATTAAGCTGCATGAGCTGTTTATATATATTGGAGATTAAACCTGTGTCCATTGATTCGTTTGCAACGATTTTCACCCATCCTGAGGGATGCCTTTTTCCATTCCCGTTTTTTTTTAACAAAAAAGGAAAGAAAGGAAAAGAAGCAGAACACTAATGTGCGTAAAATATGCCTTTTGAAACGGTCGTTTTGAAATATGGACGTCCTTTGAATTTTTTGGTCGATATGTGACCCCAGGATTTGTTTTCAGGGCAGGTGTCATTTACAGGCCTGCAATGATTTTGAATATCAACTGACCATTAGCGTTGGGATTAAAGCTGCTGTTGTGTGAAACGGCCACAAGGTGGCAGCAGTTCACCCTTACCAAATCTGGTTACTAGGGCAAGAGAGCCTCAGTGGAAGTGGTGTTCTAGATTGGAGTTTAGAATGGAATGTACCAGGAGAAAGCCCCTCACGTTTGTCTCACTACTTCTTGTTCGTGTTTTTAATTTAAGTTTTTATTTTTTATTACAACAAGTTTGATTACAATGTTTGGCTTGTTGTAGGTGTGGAAGATGTGGTTCTTTTACACATATACAGATGACTGTTCTTCTTGGGATCCTTTTCCCATGTACGTTATGACAGAATGTTGAGTAGTCCTCTCTTGGTATTCTGTAGGTCTTTGGTGATTATATATGTCACCTGTGTTTGTATATGTCTGTTAACCCCGATATCGTAATGAAACCAATCCTCACACCTTTCCATTGGTGAACCATAAGTTTGTTTAATGAATCTGTGATTGCCCTTCTCCGTGGAAATATCTGCCCTGGTATCCATTTTTAGGTAACACCTATAAGTGATATGATATGATATGTGTCTTTCACTTTCTGACTTACTACAAGTCACGTGATTACTTCTAGACTCATCTACGGTGCTGCAAATGGCATTGTGTCCTTTTTTCCCTTGGTTTCTCTTCTGCCTTAGCGGGGTCCATTTTCAAAAATGTGATTCCCTGAGGGTTGTGGATTAGCTGACCTGGGCAGCCTTACCCTGCCGGCTCGCCCTCCCCAGGTGTGCCTCGTTGAGGTCAATATAAACAGCGCTCCAGGCAGCAATAGCCCCTGAAGCTGTGCCTGACTCCATATTCTCGGCCCCGTCAGCAGTCTCGGGGCTGTGCAGGTGGGAGGGAGTGAGGGGCCACAGCTTTGTGGGTGGCCCGGTGTGAGTGGGGTTCTGCTGGCCTTTCTGCAGGAGTTGCCAGGCTGCCGCCTGTAAAGAAGAGGTTGTGTAACCCATACCTTCCGCTGGAATTTCTCTCCGGACAGAGGTGAGGATGGAAAAAAGCAGTGGGGGCCGGGACAGGAGAGGTATCTCAGGCAGGGCAATGGAAAGCTTCTGGAAGAGCGCCAGGGTCCAGGACCACGCTGGCTGGCCTGCAGGCACCAAGTTGGCCTGTGTGCTGTCGCTGGTGTGGCTCCACGGTCCTTCCTCTAGGCTTTCAAGCCCTTGTACATATTCAGGTGTTTTACCTGGAAAGGGTGGGAACAGTTCAGCAGCAGCTGGCCTGGGGCTCAGCTCACGTTTACTCACAGATGCCTCGGCACGGTCCCCCAGCTTTGCAATGAGGATGCTCCTTGCGTGGGGGGTGGGTTGCTGGCTGTATGGGAGATGATTCCCCACCTCTGACCAATTTCAGAATTGTTTACCACTGGAGCAAGTGCCCTGATAGGGTTTTCCTCTGTATAACTCGTGGGTTCAGGATTTGTTTTTCTTTTATGGTTCATGTTAGATGTTATTCCTCTTTTATGTATTTATAGATATAAGCATGGAAATAATTCATTCCTATAAATACATCTGTGTGACGGGAAGAAATTTTTTCTGTTTTATTTTTAAATTATATTTTTTAAAATTTTGAAATTTTATTTTATTTATTTTCTTTTTTATACAGCACGTTATTATTAGTTATGTATTTTATGCATATACATGTATACAGGTCAATCCCATACTCCCAACTCATCCCACCACCACCACCCCATGGCTTCCCACACTTGGTGTCCATACGTTTGTTCTCTACCTCTGTGTCTCTATTTCTTCCCTGCAAACCAGTTCATCTGTACCATTTTTAGGCTCCACATATATGCGTTAATAGACAATATTTGTTTTCCTCTTTCTGACTTACTTCATTCTGTATGACAGTCTCTCGATCCATCGATGTCTCTACAAATGACCCAGTTTCATTCCTTTTTATGGCCGAGTCATATTCCATTTTATATAAGTACCACATCTTTATCCATTCATCTGTCTGTGGGCATTTAGGTTGCTTCCATTACCTGGCTATTGTAAATAGTGCTGCAACGAACATTGTGGTGAATGTGCCTTTTTGAAATACGGTTTTCTCTGGGTATATGCCCAGAAGTGGGATTGCTGGATCAGATGGTAATTCTATTTCTAGGTTTTTTAAGGAAACTCCATACTGTTCTCCATAGTGACTGTATCAATTTACATTCCCACCAATTGTGGAAAAGGGCTGCTTTTGTCCACATCCTCCCCAGAATTGGTTGTTTGTAGATTTTCTGATGATGCCGATTCTAACAGGTGTGAGGTGATACCTCATTGTAGTTTTGATTTGCATTTCTCTAATAATTAGTGCTGTTGAGCAGCTTTTCATGTGCGTCTTGGCCATCTCTGTGTCTCCTTTGAAGAAACGTCTCTTTAGATCTTCTGCCCATTTTTTTTTGGGATGTTTGTTTTTTTAATATTAAGCTGCATGAGCTGTTTATATATATTGGAGATTAAACCTCTGTCCATTGATTCGTCTGCAACGATTTTCGCCCATTCTGAGGGATGCCTTTTTCCATTCCCATGTTTTTTAACAAAAAAGGAAAGAAAGGAAAAGAAGCAGAACACTAATGTGCGTAAAATATGCCTTTTGAAACGGTCGTTTTCAAATATGGACGTCCTTTGAATTTTTTGGTCGATATGTGACCCCAGGATGTGTTTTCAGGGCAGGTGTCATTTACAGGCCTGCAATGATTTTGAATATCAACTGACCATTAGCGTTGGGATTAAAGCTGCTGTTGTGTGAAACGGCCACAAGGTGGCAGCAGTTCACCCTTACCAAATCTGGTTACTAGGGCAAGAGAGCCTCAGTGGAAGTGGTGTTCTAGATTGGAGTTTAGAATGGAATGTGCCAGGAGAAAGCACCTCACGTTTGTCTCACTACTTCTTGTTCGTGTTTTTAATTTAATTTTTTATTTTTTATTACAGCAAGTTTGATTACAATGTTTGGCTTGTTGTAGGTGTGGAAGATGTGGTTCTTTTACACATATACAGATGACTGTTCTTCATGGGATCCTTTTCCCATGTACGTTATGACAGAATGTTGAGTAGTCCTCTCTTGGTATTCTGTAGGTCTTTGGTGATTATATATGTCACCTGTGTTTGTATATGTCTGTTAACCCCGATATCGTAATGAAACCAATCCTCACACCTTTCCATTGGTGAACCATAAGTTTGTTTAATGAATCTGTGATTGCCCTTCTCCGTGGAAATATCTGCCCTGGTATCCATTTTTAGGTAACACCTATAAGTGATATGATATGGTATGTGTCTTTCACTTTCTGACTTACTACAAGTCACGTGATTACTTCTAGACTCATCTACGGTGCTGCAAATGGCATTTTGTCCTTTTTTTCCTTGGCTTCTCTTCTGCCTTAGCGAGGTCCATTTTCAACAATGTGATTCCCTGAGGGTTGTGGATTAGCTCACCTGGGCAGCCTTACCCTGCCGGCCCGCCCTCCCCAGGTGTGCCTCGTTGAGTTCAATATAAACAGAGCTCCAGGCAGCAATAGCCCCTGAAGCTGTGCCTGACTCCATATTCTCTGCCCCGTCAGCAGTCTCGGGGCTGTGCTGGTGGGAGGGAGTGAGGGGCCACAGCTTTGTGGGTGGCCCGGTGTGAGTGGGGTTCTGCTGGCCTTTCTGCAGGAGTTGCCAGGCTGCCGCCTGTAAAGAAGAGGATGTGTCACCCATACCTTCCGCTGTAATTTCTCTCCGGACAGAGGTGAGGAAGGAAAAAAGCAGTGGGGTCCGGGAAGGAGGGGTTTTTCAGGCAGGGCAATGGAAAGCTTCTGGAAGTGCGCCCGGGGCCAGGACCACCCTAGCTGGCCTGCAGGCACCAAGTTGGCTTGCGTGCTGTCGCTGGTGAGGCTCCACGGTCCTTCCTCTAGGCTTTCAAGCCCTTGTACATATTCAGGTGTTTTACCTGGAAAGGGTGGGAACAGTTCAGCAGCAGCTTGCCTGGGGCTCAGCTCACGTTTACTCACAGATGCCTCGGCACGGTCCCCCAGCTTTGCAATGAGGACGCTCCTTGCGTGGGGGGTGGGTTGCTGGCTGTATGGGAGATGGTTCCCCACCTCTGACCAATTTCAGAATTGTTTTCCACTGGAGCTAGTGCCCTGATAGGGTTTTCCTCTGTATAACTCGTGGGTTCAGGTATTTTTTTTCTTTTATGGTTCAAGTTAGATTTTATTCCTCTTTTATGTATTTATAAATATAAGCATGGAAATAATTCATTCCTATAAATACATCTGTGTGACGGGAAGAATTTTTTCTGTTTTATTTTTAAATTTTATTTTTTAAAATTTTGAAATTTTATTTTATTTATTTATTTTTATACAGCACGTTATTATTAGTTATGTATTTTATGCATATACATGTATACAGGTCAATCCCAAACTCCCAACTCATCCCACCATGACCACCCCATGGTTTCCCACACTTGGTGTCCATACGTTTGTTCTCTACCTCTGTGTCTCTATTTCTTCCCTGCAAACCAGTTCATCTGTACCATTTTTAGGCTCCACATATATGCATTAATATACAATATTTGTTTTCCTCTTTCTGACTTACTTCATTCTGTATGACAGTCTCTCGATCCATCGATGTCTCTACAAATGACCCAGTTTCATTCCTTTTTATGGCCGAGTCATATTCCATTTTATATATGTACCACATCTTTATCCATTCATCTGTCTGTGGGCATTTAGGTTGCTTCCATTACCTGGCTATTGTAAATAGTGCTGCAACGAACATTGTGGTGAATGTGCCTTTTTGAAATACGGTTTTCTCTGGGTATATGCCCAGAAGTGGGATTGCTGGATCAGATGGTAATTCTATTTCTAATTTTTTTAAGGAAACTCCATACTGTTCTCCATAGTGACTGTATCAATTTACATTCCCACCAATAGTGGAAGAGGGCTCCTTTTGTCCACACCCTCCCCAGAATTGGTTGTTTGTAGATTTTCTGATGATGCCGATTCTAACAGGTGTGAGGTGATACCTCATTGTAGTTTTGATTTGCATTTCTCTAATAATTAGTGCTGTTGAGCAGCTTTTCATGTGCGTCTTGGCCATCTCTGTGTCTCCTTTGAAGAAACGTCTCTTTAGATCTTCTGCCCATTTTTTTTTTGGGATGTTTGTTTTTTTAATATTAAGCTGCATGAGCTGTTTATATATATTGGAGATTGAACCTGTGTCCATTGATTCGTTTGCAACGATTTTCACCCATCCTGAGGGATGCCTTTTTCCATTCCCGTTTTTTTTAACAAAAAAGGAAAGAAAGGAAAAGAAGCAGAACACTAATGTGCGTAAAATATGCCTTTTGAAACCGTCATTTTGAAATATGGACGTCCTTTGAAATTTTTGGTCGATATGTGACCCCAGGATTTGTTTTCAGGGCAGGTGTCATTTACAGGCCTGCAATGATTTTGAATATCAACTGACCATTAGCGTTGGGATTAAAGCTGCTGTTGTGTGAAACGGCCACAAGGTGGCAGCAGTTCACCCTTACCAAATCTGGTTACTAGGGCAAGAGAGCCTCAGTGGAAGTGGTGTTCTAGATTGGAGTTTAGAATGGAATGTACCAGGAGAAAGCCCCTCACGTTTGTCTCACCACTTCTTGTTCGTGTTTTTAATTTAAGTTTTTATTTTTTATTACAGCAAGTTTGATTACAATGTTTGGCTTGTTGTAGGTGTGGAAGATGTGGTTCTTTTACACATATACAGATGACTGTTCTTCTTGGGATCCTTTTCCCATGTACGTTATGACAGAAAGTTGAGTAGTCCTCTCTTGGTATTCTGTAGGTCTTTGGTGATTATATATGTCACCTGTGTTTGTATATGTCTGTTAACCCCGATATCGTAATGAAACCAATCCTCACACCTTTCCATTGGTGAACCATAAGTTTGTTTAATGAATCTGTGATTGCCCTTCTCCGTGGAAATATCTGCCCTGGTATCCATTTTTAGGTAACACCTATAAGTGATATGATATGATATGTGTCTTTCACTTTCTGACTTACTACAAGTCACGTGATTACTTCTAGACTCATCTACGGTGCTGCAAATGGCATTGTGTCCTTTTTTCCCTTGGCTTATCTTCTGCCTTAGCGGGGTCCATTTTCAACAATGTGATTCCCTGAGGGTTGTGGGTTAGCTGACCTGGGCAGCCTTACCCTGCCGGCCCGCCCTCCCCAGGTGTGCCTCGTTGAGGTCAATATAAACAGCGCTCCAGGCAGCAATAGCCCCTGAAGCTGTGCCTGACTCCATATTCTCTGCCCCGTCAGCAGTCTCGGGGCTGTGCTGGTGGGAGGGAGTGAGGGGCCACAGCTTTGTGGGTGGCCCGGTGTGAGTGGTGTTCTGCTGGCCTTTCTGCAGGAGTTGCCAGGCTGCCGCCTGTAAAGAAGAGGATGTGTCACCCATACCTTCCGCTGGAATTTCTCTCCGGACAGAGGTGAGGAAGGAAAAAAGCAGTGGGGGCCGGGACAGGAGGGGTATCTCAGGCAGGGCAATGGAAAGCTTCTGGAAGAGCGCCAGGGTCCAGGACCACGCTGGCTGGCCTGCAGGCACCAAGTTGGCCTGCGTGCTGTCGCTGGTGTGGCTCCACGGTCCTTCCTCTAGGCTTTCAAGCCCTTGTACATATTCAGGTGTTTTACCTGGAAAGGGTGGGAACAGTTCAGCAGCAGCTGGCCTGGGGCTCAGCTCACGTTTACTCACAGATGCCTCGGCACGGTCCCCCAGCTTTGCAATGAGGACGCTCCTTGCGTGGGGGGTGGGTTGCTGGCTGTATGGGAGATGGTTCCCCACCTCTGACCAATTTCAGAATTGTTTACTGCTGGAGCAAGTGCCGTGATAGGGTTTTCCTCTGTATAACTCGTGGGTTCAATTTTTTTTTCTTTTTTGGTTCAAGTTAGATTTTATTCCTCTTTTATGTATTTATAAATATAAGCATGGAAATAATTCATTCCTATAAATACATCTGTGTGACGGGAAGAATTTTTTCTGTTTTATTTTTAAATTTGATTTTTTAAAATTTTGAAATTTAATTTTATTTATGTTTTTATACAGCACGTTATTATTAGTTATGTATTTTATGCATATACATGTATACAGGTCAATCCCAATCTCCCAACTCATCCCACCACCACCACCCCATGGATTCCCACACTTGGTGTCCATACGTTTGTTCTCTACCTCTGTGTCTCTATTTCTTCCCTGCAAACCAGTTCATCTGTACCATTTTTAGGCTCCACATATATGCATTAATATACAATATTTGTTTTCCTCTTTCTGACTTACTTCATTCTGTATGACAGTCTCTCGATCCATCGATGTCTCTACAAATGACCCAGTTTCATTCCTTTTTATGGCCGAGTCATATTCCATTTTATATATGTACCACATCTTTATCCATTCATCTGTCTGTGGGCATTTAGGTTGCTTCCATTACCTGGCTATTGTAAATAGTGCTGCAACGAACATTGTGGTGAATGTGCCTTTTTGAAATACGGTTTTCTCTGGGTATATGCCCAGAAGTGGGATTGCTGGATCAGATGGTAATTCTATTTCTCGTTTTTTTAAGGAAACTCCATACTGTTCTCCATAGTGACTGTATCAATTTACATTCCCACCAATAGTGGAAGAGGGCTCCTTTTGTCCACACCCTCCCCAGAATTGGTTGTTTGTAGATTTTCTGATGATGCTGATTCTGACAGGTGTGAGGTGAAATCTCATTGTAGTTTTGATTTGCATTTCTCTGATAATTAGTGCTGTTGAGCAGCTTTTCATGTGCGTCTTGGCGATCTCTGTGTCTCCTTTGAAGAAACGTCTCTTTAGATCTTCTGCCCATTTTTTTTGGGTTGTTTGTTTTTTTAATATTAAGCTGCATGAGCTGTTTATATATATTGGATATTAAACCTCTGTCCATTGATTCGTCTGCAACGATTTTCGCCCATTCTGAGGGATGCCTTTTTCCATTCCCGTTTTTTTTTAACAAAAAAGGAAAGAAAGGAAAAGAAGCAGAACACTAATGTGCGTAAAATATGCCTTTTGAAACGGTCGTTTTGAAATATGGACGTCCTTTGAATTTTTTGGTCGATATGTGACCCCAGGATTTGTTTTCAGGGCAGGTGTCATTTACAGGCCTGCAATGATTTTGAATATCAACTGACCATTAGCGTTGGGATTAAAGCTGCTGTTGTGTGAAACGGCCACAAGGTGGCAGCAGTTCACCCTTACCAAATCTGGTTACTAGGGCAAGAGAGCCTCAGTGGAAGTGGTGTTCTAGATTGGAGTTTAGAATGGAATGTACCAGGAGAAAGCCCCTCACGTTTGTCTCACTACTTCTTGTTCGTGTTTTTAATTTAAGTTTTTATTTTTTATTACAACAAGTTTGATTACAATGTTTGGCTTGTTGTAGGTGTGGAAGATGTGGTTCTTTTACACATATACAGATGACTGTTCTTCTTGGGATCCTTTTCCCATGTACGTTATGACAGAATGTTGAGTAGTCCTCTCTTGGTATTCTGTAGGTCTTTGGTGATTATATATGTCACCTGTGTTTGTATATGTCTGTTAACCCCGATATCGTAATGAAACCAATCCTCACACCTTTCCATTGGTGAACCATAAGTTTGTTTAATGAATCTGTGATTGCCCTTCTCCGTGGAAATATCTGCCCTGGTATCCATTTTTAGGTAACACCTATAAGTGATATGATATGATATGTGTCTTTCACTTTCTGACTTACTACAAGTCACGTGATTACTTCTAGACTCATCTACGGTGCTGCAAATGGCATTGTGTCCTTTTTTCCCTTGGTTTCTCTTCTGCCTTAGCGGGGTCCATTTTCAAAAATGTGATTCCCTGAGGGTTGTGGATTAGCTGACCTGGGCAGCCTTACCCTGCCGGCTCGCCCTCCCCAGGTGTGCCTCGTTGAGGTCAATATAAACAGCGCTCCAGGCAGCAATAGCCCCTGAAGCTGTGCCTGACTCCATATTCTCGGCCCCGTCAGCAGTCTCGGGGCTGTGCAGGTGGGAGGGAGTGAGGGGCCACAGCTTTGTGGGTGGCCCGGTGTGAGTGGGGTTCTGCTGGCCTTTCTGCAGGAGTTGCCAGGCTGCCGCCTGTAAAGAAGAGGTTGTGTAACCCATACCTTCCGCTGGAATTTCTCTCCGGACAGAGGTGAGGATGGAAAAAAGCAGTGGGGGCCGGGACAGGAGAGGTATCTCAGGCAGGGCAATGGAAAGCTTCTGGAAGAGCGCCAGGGTCCAGGACCACGCTGGCTGGCCTGCAGGCACCAAGTTGGCCTGTGTGCTGTCGCTGGTGTGGCTCCACGGTCCTTCCTCTAGGCTTTCAAGCCCTTGTACATATTCAGGTGTTTTACCTGGAAAGGGTGGGAACAGTTCAGCAGCAGCTGGCCTGGGGCTCAGCTCACGTTTACTCACAGATGCCTCGGCACGGTCCCCCAGCTTTGCAATGAGGATGCTCCTTGCGTGGGGGGTGGGTTGCTGGCTGTATGGGAGATGATTCCCCACCTCTGACCAATTTCAGAATTGTTTACCACTGGAGCAAGTGCCCTGATAGGGTTTTCCTCTGTATAACTCGTGGGTTCAGGATTTGTTTTTCTTTTATGGTTCATGTTAGATGTTATTCCTCTTTTATGTATTTATAGATATAAGCATGGAAATAATTCATTCCTATAAATACATCTGTGTGACGGGAAGAAATTTTTTCTGTTTTATTTTTAAATTATATTTTTTAAAATTTTGAAATTTTATTTTATTTATTTTCTTTTTTATACAGCACGTTATTATTAGTTATGTATTTTATGCATATACATGTATACAGGTCAATCCCATACTCCCAACTCATCCCACCACCACCACCCCATGGCTTCCCACACTTGGTGTCCATACGTTTGTTCTCTACCTCTGTGTCTCTATTTCTTCCCTGCAAACCAGTTCATCTGTACCATTTTTAGGCTCCACATATATGCGTTAATAGACAATATTTGTTTTCCTCTTTCTGACTTACTTCATTCTGTATGACAGTCTCTCGATCCATCGATGTCTCTACAAATGACCCAGTTTCATTCCTTTTTATGGCCGAGTCATATTCCATTTTATATAAGTACCACATCTTTATCCATTCATCTGTCTGTGGGCATTTAGGTTGCTTCCATTACCTGGCTATTGTAAATAGTGCTGCAACGAACATTGTGGTGAATGTGCCTTTTTGAAATACGGTTTTCTCTGGGTATATGCCCAGAAGTGGGATTGCTGGATCAGATGGTAATTCTATTTCTAGGTTTTTTAAGGAAACTCCATACTGTTCTCCATAGTGACTGTATCAATTTACATTCCCACCAATTGTGGAAAAGGGCTGCTTTTGTCCACATCCTCCCCAGAATTGGTTGTTTGTAGATTTTCTGATGATGCCGATTCTAACAGGTGTGAGGTGATACCTCATTGTAGTTTTGATTTGCATTTCTCTAATAATTAGTGCTGTTGAGCAGCTTTTCATGTGCGTCTTGGCCATCTCTGTGTCTCCTTTGAAGAAACGTCTCTTTAGATCTTCTGCCCATTTTTTTTTGGGATGTTTGTTTTTTTAATATTAAGCTGCATGAGCTGTTTATATATATTGGAGATTAAACCTCTGTCCATTGATTCGTCTGCAACGATTTTCGCCCATTCTGAGGGATGCCTTTTTCCATTCCCATGTTTTTTAACAAAAAAGGAAAGAAAGGAAAAGAAGCAGAACACTAATGTGCGTAAAATATGCCTTTTGAAACGGTCGTTTTCAAATATGGACGTCCTTTGAATTTTTTGGTCGATATGTGACCCCAGGATGTGTTTTCAGGGCAGGTGTCATTTACAGGCCTGCAATGATTTTGAATATCAACTGACCATTAGCGTTGGGATTAAAGCTGCTGTTGTGTGAAACGGCCACAAGGTGGCAGCAGTTCACCCTTACCAAATCTGGTTACTAGGGCAAGAGAGCCTCAGTGGAAGTGGTGTTCTAGATTGGAGTTTAGAATGGAATGTGCCAGGAGAAAGCACCTCACGTTTGTCTCACTACTTCTTGTTCGTGTTTTTAATTTAATTTTTTATTTTTTATTACAGCAAGTTTGATTACAATGTTTGGCTTGTTGTAGGTGTGGAAGATGTGGTTCTTTTACACATATACAGATGACTGTTCTTCATGGGATCCTTTTCCCATGTACGTTATGACAGAATGTTGAGTAGTCCTCTCTTGGTATTCTGTAGGTCTTTGGTGATTATATATGTCACCTGTGTTTGTATATGTCTGTTAACCCCGATATCGTAATGAAACCAATCCTCACACCTTTCCATTGGTGAACCATAAGTTTGTTTAATGAATCTGTGATTGCCCTTCTCCGTGGAAATATCTGCCCTGGTATCCATTTTTAGGTAACACCTATAAGTGATATGATATGGTATGTGTCTTTCACTTTCTGACTTACTACAAGTCACGTGATTACTTCTAGACTCATCTACGGTGCTGCAAATGGCATTTTGTCCTTTTTTTCCTTGGCTTCTCTTCTGCCTTAGCGAGGTCCATTTTCAACAATGTGATTCCCTGAGGGTTGTGGATTAGCTCACCTGGGCAGCCTTACCCTGCCGGCCCGCCCTCCCCAGGTGTGCCTCGTTGAGTTCAATATAAACAGAGCTCCAGGCAGCAATAGCCCCTGAAGCTGTGCCTGACTCCATATTCTCTGCCCCGTCAGCAGTCTCGGGGCTGTGCTGGTGGGAGGGAGTGAGGGGCCACAGCTTTGTGGGTGGCCCGGTGTGAGTGGGGTTCTGCTGGCCTTTCTGCAGGAGTTGCCAGGCTGCCGCCTGTAAAGAAGAGGATGTGTCACCCATACCTTCCGCTGGAATTTCTCTCCGGACAGAGGTGAGGAAGGAAAAAAGCAGTGGGGGCCGGGACAGGAGGGGTATCTCAGGCAGGGCAATGGAAAGCTTCTGGAAGAGCGCCAGGGTCCAGGACCACGCTGGCTGGCCTGCAGGCACCAAGTTGGCCTGCGTGCTGTCGCTGGTGTGGCTCCACGGTCCTTCCTCTAGGCTTTCAAGCCCTTGTACATATTCAGGTGTTTTACCTGGAAAGGGTGGGAACAGTTCAGCAGCAGCTGGCCTGGGGCTCAGCTCACGTTTACTCACAGATGCCTCGGCACGGTCCCCCAGCTTTGCAATGAGGACGCTCCTTGCGTGGGGGGTGGGTTGCTGGCTGTATGGGAGATGGTTCCCCACCTCTGACCAATTTCAGAATTGTTTACTGCTGGAGCAAGTGCCGTGATAGGGTTTTCCTCTGTATAACTCGTGGGTTCAATTTTTTTTTCTTTTTTGGTTCAAGTTAGATTTTATTCCTCTTTTATGTATTTATAAATATAAGCATGGAAATAATTCATTCCTATAAATACATCTGTGTGACGGGAAGAATTTTTTCTGTTTTATTTTTAAATTTGATTTTTTAAAATTTTGAAATTTAATTTTATTTATGTTTTTATACAGCACGTTATTATTAGTTATGTATTTTATGCATATACATGTATACAGGTCAATCCCAATCTCCCAACTCATCCCACCACCACCACCCCATGGATTCCCACACTTGGTGTCCATACGTTTGTTCTCTACCTCTGTGTCTCTATTTCTTCCCTGCAAACCAGTTCATCTGTACCATTTTTAGGCTCCACATATATGCATTAATATACAATATTTGTTTTCCTCTTTCTGACTTACTTCATTCTGTATGACAGTCTCTCGATCCATCGATGTCTCTACAAATGACCCAGTTTCATTCCTTTTTATGGCCGAGTCATATTCCATTTTATATATGTACCACATCTTTATCCATTCATCTGTCTGTGGGCATTTAGGTTGCTTCCATTACCTGGCTATTGTAAATAGTGCTGCAACGAACATTGTGGTGAATGTGCCTTTTTGAAATACGGTTTTCTCTGGGTATATGCCCAGAAGTGGGATTGCTGGATCAGATGGTAATTCTATTTCTCGTTTTTTTAAGGAAACTCCATACTGTTCTCCATAGTGACTGTATCAATTTACATTCCCACCAATAGTGGAAGAGGGCTCCTTTTGTCCACACCCTCCCCAGAATTGGTTGTTTGTAGATTTTCTGATGATGCCGATTCTAACAGGTGTGAGGTGATACCTCATTGTAGTTTTGATTTGCATTTCTCTAATAATTAGTGCTGTTGAGCAGCTTTTCATGTGCGTCTTGGCCATCTCTGTGTCTCCTTTGAAGAAACGTCTCTTTAGATCTTCTGCCCATTTTTTTTTGGGTTGTTTGTTTTTTTAATATTAACCTGCATGAGCTGTTTATATATATTGGAGATTAAACCTGTGTCCATTGATTCATTTGCAACGATTTTCACCCATCCTGAGGGATGCCTTTTTCCATTCCCGTTTTTTTTAACAAAAAAGGAAAGAAAGGAAAAGAAGCAGAACACTAATGTGCGTAAAATATGCCTTTTGAAACGGTCGTTTTGAAATATGGACGTCCTTTGAATTTTTTGGTCGATATGTGACCCCAGGATTTGTTTTCAGGGCAGGTGTCATTTACAGGCCTGCAATGATTTTGAATATCAACTGACCATTAGCGTTGGGATTAAAGCTGCTGTTGTGTGAAACGGCCACAAGGTGGCAGCAGTTCACCCTTACCAAATCTGCTTACTAGGGCAAGAGAGCCTCAGTGGAAGTGGTGTTCTAGATTGGAGTTTAGAATGGAATGTACCAGGAGAAAGCCCCTCACGTTTGTCTCACTACTTCTTGTTCGTGTTTTTAATTTAAGTTTTTATTTTTTATTACAGCAAGTTTGATTACAATGTTTGGCTTGTTGTAGGTGTGGAAGATGTGGTTCTTTTACACATATACAGATGACTGTTCTTCTTGGGATCCTTTTCCCATGTACGTTATGACAGAATGTTGAGTAGTCCTCTCTTGGTATTCTGTAGGTCTTTGGTGATTATATATGTCACCTGTGTTTGTATATGTCTGTTAACCCCGATATCGTAATGAAACCAATCCTCACACCTTTCCATTGGTGAACCATAAGTTTGTTTAATGAATCTGTGATTGCCCTTCTCCGTGGAAATATCTGCCCTGGTATCCATTTTTAGGTAACACCTATAAGTGATATGATATGATATGTGTCTTTCACTTTCTGACTTACTACAAGTCACGTGATTACTTCTAGACTCATCTACGGTGCTGCAAATGGCATTGTGTCCTTTTTTCCCTTGGCTTCTCTTCTGCCTTAGCGGGGTCCATTTTCAACAATGTGATTCCCTGAGGGTTGTGGATTAGCTGACCTGGGCAGCCTTACCCTGCCGGCCCGCCCTCCCCAGGTGTGCCTCGTTGAGGTCAATATAAACAGCGCTCCAGGCAGCAATAGCCCCTGAAGCTGTGCCTGACTCCATATTCTCTGCCCCGTCAGCAGTCTCGGGGCTGTGCTGGTGGGAGGGAGTGAGGGGCCACAGCTTTGTGGGTGGCCCGGTGTGAGTGGGGTTCTGCTGGCCTTTCTGCAGGAGTTGCCAGGCTGCCGCCTGTAAAGAAGAGGATGTGTCACCCATACCTTCCGCTGGAATTTCTCTCCGGACAGAGGTGAGGAAGGAAAAAAGCAGTGGGGGCCGGGACAGGAGGGGTATCTCAGGCAGGGCAATGGAAAGCTTCTGGAAGAGCGCCAGGGTCCAGGACCACGCTGGCTGGCCTGCAGGCACCAAGTTGGCCTGCGTGCTGTCGCTGGTGTGGCTCCACGGTCCTTCCTCTAGGATTTCAAGCCCTTGTACATATTCAGGTGTTTTACCTGGAAAGGGTGGGAACAGTTCAGCAGCAGCTGGCCTGGGGCTCAGCTCACGTTTACTCACAGATGCCTCGGCACGGTCCCCCAGCTTTGCAATGAGGACGCTCCTTGCGTGGGGGGTGGGTTGCTGGCTGTATGGGAGATGGTTCCCCACCTCTGACCAATTTCAGAATTGTTTACCGCTGGAGCAAGTGCCGTGATAGGGTTTTCCTCTGTATAACTCGTGGGTTCAATTTTTTTTTCTTTTTTGGTTCAAGTTAGATTTTATTCCTCTTTTATGTATTTATAAATATAAGCATGGAAATAATTCATTCCTATAAATACATCTGTGTGATGGGAAGAATTTTTTCTGTTTTATTTTTAAATTTGATTTTTTAAAATTTTGAAATTTAATTTTATTTATGTTTTTATACAGCACGTTATTATTACTTATGTATTTTATGCATATACATGTATACAGGTCAATCCCAATCTCCCAACTCATCCCACCACCACCACCCCATGGATTCCCACACTTGGTGTCCATATGTTTGTTCTCTACCTCTGTGTCTCTATTTCTTCCCTGCAAACCAGTTCATCTGTACCATTTTTAGGCTCCACATATATGCATTAATATACAATATTTGTTTTCCTCTTTCTGACTTACTTCATTCTGTATGACAGCCTCTCGATCCATCGATGTCTCTACAAATGACCCAGTTTCATTCCTTTTTATGGCCGAGTCATATTCCATTTTATATATGTACCACATCTTTATCCATTCATCTGTCTGTGGGCATTTAGGTTGCTTCCATTACCTGGCTATTGTAAATAGTGCTGCAACGAACATTGTGGTGAATGTGCCTTTTTGAAATACGGTTTTCTCTGGGTATATGCCCAGAAGTGGGATTGCTGGATCAGATGGTAATTCTATTTCTCGTTTTTTTAAGGAAACTCCATACTGTTCTCCATAGTGACTGTATCAATTTACATTCCCACCAATAGTGGAAGAGGGCTCCTTTTGTCCACACCCTCCCCAGAATTGGTTGTTTGTAGATTTTCTGATGATGCCGATTCTAACAGGTGTGAGGTGATACCTCATTGTAGTTTTGATTTGCATTTCTCTAATAATTAGTGCTGTTGAGCAGCTTTTCATGTGCGTCTTGGCCATCTCTGTGTCTCCTTTGAAGAAACGTCTCTTTAGATCTTCTGCCCATTTTTTTGGGGTTGTTTGTTTTTTTAATATTAAGCTGCATGAGCTGTTTATATATATTGGAGATTAAACCTGTGTCCATTGATTCGTTTGCAACGATTTTCACCCATCCTGAGGGATGCCTTTTTCCATTCCCGTTTTTTTTAACAAAAAAGGAAAGAAAGGAAAAGAAGCAGAACACTAATGTGCGTAAAATATGCATTTTGAAACGGTCGTTTTGAAATATGGATGTCCTTTGAATTTTTTGGTTGATATGTGACCCCAGGATTTGTTTTCAGGGCAGGTGTCATTTACAGGCCTGCAATGATTTTGAATATCAACTGACCATTAGCGTTGGGATTAAAGCTGCTGTTGTGTGAAACGGCCACCAGGTGGCAGCAGTTCACCCTTACCAAATCTGGTTACTAGGGCAAGAGAGCCTCAGTGGAAGTGGTGTTTTGATTGGAGTTTAGAATGGAATGTACCAGGAGAAAGCCCCTCACGTTTGTCTCACTACTTCTTGTTCGTGTTTTTAATTTAAGTTTTTATTTTTTATTACAGCAAGTTTGATTACAATGTTTGGCTTGTTGTAGGTGTGGAAGATGTGGTTCTTTTACACATATACAGATGACTGTTCTTCTTGGGATCCTTTTCCCATGTACGTTATGACAGAATGTTGAGTAGTCCTCTCTTGGTATTCTGTAGGTCTTTGGTGATTATATATGTCACCTGTGTTTGTATATGTCTGTTAACCCCGATATCGTAATGAAACCAATCCTCACACCTTTCCATTGGTGAACCATAAGTTTGTTTAATGAATCTGTGATTGCCCTTCTCCGTGGAAATATCTGCCCTGGTATCCATTTTTAGGTAACACCTATAAGTGATATGATATGATATGTGTCTTTCACTTTCTGACTTACTACAAGTCACGTGATTACTTCTAGACTCATCTACGGTGCTGCAAATGGCATTGTGTCCTTTTTTCCCTTGGCTTCTCTTCTGCCTTAGCGGGGTCCATTTTCAACAATGTGATTCCCTGAGGGTTGTGGATTAGCTGACCTGGGCAGCCTTACCCTGCCGGCCCGCCCTCCCCAGGTGTGCCTCGTTGAGGTCAATATAAACAGCGCTCCAGGCAGCAATAGCCCCTGAAGCTGTGCCTGACTCCATATTCTCTGCCCCGTCAGCAGTCTCGGGGCTGTGCTGGTGGGAGGGAGTGAGGGGCCACAGCTTTGTGGGTGGCCCGGTGTGAGTGGTGTTCTGCTGGCCTTTCTGCAGGAGTTGCCAGGCTGCCGCCTGTAAAGAAGAGGATGTGTCACCCATACCTTCCGCTGGAATTTCTCTCCGGACAGAGGTGAGGAAGGAAAAAAGCAGTGGGGGCCGGGACAGGAGGGGTATCTCAGGCAGGGCAATGGAAAGCTTCTGGAAGAGCGCCAGGGTCCAGGACCACGCTGGCTGGCCTGCAGGCACCAAGTTGGCCTGCGTGCTGTCGCTGGTGTGGCTCCACGGTCCTTCCTCTAGGCTTTCAAGCCCTTGTACATATTCAGGTGTTTTACCTGGAAAGGGTGGGAACAGTTCAGCAGCAGCTGGCCTGGGGCTCAGCTCACGTTTACTCACAGATGCCTCGGCACGGTCCCCCAGCTTTGCAATGAGGACGCTCCTTGCGTGGGGGGTGGGTTGCTGGCTGTATGGGAGATGGTTCCCCACCTCTGACCAATTTCAGAATTGTTTACCGCTGGAGCAAGTGCCGTGATAGGGTTTTCCTCTGTATAACTCGTGGGTTCAATTTTTTTTTCTTTTTTGGTTCCAGTTAGATTTTATTCCTCTTTTATGTATTTATAAATATAAGCATGGAAATAATTCATTCCTATAAATACATCTGTGTGACGGGAAGAATTTTTTCTGTTTTATTTTTAAATTTGATTTTTTAAAATTTTGAAATTTAATTTTATTTATGTTTTTATACAGCACGTTATTATTAGTTATGTATTTTATGCATATACATGTATACAGGTCAATCCCAATCTCCCAACTCATCCCACCACCACCACCCCATGGCTTCCCACACTTGGTGTCCATACGTTTGTTCTCTACCTCTGTGTCTCTATTTCTTCCCTGCAAACCAGTTCATCTGTACCATTTTTAGGCTCCACATATATGCATTAATATACAATATTTGTTTTCCTCTTTCTGACTTACTTCATTCTGTATGACAGTCTCTCGATCCATCGATGTCTCTACAAATGACCCAGTTTCATTCCTTTTTATGGCCGAGTCATATTCCATTTTATATATGTACCACATCTTTATCCATTCATCTGTCTGTGGGCATTTAGGTTGCTTCCATTACCTGGCTATTGTAAATAGTGCTGCAACGAACATTGTGGTGAATGTGCCTTTTTGAAATACGGTTTTCTCTGGGTATATGCCCAGAAGTGGGATTGCTGGATCAGATGGTAATTCTATTTCTAGTTTTTTTAAGGAAACTCCATACTGTTCTCCATAGTGACTGTATCAATTTACATTCCCACCAATAGTGGAAGAGGGCTCCTTTTGTCCACACCCTCCCCAGAATTGGTTGTTTGTAGATTTTCTGATGATGCCGATTCTAACAGGTGTGAGGTGATACCTCATTGTAGTTTTGATTTGCATTTCTCTAATAATTAGTGCTGTTGAGCAGCTTTTCATGTGCGTCTTGGCCATCTCTGTGTCTCCTTTGAAGAAACGTCTCTTTAGATCTTCTGCCCATTTTTTTTGGGTTGTTTGTTTTTTTAATATTAAGCTGCATGAGCTGTTTATATATATTGGAGATTAAACCTGTGTCCATTGATTCGTTTGCAACGATTTTCACCCATCCTGAGGGATGCCTTTTTCCATTCCCGTTTTTTTTAACAAAAAAGGAAAGAAAGGAAAAGAAGCAGAACACTAATGTGCGTAAAATATGCCTTTTGAAACGGTCGTTTTGAAATATGGACGTCCTTTGAATTTTTTGGTCGATATGTGACCCCAGGATTTGTTTTCAGGGCAGGTGTCATTTACAGGCCTGCAATGATTTTGAATATCAACTGACCATTAGCGTTGGGATTAAAGCTGCTGTTGTGTGAAACGGCCACAAGGTGGCAGCAGTTCACCCTTACCAAATCTGGTTACTAGGGCAAGAGAGCCTCAGTGGAAGTGGTGTTCTAGATTGGAGTTTAGAATGGAATGTACCAGGAGAAAGCCCCTCACGTTTGTCTCACTACTTCTTGTTCGTGTTTTTAATTTAAGTTTTTATTTTTTATTACAGCAAGTTTGATTACAATGTTTGGCTTGTTGTAGGTGTGGAAGATGTGGTTCTTTTACACATATACAGATGACTGTTCTTCTTGGGATCCTTTTCCCATGTACGTTATGACAGAATGTTGAGTAGTCCTCTCTTGGTATTCTGTAGGTCTTTGGTGATTATATATGTCACCTGTGTTTGTATATGTCTGTTAACCCCGATATCGTAATGAAACCAATCCTCACACCTTTCCATTGGTGAACCATAAGTTTGTTTAATGAATCTGTGATTGCCCTTCTCCGTGGAAATATCTGCCCTGGTATCCATTTTTAGGTAACACCTATAAGTGATATGATATGATATGTGTCTTTCACTTTCTGACTTACTACAAGTCACGTGATTACTTCTAGACTCATCTACGGTGCTGCAAATGGCATTGTGTCCTTTTTTCCCTTGGCTTCTCTTCTGCCTTAGCGGGGTCCATTTTCAACAATGTGATTCCCTGAGGGTTGTGGATTAGCTGACCTGGGCAGCCTTACCCTGCCGGCCCGCCCTCCCCAGGTGTGCCTCGTTGAGGTCAATATAAACAGCGCTCCAGGCAGCAGTAGCCCCTGAAGCTGTGCCTGACTCCATATTCTCTGCCCCGTCAGCAGTCTCGGGGCTGTGCTGGTGGGAGGGAGTGAGGGGCCACCGCTTTGTGGGTGGCCCGGTGTGAGTGGGGTTCTGCTGGCCTTTCTGCAGGAGTTGCCAGGCTGCCGCCTGTAACGAAGAGGATGTGTCACCCATACCTTCCGCTGGAATTTCTCTCCGGACAGAGGTGAGGAAGGAAAAATGCAGTGGGGGCCGGGACAGGAGGGGTATCTCAGGCAGGGCAATGGAAAGCTTCTGGAAGAGCGCCAGGGTCCAGGACCACGCTGGCTGGCCTGCAGGCACCAAGTTGGCCTGCGTGCTGTCGCTGGTGTGGCTCCACGGTCCTTCCTCTAGGCTTTCAAGCCCTTGTACATATTCAGGTGTTTTACCTGGAAAGGGTGGGAACAGTTCAGCAGCAGCTGGCCTGGGGCTCAGCTCACGTTTACTCACAGATGCCATGGCACGGTCCCCCAGCTTTGCAATGAGGACGCTCCTTGCGTGGGGGGTGGGTTGCTGGCTGTATGGGAGATGGTTCCCCACCTCTGACCAATTTCAGAATTGTTTACCACTGGAGCAAGTGCCCTAATAGGGTTATCCTCTGTATAACTCCTGGGTTCAGGTTTTTTTTTCTTTTATGGTTCAAGTTAGATTTTATTCCCCTTTTATGTATTTATAGATATAAGCATGGAAATAATTCTTTCCTATAAATACATCTGTGTGATGGGAAGAATTTTTTCTGTTTTATTTTTAAATTTTATTTTTTAAAATTTTGAAATTTAATTTTATTTATTTTTTTTATACAGCACGTTATTATTAGTTATGTATTTTATGTATATACATGTATACAGGTCAATCCCAAACTCCCAACTCATCCCACCACCACCACCCCATGGCTTCCCACACTTGGTGTCCTTACGTTTGTTCTCTACCTCTGTGTCTCTATTTCTTCCCTGCAAACCAGTTCATCTGTACCATTTTTAGGCTCCACATATATGCATTAATATACAATATTTGTTTTCCTCTTTCTGACTTACTTCATTCTGTATGACAGTCTCTCGATCCATCGATGTCTCTACAAATGACCCAGTTTCATTCCTTTTTATGGCCGAGTCATATTCCATTTTATATATGTACCACATCTTTATCCATTCATCTGTCTGTGGGCATTTAGGTTGCTTCCATTACCTGGCTATTGTAAATAGTGCTGCAACGAACATTGTGGTGAATGTGCCTTTTTGAAATACGGTTTTCTCTGGGTATATGCCCAGAAGTGGGATTGCTGGATCAGATGGTAATTCTATTTCTAGTTTTTTTAAGGAAACTCCATACTGTTCTCCATAGTGACTGTATCAATTTACATTCCCACCAATAGTGGAAGAGGGCTCCATTTGTCCACACCCTCCCCAGAATTGGTTGTTTGTAGATTTTCTGATGATGCCGATTCTAACAGGTGTGAGGTGATACCTCATTGTAGTTTTGATTTGCATTTCTCTAATAATTAGTGCTGTTGAGCAGCTTTTCATGTGCGTCTTGGCCATCTCTGTGTCTCCTTTGAGGAAACGTCTCTTTAGATCTTCTGCCCATTTTTTTGGGGTTGTTTGTTTTTTTAATATTAAGCTGCATGAGCTGTTTATATATATTGGAGATTAAACCTGTGTCCATTGATTCGTTTGCAACGATTTTCACCCATCCTGAGGGATGCCTTTTTCCATTCCCGTTTTTTTTATCAAAAAAGGAAAGAAAGGAAAAGAAGCAGAACACTAATGTGCGTAAAATATGCATTTTGAAACGGTCGTTTTGAAATATGGATGTCCTTTGAATTTTTTGGTCGATATGTGACCCCAGGATTTGTTTTCAGGGCAGGTGTCATTTACAGGCCTGCAATGATTTTGAATATCAACTGACCATTAGCGTTGGGATTAAAGCTGCTGTTGTGTGAAACGGCCACAAGGTGGCAGCAGTTCACCCTTACCAAATCTGGTTACTAGGGCAAGAGAGCCTCAGTGGAAGTGGTGTTCTAGATTGGAGTTTAGAATGGAATGTACCAGGAGAAAGCCCCTCACGTTTGTCTCACTACTTCTTGTTCGTGTTTTTAATTTAAGTTTTTATTTTTATTACAGCAAGTTTGATTACAATGTTTGGCTTGTTGTAGGTGTGGAAGATGTGGTTCTTTTACACATATACAGATGACTGTTCTTCTTGGGATCCTTTTCCCATGTACGTTATGACAGAATGTTGAGTAGTCCTCTCTTGGTATTCTGTAGGTCTTTGGTGATTATATATGTCACCTGTGTTTGTATATGTCTGTTAACCCCGATATCGTAATGAAACCAATCCTCACACCATTCCATTGGTGAACCATAAGTTTGTTTAATGAATCTGTGATTGCCCTTCTCCGTGGAAATATCTGCCCTGGTATCCATTTTTAGGTAACACCTATAAGTGATATGATATGATATGTGTCTTTCACTTTCTGACTTACTACAAGTCACGTGATTACTTCTAGACTCATCTACGGTGCTGCAAATGGCATTGTGTCCTTTTTTCCCTTGGCTTCTCTTCTGCCTTAGCGGGGTCCATTTTCAACAATGTGATTCCCTGAGGGTTGTGGATTAGCTGACCTGGGCAGCCTTACCCTGCCGGCCCGGCCTCCCCACGTGTGCCTCGTTGAGATCAATATAAACAGAGCTCCAGGCAGCAATAGCCCCTGAAGCTGTGCCTGACTCCATATTCTCTGCCCCGTCAGCAGTCTCGGAGCTGTGCTGGTGGGAGGGAGTGAGGGGCCACAGCTTTGTGGGTGGCCCGGTGTGAGTGGGGTTCTGCTGGCCTTTCTGCAGGAGTTGCCAGGCTGCCGCCTGTAACGAAGAGGATGTGTCACCCATACCTTCCGCTGGAATTTCTCTCCGGACAGAGGTGAGGAAGGAAAAAAGCAGTGGGGGCCGGGACAGGAGGGGTATCTCAGGCAGGGCAATGGAAAGCTTCTGGAAGAGCGCCAGGGTCCAGGACCACGCTGGCTGGCCTGCAGGCACCAAGTTGGCCTGCGTGCTGTCGCTGGTGTGGCTCCACGGTCCTTCCTCTAGGCTTTCAAGCCCTTGTACATATTCAGGTGTTTTACCTGGAAAGGGTGGGAACAGTTCAGCAGCAGCTGGCCTGGGGCTCAGCTCACGTTTACTCACAGATGCCTCGGCACGGTCCCCCAGCTTTGCAATGAGGACGCTTCTTGCGTGGGGGGTGGGTTGCTGGCTGTATGGGAGATGGTTCCCCACCTCTGACCAATTTCAGAATTGTTTACCGCTGGAGCAAGTGCCGTGATAGGGTTTTCCTCTGTATAACTCGTGGGTTCAATTTTTTTTTCTTTTTTGGTTCAAGTTAGATTTTATTCCTCTTTTATGTATTTATAAATATAAGCATGGAAATAATTCATTCCTATAAATACATCTGTGTGACGGGAAGAATTTTTTCTGTTTTATTTTTAAATTTGATTTTTTAAAATTTTGAAATTTAATTTTATTTATGTTTTTATACAGCACATTATTATTAGTTATGTATTTTATGCATATACATGTATACAGGTAAATCCCAATCTCCCAACTCATCCCACCACCACCACCCCATGGATTCCCACACTTGGTGTCCATACGTTTGTTCTCTACCTCTGTGTCTCTATTTCTTCCCTGCAAACCAGTTCATCTGTACCATTTTTAGGCTCCACATATATGCATTAATATACAATATTTGTTTTCCTCTTTCTGACTTACTTCATTCTGTATGACAGTCTCTCGATCCATCGATGTCTCTACAAATGACCCAGTTTCATTCCTTTTTATGGCCGAGTCATATTCCATTTTATATATGTACCACATCTTTATCCATTCATCTGTCTGTGAGCATTTAGGTTGCTTCCATTACCTGGCTATTGTAAATAGTGCTGCAACGAACATTGTGGTGAATGTGCCTTTTTGAAATACGGTTTTCTATGGGTATATGCCCAGAAGTGGGATTGAGGGATCAGATGGTAACTCTATTTCTCGTTTTTTTAAGGAAACTCCATACTGTTCTCCATAGTGACTGTATCAATTTACATTCCCACCAATAGTGGAAGAGGGCTCCTTTTGTCCACACCCTCCCCAGAATTGGTTGTTTGTAGATTTTCTGATGATGCCGATTCTAACAGGTGTGAGGTGAAACCTCATTGTAATTTTGATTTGCATTTCTCTAATAATTAGTGCTGTTGAGCAGCTTTTCATGTGCGTCTTGGCCATCTCTGTGTCTCCTTTGAAGAAACGTCTCTTTAGATCTTCTGCCCATTTTTTTTTGGGTTGTTTGTTTTTTTAATATTAAGCTGCATGAGCTGTTTATATATATTGGAGATTAAACCTGTGTCCATTGATTCGTTTGCAACGATTTTCACCCATCCTGAGGGATGCCTTTTTCCATTCCCGTTTTTTTTTAACAAAAAAGGAAAGAAAGGAAAAGAAGCAGAACACTAATGTGCGTAAAATATGCCTTTTGAAACGGTCGTTTTGAAATATGGACGTCCTTTGAATTTTTTGGTCGATATGTGACCCCAGGATTTGTTTTCGGGGCAGGTGTCATTTACAGGCCTGCAATGATTTTGAATATCAACTGACCATTAGCGTTGGGATTAAAGCTGCTGTTGTGTGAAACGGCCACAAGGTGGCAGCAGTTCACCCTTACCAAATCTGGTTACTAGGGCAAGAGAGCCTCAGTGGAAGTGGTGTTCTAGATTGGAGTTTAGAATGGAATGTACCAGGAGAAAGCCCCTCACGTTTGTCTCACTACTTCTTGTTCGTGTTTTTAATTTAAGTTTTTATTTTTTATTACAGCAAGTTTGATTACAATGTTTGGCTTGTTGTAGGTGTGGAAGATGTGGTTCTTTTACACATATACAGATGACTGTTCTTCTTGGGATCCTTTTCCCATGTACGTTATGACAGAATGTTGAGTAGTCCTCTCTTGGTATTCTGTAGGTCTTTGGTGATTATATATGTCACCTGTGTTTGTATATGTCTGTTAACCCCGATATCGTAATGAAACCAATCCTCACACCTTTCCATTGGTGAACCATAAGTTTGTTTAATGAATCTGTGATTGCCCTTCTCCGTGGAAATATCTGCCCTGGTATCCATTTTTAGGTAACACCTATAAGTGATATGATATGATATGTGTCTTTCACTTTCTGACTTACTACAAGTCACGTGATTACTTCTAGACTCATCTACGGTGCTGCAAATGGCATTGTGTCCTTTTTTCCCTTGGCTTCTCTTCTGCCTTAGCGGGGTCCATTTTCAACAATGTGATTCCCTGAGGGTTGTGGATTAGCTGACCTGGGCAGCCTTACCCTGCCGGCCCGCCCTCCCCAGGTGTGCCTCGTTGAGGTCAATATAAACAGCGCTCCAGGCAGCAGTAGCCCCTGAAGCTGTGCCTGACTCCATATTCTCTGCCCCGTCAGCATTCTCGGGGCTGTGCTGGTGGGAGGGAGTGAGGGGCCACAGCTTGGTGGGTGGCCCGGTGTGAGTGGGGTTCTGCTGGCCTTTCTGCAGGAGTTGCCAGGCTGCCGCCTGTAACGAAGAGGATGTGTCACCCATACCTTCCGCTGGAATTTCTCTCCGGACAGAGGTGAGGAAGGAAAAAAGCAGTGGGGGCCGGGACAGGAGGGGTATCTCAGGCAGGGCAATGGAAAGCTTCTGGAAGAGCGCCAGGGTCCAGGACAACGCTGGCTGGCCTGCAGGCACCAAGTTGGCCTGCGTGCTGTCGCTGGTGTGGCTCCACGGTCCTTCCTCTAGGCTTTCAAGCCCTTGTACATATTCAGGTGTTTTACCTGGAAAGGGTGGGAACAGTTCAGCAGCAGCTGGCCTGGGGCTCAGCTCACGTTTACTCACAGATGCCTCGGCACGGTCCCCCAGCTTTGCAATGAGGACGCTCCTTGTGTGGGGGGTGGGTTGCTGGCTGTATGGGTGATGGTTCCCCACCTCTGACCAATTTCAGAATTGTTTACCACTGGAGCAAGTGCCCTGATAGGGTTTTCCTCTGTATAACTCCTGGGTTCAGGTTTTTTTTTTTTTTCTTTTATGGTTCAAGTTAGATTTTATTCCCCTTTTATGTATTTATAGATATAAGCATGGAAATAATTCTTTCCTATAAATACATCTGTGTGATGGGAAGAATTTTTTGTTTTATTTTTAAATTTTATTTTTTAAAATTTTGAAATTTAATTTTATTTATTTTTTTTATACAGCACGTTATTATTAGTTATGTATTTTAGGTATATACATGTATACAGGTCAATCCCAAACTCCCAACTCATCCCACCACCACCACCCCATGGCTTCCCACACTTGGTGTCCATACGTTTGTTCTCTACCTCTGTGTCTCTATTTCTTCCCTGCAAACCAGTTCATCTGTACCTTTTTTAGGCTCCACATATATGCATTAATATACAATATTTGTTTTCCTCTTTCTGACTTACTTCATTCTGTATGACAGTCTCTCGATCCATCGATGTCTCTACAAATGACCCAGTTTCATTCCTTTTTATGGCCGAGTCATATTCCATTTTATATATGTACCACATCTTTATCCATTCATCTGTCTGTGGGCATTTAGGTTGCTTCCATTACCTGGCTATTGTAAATAGTGCTGCAACGAACATTGTGGTGAATGTGCCTTTTTGAAATACGGTTTTCTCTGGGTATATGCCCAGAAGTGGGATTGCTGGATCAGATGGTAATTCTATTTCTAGTTTTTTTAAGGAAACTCCATACTGTTCTCCATAGTGACTGTATCAATTTACATTCCCACCAATAGTGGAAGAGGGCTCCTTTTGTCCACACCCTCCCCAGAATTGGTTGTTTGTAGATTTTCTGATGATGCCGATTCTAACAGGTGTGAGGTGATACCTCATTGTAGTTTTGATTTGCATTTCTCTAATAATTAGTGCTGTTGAGCAGCTTTTCATGTGCGTCTTGGCCATCTCTGTGTCTCCTTTGAAGAAACGTCTCTTTAGATCTTCTGCCCATTTTTTTTGGGTTGTTTGTTTTTTTAATATTAAGCTGCATGAGCTGTTTATATATATTGGAGATTAAACCTGTGTCCATTGATTCGTTTGCAACGATTTTCACCCATCCTGAGGGATGCCTTTTCCATTCCCGTTTTTTTTATCAAAAAAGGAAAGAAAGGAAAAGAAGCAGAACACTAATGTGCGTAAAATATGCCTTTTGAAACGGTCGTTTTGAAATATGGATGTCCTTTGAATTTTTTGGTCGATATGTGACCCCAGGATTTGTTTTCAGGGCAGGTGTCATTTACAGGCCTGCAATGATTTTGAATATCAACTGACCATTAGCGTTGGGATTAAAGCTGCTGTTGTGTGAAACGGCCACAAGGTGGCAGCAGTTCACCCTTACCAAATCTGGTTACTAGGGCAAGAGAGCCTCAGTGGAAGTGGTGTTCTAGATTGGAGTTTAGAATGGAATGTGCCAGGAGAAAGCCCCTCACGTTTGTCTCACTATTTCTTGTTCGTGTTTTTAATTTAATTTTTTATTTTTTATTACAGCAAGTTTGATTACAATGTTTGGCTTTTTGTAGGTGTGGAAGATGTGGTTCTTTTACACATATACAGATGACTGTTCTTCTTGGGATCCTTTTCCCATGTACGTTATGACAGAATGTTGAGTAGTCCTCTCTTGGTATTCTGTAGGTCTTTGGTGATTATATATGTCACCTGTGTTTGTATATGTCTGTTAACCCCGATATCGTAATGAAACCAATCCTCACACCTTTCCATTGGTGAACCATAAGTTTGTTTAATGAATCTGTGATTGCCCTTCTCCGTGGAAATATCTGCCCTGGTATCCATTTTTAGGTAACACCTATAAGTGATATGATATGATATGTGTCTTTCACTTTCTGACTTACTACAAGTCACGTGATTACTTCTAGACTCATCTACGGTGCTGCAAAAGGCATTGTGTCCTTTTTTCCCTTGGCTTCTCTTCTGCCTTAGCGGGGTCCATTTTCAACAATGTGATTCCCTGAGGGTTGTGGATTAGCTGACCTGGGCAGCCTTACCCTGCCGGCCCGCCCTCCCCAGGTGTGCCTCGTTGAGATCAATATAAACAGAGCTCCAGGCAGCAATAGCCCCTGAAGCTGTGCCTGACTCCATATTCTCTGCCCCGTCAGCAGTCTCGGGGCTGTGCTGGTGGGAGGGAGTGAGGGGCCACAGCTTTGTGGGTGGCCCGGTGTGAGTGGGGTTCTGCTGGCCTTTCTGCAGGAGTTGCCAGGCTGCCGCCTGTAAAGAAGAGGATGTGTCACCCATACCTTCCGCTGGAATTTCTCTCCGGACAGAGGTGAGGAAGGAAAAAAGCAGTGGGGGCCGGGACAGGAGGGGTATCTCAGGCAGGGCAATGGAAAGTTTCTGGAAGAGCGCCAGGGTCCAGGACCACGCTGGCTGGCCTGCAGGCACCAAGTTGGCCTGCGTGCTGTCGCTGGTGTGGCTCCACGGTCCTTCCTCTAGGCTTTCAAGCCCTTGTACATATTCAGGTGTTTTACCTTGAAAGGGTGGGAACAGATCAGAAGCAGCTGGCCTGGGGCTCAGCTCACGTTTACTCACAGATGCCTCGGGACGGTCCCCCAGCTTTTCAATGAGGACGCTCCTTTTGTGGGGGGTGGGTGGCTGGCTGTATGGGAGATGGTTCCCCACCTCTGACCAATTTCACAATTGTTTACCGCTGGAGCAAGTGCCGTGATAGGGTTTTCCTCTGTATAACTCGTGGGTTCAATTTTTTTTTCTTTTTTGGTTCCAGTTAGATTTTATTCCTCTTTTATGTATTTATAAATATAAGCATGGAAATAATTCATTCCTATAAATACATCTGTGTGACGGGAAGAATTTTTTCTGTTTTATTTTTAAATTTTATTTTTTAAAATTTTGAAATTTAATTTTATTTATGTTTTTATACAGCACGTTATTATTAGTTATGTATTTTATGCATATACATGTATACAGGTCAATCCCAATCTCCCAACTCATCCCACCACCACCACCCCATGGCTTCCCACACTTGGTGTCCATACGTTTGTTCTCTACCTCTGTGTCTCTATTTCTTCCCTGCAAACCAGTTCATCTGTACCATTTTTAGGCTCCACATATATGCATTAATATACAATATTTGTTTTCCTCTTTCTGACTTACTTCATTCTGTATGACAGTCTCTCGATCCATCGATGTCTCTACAAATGACCCAGTTTCATTCCTTTTTATGGCCGAGTCATATTCCATTTTATATATGTACCACATCTTTATCCATTCATCTGTCTGAGGGCATTTAGGTTGCTTCCATTACCTGGCTATTGTAAATAGTGCTGCAACGAACATTGTGGTGAATGTGCCTTTTTGAAATACGGTTTTCTCTGGGTATATGCCCAGAAGTGGGATTGCTGGATCAGATGGTAATTCTATTTCTAGTTTTTTTAAGGAAACTCCATACTGTTCTCCATAGTGACTGTATCAATTTACATTCCCACCAATAGTGGAAGAGGGCTCCTTTTGTCCACACCCTCCCCAGAATTGGTTGTTTGTAGATTTTCTGATGATGCCGATTCTAACAGGTGTGAGGTGATACCTCATTGTAGTTTTGATTTGCATTTCTCTAATAATTAGTGCTGTTGAGCAGCTTTTCATGTGCGTCTTGGCCATCTCTGTGTCTCCTTTGAAGAAACGTCTCTTTAGATCTTCTGCCCATTTTTTTTGGGTTGTTTGTTTTTTTAATATTAAGCTGCATGAGCTGTTTATATATATTGGAGATTAAACCTGTGTCCATTGATTCGTTTGCAACGATTTTCACCCATCCTGAGGGATGCCTTTTTCCATTCCCGTGTTTTTTTATCAAAAAAGCAAAGAAAGGAAAAGAAGCAGAACACTAATGTGCGTAAAATATGCATTTTGAAACGGTCGTTTTGAAATATGGATGTCCTTTGAATTTTTTGGTCGATATGTGACCCCAGGATTTGTTTTCAGGGCAGGTGTCATTTACAGGCCTGCAATGATTTTGAATATCAACTGACCATTAGCGTTGGGATTAAAGCTGCTGTTGTGTGAAACGGCCACAAGGTGGCAGCAGTTCACCCTTACCAAATCTGGTTACTAGGGCAAGAGAGCCTCAGTGGAAGTGGTGTTCTAGATTGGAGTTTAGAATGGAATGTACCAGGAGAAAGCCCCTCACGTTTGTCTCACTACTTCTTGTTCGTGTTTTTAATTTAAGTTTTTATTTTTTATTACAGCAAGTTTGATTACAATGTTTGGCTTGTTGTAGGTGTGGAAGATGTGGTTCTTTTACACATATACAGATGACTGTTCTTCTTGGGATCCTTTTCCCATGTACGTTATGACAGAATGTTGAGTAGTCCTCTCTTGGTATTCTGTAGGTCTTTGGTGATTATATATGTCACCTGTGTTTGTATATGTCTGTTAACCCCGATATCGTAATGAAACCAATCCTCACACCTTTCCATTGGTGAACCATAAGTTTGTTTAATGAATCTGTGATTGCCCTTCTCCGTGGAAATATCTGCCCTGGTATCCATTTTTAGGTAACACCTATAAGTGATATGATATGATATGTGTCTTTCACTTTCTGACTTACTACAAGTCACGTGATTACTTCTAGACTCATCTACGGTGCTGCAAATGGCATTGTGTCCTTTATTCCCTTGGCTTCTCTTCTGCCTTAGCGGGGTCCATTTTCAACAATGTGATTCCCTGAGGGTTGTGGATTAGCTGACCTGGGCAGCCTTACCCTGCCGGCCCGCCCTCCCCAGGTGTGCCTCGTTGAGGTCAATATAAACAGCGCTCCAGGCAGCAGTAGCCCCTGAAGCTGTG
This sequence comes from Mesoplodon mirus, assembly GCF_964341445.2. NCBI lineage: Eukaryota > Metazoa > Chordata > Mammalia > Artiodactyla > Ziphiidae > Mesoplodon > Mesoplodon mirus. Next base: position 93,733,115 of record NC_138989.1, read on the forward strand.
CCTGACTCCATATTCTCTGCCCCGTCAGCAGTCTCGGGGCTGTGCTGGTGGGAGGGAGTGAGGGGCCACAGCTTTGTGGGTGGCCCGGTGTGAGTGGGGTTCTGCTGGCCTTTCTGCAGGAGTTGCCAGGCTGCCGCCTGTAACGAAGAGGATGTGTCACCCATACCTTCCGCTGGAATTTCTCTCCGGACAGAGGTGAGGAAGGAAAAATGCAGTGGGGGCCGGGACAGGAGGGGTATCTCAGGCAGGGCAATGGAAAGCTTCTGGAAGAGCGCCAGGGTCCAGGACCACGCTGGCTGGCCTGCAGGCACCAAGTTGGCCTGCGTGCTGTCGCTGGTGTGGCTCCACGGTCCTTCCTCTAGGCTTTCAAGCCCTTGTACATATTCAGGTGTTTTACCTGGAAAGGGTGGGAACAGTTCAGCAGCAGCTGGCCTGGGGCTCAGCTCACGTTTACTCACAGATGCCTCGGCACGGTCCCCCAGCTTTGCAATGAGGACGCTCCTTGCGTGGGGGGTGGGTTGCTGGCTGTATGGGAGATGGTTCCCCACCTCTGACCAATTTCAGAATTGTTTACCACTGGAGCAAGTGCACTGATAGGGTTATCCTCTGTATAACTCCTGGGTTCAGGTTTTTTTTTTCTTTTATGGTTCAAGTTAGATTTTATTCCCCTTTTATGTATTTATAGATATAAGCATGGAAATAATTCTTTCCTATAAATACATCTGTGTGATGGGAAGAATTTTTTCTGTTTTATTTTTAAATTTTATTTTTTAAAATTTTGAAATTTAATTTTATTTATTTTTTTTATACAGCACGTTATTATTAGTTATGTATTTTATGTATATACATGTATACAGGTCAATCCCAAACTCCCAACTCATCCCACCACCACCACCCCATGGCTTCCCACACTTGGTGTCCTTACGTTTGTTCTCTACCTCTGTGTCTCTATTTCTTCCCTGCAAACCAGTTCATCTGTACCATTTTTAGGCTCCACATATATGCATTAATATACAATATTTGTTTTCCTCTTTCTGACTTACTTCATTCTGTATGACAGTCTCTCGATCCATCGATGTCTCTACAAATGACCCAGTTTCATTCCTTTTTATGGCCGAGTCATATTCCATTTTATATATGTACCACATCTTTATCCATTCATCTGTCTGTGGGCATTTAGGTTGCTTCCATTACCTGGTTATTGTAAATAGTGCTGCAACGAACATTGTGGTGAATGTGCCTTTTTGAAATACGGTTTTCTCTGGGTATATGCCCAGAAGTGGGATTGCTGGATCAGATGGTAATTCTATTTCTCGTTTTTTTAAGGAAACTCCATACTGTTCTCCATAGTGACTGTATCAATTTACATTCCCACCAATAGTGGAAGAGGGCTCCATTTGTCCACACCCTCCCCAGAATTGGTTGTTTGTAGATTTTCTGATGATGCCGATTCTAACAGGTGTGAGGTGATACCTCATTGTAGTTTTGATTTGCATTTCTCTAATAATTAGTGCTGTTGAGCAGCTTTTCATGTGCGTCTTGGCCATCTCTGTGTCTCCTTTGAGGAAACGTCTCTTTAGATCTTCTGCCCATTTTTTTGGGGTTGTTTGTTTTTTTAATATTAAGCTGCATGAGCTGTTTATATATATTGGAGATTAAACCTGTGTCCATTGATTCGTTTGCAACGATTTTCACCCATCCTGAGGGATGCCTTTTTCCATTCCCGTTTTTTTTATCAAAAAAGGAAAGAAAGGAAAAGAAGCAGAACACTAATGTGCGTAAAATATGCATTTTGAAACGGTCGTTTTGAAATATGGATGTCCTTTGAATTTTTTGGTCGATATGTGACCCCAGGATTTGTTTTCAGGGCAGGTGTCATTTACAGGCCTGCAATGATTTTGAATATCAACTGACCATTAGCGTTGGGATTAAAGCTGCTGTTGTGTGAAACGGCCACAAGGTGGCAGCAGTTCACCCTTACCAAATCTGGTTACTAGGGCAAGAGAGCCTCAGTGGAAGTGGTGTTCTAGATTGGAGTTTAGAATGGAATGTACCAGGAGAAAGCCCCTCACGTTTGTCTCACTACTTCTTGTTCGTGTTTTTAATTTAAGTTTTTATTTTTATTACAGCAAGTTTGATTACAATGTTTGGCTTGTTGTAGGTGTGGAAGATGTGGTTCTTTTACACATATACAGATGACTGTTCTTCTTGGGATCCTTTTCCCATGTACGTTATGACAGAATGTTGAGTAGTCCTCTCTTGGTATTCTGTAGGTCTTTGGTGATTATATATGTCACCTGTGTTTGTATATGTCTGTTAACCCCGATATCGTAATGAAACCAATCCTCACACCATTCCATTGGTGAACCATAAGTTTGTTTAATGAATCTGTGATTGCCCTTCTCCGTGGAAATATCTGCCCTGGTATCCATTTTTAGGTAACACCTATAAGTGATATGATATGATATGTGTCTTTCACTTTCTGACTTACTACAAGTCACGTGATTACTTCTAGACTCATCTACGGTGCTGCAAATGGCATTGTGTCCTTTTTTCCCTTGGCTTCTCTTCTGCCTTAGCGGGGTCCATTTTCAACAATGTGATTCCCTGAGGGTTGTGGATTAGCTGACCTGGGCAGCCTTACCCTGCCGGCCCGGCCTCCCCACGTGTGCCTCGTTGAGATCAATATAAACAGAGCTCCAGGCAGCAATAGCCCCTGAAGCTGTGCCTGACTCCATATTCTCTGCCCCGTCAGCAGTCTCGGAGCTGTGCTGGTGGGAGGGAGTGAGGGGCCACAGCTTTGTGGGTGGCCCGGTGTGAGTGGGGTTCTGCTGGCCTTTCTGCAGGAGTTGCCAGGCTGCCGCCTGTAACGAAGAGGATGTGTCACCCATACCTTCCGCTGGAATTTCTCTCCGGACAGAGGTGAGGAAGGAAAAAAGCAGTGGGGGCCGGGACAGGAGGGGTATCTCAGGCAGGGCAATGGAAAGCTTCTGGAAGAGCGCCAGGGTCCAGGACCACGCTGGCTGGCCTGCAGGCACCAAGTTGGCCTGCGTGCTGTCGCTGGTGTGGCTCCACGGTCCTTCCTCTAGGCTTTCAAGCCCTTGTACATATTCAGGTGTTTTACCTGGAAAGGGTGGGAACAGTTCAGCAGCAGCTGGCCTGGGGCTCAGCTCACGTTTACTCACAGATGCCTCGGCACGGTCCCCCAGCTTTGCAATGAGGACGCTTCTTGCGTGGGGGGTGGGTTGCTGGCTGTATGGGAGATGGTTCCCCACCTCTGACCAATTTCAGAATTGTTTACCGCTGGAGCAAGTGCCGTGATAGGGTTTTCCTCTGTATAACTCGTGGGTTCAATTTTTTTTTCTTTTTTGGTTCAAGTTAGATTTTATTCCTCTTTTATGTATTTATAAATATAAGCATGGAAATAATTCATTCCTATAAATACATCTGTGTGACGGGAAGAATTTTTTCTGTTTTATTTTTAAATTTGATTTTTTAAAATTTTGAAATTTAATTTTATTTATGTTTTTATACAGCACGTTATTATTAGTTATGTATTTTATGCATATACATGTATACAGGTAAATCCCAATCTCCCAACTCATCCCACCACCACCACCCCATGGATTCCCACACTTGGTGTCCATACGTTTGTTCTCTACCTCTGTGTCTCTATTTCTTCCCTGCAAACCAGTTCATCTGTACCATTTTTAGGCTCCACATATATGCATTAATATACAATATTTGTTTTCCTCTTTCTGACTTACTTCATTCTGTATGACAGTCTCTCGATCCATCGATGTCTCTACAAATGACCCAGTTTCATTCCTTTTTATGGCCGAGTCATATTCCATTTTATATATGTACCACATCTTTATCCATTCATCTGTCTGTGGGCATTTAGGTTGCTTCCATTACCTGGCTATTGTAAATAGTGCTGCAACGAACATTGTGGTGAATGTGCCTTTTTGAAATACGGTTTTCTCTGGGTATATGCCCAGAAGTGGGATTGAGGGATCAGATGGTAACTCTATTTCTCGTTTTTTTAAGGAAACTCCATACTGTTCTCCATAGTGACTGTATCAATTTACATTCCCACCAATAGTGGAAGAGGGCTCCTTTTGTCCACACCCTCCCCAGAATTGGTTGTTTGTAGATTTTCTGATGATGCCGATTCTAACAGGTGTGAGGTGATACCTCATTGTAGTTTTGATTTGCATTTCTCTAATAATTAGTGCTGTTGAGCAGCTTTTCATGTGCGTCTTGGCCATCTCTGTGTCTCCTTTGAAGAAACGTCTCTTTAGATCTTCTGCCCATTTTTTTTTGGGTTGTTTGTTTTTTTAATATTAAGCTGCATGAGCTGTTTATATATATTGGAGATTAAACCTGTGTCCATTGATTCGTTTGCAACGATTTTCACCCATCCTGAGGGATGCCTTTTTCCATTCCCGTTTTTTTTTAACAAAAAAGGAAAGAAAGGAAAAGAAGCAGAACACTAATGTGCGTAAAATATGCCTTTTGAAACGGTCGTTTTGAAATATGGACGTCCTTTGAATTTTTTGGTCGATATGTGACCCCAGGATTTGTTTTCAGGGCAGGTGTCATTTACAGGCCTGCAATGATTTTGAATATCAACTGACCATTAGCGTTGGGATTAAAGCTGCTGTTGTGTGAAACGGCCACAAGGTGGCAGCAGTTCACCCTTACCAAATCTGGTTACTAGGGCAAGAGAGCCTCAGTGGAAGTGGTGTTCTAGATTGGAGTTTAGAATGGAATGTACCATGAGAAAGCCCCTCACGTTTGTCTCACTACTTCTTGTTCGTGTTTTTAATTTAAGTTTTTATTTTTTATTACAGCAAGTTTGATTACAATGTTTGGCTTGTTGTAGGTGTGGAAGATGTGGTTCTTTTACACATATACAGATGACTGTTCTTCTTGGGATCCTTTTCCCATGTACGTTATGACAGAATGTTGAGTAGTCCTCTCTTGGTATTCTGTAGGTCTTTGGTGATTATATATGTCACCTGTGTTTGTATATGTCTGTTAACCCCGATATCGTAATGAAACCAATCCTCACACCTTTCCATTGGTGAACCATAAGTTTGTTTAATGAATCTGTGATTGCCCTTCTCCGTGGAAATATCTGCCCTGGTATCCATTTTTAGGTAACACCTATAAGTGATATGATATGATATGTGTCTTTCACTTTCTGACTTACTACAAGTCACGTGATTACTTCTAGACTCATCTACGGTGCTGCAAATGGCATTGTGTCCTTTTTTCCCTTGGCTTCTCTTCTGCCTTAGCGGGGTCCATTTTCAACAATGTGATTCCCTGAGGGTTGTGGATTAGCTGACCTGGGCAGCCTTACCCTGCCGGCCCGCCCTCCCCAGGTGTGCCTCGTTGAGGTCAATATAAACAGCGCTCCAGGCAGCAGTAGCCCCTGAAGCTGTGCCTGACTCCATATTCTCTGCCCCGTCAGCAGTCTCGGGGCTGTGCTGGTGGGAGGGAGTGAGGGGCCACAGCTTTGTGGGTGGCCCGGTGTGAGTGGGGTTCTGCTGGCCTTTCTGCAGGAGTTGCCAGGCTGCCGCCTGTAACGAAGAGGATGTGTCACCCATACCTTCCGCTGGAATTTCTCTCCGGACAGAGGTGAGGAAGGAAAAAAGCAGTGGGGGCCGGGACAGGAGGGGTATCTCAGGCAGGGCAATGGAAAGCTTCTGGAAGAGCGCCAGGGTCCAGGACCACGCTGGCTGGCCTGCAGGCACCAAGTTGGCCTGCGTGCTGTCGCTGGTGTGGCTCCACGGTCCTTCCTCTAGGCTTTCAAGCCCTTGTACATATTCAGGTGTTTTACCTGGAAAGGGTGGGAACAGTTCAGCAGCAGCTGGCCTGGGGCTCAGCTCACGTTTACTCACAGATGCCTCGGCACGGTCCCCCAGCTTTGCAATGAGGACGCTCCTTGTGTGGGGGGTGGGTTGCTGGCTGTATGGGTGATGGTTCCCCACCTCTGACCAATTTCAGAATTGTTTACCACTGGAGCAAGTGCCCTGATAGGGTTTTCCTCTGTATAACTCCTGGGTTCAGGTTTTTTTTTTTTTTCTTTTATGGTTCAAGTTAGATTTTATTCCCCTTTTATGTATTTATAGATATAAGCATGGAAATAATTCTTTCCTATAAATACATCTGTGTGATGGGAAGAATTTTTTGTTTTATTTTTAAATTTTATTTTTTAAAATTTTGAAATTTAATTTTATTTATTTTTTTTATACAGCACGTTATTATTAGTTATGTATTTTAGGTATATACATGTATACAGGTCAATCCCAAACTCCCAACTCATCCCACCACCACCACCCCATGGCTTCCCACACTTGGTGTCCATACGTTTGTTCTCTACCTCTGTGTCTCTATTTCTTCCCTGCAAACCAGTTCATCTGTACCTTTTTTAGGCTCCACATATATGCATTAATATACAATATTTGTTTTCCTCTTTCTGACTTACTTCATTCTGTATGACAGTCTCTCGATCCATCGATGTCTCTACAAATGACCCAGTTTCATTCCTTTTTATGGCCGAGTCATATTCCATTTTATATATGTACCACATCTTTATCCATTCATCTGTCTGTGGGCATTTAGGTTGCTTCCATTACCTGGCTATTGTAAATAGTGCTGCAACGAACATTGTGGTGAATGTGCCTTTTTGAAATACGGTTTTCTCTGGGTATATGCCCAGAAGTGGGATTGCTGGATCAGATGGTAATTCTATTTCTAGTTTTTTTAAGGAAACTCCATACTGTTCTCCATAGTGACTGTATCAATTTACATTCCCACCAATAGTGGAAGAGGGCTCCTTTTGTCCACACCCTCCCCAGAATTGGTTGTTTGTAGATTTTCTGATGATGCCGATTCTAACAGGTGTGAGGTGATACCTCATTGTAGTTTTGATTTGCATTTCTCTAATAATTAGTGCTGTTGAGCAGCTTTTCATGTGCGTCTTGGCCATCTCTGTGTCTCCTTTGAAGAAACGTCTCTTTAGATCTTCTGCCCATTTTTTTTGGGTTGTTTGTTTTTTTAATATTAAGCTGCATGAGCTGTTTATATATATTGGAGATTAAACCTGTGTCCATTGATTCGTTTGCAACGATTTTCACCCATCCTGAGGGATGCCTTTTTCCATTCCCGTTTTTTTTATCAAAAAAGCAAAGAAAGGAAAAGAAGCAGAACACTAATGTGCGTAAAATATGCATTTTGAAACGGTCGTTTTGAAATATGGATGTCCTTTGAATTTTTTGGTCGATATGTGACCCCAGGATTTGTTTTCAGGGCAGGTGTCATTTACAGGCCTGCAATGATTTTGAATATCAACTGACCATTAGCGTTGGGATTAAAGCTGCTGTTGTGTGAAACGGCCACAAGGTGGCAGCAGTTCACCCTTACCAAATCTGGTTACTAGGGCAAGAGAGCCTCAGTGGAAGTGGTGTTCTAGATTGGAGTTTAGAATGGAATGTGCCAGGAGAAAGCCCCTCACGTTTGTCTCACTATTTCTTGTTCGTGTTTTTAAATTAATTTTTTATTTTTTATTACAGCAAGTTTGATTACAATGTTTGGCTTTTTGTAGGTGTGGAAGATGTGGTTCTTTTACACATATACAGATGACTGTTCTTCTTGGGATCCTTTTCCCATGTACGTTATGACAGAATGTTGAGTAGTCCTCTCTTGGTATTCTGTAGGTCTTTGGTGATTATATATGTCACCTGTGTTTGTATATGTCTGTTAACCCCGATATCGTAATGAAACCAATCCTCACACCTTTCCATTGGTGAACCATAAGTTTGTTTAATGAATCTGTGATTGCCCTTCTCCGTGGAAATATCTGCCCTGGTATCCATTTTTAGGTAACACCTATAAGTGATATGATATGATATGTGTCTTTCACTTTCTGACTTACTACAAGTCACGTGATTACTTCTAGACTCATCTACGGTGCTGCAAATGGCATTGTGTCCTTTTTTCCCTTGGCTTCTCTTCTGCCTTAGCGGGGTCCATTTTCAACAATGTGATTCCCTGAGGGTTGTGGATTAGCTGACCTGGGCAGCCTTACCCTGCCGGCCCGCCCTCCCCAGGTGTGCCTCGTTGAGATCAATATAAACAGAGCTCCAGGCAGCAATAGCCCCTGAAGCTGTGCCTGACTCCATATTCTCTGCCCCGTCAGCAGTCTCGGGGCTGTGCTGGTGGGAGGGAGTGAGGGGCCACAGCTTTGTGGGTGGCCCGGTGTGAGTGGGGTTCTGCTGGCCTTTCTGCAGGAGTTGCCAGGCTGCCGCCTGTAAAGAAGAGGATGTGTCACCCATACCTTCCGCTGGAATTTCTCTCCGGACAGAGGTGAGGAAGGAAAAAAGCAGTGGGGGCCGGGACAGGAGGGGTATCTCAGGCAGGGCAATGGAAAGTTTCTGGAAGAGCGCCAGGGTCCAGGACCACGCTGGCTGGCCTGCAGGCACCAAGTTGGCCTGCGTGCTGTCGCTGGTGTGGCTCCACGGTCCTTCCTCTAGGCTTTCAAGCCCTTGTACATATTCAGGTGTTTTACCTGGAAAGGGTGGGAACAGATCAGAAGCAGCTGGCCTGGGGCTCAGCTCACGTTTACTCACAGATGCCTCGGGACGGTCCCCCAGCTTTTCAATGAGGACGCTCCTTTTGTGGGGGGTGGGTGGCTGGCTGTATGGGAGATGGTTCCCCACCTCTGACCAATTTCACAATTGTTTACCGCTGGAGCAAGTGCCGTGATAGGGTTTTCCTCTGTATAACTCGTGGGTTCAATTTTTTTTTCTTTTTTGGTTCCAGTTAGATTTTATTCCTCTTTTATGTATTTATAAATATAAGCATGGAAATAATTCATTCCTATAAATACATCTGTGTGACGGGAAGAATTTTTTCTGTTTTATTTTTAAATTTTATTTTTTAAAATTTTGAAATTTAATTTTATTTATGTTTTTATACAGCACGTTATTATTAGTTATGTATTTTATGCATATACATGTATACAGGTCAATCCCAATCTCCCAACTCATCCCACCACCACCACCCCATGGCTTCCCACACTTGGTGTCCATACGTTTGTTCTCTACCTCTGTGTCTCTATTTCTTCCCTGCAAACCAGTTCATCTGTACCATTTTTAGGCTCCACATATATGCATTAATATACAATATTTGTTTTCCTCTTTCTGACTTACTTCATTCTGTATGACAGTCTCTCGATCCATCGATGTCTCTACAAATGACCCAGTTTCATTCCTTTTTATGGCCGAGTCATATTCCATTTTATATATGTACCACATCTTTATCCATTCATCTGTCTGAGGGCATTTAGGTTGCTTCCATTACCTGGCTATTGTAAATAGTGCTGCAACGAACATTGTGGTGAATGTGCCTTTTTGAAATACGGTTTTCTCTGGGTATATGCCCAGAAGTGGGATTGCTGGATCAGATGGTAATTCTATTTCTAGTTTTTTTAAGGAAACTCCATACTGTTCTCCATAGTGACTGTATCAATTTACATTCCCACCAATAGTGGAAGAGGGCTCCTTTTGTCCACACCCTCCCCAGAATTGGTTGTTTGTAGATTTTCTGATGATGCCGATTCTAACAGGTGTGAGGTGATACCTCATTGTAGTTTTGATTTGCATTTCTCTAATAATTAGTGCTGTTGAGCAGCTTTTCATGTGCGTCTTGGCCATCTCTGTGTCTCCTTTGAAGAAACGTCTCTTTAGATCTTCTGCCCATTTTTTTTGGGTTTTTTGTTTTTTTAATATTAAGCTGCATGAGCTGTTTATATATATTGGAGATTAAACCTGTGTCCATTGATTCGTTTGCAACGATTTTCACCCATCCTGAGGGATGCCTTTTTCCATTCCCGTTTTTTTTAACAAAAAAGGAAAGAAAGGAAAAGAAGCAGAACACTAATGTGCGTAAAATATGCCTTTTGAAACGGTCGTTTTGAAATATGGACGTCCTTTGAATTTTTTGGTCGATATGTGACCCCAGGATTTGTTTTCAGGGCAGGTGTCATTTACAGGCCTGCAATGATTTTGAATATCAACTGACCATTAGCGTTGGGATTAAAGCTGCTGTTGTGTGAAACGGCCACAAGGTGGCAGCAGTTCACCCTTACCAAATCTGGTTACTAGGGCAAGAGAGCCTCAGTGGAAGTGGTGTTCTAGATTGGAGTTTAGAATGGAATGTACCAGGAGAAAGCCCCTCACGTTTGTCTCACTACTTCTTGTTCATGTTTTTAATTTAAGTTTTTATTTTTTATTACAGCAAGTTTGATTACAATGTTTGGCTTGTTGTAGGTGTGGAAGATGTGGTTCTTTTACACATATACAGATGACTGTTCTTCTTGGGATCCTTTTCCCATGTACGTTATGACAGAATGTTGAGTAGTCCTCTCTTGGTATTCTGTAGGTCTTTGGTGATTATATATGTCACCTGTGTTTGTATATGTCTGTTAACCCCGATATCGTAATGAAACCAATCCTCACACCTTTCCATTGGTGAACCATAAGTTTGTTTAATGAATCTGTGATTGCCCTTCTCCGTGGAAATATCTGCCCTGGTATCCATTTTTAGGTAACACCTATAAGTGATATGATATGATATGTGTCTTTCACTTTCTGACTTACTACAAGTCACGTGATTACTTCTAGACTCATCTACGGTGCTGCAAATGGCATTGTGTCCTTTTTTCCCTTGGCTTCTCTTCTGCCTTAGCGGGGTCCATTTTCAACAATGTGATTCCCTGAGGGTTGTGGATTAGCTGACCTGGGCAGCCTTACCCTGCCGGCCCGCCCTCCCCAGGTGTGCCTCGTTGAGGTCAATATAAACAGCGCTCCAGGCAGCAATAGCCCCTGAAGCTGTGCCTGACTCCATATTCTCTGCCCCGTCAGCAGTCTCGGGGCTGTGCTGGTGGGAGGGAGTGAGGGGCCACAGCTTTGTGGGTGGCCCGGTGTGAGTGGGGTTCTGCTGGCCTTTCTGCAAGAGTTGCCAGGCTGCCGCCTGTAACGAAGAGGATGTGTCACCCATACCTTCCGCTGGAATTTCTCTCCGGACAGTGGTGAGGAAGGAAAAAAGCAGTGGGGGCCGGGACAGGAGGGATATCTCAGGCAGGGCAATGGAAAGCTTCTGGAAGAGCGCCAGGGTCCAGGACCACGCTGGCTGGCCTGCAGGCACCAAGTTGGCCTGCGTGCTGTCGCTGGTGTGGCTCCACGGTCCTTCCTCTAGGCTTTCAAGCCCTTGTACATATTCAGGTGTTTTACCTGGAAAGGGTGGGAACAGTTCAGCAGCAGCTGGCCTGGGGCTCAGCTCACGTTTACTCACAGATGCCTCGGCACGGTCCCCCAGCTTTGCAATGAGGACGCTCCTTGCGTGGGGTGTGGGTTGCTGGCTGTATGGGTGATGGTTCCCCACCTCTGACCAATTTCAGAATTGTTTACCGCTGGAGCAAGTGCCGTGATAGGGTTTTCCTCTGTATAACTCGTGGGTTCAATTTTTTTTTTCTTTTTTGGTTCCAGTTAGATTTTATTCCTCTTTTATGTATTTATAAATATAAGCATGGAAATAATTCATTCCTATAAATACATCTGTGTGATGGGAAGAATTTTTTCTGTTTTATTTTTAAATTTTATTTTTTAAAATTTTGAAATTTTATTTTATTTATGTTTTTATACAGCACGTTATTATTAGTTATGTATTTTATGCATATACATGTATACAGGTCAATCCCAATCTCCCAACTCATCCCACCACCACCACCCCATGGCTTCCCACACTTGGTGTCCATACGTTTGTTCTCTACCTCTGTGTCTCTATTTCTTCCCTGCAAACCAGTTCATCTGTACCATTTTTAGGCTCCACATATATGCATTAATATACAATATTTGTTTTCCTCTTTCTGACTTACTTCATTCTGTATGACAGTCTCTCGATCCATCGATGTCTCTACAAATGACCCAGTTTCATTCCTTTTTATGGCCGAGTCATATTCCATTTTATATATGTACCACATCTTTATCCATTCATCTGTCTGTGGGCATTTAGGTTGCTTCCATTACCTGGCCATTGTAAATAGTGCTGCAAAGAACATTGTGGTGAATGTGCCTTTTTGAAATACGGTTTTCTCTGGGTATATGCCCAGAAGTGGGATTGCTGGATCAGATGGTAATTCTATTTCTCGTTTTTTTAAGGAAACTCCATACTGTTCTCCATAGTGACTGTATCAATTTACATTCCCACCAATAGTGGAAGAGGGCTCCTTTTGTCCACACCCTCCCCAGAATTGGTTGTTTGTAGATTTTCTGATGATGCCGATTCTAACAGGTGTGAGGTGATACCTCATTGTAGTTTTGATTTGCATTTCTCTAATAATTAGTGCTGTTGAGCAGCTTTTCATGTGCGTCTTGGCCATCTCTGTGTCTCCTTTGAAGAAACGTCTCTTTAGATCTTCTGCCCATTTTTTTTGGGTTTTTTGTTTTTTTAATATTAAGCTGCATGAGCTGTTTATATATATTGGAGATTAAACCTGTGTCCATTGATTCGTTTGCAACGATTTTCACCCATCCTGAGGGATGCCTTTTTCCATTCCCGTTTTTTTTAACAAAAAAGGAAAGAAAGGAAAAGAAGCAGAACACTAATGTGCGTAAAATATGCCTTTTGAAACGGTCGTTTTGAAATATGGACGTCCTTTGAATTTTTTGGTCGATATGTGACCCCAGGATTTGTTTTCAGGGCAGGTGTCATTTACAGGCCTGCAATGATTTTGAATATCAACTGACCATTAGCGTTGGGATTAAAGCTGCTGTTGTGTGAAACGGCCACAAGGTGGCAGCAGTTCACCCTTACCAAATCTGGTTACTAGGGCAAGAGAGCCTCAGTGGAAGTGGTGTTCTAGATTGGAGTTTAGAATGGAATGTACCAGGAGAAAGCCCCTCACGTTTGTCTCACTACTTCTTGTTCGTGTTTTTAATTTAAGTTTTTATTTTTTATTACAGCAAGTTTGATTACAATGTTTGGCTTGTTGTAGGTGTGGAAGATGTGGTTCTTTTACACATATACAGATGACTGTTCTTCTTGGGATCCTTTTCCCATGTACGTTATGACAGAATGTTGAGTAGTCCTCTCTTGGTATTCTGTAGGTCTTTGGTGATTATATATGTCACCTGTGTTTGTATATGTCTGTTAACCCCGATATCGTAATGAAACCAATCCTCACACCTTTCCATTGGTGAACCATAAGTTTGTTTAATGAATCTGTGATTGCCCTTCTCCGTGGAAATATCTGCCCTGGTATCCATTTTTAGGTAACACCTATAAGTGATATGATATGATATGTGTCTTTCACTTTCTGACTTACTACAAGTCACGTGATTACTTCTAGACTCATCTACGGTGCTGCAAATGGCATTGTGTCCTTTTTTCCCTTGGCTTCTCTTCTGCCTTAGCGGGGTCCATTTTCAACAATGTGATTCCCTGAGGGTTGTGGATTAGCTGACCTGGGCAGCCTTACCCTGCCGGCCCGCCCTCCCCAGGTGTGCCTCGTTGAGGTCAATATAAACAGCGCTCCAGGCAGCAATAGCCCCTGAAGCTGTGCCTGACTCCATATTCTCTGCCCCGTCAGCAGTCTCGGGGCTGTGCTGGTGGGAGGGAGTGAGGGGCCACAGCTTTGTGGGTGGCCCGGTGTGAGTGGGGTTCTGCTGGCCTTTCTGCAAGAGTTGCCAGGCTGCCGCCTGTAACGAAGAGGATGTGTCACCCATACCTTCCGCTGGAATTTCTCTCCGGACAGTGGTGAGGAAGGAAAAAAGCAGTGGGGGCCGGGACAGGAGGGATATCTCAGGCAGGGCAATGGAAAGCTTCTGGAAGAGCGCCAGGGTCCAGGACCACGCTGGCTGGCCTGCAGGCACCAAGTTGGCCTGCGTGCTGTCGCTGGTGTGGCTCCACGGTCCTTCCTCTAGGCTTTCAAGCCCTTGTACATATTCAGGTGTTTTACCTGGAAAGGGTGGGAACAGTTCAGCAGCAGCTGGCCTGGGGCTCAGCTCACGTTTACTCACAGATGCCTCGGCACGGTCCCCCAGCTTTGCAATGAGGACGCTCCTTGCGTGGGGTGTGGGTTGCTGGCTGTATGGGTGATGGTTCCCCACCTCTGACCAATTTCAGAATTGTTTACCGCTGGAGCAAGTGCCGTGATAGGGTTTTCCTCTGTATAACTCGTGGGTTCAATTTTTTTTTTCTTTTTTGGTTCCAGTTAGATTTTATTCCTCTTTTATGTATTTATAAATATAAGCATGGAAATAATTCATTCCTATAAATACATCTGTGTGATGGGAAGAATTTTTTCTGTTTTATTTTTAAATTTTATTTTTGAAAATTTTGAAATTTTATTTTATTTATGTTTTTATACAGCACGTTATTATTAGTTATGTATTTTATGCATATACATGTATACAGGTCAATCCCAATCTCCCAACTCATCCCACCACCACCACCCCATGGCTTCCCACACTTGGTGTCCATACGTTTGTTCTCTACCTCTGTGTCTCTATTTCTTCCCTGCAAACCAGTTCATCTGTACCATTATTAGGCTCCACATATATGCATTAATATACAATATTTGTTTTCCTCTTTCTGACTTACTTCATTCTGTATGACAGTCTCTCGATCCATCGATGTCTCTACAAATGACCCAGTTTCATTCCTTTTTATGGCCGAGTCATATTCCATTTTATATATGTACCACATCTTTATCCATTCATCTGTCTGTGGGCATTTAGGTTGCTTCCATTACCTGGCTATTGTAAATAGTGCTGCAAAGAACATTGTGGTGAATGTGCCTTTTTGAAATACGGTTTTCTCTGGGTATATGCCCAGAAGTGGGATTGCTGGATCAGATGGTAATTCTATTTCTCGTTTTTTTAAGGAAACTCCATACTGTTCTCCATAGTGACTGTATCAATTTACATTCCCACCAATAGTGGAAGAGGGCTCCTTTTGTCCACACCCTCCCCAGAATTGGTTGTTTGTAGATTTTCTGATGATGCCGATTCTAACAGGTGTGAGGTGATACCTCATTGTAGTTTTGATTTGCATTTCTCTAATAATTAGTGCTGTTGAGCAGCTTTTCATGTGCGTCTTGGCCATCTCTGTGTCTCCTTTGAAGAAACGTCTCTTTAGATCTTCTGCCCATTTTTTTTGGGTTGTTTGTTTTTTTAATATTAAGCTGCATGAGCTGTTTATATATATTGGAGATTAAACCTGTGTCCATTGATTCGTTTGCAACGATTTTCGCCCATTCTGAGGGATGCCTTTTTCCATTCCCGTGTTTTTTAACAAAAAAGGAAAGAAAGGAAAAGAAGCAGAACACTAATGTGCGTAAAATATGCCTTTTGAAACGGTCGTTTTGAAATATGGACGTCCTTTGAATTTTTTGGTCGATATGTGACCCCAGGATTTGTTTTCAGGGCAGGTGTCATTTACAGGCCTGCAATGATTTTGAATATCAACTGACCATTAGCGTTGGGATTAAAGCTGCTGTTGTGTGAAACGGCCACAAGGTGGCAGCAGTTCACCCTTACCAAATCTGCTTACTAGGGCAAGAGAGCCTCAGTGGAAGTGGTGTTCTAGATTGGAGTTTAGAATGGAATGTACCAGGAGAAAGCCCCTCACGTTTGTCTCACTACTTCTTGTTCGTGTTTTTAATTTAAGTTTTTATTTTTTATTACAACAAGTTTGATTACAATGTTTGGCTTGTTGTAGGTGTGGAAGATGTGGTTCTTTTACACATATACAGATGACTGTTCTTCTTGGGATCCTTTTCCCATGTACGTTATGACAGAATGTTGAGTAGTCCTCTCTTGGTATTCTGTAGGTCTTTGGTGATTATATATGTCACCTGTGTTTGTATATGTCTGTTAACCCCGATATCGTAATGAAACCAATCCTCACACCTTTCCATTGGTGAACCATAAGTTTGTTTAATGAATCTGTGATTGCCCTTCTCCGTGGAAATATCTGCCCTGGTATCCATTTTTAGGTAACACCTATAAGTGATATGATATGATATGTGTCTTTCACTTTCTGACTTACTACAAGTCACGTGATTACTTCTAGACTCATCTACGGTGCTGCAAATGGCATTGTGTCCTTTTTTCCCTTGGTTTCTCTTCTGCCTTAGTGGGGTCCATTTTCAACAATGTGATTCCCTGAGGGTTGTGGATTAGCTGACCTGGGCAGCCTTACCCTGCCGGCTCGCCCTCCCCAGGTGTGCCTCGTTGAGGTCAATATAAACAGCGCTCCAGGCAGCAATAGCCCCTGAAGCTGTGCCTGACTCCATATTCTCTGCCCCGTCAGCAGTCCCGGGGCTGTGCAGGTGGGAGGGAGTGAGGGGCCACAGCTTTGTGGGTGGCCCGGTGTGAGTGGGGTTCTGCTGGCCTTTCTGCAGGAGTTGCCAGGCTGCCGCCTGTAAAGAAGAGGTTGTGTAACCCATACCTTCCGCTGGAATTTCTCTCCGGACAGAGGTGAGGAAGGAAAAAAGCAGTGGGGGCCGGGACAGGAGGGGTATCTCAGGCAGGGCAATGGAAAGCTTCTGGAAGAGCGCCAGGGTCCAGGACCACGCTGGCTGGCCTGCAGGCACCAAGTTGGCCTGCGTGCTGTCGCTGGTGTGGCACCACGGTCCTTCCTCTAGGCTTTCAAGTCCTTGTACATATTCAGGTGTTTTACCTGGAAAGGGTGGGAACAGTTCAGCAGCAGCTGGCCTGGGGCTCAGCTCACGTTTACTCACAGATGCCTCGGCACGGTCCCCCAGCTTTGCAATGAGGATGCTCCTTGCGTGGGGGGTGGGTTGATGGCTGTATGGGAGATGATTCCCCACCTCTGACCAATTTCAGAATTGTTTACCACTGGAGCAAGTGCCCTGATAGGGTTTTCCTCTGTATAACTCGTGGGTTCAGGATTTGTTTTTCTTTTATGGTTCAAGTTAGATTTTATTCCTCTTTTATGTATTTATAGATATAAGCATGGAAATAATTCATTCCTATAAATACATCTGTGTGACGAGAAGAAATTTTTTCTGTTTTATTTTTAAATTATATTTTTTAAAATTTTGAAATTTTATTTTATTTATTTTCTTTTTTATACAGCACGTTATTATTAGTTATGTATTTTATGCATATACATGTATACAGGTCAATCCCAAACTCCCAACTCATCCCACCACCACCACCCCATGGCTTCCCACACTTGGTGTCCATACGTTTGTTCTCTACCTCTGTGTCTCTATTTCTTCCCTGCAAACCAGTTCATCTGTACCATTTTTAGGCTCCACATATATGCGTTAATAGACAATATTTGTTTTCCTCTTTCTGACTTACTTCATTCTGTATGACAGTCTCTCGATCCTTCGATGTCTCTACAAATGACCCAGTTTCATTCCTTTTTATGGCCGAGTCATATTCCATTTTATATAAGTACCACATCTTTATCCATTCATCTGTCTGTGGGCATTTAGGTTGCTTCCATTACCTGGCTATTGTAAATAGTGCTGCAACGAACATTGTGGTGAATGTGCCTTTTTGAAATACGGTTTTCTCTGGGTATATGCCCAGAAGTGGGATTGCTGGATCAGATGGTAATTCTATTTCTAGGTTTTTTAAGGAAACTCCATACTGTTCTCCATAGTGACTGTATCAATTTACATTCCCACCAATTGTGGAAAAGGGCTGCTTTTGTCCACACCCTCCCCAGAATTGGTTGTTTGTAGATTTTCTGATGATGCCGATTCTAACAGGTGTGAGGTGATACCTCATTGTAGTTTTGATTTGCATTTCTCTAATAATTAGTGCTGTTGAGCAGCTTTTCATGTGCGTCTTGGCCATCTCTGTGTCTCCTTTGAAGAAACGTCTCTTTAGATCTTCTGCCCATTTTTTTGGGGGTTGTTTGTTTTTTTAATATTAAGCTGCATGAGCTGTTTATATATATTGGAGATTAAACCTGTGTCCATTGATTCGTTTGCAACGATTTTCGCCCATTCTGAGGGATGCCTTTTTCCATTCCCATGTTTTTTAACAAAAAAGGAAATAAAGGAAAAGAAGCAGAACACTAATGTGCGTAAAATATGCCTTTTGAAACGGTCGTTTTGAAATATGGACGTCCTTTGAATTTTTTGGTCGATATGTGACCCCAGGATGTGTTTTCAGGGCAGGTGTCATTTACAGGCCTGCAATGATTTTGAATATCAACTGACCATTAGCGTTGGGATTAAAGCTGCTGTTGTGTGAAACGGCCACAAGGTGGCAGCAGTTCACCCTTACCAAATCTGGTTACTAGGGCAAGAGAGCCTCAGTGGAAGTGGTGTTCTAGATTGGAGTTTAGAATGGAATGTGCCAGGAGAAAGCACCTCACGTTTGTCTCACTACTTCTTGTTCGTGTTTTTAATTTAATTTTTTATTTTTTATTACAGCAAGTTTGATTACAATGTTTGGCTTGTTGTAGGTGTGGAAGATGTGGTTCTTTTACACATATACAGATAACTGTTCTTCATGGGATCCTTTTCCCATGTACGTTATGACAGAATGTTGAGTAGTCCTCTCTTGGTATTCTGTAGGTCTTTGGTGATTATATATGTCACCTGTGTTTGTATATGTCTGTTAACCCCGATATCGTAATGAAACCAATCCTCACACCTTTCCATTGGTGAACCATAAGTTTGTTTAATGAATCTGTGATTGCCCTTCTCCGTGGAAATATCTGCCCTGGTATCCATTTTTAGGTAACACCTATAAGTGATATGATATGGTATGTGTCTTTCACTTTCTGACTTACTACAAGTCACGTGATTACTTCTAGACTCATCTACGGTGCTGCAAATGGCATTTTGTCCTTTTTTTCCTTGGCTTCTCTTCTGCCTTAGCGAGGTCCATTTTCAACAATGTGATTCCCTGAGGGTTGTGGATTAGCTGACCTGGGCAGCCTTACCCTGCCGGCCCGCCCTCCCCAGGTGTGCCTCGTTGAGTTCAATATAAACAGAGCTCCAGGCAGCAATAGCCCCTGAAGCTGTGCCTGACTCCATATTCTCTGCCCCGTCAGCAGTCTCGGGGCTGTGCTGGTGGGAGGGAGTGAGGGGCCACAGCTTTGTAGGTGGCCCGGTGTGAGTGGGGTTCTGCTGGCCTTTCTGCAGGAGTTGCCAGGCTGCCGCCTGTAAAGAAGAGGATGTGTCACCCATACCTTCCGCTGGAATTTCTCTCCGGACAGAGGTGAGGAAGGAAAAAAGCAGTGGGGGCCGGGACAGGAGGGGTATCTCAGGCAGGGCAATGGAAAGTTTCTGGAAGAGCGCCAGGGTCCAGGACCACGCTGGCTGGCCTGCAGGCACCAAGTTGGCCTGCGTGCTGTCGCTGGTGTGGCTCCACGGTCCTTCCTCTAGGCTTTCAAGCCCTTGTACATATTCAGGTGTTTTACCTGGAAAGGGTGGGAACAGATCAGAAGCAGCTGGCCTGGGGCTCAGCTCACGTTTACTCACAGATGCCTCGGGACGGTCCCCCAGCTTTTCAATGAGGACGCTCCTTTTGTGGGGGGTGAGTGGCTGGCTGTATGGGAGATGGTTCCCCACCTCTGACCAATTTCAGAATTGTTTACCGCTGGAGCAAGTGCCGTGATAGGGTTTTCCTCTGTATAACTCGTGGGTTCAATTTTTTTTTCTTTTTTGGTTCCAGTTAGATTTTCTTCCTCTTTTATGTATTTATAAATATAAGCATGGAAATAATTCATTCCTATAAATACATCTGTGTGACGGGAAGAATTTTTTCTGTTTTATTTTTAAATTTTATTTTTTAAAATTTTGAAATTTAATTTTATTTATGTTTTTATACAGCACGTTATTATTAGTTATGTATTTTATGCATATACATGTATACAGGTCAATCCCAATCTCCCAACTCATCCCACCACCACCACCCCATGGATTCCCACACTTGGTGTCCATACGTTTGTTCTCTACCTCTGTGTCTCTATTTCTTCCCTGCAAACCAGTTCATCTGTACCATTTTTAGGCTCCACATATATGCGTTAATAGACAATATTTGTTTTCCTCTTTCTGACTTACTTCATTCTGTATGACAGTCTCTCGATCCTTCGATGTCTCTACAAATGACCCAGTTTCATTCCTTTTTATGGCCGAGTCAT
Source organism: Mesoplodon mirus (assembly GCF_964341445.2). Taxonomy (NCBI): domain Eukaryota; kingdom Metazoa; phylum Chordata; class Mammalia; order Artiodactyla; family Ziphiidae; genus Mesoplodon; species Mesoplodon mirus. The sequence goes on from NC_138989.1 coordinate 93,753,329, forward strand.
ATTCCATTTTATATAAGTACCACATCTTTATCCATTCATCTGTCTGTGGGCATTTAGGTTGCTTCCATTACCTGGCTATTGTAAATAGTGCTGCAACGAACATTGTGGTGAATGTGCCTTTTTGAAATACGGTTTTCTCTGGGTATATGCCCAGAAGTGGGATTGCTGGATCAGATGGTAATTCTATTTCTAGGTTTTTTAAGGAAACTCCATACTGTTCTCCATAGTGACTGTATCAATTTACATTCCCACCAATTGTGGAAAAGGGCTGCTTTTGTCCACACCCTCCCCAGAATTGGTTGTTTGTAGATTTTCTGATGATGCCGATTCTAACAGGTGTGAGGTGATACCTCATTGTAGTTTTGATTTGCATTTCTCTAATAATTAGTGCTGTTGAGCAGCTTTTCATGTGCGTCTTGGCCATCTCTGTGTCTCCTTTGAAGAAACGTCTCTTTAGATCTTCTGCCCATTTTTTTGGGGGTTGTTTGTTTTTTTAATATTAAGCTGCATGAGCTGTTTATATATATTGGAGATTAAACCTGTGTCCATTGATTCGTTTGCAACGATTTTCGCCCATTCTGAGGGATGCCTTTTTCCATTCCTATGTTTTTTAACAAAAAAGGAAAGAAAGGAAAAGAAGCAGAACACTAATGTGCGTAAAATATGCCTTTTGAAACGGTCGTTTTGAAATATGGACGTCCTTTGAATTTTTTGGTCGATATGTGACCCCAGGATGTGTTTTCAGGGCAGGTGTCATTTACAGGCCTGCAATGATTTTGAATATCAACTGACCATTAGCGTTGGGATTAAAGCTGCTGTTGTGTGAAACGGCCACAAGGTGGCAGCAGTTCACCCTTACCAAATCTGGTTACTAGGGCAAGAGAGCCTCAGTGGAAGTGGTGTTCTAGATTGGAGTTTAGAATGGAATGTACCAGGAGAAAGCCCCTCACGTTTGTCTCACTACTTCTTGTTCGTGTTTTTAATTTAAGTTTTTATTTTTTATTACAGCAAGTTTGATTACAATGTTTGGCTTGTTGTAGGTGTGGAAGATGTGGTTCTTTTACACATATACAGATAACTGTTCTTCATGGGATCCTTTTCCCATGTACGTTATGACAGAATGTTGAGTAGTCCTCTCTTGGTATTCTGTAGGTCTTTGGTGATTATATATGTCACCTGTGTTTGTATATGTCTGTTAACCCCGATATCGTAATGAAACCAATCCTCACACCTTTCCATTGGTGAACCATAAGTTTGTTTAATGAATCTGTGATTGCCCTTCTCCGTGGAAATATCTGCCCTGGTATCCATTTTTAGGTAACACCTATAAGTGATATGATATGATATGTGTCTTTCACTTTCTGACTTACTACAAGTCACGTGATTACTTCTAGACTCATCTACGGTGCTGCAAATGGCATTGTGTCCTTTTTTCCCTTGGCTTCTCTTCTGCCTTAGCGGGGTCCATTTTCAACAATGTGATTCCCTGAGGGTTGTGGATTAGCTGACCTGGGCAGCCTTACCCTGCCGGCCCGCCCTCCCCAGGTGTGCCTCGTTGAGGTCAATATAAACAGCGCTCCAGGAAGCAATAGCCCCTGAAGCTGTGCCTGACTCCATATTCTCTGCCCCGTCAGCAGTCTCGGGGCTGTGCTGGTGGGAGGGAGTGAGGGGCCACAGCTTTGTGGGTGGCCCGGTGTGAGTGGGGTTCTGCTGGCCTTTCTGCAAGAGTTGCCAGGCTGCCGCCTGTAACGAAGAGGATGAGTCACCCATACCTTCCGCTGGAATTTCTCTCCGGACAGTGGTGAGGAAGGAAAAAAGCAGTGGGGGCCGGGACAGGAGGGATATCTCAGGCAGGGCAATGGAAAGCTTCTGGAAGAGCGCCAGGGTCCAGGACCACGCTGGCTGGCCTGCAGGCACCAAGTTGGCCTGCGTGCTGTCGCTGGTGTGGCTCCACGGTCCTTCCTCTAGGCTTTCAAGCCCTTGTACATATTCAGGTGTTTTACCTGGAAAGGGTGGGAACAGTTCAGCAGCAGCTGGCCTGGGGCTCAGCTCACGTTTACTCACAGATGCCTCGGCACGGTCCCCCAGCTTTGCAATGAGGACGCTCCTTGCGTGGGGGGTGGGTTGCTGGCTGTATGGGAGATGGTTCCCCACCTCTGACCAATTTCAGAATTGTTTACCGCTGGAGCAAGTGCCGTGATAGGGTTTTCCTCTGTATAACTCGTGGGTTCAATTTTTTTTTTCTTTTTTGGTTCCAGTTAGATTTTATTCCTCTTTTATGTATTTATAAATATAAGCATGGAAATAATTCATTCCTATAAATACATCTGTGTGACGGGAAGAATTTTTTCTGTTTTATTTTTAAATTTGATTTTTTAAAATTTTGAAATTTAATTTTATTTATGTTTTTATACAGCACGTTATTATTAGTTATGTATTTTATGCATATGCATGTATACAGGTCAATCCCAATCTCCCAACTCATCCCACCACCACCACCCCATGGCTTCCCACACTTGGTGTCCATACGTTTGTTCTCTACCTCTGTGTCTCTATTTCTTCCCTGCAAACCAGTTCATCTGTACCATTTTTAGGCTCCACATATATGCATTAATATACAATATTTGTTTTCCTCTTTCTGACTTACTTCATTCTGTATGACAGTCTCTCGATCCATCGATGTCTCTACAAATGACCCAGTTTCATTCCTTTTTATGGCCGAGTCATATTCCATTTTATATATGTACCACATCTTTATCCATTCATCTGTCTGTGGGCATTTAGGTTGCTTCCATTACCTGGCTATTGTAAATAGTGCTGCAAAGAACATTGTGGTGAATGTGCCTTTTTGAAATACGGTTTTCTCTGGGTATATGCCCAGAAGTGGGATTGCTGGATCAGATGGTAATTCTATTTCTCGTTTTTTTAAGGAAACTCCATACTGTTCTCCATAGTGACTGTATCAATTTACATTCCCACCAATAGTGGAAGAGGGCTCCTTTTGTCCACACCCTCCCCAGAATTGGTTGTTTGTAGATTTTCTGATGATGCCGATTCTAACAGGTGTGAGGTGATACCTCATTGTAGTTTTGATTTGCATTTCTCTAATAATTAGTGCTGTTGAGCAGCTTTTCATGTGCGTCTTGGCCATCTCTGTGTCTCCTTTGAAGAAACGTCTCTTTAGATCTTCTGCCCATTTTTTTTTGGGTTGTTTGTTTTTTTAATATTAAGCTGCATGAGCTGTTTATATATATTGGAGATTAAACCTGTGTCCATTGATTCGTTTGCAACGATTTTCGCCCATTCTGAGGGATGCCTTTTTCAATTCCCGTGTTTTTTAACAAAAAAGGAAAGAAAGGAAAAGAAGCAGAACACTAATGTGCGTAAAATATGCCTTTTGAAACGGTCGTTTTGAAATATGGACGTCCTTTGAATTTTTTGGTCGATATGTGACCCCAGGATTTGTTTTCAGGGCAGGTGTCATTTACAGGCCTGCAATGATTTTGAATATCAACTGACCATTAGCGTTGGGATTAAAGCTGCTGTTGTGTGAAACGGCCACAAGGTGGCAGCAGTTCACCCTTACCAAATCTGGTTACTAGGGCAAGAGAGCCTCAGTGGAAGTGGTGTTCTAGATTGGAGTTTAGAATGGAATGTGCCAGGAGAAAGCCCCTCACGTTTGTCTCACTACTTCTTGTTCGTGTTTTTAATTTAATTTTTTTTTATTTTTTATTACAGCAAGTTTGATTACAATGTTTGGCTTGTTGTAGGTGTGGAGGATGTGGTTCTTTTACACATATACAGATGACTGTTCTTCTTGGGATCCTTTTCCCATGTACGTTATGACAGAATGTTGAGTAGTCCTCTCTTGGTATTCTGTAGGTCTTTGGTGATTATATATGTCACCTGTGTTTGTATATGTCTGTTAACCCCGATATCGTAATGAAACCAATCCTCACACCTTTCCATTGGTGAACCATAAGTTTGTTTAATGAATCTGTGATTGCCCTTCTCCGTGGAAATATCTGCCCTGGTATCCATTTTTAGGTAACACCTATAAGTGATATGATATGATATGTGTCTTTCACTTTCTGACTTACTACAAGTCACGTGATTACTTCTAGACTCATCTACGGTGCTGCAAATGGCATTGTGTCCTTTTTTCCCTTGGCTTCTCTTCTGCCTTAGCGGGGTCCATTTTCAACAATGTGATTCCCTGAGGGTTGTGGATTAGCTGACCTGGGCAGCCTTACCCTGCCGGCCCGCCCTCCCCAGGTGTGCCTCGTTGAGGTCAATATAAACAGCGCTCCAGGCAGCAGTAGCCCGTGAAGCTGTGCCTGACTCCATATTCTCTGCCCCGTCAGCAGTCTCGGGGCTGTGCTGGTGGGAGGGAGTGAGGGGCCACAGCTTTGTGGGTGGCCCGGTGTGAGTGGGGTTCTGCTGGCCTTTCTGCAGGAGTTGCCAGGCTGCCGCCTGTAACGAAGAGGATGTGTCACCCATACCTTCCGCTGGAATTTCTCTCCGGACAGAGGTGAGGAAGGAAAAATGCAGTGGGGGCCGGGACAGGAGGGGTATCTCAGGCAGGGCAATGGAAAGCTTCTGGAAGAGCGCCAGGGTCCAGGACCACGCTGGCTGGCCTGCAGGCACCAAGTTGGCCTGCGTGCTGTCGCTGGTGTGGCTCCACGGTCCTTCCTCTAGGCTTTCAAGCCCTTGTACATATTCAGGTGTTTTACCTGGAAAGGGTGGGAACAGTTCAGCAGCAGCTGGCCTGGGGCTCAGCTCACGTTTACTCACAGATGCCTCGGCACGGTCCCCCAGCTTTGCAATGAGGATGCTCCTTGCGTGGGGGGTGGGTTGATGGCTGTATGGGAGATGATTCCCCACCTCTGACCAATTTCAGAATTGTTTACCACTGGAGCAAGTGCCCTGATAGGGTTTTCCTCTGTATAACTCGTGGGTTCAGGATTTGTTTTTCTTTTATGGTTCAAGTTAGATTTTATTCCTCTTTTATGTATTTATAGATATAAGCATGGAAATAATTCATTCCTATAAATACATCTGTGTGACGAGAAGAAATTTTTTCTGTTTTATTTTTAAATTATATTTTTTAAAATTTTGAAATTTTATTTTATTTATTTTCTTTTTTATACAGCACGTTATTATTAGTTATGTATTTTATGCATATACATGTATACAGGTCAATCCCAAACTCCCAACTCATCCCACCACCACCACCCCATGGCTTCCCACACTTGGTGTCCATACGTTTGTTCTCTACCTCTGTGTCTCTATTTCTTCCCTGCAAACCAGTTCATCTGTACCATTTTTAGGCTCCACATATATGCGTTAATAGACAATATTTGTTTTCCTCTTTCTGACTTACTTCATTCTGTATGACAGTCTCTCGATCCTTCGATGTCTCTACAAATGACCCAGTTTCATTCCTTTTTATGGCCGAGTCATATTCCATTTTATATAAGTACCACATCTTTATCCATTCATCTGTCTGTGGGCATTTAGGTTGCTTCCATTACCTGGCTATTGTAAATAGTGCTGCAACGAACATTGTGGTGAATGTGCCTTTTTGAAATACGGTTTTCTCTGGGTATATGCCCAGAAGTGGGATTGCTGGATCAGATGGTAATTCTATTTCTAGGTTTTTTAAGGAAACTCCATACTGTTCTCCATAGTGACTGTATCAATTTACATTCCCACCAATTGTGGAAAAGGGCTGCTTTTGTCCACACCCTCCCCAGAATTGGTTGTTTGTAGATTTTCTGATGATGCCGATTCTAACAGGTGTGAGGTGATACCTCATTGTAGTTTTGATTTGCATTTCTCTAATAATTAGTGCTGTTGAGCAGCTTTTCATGTGCGTCTTGGCCATCTCTGTGTCTCCTTTGAAGAAACGTCTCTTTAGATCTTCTGCCCATTTTTTTGGGGGTTGTTTGTTTTTTTAATATTAAGCTGCATGAGCTGTTTATATATATTGGAGATTAAACCTGTGTCCATTGATTCGTTTGCAACGATTTTCGCCCATTCTGAGGGATGCCTTTTTCCATTCCCATGTTTTTTAACAAAAAAGGAAAGAAAGGAAAAGAAGCAGAACACTAATGTGCGTAAAATATGCCTTTTGAAACGGTCGTTTTGAAATATGGACGTCCTTTGAATTTTTTGGTCGATATGTGACCCCAGGATGTGTTTTCAGGGCAGGTGTCATTTACAGGCCTGCAATGATTTTGAATATCAACTGACCATTAGCGTTGGGATTAAAGCTGCTGTTGTGTGAAACGGCCACAAGGTGGCAGCAGTTCACCCTTACCAAATCTGGTTACTAGGGCAAGAGAGCCTCAGTGGAAGTGGTGTTCTAGATTGGAGTTTAGAATGGAATGTGCCAGGAGAAAGCACCTCACGTTTGTCTCACTACTTCTTGTTCGTGTTTTTAATTTAATTTTTTATTTTTTATTACAGCAAGTTTGATTACAATGTTTGGCTTGTTGTAGGTGTGGAAGATGTGGTTCTTTTACACATATACAGATAACTGTTCTTCATGGGATCCTTTTCCCATGTACGTTATGACAGAATGTTGAGTAGTCCTCTCTTGGTATTCTGTAGGTCTTTGGTGATTATATATGTCACCTGTGTTTGTATATGTCTGTTAACCCCGATATCGTAATGAAACCAATCCTCACACCTTTCCATTGGTGAACCATAAGTTTGTTTAATGAATCTGTGATTGCCCTTCTCCGTGGAAATATCTGCCCTGGTATCCATTTTTAGGTAACACCTATAAGTGATATGATATGGTATGTGTCTTTCACTTTCTGACTTACTACAAGTCACGTGATTACTTCTAGACTCATCTACGGTGCTGCAAATGGCATTTTGTCCTTTTTTTCCTTGGCTTCTCTTCTGCCTTAGCGAGGTCCATTTTCAACAATGTGATTCCCTGAGGGTTGTGGATTAGCTGACCTGGGCAGCCTTACCCTGCCGGCCCGCCCTCCCCAGGTGTGCCTCGTTGAGTTCAATATAAAGAGAGGTCCAGGCAGCAATAGCCCCTGAAGCTGTGCCTGACTCCATATTCTCTGCCCCGTCAGCAGTCTCGGGGCTGTGCTGGTGGGAGGGAGTGAGGGGCCACAGCTTTGTGGGTGGCCCGGTGTGAGTGGGGTTCTGCTGGCCTTTCTGCAGGAGTTGCCAGGCTGCCGCCTGTAAAGAAGAGGATGTGTCACCCATACCTTCCGCTGGAATTTCTCTCCGGACAGAGGTGAGGAAGGAAAAAAGCAGTGGGGGCCGGGACAGGAGGGGTATCTCAGGCAGGGCAATGGAAAGTTTCTGGAAGAGCGCCAGGGTCCAGGACCACGCTGGCTGGCCTGCAGGCACCAAGTTGGCCTGCGTGCTGTCGCTGGTGTGGCTCCACGGTCCTTCCTCTAGGCTTTCAAGCCCTTGTACATATTCAGGTGTTTTACCTGGAAAGGGTGGGAACAGATCAGAAGCAGCTGGCCTGGGGCTCAGCTCACGTTTACTCACAGATGCCTCGGGACGGTCCCCCAGCTTTTCAATGAGGACGCTCCTTTTGTGGGGGGTGGGTGGCTGGCTGTATGGGAGATGGTTCCCCACCTCTGACCAATTTCACAATTGTTTACCGCTGGAGCAAGTGCCGTGATAGGGTTTTCCTCTGTATAACTCGTGGGTTCAATTTTTTTTTCTTTTTTGGTTCCAGTTAGATTTTCTTCCTCTTTTATGTATTTATAAATATAAGCATGGAAATAATTCATTCCTATAAATACATCTGTGTGACGGGAAGAATTTTTTCTGTTTTATTTTTAAATTTTATTTTTTAAAATTTTGAAATTTAATTTTATTTATGTTTTTATACAGCACGTTATTATTAGTTATGTATTTTATGCATATACATGTATACAGGTCAATCCCAATCTCCCAACTCATCCCACCACCACCACCCCATGGATTCCCACACTTGGTGTCCATACGTTTGTTCTCTACCTCTGTGTCTCTATTTCTTCCCTGCAAACCAGTTCATCTGTACCATTTTTAGGCTCCACATATATGCATTAATATACAATATTTGTTTTCCTCTTTCTGACTTACTTCATTCTGTATGACAGTCTCTCGATCCATCGATGTCTCTACAAATGACCCAGTTTCATTCCTTTTTATGGCCGAGTCATATTCCATTTTATATTTGTACCACATCTTTATCCATTCATCTGTCTGAGGGCATTTAGGTTGCTTCCATTACCTGGCTATTGTAAATAGTGCTGCAACGAACATTGTGGTGAATGTGCCTTTTTGAAATACGGTTTTCTCTGGGTATATGCCCAGAAGTGGGATTGCTGGATCAGATGGTAATTCTATTTCTAGTTTTTTTAAGGAAACTCCATACTGTTCTCCATAGTGACTGTATCAATTTACATTCCCACCAATAGTGGAAGAGGGCTCCTTTTGTCCACACCCTCCCCAGAATTGGTTGTTTGTAGATTTTCTGATGATGCCGATTCTAACAGGTGTGAGGTGATACCTCATTGTAGTTTTGATTTGCATTTCTCTAATAATTAGTGCTGTTGAGCAGCTTTTCATGTGCGTCTTGGCCATCTCTGTGTCTCCTTTGAAGAAACGTCTCTTTAGATCTTCTGCCCATTTTTTTTGGGTTTTTTGTTTTTTTAATATTAAGCTGCATGAGCTGTTTATATATATTGGAGATTAAACCTGTGTCCATTGATTCGTTTGCAACGATTTTCACCCATCCTGAGGGATGCCTTTTTCCATTCCCGTTTTTTTTAACAAAAAAGGAAAGAAAGGAAAAGAAGCAGAACACTAATGTGCGTAAAATATGCCTTTTGAAACGGTCGTTTTGAAATATGGACGTCCTTTGAATTTTTTGGTCGATATGTGACCCCAGGATTTGTTTTCAGGGCAGGTGTCATTTACAGGCCTGCAATGATTTTGAATATCAACTGACCATTAGCATTGGGATTAAAGCTGCTGTTGTGTGAAACGGCCACAAGGTGGCAGCAGTTCACCCTTACCAAATCTGGTTACTAGGGCAAGAGAGCCTCAGTGGAAGTGGTGTTCTAGATTGGAGTTTAGAATGGAATGTACCAGGAGAAAGCCCCTCACGTTTGTCTCACTACTTCTTGTTCGTGTTTTTAATTTAAGTTTTTATTTTTTATTACAGCAAGTTTGATTACAATGTTTGGCTTGTTGTAGGTGTGGAAGATGTGGTTCTTTTACACATATACAGATGACTGTTCTTCTTGGGATCCTTTTCCCATGTACGTTATGACAGAATGTTGAGTAGTCCTCTCTTGGTATTCTGTAGGTCTTTGGTGATTATATATGTCACCTGTGTTTGTATATGTCTGTTAACCCCGATATCGTAATGAAACCAATCCTCACACCTTTCCATTGGTGAACCATAAGTTTGTTTAATGAATCTGTGATTGCCCTTCTCCGTGGAAATATCTGCCCTGGTATCCATTTTTAGGTAACACCTATAAGTGATATGATATGATATGTGTCTTTCACTTTCTGACTTACTACAAGTCACGTGATTACTTCTAGACTCATCTACGGTGCTGCAAATGGCATTGTGTCCTTTTTTCCCTTGGCTTCTCTTCTGCCTTAGCGGGGTCCATTTTCAACAATGTGATTCCCTGAGGGTTGTGGATTAGCTGACCTGGGCAGCCTTACCCTGCCGGCCCGCCCTCCCCAGGTGTGCCTCGTTGAGGTCAATATAAACAGCGCTCCAGGCAGCAATAGCCCCTGAAGCTGTGCCTGACTCCATATTCTCTGCCCCGTCAGCAGTCTCGGGGCTGTGCTGGTGGGAGGGAGTGAGGGGCCACAGCTTTGTGGGTGGCCCGGTGTGAGTGGGGTTCTGCTGGCCTTTCTGCAAGAGTTGCCAGGCTGCCGCCTGTAACGAAGAGGATGAGTCACCCATACCTTCCGCTGGAATTTCTCTCCGGACAGTGGTGAGGAAGGAAAAAAGCAGTGGGGGCCGGGACAGGAGGGATATCTCAGGCAGGGCAATGGAAAGCTTCTGGAAGAGCGCCAGGGTCCAGGACCACGCTGGCTGGCCTGCAGGCACCAAGTTGGCCTGCGTGCTGTCGCTGGTGTGGCTCCACGGTCCTTCCTCTAGGCTTTCAAGCCCTTGTACATATTCAGGTGTTTTACCTGGAAAGGGTGGGAACAGTTCAGCAGCAGCTGGCCTGGGGCTCAGCTCACGTTTACTCACAGATGCCTCGGCACGGTCCCCCAGCTTTGCAATGAGGACGCTCCTTGCGTGGGGGGTGGGTTGCTGGCTATATGGGAGATGGTTCCCCACCTCTGACCAATTTCAGAATTGTTTACCACTGGAGCAAGTGCCCTGATAGGGTTATCCTCTGTATAACTCCTGGGTTCAGGTTTTTTTTTTTCTTTTATGGTTCAAGTTAGATTTTATTCCCCTTTTATGTATTTATAGATATAAGCATGGAAATAATTCTTTCCTATAAATACATCTGTGTGATGGGAAGAATTTTTTCTGTTTTATTTTTAAATTTTATTTTTTAAAATTTTGAAATTTAATTTTATTTATTTTTTTTATACAGCACGTTATTATTAGTTATGTATTTTATGTATATACATGTATACAGGTCAATCCCAAACTCCCAAGTCATCCCACCACCACCACCCCATGGCTTCCCACACTTGGTGTCCATACGTTTGTTCTCTACCTCTGTGTCTCTATTTCTTCCCTGCAAACCAGTTCATCTGTACCATTTTTAGGCTCCACATATATGCATTAATATACAATATTTGTTTTCCTCTTTCTGACTTACTTCATTCTGTATGACAGTCTCTCGATCCATCGATGTCTCTACAAATGACCCATTTTCATTCCTTTTTATGGCCGAGTCATATTCCATTTTATATATGTACCACATCTTTATCCATTCATCTGTCTGTGGGCATTTAGGTTGCTTCCATTACCTGGCTATTGTAAATAGTGCTGCAACGAACATTGTGGTGAATGTGCCTTTTTGAAATACGGTTTTCTCTGGGTATATGCCCAGAAGTGGGATTGCTGGATCAGATGGTAATTCTATTTCTCGTTTTTTTAAGGAAACTCCATACTGTTCTCCATAGTGACTGTATCAATTTACATTCCCACCAATAGTGGAAGAGGGCTCCATTTGTCCACACCCTCCCCAGAATTGGTTGTTTGTAGATTTTCTGATGATGCCGATTCTAACAGGTGTGAGGTGATACCTCATTGTAGTTTTGATTTGCATTTCTCTAATAATTAGTGCTGTTGAGCAGCTTTTCATGTGCGTCTTGGCCATCTCTGTGTCTCCTTTGAAGAAACGTCTCTTTAGATCTTCTGCCCATTTTTTTTGGGTTGTTTGTTTTTTTAATATTAAGCTGCATGAGCTGTTTATATATATTGGAGATTAAACCTGTGTCCATTGATTCGTTTGCAACGATTTTCACCCATCCTGAGGGATGCCTTTTTCCATTCCCGTTTTTTTATCAAAAAAGGAAAGAAAGGAAAAGAAGCAGAACACTAATGTGCGTAAAATATGCATTTTGAAACGGTCGTTTTGAAATATGGATGTCCTTTGAATTTTTTGGTCGATATGTGACCCCAGGATTTGTTTTCAGGGCAGGTGTCATTTACAGGCCTGCAATGATTTTGAATATCAACTGACCATTAGCGTTGGGATTAAAGCTGCTGTTGTGTGAAACGGCCACAAGGTGGCAGCAGTTCACCCTTACCAAATCTGGTTACTAGGGCAAGAGAGCCTCAGTGGAAGTGGTGTTCTTGATTGGAGTTTAGAATGGAATGTACCAGGAGAAAGCCCCTCACGTTTGTCTCACTACTTCTTGTTCGTGTTTTTAATTTAAGTTTTTATTTTTTATTACAGCAAGTTTGATTACAATGTTTGGCTTGTTGTAGGTGTGGAAGATGTGGTTCTTTTACACATATACAGATGACTGTTCTTCTTGGGATCCTTTTCCCATGTACGTTATGACAGAATGTTGAGTAGTCCTCTCTTGGTATTCTGTAGGTCTTTGGTGATTATATATGTCACCTGTGTTTGTATATGTCTGTTAACCCCGATATCGTAATGAAACCAATCCTCACACCATTCCATTGGTGAACCATAAGTTTGTTTAATGAATCTGTGATTGCCCTTCTCCGTGGAAATATCTGCCCTGGTATCCATTTTTAGGTAACACCTATAAGTGATATGATATGATATGTGTCTTTCACTTTCTGACTTACTACAAGTCACGTGATTACTTCTAGACTCATCTACGGTGCTGCAAATGGCATTGTGTCCTTTTTTCCCTTGGCTTCTCTTCTGCCTTAGCGGGGTCCATTTTCAACAATGTGATTCCCTGAGGGTTGTGGATTAGCTGACCTGGGCAGCCTTACCCTGCCGGCCCGCCCTCCCCACGTGTGCCTCGTTGAGATCAATATAAACAGAGCTCCAGGCAGCAATAGCCCCTGAAGCTGTGCCTGACTCCATATTCTCTGCCCCGTCAGCAGTCTCGGGGCTGTGCTGGTGGGAGGGAGTGAGGGGCCACAGCTTTGTGGGTGGCCCGGTGTGAGTGGGGTTCTGCTGGCCTTTCTGCAGGAGTTGCCAGGCTGCCGCCTGTAACGAAGAGGATGTGTCACCCATACTTTCCGCTGGAATTTCTCTCCGGACAGAGGTGAGGAAGGAAAAAAGCAGTGGGGGCCGGGACAGGAGGGGTATCTCAGGCAGGGCAATGGAAAGCTTCTGGAAGAGCGCCAGGGTCCAGGACCACGCTGGCTGGCCTGCAGGCACCAAGTTGGCCTGCGTGCTGTCGCTGGTGTGGCTCCACGGTCCTTCCTCTAGGCTTTCAAGCCCTTGTACATATTCAGGTGTTTTACCTGGAAAGGGTGGGAACAGTTCAGCAGCAGCTGGCCTGGGGCTCAGCTCACGTTTACTCACAGATGCCTCGGCACGGTCCCCCAGCTTTGCAATGAGGACGCTCCTTGCGTGGGGGGTGGGTTGCTGGCTGTATGGGAGATGGTTCCCCACCTCTGACCAATTTCAGAATTGTTTACCGCTGGAGCAAGTGCCGTGATAGGGTTTTCCTCTGTATAACTCGTGGGTTCAATTTTTTTATCTTTTTTGGTTCCAGTTAGATTTTATTCCTCTTTTATGTATTTATAAATATAAGCATGGAAATAATTCATTCCTATAAATACATCTGTGTGACGGGAAGAATTTTTTCTGTTTTATTTTTAAATTTTATTTTTTAAAATTTTGAAATTTAATTTTATTTATGTTTTTATACAGCACGTTATTATTAGTTATGTATTTTATGCATATACATGTATACAGGTCAATCCCAATCTCCCAACTCATCCCACCACCACCACCCCATGGCTTCCCACACTTGGTGTCCATACGTTTGTTCTCTACCTCTGTGTCTCTATTTCTTCCCTGCAAACCAGTTCATCTGTACCATTTTTAGGCTCCACATATATGCATTAATATACAATATTTGTTTTCCTCTTTCTGACTTACTTCATTCTGTATGACAGTCTCTCGATCCATCGATGTCTCTACAAATGACCCAGTTTCATTCCTTTTTATGGCCGAGTCATATTCCATTTTATATATGTACCACATCTTTATCCATTCATCTGTCTGTGGGCATTTAGGTTGCTTCCATTACCTGGCTATTGTAAATAGTGCTGCAACGAACATTGTGGTGAATGTGCCTTTTTGAAATACGGTTTTCTCTGGGTATATGCCCAGAAGTGGGATTGCTGGATCAGATGGTAATTCTATTTCTCGTTTTTTTAAGGAAACTCCATACTGTTCTCCATAGTGACTGTATCAATTTACATTCCCACCAATAGTGGAAGAGGGCTCCTTTTGTCCACACCCTCCCCAGAATTGGTTGTTTGTAGATTTTCTGATGATGCCGATTCTAACAGGTGTGAGGTGATACCTCATTGTAGTTTTGATTTGCATTTCTCTAATAATTAGTGCTGTTGAGCAGCTTTTCATGTGCGTCTTGGCCATCTCTGTGTCTCCTTTGAAGAAACGTCTCTTTAGATCTTCTGCCCATTTTTTTTGGGTTGTTTGTTTTTTTAATATTAAGCTGCATGAGCTGTTTATATATATTGGAGATTAAACCTGTGTCCATTGATTCGTTTGCAACGATTTTCACCCATCCTGAGGGATGCCTTTTTCCATTCCCGTTTTTTTTAACAAAAAAGGAAAGAAAGGAAAAGAAGCAGAACACTAATGTGCGTAAAATATGCCTTTTGAAACGGTCGTTTTGAAATATGGACGTCCTTTGAATTTTTTGGTCGATATGTGACCCCAGGATTTGTTTTCAGGGCAGGTGTCATTTACAGGCCTGCAATGATTTTGAATATCAACTGACCATTAGCGTTGGGATTAAAGCTGCTGTTGTGTGAAACGGCCACAAGGTGGCAGCAGTTCACCCTTACCAAATCTGGTTACTAGGGCAAGAGAGCCTCAGTGGAAGTGGTGTTCTAGATTGGAGTTTAGAATGGAATGTACCAGGAGAAAGCCCCTCACGTTTGTCTCACTACTTCTTGTTCGTGTTTTTAATTTAAGTTTTTATTTTTTATTACAGCAAGTTTGATTACAATGTTTGGCTTGTTGTAGGTGTGGAAGATGTGGTTCTTTTACACATATACAGATGACTGTTCTTCTTGGGATCCTTTTCCCATGTACGTTATGACAGAATGTTGAGTAGTCCTCTCTTGGTATTCTGTAGGTCTTTGGTGATTATATATGTCACCTGTGTTTGTATATGTCTGTTAACCCCGATATCGTAATGAAACCAATCCTCACACCTTTCCATTGGTGAACCATAAGTTTGTTTAATGAATCTGTGATTGCCCTTCTCCGTGGAAATATCTGCCCTGGTATCCATTTTTAGGTAACACCTATAAGTGATATGATATGATATGTGTCTTTCACTTTCTGACTTACTACAAGTCACGTGATTACTTCTAGACTCATCTACGGTGCTGCAAATGGCATTGTGTCCTTTTTTCCCTTGGCTTCTCTTCTGCCTTAGCGGGGTCCATTTTCAACAATGTGATTCCCTGAGGGTTGTGGATTAGCTGACCTGGGCAGCCTTACCCTGCCGGCCCGCCCTCCCCAGGTGTGCCTCGTTGAGGTCAATATAAACAGCGCTCCAGGCAGCAATAGCCCCTGAAGCTGTGCCTGACTCCATATTCTCTGCCCCGTCAGCAGTCTCGGGGCTGTGCTGGTGGGAGGGAGTGAGGGGCCACAGCTTTGTGGGTGGCCCGGTGTGAGTGGGGTTCTGCTGGCCTTTCTGCAGGAGTTGCCAGGCTGCCGCCTGTAACGAAGAGGATGTGTCACCCATACCTTCCGCTGGAATTTCTCTCCGGACAGTGGTGAGGAAGGAAAAAAGCAGTGGGGGCCGGGACAGGAGGGGTATCTCAGGCAGGGCAATGGAAAGCTTCTGGAAGAGCGCCAGGGTCCAGGACCACGCTGGCTGGCCTGCAGGCACCAAGTTGGCCTGCGTGCTGTCGCTGGTGTGGCTCCACGGTCCTTCCTCTAGGCTTTCAAGCCCTTGTACATATTCAGGTGTTTTACCTGGAAAGGGTGGGAACAGTTCAGCAGCAGCTGGCCTGGGGCTCAGCTCACGTTTACTCACAGATGCCTCGGCACGGTCCCCCAGCTTTGCAATGAGGACGCTCCTTGCGTGGGGGGTGGGTTGCTGGCTGTATGGGAGATGGTTCCCCACCTCTGACCAATTTCAGAATTGTTTACCACTGGAGCAAGTGCCGTGATAGGGTTTTCCTCTGTATAACTCGTGGGTTCAATTTTTTTTTCTTTTTTGGTTCCAGTTAGATTTTATTCCTCTTTTATGTATTTATAAATATAAGCATGGAAATAATTCATTCCTATAAATACATCTGTGTGACGGGAAGAATTTTTTCTGTTTTATTTTTAAATTTGATTTTTTAAAATTTTGAAATTTAATTTTATTTATGTTTTTATACAGCACGTTATTATTAGTTATGTATTTTATGCATATACATGTATACAGGTCAATCCCAATCTCCCAACTCATCCCACCACCACCACCCCATGGCTTCCCACACTTGGTGTCCATACGTTTGTTCTCTACCTCTGTGTCTCTATTTCTTCCCTGCAAACCAGTTCATCTGTACCATTTTTAGGCTCCACATATATGCATTAATATACAATATTTGTTTTCCTCTTTCTGACTTACTTCATTCTGTATGACAGTCTCTCGATCCATCGATGTCTCTACAAATGACCCAGTTTCATTCCTTTTTATGGCCGAGTCATATTCCATTTTATATATGTACCACATCTTTATCCATTCATCTGTCTGTGGGCATTTAGGTTGCTTCCATTACCTGGCTATTGTAAATAGTGCTGCAACGAACATTGTGGTGAATGTGCCTTTTTGAAATACGGTTTTCTCTGGGTATATGCCCAGAAGTGGGATTGCTGGATCAGATGGTAATTCTATTTCTCGTTTTTTTAAGGAAACTCCATACTGTTCTCCATAGTGACTGTATCAATTTACATTCCCACCAATAGTGGAAGAGGGCTCCATTTGTCCACACCCTCCCCAGAATTGGTTGTTTGTAGATTTTCTGATGATGCCGATTCTAACAGGTGTGAGGTGATACCTCATTGTAGTTTTGATTTGCATTTCTCTAATAATTAGTGCTGTTGAGCAGCTTTTCATGTGCGTCTTGGCCATCTCTGTGTCTCCTTTGAAGAAACGTCTCTTTAGATCTTCTGCCCATTTTTTTTGGGTTGTTTGTTTTTTTAATATTAAGCTGCATGAGCTGTTTATATATATTGGAGATTAAACCTGTGTCCATTGATTCGTTTGCAACGATTTTCACCCATCCTGAGGGATGCCTTTTTCCATTCCCGTTTTTTTATCAAAAAAGGAAAGAAAGGAAAAGAAGCAGAACACTAATGTGCGTAAAATATGCATTTTGAAACGGTCGTTTTGAAATATGGATGTCCTTTGAATTTTTTGGTCGATATGTGACCCCAGGATTTGTTTTCAGGGCAGGTGTCATTTACAGGCCTGCAATGATTTTGAATGTCAACTGACCATTAGCGTTGGGATTAAAGCTGCTGTTGTGTGAAACGGCCACAAGGTGGCAGCAGTTCACCCTTACCAAATCTGGTTACTAGGGCAAGAGAGCCTCAGTGGAAGTGGTGTTCTTGATTGGAGTTTAGAATGGAATGTACCAGGAGAAAGCCCCTCACGTTTGTCTCACTACTTCTTGTTCGTGTTTTTAATTTAAGTTTTTATTTTTTATTACAGCAAGTTTGATTACAATGTTTGGCTTGTTGTAGGTGTGGAAGATGTGGTTCTTTTACACATATACAGATGACTGTTCTTCTTGGGATCCTTTTCCCATGTACGTTATGACAGAATGTTGAGTAGTCCTCTCTTGGTATTCTGTAGGTCTTTGGTGATTATATATGTCACCTGTGTTTGTATATGTCTGTTAACCCCGATATCGTAATGAAACCAATCCTCACACCATTCCATTGGTGAACCATAAGTTTGTTTAATGAATCTGTGATTGCCCTTCTCCGTGGAAATATCTGCCCTGGTATCCATTTTTAGGTAACACCTATAAGTGATATGATATGATATGTGTCTTTCACTTTCTGACTTACTACAAGTCACGTGATTACTTCTAGACTCATCTACGGTGCTGCAAATGGCATTGTGTCCTTTTTTCCCTTGGCTTCTCTTCTGCCTTAGCGGGGTCCATTTTCAACAATGTGATTCCCTGAGGGTTGTGGATTAGCTGACCTGGGCAGCCTTACCCTGCCGGCCCGCCCTCCCCACGTGTGCCTCGTTGAGATCAATATAAACAGAGCTCCAGGCAGCAATAGCCCCTGAAGCTGTGCCTGACTCCATATTCTCTGCCCCGTCAGCAGTCTCGGGGCTGTGCTGGTGGGAGGGAGTGAGGGGCCACAGCTTTGTGGGTGGCCCGGTGTGAGTGGGGTTCTGCTGGCCTTTCTGCAGGAGTTGCCAGGCTGCCGCCTGTAACGAAGAGGATGTGTCACCCATA
This sequence comes from Mesoplodon mirus, assembly GCF_964341445.2. Lineage (NCBI taxonomy): Eukaryota > Metazoa > Chordata > Mammalia > Artiodactyla > Ziphiidae > Mesoplodon > Mesoplodon mirus. The sequence continues at coordinate 93,771,465 of NC_138989.1, forward strand.
CTTTCCGCTGGAATTTCTCTCCGGACAGAGGTGAGGAAGGAAAAAAGCAGTGGGGGCCGGGACAGGAGGGGTATCTCAGGCAGGGCAATGGAAAGCTTCTGGAAGAGCGCCAGGGTCCAGGACCACGCTGGCTGGCCTGCAGGCACCAAGTTGGCCTGCGTGCTGTCGCTGGTGTGGCTCCACGGTCCTTCCTCTAGGCTTTCAAGCCCTTGTACATATTCAGGTGTTTTACCTGGAAAGGGTGGGAACAGTTCAGCAGCAGCTGGCCTGGGGCTCAGCTCACGTTTACTCACAGATGCCTCGGCACGGTCCCCCAGCTTTGCAATGAGGACGCTCCTTGCGTGGGGGGTGGGTTGCTGGCTGTATGGGAGATGGTTCCCCACCTCTGACCAATTTCAGAATTGTTTACCGCTGGAGCAAGTGCCGTGATAGGGTTTTCCTCTGTATAACTCGTGGGTTCAATTTTTTTATCTTTTTTGGTTCCAGTTAGATTTTATTCCTCTTTTATGTATTTATAAATATAAGCATGGAAATAATTCATTCCTATAAATACATCTGTGTGACGGGAAGAATTTTTTCTGTTTTATTTTTAAATTTTATTTTTTAAAATTTTGAAATTTAATTTTATTTATGTTTTTATACAGCACGTTATTATTAGTTATGTATTTTATGCATATACATGTATACAGGTCAATCCCAATCTCCCAACTCATCCCACCACCACCACCCCATGGCTTCCCACACTTGGTGTCCATACGTTTGTTCTCTACCTCTGTGTCTCTATTTCTTCCCTGCAAACCAGTTCATCTGTACCATTTTTAGGCTCCACATATATGCATTAATATACAATATTTGTTTTCCTCTTTCTGACTTACTTCATTCTGTATGACAGTCTCTCGATCCATCGATGTCTCTACAAATGACCCAGTTTCATTCCTTTTTATGGCCGAGTCATATTCCATTTTATATATGTACCACATCTTTATCCATTCATCTGTCTGTGGGCATTTAGGTTGCTTCCATTACCTGGCTATTGTAAATAGTGCTGCAACGAACATTGTGGTGAATGTGCCTTTTTGAAATACGGTTTTCTCTGGGTATATGCCCAGAAGTGGGATTGCTGGATCAGATGGTAATTCTATTTCTCGTTTTTTTAAGGAAACTCCATACTGTTCTCCATAGTGACTGTATCAATTTACATTCCCACCAATAGTGGAAGAGGGCTCCTTTTGTCCACACCCTCCCCAGAATTGGTTGTTTGTAGATTTTCTGATGATGCCGATTCTAACAGGTGTGAGGTGATACCTCATTGTAGTTTTGATTTGCATTTCTCTAATAATTAGTGCTGTTGAGCAGCTTTTCATGTGCGTCTTGGCCATCTCTGTGTCTCCTTTGAAGAAACGTCTCTTTAGATCTTCTGCCCATTTTTTTTGGGTTGTTTGTTTTTTTAATATTAAGCTGCATGAGCTGTTTATATATATTGGAGATTAAACCTGTGTCCATTGATTCGTTTGCAACGATTTTCACCCATCCTGAGGGATGCCTTTTTCCATTCCCGTTTTTTTTAACAAAAAAGGAAAGAAAGGAAAAGAAGCAGAACACTAATGTGCGTAAAATATGCCTTTTGAAACGGTCGTTTTGAAATATGGACGTCCTTTGAATTTTTTGGTCGATATGTGACCCCAGGATTTGTTTTCAGGGCAGGTGTCATTTACAGGCCTGCAATGATTTTGAATATCAACTGACCATTAGCGTTGGGATTAAAGCTGCTGTTGTGTGAAACGGCCACAAGGTGGCAGCAGTTCACCCTTACCAAATCTGGTTACTAGGGCAAGAGAGCCTCAGTGGAAGTGGTGTTCTAGATTGGAGTTTAGAATGGAATGTACCAGGAGAAAGCCCCTCACGTTTGTCTCACTACTTCTTGTTCGTGTTTTTAATTTAAGTTTTTATTTTTTATTACAGCAAGTTTGATTACAATGTTTGGCTTGTTGTAGGTGTGGAAGATGTGGTTCTTTTACACATATACAGATGACTGTTCTTCTTGGGATCCTTTTCCCATGTACGTTATGACAGAATGTTGAGTAGTCCTCTCTTGGTATTCTGTAGGTCTTTGGTGATTATATATGTCACCTGTGTTTGTATATGTCTGTTAACCCCGATATCGTAATGAAACCAATCCTCACACCTTTCCATTGGTGAACCATAAGTTTGTTTAATGAATCTGTGATTGCCCTTCTCCGTGGAAATATCTGCCCTGGTATCCATTTTTAGGTAACACCTATAAGTGATATGATATGATATGTGTCTTTCACTTTCTGACTTACTACAAGTCACGTGATTACTTCTAGACTCATCTACGGTGCTGCAAATGGCATTGTGTCCTTTTTTCCCTTGGCTTCTCTTCTGCCTTAGCGGGGTCCATTTTCAACAATGTGATTCCCTGAGGGTTGTGGATTAGCTGACCTGGGCAGCCTTACCCTGCCGGCCCGCCCTCCCCAGGTGTGCCTCGTTGAGGTCAATATAAACAGCGCTCCAGGCAGCAATAGCCCCTGAAGCTGTGCCTGACTCCATATTCTCTGCCCCGTCAGCAGTCTCGGGGCTGTGCTGGTGGGAGGGAGTGAGGGGCCACAGCTTTGTGGGTGGCCCGGTGTGAGTGGGGTTCTGCTGGCCTTTCTGCAGGAGTTGCCAGGCTGCCGCCTGTAACGAAGAGGATGTGTCACCCATACCTTCCGCTGGAATTTCTCTCCGGACAGTGGTGAGGAAGGAAAAAAGCAGTGGGGGCCGGGACAGGAGGGGTATCTCAGGCAGGGCAATGGAAAGCTTCTGGAAGAGCGCCAGGGTCCAGGACCACGCTGGCTGGCCTGCAGGCACCAAGTTGGCCTGCGTGCTGTCGCTGGTGTGGCTCCACGGTCCTTCCTCTAGGCTTTCAAGCCCTTGTACATATTCAGGTGTTTTACCTGGAAAGGGTGGGAACAGTTCAGCAGCAGCTGGCCTGGGGCTCAGCTCACGTTTACTCACAGATGCCTCGGCACGGTCCCCCAGCTTTGCAATGAGGACGCTCCTTGCGTGGGGGGTGGGTTGCTGGCTGTATGGGAGATGGTTCCCCACCTCTGACCAATTTCAGAATTGTTTACCGCTGGAGCAAGTGCCGTGATAGGGTTTTCCTCTGTATAACTCGTGGGTTCAATTTTTTTTTCTTTTTTGGTTCAAGTTAGATTTTATTCCTCTTTTATGTATTTATAAATATAAGCATGGAAATAATTCATTCCTATAAATACATCTGTGTGACGGGAAGAATTTTTTCTGTTTTATTTTTAAATTTGATTTTTTAAAATTTTGAAATTTAATTTTATTTATGTTTTTATACAGCACGTTATTATTAGTTATGTATTTTATGCATATACATGTATACAGGTCAATCCCAATCTCCCAACTCATCCCACCACCACCACCCCATGGCTTCCCACACTTGGTGTCCATACGTTTGTTCTCTACCTCTGTGTCTCTATTTCTTCCCTGCAAACCAGTTCATCTGTACCATTTTTAGGCTCCACATATATGCATTAATATACAATATTTGTTTTCCTCTTTCTGACTTACTTCATTCTGTATGACAGTCTCTCGATCCATCGATGTCTCTACAAATGACCCAGTTTCATTCCTTTTTATGGCCGAGTCATATTCCATTTTATATATGTACCACATCTTTATCCATTCATCTGTCTGTGGGCATTTAGGTTGCTTCCATTACCTGGCTATTGTAAATAGTGCTGCAACGAACATTGTGGTGAATGTGCCTTTTTGAAATACGGTTTTCTCTGGGTATATGCCCAGAAGTGGGATTGCTGGATCAGATGGTAATTCTATTTCTCGTTTTTTTAAGGAAACTCCATACTGTTCTCCATAGTGACTGTATCAATTTACATTCCCACCAATAGTGGAAGAGGGCTCCTTTTGTCCACACCCTCCCCAGAATTGGTTGTTTGTAGATTTTCTGATGATGCCGATTCTAACAGGTGTGAGGTGATACCTCATTGTAGTTTTGATTTGCATTTCTCTAATAATTAGTGCTGTTGAGCAGCTTTTCATGTGCGTCTTGGCCATCTCTGTGTCTCCTTTGAAGAAACGTCTCTTTAGATCTTCTGCCCATTTTTTTTGGGTTGTTTGTTTTTTTAATATTAAGCTGCATGAGCTGTTTATATATATTGGAGATTAAACCTGTGTCCATTGATTCGTTTGCAACGATTTTCACCCATCCTGAGGGATGCCTTTTTCCATTCCCGTTTTTTTTAACAAAAAAGGAAAGAAAGGAAAAGAAGCAGAACACTAATGTGCGTAAAATATGCCTTTTGAAACGGTCGTTTTGAAATATGGACGTCCTTTGAATTTTTTGGTCGATATGTGACCCCAGGATTTGTTTTCAGGGCAGGTGTCATTTACAGGCCTGCAATGATTTTGAATATCAACTGACCATTAGCGTTGGGATTAAAGCTGCTGTTGTGTGAAACGGCCACAAGGTGGCAGCAGTTCACCCTTACCAAATCTGGTTACTAGGGCAAGAGAGCCTCAGTGGAAGTGGTGTTCTAGATTGGAGTTTAGAATGGAATGTACCAGGAGAAAGCCCCTCACGTTTGTCTCACTACTTCTTGTTCGTGTTTTTAATTTAAGTTTTTATTTTTTATTACAGCAAGTTTGATTACAATGTTTGGCTTGTTGTAGGTGTGGAAGATGTGGTTCTTTTACACATATACAGATGACTGTTCTTCTTGGGATCCTTTTCCCATGTACGTTATGACAGAATGTTGAGTAGTCCTCTCTTGGTATTCTGTAGGTCTTTGGTGATTATATATGTCACCTGTGTTTGTATATGTCTGTTAACCCCGATATCGTAATGAAACCAATCCTCACACCTTTCCATTGGTGAACCATAAGTTTGTTTAATGAATCTGTGATTGCCCTTCTCCGTGGAAATATCTGCCCTGGTATCCATTTTTAGGTAACACCTATAAGTGATATGATATGATATGTGTCTTTCACTTTCTGACTTACTACAAGTCACGTGATTACTTCTAGACTCATCTACGGTGCTGCAAATGGCATTGTGTCCTTTTTTCCCTTGGCTTCTCTTCTGCCTTAGCGGGGTCCATTTTCAACAATGTGATTCCCTGAGGGTTGTGGATTAGCTGACCTGGGCAGCCTTACCCTGCCGGCCCGCCCTCCCCAGGTGTGCCTCGTTGAGGTCAATATAAACAGCGCTCCAGGCAGCAGTAGCCCCTGAAGCTGTGCCTGACTCCATATTCTCTGCCCCGTCAGCAGTCTCAGGGCTGTGCTGGTGGGAGGGAGTGAGGGGCCACAGCTTTGTGGGTGGCCCGGTGTGAGTGGGGTTCTGCTGGCCTTTCTGCAGGAGTTGCCAGGCTGCCGCCTGTAACGAAGAGGATGTGTCACCCATACCTTCCGCTGGAATTTCTCTCCGGACAGAGGTGAGGAAGGAAAAATGCAGTGGGGGCCGGGACAGGAGGGGTATCTCAGGCAGGGCAATGGAAAGCTTCTGGAAGAGCGCCAGGGTCCAGGACCACGCTGGCTGGCCTGCAGGCACCAAGTTGGCCTGCGTGCTGTCGCTGGTGTGGCTCCACGGTCCTTCCTCTAGGCTTTCAAGCCCTTGTACATATTCAGGTGTTTTACCTGGAAAGGGTGGGAACAGATCAGAAGCAGCTGGCCTGGGGCTCAGCTCACGTTTACTCACAGATGCCACGGGACGGTCCCCCAGCTTTTCAATGAGGACGCTCCTTTTGTGGGGGGTGGGTGGCTGGCTGTATGGGAGATGGTTCCCCACCTCTGACCAATTTCAGAATTGTTTACCGCTGGAGCAAGTGCCGTGATAGGGTTTTCCTCTGTATAACTCGTGGGTTCAATTTTTTTTTCTTTTTTGGTTCCAGATAGATTTTATTCCTCTTTTATGTATTTATAAATATAAGCATGGAAATAATTCATTCCTATAAATACATCTGTGTGACGGGAAGAATTTTTTCTGTTTTATTTTTAAATTTGATTTTTTAAAATTTTGAAATTTAATTTTATTTATGTTTTTATACAGCACGTTATTATTAGTTATGTATTTTATGCATATACATGTATACAGGTCAATCCCAATCTCCCAACTCATCCCACCACCACCACCCCATGGCTTCCCACACTTGGTGTCCATACGTTTGTTCTCTACCTCTGTGTCTCTATTTCTTCCCTGCAAACCAGTTCATCTGTACCATTTTTAGGCTCCACATATATGCATTAATATACAATATTTGTTTTCCTCTTTCTGACTTACTTCATTCTGTATGACAGTCTCTCGATCCATCGATGTCTCTACAAATGACCCAGTTTCATTCCTTTTTATGGCCGAGTCATATTCCATTTTATATATGTACCACATCTTTATCCATTCATCTGTCTGAGGGCATTTAGGTTGCTTCCATTACCTGGCTATTGTAAATAGTGCTGCAACGAACATTGTGGTGAATGTGCCTTTTTGAAATACGGTTTTCTCTGGGTATATGCCCAGAAGTGGGATTGCTGGATCAGATGGTAATTCTATTTCTAGTTTTTTTAAGGAAACTCCATACTGTTCTCCATAGTGACTGTATCAATTTACATTCCCACCAATAGTGGAAGAGGGCTCCTTTTGTCCACACCCTCCCCAGAATTGGTTGTTTGTAGATTTTCTGATGATGCCGATTCTAACAGGTGTGAGGTGATACCTCATTGTAGTTTTGATTTGCATTTCTCTAATAATTAGTGCTGTTGAGCAGCTTTTCATGTGCGTCTTGGCCATCTCTGTGTCTCCTTTGAAGAAACGTCTCTTTAGATCTTCTGCCCATTTTTTTTGGGTTGTTTGTTTTTTTAATATTAAGCTGCATGAGCTGTTTATATATATTGGAGATTAAACCTGTGTCCATTGATTCGTTTGCAACGATTTTCACCCATCCTGAGGGATGCCTTTTTCCATTCCCGTTTTTTTTTATCAAAAAAGGAAAGAAAGGAAAAGAAGCAGAACACTAATGTGCGTAAAATATGCATTTTGAAACGGTCGTTTTGAAATATGGATGTCCTTTGAATTTTTTGGTCGATATGTGACCCCAGGATTTGTTTTCAGGGCAGGTGTCATTTACAGGCCTGCAATGATTTTGAATATCAACTGACCATTAGTGTTGGGATTAAAGCTGCTGTTGTGTGAAACGGCCACAAGGTGGCAGCAGATCACCCTTACCAAATCTGGTTACTAGGGCAAGAGAGCCTCAGTGGAAGTGGTGTTCTAGATTGGAGTTTAGAATGGAATGTGCCAGGAGAAAGCCCCTCACGTTTGTCTCACTATTTCTTGTTCGTGTTTTTAATTTAATTTTTTATTTTTTATTACAGCAAGTTTGATTACAATGTTTGGCTTGTTGTAGGTGTGGAAGATGTGGTTCTTTTACACATATACAGATGACTGTTCTTCTTGGGATCCTTTTCCCATGTACGTTATGACAGAATGTTGAGTAGTCCTCTCTTGGTATTCTGTAGGTCTTTGGTGATTATATATGTCACCTGTGTTTGTATATGTCTGTTAACCCCGATATCATAATGAAACCAATCCTCACACCTTTCCATTGGTGAACCATAAGTTTGTTTAATGAATCTGTGATTGCCCTTCTCCGTGGAAATATCTGCCCTGGTATCCATTTTTAGGTAACACCTATAAGTGATATGATATGATATGTGTCTTTCACTTTCTGACTTACTACAAGTCACGTGATTACTTCTAGACTCATCTACGGTGCTGCAAATGGCATTGTGTCCTTTTTTCCCTTGGCTTCTCTTCTGCCTTAGCGGGGTCCATTTTCAACAATGTGATTCCCTGAGGGTTGTGGATTAGCTGACCTGGGCAGCCTTACCCTGCCGGCCCGCCCTCCCCACGTGTGCCTCGTTGAGATCAATATAAACAGAGCTCCAGGCAGCAATAGCCCCTGAAGCTGTGCCTGACTCCATATTCTCTGCCCCGTCAGCAGTCTCGGGGCTGTGCTGGTGGGAGGGAGTGAGGGGCCACAGCTTTGTGGGTGGCCCGGTGTGAGTGGGGTTCTGCTGGCCTTTCTGCAGGAGTTGCCAGGCTGCCGCCTGTAACGAAGAGGATGTGTCACCCATACCTTCCGCTGGAATTTCTCTCCGGACAGAGGTGAGGAAGGAAAAAAGCAGTGGGGGCCGGGACAGGAGGGGTATCTCAGGCAGGGCAATGGAAAGCTTCTGGAAGAGCGCCAGGGTCCAGGACCACGCTGGCTGGCCTGCAGGCACCAAGTTGGCCTGCGTGCTGTCGCTGGTGTGGCTCCACGGTCCTTCCTCTAGGCTTTCAAGCCCTTGTACATATTCAGGTGTTTTACCTGGAAAGGGTGGGAAGAGATCAGAAGCAGCTGGCCTGGGGCTCAGCTCACGTTTACTCACAGATGCCTCGGGCCGGTCCCCCAGCTTTTCAATGAGGATGCTCCTTTTGTGGGGGGTGGGTGGCTGGCTGTATGGGAGATGGTTCCCCACCTCTGACCAATTTCAGAATTGTTTACCGCTGGAGCAAGTGCCGTGATAGGGTTTTCCTCTGTATAACTCGTGGGTTCAATTTTTTTTTCTTTTTTGGTTCCAGTTAGATTTTATTCCTCTTTTATGTATTTATAAATATAAGCATGGAAATAATTCATTCCTATAAATACATCTGTGTGACGGGAAGAATTTTTTCTGTTTTATTTTTAAATTTGATTTTTTAAAATTTTGAAATTTAATTTTATTTATGTTTTTATACAGCACGTTATTATTAGTTATGTATTTTATGCATATACATGTATACAGGTCAATCCCAATCTCCCAACTCATCCCACCACCACCACCCCATGGCTTCCCACACTTGGTGTCCATACGTTTGTTCTCTACCTCTGTGTCTCTATTTCTTCCCTGCAAACCAGTTCATCTGTACCATTTTTAGGCTCCACATATATGCATTAATATACAATATTTGTTTTCCTCTTTCTGACTTACTTCATTCTGTATGACAGTCTCTCGATCCATCGATGTCTCTACAAATGACCCAGTTTCATTCCTTTTTATGGCCGAGTCATATTCCATTTTATATATGTACCACATCTTTATCCATTCATCTGTCTGAGGGCATTTAGGTTGCTTCCATTACCTGGCTATTGTAAATAGTGCTGCAACGAACATTGTGGTGAATGTGCCTTTTTGAAATACGGTTTTCTCTGGGTATATGCCCAGAAGTGGGATTGCTGGATCAGATGGTAATTCTATTTCTCGTTTTTTTAAGGAAACTCCATACTGTTCTCCATAGTGACTGTATCAATTTACATTCCCACCAATAGTGGAAGAGGGCTCCATTTGTCCACACCCTCCCCAGAATTGGTTGTTTGTAGATTTTCTGATGATGCCGATTCTAACAGGTGTGAGGTGATACCTCATTGTAGTTTTGATTTGCATTTCTCTAATAATTAGTGCTGTTGAGCAGCTTTTCATGTGCGTCTTGGCCATCTCTGTGTCTCCTTTGAGGAAACGTCTCTTTAGATCTTCTGCCCATTTTTTTTGGGTTGTTTGTTTTTTTAATATTAAGCTGCATGAGCTGTTTATATATATTGGAGATTAAACCTGTGTCCATTGATTCGTTTGCAACGATTTTCACCCATCCTGAGGGATGCCTTTTTCCATTCCCGTTTTTTTTTATCAAAAAAGGAAAGAAAGGAAAAGAAGCAGAACACTAATGTGCGTAAAATATGCATTTTGAAACGGTCGTTTTGAAATATGGATGTCCTTTGAATTTTTTGGTCGATATGTGACCCCAGGATTTGTTTTCAGGGCAGGTGTCATTTACAGGCCTGCAATGATTTTGAATATCAACTGACCATTAGCGTTGGGATTAAAGCTGCTGTTGTGTGAAACGGCCACAAGGTGGCAGCAGTTCACCCTTACCAAATCTGGTTACTAGGGCAAGAGAGCCTCAGTGAAAGTGGTGTTCTAGATTGGAGTTTAGAATGGAATGTACCAGGAGAAAGCCCCTCACGTTTGTCTCACTACTTCTTGTTCGTGTTTTTAATTTAAGTTTTTATTTTTTATTACAGCAAGTTTGATTACAATGTTTGGCTTGTTGTAGGTGTGGAAGATGTGGTTCTTTTACACATATACAGATGACTGTTCTTCTTGGGATCCTTTTCCCATGTACGTTATGACAGAATGTTGAGTAGTCCTCTCTTGGTATTCTGTAGGTCTTTGGTGATTATATATGTCACCTGTGTTTGTATATGTCTGTTAACCCCGATATCGTAATGAAACCAATCCTCACACCATTCCATTGGTGAAGCATAAGTTTGTTTAATGAATCTGTGATTGCCCTTCTCCGTGGAAATATCTGCCCTGGTATCCATTTTTAGGTAACACCTATAAGTGATATGATATGATATGTGTCTTTCACTTTCTGACTTACTACAAGTCACGTGATTACTTCTAGACTCATCTACGGTGCTGCAAATGGCATTGTGTCCTTTTTTCCCTTGGCTTCTCTTCTGCCTTAGCGGGGTCCATTTTCAACAATGTGATTCCCTGAGGGTTGTGGATTAGCTGACCTGGGCAGCCTTACCCTGCCGGCCCGCCCTCCCCACGTGTGCCTCGTTGAGATCAATATAAACAGAGCTCCAGGCAGCAATAGCCCCTGAAGCTGTGCCTGACTCCATATTCTCTGCCCCGTCAGCAGTCTCGGGGCTGTGCTGGTGGGAGGGAGTGAGGGGCCACAGCTTTGTGGGTGGCCCGGTGTGAGTGGGGTTCTGCTGGCCTTTCTGCAGGAGTTGCCAGGCTGCCGCCTGTAACGAAGAGGATGTGTCACCCATACTTTCCGCTGGAATATCTCTCCGGACAGAGGTGAGGAAGGAAAAAAGCAGTGGGGGCCGGGACAGGAGGGGTATCTCAGGCAGGGCAATGGAAAGCTTCTGGAAGAGCGCCAGGGTCCAGGACCACGCTGGCTGGCCTGCAGGCACCAAGTTGGCCTGCGTGCTGTCGCTGGTGTGGCTCCACGGTCCTTCCTCTAGGCTTTCAAGCCCTTGTACATATTCAGGTGTTTTACCTGGAAAGGGTGGGAACAGTTCAGCAGCAGCTGGCCTGGGGCTCAGCTCACGTTTACTCACAGATGCCTCGGCACGGTCCCCCAGCTTTGCAATGAGGACGCTCCTTGCGTGGGGGGTGGGTTGCTGGCTGTATGGGAGATGGTTCCCCACCTCTGACCAATTTCAGAATTGTTTACCGCTGGAGCAAGTGCCGTGATAGGGTTTTCCTCTGTATAACTCGTGGGTTCAATTTTTTTATCTTTTTTGGTTCAAGTTAGATTTTATTCCTCTTTTATGTATTTATAAATATAAGCATGGAAATAATTCATTCCTATAAATACATCTGTGTGACGGGAAGAATTTTTTCTGTTTTATTTTTAAATTTTATTTTTTAAAATTTTGAAATTTAATTTTATTTATGTTTTTATACAGCACGTTATTATTAGTTATGTATTTTATGCATATACATGTATACAGGTCAATCCCAATCTCCCAACTCATCCCACCACCACCACCCCATGGATTCCCACACTTGGTGTCCATACGTTTGTTCTCTACCTCTGTGTCTCTATTTCTTCCCTGCAAACCAGTTCATCTGTACCATTTTTAGGCTCCACATATATGCATTAATATACAATATTTGTTTTCCTCTTTCTGACTTACTTCATTCTGTATGACAGTCTCTCGATCCATCGATGTCTCTACAAATGACCCTGTTTCATTCCTTTTTATGGCCGAGTCATATTCCATTTTATATATGTACCACATCTTTATCCATTCATCTGTCTGTGGGCATTTAGGTTGCTTCCATTACCTGGCTATTGTAAATAGTGCTGCAACGAACATTGTGGTGAATGTGCCTTTTTGAAATACGGTTTTCTCTGGGTATATGCCCAGAAGTGGGATTGCTGGATCAGATGGTAATTCTATTTCTCGTTTTTTTAAGGAAACTCCATACTGTTCTCCATAGTGACTGTATCAATTTACATTCCCACCAATAGTGGAAGAGGGCTCCTTTTGTCCACACCCTCCCCAGAATTGGTTGTTTGTAGATTTTCTGATGATGCCGATTCTAACAGGTGTGAGGTGATACCTCATTGTAGTTTTGATTTGCATTTCTCTAATAATTAGTGCTGTTGAGCAGCTTTTCATGTGCGTCTTGGCCATCTCTGTGTCTCCTTTGAAGAAACGTCTCTTTAGATCTTCTGCCCATTTTTTTGGGGTTGTTTGTTTTTTTAATATTAAGCTGCATGAGCTGTTTATATATATTGGAGATTAAACCTGTGTCCATTGATTCGTTTGCAACGTTTTTCACCCATCCTGAGGGATGCCTTTTTCCATTCCCGTTTTTTTTAACAAAAAAGGAAAGAAAGGAAAAGAAGCAGAACACTAATGTGCGTAAAATATGCCTTTTGAAACGGTCGTTTTGAAATATGGACGTCCTTTGAATTTTTTGGTCGATATGTGACCCCAGGATTTGTTTTCAGGGCAGGTGTCATTTACAGGCCTGCAATGATTTTGAATATCAACTGACCATTAGCGTTGGGATTAAAGCTGCTGTTGTGTGAAACGGCCACAAGGTGGCAGCAGTTCACCCTTACCAAATCTGGTTACTAGGGCAAGAGAGCCTCAGTGGAAGTGGTGTTCTAGATTGGAGTTTAGAATGGAATGTACCAGGAGAAAGCCCCTCACGTTTGTCTCACTACTTCTTGTTCGTGTTTTTAATTTAAGTTTTTATTTTTTATTACAGCAAGTTTGATTACAATGTTTGGCTTGTTGTAGGTGTGGAAGATGTGGTTCTTTTACACATATACAGATGACTGTTCTTCTTGGGATCCTTTTCCCATGTACGTTATGACAGAATGTTGAGTAGTCCTCTCTTGGTATTCTGTAGGTCTTTGGTGATTATATATGTCACCTGTGTTTGTATATGTCTGTTAACCCCGATATCGTAATGAAACCAATCCTCACACCTTTCCATTGGTGAACCATAAGTTTGTTTAATGAATCTGTGATTGCCCTTCTCCGTGGAAATATCTGCCCTGGTATCCATTTTTAGGTAACACCTATAAGTGATATGATATGATATGTGTCTTTCACTTTCTGACTTACTACAAGTCACGTGATTACTTCTAGACTCATCTACGGTGCTGCAAATGGCATTGTGTCCTTTTTTCCCTTGGCTTCTCTTCTGCCTTAGCGGGGTCCATTTTCAACAATGTGATTCCCTGAGGGTTGTGGATTAGCTGACCTGGGCAGCCTCACCCTGCCGGCCCGCCCTCCCCACGTGTGCCTCGTTGAGATCAATATAAACAGAGCTCCAGGCAGCAATAGCCCCTGAAGCTGTGCCTGACTCCATATTCTCTGCCCCGTCAGCAGTCTCGGGGCTGTGCTGGTGGGAGGGAGTGAGGGGCCACAGCTTTGTGGGTGGCCCGGTGTGAGTGGGGTTCTGCTGGCCTTTCTGCAGGAGTTGCCAGGCTGCCGCCTGTAAAGAAGAGGATGTGTCACCCATACCTTCCGCTGGAATTTCTCTCCGGACAGAGGTGAGGAAGGAAAAAAGCAGTGGGGGCCGGGACAGGAGGGGTATCTCAGGCAGGGCAATGGAAAGTTTCTGGAAGAGCGCCAGGGTCCAGGACCACGCTGGCTGGCCTGCAGGCACCAAGTTGGCCTGCGTGCTGTCGCTGGTGTGGCTCCACGGTCCTTCCTCTAGGCTTTCAAGCCCTTGTACATATTCAGGTGTTTTACCTGGAAAGGGTGGGAAGAGATCAGAAGCAGCTGGCCTGGGGCTCAGCTCACGTTTACTCACAGATGCCTCGGGACGGTCCCCCAGCTTTTCAATGAGGACGCTCCTTTTGTGGGGGGTGGGTGGCTGGCTGTATGGGAGATGGTTCCCCACCTCTGACCAATTTCAGAATTGTTTACCGCTGGAGCAAGTGCCGTGATAGGGTTTTCCTCTGTATAACTCGTGGGTTCAATTTTTTTTTCTTTTTTGGTTCCAGTTAGATTTTATTCCTCTTTTATGTATTTATAAATATAAGCATGGAAATAATTCATTCCTATAAATACATCTGTGTGACGGGAAGAATTTTTTCTGTTTTATTTTTAAATTTGATTTTTTAAAATTTTGAAATTTAATTTTATTTATGTTTTTATACAGCACGTTATTATTAGTTATGTATTTTATGCATATACATGTATACAGGTCAATCCCAATCTCCCAACTCATCCCACCACCACCACCCCATGGCTTCCCACACTTGGTGTCCATACGTTTGTTCTCTACCTCTGTGTCTCTATTTCTTCCCTGCAAACCAGTTCATCTGTACCATTTTTAGGCTCCACATATATGCATTAATATACAATATTTGTTTTCCTCTTTCTGACTTACTTCATTCTGTATGACAGTCTCTCGATCCATCGATGTCTCTACAAATGACCCAGTTTCATTCCTTTTTATGGCCGAGTCATATTCCATTTTATATATGTACCACATCTTTATCCATTCATCTGTCTGTGGGCATTTAGGTTGCTTCCATTACCTGGCTATTGTAAATAGTGCTGCAACGAACATTGTGGTGAATGTGCCTTTTTGAAATACGGTTTTCTCTGGGTATATGCCCAGAAGTGGGATTGCTGGATCAGATGGTAATTCTATTTCTCGTTTTTTTAAGGAAACTCCATACTGTTCTCCATAGTGACTGTATCAATTTACATTCCCACCAATAGTGGAAGAGGGCTCCATTTGTCCACACCCTCCCCAGAATTGGTTGTTTGTAGATTTTCTGATGATGCCGATTCTAACAGGTGTGAGGTGATACCTCATTGTAGTTTTGATTTGCATTTCTCTAATAATTAGTGCTGTTGAGCAGCTTTTCATGTGCGTCTTGGCCATCTCTGTGTCTCCTTTGAGGAAACGTCTCTTTAGATCTTCTGCCCATTTTTTTTGGGTTGTTTGTTTTTTTAATATTAAGCTGCATGAGCTGTTTATATATATTGGAGATTAAACCTGTGTCCATTGATTCGTTTGCAACGATTTTCACCCATCCTGAGGGATGCCTTTTTCCATTCCCGTTTTTTTTTATCAAAAAAGGAAAGAAAGGAAAAGAAGCAGAACACTAATGTGCGTAAAATATGCATTTTGAAACGGTCGTTTTGAAATATGGATGTCCTTTGAATTTTTTGGTCGATATGTGACCCCAGGATTTGTTTTCAGGGCAGGTGTCATTTACAGGCCTGCAATGATTTTGAATATCAACTGACCATTAGCGTTGGGATTAAAGCTGCTGTTGTGTGAAACGGCCACAAGGTGGCAGCAGTTCACCCTTACCAAATCTGGTTACTAGGGCAAGAGAGCCTCAGTGGAAGTGGTGTTCTAGATTGGAGTTTAGAATGGAATGTACCAGGAGAAAGCCCCTCACGTTTGTCTCACTACTTCTTGTTCGTGTTTTTAATTTAAGTTTTTATTTTTTATTACAGCAAGTTTGATTACAATGTTTGGCTTGTTGTAGGTGTGGAAGATGTGGTTCTTTTACACATATACAGATGACTGTTCTTCTTGGGATCCTTTTCCCATGTACGTTATGACAGAATGTTGAGTAGTCCTCTCTTGGTATTCTGTAGGTCTTTGGTGATTATATATGTCACCTGTGTTTGTATATGTCTGTTAACCCCGATATCGTAATGAAACCAATCCTCACACCATTCCATTGGTGAAGCATAAGTTTGTTTAATGAATCTGTGATTGCCCTTCTCCGTGGAAATATCTGCCCTGGTATCCATTTTTAGGTAACACCTATAAGTGATATGATATGATATGTGTCTTTCACTTTCTGACTTACTACAAGTCACGTGATTACTTCTAGACTCATCTACGGTGCTGCAAATGGCATTGTGTCCTTTTTTCCCTTGGCTTCTCTTCTGCCTTAGCGGGGTCCATTTTCAACAATGTGATTCCCTGAGGGTTGTGGATTAGCTGACCTGGGCAGCCTTACCCTGCCGGCCCGCCCTCCCCACGTGTGCCTCGTTGAGATCAATATAAACAGAGCTCCAGGCAGCAATAGCCCCTGAAGCTGTGCCTGACTCCATATTCTCTGCCCCGTCAGCAGTCTCGGGGCTGTGCTGGTGGGAGGGAGTGAGGGGCCACAGCTTTGTGGGTGGCCCGGTGTGAGTGGGGTTCTGCTGGCCTTTCTGCAGGAGTTGCCAGGCTGCCGCCTGTAACGAAGAGGATGTGTCACCCATACTTTCCGCTGGAATATCTCTCCGGACAGAGGTGAGGAAGGAAAAAAGCAGTGGGGGCCGGGACAGGAGGGGTATCTCAGGCAGGGCAATGGAAAGCTTCTGGAAGAGCGCCAGGGTCCAGGACCACGCTGGCTGGCCTGCAGGCACCAAGTTGGCCTGCGTGCTGTCGCTGGTGTGGCTCCACGGTCCTTCCTCTAGGCTTTCAAGCCCTTGTACATATTCAGGTGTTTTACCTGGAAAGGGTGGGAACAGTTCAGCAGCAGCTGGCCTGGGGCTCAGCTCACGTTTACTCACAGATGCCTCGGCACGGTCCCCCAGCTTTGCAATGAGGACGCTCCTTGCGTGGGGGGTGGGTTGCTGGCTGTATGGGAGATGGTTCCCCACCTCTGACCAATTTCAGAATTGTTTACCGCTGGAGCAAGTGCCGTGATAGGGTTTTCCTCTGTATAACTCGTGGGTTCAATTTTTTTATCTTTTTTGGTTCAAGTTAGATTTTATTCCTCTTTTATGTATTTATAAATATAAGCATGGAAATAATTCATTCCTATAAATACATCTGTGTGACGGGAAGAATTTTTTCTGTTTTATTTTTAAATTTTATTTTTTAAAATTTTGAAATTTAATTTTATTTATGTTTTTATACAGCACGTTATTATTAGTTATGTATTTTATGCATATACATGTATACAGGTCAATCCCAATCTCCCAACTCATCCCACCACCACCACCCCATGGATTCCCACACTTGGTGTCCATACGTTTGTTCTCTACCTCTGTGTCTCTATTTCTTCCCTGCAAACCAGTTCATCTGTACCATTTTTAGGCTCCACATATATGCATTAATATACAATATTTGTTTTCCTCTTTCTGACTTACTTCATTCTGTATGACAGTCTCTCGATCCATCGATGTCTCTACAAATGACCCTGTTTCATTCCTTTTTATGGCCGAGTCATATTCCATTTTATATATGTACCACATCTTTATCCATTCATCTGTCTGTGGGCATTTAGGTTGCTTCCATTACCTGGCTATTGTAAATAGTGCTGCAACGAACATTGTGGTGAATGTGCCTTTTTGAAATACGGTTTTCTCTGGGTATATGCCCAGAAGTGGGATTGCTGGATCAGATGGTAATTCTATTTCTCGTTTTTTTAAGGAAACTCCATACTGTTCTCCATAGTGACTGTATCAATTTACATTCCCACCAATAGTGGAAGAGGGCTCCTTTTGTCCACACCCTCCCCAGAATTGGTTGTTTGTAGATTTTCTGATGATGCCGATTCTAACAGGTGTGAGGTGATACCTCATTGTAGTTTTGATTTGCATTTCTCTAATAATTAGTGCTGTTGAGCAGCTTTTCATGTGCGTCTTGGCCATCTCTGTGTCTCCTTTGAAGAAACGTCTCTTTAGATCTTCTGCCCATTTTTTTTTGGGTTGTTTGTTTTTTTAATATTAAGCTGCATGAGCTGTTTATATATATTGGAGATTAAACCTGTGTCCATTGATTCGTTTGCAACGTTTTTCACCCATCCTGAGGGATGCCTTTTTCCATTCCCGTTTTTTTTAACAAAAAAGGAAAGAAAGGAAAAGAAGCAGAACACTAATGTGCGTAAAATATGCCTTTTGAAACGGTCGTTTTGAAATATGGACGTCCTTTGAATTTTTTGGTCGATATGTGACCCCAGGATTTGTTTTCAGGGCAGGTGTCATTTACAGGCCTGCAATGATTTTGAATATCAACTGACCATTAGCGTTGGGATTAAAGCTGCTGTTGTGTGAAACGGCCACAAGGTGGCAGCAGTTCACCCTTACCAAATCTGGTTACTAGGGCAAGAGAGCCTCAGTGGAAGTGGTGTTCTAGATTGGAGTTTAGAATGGAATGTACCAGGAGAAAGCCCCTCACGTTTGTCTCACTACTTCTTGTTCGTGTTTTTAATTTAAGTTTTTATTTTTTATTACAGCAAGTTTGATTACAATGTTTGGCTTGTTGTAGGTGTGGAAGATGTGGTTCTTTTACACATATACAGATGACTGTTCTTCTTGGGATCCTTTTCCCATGTACGTTATGACAGAATGTTGAGTAGTCCTCTCTTGGTATTCTGTAGGTCTTTGGTGATTATATATGTCACCTGTGTTTGTATATGTCTGTTAACCCCGATATCGTAATGAAACCAATCCTCACACCTTTCCATTGGTGAACCATAAGTTTGTTTAATGAATCTGTGATTGCCCTTCTCCGTGGAAATATCTGCCCTGGTATCCATTTTTAGGTAACACCTATAAGTGATATGATATGATATGTGTCTTTCACTTTCTGACTTACTACAAGTCACGTGATTACTTCTAGACTCATCTACGGTGCTGCAAATGGCATTGTGTCCTTTTTTCCCTTGGCTTCTCTTCTGCCTTAGCGGGGTCCATTTTCAACAATGTGATTCCCTGAGGGTTGTGGATTAGCTGACCTGGGCAGCCTCACCCTGCCGGCCCGCCCTCCCCACGTGTGCCTCGTTGAGATCAATATAAACAGAGCTCCAGGCAGCAATAGCCCCTGAAGCTGTGCCTGACTCCATATTCTCTGCCCCGTCAGCAGTCTCGGGGCTGTGCTGGTGGGAGGGAGTGAGGGGCCACAGCTTTGTGGGTGGCCCGGTGTGAGTGGGGTTCTGCTGGCCTTTCTGCAGGAGTTGCCTGGCTGCCGCCTGTAAAGAAGAGGATGTGTCACCCATACCTTCCGCTGGAATTTCTCTCCGGACAGAGGTGAGGAAGGAAAAAAGCAGTGGGGGCCGGGACAGGAGGGGTATCTCAGGCAGGGCAATGGAAAGTTTCTGGAAGAGCGCCAGGGTCCAGGACCACGCTGGCTGGCCTGCAGGCACCAAGTTGGCCTGCGTGCTGTCGCTGGTGTGGCTCCACGGTCCTTCCTCTAGGCTTTCAAGCCCTTGTACATATTCAGGTGTTTTACCTGGAAAGGGTGGGAAGAGATCAGAAGCAGCTGGCCTGGGGCTCAGCTCACGTTTACTCACAGATGCCTCGGGACGGTCCCCCAGCTTTTCAATGAGGACGCTCCTTTTGTGGGGGGTGGGTGGCTGGCTGTATGGGAGATGGTTCCCCACCTCTGACCAATTTCAGAATTGTTTACCGCTGGAGCAAGTGCCGTGATAGGGTTTTCCTCTGTATAACTCGTGGGTTCAATTTTTTTTTCTTTTTTGGTTCCAGTTAGATTTTATTCCTCTTTTATGTATTTATAAATATAAGCATGGAAATAATTCATTCCTATAAATACATCTGTGTGACGGGAAGAATTTTTTCTGTTTTATTTTTAAATTTGATTTTTTAAAATTTTGAAATTTAATTTTATTTATGTTTTTATACAGCACGTTATTATTAGTTATGTATTTTATGCATATACATGTATACAGGTCAATCCCAATCTCCCAACTCATCCCACCACCACCACCCCATGGCTTCCCACACTTGGTGTCCATACGTTTGTTCTCTACCTCTGTGTCTCTATTTCTTCCCTGCAAACCAGTTCATCTGTACCATTTTTAGGCTCCACATATATGCATTAATATACAATATTTGTTTTCCTCTTTCTGACTTACTTCATTCTGTATGACAGTCTCTCGATCCATCGATGTCTCTACAAATGACCCAGTTTCATTCCTTTTTATGGCCGAGTCATATTCCATTTTATATATGTACCACATCTTTATCCATTCATCTGTCTGTGGGCATTTAGGTTGCTTCCATTACCTGGCTATTGTAAATAGTGCTGCAACGAACATTGTGGTGAATGTGCCTTTTTGAAATACGGTTTTCTCTGGGTATATGCCCAGAAGTGGGATTGCTGGATCAGATGGTAATTCTATTTCTCGTTTTTTTAAGGAAACTCCATACTGTTCTCCATAGTGACTGTATCAATTTACATTCCCACCAATAGTGGAAGAGGGCTCCATTTGTCCACACCCTCCCCAGAATTGGTTGTTTGTAGATTTTCTGATGATGCCGATTCTAACAGGTGTGAGGTGATACCTCATTGTAGTTTTGATTTGCATTTCTCTAATAATTAGTGCTGTTGAGCAGCTTTTCATGTGCGTCTTGGCCATCTCTGTGTCTCCTTTGAGGAAACGTCTCTTTAGATCTTCTGCCCATTTTTTTTGGGTTGTTTGTTTTTTTAATATTAAGCTGCATGAGCTGTTTATATATATTGGAGATTAAACCTGTGTCCATTGATTCGTTTGCAACGATTTTCACCCATCCTGAGGGATGCCTTTTTCCATTCCCGTTTTTTTTTATCAAAAAAGGAAAGAAAGGAAAAGAAGCAGAACACTAATGTGCGTAAAATATGCATTTTGAAACGGTCGTTTTGAAATATGGATGTCCTTTGAATTTTTTGGTCGATATGTGACCCCAGGATTTGTTTTCAGGGCAGGTGTCATTTACAGGCCTGCAATGATTTTGAATATCAACTGACCATTAGCGTTGGGATTAAAGCTGCTGTTGTGTGAAACGGCCACAAGGTGGCAGCAGTTCACCCTTACCAAATCTGGTTACTAGGGCAAGAGAGCCTCAGTGGAAGTGGTGTTCTAGATTGGAGTTTAGAATGGAATGTACCAGGAGAAAGCCCCTCACGTTTGTCTCACTACTTCTTGTTCGTGTTTTTAATTTAAGTTTTTATTTTTTATTACAGCAAGTTTGATTACAATGTTTGGCTTGTTGTAGGTGTGGAAGATGTGGTTCTTTTACACATATACAGATGACTGTTCTTCTTGGGATCCTTTTCCCATGTACGTTATGACAGAATGTTGAGTAGTCCTCTCTTGGTATTCTGTAGGTCTTTGGTGATTATATATGTCACCTGTGTTTGTATATGTCTGTTAACCCCGATATCGTAATGAAACCAATCCTCACACCATTCCATTGGTGAAGCATAAGTTTGTTTAATGAATCTGTGATTGCCCTTCTCCGTGGAAATATCTGCCCTGGTATCCATTTTTAGGTAACACCTATAAGTGATATGATATGATATGTGTCTTTCACTTTCTGACTTACTACAAGTCACGTGATTACTTCTAGACTCATCTACGGTGCTGCAAATGGCATTGTGTCCTTTTTTCCCTTGGCTTCTCTTCTGCCTTAGCGGGGTCCATTTTCAACAATGTGATTCCCTGAGGGTTGTGGATTAGCTGACCTGGGCAGCCTTACCCTGCCGGCCCGCCCTCCCCACGTGTGCCTCGTTGAGATCAATATAAACAGAGCTCCAGGCAGCAATAGCCCCTGAAGCTGTGCCTGACTCCATATTCTCTGCCCCGTCAGCAGTCTCGGGGCTGTGCTGGTGGGAGGGAGTGAGGGGCCACAGCTTTGTGGGTGGCCCGGTGTGAGTGGGGTTCTGCTGGCCTTTCTGCAGGAGTTGCCAGGCTGCCGCCTGTAACGAAGAGGATGTGTCACCCATACTTTCCGCTGGAATATCTCTCCGGACAGAGGTGAGGAAGGAAAAAAGCAGTGGGGGCCGGGACAGGAGGGGTATCTCAGGCAGGGCAATGGAAAGCTTCTGGAAGAGCGCCAGGGTCCAGGACCACGCTGGCTGGCCTGCAGGCACCAAGTTGGCCTGCGTGCTGTCGCTGGTGTGGCTCCACGGTCCTTCCTCTAGGCTTTCAAGCCCTTGTACATATTCAGGTGTTTTACCTGGAAAGGGTGGGAACAGTTCAGCAGCAGCTGGCCTGGGGCTCAGCTCACGTTTACTCACAGATGCCTCGGCACGGTCCCCCAGCTTTGCAATGAGGACGCTCCTTGCGTGGGGGGTGGGTTGCTGGCTGTATGGGAGATGGTTCCCCACCTCTGACCAATTTCAGAATTGTTTACCGCTGGAGCAAGTGCCGTGATAGGGTTTTCCTCTGTATAACTCGTGGGTTCAATTTTTTTATATTTTTTGGTTCAAGTTAGATTTTATTCCTCTTTTATGTATTTATAAATATAAGCATGGAAATAATTCATTCCTATAAATACATCTGTGTGACGGGAAGAATTTTTTCTGTTTTATTTTTAAATTTTATTTTTTAAAATTTTGAAATTTAATTTTATTTATGTTTTTATACAGCACGTTATTATTAGTTATGTATTTTATGCATATACATGTATACAGGTCAATCCCAATCTCCCAACTCATCCCACCACCACCACCCCATGGATTCCCACACTTGGTGTCCATACGTTTGTTCTCTACCTCTGTGTCTCTATTTCTTCCCTGCAAACCAGTTCATCTGTACCATTTTTAGGCTCCACATATATGCATTAATATACAATATTTGTTTTCCTCTTTCTGACTTACTTCATTCTGTATGACAGCCTCTCGATCCATCGATGTCTCTACAAATGACCCAGTTTCATTCCTTTTTATGGCCGAGTCATATTCCATTTTATATATGTACCACATCTTTATCCATTCATCTGTCTGTGGGCATTTAGGTTGCTTCCATTACCTGGCTATTGTAAATAGTGCTGCAACGAACATTGTGGTGAATGTGCCTTTTTGAAATACGGTTTTCTCTGGGTATATGCCCAGAAGTGGGATTGCTGGATCAGATGGTAATTATATTTCTCGTTTTTTTAAGGAAACTCCATACTGTTCTCCATAGTGACTGTATCAATTTACATTCCCACCAATAGTGGAAGAGGGCTCCTTTTGTCCACACCCTCCCCAGAATTGGTTGTTTGTAGATTTTCTGATGATGCCGATTCTAACAGGTGTGAGGTGATACCTCATTGTAGTTTTGATTTGCATTTCTCTAATAATTAGTGCTGTTGAGCAGCTTTTCATGTGCGTCTTGGCCATCTCTGTTTCTCCTTTGAAGAAACGTCTCTTTAGATCTTCTGCCCATTTTTTTTTGGGTTGTTTGTTTTTTTAATATTAAGCTGCATGAGCTGTTTATATATATTGGAGATTAAACCTGTGTCCATTGATTCGTTTGCAACGATTTTCACCCATCCTGAGGGATGCCTTTTTCCATTCCCGTTTTTTTTAACAAAAAAGGAAAGAAAGGAAAAGAAGCAGAACACTAATGTGCGTAAAATATGCCTTTTGAAACGGTCGTTTTGAAATATGGACGTCCTTTGAATTTTTTGGTCGATATGTGACCCCAGGATTTGTTTTCAGGGCAGGTGTCATTTACAGGCCTGCAATGATTTTGAATATCAACTGACCATTAGCATTGGGATTAAAGCTGCTGTTGTGTGAAACGGCCACAAGGTGGCAGCAGTTCACCCTTACCAAATCTGGTTACTAGGGCAAGAGAGCCTCAGTGGAAGTGGTGTTCTAGATTGGAGTTTAGAATGGAATGTACCAGGAGAAAGCCCCTCACGTTTGTCTCACTACTTCTTGTTCGTGTTTTTAATTTAAGTTTTTATTTTTTATTACAGCAAGTTTGATTACAATGTTTGGCTTGTTGTAGGTGTGGAAGATGTGGTTCTTTTACACATATACAGATGACTGTTCTTCTTGGGATCCTTTTCCCATGTACGTTATGACAGAATGTTGAGTAGTCCTCTCTTGGTATTCTGTAGGTCTTTGGTGATTATATATGTCACCTGTGTTTGTATATGTCTGTTAACCCCGATATCGTAATGAAACCAATCCTCACACCTTTCCATTGGTGAACCATAAGTTTGTTTAATGAATCTGTGATTGCCCTTCTCCGTGGAAATATCTGCGCTGGTATCCATTTTTAGGTAACACCTATAAGTGATATGATATGATATGTGTCTTTCACTTTCTGACTTACTACAAGTCACGTGATTACTTCTAGACTCATCTACGGTGCTGCAAATGGCATTGTGTCCTTTTTTCCCTTGGCTTCTCTTCTGCCTTAGCGGGGTCCATTTTCAACAATGTGATTCCCTGAGGGTTGTGGATTACCTGACCTGGGCAGCCTTACCCTGCCGGCCCGCCCTCCCCAGGTGTGCCTCGTTGAGGTCAATATAAACAGCGCTCCAGGCAGCAGTAGCCCCTGAAGCTGTGCCTGACTCCATATTCTCTGCCCCGTCAGCAGTCTCGGGGCTGTGCTGGTGGGAGGGAGTGAGGGGCCACAGCTTTGTGGGTGGCCCGGTGTGAGTGGGGTTCTGCTGGCCTTTCTGCAGGAGTTGCCAGGCTGCCGCCTGTAACGAAGAGGATGTGTCACCCATACCTTCCGCTGGAATTTCTCTCCGGACAGAGGTGAGGAAGGAAAAATGCAGTGGGAGCCGGGACAGGAGGGGTATCTCAGGCAGGGCAATGGAAAGCTTCTGGAAGAGCGCCAGTGTCCAGGACCACGCTGGCTGGCCTGCAGGCACCAAGTTGGCCTGCGTGCTGTCGCTGGTGTGGCTCCACGGTCCTTCCTCTAGGCTTTCAAGCCCTTGTACATATTCAGGTGTTTTACCTGGAAAGGGTGGGAACAGATCAGAAGCAGCTGGCCTGGGGCTCAGCTCACGTTTACTCACAGATGCCTCGGGACGGTCCCCCAGCTTTTCAATGAGGACGCTCCTTTTGTGGGGGGTGGGTGGCTGGCTGTATGGGAGATGGTTCCCCACCTCTGACCAATTTCAGAATTGTTTACCGCTGGAGCAAGTGCCGTGATAGGGTTTTCCTCTGTATAACTCGTGGGTTCAATTTTTTTTTCTTTTTTGGTTCCAGTTAGATTTTATTCCTCTTTTATGTATTTATAAATATAAGCATGGAAATAATTCATTCCTATAAATACATCTGTGTGACGGGAAGAATTTTTTCTGTTTTATTTTTAAATTTGATTTTTTAAAATTTTGAAATTTAATTTTATTTATGTTTTTATACAGCACGTTATTATTAGTTATGTATTTTATGCATATACATGTATACAGGTCAATCCCAATCTCCCAACTCATCCCACCACCACCACCCCATGGCTTCCCACACTTGGTGTCCATACGTTTGTTCTCTACCTCTGTGTCTCTATTTCTTCCCTGCAAACCAGTTCATCTGTACCATTTTTAGGCTCCACATATATGCATTAATATACAATATTTGTTTTCCTCTTTCTGACTTACTTCATTCTGTATGACAGTCTCTCGATCCATCGATGTCTCTACAAATGACCCAGTTTCATTCCTTTTTATGGCCGAGTCATATTCCATTTTATATATGTACCACATCTTTATCCATTCATCTGTCTGAGGGCATTTAGGTTGCTTCCATTACCTGGCTATTGTAAATAGTGCTGCAACGAACATTGTGGTGAATGTGCCTTTTTGAAATACGGTTTTCTCTGGGTATATGCCCAGAAGTGGGATTGCTGGATCAGATGGTAATTCTATTTCTAGTTTTTTTAAGGAAACTCCATACTGTTCTCCATAGTGACTGTATCAATTTACATTCCCACCAATAGTGGAAGAGGGCTCCTTTTGTCCACACCCTCCCCAGAATTGGTTGTTTGTAGATTTTCTGATGATGCCGATTCTAACAGGTGTGAGGTGATACCTCATTGTAGTTTTGATTTGCATTTCTCTAATAATTAGTGCTGTTGAGCAGCTTTTCATGTGCGTCTTGGCCATCTCTGTGTCTCCTTTGAAGAAACGTCTCTTTAGATCTTCTGCCCATTTTTTTTGGGTTGTTTGTTTTTTTAATATTAAGCTGCATGAGCTGTTTATATATATTGGAGATTAAACCTGTGTCCATTGATTCGTTTGCAACGATTTTCACCCATCCTGAGGGATGCCTTTTTCCATTCCCGTTTTTTTTTATCAAAAAAGGAAAGAAAGGAAAAGAAGCAGAACACTAATGTGCGTAAAATATGCATTTTGAAACGGTCGTTTTGAAATATGGATGTCCTTTGAATTTTTTGGTCGATATGTGACCCCAGGATTTGTTTTCAGGGCAGGTGTCATTTACAGGCCTGCAATGATTTTGAATATCAACTGACCATTAGTGTTGGGATTAAAGCTGCTGTTGTGTGAAACGGCCACAAGGTGGCAGCAGATCACCCTTACCAAATCTGGTTACTAGGGCAAGAGAGCCTCAGTGGAAGTGGTGTTCTAGATTGGAGTTTAGAATGGAATGTGCCAGGAGAAAGCCCCTCACGTTTGTCTCACTATTTCTTGTTCGTGTTTTTAATTTAATTTTTTATTTTTTATTACAGCAAGTTTGATTACAATGTTTGGCTTGTTGTAGGTGTGGAAGATGTGGTTCTTTTACACATATACAGATGACTGTTCTTCTTGGGATCCTTTTCCCATGTACGTTATGACAGAATGTTGAGTAGTCCTCTCTTGGTATTCTGTAGGTCTTTGGTGATTATATATGTCACCTGTGTTTGTATATGTCTGTTAACCCCGATATCATAATGAAACCAATCCTCACACCTTTCCATTGGTGAACCATAAGTTTGTTTAATGAATCTGTGATTGCCCTTCTCCGTGGAAATATCTGCCCTGGTATCCATTTTTAGGTAACACCTATAAGTGATATGATATGATATGTGTCTTTCACTTTCTGACTTACTACAAGTCACGTGATTACTTCTAGACTCATCTACGGTGCTGCAAATGGCATTGTGTCCTTTTTTCCCTTGGCTTCTCTTCTGCCTTAGCGGGGTCCATTTTCAACAATGTGATTCCCTGAGGGTTGTGGATTAGCTGACCTGGGCAGCCTTACCCTGCCGGCCCGCCCTCCCCACGTGTGCCTCGTTGAGATCAATATAAACAGAGCTCCAGGCAGCAATAGCCCCTGAAGCTGTGCCTGACTCCATATTCTCTGCCCCGTCAGCAGTCTCGGGGCTGTGCTGGTGGGAGGGAGTGAGGGGCCACAGCTTTGTGGGTGGCCCTGTGTGAGTGGGGTTCTGCTGGCCTTTCTGCAGGAGTTGCCAGGCTGCCGCCTGTAAAGAAGAGGATGTGTCACCCATACCTTCCGCTGGAATTTCTCTCCGGACAGAGGTGAGGAAGGAAAAAAGCAGTGGGGGCCGGGACAGGAGGGGTATCTCAGGCAGGGCAATGGAAAGCTTCTGGAAGAGCGCCAGGGTCCAGGACCACGCTGGCTGGCCTGCAGGCACCAAGTTGGCCTGCGTGCTGTCGCTGGTGTGGCTCCACGGTCCTTCCTCTAGGCTTTCAAGCCCTTGTACATATTCAGGTGTTTTACCTGGAAAGGGTGGGAACAGATCAGAAGCAGCTGGCCTGGGGCTCAGCTCACGTTTACTCACAGATGCCTCGGGACGGTCCCCCAGCTTTTCAATGAGGACGCTCCTTTTGTGGGGGGTGGGTGGCTGGCTGTATGGGAGATGGTTCCCCACCTCTGACCAATTTCAGAATTGTTTACCGCTGGAGCAAGTGCCGTGATAGGGTTTTCCTCTGTATAACTCGTGGGTTCAATTTTTTTTTCTTTTTTGGTTCCAGTTAGATTTTATTCCTCTTTTATGTATTTATAAATATAAGCATGGAAATAATTCATTCCTATAAATACATCTGTGTGACGGGAAGAATTTTTTCTGTTTTATTTTTAAATTTTATTTTTTAAAATTTTGAAATTTAATTTTATTTATGTTTTTATACAGCACGTTATTATTAGTTATGTATTTTATGCATATACATGTATACAGGTCAATCCCAATCTCCCAACTCATCCCACCACCACCACCCCATGGCTTCCCACACTTGGTGTCCATACGTTTGTTCTCTACCTCTGTGTCTCTATTTCTTCCCTGCAAACCAGTTCATCTGTACCATTTTTAGGCTCCACATATATGCATTAATATACAATATTTGTTTTCCTCTTTCTGACTTACTTCATTCTGTATGACAGTCTCTCGATCCATCGATGTCTCTACAAATGACCCAGTTTCATTCCTTTTTATGGCCGAGTCATATTCCATTTTATATATGTACCACATCTTTATCCATTCATCTGTCTGTGGGCATTTAGGTTGCTTCCATTACCTGGCTATTGTAAATAGTGCTGCAACGAACATTGTGGTGAATGTGCCTTTTTGAAATACGGTTTTCTCTGGGTATATGCCCAGAAGTGGGATTGCTGGATCAGATGGTAATTCTATTTCTCGTTTTTTTAAGGAAACTCCATACTGTTCTCCATAGTGACTGTATCAATTTACATTCCCACCAATAGTGGAAGAGGGCTCCTTTTGTCCACACCCTCCCCAGAATTGGTTGTTTGTAGATTTTCTGATGATGCCGATTCTAACAGGTGTGAGGTGATACCTCATTGTAGTTTTGATTTGCATTTCTCTAATAATTAGTGCTGTTGAGCAGCTTTTCATGTGCGTCTTGGCCATCTCTGTGTCTCCTTTGAAGAAACGTCTCTTTAGATCTTCTGCCCATTTTTTTTGGGTTGTTTGTTTTTTTAATATTAAGCTGCATGAGCTGTTTATATATATTGGAGATTAAACCTGTGTCCATTGATTCGTTTGCAACGATTTTCACCCATCCTGAGGGATGCCTTTTTCCATTCCCGTTTTTTTTAACAAAAAAGGAAAGAAAGGAAAAGAAGCAGAACACTAATGTGCGTAAAATATGCCTTTTGAAACGGTCGTTTTGAAATATGGACGTCCTTTGAATTTTTTGGTCGATATGTGACCCCAGGATTTGTTTTCAGGGCAGGTGTCATTTACAGGCCTGCAATGATTTTGAATATCAACTGACCATTAGCGTTGGGATTAAAGCTGCTGTTGTGTGAAACGGCCACAAGGTGGCAGCAGTTCACCCTTACCAAATCTGGTTACTAGGGCAAGAGAGCCTCAGTGGAAGTGGTGTTCTAGATTGGAGTTTAGAATGGAATGTACCAGGAGAAAGCCCCTCACGTTTGTCTCACTACTTCTTGTTCGTGTTTTTAATTTAAGTTTTTATTTTTTATTACAGCAAGTTTGATTACAATGTTTGGCTTGTTGTAGGTGTGGAAGATGTGGTTCTTTTACACATATACAGATGACTGTTCTTCTTGGGATCCTTTTCCCATGTACGTTATGACAGAATGTTGAGTAGTCCTCTCTTGGTATTCTGTAGGTCTTTGGTGATTATATATGTCACCTGTGTTTGTATATGTCTGTTAACCCCGTTATCGTAATGAAACCAATCCTCACACCTTTCCATTGGTGAACCATAAGTTTGTTTAATGAATCTGTGATTGCCCTTCTCCGTGGAAATATCTGCCCTGGTATCCATTTTTAGGTAACACCTATAAGTGATATGATATGATATGTGTCTTTCACTTTCTGACTTACTACAAGTCACGTGATTACTTCTAGACTCATCTACGGTGCTGCAAATGGCATTGTGTCCTTTTTTCCCTTGGCTTCTCTTCTGCCTTAGCGGGGTCCATTTTCAACAATGTGATTCCCTGAGGGTTGTGGATTAGCTGACCTGGGCAGCCTTACCCTGCCGGCCCGCCCTCCCCAGGTGTGCCTCGTTGAGGTCAATATAAACAGCGCTCCAGGCAGCAGTAGCCCCTGAAGCTGTGCCTGACTCCATATTCTCTGCCCCGTCAGCAGTCTCGGGGCTGTGCTGGTGGGAGGGAGTGAGGGGCCACAGCTTTGTGGGTGGCCCGGTGTGAGTGGGGTTCTGCTGGCCTTTCTGCAGGAGTTGCCAGGCTGCCGCCTGTAACGAAGAGGATGTGTCACCCATACCTTCCGCTGGAATTTCTCTCCGGACAGAGGTGAGGAAGGAAAAATGCAGTGGGGGCCGGGACAGGAGGGGTATCTCAGGCAGGGCAATGGAAAGCTTCTGGAAGAGCGCCAGGGTCCAGGACCACGCTGGCTGGCCTGCAGGCACCAAGTTGGCCTGCGTGCTGTCGCTGGTGTGGCTCCACGGTCCTTCCTCTAGGCTTTCAAGCCCTTGTACATATTCAGGTGTTTTACCTGGAAAGGGTGGGAACAGATCAGAAGCAGCTGGCCTGGGGCTCAGCTCACGTTTACTCACAGATGCCTCGGGCCGGTCCCCCAGCTTTTCAATGAGGACGCTCCTTTTGTGGGGGGTGGGTGGCTGGCTGTATGGGAGATGGTTCCCCACCTCTGACCAATTTCAGAATTGTTTACCGCTGGAGCAAGTGCCGTGATAGGGTTTTCCTCTGTATAACTCGTGGGTTCAATTTTTTTTTTCTTTTTTGGTTCCAGTTAGATTTTATTCCTCTTTTATGTATTTATAAATATAAGCATGGAAATAATTCATTCCTATAAATACATCTGTGTGACGGGAAGAATTTTTTCTGTTTTATTTTTAAATTTGATTTTTTAAAATTTTGAAATTTAATTTTATTTATGTTTTTATACAGCACGTTATTATTAGTTATGTATTTTATGCATATACATGTATACAGGTCAATCCCAATCTCCCAACTCATCCCACCACCACCACCCCATGGCTTCCCACACTTGGTGTCCATACGTTTCTTCTCTACCTCTGTGTCTCTATTTCTTCCCTGCAAACCAGTTCATCTGTACCATTTTTAGGCTCCACATATATGCATTAATATACAATATTTGTTTTCCTCTTTCTGACTTACTTCATTCTGTATGACAGTCTCTCGATCCATCGATGTCTCTACAAATGACCCAGTTTCATTCCTTTTTATGGCCGAGTCATATTCCATTTTATATATGTACCACATCTTTATCCATTCATCTGTCTGTGGGCATTTAGGTTGCTTCCATTACCTGGCTATTGTAAATAGTGCTGCAACGAACATTGTGGTGAATGTGCCTTTTTGAAATACGGTTTTCTCTGGGTATATGCCCAGAAGTGGGATTGCTGGATCAGATGGTAATTCTATTTCTAGTTTTTTTAAGGAAACTCCATACTGTTCTCCATAGTGACTGTATCAATTTACATTCCCACCAATAGTGGAAGAGGGCTCCTTTTGTCCACACCCTCCCCAGAATTGGTTGTTTGTAGATTTTCTGATGATGCCGATTCTAACAGGTGTGAGGTGATACCTCATTGTAGTTTTGATTTGCATTTCTCTAATAATTAGTGCTGTTGAGCAGCTTTTCATGTGCGTCTTGGCCATCTCTGTGTCTCCTTTGAAGAAACGTCTCTTTAGATCTTCTGCCCATTTTTTTTGGGTTGTTTGTTTTTTTAATATTAAGCTGCATGAGCTGTTTATATATATTGGAGATTAAACCTGTGTCCATTGATTCGTTTGCAACGATTTTCACCCATCCTGAGGGATGCCTTTTTCCATTCCCGTTTTTTTTTATCAAAAAAGGAAAGAAAGGAAAAGAAGCAGAACACTAATGTGCGTAAAATATGCATTTTGAAACGGTCGTTTTGAAATATGGATGTCCTTTGAATTTTTTGGTCGATATGTGACCCCAGGATTTGTTTTCAGGGCAGGTGTCATTTACAGGCCTGCAATGATTTTGAATATCAACTGACCATTAGTGTTGGGATTAAAGCTGCTGTTGTGTGAAACGGCCACAAGGTGGCAGCAGATCACCCTTACCAAATCTGGTTACTAGGGCAAGAGAGCCTCAGTGGAAGTGGTGTTCTAGATTGGAGTTTAGAATGGAATGTGCCAGGAGAAAGCCCCTCACGTTTGTCTCACTATTTCTTGTTCGTGTTTTTAATTTAATTTTTTATTTTTTATTACAGCAAGTTTGATTACAATGTTTGGCTTGTTGTAGGTGTGGAAGATGTGGTTCTTTTACACATATACAGATGACTGTTCTTCTTGGGATCCTTTTCCCATGTACGTTATGACAGAATGTTGAGTAGTCCTCTCTTGGTATTCTGTAGGTCTTTGGTGATTATATATGTCACCTGTGTTTGTATATGTCTGTTAACCCCGATATCGTAATGAAACCAATCCTCACACCTTTCCATTGGTGAACCATAAGTTTGTTTAATGAATCTGTGATTGCCCTTCTCCGTGGAAATATCTGCCCTGGTATCCCTTTTTAGATAACACCTATAAGTGATATGATATGATATGTGTCTTTCACTTTCTGACTTACTACAAGTCACGTGATTACTTCTAGACTCATCTACGGTGCTGCAAATGGCATTGTGTCCTTTTTTCCCTTGGCTTCTCTTCTGCCTTAGCGGGGTCCATTTTCAACAATGTGATTCCCTGAGGGTTGTGGATTAGCTGACCTGGGCAGCCTTACCCTGCCGGCCCGCCCTCCCCACGTGTGCCTCGTTGAGATCAATATAAACAGAGCTCCAGGCAGCAATAGCCCCTGAAGCTGTGCCTGACTCCATATTCTCTGCCCCGTCAGCAGTCTCGGGGCTGTGCTGGTGGGAGGGAGTGAGGGGCCACAGCTTTGTGGGTGGCCCTGTGTGAGTGGGGTTCTGCTGGCCTTTCTGCAGGAGTTGCCAGGCTGCCGCCTGTAAAGAAGAGGATGTGTCACCCATACCTTCCGCTGGAATTTCTCTCCGGACAGAGGTGAGGAAGGAAAAAAGCAGTGGGGGCCGGGACAGGAGGGGTATCTCAGGCAGGGCAATGGAAAGCTTCTGGAAGAGCGCCAGGGTCCAGGACCACGCTGGCTGGCCTGCAGGCACCAAGTTGGCCTGCGTGCTGTCGCTGGTGTGGCTCCACGGTCCTTCCTCTAGGCTTTCAAGCCCTTGTACATATTCAGGTGTTTTACCTGGAAAGGGTGGGAACAGATCAGAAGCAGCTGGCCTGGGGCTCAGCTCACGTTTACTCACAGATGCCTCGGGACGGTCCCCCAGCTTTTCAATGAGGACGCTCCTTTTGTGGGGGGTGGGTGGCTGGCTGTATGGGAGATGGTTCCCCACCTCTGACCAATTTCAGAATTGTTTACCGCTGGAGCAAGTGCCGTGATAGGGTTTTCCTCTGTATAACTCGTGGGTTCAATTTTTTTTTCTTTTTTGGTTCCAGTTAGATTTTATTCCTCTTTTATGTATTTATAAATATAAGCATGGAAATAATTCATTCCTATAAATACATCTGTGTGACGGGAAGAATTTTTTCTGTTTTATTTTTAAATTTGATTTTTTAAAATTTTGAAATTTAATTTTATTTATGTTTTTATACAGCACGTTATTATTAGTTATGTATTTTATGCATATACATGTATACAGGTCAATCCCAATCTCCCAACTCATCCCACCACCACCACCCCATGGCTTCCCACACTTGGTGTCCATACGTTTGTTCTCTACCTCTGTGTCTCTATTTCTTCCCTGCAAACCAGTTCATCTGTACCATTTTTAGGCTCCACATATATGCATTAATATACAATATTTGTTTTCCTCTTTCTGACTTACTTCATTCTGTATGACAGTCTCTCGATCCATCGATGTCTCTACAAATGACCCAGTTTCATTCCTTTTTATGGCCGAGTCATATTCCATTTTATATATGTACCACATCTTTATCCATTCATCTGTCTGAGGGCATTTAGGTTGCTTCCATTACCTGGCTATTGTAAATAGTGCTGCAACGAACATTGTGGTGAATGTGCCTTTTTGAAATACGGTTTTCTCTGGGTATATGCCCAGAAGTGGGATTGCTGGATCAGATGGTAATTCTATTTCTAGTTTTTTTAAGGAAACTCCATACTGTTCTCCATAGTGACTGTATCAATTTACATTCCCACCAATAGTGGAAGAGGGCTCCTTTTGTCCACACCCTCCCCAGAATTGGTTGTTTGTAGATTTTCTGATGATGCCGATTCTAACAGGTGTGAGGTGATACCTCATTGTAGTTTTGATTTGCATTTCTCTAATAATTAGTGCTGTTGAGCAGCTTTTCATGTGCGTCTTGGCCATCTCTGTGTCTCCTTTGAAGAAACGTCTCTTTAGATCTTCTGCCCATTTTTTTTGGGTTGTTTGTTTTTTTAATATTAAGCTGCATGAGCTGTTTATATATATTGGAGATTAAACCTGTGTCCATTGATTCGTTTGCAACGATTTTCACCCATCCTGAGGGATGCCTTTTTCCATTCCCGTTTTTTTTAACAAAAAAGGAAAGAAAGGAAAAGAAGCAGAACACTAATGTGCGTAAAATATGCCTTTTGAAACGGTCGTTTTGAAATATGGACGTCCTTTGAATTTTTTGGTCGATATGTGACCCCAGGATTTGTTTTCAGGGCAGGTGTCATTTACAGGCCTGCAATGATTTTGAATATCAACTGACCATTAGCGTTGGGATTAAAGCTGCTGTTGTGTGAAACGGCCACAAGGTGGCAGCAGTTCACCCTTACCAAATCTGGTTACTAGGGCAAGAGAGCCTCAGTGGAAGTGGTGTTCTAGATTGGAGTTTAGAATGGAATGTACCAGGAGAAAGCCCCTCACGTTTGTCTCACTACTTCTTGTTCGTGTTTTTAATTTAAGTTTTTATTTTTTATTACAGCAAGTTTGATTACAATGTTTGGCTTGTTGTAGGTGTGGAAGATGTGGTTCTTTTACACATATACAGATGACTGTTCTTCTTGGGATCCTTTTCCCATGTACGTTATGACAGAATGTTGAGTAGTCCTCTCTTGGTATTCTGTAGGTCTTTGGTGATTATATATGTCACCTGTGTTTGTATATGTCTGTTAACCCCGTTATCGTAATGAAACCAATCCTCACACCTTTCCATTGGTGAACCATAAGTTTGTTTAATGAATCTGTGATTGCCCTTCTCCGTGGAAATATCTGCCCTGGTATCCATTTTTAGGTAACACCTATAAGTGATATGATATGATATGTGTCTTTCACTTTCTGACTTACTACAAGTCACGTGATTACTTCTAGACTCATCTACGGTGCTGCAAATGGCATTGTGTCCTTTTTTCCCTTGGCTTCTCTTCTGCCTTAGCGGGGTCCATTTTCAACAATGTGATTCCCTGAGGGTTGTGGATTAGCTGACCTGGGCAGCCTTACCCTGCCGGCCCGCCCTCCCCAGGTGTGCCTCGTTGAGGTCAATATAAACAGCGCTCCAGGCAGCAGTAGCCCCTGAAGCTGTGCCTGACTCCATATTCTCTGCCCCGTCAGCAGTCTCGGGGCTGTGCTGGTGGGAGGGAGTGAGGGGCCACAGCTTTGTGGGTGGCCCGGTGTGAGTGGGGTTCTGCTGGCCTTTCTGCAGGAGTTGCCAGGCTGCCGCCTGTAACGAAGAGGATGTGTCACCCATACCTTCCGCTGGAATTTCTCTCCGGACAGAGGTGAGGAAGGAAAAATGCAGTGGGGGCCGGGACAGGAGGGGTATCTCAGGCAGGGCAATGGAAAGCTTCTGGAAGAGCGCCAGGGTCCAGGACCACGCTGGCTGGCCTGCAGGCACCAAGTTGGCCTGCGTGCTGTCGCTGGTGTGGCTCCACGGTCCTTCCTCTAGGCTTTCAAGCCCTTGTACATATTCAGGTGTTTTACCTGGAAAGGGTGGGAACAGATCAGAAGCAGCTGGCCTGGGGCTCAGCTCACGTTTACTCACAGATGCCTCGGGACGGTCCCCCAGCTTTTCAATGAGGACGCTCCTTTTGTGGGGGGTGGGTGGCTGGCTGTATGGGAGATGGTTCCCCACCTCTGACCAATTTCAGAATTGTTTACCGCTGGAGCAAGTGCCGTGATAGGGTTTTCCTCTGTATAACTCGTGGGTTCAATTTTTTTTTTCTTTTTTGGTTCCAGTTAGATTTTATTCCTCTTTTATGTATTTATAAATATAAGCATGGAAATAATTCATTCCTATAAATACATCTGTGTGACGGGAAGAATTTTTTCTGTTTTATTTTTAAATTTGATTTTTTAAAATTTTGAAATTTAATTTTATTTATGTTTTTATACAGCACGTTATTATTAGTTATGTATTTTATGCATATACATGTATACAGGTCAATCCCAATCTCCCAACTCATCCCACCACCACCACCCCATGGCTTCCCACACTTGGTGTCCATACGTTTCTTCTCTACCTCTGTGTCTCTATTTCTTCCCTGCAAACCAGTTCATCTGTACCATTTTTAGGCTCCACATATATGCATTAATATACAATATTTGTTTTCCTCTTTCTGACTTACTTCATTCTGTATGACAGTCTCTCGATCCATCGATGTCTCTACAAATGACCCAGTTTCATTCCTTTTTATGGCCGAGTCATATTCCATTTTATATATGTACCACATCTTTATCCATTCATCTGTCTGTGGGCATTTAGGTTGCTTCCATTACCTGGCTATTGTAAATAGTGCTGCAACGAACATTGTGGTGAATGTGCCTTTTTGAAATACGGTTTTCTCTGGGTATATGCCCAGAAGTGGGATTGCTGGATCAGATGGTAATTCTATTTCTAGTTTTTTTAAGGAAACTCCATACTGTTCTCCATAGTGACTGTATCAATTTACATTCCCACCAATAGTGGAAGAGGGCTCCTTTTGTCCACACCCTCCCCAGAATTGGTTGTTTGTAGATTTTCTGATGATGCCGATTCTAACAGGTGTGAGGTGATACCTCATTGTAGTTTTGATTTGCATTTCTCTAATAATTAGTGCTGTTGAGCAGCTTTTCATGTGCGTCTTGGCCATCTCTGTGTCTC
Source organism: Mesoplodon mirus (assembly GCF_964341445.2). Lineage (NCBI taxonomy): Eukaryota > Metazoa > Chordata > Mammalia > Artiodactyla > Ziphiidae > Mesoplodon > Mesoplodon mirus. Next base: position 93,808,290 of record NC_138989.1, read on the forward strand.
CTTTGAAGAAACGTCTCTTTAGATCTTCTGCCCATTTTTTTTGGGTTGTTTGTTTTTTTAATATTAAGCTGCATGAGCTGTTTATATATATTGGAGATTAAACCTGTGTCCATTGATTCGTTTGCAACGATTTTCACCCATCCTGAGGGATGCCTTTTTCCATTCCCGTTTTTTTTTATCAAAAAAGGAAAGAAAGGAAAAGAAGCAGAACACTAATGTGCGTAAAATATGCATTTTGAAACGGTCGTTTTGAAATATGGATGTCCTTTGAATTTTTTGGTCGATATGTGACCCCAGGATTTGTTTTCAGGGCAGGTGTCATTTACAGGCCTGCAATGATTTTGAATATCAACTGACCATTAGTGTTGGGATTAAAGCTGCTGTTGTGTGAAACGGCCACAAGGTGGCAGCAGATCACCCTTACCAAATCTGGTTACTAGGGCAAGAGAGCCTCAGTGGAAGTGGTGTTCTAGATTGGAGTTTAGAATGGAATGTGCCAGGAGAAAGCCCCTCACGTTTGTCTCACTATTTCTTGTTCGTGTTTTTAATTTAATTTTTTATTTTTTATTACAGCAAGTTTGATTACAATGTTTGGCTTGTTGTAGGTGTGGAAGATGTGGTTCTTTTACACATATACAGATGACTGTTCTTCTTGGGATCCTTTTCCCATGTACGTTATGACAGAATGTTGAGTAGTCCTCTCTTGGTATTCTGTAGGTCTTTGGTGATTATATATGTCACCTGTGTTTGTATATGTCTGTTAACCCCGATATCGTAATGAAACCAATCCTCACACCTTTCCATTGGTGAACCATAAGTTTGTTTAATGAATCTGTGATTGCCCTTCTCCGTGGAAATATCTGCCCTGGTATCCCTTTTTAGATAACACCTATAAGTGATATGATATGATATGTGTCTTTCACTTTCTGACTTACTACAAGTCACGTGATTACTTCTAGACTCATCTACGGTGCTGCAAATGGCATTGTGTCCTTTTTTCCCTTGGCTTCTCTTCTGCCTTAGCGGGGTCCATTTTCAACAATGTGATTCCCTGAGGGTTGTGGATTAGCTGACCTGGGCAGCCTTACCCTGCCGGCCCGCCCTCCCCACGTGTGCCTCGTTGAGATCAATATAAACAGAGCTCCAGGCAGCAATAGCCCCTGAAGCTGTGCCTGACTCCATATTCTCTGCCCCGTCAGCAGTCTCGGGGCTGTGCTGGTGGGAGGGAGTGAGGGGCCACAGCTTTGTGGGTGGCCCTGTGTGAGTGGGGTTCTGCTGGCCTTTCTGCAGGAGTTGCCAGGCTGCCGCCTGTAAAGAAGAGGATGTGTCACCCATACCTTCCGCTGGAATTTCTCTCCGGACAGAGGTGAGGAAGGAAAAAAGCAGTGGGGGCCGGGACAGGAGGGGTATCTCAGGCAGGGCAATGGAAAGCTTCTGGAAGAGCGCCAGGGTCCAGGACCACGCTGGCTGGCCTGCAGGCACCAAGTTGGCCTGCGTGCTGTCGCTGGTGTGGCTCCACGGTCCTTCCTCTAGGCTTTCAAGCCCTTGTACATATTCAGGTGTTTTACCTGGAAAGGGTGGGAACAGATCAGAAGCAGCTGGCCTGGGGCTCAGCTCACGTTTACTCACAGATGCCTCGGGACGGTCCCCCAGCTTTTCAATGAGGACGCTCCTTTTGTGGGGGGTGGGTGGCTGGCTGTATGGGAGATGGTTCCCCACCTCTGACCAATTTCAGAATTGTTTACCGCTGGAGCAAGTGCCGTGATAGGGTTTTCCTCTGTATAACTCGTGGGTTCAATTTTTTTTTCTTTTTTGGTTCCAGTTAGATTTTATTCCTCTTTTATGTATTTATAAATATAAGCATGGAAATAATTCATTCCTATAAATACATCTGTGTGACGGGAAGAATTTTTTCTGTTTTATTTTTAAATTTTATTTTTTAAAATTTTGAAATTTAATTTTATTTATGTTTTTATACAGCACGTTATTATTAGTTATGTATTTTATGCATATACATGTATACAGGTCAATCCCAATCTCCCAACTCATCCCACCACCACCACCCCATGGCTTCCCACACTTGGTGTCCATACGTTTGTTCTCTACCTCTGTGTCTCTATTTCTTCCCTGCAAACCAGTTCATCTGTACCATTTTTAGGCTCCACATATATGCATTAATATACAATATTTGTTTTCCTCTTTCTGACTTACTTCATTCTGTATGACAGTCTCTCGATCCATCGATGTCTCTACAAATGACCCAGTTTCATTCCTTTTTATGGCCGAGTCATATTCCATTTTATATATGTACCACATCTTTATCCATTCATCTGTCTGAGGGCATTTAGGTTGCTTCCATTACCTGGCTATTGTAAATAGTGCTGCAACGAACATTGTGGTGAATGTGCCTTTTTGAAATACGGTTTTCTCTGGGTATATGCCCAGAAGTGGGATTGCTGGATCAGATGGTAATTCTATTTCTAGTTTTTTTAAGGAAACTCCATACTGTTCTCCATAGTGACTGTATCAATTTACATTCCCACCAATAGTGGAAGAGGGCTCCTTTTGTCCACACCCTCCCCAGAATTGGTTGTTTGTAGATTTTCTGATGATGCCGATTCTAACAGGTGTGAGGTGATACCTCATTGTAGTTTTGATTTGCATTTCTCTAATAATTAGTGCTGTTGAGCAGCTTTTCATGTGCGTCTTGGCCATCTCTGTGTCTCCTTTGAAGAAACGTCTCTTTAGATCTTCTGCCCATTTTTTTTGGGTTGTTTGTTTTTTTAATATTAAGCTGCATGAGCTGTTTATATATATTGGAGATTAAACCTGTGTCCATTGATTCGTTTGCAACGATTTTCACCCATCCTGAGGGATGCCTTTTTCCATTCCCGTGTTTTTTAACAAAAAAGGAAAGAAAGGAAAAGAAGCAGAACACTAATGTGCGTAAAATATGCCTTTTGAAACGGTCGTTTTGAAATATGGACGTCCTTTGAATTTTTTGGTCGATATGTGACCCCAGGATTTGTTTTCAGGGCAGGTGTCATTTACAGGCCTGCAATGATTTTGAATATCAACTGACCATTAGCGTTGGGATTAAAGCTGCTGTTGTGTGAAACGGCCACAAGGTGGCAGCAGTTCACCCTTACCAAATCTGGTTACTAGGGCAAGAGAGCCTCAGTGGAAGTGGTGTTCTAGATTGGAGTTTAGAATGGAATGTACCAGGAGAAAGCCCCTCACGTTTGTCTCACTACTTCTTGTTCGTGTTTTTAATTTAAGTTTTTATTTTTTATTACAGCAAGTTTGATTACAATGTTTGGCTTGTTGTAGGTGTGGAAGATGTGGTTCTTTTACACATATACAGATGACTGTTCTTCTTGGGATCCTTTTCCCATGTACGTTATGACAGAATGTTGAGTAGTCCTCTCTTGGTATTCTGTAGGTCTTTGGTGATTATATATGTCACCTGTGTTTGTATATGTCTGTTAACCCCGTTATCGTAATGAAACCAATCCTCACACCTTTCCATTGGTGAACCATAAGTTTGTTTAATGAATCTGTGATTGCCCTTCTCCGTGGAAATATCTGCCCTGGTATCCATTTTTAGGTAACACCTATAAGTGATATGATATGATATGTGTCTTTCACTTTCTGACTTACTACAAGTCACGTGATTACTTCTAGACTCATCTACGGTGCTGCAAATGGCATTGTGTCCTTTTTTCCCTTGGCTTCTCTTCTGCCTTAGCGGGGTCCATTTTCAACAATGTGATTCCCTGAGGGTTGTGGATTAGCTGACCTGGGCAGCCTTACCCTGCCGGCCCGCCCTCCCCAGGTGTGCCTCGTTGAGGTCAATATAAACAGCGCTCCAGGCAGCAGTAGCCCCTGAAGCTGTGCCTGACTCCATATTCTCTGCCCCGTCAGCAGTCTCGGGGCTGTGCTGGTGGGAGGGAGTGAGGGGCCACAGCTTTGTGGGTGGCCCGGTGTGAGTGGGGTTCTGCTGGCCTTTCTGCAGGAGTTGCCAGGCTGCCGCCTGTAACGAAGAGGATGTGTCACCCATACCTTCCGCTGGAATTTCTCTCCGGACAGAGGTGAGGAAGGAAAAATGCAGTGGGGGCCGGGACAGGAGGGGTATCTCAGGCAGGGCAATGGAAAGCTTCTGGAAGAGCGCCAGGGTCCAGGACCACGCTGGCTGGCCTGCAGGCACCAAGTTGGCCTGCGTGCTGTCGCTGGTGTGGCTCCACGGTCCTTCCTCTAGGCTTTCAAGCCCTTGTACATATTCAGGTGTTTTACCTGGAAAGGGTGGGAACAGATCAGAAGCAGCTGGCCTGGGGCTCAGCTCACGTTTACTCACAGATGCCTCGGGCCGGTCCCCCAGCTTTTCAATGAGGACGCTCCTTTTGTGGGGGGTGGGTGGCTGGCTGTATGGGAGATGGTTCCCCACCTCTGACCAATTTCAGAATTGTTTACCGCTGGAGCAAGTGCCGTGATAGGGTTTTCCTCTGTATAACTCGTGGGTTCAATTTTTTTTTTCTTTTTTGGTTCCAGTTAGATTTTATTCCTCTTTTATGTATTTATAAATATAAGCATGGAAATAATTCATTCCTATAAATACATCTGTGTGACGGGAAGAATTTTTTCTGTTTTATTTTTAAATTTGATTTTTTAAAATTTTGAAATTTAATTTTATTTATGTTTTTATACAGCACGTTATTATTAGTTATGTATTTTATGCATATACATGTATACAGGTCAATCCCAATCTCCCAACTCATCCCACCACCACCACCCCATGGCTTCCCACACTTGGTGTCCATACGTTTGTTCTCTACCTCTGTGTCTCTATTTCTTCCCTGCAAACCAGTTCATCTGTACCATTTTTAGGCTCCACATATATGCATTAATATACAATATTTGTTTTCCTCTTTCTGACTTACTTCATTCTGTATGACAGTCTCTCGATCCATCGATGTCTCTACAAATGACCCAGTTTCATTCCTTTTTATGGCCGAGTCATATTCCATTTTATATATGTACCACATCTTTATCCATTCATCTGTCTGAGGGCATTTAGGTTGCTTCCATTACCTGGCTATTGTAAATAGTGCTGCAACGAACATTGTGGTGAATGTGCCTTTTTGAAATACGGTTTTCTCTGGGTATATGCCCAGAAGTGGGATTGCTGGATCAGATGGTAATTCTATTTCTAGTTTTTTTAAGGAAACTCCATACTGTTCTCCATAGTGACTGTATCAATTTACATTCCCACCAATAGTGGAAGAGGGCTCCTTTTGTCCACACCCTCCCCAGAATTGGTTGTTTGTAGATTTTCTGATGATGCCGATTCTAACAGGTGTGAGGTGATACCTCATTGTAGTTTTGATTTGCATTTCTCTAATAATTAGTGCTGTTGAGCAGCTTTTCATGTGCGTCTTGGCCATCTCTGTGTCTCCTTTGAAGAAACGTCTCTTTAGATCTTCTGCCCATTTTTTTTGGGTTGTTTGTTTTTTTAATATTAAGCTGCATGAGCTGTTTATATATATTGGAGATTAAACCTGTGTCCATTGATTCGTTTGCAACGATTTTCACCCATCCTGAGGGATGCCTTTTTCCATTCCCGTTTTTTTTATCAAAAAAGGAAAGAAAGGAAAAGAAGCAGAACACTAATGTGCGTAAAATATGCATTTTGAAACGGTCGTTTTGAAATATGGATGTCCTTTGAATTTTTTGGTCGATATGTGACCCCAGGATTTGTTTTCAGGGCAGGTGTCATTTACAGGCCTGCAATGATTTTGAATATCAACTGACCATTAGCGTTGGGATTAAAGCTGCTGTTGTGTGAAACGGCCACAAGGTGGCAGCAGTTCACCCTTACCAAATCTGGTTACTAGGGCAAGAGAGCCTCAGTGGAAGTGGTGTTCTAGATTGGAGTTTAGAATGGAATGTGCCAGGAGAAAGCCCCTCACGTTTGTCTCACTATTTCTTGTTCGTGTTTTTAATTTAATTTTTTATTTTTTATTACAGCAAGTTTGATTACAATGTTTGGCTTGTTGTAGGTGTGGAAGATGTGGTTCTTTTACACATATACAGATGACTGTTCTTCTTGGGATCCTTTTCCCATGTACGTTATGACAGAATGTTGAGTAGTCCTCTCTTGGTATTCTGTAGGTCTTTGGTGATTATATATGTCACCTGTGTTTGTATATGTCTGTTAACCCCGATATCGTAATGAAACCAATCCTCACACCTTTCCATTGGTGAACCATAAGTTTGTTTAATGAATCTGTGATTGCCCTTCTCCGTGGAAATATCTGCCCTGGTATCCATTTTTAGGTAACACCTATAAGTGATATGATATGATATGTGTCTTTCACTTTCTGACTTACTACAAGTCACGTGATTACTTCTAGACTCATCTACGGTGCTGCAAATGGCATTGTGTCCTTTTTTCCCTTGGCTTCTCTTCTGCCTTAGCGGGGTCCATTTTCAACAATGTGATTCCCTGAGGGTTGTGGATTAGCTGACCTGGGCAGCCTTACCCTGCCGGCCCGCCCTCTCCAGGTGTGCCTCGTTGAGATCAATATAAACAGAGCTCCAGGCAGCAATAGCCCCTGAAGCTGTGCCTGACTCCATATTCTCTGCCCCGTCAGCAGTCTCGGGGCTGTGCTGGTGGGAGGGAGTGAGGGGCCACAGCTTTGTGGGTGGCCCGGTGTGAGTGGGGTTCTGCTGGCCTTTCTGCAGGAGTTGCCAGGCTGCCGCCTGTAAAGAAGAGGATGTGTCACCCATACCTTCCGCTGGAATTTCTCTCCGGACAGAGGTGAGGAAGGAAAAAAGCAGTGGGGGCCGGGACAGGAGGGGTATCTCAGGCAGGGCAATGGAAAGTTTCTGGAAGAGCACCAGGGTCCAGGACCACGCTGGCTGGCCTGCAGGCACCAAGTTGGCCTGCGTGCTGTCGCTGGTGTGGCTCCACGGTCCTTCCTCTAGGCTTTCAAGCCCTTGTACATATTCAGGTGTTTTACCTGGAAAGGGTGGGAACAGATCAGAAGCAGCTGGCCTGGGGCTCAGCTCACGTTTACTCACAGATGCCTCGGGACGGTCCCCCAGCTTTTCAATGAGGACGCTCCTTTTGTGGGGGGTGGGTGGCTGGCTGTATGGGAGATGGTTCCCCACCTCTGACCAATTTCAGAATTGTTTACCGCTGGAGCAAGTGCCGTGATAGGGTTTTCCTCTGTATAACTCGTGGGTTCAATTTTTTTTTCTTTTTTGGTTCCAGTTAGATTTTATTCCTCTTTTATGTATTTATAAATATAAGCATGGAAATAATTCATTCCTATAAATACATCTGTGTGACGGGAAGAATTTTTTCTGTTTTATTTTTAAATTTTATTTTTTAAAATTTTGAAATTTAATTTTATTTATGTTTTTATACAGCACGTTATTATTAGTTATGTATTTTATGCATATACATGTATACAGGTCAATCCCAATCTCCCAACTCATCCCACCACCACCACCCCATGGCTTCCCACACTTGGTGTCCATACGTTTGTTCTCTACCTCTGTGTCTCTATTTCTTCCCTGCAAACCAGTTCATCTGTACCATTTTTAGGCTCCACATATATGCATTAATATACAATATTTGTTTTCCTCTTTCTGACTTACTTCATTCTGTATGACAGTCTCTCGATCCATCGATGTCTCTACAAATGACCCAGTTTCATTCCTTTTTATGGCCGAGTCATATTCCATTTTATATATGTACCACATCTTTATCCATTCATCTGTCTGTGGGCATTTAGGTTGCTTCCATTACCTGGCTATTGTAAATAGTGCTGCAACGAACATTGTGGTGAATGTGCCTTTTTGAAATACGGTTTTCTCTGGGTATATGCCCAGAAGTGGGATTGCTGGATCAGATGGTAATTCTATTTCTAGTTTTTTTAAGGAAACTCCATACTGTTCTCCATAGTGACTGTATCAATTTACATTCCCACCAATAGTGGAAGAGGGCTCCTTTTGTCCACACCCTCCCCAGAATTGGTTGTTTGTAGATTTTCTGATGATGCCGATTCTAACAGGTGTGAGGTGATACCTCATTGTAGTTTTGATTTGCATTTCTCTAATAATTAGTGCTGTTGAGCAGCTTTTCATGTGCGTCTTGGCCATCTCTGTGTCTCCTTTGAAGAAACGTCTCTTTAGATCTTCTGCCCATTTTTTTTGGGTTGTTTGTTTTTTTAATATTAAGCTGCATGAGCTGTTTATATATATTGGAGATTAAACCTGTGTCCATTGATTCGTTTGCAACGATTTTCACCCATCCTGAGGGATGCCTTTTTCCATTCCCGTTTTTTTTATCAAAAAAGGAAAGAAAGGAAAAGAAGCAGAACACTAATGTGCGTAAAATATGCATTTTCAAACGGTCATTTTGAAATATGGATGTCCTTTGAATTTTTTGGTCGATATGTGACCCCAGGATTTGTTTTCAGGGCAGGTGTCATTTACAGGCCTGCAATGATTTTGAATATCAACTGACCATTAGCGTTGGGATTAAAGCTGCTGTTGTGTGAAACGGCCACAAGGTGGCAGCAGTTCACCCTTACCAAATCTGGTTACTAGGGCAAGAGAGCCTCAGTGGAAGTGGTGTTCTAGATTGGAGTTTAGAATGGAATGTGCCAGGAGAAAGCCCCTCACGTTTGTCTCACTATTTCTTGTTCGTGTTTTTAATTTTATTTTTTATTTTTTATTACAGCAAGTTTGATTACAATGTTTGGCTTGTTGTAGGTGTGGAAGATGTGGTTCTTTTACACATATACAGATGACTGTTCTTCTTGGGATCCTTTTCCCATGTACGTTATGACAGAATGTTGAGTAGTCCTCTCTTGGTATTCTGTAGGTCTTTGGTGATTATATATGTCACCTGTGTTTGTATATGTCTGTTAACCCCGATATCGTAATGAAACCAATCCTCACACCTTTCCATTGGTGAACCATAAGTTTGTTTAATGAATCTGTGATTGCCCTTCTCCGTGGAAATATCTGCCCTGGTATCCATTTTTAGGTAACACCTATAAGTGATATGATATGATATGTGTCTTTCACTTTCTGACTTACTACAAGTCACGTGATTACTTCTAGACTCATCTACGGTGCTGCAAATGGCATTGTGTCCTTTTTTCCCTTGGCTTCTCTTCTGCCTTAGCGGGGTCCATTTTCAACAATGTGATTCCCTGAGGGTTGTGGATTAGCTGACCTGGGCAGCCTTACCCTGCCGGCCCGCCCTCTCCAGGTGTGCCTCGTTGAGATCAATATAAACAGAGCTCCAGGCAGCAATAGCCCCTGAAGCTGTGCCTGACTCCATATTCTCTGCCCCGTCAGCAGTCTCGGGGCTGTGCTGGTGGGAGGGAGTGAGGGGCCACAGCTTTGTGGGTGGCCCGGTGTGAGTGGGGTTCTGCTGGCCTTTCTGCAGGAGTTGCCAGGCTGCCGCCTGTAAAGAAGAGGATGTGTCACCCATACCTTCCGCTGGAATTTCTCTCCGGACAGAGGTGAGGAAGGAAAAAAGCAGTGGGGGCCGGGACAGGAGGGGTATCTCAGGCAGGGCAATGGAAAGTTTCTGGAAGAGCACCAGGGTCCAGGACCACGCTGGCTGGCCTGCAGGCACCAAGTTGGCCTGCGTGCTGTCGCTGGTGTGGCTCCACGGTCCTTCCTCTAGGCTTTCAAGCCCTTGTACATATTCAGGTGTTTTACCTGGAAAGGGTGGGAACAGATCAGAAGCAGCTGGCCTGGGGCTCAGCTCACGTTTACTCACAGATGCCTCGGGACGGTCCCCCAGCTTTTCAATGAGGACGCTCCTTTTGTGGGGGGTGGGTGGCTGGCTGTATGGGAGATGGTTCCCCACCTCTGACCAATTTCAGAATTGTTTACCGCTGGAGCAAGTGCCGTGATAGGGTTTTCCTCTGTATAACTCGTGGGTTCAATTTTTTTTTTCTTTTTTGGTTCCAGTTAGATTTTATTCCTCTTTTATGTATTTATAAATATAAGCATGGAAATAATTCATTCCTATAAATACATCTGTGTGACGGGAAGAATTTTTTCTGTTTTATTTTTAAATTTTATTTTTTAAAATTTTGAAATTTAATTTTATTTATGTTTTTATACAGCACGTTATTATTAGTTATGTATTTTATGCATATACATGTATACAGGTCAATCCCAATCTCCCAACTCATCCCACCACCACCACCCCATGGCTTCCCACACTTGGTGTCCATACGTTTGTTCTCTACCTCTGTGTCTCTATTTCTTCCCTGCAAACCAGTTCATCTGTACCATTTTTAGGCTCCACATATATGCATTAATATACAATATTTGTTTTCCTCTTTCTGACTTACTTCATTCTGTATGACAGTCTCTCGATCCATCGATGTCTCTACAAATGACCCAGTTTCATTCCTTTTTATGGCCGAGTCATATTCCATTTTATATATGTACCACATCTTTATCCATTCATCTGTCTGTGGGCATTTAGGTTGCTTCCATTACCTGGCTATTGTAAATAGTGCTGCAACGAACATTGTGGTGAATGTGCCTTTTTGAAATACGGTTTTCTCTGGGTATATGCCCAGAAGTGGGATTGCTGGATCAGATGGTAATTCTATTTCTAGTTTTTTTAAGGAAACTCCATACTGTTCTCCATAGTGACTGTATCAATTTACATTCCCACCAATAGTGGAAGAGGGCTCCATTTGTCCACACCCTCCCCAGAATTGGTTGTTTGTAGATTTTCTGATGATGCCGATTCTAACAGGTGTGAGGTGATACCTCATTGTAGTTTTGATTTGCATTTCTCTAATAATTAGTGCTGTTGAGCAGCTTTTCATGTGCGTCTTGGCCATCTCTGTGTCTCCTTTGAGGAAACGTCTCTTTAGATCTTCTGCCCATTTTTTTTGGGTTGTTTGTTTTTTTAATATTAAGCTGCATGAGCTGTTTATATATATTGGAGATTAAACCTGTGTCCATTGATTCGTTTGCAACGATTTTCACCCATCCTGAGGGATGCCTTTTTCCATTCCCGTTTTTTTTTATCAAAAAAGGAAAGAAAGGAAAAGAAGCAGAACACTAATGTGCGTAAAATATGCATTTTGAAACGGTCGTTTTGAAATATGGATGTCCTTTGAATTTTTTGGTCGATATGTGACCCCAGGATTTGTTTTCAGGGCAGGTGTCATTTACAGGCCTGCAATGATTTTGAATATCAACTGACCATTAGCGTTGGGATTAAAGCTGCTGTTGTGTGAAACGGCCACAAGGTGGCAGCAGTTCACCCTTACCAAATCTGGTTACTAGGGCAAGAGAGCCTCAGTGGAAGTGGTGTTCTAGATTGGAGTTTAGAATGGAATGTACCAGGAGAAAGCCCCTCACGTTTGTCTCACTACTTCTTGTTCGTGTTTTTAATTTAAGTTTTTATTTTTTATTACAGCAAGTTTGATTACAATGTTTGGCTTGTTGTAGGTGTGGAAGATGTGGTTCTTTTACACATATACAGATGACTGTTCTTCTTGGGATCCTTTTCCCATGTACGTTATGACAGAATGTTGAGTAGTCCTCTCTTGGTATTCTGTAGGTCTTTGGTGATTATATATGTCACCTGTGTTTGTATATGTCTGTTAACCCCGATATCGTAATGAAACCAATCCTCACACCATTCCATTGGTGAAGCATAAGTTTGTTTAATGAATCTGTGATTGCCCTTCTCCGTGGAAATATCTGCCCTGGTATCCATTTTTAGGTAACACCTATAAGTGATATGATATGATATGTGTCTTTCACTTTCTGACTTACTACAAGTCACGTGATTACTTCTAGACTCATCTACGGTGCTGCAAATGGCATTGTGTCCTTTTTTCCCTTGGCTTCTCTTCTGCCTTAGCGGGGTCCATTTTCAACAATGTGATTCCCTGAGGGTTGTGGATTAGCTGACCTGGGCAGCCTTACCCTGCCGGCCCGCCCTCCCCACGTGTGCCTCGTTGAGATCAATATAAACAGAGCTCCAGGCAGCAATAGCCCCTGAAGCTGTGCCTGACTCCATATTCTCTGCCCCGTCAGCAGTCTCGGGGCTGTGCTGGTGGGAGGGAGTGAGGGGCCACAGCTTTGTGGGTGGCCCGGTGTGAGTGGGGTTCTGCTGGCCTTTCTGCAGGAGTTGCCAGGCTGCCGCCTGTAACGAAGAGGATGTGTCACCCATACTTTCCGCTGGAATATCTCTCCGGACAGAGGTGAGGAAGGAAAAAAGCAGTGGGGGCCGGGACAGGAGGGGTATCTCAGGCAGGGCAATGGAAAGCTTCTGGAAGAGCGCCAGGGTCCAGGACCACGCTGGCTGGCCTGCAGGCACCAAGTTGGCCTGCGTGCTGTCGCTGGTGTGGCTCCACGGTCCTTCCTCTAGGCTTTCAAGCCCTTGTACATATTCAGGTGTTTTACCTGGAAAGGGTGGGAACAGTTCAGCAGCAGCTGGCCTGGGGCTCAGCTCACGTTTACTCACAGATGCCTCGGCACGGTCCCCCAGCTTTGCAATGAGGACGCTCCTTGCGTGGGGGGTGGGTTGCTGGCTGTATGGGAGATGGTTCCCCACCTCTGACCAATTTCAGAATTGTTTACCGCTGGAGCAAGTGCCGTGATAGGGTTTTCCTCTGTATAACTCGTGGGTTCAATTTTTTTATCTTTTTTGGTTCAAGTTAGATTTTATTCCTCTTTTATGTATTTATAAATATAAGCATGGAAATAATTCATTCCTATAAATACATCTGTGTGACGGGAAGAATTTTTTCTGTTTTATTTTTAAATTTTATTTTTTAAAATTTTGAAATTTAATTTTATTTATGTTTTTATACAGCACGTTATTATTAGTTATGTATTTTATGCATATACATGTATACAGGTCAATCCCAATCTCCCAACTCATCCCACCACCACCACCCCATGGATTCCCACACTTGGTGTCCATACGTTTGTTCTCTACCTCTGTGTCTCTATTTCTTCCCTGCAAACCAGTTCATCTGTACCATTTTTAGGCTCCACATATATGCATTAATATACAATATTTGTTTTCCTCTTTCTGACTTACTTCATTCTGTATGACAGCCTCTCGATCCATCGATGTCTCTACAAATGACCCAGTTTCATTCCTTTTTATGGCCGAGTCATATTCCATTTTATATATGTACCACATCTTTATCCATTCATCTGTCTGTGGGCATTTAGGTTGCTTCCATTACCTGGCTATTGTAAATAGTGCTGCAACGAACATTGTGGTGAATGTGCCTTTTTGAAATACGGTTTTCTCTGGGTATATGCCCAGAAGTGGGATTGCTGGATCAGATGGTAATTATATTTCTCGTTTTTTTAAGGAAACTCCATACTGTTCTCCATAGTGACTGTATCAATTTACATTCCCACCAATAGTGGAAGAGGGCTCCTTTTGTCCACACCCTCCCCAGAATTGGTTGTTTGTAGATTTTCTGATGATGCCGATTCTAACAGGTGTGAGGTGATACCTCATTGTAGTTTTGATTTGCATTTCTCTAATAATTAGTGCTGTTGAGCAGCTTTTCATGTGCGTCTTGGCCATCTCTGTGTCTCCTTTGAAGAAACGTCTCTTTAGATCTTCTGCCCATTTTTTTTTGGGTTGTTTGTTTTTTTAATATTAAGCTGCATGAGCTGTTTATATATATTGGAGATTAAACCTGTGTCCATTGATTCGTTTGCAACGATTTTCACCCATCCTGAGGGATGCCTTTTTCCATTCCCGTTTTTTTTAACAAAAAAGGTAAGAAAGGAAAAGAAGCAGAACACTAATGTGCGTAAAATATGCCTTTTGAAACGGTCGTTTTGAAATATGGACGTCCTTTGAATTTTTTGGTCGATATGTGACCCCAGGATTTGTTTTCAGGGCAGGTGTCATTTACAGGCCTGCAATGATTTTGAATATCAACTGACCATTAGCGTTGGGATTAAAGCTGCTGTTGTGTGAAACGGCCACAAGGTGGCAGCAGTTCACCCTTACCAAATCTGGTTACTAGGGCAAGAGAGCCTCAGTGGAAGTGGTGTTCTAGATTGGAGTTTAGAATGGAATGTACCAGGAGAAAGCCCCTCACGTTTGTCTCACTACTTCTTGTTCGTGTTTTTAATTTAAGTTTTTATTTTTTATTACAGCAAGTTTGATTACAATGTTTGGCTTGTTGTAGGTGTGGAAGATGTGGTTCTTTTACACATATACAGATGACTGTTCTTCTTGGGATCCTTTTCCCATGTACGTTATGACAGAATGTTGAGTAGTCCTCTCTTGGTATTCTGTAGGTCTTTGGTGATTATATATGTCACCTGTGTTTGTATATGTCTGTTAACCCCGATATCGTAATGAAACCAATCCTCACACCTTTCCATTGGTGAACCATAAGTTTGTTTAATGAATCTGTGATTGCCCTTCTCCGTGGAAATATCTGCGCTGGTATCCATTTTTAGGTAACACCTATAAGTGATATGATATGATATGTGTCTTTCACTTTCTGACTTACTACAAGTCACGTGATTACTTCTAGACTCATCTACGGTGCTGCAAATGGCATTGTGTCCTTTTTTCCCTTGGCTTCTCTTCTGCCTTAGCGGGGTCCATTTTCAACAATGTGATTCCCTGAGGGTTGTGGATTAGCTGACCTGGGCAGCCTTACCCTGCCGGCCCGCCCTCCCCAGGTGTGCCTCGTTGAGGTCAATATAAACAGCGCTCCAGGCAGCAGTAGCCCCTGAAGCTGTGCCTGACTCCATATTCTCTGCCCCGTCAGCAGTCTCGGGGCTGTGCTGGTGGGAGGGAGTGAGGGGCCACAGCTTTGTGGGTGGCCCGGTGTGAGTGGGGTTCTGCTGGCCTTTCTGCAGGAGTTGCCAGGCTGCCGCCTGTAACGAAGAGGATGTGTCACCCATACCTTCCGCTGGAATTTCTCTCCGGACAGAGGTGAGGAAGGAAAAATGCAGTGGGAGCCGGGACAGGAGGGGTATCTCAGGCAGGGCAATGGAAAGCTTCTGGAAGAGCGCCAGTGTCCAGGACCACGCTGGCTGGCCTGCAGGCACCAAGTTGGCCTGCGTGCTGTCGCTGGTGTGGCTCCACGGTCCTTCCTCTAGGCTTTCAAGCCCTTGTACATATTCAGGTGTTTTACCTGGAAAGGGTGGGAACAGATCAGAAGCAGCTGGCCTGGGGCTCAGCTCACGTTTACTCACAGATGCCTCGGGACGGTCCCCCAGCTTTTCAATGAGGACGCTCCTTTTGTGGGGGGTGGGTGGCTGGCTGTATGGGAGATGGTTCCCCACCTCTGACCAATTTCAGAATTGTTTACCGCTGGAGCAAGTGCCGTGATAGGGTTTTCCTCTGTATAACTCGTGGGTTCAATTTTTTTTTCTTTTTTGGTTCCAGTTAGATTTTATTCCTCTTTTATGTATTTATAAATATAAGCATGGAAATAATTCATTCCTATAAATACATCTGTGTGACGGGAAGAATTTTTTCTGTTTTATTTTTAAATTTGATTTTTTAAAATTTTGAAATTTAATTTTATTTATGTTTTTATACAGCACGTTATTATTAGTTATGTATTTTATGCATATACATGTATACAGGTCAATCCCAATCTCCCAACTCATCCCACCACCACCACCCCATGGCTTCCCACACTTGGTGTCCATACGTTTGTTCTCTACCTCTGTGTCTCTATTTCTTCCCTGCAAACCAGTTCATCTGTACCATTTTTAGGCTCCACATATATGCATTAATATACAATATTTGTTTTCCTCTTTCTGACTTACTTCATTCTGTATGACAGTCTCTCGATCCATCGATGTCTCTACAAATGACCCAGTTTCATTCCTTTTTATGGCCGAGTCATATTCCATTTTATATATGTACCACATCTTTATCCATTCATCTGTCTGAGGGCATTTAGGTTGCTTCCATTACCTGGCTATTGTAAATAGTGCTGCAACGAACATTGTGGTGAATGTGCCTTTTTGAAATACGGTTTTCTCTGGGTATATGCCCAGAAGTGGGATTGCTGGATCAGATGGTAATTCTATTTCTAGTTTTTTTAAGGAAACTCCATACTGTTCTCCATAGTGACTGTATCAATTTACATTCCCACCAATAGTGGAAGAGGGCTCCTTTTGTCCACACCCTCCCCAGAATTGGTTGTTTGTAGATTTTCTGATGATGCCGATTCTAACAGGTGTGAGGTGATACCTCATTGTAGTTTTGATTTGCATTTCTCTAATAATTAGTGCTGTTGAGCAGCTTTTCATGTGCGTCTTGGCCATCTCTGTGTCTCCTTTGAAGAAACGTCTCTTTAGATCTTCTGCCCATTTTTTTTGGGTTGTTTGTTTTTTTAATATTAAGCTGCATGAGCTGTTTATATATATTGGAGATTAAACCTGTGTCCATTGATTCGTTTGCAACGATTTTCACCCATCCTGAGGGATGCCTTTTTCCATTCCCGTTTTTTTTTATCAAAAAAGGAAAGAAAGGAAAAGAAGCAGAACACTAATGTGCGTAAAATATGCATTTTGAAACGGTCGTTTTGAAATATGGATGTCCTTTGAATTTTTTGGTCGATATGTGACCCCAGGATTTGTTTTCAGGGCAGGTGTCATTTACAGGCCTGCAATGATTTTGAATATCAACTGACCATTAGTGTTGGGATTAAAGCTGCTGTTGTGTGAAACGGCCACAAGGTGGCAGCAGATCACCCTTACCAAATCTGGTTACTAGGGCAAGAGAGCCTCAGTGGAAGTGGTGTTCTAGATTGGAGTTTAGAATGGAATGTGCCAGGAGAAAGCCCCTCACGTTTGTCTCACTATTTCTTGTTCGTGTTTTTAATTTAATTTTTTATTTTTTATTACAGCAAGTTTGATTACAATGTTTGGCTTGTTGTAGGTGTGGAAGATGTGGTTCTTTTACACATATACAGATGACTGTTCTTCTTGGGATCCTTTTCCCATGTACGTTATGACAGAATGTTGAGTAGTCCTCTCTTGGTATTCTGTAGGTCTTTGGTGATTATATATGTCACCTGTGTTTGTATATGTCTGTTAACCCCGATATCATAATGAAACCAATCCTCACACCTTTCCATTGGTGAACCATAAGTTTGTTTAATGAATCTGTGATTGCCCTTCTCCGTGGAAATATCTGCCCTGGTATCCATTTTTAGGTAACACCTATAAGTGATATGATATGATATGTGTCTTTCACTTTCTGACTTACTACAAGTCACGTGATTACTTCTAGACTCATCTACGGTGCTGCAAATGGCATTGTGTCCTTTTTTCCCTTGGCTTCTCTTCTGCCTTAGCGGGGTCCATTTTCAACAATGTGATTCCCTGAGGGTTGTGGATTAGCTGACCTGGGCAGCCTTACCCTGCCGGCCCGCCCTCCCCACGTGTGCCTCGTTGAGATCAATATAAACAGAGCTCCAGGCAGCAATAGCCCCTGAAGCTGTGCCTGACTCCATATTCTCTGCCCCGTCAGCAGTCTCGGGGCTGTGCTGGTGGGAGGGAGTGAGGGGCCACAGCTTTGTGGGTGGCCCTGTGTGAGTGGGGTTCTGCTGGCCTTTCTGCAGGAGTTGCCAGGCTGCCGCCTGTAAAGAAGAGGATGTGTCACCCATACCTTCCGCTGGAATTTCTCTCCGGACAGAGGTGAGGAAGGAAAAAAGCAGTGGGGGCCGGGACAGGAGGGGTATCTCAGGCAGGGCAATGGAAAGCTTCTGGAAGAGCGCCAGGGTCCAGGACCACGCTGGCTGGCCTGCAGGCACCAAGTTGGCCTGCGTGCTGTCGCTGGTGTGGCTCCACGGTCCTTCCTCTAGGCTTTCAAGCCCTTGTACATATTCAGGTGTTTTACCTGGAAAGGGTGGGAACAGATCAGAAGCAGCTGGCCTGGGGCTCAGCTCACGTTTACTCACAGATGCCTCGGGACGGTCCCCCAGCTTTTCAATGAGGACGCTCCTTTTGTGGGGGGTGGGTGGCTGGCTGTATGGGAGATGGTTCCCCACCTCTGACCAATTTCAGAATTGTTTACCGCTGGAGCAAGTGCCGTGATAGGGTTTTCCTCTGTATAACTCGTGGGTTCAATTTTTTTTTTCTTTTTTGGTTCCAGTTAGATTTTATTCCTCTTTTATGTATTTATAAATATAAGCATGGAAATAATTCATTCCTATAAATACATCTGTGTGACGGGAAGAATTTTTTCTGTTTTATTTTTAAATTTTATTTTTTAAAATTTTGAAATTTAATTTTATTTATGTTTTTATACAGCACGTTATTATTAGTTATGTATTTTATGCATATACATGTATACAGGTCAATCCCAATCTCCCAACTCATCCCACCACCACCACCCCATGGCTTCCCACACTTGGTGTCCATACGTTTGTTCTCTACCTCTGTGTCTCTATTTCTTCCCTGCAAACCAGTTCATCTGTACCATTTTTAGGCTCCACATATATGCATTAATATACAATATTTGTTTTCCTCTTTCTGACTTACTTCATTCTGTATGACAGTCTCTCGATCCATCGATGTCTCTACAAATGACCCAGTTTCATTCCTTTTTATGGCCGAGTCATATTCCATTTTATATATGTACCACATCTTTATCCATTCATCTGTCTGTGGGCATTTAGGTTGCTTCCATTACCTGGCTATTGTAAATAGTGCTGCAACGAACATTGTGGTGAATGTGCCTTTTTGAAATACGGTTTTCTCTGGGTATATGCCCAGAAGTGGGATTGCTGGATCAGATGGTAATTCTATTTCTCGTTTTTTTAAGGAAACTCCATACTGTTCTCCATAGTGACTGTATCAATTTACATTCCCACCAATAGTGGAAGAGGGCTCCTTTTGTCCACACCCTCCCCAGAATTGGTTGTTTGTAGATTTTCTGATGATGCCGATTCTAACAGGTGTGAGGTGATACCTCATTGTAGTTTTGATTTGCATTTCTCTAATAATTAGTGCTGTTGAGCAGCTTTTCATGTGCGTCTTGGCCATCTCTGTGTCTCCTTTGAAGAAACGTCTCTTTAGATCTTCTGCCCATTTTTTTTGGGTTGTTTGTTTTTTTAATATTAAGCTGCATGAGCTGTTTATATATATTGGAGATTAAACCTGTGTCCATTGATTCGTTTGCAACGATTTTCACCCATCCTGAGGGATGCCTTTTTCCATTCCCGTTTTTTTTAACAAAAAAGGAAAGAAAGGAAAAGAAGCAGAACACTAATGTGCGTAAAATATGCCTTTTGAAACGGTCGTTTTGAAATATGGACGTCCTTTGAATTTTTTGGTCGATATGTGACCCCAGGATTTGTTTTCAGGGCAGGTGTCATTTACAGGCCTGCAATGATTTTGAATATCAACTGACCATTAGCGTTGGGATTAAAGCTGCTGTTGTGTGAAACGGCCACAAGGTGGCAGCAGTTCACCCTTACCAAATCTGGTTACTAGGGCAAGAGAGCCTCAGTGGAAGTGGTGTTCTAGATTGGAGTTTAGAATGGAATGTACCAGGAGAAAGCCCCTCACGTTTGTCTCACTACTTCTTGTTCGTGTTTTTAATTTAAGTTTTTATTTTTTATTACAGCAAGTTTGATTACAATGTTTGGCTTGTTGTAGGTGTGGAAGATGTGGTTCTTTTACACATATACAGATGACTGTTCTTCTTGGGATCCTTTTCCCATGTACGTTATGACAGAATGTTGAGTAGTCCTCTCTTGGTATTCTGTAGGTCTTTGGTGATTATATATGTCACCTGTGTTTGTATATGTCTGTTAACCCCGTTATCGTAATGAAACCAATCCTCACACCTTTCCATTGGTGAACCATAAGTTTGTTTAATGAATCTGTGATTGCCCTTCTCCGTGGAAATATCTGCCCTGGTATCCATTTTTAGGTAACACCTATAAGTGATATGATATGATATGTGTCTTTCACTTTCTGACTTACTACAAGTCACGTGATTACTTCTAGACTCATCTACGGTGCTGCAAATGGCATTGTGTCCTTTTTTCCCTTGGCTTCTCTTCTGCCTTAGCGGGGTCCATTTTCAACAATGTGATTCCCTGAGGGTTGTGGATTAGCTGACCTGGGCAGCCTTACCCTGCCGGCCCGCCCTCCCCAGGTGTGCCTCGTTGAGGTCAATATAAACAGCGCTCCAGGCAGCAGTAGCCCCTGAAGCTGTGCCTGACTCCATATTCTCTGCCCCGTCAGCAGTCTCGGGGCTGTGCTGGTGGGAGGGAGTGAGGGGCCACAGCTTTGTGGGTGGCCCGGTGTGAGTGGGGTTCTGCTGGCCTTTCTGCAGGAGTTGCCAGGCTGCCGCCTGTAACGAAGAGGATGTGTCACCCATACCTTCCGCTGGAATTTCTCTCCGGACAGAGGTGAGGAAGGAAAAATGCAGTGGGGGCCGGGACAGGAGGGGTATCTCAGGCAGGGCAATGGAAAGCTTCTGGAAGAGCGCCAGGGTCCAGGACCACGCTGGCTGGCCTGCAGGCACCAAGTTGGCCTGCGTGCTGTCGCTGGTGTGGCTCCACGGTCCTTCCTCTAGGCTTTCAAGCCCTTGTACATATTCAGGTGTTTTACCTGGAAAGGGTGGGAACAGATCAGAAGCAGCTGGCCTGGGGCTCAGCTCACGTTTACTCACAGATGCCTCGGGCCGGTCCCCCAGCTTTTCAATGAGGACGCTCCTTTTGTGGGGGGTGGGTGGCTGGCTGTATGGGAGATGGTTCCCCACCTCTGACCAATTTCAGAATTGTTTACCGCTGGAGCAAGTGCCGTGATAGGGTTTTCCTCTGTATAACTCGTGGGTTCAATTTTTTTTTTCTTTTTTGGTTCCAGTTAGATTTTATTCCTCTTTTATGTATTTATAAATATAAGCATGGAAATAATTCATTCCTATAAATACATCTGTGTGACGGGAAGAATTTTTTCTGTTTTATTTTTAAATTTGATTTTTTAAAATTTTGAAATTTAATTTTATTTATGTTTTTATACAGCACGTTATTATTAGTTATGTATTTTATGCATATACATGTATACAGGTCAATCCCAATCTCCCAACTCATCCCACCACCACCACCCCATGGCTTCCCACACTTGGTGTCCATACGTTTGTTCTCTACCTCTGTGTCTCTATTTCTTCCCTGCAAACCAGTTCATCTGTACCATTTTTAGGCTCCACATATATGCATTAATATACAATATTTGTTTTCCTCTTTCTGACTTACTTCATTCTGTATGACAGTCTCTCGATCCATCGATGTCTCTACAAATGACCCAGTTTCATTCCTTTTTATGGCCGAGTCATATTCCATTTTATATATGTACCACATCTTTATCCATTCATCTGTCTGTGGGCATTTAGGTTGCTTCCATTACCTGGCTATTGTAAATAGTGCTGCAACGAACATTGTGGTGAATGTGCCTTTTTGAAATACGGTTTTCTCTGGGTATATGCCCAGAAGTGGGATTGCTGGATCAGATGGTAATTCTATTTCTAGTTTTTTTAAGGAAACTCCATACTGTTCTCCATAGTGACTGTATCAATTTACATTCCCACCAATAGTGGAAGAGGGCTCCTTTTGTCCACACCCTCCCCAGAATTGGTTGTTTGTAGATTTTCTGATGATGCCGATTCTAACAGGTGTGAGGTGATACCTCATTGTAGTTTTGATTTGCATTTCTCTAATAATTAGTGCTGTTGAGCAGCTTTTCATGTGCGTCTTGGCCATCTCTGTGTCTCCTTTGAAGAAACGTCTCTTTAGATCTTCTGCCCATTTTTTTTGGGTTGTTTGTTTTTTTAATATTAAGCTGCATGAGCTGTTTATATATATTGGAGATTAAACCTGTGTCCATTGATTCGTTTGCAACGATTTTCACCCATCCTGAGGGATGCCTTTTTCCATTCCCGTTTTTTTTAACAAAAAAGGAAAGAAAGGAAAAGAAGCAGAACACTAATGTGCGTAAAATATGCCTTTTGAAACGGTCGTTTTGAAATATGGACGTCCTTTGAATTTTTTGGTCGATATGTGACCCCAGGATTTGTTTTCAGGGCAGGTGTCATTTACAGGCCTGCAATGATTTTGAATATCAACTGACCATTAGCGTTGGGATTAAAGCTGCTGTTGTGTGAAACGGCCACAAGGTGGCAGCAGTTCACCCTTACCAAATCTGGTTACTAGGGCAAGAGAGCCTCAGTGGAAGTGGTGTTCTAGATTGGAGTTTAGAATGGAATGTACCAGGAGAAAGCCCCTCACGTTTGTCTCACTACTTCTTGTTCGTGTTTTTAATTTAAGTTTTTATTTTTTATTACAGCAAGTTTGATTACAATGTTTGGCTTGTTGTAGGTGTGGAAGATGTGGTTCTTTTACACATATACAGATGACTGTTCTTCTTGGGATCCTTTTCCCATGTACGTTATGACAGAATGTTGAGTAGTCCTCTCTTGGTATTCTGTAGGTCTTTGGTGATTATATATGTCACCTGTGTTTGTATATGTCTGTTAACCCCGTTATCGTAATGAAACCAATCCTCACACCTTTCCATTGGTGAACCATAAGTTTGTTTAATGAATCTGTGATTGCCCTTCTCCGTGGAAATATCTGCCCTGGTATCCATTTTTAGGTAACACCTATAAGTGATATGATATGATATGTGTCTTTCACTTTCTGACTTACTACAAGTCACGTGATTACTTCTAGACTCATCTACGGTGCTGCAAATGGCATTGTGTCCTTTTTTCCCTTGGCTTCTCTTCTGCCTTAGCGGGGTCCATTTTCAACAATGTGATTCCCTGAGGGTTGTGGATTAGCTGACCTGGGCAGCCTTACCCTGCCGGCCCGCCCTCCCCAGGTGTGCCTCGTTGAGGTCAATATAAACAGCGCTCCAGGCAGCAGTAGCCCCTGAAGCTGTGCCTGACTCCATATTCTCTGCCCCGTCAGCAGTCTCGGGGCTGTGCTGGTGGGAGGGAGTGAGGGGCCACAGCTTTGTGGGTGGCCCGGTGTGAGTGGGGTTCTGCTGGCCTTTCTGCAGGAGTTGCCAGGCTGCCGCCTGTAACGAAGAGGATGTGTCACCCATACCTTCCGCTGGAATTTCTCTCCGGACAGAGGTGAGGAAGGAAAAATGCAGTGGGGGCCGGGACAGGAGGGGTATCTCAGGCAGGGCAATGGAAAGCTTCTGGAAGAGCGCCAGGGTCCAGGACCACGCTGGCTGGCCTGCAGGCACCAAGTTGGCCTGCGTGCTGTCGCTGGTGTGGCTCCACGGTCCTTCCTCTAGGCTTTCAAGCCCTTGTACATATTCAGGTGTTTTACCTGGAAAGGGTGGGAACAGATCAGAAGCAGCTGGCCTGGGGCTCAGCTCACGTTTACTCACAGATGCCTCGGGCCGGTCCCCCAGCTTTTCAATGAGGACGCTCCTTTTGTGGGGGGTGGGTGGCTGGCTGTATGGGAGATGGTTCCCCACCTCTGACCAATTTCAGAATTGTTTACCGCTGGAGCAAGTGCCGTGATAGGGTTTTCCTCTGTATAACTCGTGGGTTCAATTTTTTTTTTCTTTTTTGGTTCCAGTTAGATTTTATTCCTCTTTTATGTATTTATAAATATAAGCATGGAAATAATTCATTCCTATAAATACATCTGTGTGACGGGAAGAATTTTTTCTGTTTTATTTTTAAATTTGATTTTTTAAAATTTTGAAATTTAATTTTATTTATGTTTTTATACAGCACGTTATTATTAGTTATGTATTTTATGCATATACATGTATACAGGTCAATCCCAATCTCCCAACTCATCCCACCACCACCACCCCATGGCTTCCCACACTTGGTGTCCATACGTTTGTTCTCTACCTCTGTGTCTCTATTTCTTCCCTGCAAACCAGTTCATCTGTACCATTTTTAGGCTCCACATATATGCATTAATATACAATATTTGTTTTCCTCTTTCTGACTTACTTCATTCTGTATGACAGTCTCTCGATCCATCGATGTCTCTACAAATGACCCAGTTTCATTCCTTTTTATGGCCGAGTCATATTCCATTTTATATATGTACCACATCTTTATCCATTCATCTGTCTGTGGGCATTTAGGTTGCTTCCATTACCTGGCTATTGTAAATAGTGCTGCAACGAACATTGTGGTGAATGTGCCTTTTTGAAATACGGTTTTCTCTGGGTATATGCCCAGAAGTGGGATTGCTGGATCAGATGGTAATTCTATTTCTAGTTTTTTTAAGGAAACTCCATACTGTTCTCCATAGTGACTGTATCAATTTACATTCCCACCAATAGTGGAAGAGGGCTCCTTTTGTCCACACCCTCCCCAGAATTGGTTGTTTGTAGATTTTCTGATGATGCCGATTCTAACAGGTGTGAGGTGATACCTCATTGTAGTTTTGATTTGCATTTCTCTAATAATTAGTGCTGTTGAGCAGCTTTTCATGTGCGTCTTGGCCATCTCTGTGTCTCCTTTGAAGAAACGTCTCTTTAGATCTTCTGCCCATTTTTTTTGGGTTGTTTGTTTTTTTAATATTAAGCTGCATGAGCTGTTTATATATATTGGAGATTAAACCTGTGTCCATTGATTCGTTTGCAACGATTTTCACCCATCCTGAGGGATGCCTTTTTCCATTCCCGTTTTTTTTTATCAAAAAAGGAAAGAAAGGAAAAGAAGCAGAACACTAATGTGCGTAAAATATGCATTTTGAAACGGTCGTTTTGAAATATGGATGTCCTTTGAATTTTTTGGTCGATATGTGACCCCAGGATTTGTTTTCAGGGCAGGTGTCATTTACAGGCCTGCAATGATTTTGAATATCAACTGACCATTAGTGTTGGGATTAAAGCTGCTGTTGTGTGAAACGGCCACAAGGTGGCAGCAGATCACCCTTACCAAATCTGGTTACTAGGGCAAGAGAGCCTCAGTGGAAGTGGTGTTCTAGATTGGAGTTTAGAATGGAATGTGCCAGGAGAAAGCCCCTCACGTTTGTCTCACTATTTCTTGTTCGTGTTTTTAATTTAATTTTTTATTTTTTATTACAGCAAGTTTGATTACAATGTTTGGCTTGTTGTAGGTGTGGAAGATGTGGTTCTTTTACACATATACAGATGACTGTTCTTCTTGGGATCCTTTTCCCATGTACGTTATGACAGAATGTTGAGTAGTCCTCTCTTGGTATTCTGTAGGTCTTTGGTGATTATATATGTCACCTGTGTTTGTATATGTCTGTTAACCCCGATATCGTAATGAAACCAATCCTCACACCTTTCCATTGGTGAACCATAAGTTTGTTTAATGAATCTGTGATTGCCCTTCTCCGTGGAAATATCTGCCCTGGTATCCCTTTTTAGATAACACCTATAAGTGATATGATATGATATGTGTCTTTCACTTTCTGACTTACTACAAGTCACGTGATTACTTCTAGACTCATCTACGGTGCTGCAAATGGCATTGTGTCCTTTTTTCCCTTGGCTTCTCTTCTGCCTTAGCGGGGTCCATTTTCAACAATGTGATTCCCTGAGGGTTGTGGATTAGCTGACCTGGGCAGCCTTACCCTGCCGGCCCGCCCTCCCCACGTGTGCCTCGTTGAGATCAATATAAACAGAGCTCCAGGCAGCAATAGCCCCTGAAGCTGTGCCTGACTCCATATTCTCTGCCCCGTCAGCAGTCTCGGGGCTGTGCTGGTGGGAGGGAGTGAGGGGCCACAGCTTTGTGGGTGGCCCTGTGTGAGTGGGGTTCTGCTGGCCTTTCTGCAGGAGTTGCCAGGCTGCCGCCTGTAAAGAAGAGGATGTGTCACCCATACCTTCCGCTGGAATTTCTCTCCGGACAGAGGTGAGGAAGGAAAAAAGCAGTGGGGGCCGGGACAGGAGGGGTATCTCAGGCAGGGCAATGGAAAGCTTCTGGAAGAGCGCCAGGGTCCAGGACCACGCTGGCTGGCCTGCAGGCACCAAGTTGGCCTGCGTGCTGTCGCTGGTGTGGCTCCACGGTCCTTCCTCTAGGCTTTCAAGCCCTTGTACATATTCAGGTGTTTTACCTGGAAAGGGTGGGAACAGATCAGAAGCAGCTGGCCTGGGGCTCAGCTCACGTTTACTCACAGATGCCTCGGGACGGTCCCCCAGCTTTTCAATGAGGACGCTCCTTTTGTGGGGGGTGGGTGGCTGGCTGTATGGGAGATGGTTCCCCACCTCTGACCAATTTCAGAATTGTTTACCGCTGGAGCAAGTGCCGTGATAGGGTTTTCCTCTGTATAACTCGTGGGTTCAATTTTTTTTTCTTTTTTGGTTCCAGTTAGATTTTATTCCTCTTTTATGTATTTATAAATATAAGCATGGAAATAATTCATTCCTATAAATACATCTGTGTGACGGGAAGAATTTTTTCTGTTTTATTTTTAAATTTGATTTTTTAAAATTTTGAAATTTAATTTTATTTATGTTTTTATACAGCACGTTATTATTAGTTATGTATTTTATGCATATACATGTATACAGGTCAATCCCAATCTCCCAACTCATCCCACCACCACCACCCCATGGCTTCCCACACTTGGTGTCCATACGTTTGTTCTCTACCTCTGTGTCTCTATTTCTTCCCTGCAAACCAGTTCATCTGTACCATTTTTAGGCTCCACATATATGCATTAATATACAATATTTGTTTTCCTCTTTCTGACTTACTTCATTCTGTATGACAGTCTCTCGATCCATCGATGTCTCTACAAATGACCCAGTTTCATTCCTTTTTATGGCCGAGTCATATTCCATTTTATATATGTACCACATCTTTATCCATTCATCTGTCTGAGGGCATTTAGGTTGCTTCCATTACCTGGCTATTGTAAATAGTGCTGCAACGAACATTGTGGTGAATGTGCCTTTTTGAAATACGGTTTTCTCTGGGTATATGCCCAGAAGTGGGATTGCTGGATCAGATGGTAATTCTATTTCTAGTTTTTTTAAGGAAACTCCATACTGTTCTCCATAGTGACTGTATCAATTTACATTCCCACCAATAGTGGAAGAGGGCTCCTTTTGTCCACACCCTCCCCAGAATTGGTTGTTTGTAGATTTTCTGATGATGCCGATTCTAACAGGTGTGAGGTGATACCTCATTGTAGTTTTGATTTGCATTTCTCTAATAATTAGTGCTGTTGAGCAGCTTTTCATGTGCGTCTTGGCCATCTCTGTGTCTCCTTTGAAGAAACGTCTCTTTAGATCTTCTGCCCATTTTTTTTGGGTTGTTTGTTTTTTTAATATTAAGCTGCATGAGCTGTTTATATATATTGGAGATTAAACCTGTGTCCATTGATTCGTTTGCAACGATTTTCACCCATCCTGAGGGATGCCTTTTTCCATTCCCGTTTTTTTTAACAAAAAAGGAAAGAAAGGAAAAGAAGCAGAACACTAATGTGCGTAAAATATGCCTTTTGAAACGGTCGTTTTGAAATATGGACGTCCTTTGAATTTTTTGGTCGATATGTGACCCCAGGATTTGTTTTCAGGGCAGGTGTCATTTACAGGCCTGCAATGATTTTGAATATCAACTGACCATTAGCGTTGGGATTAAAGCTGCTGTTGTGTGAAACGGCCACAAGGTGGCAGCAGTTCACCCTTACCAAATCTGGTTACTAGGGCAAGAGAGCCTCAGTGGAAGTGGTGTTCTAGATTGGAGTTTAGAATGGAATGTACCAGGAGAAAGCCCCTCACGTTTGTCTCACTACTTCTTGTTCGTGTTTTTAATTTAAGTTTTTATTTTTTATTACAGCAAGTTTGATTACAATGTTTGGCTTGTTGTAGGTGTGGAAGATGTGGTTCTTTTACACATATACAGATGACTGTTCTTCTTGGGATCCTTTTCCCATGTACGTTATGACAGAATGTTGAGTAGTCCTCTCTTGGTATTCTGTAGGTCTTTGGTGATTATATATGTCACCTGTGTTTGTATATGTCTGTTAACCCCGTTATCGTAATGAAACCAATCCTCACACCTTTCCATTGGTGAACCATAAGTTTGTTTAATGAATCTGTGATTGCCCTTCTCCGTGGAAATATCTGCCCTGGTATCCATTTTTAGGTAACACCTATAAGTGATATGATATGATATGTGTCTTTCACTTTCTGACTTACTACAAGTCACGTGATTACTTCTAGACTCATCTACGGTGCTGCAAATGGCATTGTGTCCTTTTTTCCCTTGGCTTCTCTTCTGCCTTAGCGGGGTCCATTTTCAACAATGTGATTCCCTGAGGGTTGTGGATTAGCTGACCTGGGCAGCCTTACCCTGCCGGCCCGCCCTCCCCAGGTGTGCCTCGTTGAGGTCAATATAAACAGCGCTCCAGGCAGCAGTAGCCCCTGAAGCTGTGCCTGACTCCATATTCTCTGCCCCGTCAGCAGTCTCGGGGCTGTGCTGGTGGGAGGGAGTGAGGGGCCACAGCTTTGTGGGTGGCCCGGTGTGAGTGGGGTTCTGCTGGCCTTTCTGCAGGAGTTGCCAGGCTGCCGCCTGTAACGAAGAGGATGTGTCACCCATACCTTCCGCTGGAATTTCTCTCCGGACAGAGGTGAGGAAGGAAAAATGCAGTGGGGGCCGGGACAGGAGGGGTATCTCAGGCAGGGCAATGGAAAGCTTCTGGAAGAGCGCCAGGGTCCAGGACCACGCTGGCTGGCCTGCAGGCACCAAGTTGGCCTGCGTGCTGTCGCTGGTGTGGCTCCACGGTCCTTCCTCTAGGCTTTCAAGCCCTTGTACATATTCAGGTGTTTTACCTGGAAAGGGTGGGAACAGATCAGAAGCAGCTGGCCTGGGGCTCAGCTCACGTTTACTCACAGATGCCTCGGGACGGTCCCCCAGCTTTTCAATGAGGACGCTCCTTTTGTGGGGGGTGGGTGGCTGGCTGTATGGGAGATGGTTCCCCACCTCTGACCAATTTCAGAATTGTTTACCGCTGGAGCAAGTGCCGTGATAGGGTTTTCCTCTGTATAACTCGTGGGTTCAATTTTTTTTTTCTTTTTTGGTTCCAGTTAGATTTTATTCCTCTTTTATGTATTTATAAATATAAGCATGGAAATAATTCATTCCTATAAATACATCTGTGTGACGGGAAGAATTTTTTCTGTTTTATTTTTAAATTTGATTTTTTAAAATTTTGAAATTTAATTTTATTTATGTTTTTATACAGCACGTTATTATTAGTTATGTATTTTATGCATATACATGTATACAGGTCAATCCCAATCTCCCAACTCATCCCACCACCACCACCCCATGGCTTCCCACACTTGGTGTCCATACGTTTGTTCTCTACCTCTGTGTCTCTATTTCTTCCCTGCAAACCAGTTCATCTGTACCATTTTTAGGCTCCACATATATGCATTAATATACAATATTTGTTTTCCTCTTTCTGACTTACTTCATTCTGTATGACAGTCTCTCGATCCATCGATGTCTCTACAAATGACCCAGTTTCATTCCTTTTTATGGCCGAGTCATATTCCATTTTATATATGTACCACATCTTTATCCATTCATCTGTCTGTGGGCATTTAGGTTGCTTCCATTACCTGGCTATTGTAAATAGTGCTGCAACGAACATTGTGGTGAATGTGCCTTTTTGAAATACGGTTTTCTCTGGGTATATGCCCAGAAGTGGGATTGCTGGATCAGATGGTAATTCTATTTCTAGTTTTTTTAAGGAAACTCCATACTGTTCTCCATAGTGACTGTATCAATTTACATTCCCACCAATAGTGGAAGAGGGCTCCTTTTGTCCACACCCTCCCCAGAATTGGTTGTTTGTAGATTTTCTGATGATGCCGATTCTAACAGGTGTGAGGTGATACCTCATTGTAGTTTTGATTTGCATTTCTCTAATAATTAGTGCTGTTGAGCAGCTTTTCATGTGCGTCTTGGCCATCTCTGTGTCTCCTTTGAAGAAACGTCTCTTTAGATCTTCTGCCCATTTTTTTTGGGTTGTTTGTTTTTTTAATATTAAGCTGCATGAGCTGTTTATATATATTGGAGATTAAACCTGTGTCCATTGATTCGTTTGCAACGATTTTCACCCATCCTGAGGGATGCCTTTTTCCATTCCCGTTTTTTTTTATCAAAAAAGGAAAGAAAGGAAAAGAAGCAGAACACTAATGTGCGTAAAATATGCATTTTGAAACGGTCGTTTTGAAATATGGATGTCCTTTGAATTTTTTGGTCGATATGTGACCCCAGGATTTGTTTTCAGGGCAGGTGTCATTTACAGGCCTGCAATGATTTTGAATATCAACTGACCATTAGTGTTGGGATTAAAGCTGCTGTTGTGTGAAACGGCCACAAGGTGGCAGCAGATCACCCTTACCAAATCTGGTTACTAGGGCAAGAGAGCCTCAGTGGAAGTGGTGTTCTAGATTGGAGTTTAGAATGGAATGTGCCAGGAGAAAGCCCCTCACGTTTGTCTCACTATTTCTTGTTCGTGTTTTTAATTTAATTTTTTATTTTTTATTACAGCAAGTTTGATTACAATGTTTGGCTTGTTGTAGGTGTGGAAGATGTGGTTCTTTTACACATATACAGATGACTGTTCTTCTTGGGATCCTTTTCCCATGTACGTTATGACAGAATGTTGAGTAGTCCTCTCTTGGTATTCTGTAGGTCTTTGGTGATTATATATGTCACCTGTGTTTGTATATGTCTGTTAACCCCGATATCGTAATGAAACCAATCCTCACACCTTTCCATTGGTGAACCATAAGTTTGTTTAATGAATCTGTGATTGCCCTTCTCCGTGGAAATATCTGCCCTGGTATCCCTTTTTAGATAACACCTATAAGTGATATGATATGATATGTGTCTTTCACTTTCTGACTTACTACAAGTCACGTGATTACTTCTAGACTCATCTACGGTGCTGCAAATGGCATTGTGTCCTTTTTTCCCTTGGCTTCTCTTCTGCCTTAGCGGGGTCCATTTTCAACAATGTGATTCCCTGAGGGTTGTGGATTAGCTGACCTGGGCAGCCTTACCCTGCCGGCCCGCCCTCCCCACGTGTGCCTCGTTGAGATCAATATAAACAGAGCTCCAGGCAGCAATAGCCCCTGAAGCTGTGCCTGACTCCATATTCTCTGCCCCGTCAGCAGTCTCGGGGCTGTGCTGGTGGGAGGGAGTGAGGGGCCACAGCTTTGTGGGTGGCCCTGTGTGAGTGGGGTTCTGCTGGCCTTTCTGCAGGAGTTGCCAGGCTGCCGCCTGTAAAGAAGAGGATGTGTCACCCATACCTTCCGCTGGAATTTCTCTCCGGACAGAGGTGAGGAAGGAAAAAAGCAGTGGGGGCCGGGACAGGAGGGGTATCTCAGGCAGGGCAATGGAAAGCTTCTGGAAGAGCGCCAGGGTCCAGGACCACGCTGGCTGGCCTGCAGGCACCAAGTTGGCCTGCGTGCTGTCGCTGGTGTGGCTCCACGGTCCTTCCTCTAGGCTTTCAAGCCCTTGTACATATTCAGGTGTTTTACCTGGAAAGGGTGGGAACAGATCAGAAGCAGCTGGCCTGGGGCTCAGCTCACGTTTACTCACAGATGCCTCGGGACGGTCCCCCAGCTTTTCAATGAGGACGCTCCTTTTGTGGGGGGTGGGTGGCTGGCTGTATGGGAGATGGTTCCCCACCTCTGACCAATTTCAGAATTGTTTACCGCTGGAGCAAGTGCCGTGATAGGGTTTTCCTCTGTATAACTCGTGGGTTCAATTTTTTTTTCTTTTTTGGTTCCAGTTAGATTTTATTCCTCTTTTATGTATTTATAAATATAAGCATGGAAATAATTCATTCCTATAAATACATCTGTGTGACGGGAAGAATTTTTTCTGTTTTATTTTTAAATTTGATTTTTTAAAATTTTGAAATTTAATTTTATTTATGTTTTTATACAGCACGTTATTATTAGTTATGTATTTTATGCATATACATGTATACAGGTCAATCCCAATCTCCCAACTCATCCCACCACCACCACCCCATGGCTTCCCACACTTGGTGTCCATACGTTTGTTCTCTACCTCTGTGTCTCTATTTCTTCCCTGCAAACCAGTTCATCTGTACCATTTTTAGGCTCCACATATATGCATTAATATACAATATTTGTTTTCCTCTTTCTGACTTACTTCATTCTGTATGACAGTCTCTCGATCCATCGATGTCTCTACAAATGACCCAGTTTCATTCCTTTTTATGGCCGAGTCATATTCCATTTTATATATGTACCACATCTTTATCCATTCATCTGTCTGAGGGCATTTAGGTTGCTTCCATTACCTGGCTATTGTAAATAGTGCTGCAACGAACATTGTGGTGAATGTGCCTTTTTGAAATACGGTTTTCTCTGGGTATATGCCCAGAAGTGGGATTGCTGGATCAGATGGTAATTCTATTTCTAGTTTTTTTAAGGAAACTCCATACTGTTCTCCATAGTGACTGTATCAATTTACATTCCCACCAATAGTGGAAGAGGGCTCCTTTTGTCCACACCCTCCCCAGAATTGGTTGTTTGTAGATTTTCTGATGATGCCGATTCTAACAGGTGTGAGGTGATACCTCATTGTAGTTTTGATTTGCATTTCTCTAATAATTAGTGCTGTTGAGCAGCTTTTCATGTGCGTCTTGGCCATCTCTGTGTCTCCTTTGAAGAAACGTCTCTTTAGATCTTCTGCCCATTTTTTTTGGGTTGTTTGTTTTTTTAATATTAAGCTGCATGAGCTGTTTATATATATTGGAGATTAAACCTGTGTCCATTGATTCGTTTGCAACGATTTTCACCCATCCTGAGGGATGCCTTTTTCCATTCCCGTTTTTTTTAACAAAAAAGGAAAGAAAGGAAAAGAAGCAGAACACTAATGTGCGTAAAATATGCCTTTTGAAACGGTCGTTTTGAAATATGGACGTCCTTTGAATTTTTTGGTCGATATGTGACCCCAGGATTTGTTTTCAGGGCAGGTGTCATTTACAGGCCTGCAATGATTTTGAATATCAACTGACCATTAGCGTTGGGATTAAAGCTGCTGTTGTGTGAAACGGCCACAAGGTGGCAGCAGTTCACCCTTACCAAATCTGGTTACTAGGGCAAGAGAGCCTCAGTGGAAGTGGTGTTCTAGATTGGAGTTTAGAATGGAATGTACCAGGAGAAAGCCCCTCACGTTTGTCTCACTACTTCTTGTTCGTGTTTTTAATTTAAGTTTTTATTTTTTATTACAGCAAGTTTGATTACAATGTTTGGCTTGTTGTAGGTGTGGAAGATGTGGTTCTTTTACACATATACAGATGACTGTTCTTCTTGGGATCCTTTTCCCATGTACGTTATGACAGAATGTTGAGTAGTCCTCTCTTGGTATTCTGTAGGTCTTTGGTGATTATATATGTCACCTGTGTTTGTATATGTCTGTTAACCCCGTTATCGTAATGAAACCAATCCTCACACCTTTCCATTGGTGAACCATAAGTTTGTTTAATGAATCTGTGATTGCCCTTCTCCGTGGAAATATCTGCCCTGGTATCCATTTTTAGGTAACACCTATAAGTGATATGATATGATATG
This sequence comes from Mesoplodon mirus, assembly GCF_964341445.2. Taxonomy (NCBI): domain Eukaryota; kingdom Metazoa; phylum Chordata; class Mammalia; order Artiodactyla; family Ziphiidae; genus Mesoplodon; species Mesoplodon mirus. The sequence continues at coordinate 93,841,914 of NC_138989.1, forward strand.
TGTCTTTCACTTTCTGACTTACTACAAGTCACGTGATTACTTCTAGACTCATCTACGGTGCTGCAAATGGCATTGTGTCCTTTTTTCCCTTGGCTTCTCTTCTGCCTTAGCGGGGTCCATTTTCAACAATGTGATTCCCTGAGGGTTGTGGATTAGCTGACCTGGGCAGCCTTACCCTGCCGGCCCGCCCTCCCCAGGTGTGCCTCGTTGAGGTCAATATAAACAGCGCTCCAGGCAGCAGTAGCCCCTGAAGCTGTGCCTGACTCCATATTCTCTGCCCCGTCAGCAGTCTCGGGGCTGTGCTGGTGGGAGGGAGTGAGGGGCCACAGCTTTGTGGGTGGCCCGGTGTGAGTGGGGTTCTGCTGGCCTTTCTGCAGGAGTTGCCAGGCTGCCGCCTGTAACGAAGAGGATGTGTCACCCATACCTTCCGCTGGAATTTCTCTCCGGACAGAGGTGAGGAAGGAAAAATGCAGTGGGGGCCGGGACAGGAGGGGTATCTCAGGCAGGGCAATGGAAAGCTTCTGGAAGAGCGCCAGGGTCCAGGACCACGCTGGCTGGCCTGCAGGCACCAAGTTGGCCTGCGTGCTGTCGCTGGTGTGGCTCCACGGTCCTTCCTCTAGGCTTTCAAGCCCTTGTACATATTCAGGTGTTTTACCTGGAAAGGGTGGGAACAGATCAGAAGCAGCTGGCCTGGGGCTCAGCTCACGTTTACTCACAGATGCCTCGGGACGGTCCCCCAGCTTTTCAATGAGGACGCTCCTTTTGTGGGGGGTGGGTGGCTGGCTGTATGGGAGATGGTTCCCCACCTCTGACCAATTTCAGAATTGTTTACCGCTGGAGCAAGTGCCGTGATAGGGTTTTCCTCTGTATAACTCGTGGGTTCAATTTTTTTTTTCTTTTTTGGTTCCAGTTAGATTTTATTCCTCTTTTATGTATTTATAAATATAAGCATGGAAATAATTCATTCCTATAAATACATCTGTGTGACGGGAAGAATTTTTTCTGTTTTATTTTTAAATTTGATTTTTTAAAATTTTGAAATTTAATTTTATTTATGTTTTTATACAGCACGTTATTATTAGTTATGTATTTTATGCATATACATGTATACAGGTCAATCCCAATCTCCCAACTCATCCCACCACCACCACCCCATGGCTTCCCACACTTGGTGTCCATACGTTTGTTCTCTACCTCTGTGTCTCTATTTCTTCCCTGCAAACCAGTTCATCTGTACCATTTTTAGGCTCCACATATATGCATTAATATACAATATTTGTTTTCCTCTTTCTGACTTACTTCATTCTGTATGACAGTCTCTCGATCCATCGATGTCTCTACAAATGACCCAGTTTCATTCCTTTTTATGGCCGAGTCATATTCCATTTTATATATGTACCACATCTTTATCCATTCATCTGTCTGTGGGCATTTAGGTTGCTTCCATTACCTGGCTATTGTAAATAGTGCTGCAACGAACATTGTGGTGAATGTGCCTTTTTGAAATACGGTTTTCTCTGGGTATATGCCCAGAAGTGGGATTGCTGGATCAGATGGTAATTCTATTTCTAGTTTTTTTAAGGAAACTCCATACTGTTCTCCATAGTGACTGTATCAATTTACATTCCCACCAATAGTGGAAGAGGGCTCCTTTTGTCCACACCCTCCCCAGAATTGGTTGTTTGTAGATTTTCTGATGATGCCGATTCTAACAGGTGTGAGGTGATACCTCATTGTAGTTTTGATTTGCATTTCTCTAATAATTAGTGCTGTTGAGCAGCTTTTCATGTGCGTCTTGGCCATCTCTGTGTCTCCTTTGAAGAAACGTCTCTTTAGATCTTCTGCCCATTTTTTTTGGGTTGTTTGTTTTTTTAATATTAAGCTGCATGAGCTGTTTATATATATTGGAGATTAAACCTGTGTCCATTGATTCGTTTGCAACGATTTTCACCCATCCTGAGGGATGCCTTTTTCCATTCCCGTTTTTTTTTATCAAAAAAGGAAAGAAAGGAAAAGAAGCAGAACACTAATGTGCGTAAAATATGCATTTTGAAACGGTCGTTTTGAAATATGGATGTCCTTTGAATTTTTTGGTCGATATGTGACCCCAGGATTTGTTTTCAGGGCAGGTGTCATTTACAGGCCTGCAATGATTTTGAATATCAACTGACCATTAGTGTTGGGATTAAAGCTGCTGTTGTGTGAAACGGCCACAAGGTGGCAGCAGATCACCCTTACCAAATCTGGTTACTAGGGCAAGAGAGCCTCAGTGGAAGTGGTGTTCTAGATTGGAGTTTAGAATGGAATGTGCCAGGAGAAAGCCCCTCACGTTTGTCTCACTATTTCTTGTTCGTGTTTTTAATTTAATTTTTTATTTTTTATTACAGCAAGTTTGATTACAATGTTTGGCTTGTTGTAGGTGTGGAAGATGTGGTTCTTTTACACATATACAGATGACTGTTCTTCTTGGGATCCTTTTCCCATGTACGTTATGACAGAATGTTGAGTAGTCCTCTCTTGGTATTCTGTAGGTCTTTGGTGATTATATATGTCACCTGTGTTTGTATATGTCTGTTAACCCCGATATCGTAATGAAACCAATCCTCACACCTTTCCATTGGTGAACCATAAGTTTGTTTAATGAATCTGTGATTGCCCTTCTCCGTGGAAATATCTGCCCTGGTATCCCTTTTTAGATAACACCTATAAGTGATATGATATGATATGTGTCTTTCACTTTCTGACTTACTACAAGTCACGTGATTACTTCTAGACTCATCTACGGTGCTGCAAATGGCATTGTGTCCTTTTTTCCCTTGGCTTCTCTTCTGCCTTAGCGGGGTCCATTTTCAACAATGTGATTCCCTGAGGGTTGTGGATTAGCTGACCTGGGCAGCCTTACCCTGCCGGCCCGCCCTCCCCACGTGTGCCTCGTTGAGATCAATATAAACAGAGCTCCAGGCAGCAATAGCCCCTGAAGCTGTGCCTGACTCCATATTCTCTGCCCCGTCAGCAGTCTCGGGGCTGTGCTGGTGGGAGGGAGTGAGGGGCCACAGCTTTGTGGGTGGCCCTGTGTGAGTGGGGTTCTGCTGGCCTTTCTGCAGGAGTTGCCAGGCTGCCGCCTGTAAAGAAGAGGATGTGTCACCCATACCTTCCGCTGGAATTTCTCTCCGGACAGAGGTGAGGAAGGAAAAAAGCAGTGGGGGCCGGGACAGGAGGGGTATCTCAGGCAGGGCAATGGAAAGCTTCTGGAAGAGCGCCAGGGTCCAGGACCACGCTGGCTGGCCTGCAGGCACCAAGTTGGCCTGCGTGCTGTCGCTGGTGTGGCTCCACGGTCCTTCCTCTAGGCTTTCAAGCCCTTGTACATATTCAGGTGTTTTACCTGGAAAGGGTGGGAACAGATCAGAAGCAGCTGGCCTGGGGCTCAGCTCACGTTTACTCACAGATGCCTCGGGACGGTCCCCCAGCTTTTCAATGAGGACGCTCCTTTTGTGGGGGGTGGGTGGCTGGCTGTATGGGAGATGGTTCCCCACCTCTGACCAATTTCAGAATTGTTTACCGCTGGAGCAAGTGCCGTGATAGGGTTTTCCTCTGTATAACTCGTGGGTTCAATTTTTTTTTCTTTTTTGGTTCCAGTTAGATTTTATTCCTCTTTTATGTATTTATAAATATAAGCATGGAAATAATTCATTCCTATAAATACATCTGTGTGACGGGAAGAATTTTTTCTGTTTTATTTTTAAATTTTATTTTTTAAAATTTTGAAATTTAATTTTATTTATGTTTTTATACAGCACGTTATTATTAGTTATGTATTTTATGCATATACATGTATACAGGTCAATCCCAATCTCCCAACTCATCCCACCACCACCACCCCATGGCTTCCCACACTTGGTGTCCATACGTTTGTTCTCTACCTCTGTGTCTCTATTTCTTCCCTGCAAACCAGTTCATCTGTACCATTTTTAGGCTCCACATATATGCATTAATATACAATATTTGTTTTCCTCTTTCTGACTTACTTCATTCTGTATGACAGTCTCTCGATCCATCGATGTCTCTACAAATGACCCAGTTTCATTCCTTTTTATGGCCGAGTCATATTCCATTTTATATATGTACCACATCTTTATCCATTCATCTGTCTGAGGGCATTTAGGTTGCTTCCATTACCTGGCTATTGTAAATAGTGCTGCAACGAACATTGTGGTGAATGTGCCTTTTTGAAATACGGTTTTCTCTGGGTATATGCCCAGAAGTGGGATTGCTGGATCAGATGGTAATTCTATTTCTAGTTTTTTTAAGGAAACTCCATACTGTTCTCCATAGTGACTGTATCAATTTACATTCCCACCAATAGTGGAAGAGGGCTCCTTTTGTCCACACCCTCCCCAGAATTGGTTGTTTGTAGATTTTCTGATGATGCCGATTCTAACAGGTGTGAGGTGATACCTCATTGTAGTTTTGATTTGCATTTCTCTAATAATTAGTGCTGTTGAGCAGCTTTTCATGTGCGTCTTGGCCATCTCTGTGTCTCCTTTGAAGAAACGTCTCTTTAGATCTTCTGCCCATTTTTTTTGGGTTGTTTGTTTTTTTAATATTAAGCTGCATGAGCTGTTTATATATATTGGAGATTAAACCTGTGTCCATTGATTCGTTTGCAACGATTTTCACCCATCCTGAGGGATGCCTTTTTCCATTCCCGTTTTTTTTAACAAAAAAGGAAAGAAAGGAAAAGAAGCAGAACACTAATGTGCGTAAAATATGCCTTTTGAAACGGTCGTTTTGAAATATGGACGTCCTTTGAATTTTTTGGTCGATATGTGACCCCAGGATTTGTTTTCAGGGCAGGTGTCATTTACAGGCCTGCAATGATTTTGAATATCAACTGACCATTAGCGTTGGGATTAAAGCTGCTGTTGTGTGAAACGGCCACAAGGTGGCAGCAGTTCACCCTTACCAAATCTGGTTACTAGGGCAAGAGAGCCTCAGTGGAAGTGGTGTTCTAGATTGGAGTTTAGAATGGAATGTACCAGGAGAAAGCCCCTCACGTTTGTCTCACTACTTCTTGTTCGTGTTTTTAATTTAAGTTTTTATTTTTTATTACAGCAAGTTTGATTACAATGTTTGGCTTGTTGTAGGTGTGGAAGATGTGGTTCTTTTACACATATACAGATGACTGTTCTTCTTGGGATCCTTTTCCCATGTACGTTATGACAGAATGTTGAGTAGTCCTCTCTTGGTATTCTGTAGGTCTTTGGTGATTATATATGTCACCTGTGTTTGTATATGTCTGTTAACCCCGTTATCGTAATGAAACCAATCCTCACACCTTTCCATTGGTGAACCATAAGTTTGTTTAATGAATCTGTGATTGCCCTTCTCCGTGGAAATATCTGCCCTGGTATCCATTTTTAGGTAACACCTATAAGTGATATGATATGATATGTGTCTTTCACTTTCTGACTTACTACAAGTCACGTGATTACTTCTAGACTCATCTACGGTGCTGCAAATGGCATTGTGTCCTTTTTTCCCTTGGCTTCTCTTCTGCCTTAGCGGGGTCCATTTTCAACAATGTGATTCCCTGAGGGTTGTGGATTAGCTGACCTGGGCAGCCTTACCCTGCCGGCCCGCCCTCCCCAGGTGTGCCTCGTTGAGGTCAATATAAACAGCGCTCCAGGCAGCAGTAGCCCCTGAAGCTGTGCCTGACTCCATATTCTCTGCCCCGTCAGCAGTCTCGGGGCTGTGCTGGTGGGAGGGAGTGAGGGGCCACAGCTTTGTGGGTGGCCCGGTGTGAGTGGGGTTCTGCTGGCCTTTCTGCAGGAGTTGCCAGGCTGCCGCCTGTAACGAAGAGGATGTGTCACCCATACCTTCCGCTGGAATTTCTCTCCGGACAGAGGTGAGGAAGGAAAAATGCAGTGGGGGCCGGGACAGGAGGGGTATCTCAGGCAGGGCAATGGAAAGCTTCTGGAAGAGCGCCAGGGTCCAGGACCACGCTGGCTGGCCTGCAGGCACCAAGTTGGCCTGCGTGCTGTCGCTGGTGTGGCTCCACGGTCCTTCCTCTAGGCTTTCAAGCCCTTGTACATATTCAGGTGTTTTACCTGGAAAGGGTGGGAACAGATCAGAAGCAGCTGGCCTGGGGCTCAGCTCACGTTTACTCACAGATGCCTCGGGCCGGTCCCCCAGCTTTTCAATGAGGACGCTCCTTTTGTGGGGGGTGGGTGGCTGGCTGTATGGGAGATGGTTCCCCACCTCTGACCAATTTCAGAATTGTTTACCGCTGGAGCAAGTGCCGTGATAGGGTTTTCCTCTGTATAACTCGTGGGTTCAATTTTTTTTTTCTTTTTTGGTTCCAGTTAGATTTTATTCCTCTTTTATGTATTTATAAATATAAGCATGGAAATAATTCATTCCTATAAATACATCTGTGTGACGGGAAGAATTTTTTCTGTTTTATTTTTAAATTTTATTTTTTAAAATTTTGAAATTTAATTTTATTTATGTTTTTATACAGCACGTTATTATTAGTTATGTATTTTATGCATATACATGTATACAGGTCAATCCCAATCTCCCAACTCATCCCACCACCACCACCCCATGGCTTCCCACACTTGGTGTCCATACGTTTGTTCTCTACCTCTGTGTCTCTATTTCTTCCCTGCAAACCAGTTCATCTGTACCATTTTTAGGCTCCACATATATGCATTAATATACAATATTTGTTTTCCTCTTTCTGACTTACTTCATTCTGTATGACAGTCTCTCGATCCATCGATGTCTCTACAAATGACCCAGTTTCATTCCTTTTTATGGCCGAGTCATATTCCATTTTATATATGTACCACATCTTTATCCATTCATCTGTCTGAGGGCATTTAGGTTGCTTCCATTACCTGGCTATTGTAAATAGTGCTGCAACGAACATTGTGGTGAATGTGCCTTTTTGAAATACGGTTTTCTCTGGGTATATGCCCAGAAGTGGGATTGCTGGATCAGATGGTAATTCTATTTCTAGTTTTTTTAAGGAAACTCCATACTGTTCTCCATAGTGACTGTATCAATTTACATTCCCACCAATAGTGGAAGAGGGCTCCTTTTGTCCACACCCTCCCCAGAATTGGTTGTTTGTAGATTTTCTGATGATGCCGATTCTAACAGGTGTGAGGTGATACCTCATTGTAGTTTTGATTTGCATTTCTCTAATAATTAGTGCTGTTGAGCAGCTTTTCATGTGCGTCTTGGCCATCTCTGTGTCTCCTTTGAAGAAACGTCTCTTTAGATCTTCTGCCCATTTTTTTTGGGTTGTTTGTTTTTTTAATATTAAGCTGCATGAGCTGTTTATATATATTGGAGATTAAACCTGTGTCCATTGATTCGTTTGCAACGATTTTCACCCATCCTGAGGGATGCCTTTTTCCATTCCCGTTTTTTTTATCAAAAAAGGAAAGAAAGGAAAAGAAGCAGAACACTAATGTGCGTAAAATATGCATTTTGAAACGGTCGTTTTGAAATATGGATGTCCTTTGAATTTTTTGGTCGATATGTGACCCCAGGATTTGTTTTCAGGGCAGGTGTCATTTACAGGCCTGCAATGATTTTGAATATCAACTGACCATTAGCGTTGGGATTAAAGCTGCTGTTGTGTGAAACGGCCACAAGGTGGCAGCAGTTCACCCTTACCAAATCTGGTTACTAGGGCAAGAGAGCCTCAGTGGAAGTGGTGTTCTAGATTGGAGTTTAGAATGGAATGTGCCAGGAGAAAGCCCCTCACGTTTGTCTCACTATTTCTTGTTCGTGTTTTTAATTTAATTTTTTATTTTTTATTACAGCAAGTTTGATTACAATGTTTGGCTTGTTGTAGGTGTGGAAGATGTGGTTCTTTTACACATATACAGATGACTGTTCTTCTTGGGATCCTTTTCCCATGTACGTTATGACAGAATGTTGAGTAGTCCTCTCTTGGTATTCTGTAGGTCTTTGGTGATTATATATGTCACCTGTGTTTGTATATGTCTGTTAACCCCGATATCGTAATGAAACCAATCCTCACACCTTTCCATTGGTGAACCATAAGTTTGTTTAATGAATCTGTGATTGCCCTTCTCCGTGGAAATATCTGCCCTGGTATCCATTTTTAGGTAACACCTATAAGTGATATGATATGATATGTGTCTTTCACTTTCTGACTTACTACAAGTCACGTGATTACTTCTAGACTCATCTACGGTGCTGCAAATGGCATTGTGTCCTTTTTTCCCTTGGCTTCTCTTCTGCCTTAGCGGGGTCCATTTTCAACAATGTGATTCCCTGAGGGTTGTGGATTAGCTGACCTGGGCAGCCTTACCCTGCCGGCCCGCCCTCTCCAGGTGTGCCTCGTTGAGATCAATATAAACAGAGCTCCAGGCAGCAATAGCCCCTGAAGCTGTGCCTGACTCCATATTCTCTGCCCCGTCAGCAGTCTCGGGGCTGTGCTGGTGGGAGGGAGTGAGGGGCCACAGCTTTGTGGGTGGCCCGGTGTGAGTGGGGTTCTGCTGGCCTTTCTGCAGGAGTTGCCAGGCTGCCGCCTGTAAAGAAGAGGATGTGTCACCCATACCTTCCGCTGGAATTTCTCTCCGGACAGAGGTGAGGAAGGAAAAAAGCAGTGGGGGCCGGGACAGGAGGGGTATCTCAGGCAGGGCAATGGAAAGTTTCTGGAAGAGCACCAGGGTCCAGGACCACGCTGGCTGGCCTGCAGGCACCAAGTTGGCCTGCGTGCTGTCGCTGGTGTGGCTCCACGGTCCTTCCTCTAGGCTTTCAAGCCCTTGTACATATTCAGGTGTTTTACCTGGAAAGGGTGGGAACAGATCAGAAGCAGCTGGCCTGGGGCTCAGCTCACGTTTACTCACAGATGCCTCGGGACGGTCCCCCAGCTTTTCAATGAGGACGCTCCTTTTGTGGGGGGTGGGTGGCTGGCTGTATGGGAGATGGTTCCCCACCTCTGACCAATTTCAGAATTGTTTACCGCTGGAGCAAGTGCCGTGATAGGGTTTTCCTCTGTATAACTTGTGGGTTCAATTTTTTTTTCTTTTTTGGTTCCAGTTAGATTTTATTCCTCTTTTATGTATTTATAAATATAAGCATGGAAATAATTCATTCCTATAAATACATCTGTGTGACGGGAAGAATTTTTTCTGTTTTATTTTTAAATTTTATTTTTTAAAATTTTGAAATTTAATTTTATTTATGTTTTTATACAGCACGTTATTATTAGTTATGTATTTTATGCATATACATGTATACAGGTCAATCCCAATCTCCCAACTCATCCCACCACCACCACCCCATGGCTTCCCACACTTGGTGTCCATACGTTTGTTCTCTACCTCTGTGTCTCTATTTCTTCCCTGCAAACCAGTTCATCTGTACCATTTTTAGGCTCCACATATATGCATTAATATACAATATTTGTTTTCCTCTTTCTGACTTACTTCATTCTGTATGACAGTCTCTCGATCCATCGATGTCTCTACAAATGACCCAGTTTCATTCCTTTTTATGGCCGAGTCATATTCCATTTTATATATGTACCACATCTTTATCCATTCATCTGTCTGTGGGCATTTAGGTTGCTTCCATTACCTGGCTATTGTAAATAGTGCTGCAACGAACATTGTGGTGAATGTGCCTTTTTGAAATACGGTTTTCTCTGGGTATATGCCCAGAAGTGGGATTGCTGGATCAGATGGTAATTCTATTTCTAGTTTTTTTAAGGAAACTCCATACTGTTCTCCATAGTGACTGTATCAATTTACATTCCCACCAATAGTGGAAGAGGGCTCCTTTTGTCCACACCCTCCCCAGAATTGGTTGTTTGTAGATTTTCTGATGATGCCGATTCTAACAGGTGTGAGGTGATACCTCATTGTAGTTTTGATTTGCATTTCTCTAATAATTAGTGCTGTTGAGCAGCTTTTCATGTGCGTCTTGGCCATCTCTGTGTCTCCTTTGAAGAAACGTCTCTTTAGATCTTCTGCCCATTTTTTTGGGGTTGTTTGTTTTTTTAATATTAAGCTGCATGAGCTGTTTATATATATTGGAGATTAAACCTGTGTCCATTGATTCGTTTGCAACGATTTTCACCCATCCTGAGGGATGCCTTTTTCCATTCCCGTTTTTTTTATCAAAAAAGGAAAGAAAGGAAAAGAAGCAGAACACTAATGTGCGTATAATATGCATTTTCAAACGGTCATTTTGAAATATGGATGTCCTTTGAATTTTTTGGTCGATATGTGACCCCAGGATTTGTTTTCAGGGCAGGTGTCATTTACAGGCCTGCAATGATTTTGAATATCAACTGACCATTAGCGTTGGGATTAAAGCTGCTGTTGTGTGAAACGGCCACAAGGTGGCAGCAGTTCACCCTTACCAAATCTGGTTACTAGGGCAAGAGAGCCTCAGTGGAAGTGGTGTTCTAGATTGGAGTTTAGAATGGAATGTGCCAGGAGAAAGCCCCTCACGTTTGTCTCACTATTTCTTGTTCGTGTTTTTAATTTTATTTTTTATTTTTTATTACAGCAAGTTTGATTACAATGTTTGGCTTGTTGTAGGTGTGGAAGATGTGGTTCTTTTACACATATACAGATGACTGTTCTTCTTGGGATCCTTTTCCCATGTACGTTATGACAGAATGTTGAGTAGTCCTCTCTTGGTATTCTGTAGGTCTTTGGTGATTATATATGTCACCTGTGTTTGTATATGTCTGTTAACCCCGTTATCGTAATGAAACCAATCCTCACACCTTTCCATTGGTGAACCATAAGTTTGTTTAATGAATCTGTGATTGCCCTTCTCCGTGGAAATATCTGCCCTGGTATCCATTTTTAGGTAACACCTATAAGTGATATGATATGATATGTGTCTTTCACTTTCTGACTTACTACAAGTCACGTGATTACTTCTAGACTCATCTACGGTGCTGCAAATGGCATTGTGTCCTTTTTTCCCTTGGCTTCTCTTCTGCCTTAGCGGGGTCCATTTTCAACAATGTGATTCCCTGAGGGTTGTGGATTAGCTGACCTGGGCAGCCTTACCCTGCCGGCCCGCCCTCCCCAGGTGTGCCTCGTTGAGGTCAATATAAACAGCGCTCCAGGCAGCAGTAGCCCCTGAAGCTGTGCCTGACTCCATATTCTCTGCCCCGTCAGCAGTCTCGGGGCTGTGCTGGTGGGAGGGAGTGAGGGGCCACAGCTTTGTGGGTGGCCCGGTGTGAGTGGGGTTCTGCTGGCCTTTCTGCAGGAGTTGCCAGGCTGCCGCCTGTAACGAAGAGGATGTGTCACCCATACCTTCCGCTGGAATTTCTCTCCGGACAGAGGTGAGGAAGGAAAAATGCAGTGGGGGCCGGGACAGGAGGGGTATCTCAGGCAGGGCAATGGAAAGCTTCTGGAAGAGCGCCAGGGTCCAGGACCACGCTGGCTGGCCTGCAGGCACCAAGTTGGCCTGCGTGCTGTCGCTGGTGTGGCTCCACGGTCCTTCCTCTAGGCTTTCAAGCCCTTGTACATATTCAGGTGTTTTACCTGGAAAGGGTGGGAACAGATCAGAAGCAGCTGGCCTGGGGCTCAGCTCACGTTTACTCACAGATGCCTCGGGCCGGTCCCCCAGCTTTTCAATGAGGACGCTCCTTTTGTGGGGGGTGGGTGGCTGGCTGTATGGGAGATGGTTCCCCACCTCTGACCAATTTCAGAATTGTTTACCGCTGGAGCAAGTGCCGTGATAGGGTTTTCCTCTGTATAACTCGTGGGTTCAATTTTTTTTTTCTTTTTTGGTTCCAGTTAGATTTTATTCCTCTTTTATGTATTTATAAATATAAGCATGGAAATAATTCATTCCTATAAATACATCTGTGTGACGGGAAGAATTTTTTCTGTTTTATTTTTAAATTTGATTTTTTAAAATTTTGAAATTTAATTTTATTTATGTTTTTATACAGCACGTTATTATTAGTTATGTATTTTATGCATATACATGTATACAGGTCAATCCCAATCTCCCAACTCATCCCACCACCACCACCCCATGGCTTCCCACACTTGGTGTCCATACGTTTGTTCTCTACCTCTGTGTCTCTATTTCTTCCCTGCAAACCAGTTCATCTGTACCATTTTTAGGCTCCACATATATGCATTAATATACAATATTTGTTTTCCTCTTTCTGACTTACTTCATTCTGTATGACAGTCTCTCGATCCATCGATGTCTCTACAAATGACCCAGTTTCATTCCTTTTTATGGCCGAGTCATATTCCATTTTATATATGTACCACATCTTTATCCATTCATCTGTCTGTGGGCATTTAGGTTGCTTCCATTACCTGGCTATTGTAAATAGTGCTGCAACGAACATTGTGGTGAATGTGCCTTTTTGAAATACGGTTTTCTCTGGGTATATGCCCAGAAGTGGGATTGCTGGATCAGATGGTAATTCTATTTCTAGTTTTTTTAAGGAAACTCCATACTGTTCTCCATAGTGACTGTATCAATTTACATTCCCACCAATAGTGGAAGAGGGCTCCTTTTGTCCACACCCTCCCCAGAATTGGTTGTTTGTAGATTTTCTGATGATGCCGATTCTAACAGGTGTGAGGTGATACCTCATTGTAGTTTTGATTTGCATTTCTCTAATAATTAGTGCTGTTGAGCAGCTTTTCATGTGCGTCTTGGCCATCTCTGTGTCTCCTTTGAAGAAACGTCTCTTTAGATCTTCTGCCCATTTTTTTTGGGTTGTTTGTTTTTTTAATATTAAGCTGCATGAGCTGTTTATATATATTGGAGATTAAACCTGTGTCCATTGATTCGTTTGCAACGATTTTCACCCATCCTGAGGGATGCCTTTTTCCATTCCCGTTTTTTTTTATCAAAAAAGGAAAGAAAGGAAAAGAAGCAGAACACTAATGTGCGTAAAATATGCATTTTGAAACGGTCGTTTTGAAATATGGATGTCCTTTGAATTTTTTGGTCGATATGTGACCCCAGGATTTGTTTTCAGGGCAGGTGTCATTTACAGGCCTGCAATGATTTTGAATATCAACTGACCATTAGTGTTGGGATTAAAGCTGCTGTTGTGTGAAACGGCCACAAGGTGGCAGCAGATCACCCTTACCAAATCTGGTTACTAGGGCAAGAGAGCCTCAGTGGAAGTGGTGTTCTAGATTGGAGTTTAGAATGGAATGTGCCAGGAGAAAGCCCCTCACGTTTGTCTCACTATTTCTTGTTCGTGTTTTTAATTTAATTTTTTATTTTTTATTACAGCAAGTTTGATTACAATGTTTGGCTTGTTGTAGGTGTGGAAGATGTGGTTCTTTTACACATATACAGATGACTGTTCTTCTTGGGATCCTTTTCCCATGTACGTTATGACAGAATGTTGAGTAGTCCTCTCTTGGTATTCTGTAGGTCTTTGGTGATTATATATGTCACCTGTGTTTGTATATGTCTGTTAACCCCGATATCGTAATGAAACCAATCCTCACACCTTTCCATTGGTGAACCATAAGTTTGTTTAATGAATCTGTGATTGCCCTTCTCCGTGGAAATATCTGCCCTGGTATCCCTTTTTAGATAACACCTATAAGTGATATGATATGATATGTGTCTTTCACTTTCTGACTTACTACAAGTCACGTGATTACTTCTAGACTCATCTACGGTGCTGCAAATGGCATTGTGTCCTTTTTTCCCTTGGCTTCTCTTCTGCCTTAGCGGGGTCCATTTTCAACAATGTGATTCCCTGAGGGTTGTGGATTAGCTGACCTGGGCAGCCTTACCCTGCCGGCCCGCCCTCCCCACGTGTGCCTCGTTGAGATCAATATAAACAGAGCTCCAGGCAGCAATAGCCCCTGAAGCTGTGCCTGACTCCATATTCTCTGCCCCGTCAGCAGTTTCGGGGCTGTGCTGGTGGGAGGGAGTGAGGGGCCACAGCTTTGTGGGTGGCCCTGTGTGAGTGGGGTTCTGCTGGCCTTTCTGCAGGAGTTGCCAGGCTGCCGCCTGTAAAGAAGAGGATGTGTCACCCATACCTTCCGCTGGAATTTCTCTCCGGACAGAGGTGAGGAAGGAAAAAAGCAGTGGGGGCCGGGACAGGAGGGGTATCTCAGGCAGGGCAATGGAAAGCTTCTGGAAGAGCGCCAGGGTCCAGGACCACGCTGGCTGGCCTGCAGGCACCAAGTTGGCCTGCGTGCTGTCGCTGGTGTGGCTCCACGGTCCTTCCTCTAGGCTTTCAAGCCCTTGTACATATTCAGGTGTTTTACCTGGAAAGGGTGGGAACAGATCAGAAGCAGCTGGCCTGGGGCTCAGCTCACGTTTACTCACAGATGCCTCGGGACGGTCCCCCAGCTTTTCAATGAGGACGCTCCTTTTGTGGGGGGTGGGTGGCTGGCTGTATGGGAGATGGTTCCCCACCTCTGACCAATTTCAGAATTGTTTACCGCTGGAGCAAGTGCCGTGATAGGGTTTTCCTCTGTATAACTCGTGGGTTCAATTTTTTTTTCTTTTTTGGTTCCAGTTAGATTTTATTCCTCTTTTATGTATTTATAAATATAAGCATGGAAATAATTCATTCCTATAAATACATCTGTGTGACGGGAATAATTTTTTCTGTTTTATTTTTAAATTTTATTTTTTAAAATTTTGAAATTTAATTTTATTTATGTTTTTATACAGCACGTTATTATTAGTTATGTATTTTATGCATATACATGTATACAGGTCAATCCCAATCTCCCAACTCATCCCACCACCACCACCCCATGGCTTCCCACACTTGGTGTCCATACGTTTGTTCTCTACCTCTGTGTCTCTATTTCTTCCCTGCAAACCAGTTCATCTGTACCATTTTTAGGCTCCACATATATGCATTAATATACAATATTTGTTTTCCTCTTTCTGACTTACTTCATTCTGTATGACAGTCTCTCGATCCATCGATGTCTCTACAAATGACCCAGTTTCATTCCTTTTTATGGCCGAGTCATATTCCATTTTATATATGTACCACATCTTTATCCATTCATCTGTCTGAGGGCATTTAGGTTGCTTCCATTACCTGGCTATTGTAAATAGTGCTGCAACGAACATTGTGGTGAATGTGCCTTTTTGAAATACGGTTTTCTCTGGGTATATGCCCAGAAGTGGGATTGCTGGATCAGATGGTAATTCTATTTCTAGTTTTTTTAAGGAAACTCCATACTGTTCTCCATAGTGACTGTATCAATTTACATTCCCACCAATAGTGGAAGAGGGCTCCTTTTGTCCACACCCTCCCCAGAATTGGTTGTTTGTAGATTTTCTGATGATGCCGATTCTAACAGGTGTGAGGTGATACCTCATTGTAGTTTTGATTTGCATTTCTCTAATAATTAGTGCTGTTGAGCAGCTTTTCATGTGCGTCTTGGCCATCTCTGTGTCTCCTTTGAAGAAACGTCTCTTTAGATCTTCTGCCCATTTTTTTTGGGTTGTTTGTTTTTTTAATATTAAGCTGCATGAGCTGTTTATATATATTGGAGATTAAACCTGTGTCCATTGATTCGTTTGCAACGATTTTCACCCATCCTGAGGGATGCCTTTTTCCATTCCCGTTTTTTTAATCAAAAAAGGAAAGAAAGGAAAAGAAGCAGAACACTAATGTGCGTAAAATATGCATTTTGAAACGGTCGTTTTGAAATATGGATGTCCTTTGAATTTTTTGGTCGATATGTGACCCCAGGATTTGTTTTCAGGGCAGGTGTCATTTACAGGCCTGCAATGATTTTGAATATCAACTGACCATTAGCGTTGGGATTAAAGCTGCTGTTGTGTGAAACGGCCACAAGGTGGCAGCAGTTCACCCTTACCAAATCTGGTTACTAGGGCAAGAGAGCCTCAGTGGAAGTGGTGTTCTAGATTGGAGTTTAGAATGGAATGTGCCAGGAGAAAGCCCCTCACGTTTGTCTCACTATTTCTTGTTCGTGTTTTTAATTTAATTTTTTATTTTTTATTACAGCAAGTTTGATTACAATGTTTGGCTTGTTGTAGGTGTGGAAGATGTGGTTCTTTTACACATATACAGATGACTGTTCTTCTTGGGATCCTTTTCCCATGTACGTTATGACAGAATGTTGAGTAGTCCTCTCTTGGTATTCTGTAGGTCTTTGGTGATTATATATGTCACCTGTGTTTGTATATGTCTGTTAACCCCAATATCGTAATGAAACCAATCCTCACACCTTTCCATTGGTGAACCATAAGTTTGTTTAATGAATCTGTGATTGCCCTTCTCCGTGGAAATATCTGCCCTGGTATCCATTTTTAGGTAACACCTATAAGTGATATGATATGATATGTGTCTTTCACTTTCTGACTTACTACAAGTCACGTGATTACTTCTAGACTCATCTACGGTGCTGCAAATGGCATTGTGTCCTTTTTTCCCTTGGCTTCTCTTCTGCCTTAGCGGGGTCCATTTTCAACAATGTGATTCCCTGAGGGTTGTGGATTAGCTGACCTGGGCAGCCTTACCCTGCCGGCCCGCCCTCCCCACGTGTGCCTCGTTGAGATCAATATAAACAGAGCTCCAGGCAGCAATAGCCCCTGAAGCTGTGCCTGACTCCATATTCTCTGCCCCGTCAGCAGTCTCGGGGCTGTGCTGGTGGGAGGGAGTGAGGGGCCACAGCTTTGTGGGTGGCCCGGTGTGAGTGGGGTTCTGCTGGCCTTTCTGCAGGAGTTGCCAGGCTGCCGCCTGTAAAGAAGAGGATGTGTCACCCATACCTTCCGCTGGAATTTCTCTCCGGACAGAGGTGAGGAAGGAAAAAAGCAGTGGGGGCCGGGACAGGAGGGGTATCTCAGGCAGGGCAATGGAAAGTTTCTGGAAGAGCGCCAGGGTCCAGGACCACGCTGGCTGGCCTGCAGGCACCAAGTTGGCCTGCGTGCTGTCGCTGGTGTGGCTCCACGGTCCTTCCTCTAGGCTTTCAAGCCCTTGTACATATTCAGGTGTTTTACCTGGAAAGGGTGGGAACAGATCAGAAGCAGCTGGCCTGGGGCTCAGCTCACGTTTACTCACAGATGCCTCGGGACGGTCCCCCAGCTTTTCAATGAGGACGCTCCTTTTGTGGGGGGTGGGTGGCTGGCTGTATGGGAGATGGTTCCCCACCTCTGACCAATTTCACAATTGTTTACCGCTGGAGCAAGTGCCGTGATAGGGTTTTCCTCTGTATAACTCGTGGGTTCAATTTTTTTTTCTTTTTTGGTTCCAGTTAGATTTTATTCCTCTTTTATGTATTTATAAATATAAGCATGGAAATAATTCATTCCTATAAATACATCTGTGTGACGGGAAGAATTTTTTCTGTTTTATTTTTAAATTTTATTTTTTAAAATTTTGAAATTTAATTTTATTTATGTTTTTATACAGCACGTTATTATTAGTTATGTATTTTATGCATATACATGTATACAGGTCAATCCCAATCTCCCAACTCATCCCACCACCACCACCCCATGGCTTCCCACACTTGGTGTCCATACGTTTGTTCTCTACCTCTGTGTCTCTATTTCTTCCCTGCAAACCAGTTCATCTGTACCATTTTTAGGCTCCACATATATGCATTAATATACAATATTTGTTTTCCTCTTTCTGACTTACTTCATTCTGTATGACAGTCTCTCGATCCATCGATGTCTCTACAAATGACCCAGTTTCATTCCTTTTTATGGCCGAGTCATATTCCATTTTATATATGTACCACATCTTTATCCATTCATCTGTCTGTGGGCATTTAGGTTGCTTCCATTACCTGGCTATTGTAAATAGTGCTGCAACGAACATTGTGGTGAATGTGCCTTTTTGAAATACGGTTTTCTCTGGGTATATGCCCAGAAGTGGGATTGCTGGATCAGATGGTAATTCTATTTCTAGTTTTTTTAAGGAAACTCCATACTGTTCTCCATAGTGACTGTATCAATTTACATTCCCACCAATAGTGGAAGAGGGCTCCTTTTGTCCACACCCTCCCCAGAATTGGTTGTTTGTAGATTTTCTGATGATGCCGATTCTAACAGGTGTGAGGTGATACCTCATTGTAGTTTTGATTTGCATTTCTCTAATAATTAGTGCTGTTGAGCAGCTTTTCATGTGCGTCTTGGCCATCTCTGTGTCTCCTTTGAAGAAACGTCTCTTTAGATCTTCTGCCCATTTTTTTTGGGTTGTTTGTTTTTTTAATATTAAGCTGCATGAGCTGTTTATATATATTGGAGATTAAACCTGTGTCCATTGATTCGTTTGCAACGATTTTCACCCATCCTGAGGGATGCCTTTTTCCATTCCCGTTTTTTTTATCAAAAAAGGAAAGAAAGGAAAAGAAGCAGAACACTAATGTGCGTAAAATATGCATTTTGAAACGGTCGTTTTGAAATATGGATGTCCTTTGAATTTTTTGGTCGATATGTGACCCCAGGATTTGTTTTCAGGGCAGGTGTCATTTACAGGCCTGCAATGATTTTGAATATCAACTGACCATTAGCGTTGGGATTAAAGCTGCTGTTGTGTGAAACGGCCACAAGGTGGCAGCAGTTCACCCTTACCAAATCTGGTTACTAGGGCAAGAGAGCCTCATTGGAAGTGGTGTTCTAGATTGGAGTTTAGAATGGAATGTGCCAGGAGAAAGCCCCTCACGTTTGTCTCACTATTTCTTGTTCGTGTTTTTAATTTAATTTTTTATTTTTTATTACAGCAAGTTTGATTACAATGTTTGGCTTGTTGTAGGTGTGGAAGATGTGGTTCTTTTACACATATACAGATGACTGTTCTTCTTGGGATCCTTTTCCCATGTACGTTATGACAGAATGTTGAGTAGTCCTCTCTTGGTATTCTGTAGGTCTTTGGTGATTATATATGTCACCTGTGTTTGTATATGTCTGTTAACCCCGATATCGTAATGAAACCAATCCTCACACCTTTCCATTGGTGAACCATAAGTTTGTTTAATGAATCTGTGATTGCCCTTCTCCGTGGAAATATCTGCCCTGGTATCCATTTTTAGGTAACACCTATAAGTGATATGATATGATATGTGTCTTTCACTTTCTGACTTACTACAAGTCACGTGATTACTTCTAGACTCATCTACGGTGCTGCAAATGGCATTGTGTCCTTTTTTCCCTTGGCTTCTCTTCTGCCTTAGCGGGGTCCATTTTCAACAATGTGATTCCCTGAGGGTTGTGGATTAGCTGACCTGGGCAGCCTTACCCTGCCGGCCCGCCCTCCCCACGTGTGCCTCGTTGAGATCAATATAAACAGAGCTCCAGGCAGCAATAGCCCCTGAAGCTGTGCCTGACTCCATATTCTCTGCCCCGTCAGCAGTCTCGGGGCTGTGCTGGTGGGAGGGAGTGAGGGGCCACAGCTTTGTGGGTGGCCCGGTGTGAGTGGGGTTCTGCTGGCCTTTCTGCAGGAGTTGCCAGGCTGCCGCCTGTAAAGAAGAGGATGTGTCACCCATACCTTCCGCTGGAATTTCTCTCCGGACAGAGGTGAGGAAGGAAAAAAGCAGTGGGGGCCGGGACAGGAGGGGTATCTCAGGCAGGGCAATGGAAAGTTTCTGGAAGAGCGCCAGGGTCCAGGACCACGCTGGCTGGCCTGCAGGCACCAAGTTGGCCTGCGTGCTGTCGCTGGTGTGGCTCCACGGTCCTTCCTCTAGGCTTTCAAGCCCTTGTACATATTCAGGTGTTTTACCTGGAAAGGGTGGGAACAGATCAGAAGCAGCTGGCCTGGGGCTCAGCTCACGTTTACTCACAGATGCCTCGGGACGGTCCCCCAGCTTTTCAATGAGGACGCTCCTTTTGTGGGGGGTGGGTGGCTGGCTGTATGGGAGATGGTTCCCCACCTCTGACCAATTTCACAATTGTTTACCGCTGGAGCAAGTGCCGTGATAGGGTTTTCCTCTGTATAACTCGTGGGTTCAATTTTTTTTTCTTTTTTGGTTCCAGTTAGATTTTATTCCTCTTTTATGTATTTATAAATATAAGCATGGAAATAATTCATTCCTATAAATACATCTGTGTGACGGGAAGAATTTTTTCTGTTTTATTTTTAAATTTTATTTTTTAAAATTTTGAAATTTAATTTTATTTATGTTTTTATACAGCACGTTATTATTAGTTATGTATTTTATGCATATACATGTATACAGGTCAATCCCAATCTCCCAACTCATCCCACCACCACCACCCCATGGCTTCCCACACTTGGTGTCCATACGTTTGTTCTCTACCTCTGTGTCTCTATTTCTTCCCTGCAAACCAGTTCATCTGTACCATTTTTAGGCTCCACATATATGCATTAATATACAATATTTGTTTTCCTCTTTCTGACTTACTTCATTCTGTATGACAGTCTCTCGATCCATCGATGTCTCTACAAATGACCCAGTTTCATTCCTTTTTATGGCCGAGTCATATTCCATTTTATATATGTACCACATCTTTATCCATTCATCTGTCTGAGGGCATTTAGGTTGCTTCCATTACCTGGCTATTGTAAATAGTGCTGCAACGAACATTGTGGTGAATGTGCCTTTTTGAAATACGGTTTTCTCTGGGTATATGCCCAGAAGTGGGATTGCTGGATCAGATGGTAATTCTATTTCTAGTTTTTTTAAGGAAACTCCATACTGTTCTCCATAGTGACTGTATCAATTTACATTCCCACCAATAGTGGAAGAGGGCTCCTTTTGTCCACACCCTCCCCAGAATTGGTTGTTTGTAGATTTTCTGATGATGCCGATTCTAACAGGTGTGAGGTGATACCTCATTGTAGTTTTGATTTGCATTTCTCTAATAATTAGTGCTGTTGAGCAGCTTTTCATGTGCGTCTTGGCCATCTCTGTGTCTCCTTTGAAGAAACGTCTCTTTAGATC
The DNA here is from genome assembly GCF_964341445.2 of Mesoplodon mirus. Classification (NCBI taxonomy): domain Eukaryota; kingdom Metazoa; phylum Chordata; class Mammalia; order Artiodactyla; family Ziphiidae; genus Mesoplodon; species Mesoplodon mirus. The sequence continues at coordinate 93,862,832 of NC_138989.1, forward strand.
TTCTGCCCATTTTTTTTGGGTTGTTTGTTTTTTTAATATTAAGCTGCATGAGCTGTTTATATATATTGGAGATTAAACCTGTGTCCATTGATTCGTTTGCAACGATTTTCACCCATCCTGAGGGATGCCTTTTTCCATTCCCGTTTTTTTTATCAAAAAAGGAAAGAAAGGAAAAGAAGCAGAACACTAATGTGCGTAAAATATGCATTTTGAAACGGTCGTTTTGAAATATGGATGTCCTTTGAATTTTTTGGTCGATATGTGACCCCAGGATTTGTTTTCAGGGCAGGTGTCATTTACAGGCCTGCAATGATTTTGAATATCAACTGACCATTAGCGTTGGGATTAAAGCTGCTGTTGTGTGAAACGGCCACAAGGTGGCAGCAGTTCACCCTTACCAAATCTGGTTACTAGGGCAAGAGAGCCTCAGTGGAAGTGGTGTTCTAGATTGGAGTTTAGAATGGAATGTGCCAGGAGAAAGCCCCTCACGTTTGTCTCACTATTTCTTGTTCGTGTTTTTAATTTAATTTTTTATTTTTTATTACAGCAAGTTTGATTACAATGTTTGGCTTGTTGTAGGTGTGGAAGATGTGGTTCTTTTACACATATACAGATGACTGTTCTTCTTGGGATCCTTTTCCCATGTACGTTATGACAGAATGTTGAGTAGTCCTCTCTTGGTATTCTGTAGGTCTTTGGTGATTATATATGTCACCTGTGTTTGTATATGTCTGTTAACCCCGATATCGTAATGAAACCAATCCTCACACCTTTCCATTGGTGAACCATAAGTTTGTTTAATGAATCTGTGATTGCCCTTCTCCGTGGAAATATCTGCCCTGGTATCCATTTTTAGGTAACACCTATAAGTGATATGATATGATATGTGTCTTTCACTTTCTGACTTACTACAAGTCACGTGATTACTTCTAGACTCATCTACGGTGCTGCAAATGGCATTGTGTCCTTTTTTCCCTTGGCTTCTCTTCTGCCTTAGCGGGGTCCATTTTCAACAATGTGATTCCCTGAGGGTTGTGGATTAGCTGACCTGGGCAGCCTTACCCTGCCGGCCCGCCCTCTCCAGGTGTGCCTCGTTGAGATCAATATAAACAGAGCTCCAGGCAGCAATAGCCCCTGAAGCTGTGCCTGACTCCATATTCTCTGCCCCGTCAGCAGTCTCGGGGCTGTGCTGGTGGGAGGGAGTGAGGGGCCACAGCTTTGTGGGTGGCCCGGTGTGAGTGGGGTTCTGCTGGCCTTTCTGCAGGAGTTGCCAGGCTGCCGCCTGTAAAGAAGAGGATGTGTCACCCATACCTTCCGCTGGAATTTCTCTCCGGACAGAGGTGAGGAAGGAAAAAAGCAGTGGGGGCCGGGACAGGAGGGGTATCTCAGGCAGGGCAATGGAAAGTTTCTGGAAGAGCACCAGGGTCCAGGACCACGCTGGCTGGCCTGCAGGCACCAAGTTGGCCTGCGTGCTGTCGCTGGTGTGGCTCCACGGTCCTTCCTCTAGGCTTTCAAGCCCTTGTACATATTCAGGTGTTTTACCTGGAAAGGGTGGGAACAGATCAGAAGCAGCTGGCCTGGGGCTCAGCTCACGTTTACTGACAGATGCCTCGGGACGGTCCCCCAGCTTTTCAATGAGGACGCTCCTTTTGTGGGGGGTGGGTGGCTGGCTGTATGGGAGATGGTTCCCCACCTCTGACCAATTTCAGAATTGTTTACCGCTGGAGCAAGTGCCGTGATAGGGTTTTCCTCTGTATAACTCGTGGGTTCAATTTTTTTTTCTTTTTTGGTTCCAGTTAGATTTTATTCCTCTTTTATGTATTTATAAATATAAGCATGGAAATAATTCATTCCTATAAATACATCTGTGTGACGGGAAGAATTTTTTCTGTTTTATTTTTAAATTTGATTTTTTAAAATTTTGAAATTTAATTTTATTTATGTTTTTATACAGCACGTTATTATTAGTTATGTATTTTATGCATATACATGTATACAGGTCAATCCCAATCTCCCAACTCATCCCACCACCACCACCCCATGGCTTCCCACACTTGGTGTCCATACGTTTGTTCTCTACCTCTGTGTCTCTATTTCTTCCCTGCAAACCAGTTCATCTGTACCATTTTTAGGCTCCACATATATGCATTAATATACAATATTTGTTTTCCTCTTTCTGACTTACTTCATTCTGTATGACAGTCTCTCGATCCATCGATGTCTCTACAAATGACCCAGTTTCATTCCTTTTTATGGCCGAGTCATATTCCATTTTATATATGTACCACATCTTTATCCATTCATCTGTCTGAGGGCATTTAGGTTGCTTCCATTACCTGGCTATTGTAAATAGTGCTGCAACGAACATTGTGGTGAATGTGCCTTTTTGAAATACGGTTTTCTCTGGGTATATGCCCAGAAGTGGGATTGCTGGATCAGATGGTAATTCTATTTCTAGTTTTTTTAAGGAAACTCCATACTGTTCTCCATAGTGACTGTATCAATTTACATTCCCACCAATAGTGGAAGAGGGCTCCTTTTGTCCACACCCTCCCCAGAATTGGTTGTTTGTAGATTTTCTGATGATGCCGATTCTAACAGGTGTGAGGTGATACCTCATTGTAGTTTTGATTTGCATTTCTCTAATAATTAGTGCTGTTGAGCAGCTTTTCATGTGCGTCTTGGCCATCTCTGTGTCTCCTTTGAAGAAACGTCTCTTTAGATCTTCTGCCCATTTTTTTTGGGTTGTTTGTTTTTTTAATATTAAGCTGCATGAGCTGTTTATATATATTGGAGATTAAACCTGTGTCCATTGATTCGTTTGCAACGATTTTCACCCATCCTGAGGGATGCCTTTTTCCATTCCCGTTTTTTTTATCAAAAAAGGAAAGAAAGGAAAAGAAGCAGAACACTAATGTGCGTAAAATATGCATTTTCAAACGGTCGTTTTGAAATATGGATGTCCTTTGAATTTTTTGGTCGATATGTGACCCCAGGATTTGTTTTCAGGGCAGGTGTCATTTACAGGCCTGCAATGATTTTGAATATCAACTGACCATTAGCGTTGGGATTAAAGCTGCTGTTGTGTGAAACGGCCACAAGGTGGCAGCAGTTCACCCTTACCAAATCTGGTTACTAGGGCAAGAGAGCCTCAGTGGAAGTGGTGTTCTAGATTGGAGTTTAGAATGGAATGTGCCAGGAGAAAGCCCCTCACGTTTGTCTCACTATTTCTTGTTCGTGTTTTTAATTTAATTTTTTATTTTTTATTACAGCAAGTTTGATTACAATGTTTGGCTTGTTGTAGGTGTGGAAGATGTGGTTCTTTTACACATATACAGATGACTGTTCTTCTTGGGATCCTTTTCCCATGTACGTTATGACAGAATGTTGAGTAGTCCTCTCTTGGTATTCTGTAGGTCTTTGGTGATTATATATGTCACCTGTGTTTGTATATGTCTGTTAACCCCGATATCGTAATGAAACCAATCCTCACACCTTTCCATTGGTGAACCATAAGTTTGTTTAATGAATCTGTGATTGCCCTTCTCCGTGGAAATATCTGCCCTGGTATCCATTTTTAGGTAACACCTATAAGTGATATGATATGATATGTGTCTTTCACTTTCTGACTTACTACAAGTCACGTGATTACTTCTAGACTCATCTACGGTGCTGCAAATGGCATTGTGTCCTTTTTTCCCTTGGCTTCTCTTCTGCCTTAGCGGGGTCCATTTTCAACAATGTGATTCCCTGAGGGTTGTGGATTAGCTGACCTGGGCAGCCTTACCCTGCCGGCCCGCCCTCCCCACGTGTGCCTCGTTGAGATCAATATAAACAGAGCTCCAGGCAGCAATAGCCCCTGAAGCTGTGCCTGACTCCATATTCTCTGCCCCGTCAGCAGTCTCGGGGCTGTGCTGGTGGGAGGGAGTGAGGGGCCACAGCTTTGTGGGTGGCCCTGTGTGAGTGGGGTTCTGCTGGCCTTTCTGCAGGAGTTGCCAGGCTGCCGCCTGTAAAGAAGAGGATGTGTCACCCATACCTTCCGCTGGAATTTCTCTCCGGACAGAGGTGAGGAAGGAAAAAAGCAGTGGGGGCCGGGACAGGAGGGGTATCTCAGGCAGGGCAATGGAAAGTTTCTGGAAGAGCGCCAGGGTCCAGGACCACGCTGGCTGGCCTGCAGGCACCAAGTTGGCCTGCGTGCTGTCGCTGGTGTGGCTCCACGGTCCTTCCTCTAGGCTTTCAAGCCCTTGTACATATTCAGGTGTTTTACCTGGAAAGGGTGGGAACAGATCAGAAGCAGCTGGCCTGGGGCTCAGCTCACGTTTACTCACAGATGCCTCGGGACGGTCCCCCAGCTTTTCAATGAGGACGCTCCTTTTGTGGGGGCTGGGTGGCTGGCTGTATGGGAGATGGTTCCCCACCTCTGACCAATTTCAGAATTGTTTACCGCTGGAGCAAGTGCCGTGATAGGGTTTTCCTCTGTATAACTCGTGGGTTCAATTTTTTTTTCTTTTTTGGTTCCAGTTAGATTTTATTCCTCTTTTATGTATTTATAAATATAAGCATGGAAATAATTCATTCCTATAAATACATCTGTGTGACGGGAAGAATTTTTTCTGTTTTATTTTTAAATTTTATTTTTTAAAATTTTGAAATTTAATTTTATTTATGTTTTTATACAGCACGTTATTATTAGTTATGTATTTTATGCATATACATGTATACAGGTCAATCCCAATCTCCCAACTCATCCCACCACCACCACCCCATGGCTTCCCACACTTGGTGTCCATACGTTTGTTCTCTACCTCTGTGTCTCTATTTCTTCCCTGCAAACCAGTTCATCTGTACCATTTTTAGGCTCCACATATATGCATTAATATACAATATTTGTTTTCCTCTTTCTGACTTACTTCATTCTGTATGACAGTCTCTCGATCCATCGATGTCTCTACAAATGACCCAGTTTCATTCCTTTTTATGGCCGAGTCATATTCCATTTTATATATGTACCACATCTTTATCCATTCATCTGTCTGTGGGCATTTAGGTTGCTTCCATTACCTGGCTATTGTAAATAGTGCTGCAACGAACATTGTGGTGAATGTGCCTTTTTGAAATACGGTTTTCTCTGGGTATATGCCCAGAAGTGGGATTGCTGGATCAGATGGTAATTCTATTTCTAGTTTTTTTAAGGAAACTCCATACTGTTCTCCATAGTGACTGTATCAATTTACATTCCCACCAATAGTGGAAGAGGGCTCCTTTTGTCCACACCCTCCCCAGAATTGGTTGTTTGTAGATTTTCTGATGATGCCGATTCTAACAGGTGTGAGGTGATACCTCATTGTAGTTTTGATTTGCATTTCTCTAATAATTAGTGCTGTTGAGCAGCTTTTCATGTGCGTCTTGGCCATCTCTGTGTCTCCTTTGAAGAAACGTCTCTTTAGATCTTCTGCCCATTTTTTTTGGGTTGTTTGTTTTTTTAATATTAAGCTGCATGAGCTGTTTATATATATTGGAGATTAAACCTGTGTCCATTGATTCGTTTGCAACGATTTTCACCCATCCTGAGGGATGCCTTTTTCCATTCCCGTTTTTTTTAACAAAAAAGGAAAGAAAGGAAAAGAAGCAGAACACTAATGTGCGTAAAATATGCCTTTTGAAACGGTCGTTTTGAAATATGGACGTCCTTTGAATTTTTTGGTCGATATGTGACCCCAGGATTTGTTTTCAGGGCAGGTGTCATTTACAGGCCTGCAATGATTTTGAATATCAACTGACCATTAGCGTTGGGATTAAAGCTGCTGTTGTGTGAAACGGCCACAAGGTGGCAGCAGTTCACCCTTACCAAATCTGGTTACTAGGGCAAGAGAGCCTCAGTGGAAGTGGTGTTCTAGATTGGAGTTTAGAATGGAATGTGCCAGGAGAAAGCCCCTCACGTTTGTCTCACTACTTCTTGTTCGTGTTTTTAATTTAAGTTTTTATTTTTTATTACAGCAAGTTTGATTACAATGTTTGGCTTGTTGTAGGTGTGGAAGATGTGGTTCTTTTACACATATACAGATGACTGTTCTTCTTGGGATCCTTTTCCCATGTACGTTATGACAGAATGTTGAGTAGTCCTCTCTTGGTATTCTGTAGGTCTTTGGTGATTATATATGTCACCTGTGTTTGTATATGTCTGTTAACCCCGATATCGTAATGAAACCAATCCTCACACCTTTCCATTGGTGAACCATAAGTTTGTTTAATGAATCTGTGATTGCCCTTCTCCGTGGAAATATCTGCCCTGGTATCCATTTTTAGGTAACACCTATAAGTGATATGATATGATATGTGTCTTTCACTTTCTGACTTACTACAAGTCACGTGATTACTTCTAGACTCATCTACGGTGCTGCAAATGGCATTGTGTCCTTTTTTCCCTTGGCTTCTCTTCTGCCTTAGCGGGGTCCATTTTCAACAATGTGATTCCCTGAGGGTTGTGGATTAGCTGACCTGGGCAGCCTTACCCTGCCGGCCCGCCCTCCCCAGGTGTGCCTCGTTGAGGTCAATATAAACAGCGCTCCAGGCAGCAGTAGCCCCTGAAGCTGTGCCTGACTCCATATTCTCTGCCCCGTCAGCAGTCTCGGGGCTGTGCTGGTGGGAGGGAGTGAGGGGCCACAGCTTTGTGGGTGGCCCGGTGTGAGTGGGGTTCTGCTGGCCTTTCTGCAGGAGTTGCCAGGCTGCCGCCTGTAACGAAGAGGATGTGTCACCCATACCTTCCGCTGGAATTTCTCTCCGGACAGAGGTGAGGAAGGAAAAATGCAGTGGGGGCCGGGACAGGAGGGGTATCTCAGGCAGGGCAATGGAAAGCTTCTGGAAGAGCGCCAGGGTCCAGGACCACGCTGGCTGGCCTGCAGGCACCAAGTTGGCCTGCGTGCTGTCGCTGGTGTGGCTCCACGGTCCTTCCTCTAGGCTTTCAAGCCCTTGTACATATTCAGGTGTTTTACCTGGAAAGGGTGGGAACAGATCAGAAGCAGCTGGCCTGGGGCTCAGCTCACGTTTACTCACAGATGCCTCGGGACGGTCCCCCAGCTTTTCAATGAGGACGCTCCTTTTGTGGGGGGTGGGTGGCTGGCTGTATGGGAGATGGTTCCCCACCTCTGACCAATTTCAGAATTGTTTACCGCTGGAGCAAGTGCCGTGATAGGGTTTTCCTCTGTATAACTCGTGGGTTCAATTTTTTTTTTCTTTTTTGGTTCCAGTTAGATTTTATTCCTCTTTTATGTATTTATAAATATAAGCATGGAAATAATTCATTCCTATAAATACATCTGTGTGACGGGAAGAATTTTTTCTGTTTTATTTTTAAATTTGATTTTTTAAAATTTTGAAATTTAATTTTATTTATGTTTTTATACAGCACGTTATTATTAGTTATGTATTTTATGCATATACATGTATACAGGTCAATCCCAATCTCCCAACTCATCCCACCACCACCACCCCATGGCTTCCCACACTTGGTGTCCATACGTTTGTTCTCTACCTCTGTGTCTCTATTTCTTCCCTGCAAACCAGTTCATCTGTACCATTTTTAGGCTCCACATATATGCATTAATATACAATATTTGTTTTCCTCTTTCTGACTTACTTCATTCTGTATGACAGTCTCTCGATCCATCGATGTCTCTACAAATGACCCAGTTTCATTCCTTTTTATGGCCGAGTCATATTCCATTTTATATATGTACCACATCTTTATCCATTCATCTGTCTGTGGGCATTTAGGTTGCTTCCATTACCTGGCTATTGTAAATAGTGCTGCAACGAACATTGTGGTGAATGTGCCTTTTTGAAATACGGTTTTCTCTGGGTATATGCCCAGAAGTGGGATTGCTGGATCAGATGGTAATTCTATTTCTAGTTTTTTTAAGGAAACTCCATACTGTTCTCCATAGTGACTGTATCAATTTACATTCCCACCAATAGTGGAAGAGGGCTCCTTTTGTCCACACCCTCCCCAGAATTGGTTGTTTGTAGATTTTCTGATGATGCCGATTCTAACAGGTGTGAGGTGATACCTCATTGTAGTTTTGATTTGCATTTCTCTAATAATTAGTGCTGTTGAGCAGCTTTTCATGTGCGTCTTGGCCATCTCTGTGTCTCCTTTGAAGAAACGTCTCTTTAGATCTTCTGCCCATTTTTTTTGGGTTGTTTGTTTTTTTAATATTAAGCTGCATGAGCTGTTTATATATATTGGAGATTAAACCTGTGTCCATTGATTCGTTTGCAACGATTTTCACCCATCCTGAGGGATGCCTTTTTCCATTCCCGTTTTTTTTTATCAAAAAAGGAAAGAAAGGAAAAGAAGCAGAACACTAATGTGCGTAAAATATGCATTTTGAAACGGTCGTTTTGAAATATGGATGTCCTTTGAATTTTTTGGTCGATATGTGACCCCAGGATTTGTTTTCAGGGCAGGTGTCATTTACAGGCCTGCAATGATTTTGAATATCAACTGACCATTAGTGTTGGGATTAAAGCTGCTGTTGTGTGAAACGGCCACAAGGTGGCAGCAGATCACCCTTACCAAATCTGGTTACTAGGGCAAGAGAGCCTCAGTGGAAGTGGTGTTCTAGATTGGAGTTTAGAATGGAATGTGCCAGGAGAAAGCCCCTCACGTTTGTCTCACTATTTCTTGTTCGTGTTTTTAATTTAATTTTTTATTTTTTATTACAGCAAGTTTGATTACAATGTTTGGCTTGTTGTAGGTGTGGAAGATGTGGTTCTTTTACACATATACAGATGACTGTTCTTCTTGGGATCCTTTTCCCATGTACGTTATGACAGAATGTTGAGTAGTCCTCTCTTGGTATTCTGTAGGTCTTTGGTGATTATATATGTCACCTGTGTTTGTATATGTCTGTTAACCCCGATATCGTAATGAAACCAATCCTCACACCTTTCCATTGGTGAACCATAAGTTTGTTTAATGAATCTGTGATTGCCCTTCTCCGTGGAAATATCTGCCCTGGTATCCATTTTTAGATAACACCTATAAGTGATATGATATGATATGTGTCTTTCACTTTCTGACTTACTACAAGTCACGTGATTACTTCTAGACTCATCTACGGTGCTGCAAATGGCATTGTGTCCTTTTTTCCCTTGGCTTCTCTTCTGCCTTAGCGGGGTCCATTTTCAACAATGTGATTCCCTGAGGGTTGTGGATTAGCTGACCTGGGCAGCCTTACCCTGCCGGCCCGCCCTCCCCACGTGTGCCTCGTTGAGATCAATATAAACAGAGCTCCAGGCAGCAATAGCCCCTGAAGCTGTGCCTGACTCCATATTCTCTGCCCCGTCAGCAGTCTCGGGGCTGTGCTGGTGGGAGGGAGTGAGGGGCCACAGCTTTGTGGGTGGCCCTGTGTGAGTGGGGTTCTGCTGGCCTTTCTGCAGGAGTTGCCAGGCTGCCGCCTGTAAAGAAGAGGATGTGTCACCCATACCTTCCGCTGGAATTTCTCTCCGGACAGAGGTGAGGAAGGAAAAAAGCAGTGGGGGCCGGGACAGGAGGGGTATCTCAGGCAGGGCAATGGAAAGCTTCTGGAAGAGCGCCAGGGTCCAGGACCACGCTGGCTGGCCTGCAGGCACCAAGTTGGCCTGCGTGCTGTCGCTGGTGTGGCTCCACGGTCCTTCCTCTAGGCTTTCAAGCCCTTGTACATATTCAGGTGTTTTACCTGGAAAGGGTGGGAACAGATCAGAAGCAGCTGGCCTGGGGCTCAGCTCACGTTTACTCACAGATGCCTCGGGACGGTCCCCCAGCTTTTCAATGAGGACGCTCCTTTTGTGGGGGGTGGGTGGCTGGCTGTATGGGAGATGGTTCCCCACCTCTGACCAATTTCAGAATTGTTTACCGCTGGAGCAAGTGCCGTGATAGGGTTTTCCTCTGTATAACTCGTGGGTTCAATTTTTTTTTCTTTTTTGGTTCCAGTTAGATTTTATTCCTCTTTTATGTATTTATAAATATAAGCATGGAAATAATTCATTCCTATAAATACATCTGTGTGACGGGAAGAATTTTTTCTGTTTTATTTTTAAATTTTATTTTTTAAAATTTTGAAATTTAATTTTATTTATGTTTTTATACAGCACGTTATTATTAGTTATGTATTTTATGCATATACATGTATACAGGTCAATCCCAATCTCCCAACTCATCCCACCACCACCACCCCATGGCTTCCCACACTTGGTGTCCATACGTTTGTTCTCTACCTCTGTGTCTCTATTTCTTCCCTGCAAACCAGTTCATCTGTACCATTTTTAGGCTCCACATATATGCATTAATATACAATATTTGTTTTCCTCTTTCTGACTTACTTCATTCTGTATGACAGTCTCTCGATCCATCGATGTCTCTACAAATGACCCAGTTTCATTCCTTTTTATGGCCGAGTCATATTCCATTTTATATATGTACCACATCTTTATCCATTCATCTGTCTGAGGGCATTTAGGTTGCTTCCATTACCTGGCTATTGTAAATAGTGCTGCAACGAACATTGTGGTGAATGTGCCTTTTTGAAATACGGTTTTCTCTGGGTATATGCCCAGAAGTGGGATTGCTGGATCAGATGGTAATTCTATTTCTAGTTTTTTTAAGGAAACTCCATACTGTTCTCCATAGTGACTGTATCAATTTACATTCCCACCAATAGTGGAAGAGGGCTCCTTTTGTCCACACCCTCCCCAGAATTGGTTGTTTGTAGATTTTCTGATGATGCCGATTCTAACAGGTGTGAGGTGATACCTCATTGTAGTTTTGATTTGCATTTCTCTAATAATTAGTGCTGTTGAGCAGCTTTTCATGTGCGTCTTGGCCATCTCTGTGTCTCCTTTGAAGAAACGTCTCTTTAGATCTTCTGCCCATTTTTTTTGGGTTGTTTGTTTTTTTAATATTAAGCTGCATGAGCTGTTTATATATATTGGAGATTAAACCTGTGTCCATTGATTCGTTTGCAACGATTTTCACCCATCCTGAGGGATGCCTTTTTCCATTCCCGTTTTTTTTATCAAAAAAGGAAAGAAAGGAAAAGAAGCAGAACACTAATGTGCGTAAAATATGCATTTTGAAACGGTCGTTTTGAAATATGGATGTCCTTTGAATTTTTTGGTCGATATGTGACCCCAGGATTTGTTTTCAGGGCAGGTGTCATTTACAGGCCTGCAATGATTTTGAATATCAACTGACCATTAGCGTTGGGATTAAAGCTGCTGTTGTGTGAAACGGCCACAAGGTGGCAGCAGTTCACCCTTACCAAATCTGGTTACTAGGGCAAGAGAGCCTCAGTGGAAGTGGTGTTCTAGATTGGAGTTTAGAATGGAATGTGCCAGGAGAAAGCCCCTCACGTTTGTCTCACTATTTCTTGTTCGTGTTTTTAATTTAATTTTTTATTTTTTATTACAGCAAGTTTGATTACAATGTTTGGCTTGTTGTAGGTGTGGAAGATGTGGTTCTTTTACACATATACAGATGACTGTTCTTCTTGGGATCCTTTTCCCATGTACGTTATGACAGAATGTTGAGTAGTCCTCTCTTGGTATTCTGTAGGTCTTTGGTGATTATATATGTCACCTGTGTTTGTATATGTCTGTTAACCCCAATATCGTAATGAAACCAATCCTCACACCTTTCCATTGGTGAACCATAAGTTTGTTTAATGAATCTGTGATTGCCCTTCTCCGTGGAAATATCTGCCCTGGTATCCATTTTTAGGTAACACCTATAAGTGATATGATATGATATGTGTCTTTCACTTTCTGACTTACTACAAGTCACGTGATTACTTCTAGACTCATCTACGGTGCTGCAAATGGCATTGTGTCCTTTTTTCCCTTGGCTTCTCTTCTGCCTTAGCGGGGTCCATTTTCAACAATGTGATTCCCTGAGGGTTGTGGATTAGCTGACCTGGGCAGCCTTACCCTGCCGGCCCGCCCTCCCCACGTGTGCCTCGTTGAGATCAATATAAAAAGAGCTCCAGGCAGCAATAGCCCCTGAAGCTGTGCCTGACTCCATATTCTCTGCCCCGTCAGCAGTCTCGGGGCTGTGCTGGTGGGAGGGAGTGAGGGGCCACAGCTTTGTGGGTGGCCCGGTGTGAGTGGGGTTCTGCTGGCCTTTCTGCAGGAGTTGCCAGGCTGCCGCCTGTAAAGAAGAGGATGTGTCACCCATACCTTCCGCTGGAATTTCTCTCCGGACAGAGGTGAGGAAGGAAAAAAGCAGTGGGGGCCGGGACAGGAGGGGTATCTCAGGCAGGGCAATGGAAAGTTTCTGGAAGAGCGCCAGGGTCCAGGACCACGCTGGCTGGCCTGCAGGCACCAAGTTGGCCTGCGTGCTGTCGCTGGTGTGGCTCCACGGTCCTTCCTCTAGGCTTTCAAGCCCTTGTACATATTCAGGTGTTTTACCTGGAAAGGGTGGGAACAGATCAGAAGCAGCTGGCCTGGGGCTCAGCTCACGTTTACTCACAGATGCCTCGGGACGGTCCCCCAGCTTTTCAATGAGGACGCTCCTTTTGTGGGGGGTGGGTGGCTGGCTGTATGGGAGATGGTTCCCCACCTCTGACCAATTTCAGAATTGTTTACCGCTGGAGCAAGTGCCGTGATAGGGTTTTCCTCTGTATAACTCGTGGGTTCAATTTTTTTTTCTTTTTTGGTTCCAGTTAGATTTTATTCCTCTTTTATGTATTTATAAATATAAGCATGGAAATAATTCATTCCTATAAATACATCTGTGTGACGGGAAGAATTTTTTCTGTTTTATTTTTAAATTTTATTTTTTAAAATTTTGAAATTTAATTTTATTTATGTTTTTATACAGCACGTTATTATTAGTTATGTATTTTATGCATATACATGTATACAGGTCAATCCCAATCTCCCAACTCATCCCACCACCACCACCCCATGGCTTCCCACACTTGGTGTCCATACGTTTGTTCTCTACCTCTGTGTCTCTATTTCTTCCCTGCAAACCAGTTCATCTGTACCATTTTTAGGCTCCACATATATGCATTAATATACAATATTTGTTTTCCTCTTTCTGACTTACTTCATTCTGTATGACAGTCTCTCGATCCATCGATGTCTCTACAAATGACCCAGTTTCATTCCTTTTTATGGCCGAGTCATATTCCATTTTATATATGTACCACATCTTTATCCATTCATCTGTCTGAGGGCATTTAGGTTGCTTCCATTACCTGGCTATTGTAAATAGTGCTGCAACGAACATTGTGGTGAATGTGCCTTTTTGAAATACGGTTTTCTCTGGGTATATGCCCAGAAGTGGGATTGCTGGATCAGATGGTAATTCTATTTCTAGTTTTTTTAAGGAAACTCCATACTGTTCTCCATAGTGACTGTATCAATTTACATTCCCACCAATAGTGGAAGAGGGCTCCTTTTGTCCACACCCTCCCCAGAATTGGTTGTTTGTAGATTTTCTGATGATGCCGATTCTAACAGGTGTGAGGTGATACCTCATTGTAGTTTTGATTTCCATTTCTCTAATAATTAGTGCTGTTGAGCAGCTTTTCATGTGCGTCTTGGCCATCTCTGTGTCTCCTTTGAAGAAACGTCTCTTTAGATCTTCTGCCCATTTTTTTTGGGTTGTTTGTTTTTTTAATATTAAGCTGCATGAGCTGTTTATATATATTGGAGATTAAACCTGTGTCCATTGATTCGTTTGCAACGATTTTCACCCATCCTGAGGGATGCCTTTTTCCATTCCCGTTTTTTTTATCAAAAAAGGAAAGAAAGGAAAAGAAGCAGAACACTAATGTGCGTAAAATATGCATTTTGAAACGGTCGTTTTGAAATATGGATGTCCTTTGAATTTTTTGGTCGATATGTGACCCCAGGATTTGTTTTCAGGGCAGGTGTCATTTACAGGCCTGCAATGATTTTGAATATCAACTGACCATTAGCGTTGGGATTAAAGCTGCTGTTGTGTGAAACGGCCACAAGGTGGCAGCAGTTCACCCTTACCAAATCTGGTTACTAGGGCAAGAGAGCCTCAGTGGAAGTGGTGTTCTAGATTGGAGTTTAGAATGGAATGTGCCAGGAGAAAGCCCCTCACGTTTGTCTCACTATTTCTTGTTCGTGTTTTTAATTTAATTTTTTATTTTTTATTACAGCAAGTTTGATTACAATGTTTGGCTTGTTGTAGGTGTGGAAGATGTGGTTCTTTTACACATATACAGATGACTGTTCTTCTTGGGATCCTTTTCCCATGTACGTTATGACAGAATGTTGAGTAGTCCTCTCTTGGTATTCTGTAGGTCTTTGGTGATTATATATGTCACCTGTGTTTGTATATGTCTGTTAACCCCAATATCGTAATGAAACCAATCCTCACACCTTTCCATTGGTGAACCATAAGTTTGTTTAATGAATCTGTGATTGCCCTTCTCCGTGGAAATATCTGCCCTGGTATCCATTTTTAGGTAACACCTATAAGTGATATGATATGATATGTGTCTTTCACTTTCTGACTTACTACAAGTCACGTGATTACTTCTAGACTCATCTACGGTGCTGCAAATGGCATTGTGTCCTTTTTTCCCTTGGCTTCTCTTCTGCCTTAGCGGGGTCCATTTTCAACAATGTGATTCCCTGAGGGTTGTGGATTAGCTGACCTGGGCAGCCTTACCCTGCCGGCCCGCCCTCCCCACGTGTGCCTCGTTGAGATCAATATAAAAAGAGCTCCAGGCAGCAATAGCCCCTGAAGCTGTGCCTGACTCCATATTCTCTGCCCCGTCAGCAGTCTCGGGGCTGTGCTGGTGGGAGGGAGTGAGGGGCCACAGCTTTGTGGGTGGCCCGGTGTGAGTGGGGTTCTGCTGGCCTTTCTGCAGGAGTTGCCAGGCTGCCGCCTGTAAAGAAGAGGATGTGTCACCCATACCTTCCGCTGGAATTTCTCTCCGGACAGAGGTGAGGAAGGAAAAAAGCAGTGGGGGCCGGGACAGGAGGGGTATCTCAGGCAGGGCAATGGAAAGTTTCTGGAAGAGCGCCAGGGTCCAGGACCACGCTGGCTGGCCTGCAGGCACCAAGTTGGCCTGCGTGCTGTCGCTGGTGTGGCTCCACGGTCCTTCCTCTAGGCTTTCAAGCCCTTGTACATATTCAGGTGTTTTACCTGGAAAGGGTGGGAACAGATCAGAAGCAGCTGGCCTGGGGCTCAGCTCACGTTTACTCACAGATGCCTCGGGACGGTCCCCCAGCTTTTCAATGAGGACGCTCCTTTTGTGGGGGGTGGGTGGCTGGCTGTATGGGAGATGGTTCCCCACCTCTGACCAATTTCAGAATTGTTTACCGCTGGAGCAAGTGCCGTGATAGGGTTTTCCTCTGTATAACTCGTGGGTTCAATTTTTTTTTCTTTTTTGGTTCCAGTTAGATTTTATTCCTCTTTTATGTATTTATAAATATAAGCATGGAAATAATTCATTCCTATAAATACATCTGTGTGACGGGAAGAATTTTTTCTGTTTTATTTTTAAATTTTATTTTTTAAAATTTTGAAATTTAATTTTATTTATGTTTTTATACAGCACGTTATTATTAGTTATGTATTTTATGCATATACATGTATACAGGTCAATCCCAATCTCCCAACTCATCCCACCACCACCACCCCATGGCTTCCCACACTTGGTGTCCATACGTTTGTTCTCTACCTCTGTGTCTCTATTTCTTCCCTGCAAACCAGTTCATCTGTACCATTTTTAGGCTCCACATATATGCATTAATATACAATATTTGTTTTCCTCTTTCTGACTTACTTCATTCTGTATGACAGTCTCTCGATCCATCGATGTCTCTACAAATGACCCAGTTTCATTCCTTTTTATGGCCGAGTCATATTCCATTTTATATATGTACCACATCTTTATCCATTCATCTGTCTGTGGGCATTTAGGTTGCTTCCATTACCTGGCTATTGTAAATAGTGCTGCAACGAACATTGTGGTGAATGTGCCTTTTTGAAATACGGTTTTCTCTGGGTATATGCCCAGAAGTGGGATTGCTGGATCAGATGGTAATTCTATTTCTCGTTTTTTTAAGGAAACTCCATACTGTTCTCCATAGTGACTGTATCAATTTACATTCCCACCAATAGTGGAAGAGGGCTCCTTTTGTCCACACCCTCCCCAGAATTGGTTGTTTGTAGATTTTCTGATGATGCCGATTCTAACAGGTGTGAGGTGATACCTCATTGTAGTTTTGATTTGCATTTCTCTAATAATTAGTGCTGTTGAGCAGCTTTTCATGTGCGTCTTGGCCATCTCTGTGTCTCCTTTGAAGAAACGTCTCTTTAGATCTTCTGCCCATTTTTTTTTGGGTTGTTTGTTTTTTTAATATTAAGCTGCATGAGCTGTTTATATATATTGGAGATTAAACCTGTGTCCATTGATTCGTTTGCAACGATTTTCACCCATCCTGAGGGATGCCTTTTTCCATTCCCGTTTTTTTTAACAAAAAAGGAAAGAAAGGAAAAGAAGCAGAACACTAATGTGCGTAAAATATGCCTTTTGAAACGGTCGTTTTGAAATATGGACGTCCTTTGAATTTTTTGGTCGATATGTGACCCCAGGATTTGTTTTCAGGGCAGGTGTCATTTACAGGCCTGCAATGATTTTGAATATCAACTGACCATTAGCGTTGGGATTAAAGCTGCTGTTGTGTGAAACGGCCACAAGGTGGCAGCAGTTCACCCTTACCAAATCTGGTTACTAGGGCAAGAGAGCCTCAGTGGAAGTGGTGTTCTAGATTGGAGTTTAGAATGGAATGTACCAGGAGAAAGCCCCTCACGTTTGTCTCACTACTTCTTGTTCGTGTTTTTAATTTAAGTTTTTATTTTTTATTACAACAAGTTTGATTACAATGTTTGGCTTGTTGTAGGTGTGGAAGATGTGGTTCTTTTACACATATACAGATGACTGTTCTTCTTGGGATCCTTTTCCCATGTACGTTATGACAGAATGTTGAGTAGTCCTCTCTTGGTATTCTGTAGGTCTTTGGTGATTATATATGTCACCTGTGTTTGTATATGTCTGTTAACCCCGATATCGTAATGAAACCAATCCTCACACCTTTCCATTGGTGAACCATAAGTTTGTTTAATGAATCTGTGATTGCCCTTCTCCGTGGAAATATCTGCCCTGGTATCCATTTTTAGGTAACACCTATAAGTGATATGATATGATATGTGTCTTTCACTTTCTGACTTACTACAAGTCACGTGATTACTTCTAGACTCATCTACGGTGCTGCAAATGGCATTGTGTCCTTTTTTCCCTTGGCTTCTCTTCTGCCTTAGCGGGGTCCATTTTCAACAATGTGATTCCCTGAGGGTTGTGGATTAGCTGACCTGGGCAGCCTTACCCTGCCGGCCCGCCCTCCCCAGGTGTGCCTCGTTGAGGTCAATATAAACAGCGCTCCAGGCAGCAGTAGCCCCTGAAGCTGTGCCTGACTCCATATTCTCTGCCCCGTCAGCAGTCTCGGGGCTGTGCTGGTGGGAGGGAGTGAGGGGCCACAGCTTTGTGGGTGGCCCGGTGTGAGTGGGGTTCTGCTGGCCTTTCTGCAGGAGTTGCCAGGCTGCCGCCTGTAAAGAAGAGGATGTGTCACCCATACCTTCCGCTGGAATTTCTCTCCGGACAGAGGTGAGGAAGGAAAAAAGCAGTGGGGGCCGGGACAGGAGGGGTATCTCAGGCAGGGCAATGGAAAGTTTCTGGAAGAGCGCCAGGGTCCAGGACCACGCTGGCTGGCCTGCAGGCACCAAGTTGGCCTGCGTGCTGTCGCTGGTGTGGCTCCACGGTCCTTCCTCTAGGCTTTCAAGCCCTTGTACATATTCAGGTGTTTTACCTGGAAAGGGTGGGAACAGATCAGAAGCAGCTGGCCTGGGGCTCAGCTCACGTTTACTCACAGATGCCTCGGGACGGTCCCCCAGCTTTTCAATGAGGACGCTCCTTTTGTGGGGGGTGGGTGGCTGGCTGTATGGGAGATGGTTCCCCACCTCTGACCAATTTCACAATTGTTTACCGCTGGAGCAAGTGCCGTGATAGGGTTTTCCTCTGTATAACTCGTGGGTTCAATTTTTTTTTTCTTTTTTGGTTCCAGTTAGATTTTATTCCTCTTTTATGTATTTATAAATATAAGCATGGAAATAATTCATTCCTATAAATACATCTGTGTGACGGGAAGAATTTTTTCTGTTTTATTTTTAAATTTTATTTTTTAAAATTTTGAAATTTAATTTTATTTATGTTTTTATACAGCACGTTATTATTAGTTATGTATTTTATGCATATACATGTATACAGGTCAATCCCAATCTCCCAACTCATCCCACCACCACCACCCCATGGCTTCCCACACTTGGTGTCCATACGTTTGTTCTCTACCTCTGTGTCTCTATTTCTTCCCTGCAAACCAGTTCATCTGTACCATTTTTAGGCTCCACATATATGCATTAATATACAATATTTGTTTTCCTCTTTCTGACTTACTTCATTCTGTATGACAGTCTCTCGATCCATCGATGTCTCTACAAATGACCCAGTTTCATTCCTTTTTATGGCCGAGTCATATTCCATTTTATATATGTACCACATCTTTATCCATTCATCTGTCTGTGGGCATTTAGGTTGCTTCCATTACCTGGCTATTGTAAATAGTGCTGCAACGAACATTGTGGTGAATGTGCCTTTTTGAAATACGGTTTTCTCTGGGTATATGCCCAGAAGTGGGATTGCTGGATCAGATGGTAATTCTATTTCTAGTTTTTTTAAGGAAACTCCATACTGTTCTCCATAGTGACTGTATCAATTTACATTCCCACCAATAGTGGAAGAGGGCTCCTTTTGTCCACACCCTCCCCAGAATTGGTTGTTTGTAGATTTTCTGATGATGCCGATTCTAACAGGTGTGAGGTGATACCTCATTGTAGTTTTGATTTGCATTTCTCTAATAATTAGTGCTGTTGAGCAGCTTTTCATGTGCGTCTTGGCCATCTCTGTGTCTCCTTTGAAGAAACGTCTCTTTAGATCTTCTGCCCATTTTTTTGGGGTTGTTTGTTTTTTTAATATTAAACTGCATGAGCTGTTTATATATATTGGAGATTAAACCTGTGTCCATTGATTCGTTTGCAACGATTTTCACCCATCCTGAGGGATGCCTTTTTCCATTCCCGTTTTTTTTTATCAAAAAAGGAAAGAAAGGAAAAGAAGCAGAACACTAAAGTGCGTAAAATATGCATTTTGAAACGGTCGTTTTGAAATATGGATGTCCTTTGAATTTTTTGGTCGATATGTGACCCCAGGATTTGTTTTCAGGGCAGGTGTCATTTACAGGCCTGCAATGATTTTGAATATCAACTGACCATTAGCGTTGGGATTAAAGCTGCTGTTGTGTGAAACGGCCACAAGGTGGCAGCAGTTCACCCTTACCAAATCTGGTTACTAGGGCAAGAGAGCCTCAGTGGAAGTGGTGTTCTAGATTGGAGTTTAGAATGGAATGTGCCAGGAGAAAGCCCCTCACGTTTGTCTCACTATTTCTTGTTCGTGTTTTTAATTTAATTTTTTATTTTTTATTACAGCAAGTTTGATTACAATGTTTGGCTTGTTGTAGGTGTGGAAGATGTGGTTCTTTTACACATATACAGATGACTGTTCTTCTTGGGATCCTTTTCCCATGTACGTTATGACAGAATGTTGAGTAGTCCTCTCTTGGTATTCTGTAGGTCTTTGGTGATTATATATGTCACCTGTGTTTGTATATGTCTGTTAACCCCGATATCGTAATGAAACCAATCCTCACACCTTTCCATTGGTGAACCATAAGTTTGTTTAATGAATCTGTGATTGCCCTTCTCCGTGGAAATATCTGCCCTGGTATCCATTTTTAGGTAACACCTATAAGTGATATGATATGATATGTGTCTTTCACTTTCTGACTTACTACAAGTCACGTGATTACTTCTAGACTCATCTACGGTGCTGCAAATGGCATTGTGTCCTTTTTTCCCTTGGCTTCTCTTCTGCCTTAGCGGGGTCCATTTTCAACAATGTGATTCCCTGAGGGTTGTGGATTAGCTGACCTGGGCAGCCTTACCCTGCCGGCCCGCCCTCCCCAGGTGTGCCTCGTTGAGATCAATATAAACAGAGCTCCAGGCAGCAATAGCCCCTGAAGCTGTGCCTGACTCCATATTCTCTGCCCCGTCAGCAGTCTCGGGGCTGTGCTGGTGGGAGGGAGTGAGGGGCCACAGCTTTGTGGGTGGCCCGGTGTGAGTGGGGTTCTGCTGGCCTTTCTGCAGGAGTTGCCAGGCTGCCGCCTGTAAAGAAGAGGATGTGTCACCCATACCTTCCGCTGGAATTTCTCTCCGGACAGAGGTGAGGAAGGAAAAAAGCAGTGGGGGCCGGGACAGGAGGGGTATCTCAGGCAGGGCAATGGAAAGTTTCTGGAAGAGCACCAGGGTCCAGGACCACGCTGGCTGGCCTGCAGGCACCAAGTTGGCCTGCGTGCTGTCGCTGGTGTGGCTCCACTGTCCTTCCTCTAGGCTTTCAAGCCCTTGTACATATTCAGGTGTTTTACCTGGAAAGGGTGGGAACAGATCAGAAGCAGCTGGCCTGGGGCTCAGCTCACGTTTACTCACAGATGCCTCGGGACGGTCCCCCAGCTTTTCAATGAGGACGCTCCTTTTGTGGGGGGTGGGTGGCTGGCTGTATGGGAGATGGTTCCCCACCTCTGACCAATTTCAGAATTGTTTACCGCTGGAGCAAGTGCCGTGATAGGGTTTTCCTCTGTATAACTCGTGGGTTCAATTTTTTTTTCTTTTTTGGTTCCAGTTAGATTTTATTCCTCTTTTATGTATTTATAAATATAAGCATGGAAATAATTCATTCCTATAAATACATCTGTGTGACGGGAAGAATTTTTTCTGTTTTATTTTTAAATTTTATTTTTTAAAATTTTGAAATTTAATTTTATTTATGTTTTTATACAGCACGTTATTATTAGTTATGTATTTTATGCATATACATGTATACAGGTCAATCCCAAACTCCCAACTCATCCCACCACCACCACCCCATGGCTTCCCACACTTGGTGTCCATACGTTTGTTCTCTACCTCTGTGTCTCTATTTCTTCCCTGCAAACCAGTTCATCTGTACCATTTTTAGGCTCCACATATATGCATTAATATACAATATTTGTTTTCCTCTTTCTGACTTACTTCATTCTGTATGACAGTCTCTCGATCCATCGATGTCTCTACAAATGACCCAGTTTCATTCCTTTTTATGGCCGAGTCATATTCCATTTTATATATGTACCACATCTTTATCCATTCATCTGTCTGAGGGCATTTAGGTTGCTTCCATTACCTGGCTATTGTAAATAGTGCTGCAACGAACATTGTGGTGAATGTGCCTTTTTGAAATACGGTTTTCTCTGGGTATATGCCCAGAAGTGGGATTGCTGGATCAGATGGTAATTCTATTTCTAGTTTTTTTAAGGAAACTCCATACTGTTCTCCATAGTGACTGTATCAATTTACTTTCCCACCAATAGTGGAAGAGGGCTCCTTTTGTCCACACCCTCCCCAGAATTGGTTGTTTGTAGATTTTCTGATGATGCCGATTCTAACAGGTGTGAGGTGATACCTCATTGTAGTTTTGATTTGCATTTCTCTAATAATTAGTGCTGTTGAGCAGCTTTTCATGTGCGTCTTGGCCATCTCTGTGTCTCCTTTGAAGAAACGTCTCTTTAGATCTTCTGCCCATTTTTTTTGGGTTGTTTGTTTTTTTAATATTAAGCTGCATGAGCTGTTTATATATATTGGAGATTAAACCTGTGTCCATTGATTCGTTTGCAACGATTTTCACCCATCCTGAGGGATGCCTTTTTCCATTCCCGTTTTTTTTATCAAAAAAGGAAAGAAAGGAAAAGAAGCAGAACACTAATGTGCGTAAAATATGCATTTTCAAACGGTCATTTTGAAATATGGATGTCCTTTGAATTTTTTGGTCGATATGTGACCCCAGGATTTGTTTTCAGGGCAGGTGTCATTTACAGGCCTGCAATGATTTTGAATATCAACTGACCATTAGCGTTGGGATTAAAGCTGCTGTTGTGTGAAACGGCCACAAGGTGGCAGCAGTTCACCCTTACCAAATCTGGTTACTAGGGCAAGAGAGCCTCAGTGGAAGTGGTGTTCTAGATTGGAGTTTAGAATGGAATGTGCCAGGAGAAAGCCCCTCACGTTTGTCTCACTATTTCTTGTTCGTGTTTTTAATTTTATTTTTTATTTTTTATTACAGCAAGTTTGATTACAATGTTTGGCTTGTTGTAGGTGTGGAAGATGTGGTTCTTTTACACATATACAGATGACTGTTCTTCTTGGGATCCTTTTCCCATGTACGTTATGACAGAATGTTGAGTAGTCCTCTCTTGGTATTCTGTAGGTCTTTGGTGATTATATATGTCACCTGTGTTTGTATATGTCTGTTAACCCCGATATCGTAATGAAACCAATCCTCACACCTTTCCATTGGTGAACCATAAGTTTGTTTAATGAATCTGTGATTGCCCTTCTCCGTGGAAATATCTGCCCTGGTATCCATTTTTAGGTAACACCTATAAGTGATATGATATGATATGTGTCTTTCACTTTCTGACTTACTACAAGTCACGTGATTACTTCTAGACTCATCTACGGTGCTGCAAATGGCATTGTGTCCTTTTTTCCCTTGGCTTCTCTTCTGCCTTAGCGGGGTCCATTTTCAACAATGTGATTCCCTGAGGGTTGTGGATTAGCTGACCTGGGCAGCCTTACCCTGCCGGCCCGCCCTCCCCACGTGTGCCTCGTTGAGATCAATATAAACAGAGCTCCAGGCAGCAATAGCCCCTGAAGCTGTGCCTGACTCCATATTCTCTGCCCCGTCAGCAGTCTCGGGGCTGTGCTGGTGGGAGGGAGTGAGGGGCCACAGCTTTGTGGGTGGCCCGGTGTGAGTGGGGTTCTGCTGGCCTTTCTGCAGGAGTTGCCAGGCTGCCGCCTGTAAAGAAGAGGATGTGTCACCCATACCTTCCGCTGGAATTTCTCTCCGGACAGAGGTGAGGAAGGAAAAAAGCAGTGGGGGCCGGGACAGGAGGGGTATCTCAGGCAGGGCAATGGAAAGTTTCTGGAAGAGCGCCAGGGTCCAGGACCACGCTGGCTGGCCTGCAGGCACCAAGTTGGCCTGCGTGCTGTCGCTGGTGTGGCTCCACGGTCCTTCCTCTAGGCTTTCAAGCCCTTGTACATATTCAGGTGTTTTACCTGGAAAGGGTGGGAACAGATCAGAAGCAGCTGGCCTGGGGCTCAGCTCACGTTTACTCACAGATGCCTCGGGACGGTCCCCCAGCTTTTCAATGAGGACGCTCCTTTTGTGGGGGGTGGGTGGCTGGCTGTATGGGAGATGGTTCCCCACCTCTGACCAATTTCACAATTGTTTACCGCTGGAGCAAGTGCCGTGATAGGGTTTTCCTCTGTATAACTCGTGGGTTCAATTTTTTTTTCTTTTTTGGTTCCAGTTAGATTTTATTCCTCTTTTATGTATTTATAAATATAAGCATGGAAATAATTCATTCCTATAAATACATCTGTGTGACGGGAAGAATTTTTTCTGTTTTATTTTTAAATTTTATTTTTTAAAATTTTGAAATTTAATTTTATTTATGTTTTTATACAGCACGTTATTATTAGTTATGTATTTTATGCATATACATGTATACAGGTCAATCCCAATCTCCCAACTCATCCCACCACCACCACCCCATGGCTTCCCACACTTGGTGTCCATACGTTTGTTCTCTACCTCTGTGTCTCTATTTCTTCCCTGCAAACCAGTTCATCTGTACCATTTTTAGGCTCCACATATATGCATTAATATACAATATTTGTTTTCCTCTTTCTGACTTACTTCATTCTGTATGACAGTCTCTCGATCCATCGATGTCTCTACAAATGACCCAGTTTCATTCCTTTTTATGGCCGAGTCATATTCCATTTTATATATGTACCACATCTTTATCCATTCATCTGTCTGAGGGCATTTAGGTTGCTTCCATTACCTGGCTATTGTAAATAGTGCTGCAACGAACATTGTGGTGAATGTGCCTTTTTGAAATACGGTTTTCTCTGGGTATATGCCCAGAAGTGGGATTGCTGGATCAGATGGTAATTCTATTTCTAGTTTTTTTAAGGAAACTCCATACTGTTCTCCATAGTGACTGTATCAATTTACATTCCCACCAATAGTGGAAGAGGGCTCCTTTTGTCCACACCCTCCCCAGAATTGGTTGTTTGTAGATTTTCTGATGATGCCGATTCTAACAGGTGTGAGGTGATACCTCATTGTAGTTTTGATTTGCATTTCTCTAATAATTAGTGCTGTTGAGCAGCTTTTCATGTGCGTCTTGGCCATCTCTGTGTCTCCTTTGAAGAAACGTCTCTTTAGATCTTCTGCCCATTTTTTTTGGGTTGTTTGTTTTTTTAATATTAAGCTGCATGAGCTGTTTATATATATTGGAGATTAAACCTGTGTCCATTGATTCGTTTGCAACGATTTTCACCCATCCTGAGGGATGCCTTTTTCCATTCCCGTTTTTTTTATCAAAAAAGGAAAGAAAGGAAAAGAAGCAGAACACTAATGTGCGTAAAATATGCATTTTGAAACGGTCGTTTTGAAATATGGATGTCCTTTGAATTTTTTGGTCGATATGTGACCCCAGGATTTGTTTTCAGGGCAGGTGTCATTTACAGGCCTGCAATGATTTTGAATATCAACTGACCATTAGCGTTGGGATTAAAGTTGCTGTTGTGTGAAACGGCCACAAGGTGGCAGCAGTTCACCCTTACCAAATCTGGTTACTAGGGCAAGAGAGCCTCAGTGGAAGTGGTGTTCTAGATTGGAGTTTAGAATGGAATGTGCCAGGAGAAAGCCCCTCACGTTTGTCTCACTATTTCTTGTTCGTGTTTTTAATTTAATTTTTTATTTTTTATTACAGCAAGTTTGATTACAATGTTTGGCTTGTTGTAGGTGTGGAAGATGTGGTTCTTTTACACATATACAGATGACTGTTCTTCTTGGGATCCTTTTCCCATGTACGTTATGACAGAATGTTGAGTAGTCCTCTCTTGGTATTCTGTAGGTCTTTGGTGATTATATATGTCACCTGTGTTTGTATATGTCTGTTAACCCCGATATCGTAATGAAACCAATCCTCACACCTTTCCATTGGTGAACCATAAGTTTGTTTAATGAATCTGTGATTGCCCTTCTCCGTGGAAATATCTGCCCTGGTATCCATTTTTAGGTAACACCTATAAGTGATATGATATGATATGTGTCTTTCACTTTCTGACTTACTACAAGTCACGTGATTACTTCTAGACTCATCTACGGTGCTGCAAATGGCATTGTGTCCTTTTTTCCCTTGGCTTCTCTTCTGCCTTAGCGGGGTCCATTTTCAACAATGTGATTCCCTGAGGGTTGTGGATTAGCTGACCTGGGCAGCCTTACCCTGCCGGCCCGCCCTCCCCAGGTGTGCCTCGTTGAGGTCAATATAAACAGCGCTCCAGGCAGCAGTAGCCCCTGAAGCTGTGCCTGACTCCATATTCTCTGCCCCGTCAGCAGTCTCGGGGCTGTGCTGGTGGGAGGGAGTGAGGGGCCACAGCTTTGTGGGTGGCCCGGTGTGAGTGGGGTTCTGCTGGCCTTTCTGCAGGAGTTGCCAGGCTGCCGCCTGTAAAGAAGAGGATGTGTCACCCATACCTTCCGCTGGAATTTCTCTCCGGACAGAGGTGAGGAAGGAAAAAAGCAGTGGGGGCCGGGACAGGAGGGGTATCTCAGGCAGGGCAATGGAAAGTTTCTGGAAGAGCACCAGGGTCCAGGACCACGCTGGCTGGCCTGCAGGCACCAAGTTGGCCTGCGTGCTGTCGCTGGTGTGGCTCCACGGTCCTTCCTCTAGGCTTTCAAGCCCTTGTACATATTCAGGTGTTTTACCTGGAAAGGGTGGGAACAGATCAGAAGCAGCTGGCCTGGGGCTCAGCTCACGTTTACTCACAGATGCCTCGGGACGGTCCCCCAGCTTTTCAATGAGGACGCTCCTTTTGTGGGGGCTGGGTGGCTGGATGTATGGGAGATGGTTCCCCACCTCTGACCAATTTCAGAATTGTTTACCGCTGGAGCAAGTGCCGTGATAGGGTTTTCCTCTGTATAACTCGTGGGTTCAATTTTTTTTTCTTTTTTGGTTCCAGTTAGATTTTATTCCTCTTTTATGTATTTATAAATATAAGCATGGAAATAATTCATTCCTATAAATACATCTGTGTGACGGGAAGAATTTTTTCTGTTTTATTTTTAAATTTTATTTTTTAAAATTTTGAAATTTAATTTTATTTATGTTTTTATACAGCACGTTATTATTAGTTATGTATTTTATGCATATACATGTATACAGGTCAATCCCAATCTCCCAACTCATCCCACCACCACCACCCCATGGATTCCCACAATTGGTGTCCATACGTTTGTTCTCTACCTCTGTGTCTCTATTTCTTCCCTGCAAACCAGTTCATCTGTACCATTTTTAGGCTCCACATATATGCATTAATATACAATATTTGTTTTCCTCTTTCTGACTTACTTCATTCTGTATGACAGTCTCTCGATCCATCGATGTCTCTACAAATGACCCAGTTTCATTCCTTTTTATGGCCGAGTCATATTCCATTTTATATATGTACCACATCTTTATCCATTCATCTGTCTGAGGGCATTTAGGTTGCTTCCATTACCTGGCTATTGTAAATAGTGCTGCAACGAACATTGTGGTGAATATGCCTTTTTGAAATACGGTTTTCTCTGGGTATATGCCCAGAAGTGGGATTGCTGGATCAGATGGTAATTCTATTTCTCGTTTTTTTAAGGAAACTCCATACTGTTCTCCATAGTGACTGTATCAATTTACATTCCCACCAATAGTGGAAGAGGGCTCCTTTTGTCCACACCCTCCCCAGAATTGGTTGTTTGTAGATTTTCTGATGATGCCGATTCTAACAGGTGTGAGGTGATACCTCATTGTAGTTTTGATTTGCATTTCTCTAATAATTAGTGCTGTTGAGCAGCTTTTCATGTGCGTCTTGGCCATCTCTGTGTCTCCTTTGAGGAAACGTCTCTTTAGATCTTCTGCCCATTTTTTTTGGGTTGTTTGTTTTTTTAATATTAAGCTGCATGAGCTGTTTATATATATTGGAGATTAAACCTGTGTCCATTGATTCGTTTGCAACGATTTTCACCCATCCTGAGGGATGCCTTTTTCCATTCCCGTTTTTTTTATCAAAAAAGGAAAGAAAGGAAAAGAAGCAGAACACTAATGTGCGTAAAATATGCATTTTGAAACGGTCGTTTTGAAATATGGATGTCCTTTGAATTTTTTGGTCGATATGTGACCCCAGGATTTGTTTTCAGGGCAGGTGTCATTTACAGGCCTGCAATGATTTTGAATATCAACTGACCATTAGCGTTGGGATTAAAGCTGCTGTTGTGTGAAACGGCCACAAGGTGGCAGCAGTTCACCCTTACCAAATCTGGTTACTAGGGCAAGAGAGCCTCAGTGGAAGTGGTGTTCTAGATTGGAGTTTAGAATGGAATGTGCCAGGAGAAAGCCCCTCACGTTTGTCTCACTATTTCTTGTTCGTGTTTTTAATTTAATTTTTTATTTTTTATTACAGCAAGTTTGATTACAATGTTTGGCTTGTTGTAGGTGTGGAAGATGTGGTTCTTTTACACATATACAGATGACTGTTCTTCTTGGGATCCTTTTCCCATGTACGTTATGACAGAATGTTGAGTAGTCCTCTCTTGGTATTCTGTAGGTCTTTGGTGATTATATATGTCACCTGTGTTTGTATATGTCTGTTAACCCCGATATCGTAATGAAACCAATCCTCACACCTTTCCATTGGTGAACCATAAGTTTGTTTAATGAATCTGTGATTGCCCTTCTCCGTGGAAATATCTGCCCTGGTATCCATTTTTAGGTAACACTTATAAGTGATATGATATGATATGTGTCTTTCACTTTCTGACTTACTACAAGTCACGTGATTACTTCTAGACTCATCTACGGTGCTGCAAATGGCATTGTGTCCTTTTTTCCCTTGGCTTCTCTTCTGCCTTAGCGGGGTCCATTTTCAACAATGTGATTCCCTGAGGGTTGTGGATTAGCTGACCTGGGCAGCCTTACCCTGCCGGCCCGCCCTCCCCAGGTGTGCCTCGTTGAGATCAATATAAACAGAGCTCCAGGCAGCAATAGCCCCTGAAGCTGTGCCTGACTCCATATTCTCTGCCCCGTCAGCAGTCTCGGGGCTGTGCTGGTGGGAGGGAGTGAGGGGCCACAGCTTTGTGGGTGGCCCGGTGTGAGTGGGGTTCTGCTGGCCTTTCTGCAGGAGTTGCCAGGCTGCCGCCTGTAAAGAAGAGGATGTGTCACCCATACCTTCCGCTGGAATTTCTCTCCGGACAGAGGTGAGGAAGGAAAAAAGCAGTGGGGGCCGGGACAGGAGGGGTATCTCAGGCAGGGCAATGGAAAGTTTCTGGAAGAGCACCAGGGTCCAGGACCACGCTGGCTGGCCTGCAGGCACCAAGTTGGCCTGCGTGCTGTCGCTGGTGTGGCTCCACGGTCCTTCCTCTAGGCTTTCAAGCCCTTGTACATATTCAGGTGTTTTACCTGGAAAGGGTGGGAACAGATCAGAAGCAGCTGGCCTGGGGCTCAGCTCACGTTTACTCACAGATGCCTCGGGACGGTCCCCCAGCTTTTCAATGAGGACGCTCCTTTTGTGGGGGCTGGGTGGCTGGATGTATGGGAGATGGTTCCCCACCTCTGACCAATTTCAGAATTGTTTACCGCTGGAGCAAGTGCCGTGATAGGGTTTTCCTCTGTATAACTCGTGGGTTCAATTTTTTTTTCTTTTTTGGTTCCAGTTAGATTTTATTCCTCTTTTATGTATTTATAAATATAAGCATGGAAATAATTCATTCCTATAAATACATCTGTGTGACGGGAAGAATTTTTTCTGTTTTATTTTTAAATTTTATTTTTTAAAATTTTGAAATTTAATTTTATTTATGTTTTTATACAGCACGTTATTATTAGTTATGTATTTTATGCATATACATGTATACAGGTCAATCCCAATCTCCCAACTCATCCCACCACCACCACCCCATGGATTCCCACAATTGGTGTCCATACGTTTGTTCTCTACCTCTGTGTCTCTATTTCTTCCCTGCAAACCAGTTCATCTGTACCATTTTTAGGCTCCACATATATGCATTAATATACAATATTTGTTTTCCTCTTTCTGACTTACTTCATTCTGTATGACAGTCTCTCGATCCATCGATGTCTCTACAAATGACCCAGTTTCATTCCTTTTTATGGCCGAGTCATATTCCATTTTATATATGTACCACATCTTTATCCATTCATCTGTCTGAGGGCAT
The DNA here is from genome assembly GCF_964341445.2 of Mesoplodon mirus. Lineage (NCBI taxonomy): Eukaryota > Metazoa > Chordata > Mammalia > Artiodactyla > Ziphiidae > Mesoplodon > Mesoplodon mirus. The sequence continues at coordinate 93,892,405 of NC_138989.1, forward strand.
TTAGGTTGCTTCCATTACCTGGCTATTGTAAATAGTGCTGCAACGAACATTGTGGTGAATGTGCCTTTTTGAAATACGGTTTTCTCTGGGTATATGCCCAGAAGTGGGATTGCTGGATCAGATGGTAATTCTATTTCTAGTTTTTTTAAGGAAACTCCATACTGTTCTCCATAGTGACTGTATCAATTTACATTCCCACCAATAGTGGAAGAGGGCTCCTTTTGTCCACACCCTCCCCAGAATTGGTTGTTTGTAGATTTTCTGATGATGCCGATTCTAACAGGTGTGAGGTGATACCTCATTGTAGTTTTGATTTGCATTTCTCTAATAATTAGTGCTGTTGAGCAGCTTTTCATGTGCGTCTTGGCCATCTCTGTGTCTCCTTTGAGGAAACGTCTCTTTAGATCTTCTGCCCATTTTTTTTGGGTTGTTTGTTTTTTTAATATTAAGCTGCATGAGCTGTTTATATATATTGGAGATTAAACCTGTGTCCATTGATTCGTTTGCAACGATTTTCACCCATCCTGAGGGATGCCTTTTTCCATTCCCGTTTTTTTTATCAAAAAAGGAAAGAAAGGAAAAGAAGCAGAACACTAATGTGCGTAAAATATGCATTTTCAAACGGTCATTTTGAAATATGGATGTCCTTTGAATTTTTTGGTCGATATGTGACCCCAGGATTTGTTTTCAGGGCAGGTGTCATTTACAGGCCTGCAATGATTTTGAATATCAACTGACCATTAGCGTTGGGATTAAAGCTGCTGTTGTGTGAAACGGCCACAAGGTGGCAGCAGTTCACCCTTACCAATCTGGTTACTAGGGCAAGAGAGCCTCAGTGGAAGTGGTGTTCTAGATTGGAGTTTAGAATGGCATGTGCCAGGAGAAAGCCCCTCACGTTTGTCTCACTATTTCTTGTTCGTGTTTTTAATTTTATTTTTTATTTTTTATTACAGCAAGTTTGATTACAATGTTTGGCTTGTTGTAGGTGTGGAAGATGTGGTTCTTTTACACATATACAGATGACTGTTCTTCTTGGGATCCTTTTCCCATGTACGTTATGACAGAATGTTGAGTAGTCCTCTCTTGGTATTCTGTAGGTCTTTGGTGATTATATATGTCACCTGTGTTTGTATATGTCTGTTAACCCCGATATCGTAATGAAACCAATCCTCACACCTTTCCATTGGTGAACCATAAGTTTGTTTAATGAATCTGTGATTGCCCTTCTCCGTGGAAATATCTGCCCTGGTATCCATTTTTAGATAACACCTATAAGTGATATGATATGATATGTGTCTTTCACTTTCTGACTTACTACAAGTCACGTGATTACTTCTAGACTCATCTACGGTGCTGCAAATGGCATTGTGTCCTTTTTTCCCTTGGCTTCTCTTCTGCCTTAGCGGGGTCCATTTTCAACAATGTGATTCCCTGAGGGTTGTGGATTAGCTGACCTGGGCAGCCTTACCCTGCCGGCCCGCCCTCCCCAGGTGTGCCTCGTTGAGATCAATATAAACAGAGCTCCAGGCAGCAATAGCCCCTGAAGCTGTGCCTGACTCCATATTCTCTGCCCCGTCAGCAGTCTCGGGGCTGTGCTGGTGGGAGGGAGTGAGGGGCCACAGCTTTGTGGGTGGCCCGGTGTGAGTGGGGTTCTGCTGGCCTTTCTGCAGGAGTTGCCAGGCTGCCGCCTGTAAAGAAGAGGATGTGTCACCCATACCTTCCGCTGGAATTTCTCTCCGGACAGAGGTGAGGAAGGAAAAAAGCAGTGGGGGCCGGGACAGGAGGGGTATCTCAGGCAGGGCAATGGAAAGTTTCTGGAAGAGCGCCAGGGTCCAGGACCACGCTGGCTGGCCTGCAGGCACCAAGTTGGCCTGTGTGCTGTCGCTGGTGTGGCTCCACGGTCCTTCCTCTAGGCTTTCAAGCCCTTGTACATATTCAGGTGTTTTACCTGGAAAGGGTGGGAACAGATCAGAAGCAGCTGGCCTGGGGCTCAGCTCACGTTTACTCACAGATGCCTCGGGACGGTCCCCCAGCTTTTCAATGAGGACGCTCCTTTTGTGGGGGGTGGGTGGCTGGCTGTATGGGAGATGGTTCCCCACCTCTGACCAATTTCAGAATTGTTTACCGCTGGAGCAAGTGCCGTGATAGGGTTTTCCTCTGTATAACTCGTGGGTTCAATTTTTTTTTTCTTTTTTGGTTCCAGTTAGATTTTATTCCTCTTTTATGTATTTATAAATATAAGCATGGAAATAATTCATTCCTATAAATACATCTGTGTGACGGGAAGAATTTTTTCTGTTTTATTTTTAAATTTTATTTTTTAAAATTTTGAAATTTAATTTTATTTATGTTTTTATACAGCACGTTATTATTAGTTATGTATTTTATGCATATACATGTATACAGGTCAATCCCAATCTCCCAACTCATCCCACCACCACCACCCCATGGCTTCCCACACTTGGTGTCCATACGTTTGTTCTCTACCTCTGTGTCTCTATTTCTTCCCTGCAAACCAGTTCATCTGTACCATTTTTAGGCTCCACATATATGCATTAATATACAATATTTGTTTTCCTCTTTCTGACTTACTTCATTCTGTATGACAGTCTCTCGATCCATCGATGTCTCTACAAATGACCCAGTTTCATTCCTTTTTATGGCCGAGTCATATTCCATTTTATATATGTACCACATCTTTATCCATTCATCTGTCTGAGGGCATTTAGGTTGCTTCCATTACCTGGCTATTGTAAATAGTGCTGCAACGAACATTGTGGTGAATGTGCCTTTTTGAAATACGGTTTTCTCTGGGTATATGCCCAGAAGTGGGATTGCTGGATCAGATGGTAATTCTATTTCTAGTTTTTTTAAGGAAACTCCATACTGTTCTCCATAGTGACTGTATCAATTTACATTCCCACCAATAGTGGAAGAGGGCTCCTTTTGTCCACACCCTCCCCAGAATTGGTTGTTTGTAGATTTTCTGATGATGCCGATTCTAACAGGTGTGAGGTGATACCTCATTGTAGTTTTGATTTGCATTTCTCTAATAATTAGTGCTGTTGAGCAGCTTTTCATGTGCGTCTTGGCCATCTCTGTGTCTCCTTTGAAGAAACGTCTCTTTAGATCTTCTGCCCATTTTTTTTGGGTTGTTTGTTTTTTTAATATTAAGCTGCATGAGCTGTTTATATATATTGGAGATTAAACCTGTGTCCATTGATTCGTTTGCAACGATTTTCACCCATCCTGAGGGATGCCTTTTTCCATTCCCGTTTTTTTTATCAAAAAAGGAAAGAAAGGAAAAGAAGCAGAACACTAATGTGCGTAAAATATGCATTTTGAAACGGTCGTTTTGAAATATGGATGTCCTTTGAATTTTTTGGTCGATATGTGACCCCAGGATTTGTTTTCAGGGCAGGTGTCATTTACAGGCCTGCAATGATTTTGAATATCAACTGACCATTAGCGTTGGGATTAAAGCTGCTGTTGTGTGAAACGGCCACAAGGTGGCAGCAGTTCACCCTTACCAAATCTGGTTACTAGGGCAAGAGAGCCTCAGTGGAAGTGGTGTTCTAGATTGGAGTTTAGAATGGAATGTGCCAGGAGAAAGCCCCTCACGTTTGTCTCACTATTTCTTGTTCGTGTTTTTAATTTAATTTTTTATTTTTTATTACAGCAAGTTTGATTACAATGTTTGGCTTGTTGTAGGTGTGGAAGATGTGGTTCTTTTACACATATACAGATGACTGTTCTTCTTGGGATCCTTTTCCCATGTACGTTATGACAGAATGTTGAGTAGTCCTCTCTTGGTATTCTGTAGGTCTTTGGTGATTATATATGTCACCTGTGTTTGTATATGTCTGTTAACCCCGATATCGTAATGAAACCAATCCTCACACCTTTCCATTGGTGAACCATAAGTTTGTTTAATGAACCTGTGATTGCCCTTCTCCGTGGAAATATCTGCCCTGGTATCCATTTTTAGGTAACACCTATAAGTGATATGATATGATATGTGTCTTTCACTTTCTGACTTACTACAAGTCACGTGATTACTTCTAGACTCATCTACGGTGCTGCAAATGGCATTGTGTCCTTTCTTCCCTTGGCTTCTCTTCTGCCTTAGCGGGGTCCATTTTCAACAATGTCATTCCCTGAGGGTTGTGGATTAGCTGACCTGGGCAGCCTTACCCTGCCGGCCCGCCCTCCCCAGGTGTGCCTCGTTGAGATCAATATAAACAGAGCTCCAGGCAGCAATAGCCCCTGAAGCTGTGCCTGACTCCATATTCTCTGCCCCGTCAGCAGTCTCGGGGCTGTGCTGGTGGGAGGGAGTGAGGGGCCACAGCTTTGTGGGTGGCCCGGTGTGAGTGGGGTTCTGCTGGCCTTTCTGCAGGAGTTGCCAGGCTGCCGCCTGTAAAGAAGAGGATGTGTCACCCATACCTTCCGCTGGAATTTCTCTCCGGACAGAGGTGAGGAAGGAAAAAAGCAGTGGGGGCCGGGACAGGAGGGGTATCTCAGGCAGGGCAATGGAAAGTTTCTGGAAGAGCGCCAGGGTCCAGGACCACGCTGGCTGGCCTGCAGGCACCAAGTTGGCCTGCGTGCTGTCGCTGGTGTGGCTCCACGGTCCTTCCTCTAGGCTTTCAAGCCCTTGTACATATTCAGGTGTTTTACCTGGAAAGGGTGGGAACAGATCAGAAGCAGCTGGCCTGGGGCTCAGCTCACGTTTACTCACAGATGCCTCGGGACGGTCCCCCAGCTTTTCAATGAGGACGCTCCTTTTGTGGGGGGTGGGTGGCTGGCTGTATGGGAGATGGTTCCCCACCTCTGACCAATTTCAGAATTGTTTACCGCTGGAGCAAGTGCCGTGATAGGGTTTTCCTCTGTATAACTCGTGGGTTCAATTTTTTTTTCTTTTTTGGTTCCAGTTAGATTTTATTCCTCTTTTATGTATTTATAAATATAAGCATGGAAATAATTCATTCCTATAAATACATCTGTGTGACGGGAAGAATTTTTTCTGTTTTATTTTTAAATTTTATTTTTTAAAATTTTGAAATTTAATTTTATTTATGTTTTTATACAGCACGTTATTATTAGTTATGTATTTTATGCATATACATGTATACAGGTCAATCCCAATCTCCCAACTCATCCCACCACCACCACCCCATGGCTTCCCACACTTGGTGTCCATACGTTTGTTCTCTACCTCTGTGTCTCTATTTCTTCCCTGCAAACCAGTTCATCTGTACCATTTTTAGGCTCCACATATATGCATTAATATACAATATTTGTTTTCCTCTTTCTGACTTACTTCATTCTGTATGACAGTCTCTCGATCCATCGATGTCTCTACAAATGACCCAGTTTCATTCCTTTTTATGGCCGAGTCATATTCCATTTTATATATATACCACATCTTTATCCATTCATCTGTCTGAGGGCATTTAGGTTGCTTCCATTACCTGGCTATTGTAAATAGTGCTGCAACGAACATTGTGGTGAATGTGCCTTTTTGAAATACGGTTTTCTCTGGGTATATGCCCAGAAGTGGGATTGCTGGATCAGATGGTAATTCTATTTCTAGTTTTTTTAAGGAAACTCCATACTGTTCTCCATAGTGACTGTATCAATTTACATTCCCACCAATAGTGGAAGAGGGCTCCTTTTGTCCACACCCTCCCCAGAATTGGTTGTTTGTAGATTTTCTGATGATGCCGATTCTAACAGGTGTGAGGTGATACCTCATTGTAGTTTTGATTTGCATTTCTCTAATAATTAGTGCTGTTGAGCAGCTTTTCATGTGCGTCTTGGCCATCTCTGTGTCTCCTTTGAAGAAACGTCTCTTTAGATCTTCTGCCCATTTTTTTTGGGTTGTTTGTTTTTTTAATATTAAGCTGCATGAGCTGTTTATATATATTGGAGATTAAACCTGTGTCCATTGATTCGTTTGCAACGATTTTCACCCATCCTGAGGGATGCCTTTTTCCATTCCCGTTTTTTTTATCAAAAAAGGAAAGAAAGGAAAATAAGCAGAACACTAATGTGCGTAAAATATGCATTTTGAAACGGTCGTTTTGAAATATGGCTGTCCTTTGAATTTTTTGGTCGATATGTGACCCCAGGATTTGTTTTCAGGGCAGGTGTCATTTACAGGCCTGCAATGATTTTGAATATCAACTGACCATTAGCGTTGGGATTAAAGCTGCTATTGTGTGAAACGGCCACAAGGTGGCAGCAGTTCACCCTTACCAAATCTGGTTACTAGGGCAAGAGAGCCTCAGTGGAAGTGGTGTTCTAGATTGGAGTTTAGAATGGAATGTACCAGGAGAAAGCCCCTCACGTTTGTCTCACTACTTCTTGTTCGTGTTTTTAATTTAAGTTTTTATTTTTTATTACAGCAAGTTTGATTACAATGTTTGGCTTGTTGTAGGTGTGGAAGATGTGGTTCTTTTACACATATACAGATGACTGTTCTTCTTGGGATCCTTTTCCCATGTACGTTATGACAGAATGTTGAGTAGTCCTCTCTTGGTATTCTGTAGGTCTTTGGTGATTATATATGTCACCTGTGTTTGTATATGTCTGTTAACCCCGATATCGTAATGAAACCAATCCTCACACCTTTCCATTGGTGAACCATAAGTTTGTTTAATGAATCTGTGATTGCCCTTCTCCGTGGAAATATCTGCCCTGGTATCCATTTTTAGGTAACACCTATAAGTGATATGATATGATATGTGTCTTTCACTTTCTGACTTACTACAAGTCACGTGATTACTTCTAGACTCATCTACGGTGCTGCAAATGGCATTGTGTCCTTTCTTCCCTTGGCTTCTCTTCTGCCTTAGCGGGGTCCATTTTCAACAATGTGATTCCCTGAGGGTTGTGGATTAGCTGACCTGGGCAGCCTTACCCTGCCGGCCCGCCCTCCCCACGTGTGCCTCGTTGAGATCAATATAAACAGAGCTCCAGGCAGCAATAGCCCCTGAAGCTGTGCCTGACTCCATATTCTCTGCCCCGTCAGCAGTCTCGGGGCTGTGCTGGTGGGAGGGAGTGAGGGGCCACAGCTTTGTGGGTGGCCCGGTGTGAGTGGGGTTCTGCTGGCCTTTCTGCAGGAGTTGCCAGGCTGCCGCCTGTAAAGAAGAGGATGTGTCACCCATACCTTCCGCTGGAATTTCTCTCCGGACAGAGGTGAGGAAGGAAAAAAGCAGTGGGGGCCGGGACAGGAGGGGTATCTCAGGCAGGGCAATGGAAAGTTTCTGGAAGAGCGCCAGGGTCCAGGACCACGCTGGCTGGCCTGCAGGCACCAAGTTGGCCTGCGTGCTGTTGCTGGTGTGGCTCCACGGTCCTTCCTCTAGGCTTTCAAGCCCTTGTACATATTCAGGTGTTTTACCTGGAAAGGGTGGGAACAGATCAGAAGCAGCTGGCCTGGGGCTCAGCTCACGTTTACTCACAGATGCCTCGGGACGGTCCCCCAGCTTTTCAATGAGGACGCTCCTTTTGTGGGGGGTGGGTGGCTGGCTGTATGGGAGATGGTTCCCCACCTCTGACCAATTTCAGAATTGTTTACCGCTGGAGCAAGTGCCGTGATAGGGTTTTCCTCTGTATAACTCGTGGGTTCAATTTTTTTTTCTTTTTTGGTTCCAGTTAGATTTTATTCCTCTTTTATGTATTTATAAATATAAGCATGGAAATAATTCATTCCTATAAATACATCTGTGTGACGGGAAGAATTTTTTCTGTTTTATTTTTAAATTTTATTTTTTAAAATTTTGAAATTTAATTTTATTTATGTTTTTATACAGCACGTTATTATTAGTTATGTATTTTATGCATATACATGTATACAGGTCAATCCCAATCTCCCAACTCATCCCACCACCACCACCCCATGGCTTCCCACACTTGGTGTCCATACGTTTGTTCTCTACCTCTGTGTCTCTATTTCTTCCCTGCAAACCAGTTCATCTGTACCATTTTTAGGCTCCACATATATGCATTAATATACAATATTTGTTTTCCTCTTTCTGACTTACTTCATTCTGTATGACAGTCTCTCGATCCATCGATGTCTCTACAAATGACCCAGTTTCATTCCTTTTTATGGCCGAGTCATATTCCATTTTATATATGTACCACATCTTTATCCATTCATCTGTCTGAGGGCATTTAGGTTGCTTCCATTACCTGGCTATTGTAAATAGTGCTGCAACGAACATTGTGGTGAATGTGCCTTTTTGAAATACGGTTTTCTCTGGGTATATGCCCAGAAGTGGGATTGCTGGATCAGATGGTAATTCTATTTCTAGTTTTTTTAAGGAAACTCCATACTGTTCTCCATAGTGACTGTATCAATTTACATTCCCACCAATAGTGGAAGAGGGCTCCTTTTGTCCACACCCTCCCCAGAATTGGTTGTTTGTAGATTTTCTGATGATGCCGATTCTAACAGGTGTGAGGTGATACCTCATTGTAGTTTTGATTTGCATTTCTCTAATAATTAGTGCTGTTGAGCAGCTTTTCATGTGCGTCTTGGCCATCTCTGTGTCTCCTTTGAAGAAACGTCTCTTTAGATCTTCTGCCCATTTTTTTTGGGTTGTTTGTTTTTTTAATATTAAGCTGCATGAGCTGTTTATATATATTGGAGATTAAACCTGTGTCCATTGATTCGTTTGCAACGATTTTCACCCATCCTGAGGGATGCCTTTTTCCATTCCCGTTTTTTTTATCAAAAAAGGAAAGAAAGGAAAATAAGCAGAACACTAATGTGCGTAAAATATGCATTTTGAAACGGTCGTTTTGAAATATGGCTGTCCTTTGAATTTTTTGGTCGATATGTGACCCCAGGATTTGTTTTCAGGGCAGGTGTCATTTACAGGCCTGCAATGATTTTGAATATCAACTGACCATTAGCGTTGGGATTAAAGCTGCTATTGTGTGAAACGGCCACAAGGTGGCAGCAGTTCACCCTTACCAAATCTGGTTACTAGGGCAAGAGAGCCTCAGTGGAAGTGGTGTTCTAGATTGGAGTTTAGAATGGAATGTACCAGGAGAAAGCCCCTCACGTTTGTCTCACTACTTCTTGTTCGTGTTTTTAATTTAAGTTTTTATTTTTTATTACAGCAAGTTTGATTACAATGTTTGGCTTGTTGTAGGTGTGGAAGATGTGGTTCTTTTACACATATACAGATGACTGTTCTTCTTGGGATCCTTTTCCCATGTACGTTATGACAGAATGTTGAGTAGTCCTCTCTTGGTATTCTGTAGGTCTTTGGTGATTATATATGTCACCTGTGTTTGTATATGTCTGTTAACCCCGATATCGTAATGAAACCAATCCTCACACCTTTCCATTGGTGAACCATAAGTTTGTTTAATGAATCTGTGATTGCCCTTCTCCGTGGAAATATCTGCCCTGGTATCCATTTTTAGGTAACACCTATAAGTGATATGATATGATATGTGTCTTTCACTTTCTGACTTACTACAAGTCACGTGATTACTTCTAGACTCATCTACGGTGCTGCAAATGGCATTGTGTCCTTTTTTCCCTTGGCTTCTCTTCTGCCTTAGCGGGGTCCATTTTCAACAATGTGATTCCCTGAGGGTTGTGGATTAGCTGACCTGGGCAGCCTTACCCTGCCGGCCCGCCCTCCCCAGGTGTGCCTCGTTGAGATCAATATAAACAGAGCTCCAGGCAGCAATAGCCCCTGAAGCTGTGCCTGACTCCATATTCTCTGCCCCGTCAGCAGTCTCGGGGCTGTGCTGGTGGGAGGGAGTGAGGGGCCACAGCTTTGTGGGTGGCCCTGTTTGAGTGGGGTTCTGCTGGCCTTTCTGCAGGAGTTGCCAGGCTGCCGCCTGTAAAGAAGAGGATGTGTCACCCATACCTTCCGCTGGAATTTCTCTCCGGACAGAGGTGAGGAAGGAAAAAAGCAGTGGGGGCCGGGACAGGAGGGGTATCTCAGGCAGGGCAATGGAAAGTTTCTGGAAGAGCGCCAGGGTCCAGGACCACGCTGGCTGGCCTGCAGGCACCAAGTTGGCCTGCGTGCTGTCGCTGGTGTGGCTCCACGGTCCTTCCTCTAGGCTTTCAAGCCCTTGTACATATTCAGGTGTTTTACCTGGAAAGGGTGGGAACAGATCAGAAGCAGCTGGCCTGGGGCTCAGCTCACGTTTACTCACAGATGCCTCGGGACGGTCCCCCAGCTTTTCAATGAGGACGCTCCTTTTGTGGGGGGTGGGTGGCTGGCTGTATGGGAGATGGTTCCCCACCTCTGACCAATTTCAGAATTGTTAACCGCTGGAGGAAGTGCCGTGATAGGGTTTTCCTCTGTATAACTCGTGGGTTCAATTTTTTTTTCTTTTTTGGTTCCAGTTAGATTTTATTCCTCTTTTATGTATTTATAAATATAAGCATGGAAATAATTCATTCTTATAAATACATCTGTGTGACAGGAAGAATTTTTTCTGTTTTATTTTTAAATTTTATTTTTTAAAATTTTGAAATTTAATTTTATTTATGTTTTTATACAGCACGTTATTATTAGTTATGTATTTTATGCATATACATGTATACAGGTCAATCCCAATCTCCCAACTCATCCCACCACCACCACCCCATGGCTTCCCACACTTGGTGTCCATACGTTTGTTCTCTACCTCTGTGTCTCTATTTCTTCCCTGCAAACCAGTTCATCTGTACCATTTTTAGGCTCCACATATATGCGTTAATAGACAATATTTGTTTTCCTCTTTCTGACTTACTTCATTCTGTATGACAGTCTCTCGATCCATCGATGTCTCTACAAATGACCCAGTTTCATTCCTTTTTATGGCCGAGTCATATTCCATTTTATATATGTACCACATCTTTATCCATTCATCTGTCTGTGGGCATTTAGGTTGCTTCCATTACCTGGCTATTGTAAATAGTGCTGCAACGAACATTGTGGTGAATGTGCCTTTTTGAAATACGGTTTTCTCTGGGTATATGCCCAGAAGTGGGATTGCTGGATCAGATGGTAATTCTATTTCTAGATTTTTTAAGGAAACTCCATACTGTTCTCCATAGTGACTGTATCAATTTACATTCCCACCAATTGTGGAAAAGGGCTGCTTTTGTCCACACCCTCCCCAGAATTGGTTGTTTGTAGATTTTCTGATGATGCTGATTCTAACAGGTGTGAGGTGATACCTCATTGTAGTTTTGATTTGCATTTCTCTAATAATTAGTGCTGTTGAGCAGCTTTTCATGTGCGTCTTGGCCATCTCTGTGTCTCCTTTGAAGAAACGTCTCTTTAGATCTTCTGCCCATTTTTGGGGGGGTTGTTTGTTTTTTTAATATTAAGCTGCATGAGCTGTTTATATATATTGGAGATTAAACCTCTGTCCATTGATTCGTCTGCAATGATTTTCGCCCATTCTGAGGGATTCCTTTTTCCATTCCCGTGTTTTTTAACAAAAAAGGAAAGAAAGGAAAAGAAGCAGAACACTAATGTGCGTAAAATATGCCTTTTGAAACGGTCGTTTTGAAATATGGACGTCCTTTGAATTTTTTGGTCGATATGTGACCCCAGGATTTGTTTTCAGGGCAGGTGTCATTTACAGGCCTGCAATGATTTTGAATATCAACTGACCATTAGCGCTGGGATTAAAGCTGCTGTTGTGTGAAACGGCCACAAGGTGGCAGCAGTTCACCCTTACCAAATCTGGTTACTAGGGCAAGAGAGCCTCAGTGGAAGTGGTGTTCTAGATTGGAGTTTAGAATGGAATGTGCCAGGAGAAAGCCCCTCACGTTTGTCTCACTACTTCTTGTTCGTGTTTTTAATTTAATTTTTTATTTTTTATTACAGCAAGTTTGATTACAATGTTTGGCTTGTTGTAGGTGTGGAAGATGTGGTTCTTTTACACATATACAGATGACTGTTCTTCTTGGGATCCTTTTCCCATGTACGTTATGACAGAATGTTGAGTAGTCCTCTCTTGGTATTCTGTAGGTCTTTGGTGATTATATATGTCACCTGTGTTTGTATATGTCTGTTAACCCCGATATCGTAATGAAACCAATCCTCACACCTTTCCATTGGTGAACCATAAGTTTGTTTAATGAATCTGTGATTGCCCTTCTCCGTGGAAATATCTGCCCTGGTAACCACTTTTATGTAACACCTATAAGTGATATGATATGATATGTGTCTTTCACTTTCTGACTTACTACAAGTCACGTGATTACTTCTAGACTCATCTACGGTGCTGCAAATGGCATTGTGTCCTTTTTTCCCTTGTCTTCTCTTCTGCCTTAGCGGGGTCCATTTTCAACAATGTGATTGCCTGAGGGTTGTGGATTAGCTGACCTGGGCAGCCTTACCCTGCCGGCCCGCCCTCCCCAGGTGTGCCTCGTTGAGGTCAATATAAACAGCGCTCCAGGCAGCAATAGCCCCTGAAGCTGTGCCTGACTCCATATTCTCTGCCCCGTCAGCAGTCTCGGGGCTCTGCAGGTGGGAGGGAGTGAGGGGCCACAGCTTTGTGGGTGGCCCGGTGTGAGTGGGGTTCTGCTGGCCTTTCTGCAGGAGTTGCCAGGCTGCCGCCTGTAAAGAAGAGGTTGTGTCACCCATACCTTCCGCTGGAATTTCTCACCGGACAGAGGTGAGGATGGAAAAAAGCAGTGGGGGCCGGGACAGGAGGGGTATCTCAGGCAGGGCAATGGAAAGCTTCTGGAAGAGCGCCCGGGGCCAGGACCACGCTGGCTGGCCTGCTGGCACCAAGTTGGCCTGCGTGCTGTCGCTGGTGTGGAACCACGGTCTTTCCTCTAGGCTTTCAAGCCCTTGTACATATTCAGGTGTTTTACCTGGAAAGGGTGGGAACAGTTCAGCAGCAGCTGGCCTGGGGCTCAGCTCACGTTTACTCACAGATGCCTCGGCACGGTCCCCCAGCTTTGCAATGAGGACGCTCCTTGCGTGGGGGGTGGGTTGCTGGCTGTATGGGAGGTGATTCCCCACCTCTGACCAATTTCAGAATTGTTTACCGCTGGAGCAAGTGCCCTGATAGGGTTTTCCTGTGTATAACTGGTGGGTTCAGGTTTTTTTTTCTTTTATGGTTCAAGTTAGGATTTATTCCTCTTTTATGTATTTATAGATATAAGCATGGAAATAATTCATTCCTATAAATACATCTGTGTGAAGGGAAGAACTTTTTTCTGTTTTATTTTTAAATTTTATTTTTTTTAAATTTTGAAATTTAATTTTATTTATTTTTTTATACAGCACGTTATTATTAGTTATGTATTTTATGCATATACATGTATACAGGTCAATCCCAATCTCCCAACTCATCCCACCACCACCACCCCATGGCTTCCCACACTTGGTGTCCATACGTTTGTTCTCTACCTCTGTGTCTCTATTTCTTCCCTGCAAATCAGTTCATCTGTACCATTTTTTAGGTTCCACATATATGCATTAAAATACAATATTTGTTTTCCTCTTTCTGACTTACTTCATTCTGTATGACAGTCTCTCTATCCATCGATGTCTCTACAAATGACCCAGTTTCATTCCTCTTTATGGCCGAGTAATATTCCATTTTATATATGTACCACATCTTTATCCATTCATCTGTCTGTGGGCATTTAGGTTGCTTCCATTACCTGGCTATTGTAAATAGTGCTGCAATGAACATTGTGGTGAATGTGCCTTTTTGATTTATGGTTGTCTCTGGGCATATGCCCAGAAGTGGGATGGCTGGATCAGATGGTAATTCTATATCTAGTTTTTTTAAAGGAAACTCCACACTGTTCTCCATAGTGTCTGTATGAAGTTACATTCCCACCAATAGTGGAAGAGGGCTCCTTTTGTCCACGCCCTCCCCAGTATTTGTTGTTTGTAGATTTCCTGATGATGCCGATTCTAACAGGTGTGAGGTGATACCTCATTGTAGTTTTGATTTGCATTTCTCTAATAATTAGTGCTGTTGAGCAGCTTTTCATGTGCGTCTTGGCCATCTCTGTGTCTTCTTTGAAGAAACGTCTCCTTAGATCTTCTGCCCATTTTTGTGTTGGGTTGTTTGTTTTTTTAATATTAAGCTGCATGAGCTGTTTATATATATTGGAGATTAAACCTTTGTCCATTGATTCGTTTGCAACGATTTTCGCCCATTCTGAGGGATGCCTTTTTCCATTCCCGTTGTTTTTTAACAAAAAAAGGAAAGAAAGAAAAAGAAGCAGAACCCTAATATGCATAAAATATGCCTTTTGAAACGGTCGTTTTGAAATATGGACGTCCTTTGAATTTTTTGGTCGATATGTGACCCCAGGATTTGTTTTCAGGGCAGGTGTGATTTACAGGCCTGCAATGATTTTGAATATCAATGGACCATTAGCGCTGGGATTAAAGCTGCTGTTGTGTGAAACGGCCACAAGGTGGCAGCAGTTCTCCCTTACCAAATCTGGTTAAGAGGGCAACAGAGCCTCAATGGAAGTCGTGTTCTAGATTGGAATTTAGAATGGAATGTGCCAGGAGAAAGCCCCTCAAGTTTGTCTCACTACATCTTGTTCGTGTTTTTAATTTATTTTTTTATTTTTTATTACAGCAAGTTTGATTACAATGTTTGGCTTGTTGTAGGTGTGAAGATGTGGTTCTTTTACACATATACAGATGTCTGATCTTCCTGGGATCCTTTTCCCATGTACGTTATGACAGAATGTTGAGTAGTCTTCTCTTGGTATTCCGTAGGTCTTTGGTGATTATATATGTCACCTGTGTTTGTATATGTCTGTTAACCCCGATATCGTAATGAAACCAATCCTCACACCTTTCCATTGGTGAACCATAAGTTTGTTTAATGAATCTGTGATTGCCCTTCTCCGTGTAAATATCTGCCCTGGTATCCATTTTTAGGTAACACCTATAAGTGATATGATACGATATGTGTCTTTCACTTTCTGACTTACTACAAGTCACGTGATTACCTCTAGACTCATCTACGGGGCTGCAAATGGCATTGTGTCCTTTTTTCCCTTGGCTTCTATTCTGCCTTAGCGAGGTCCATTTTCAACAATGTGATTCCCTGAGGGTTGTGGATTAGCTGACCTGGGCAGCCTTACCCTGCCGGCCGGCCCTCCCCAGGTGTGCCTGTTTGAGGTCAATATAAACAGCACTCCAGGCGGCAATAGCCCCTGCAGCTGTGCGTGACTCCATATCCTCTGCTCCGTCAGCAGTCTCTGGGCTGTGCTGGTGGGAGGGAGTGAGGGGCCACAGCTTTGATGGTGTCCCAGTGTGAGGGGGGCTCTGCTGGCCTTTCTGCAGGGGTTGCCATGCTGCCACGTGTAAAGAAGAGGATGTGTCACCCATACCTTCCGCTGGAATTTCTCTCCGGACAGAGGTGAGGAAGGAAAAAAGCAGTGGGGGCCGGGACAGGAGGGGTATCTCAGGCAGGGCAATGGAAAGCTTCCAGAAGAGCGCCCGGGGCCAGGACCACCCTGGCTGGCCTGCAGGCACCAAGTTGGCCTGCGTGCTGTCGCTGGTGTGGCTCCGCGGCCCTTCCTCTAGGCTTTCAAGCCCTTGTACATATTCAGGTGTTTTACCTGGGAAGGGTGGGAACAGTTCAGCAGCAGCTGGCCTGGGGCTCAGCTCACGTTTACTCACAGATGCCTCAGCACGGTCCGTCAGCTTTGCAATGAGGACGCTCCTTGCGTGGGGGGTGGGTTGCTGGCTGTATGGGAGATGATTCCCCACCTCTGACCAATTTCAGAATTGTTTACCGCTGGAGCAAGTGCCCTGATAGGGTTTTCCTGTGTATAACTGGTGGGTTCAGGTTTTTTTTTCTTTTATGGTTCAAGTTAGGATTTATTCCTCTTTTATGTATTTATAGATATAAGCATGGAAATAATTCATTCCTATAAATACATCTGTGTGAAGGGAAGAACTTTTTTCTGTTTTATTTTTAAATTTTATTTTTTTTAAATTTTGAAATTTAATTTTATTTATTTTTTTATACAGCAGGTTATTATTAGTTATGTATTTTATGCATATACATGTATACAGGTCAATCCCAATCTCCCAACTCATCCCACCACCACCACCCCATGGCTTCCCACACTTGGTGTCCATACGTTTGTTCTCTACCTCTGTGTCTCTATTTCTTCCCTGCAAATCAGTTCATCTGTACCATTTTTTAGGTTCCACATATATGCATTAATATACAATATTTGTTTTCCTCTTTCTGACTTACTTCATTCTGTATGACAGTCTCTCTATCCATCGATGTCTCTACAAATGACCCAGTTTCATTCCTCTTTATGGCCGAGTAATATTCCATTTTATATATGTACCACATCTTTATCCATTCATCTGTCTGTGGGCATTTAGGTTGCTTCCATTACCTGGCTATTGTAAATAGTGCTGCAATGAACATTGTGGTGAATGTGCCTTTTTGATTTATGGTTGTCTCTGGGCATATGCCCAGAAGTGGGATGGCTGGATCAGATGGTAATTCTATATCTAGTTTTTTTAAAGGAAACTCCACACTGTTCTCCATAGTGTCTGTATGAAGTTACATTCCCACCAATAGTGGAAGAGGGCTCCTTTTGTCCACGCCCTCCCCAGTATTTGTTGTTTGTAGATTTCCTGATGATGCCGATTCTAACAGGTGTGAGGTGATACCTCATTGTAGTTTTGATTGGCATTTCTCTAATAATTAGTGCTGTTGAGCAGCTTTTCATGTGCGTCTTGGCCATCTCTGTGTCTTCTTTGAAGAAACGTCTCCTTAGATCTTCTGCCCATTTTTGTGTTGGGTTGTTTGTTTTTTTAATATTAAGCTGCATGAGCTGTTTATATATATTGGAGATTAAACCTTTGTCCATTGATTCGTTTGCAACGATTTTCGCCCATTCTGAGGGATGCCTTTTTCCATTCCCGTTGTTTTTTAACAAAAAAAGGAAAGAAAGAAAAAGAAGCAGAACCCTAATGTGCATAAAATATGCCTTTTGAAACGGTCGTTTTGAAATATGGACGTCCTTTGAATTTTTTGGTCGATATGTGACCCCAGGATTTGTTTTCAGGGCAGGTGTGACTTACAGGCCTGCAATGATTTTGAATATCAATGGACCATTAGCGCTGGGATTAAAGCTGCTGTTGTGTGAAACGGCCACAAGGTGGCAGCAGTTCTCCCTTACCAAATCTGGTTAAGAGGGCAACAGAGCCTCAATGGAAGTCGTGTTCTAGATTGGAATTTAGAATGGAATGTGCCAGGAGAAAGCCCCTCAAGTTTGTCTCACTACATCTTGTTCGTGTTTTTAATTTATTTTTTTTATTTTTTATTACAGCAAGTTTGATTACAATGTTTGGCTTGTTGTAGGTGTGAAGATGTGGTTCTTTTACACATATACAGATGTCTGATCTTCCTGGGATCCTTTTCCCATGTACGTTATGACAGAATGTTGAGTAGTCTTCTCTTGGTATTCCGTAGGTCTTTGGTGATTATATATGTCACCTGTGTTTGTATATGTCTGTTAACCCCGATATCGTAATGAAACCAATCCTCACACCTTTCCATTGGTGAACCATAAGTTTGTTTAATGAATCTGTGATTGCCCTTCTCCGTGTAAATATCTGCCCTGGTATCCATTTTTAGGTAACACCTATAAGTGATATGATACGATATGTGTCTTTCACTTTCTGACTTACTACAAGTCACGTGATTACCTCTAGACTCATCTACGGGGCTGCAAATGGCATTGTGTCCTTTTTTCCCTTGGCTTCTATTCTGCCTTAGCGAGGTCCATTTTCAACAATGTGATTCCCTGAGGGTTGTGGATTAGCTGACCTGGGCAGCCTTACCCTGCCGGCCGGCCCTCCCCAGGTGTGCCTGTTTGAGGTCAATATAAATAGCACTCCAGGCGGCAATAGCCCCTGCAGCTGTGCGTGACTCCATATCCTCTGCTCCGTCAGCAGTCTCGGGGCTGTGCTGGTGGGATGGAGTGAGGGGCCACAGCTTTGATGGTGTCCCAGTGTGAGGGGGGCTCTGCTGGCCTTTCTTCAGGGGTTGCCATGATGCCACGTGTAAAGAAGAGGATGTGTCACCCATACCTTCCGCTGGAATTTCTCTCCGGACAGAGGTGAGGAAGGAAAAAAGCAGTGGGGGCCGGGACAGGAGGGGTATCTCAGGCAGGGCAATGGAAAGCTTCCAGAAGAGCGCCCGGGGCCAGGACCACCCTGGCTGGCCTGCAGGCACCAAGTTGGCCTGCGTGCTGTCGCTGGTGTGGCTCCGCGGCTCTTCATCTAAGCTTTCAAGCCCTTGTACATATTCAGGTGTTTTACCTGGGAAGGGTGGGAACAGTTCAGCAGCAGCTGGCCTGGGGCTCAGCTCACGTTTACTCACAGATGCCTCAGCACGGTCCGTCAGCTTTGCAATGAGGACGCTCCTTGCGTGGGGGTTGGGTTGCTGGCTGTATGGGAGATGATTCCCCACCTCTGACCAATTTCAGAATTGTTTACCGCTGGAGCAAGTGCCCTGATAGGGTTTTCCTGTGTATAACTGGTGGGTTCAGGTTTTTTTTTTCTTTTATGGTTCAAGTTAGGATTTATTCCTCTTTTATGTATTTATAGATATAAGCATGGAAATAATTCATTCCTATAAATACATCTGTGTGAAGGGAAGAACTTTTTTCTGTTTTATTTTTAAATTTTATTTTTTTTAAATTTTGAAATTTAATTTTATTTATTTTTTTATACAGCAGGTTATTATTAGTTATGTATTTTATGCATATACATGTATACAGGTCAATCCCAATCTCCCAACTCATCCCACCACCACCACCCCATGGCTTCCCACACTTGGTGTCCATACGTTTGTTCTCTACCTCTGTGTCTCTATTTCTTCCCTGCAAATCAGTTCATCTGTACCATTTTTTAGGTTCCACATATATGCATTAATATACAATATTTGTTTTCCTCTTTCTGACTTACTTCATTCTGTATGACAGTCTCTCTATCCATCGATGTCTCTACAAATGACCCAGTTTCATTCCTCTTTATGGCCGAGTAATATTCCATTTTATATATGTACCACATCTTTATCCATTCATCTGTCTGTGGGCATTTAGGTTGCTTCCATTACCTGGCTATTGTAAATAGTGCTGCAATGAACATTGTGGTGAATGTGCCTTTTTGATTTATGGTTGTCTCTGGGCATATGCCCAGAAGTGGGATTGCTGGATCAGATGGTAATTCTATATCTAGTTTTTTTAAAGGAAACTCCACACTGTTCTCCATAGTGTCTGTATGAAGTTACATTCCCACCAATAGTGGAAGAGGGCTCCTTTTGTCCACGCCCTCCCCAGTATTTGTTGTTTGTAGATTTCCTGATGATGCCGATTCTAACAGGTGTGAGGTGATACCTCATTGTAGTTTTGATTTGCATTTCTCTAATAATTAGTGCTGTTGAGCAGCTTTTCATGTGCGTCTTGGCCATCTCTGTGTCTTCTTTGAAGAAACGTCTCCTTAGATCTTCTGCCCATTTTTGTGTTGGGTTGTTTGTTTTTTTAATATTAAGCTGCATGAGCTGTTTATATATATTGGAGATTAAACCTTTGTCCATTGATTCGTTTGCAACGATTTTCGCCCATTCTGAGGGATGCCTTTTTCCATTCCCGTTGTTTTTTAACAAAAAAAGGAAAGAAAGAAAAAGAAGCAGAACACTAATGTGCATAAAATATGCCTTTTGAAACGGTCGTTTTGAAATATGGACGTCCTTTGAATTTTTTGGTCGATATGTGACCCCAGGATTTGTTTTCAGGGCAGGTGTGATTTACAGGCCTGCAATGATTTTGAATATCAATGGACCATTAGCGCTGGGATTAAAGCTGCTGTTGTGTGAAACGGCCACAAGGTGGCAGCAGTTCTCCCTTACCAAATCTGGTTAAGAGGGCAACAGAGCCTCAATGGAAGTCGTGTTCTAGATTGGAATTTAGAATGGAATGTGCCAGGAGAAAGCCCCTCAAGTTTGTCTCACTACATCTTGTTCGTGTTTTTAATTTATTTTTATTATTTTTTATTACAGCAAGTTTGATTACAATGTTTGGCTTGTTGTAGGTGTGGAAGATGTGGTTCTTTTACACATATACAGATGTCTGATCTTCCTGGGATCCTTTTCCCATGTACGTTATGACAGAATGTTGAGTAGTCTTCTCTTGGTATTCCGTAGGTCTTTGGTGATTATATATGTCACCTGTGTTTGTATATGTCTGTTAACCCCGATATCGTAATGAAACCAATCCTCACACCTTTCCATTGGTGAACCATAAGTTTGTTTAATGAATCTGTGATTGCCCTTCTCCGTGGAAATATCTGCCCTGGTATCCGTTTTTAGGTAACACCTATAAGTGATATGATACGATATGTGTCTTTCACTTTCTGACTTACTACAAGTCACGTGATTACCTCTAGACTCATCTACGGGGCTGCAAATGGCATTGTGTCCTTTTTTCCCTTGGCTTCTATTCTGCCTTAGCGAGGTCCATTTTCAACAATGTGATTCCCTGAGGGTTGTGGATTAGCTGACCTGGGCAGCCTTACCCTGCCGGCCGGCCCTCCCCAGGTGTGCCTGTTTGAGGTCAATATAAACAGCGCTCCAGGCGGCAATAGCCCCTGCAGCTGTGCGTGACTCCATATCCTCTGCCCCGTCAGCAGTCTCGGGGCTGTGCTGGTGGGAGGGAGTGAGGGGCCACAGCTTTGATGGTGTCCCAGTGTGAGGGGGGCTCTGCTGGCCTTTCTCCAGGGGTTGCCATGCTGCCACGTGTAAAGAAGAGGATGTGTCACCCATACCTTCCGCTGGAATTTCTCTCCGGACAGAGGTGAGGAAGGAAAAAAGCAGTGGGGGCCGGGACAGGAGGGGTATCTCAGGCAGGGCAATGGAAAGCTTCCAGAAGAGTGCCCGGGGCCAGGACCACCCTGGCTGGCCTGCAGGCACCAAGTTGGCCTGTGTGCTGTCGCTGGTGTGGCTCCGCGGCTCTTCATCTAATCTTTCAAGCCCTTGTACATATTCAGGTGTTTTACCTGGGAAGGGTGGGAACAGTTCAGCAGCAGCTGGCCTGGGGCTCAGCTCACGTTTACTCACAGATGCCTCAGCACGGTCCGTCAGCTTTGCAATGAGGACGCTCCTTGCATGGGGGTTGGGTTGCTGGCTGTATGGGAGATGATTCCCCACCTCTGACCAATTTCAGAATTGTTTACCGCTGGAGCAAGTGCCCTGATAGGGTTTTCCTGTGTATAACTGGTGGGTTCAGGTTTTTTTTTCTTTTATGGTTCAAGTTAGGATTTATTCCTCTTTTATGTATTTATAGATATAAGCATGGAAATAATTCATTCCTATAAATACATCTGTGTGAAGGGAAGAAATTTTTTCTGTTTTATTTTTAAATTTTATTTTTTTTAAATTTTGAAATTTAATTTTATTTATTTTTTTATACAGCAGGTTATTATTAGTTATGTATTTTATGCATATACATGTATACAGGTCAATCCCAATCTCCCAACTCATCCCACCACCACCACCCCATGGCTTCCCACACTTGGTGTCCATACGTTTGTTCTCTACCTCTGTGTCTCTATTTCTTCCCTGCAAATCAGTTCATCTGTACCATTTTTTAGGTTCCACATATATGCATTAAAATACAATATTTGTTTTCCTCTTTCTGACTTACTTCATTCTGTATGACAGTCTCTCTATCCATCGATGTCTCTACAAATGACCCAGTTTCATTCCTCTTTATGGCCGAGTAATATTCCATTTTATATATGTACCACATCTTTATCCATTCATCTGTCTGTGGGCATTTAGGTTGCTTCCATTACCTGGCTATTGTAAATAGTGCTGCAATGAACATTGTGGTGAATGTGCCTTTTTGATTTATGGTTGTCTCTTGGCATATGCCCAGAAGTGGGATTGCTGGATCAGATGGTAATTCTATATCTAGTTTTTTTAAAGGAAACTCCACACTGTTCTCCATAGTGTCTGTATGAAGTTACATTCCCACCAATAGTGGAAGAGGGCTCCTTTTGTCCACGCCCTCCCCAGTATTTGTTGTTTGTAGATTTCCTGATGATGCCGATTCTAACAGGTGTGAGGTGATACCTCATTGTAGTTTTGATTTGCATTTCTCTAATAATTAGTGCTGTTGAGCAGCTTTTCATGTGCGTCTTGGCCATCTCTGTGTCTTCTTTGAAGAAACGTCTCCTTAGATCTTCTGCCCATTTTTGTGTTGGGTTGTTTGTTTTTTTAATATTAAGCTGCATGAGCTGTTTATATATATTGGAGATTAAACCTTTGTCCATTGATTCGTTTGCAACGATTTTCGCCCATTCTGAGGGATGCCTTTTTCCATTCCCGTTGTTTTTTAACAAAAAAAGGAAAGAAAGAAAAAGAAGCAGAACACTAATGTGCATAAAATATGCCTTTTGAAACGGTCGTTTTGAAATATGGACGTCCTTTGAATTTTTTGGTCGATATGTGACCCCAGGATTTGTTTTCAGGGCAGGTGTGATTTACAGGCCTGCAATGATTTTGAATATCAATGGACCATTAGCGCTGGGATTAAAGCTGCTGTTGTGTGAAACGGCCACAAGGTGGCAGCAGTTCTCCCTTACCAAATCTGGTTAAGAGGGCAACAGAGCCTCAATGGAAGTCGTGTTCTAGATTGGAATTTAGAAAGGAATGTGCCAGGAGAAAGCCCCTCAAGTTTGTCTCACTACATCTTGTTCGTGTTTTTAATTTATTTTTTTATTTTTTATTACAGCAAGTTTGATTACAATGTTTGGCTTGTTGTAGGTGTGAAGATGTGGTTCTTTTACACATATACAGATGTCTGATCTTCCTGGGATCCTTTTCCCATGTACGTTATGACAGAATGTTGAGTAGTCTTCTCTTGGTATTCCGTAGGTCTTTGGTGATTATATATGTCACCTGTGTTTGTATATGTCTGTTAACCCCGATATCGTAATGAAACCAATCCTCACACCTTTCCATTGGTGAACCATAAGTTTGTTTAATGAATCTGTGATTGCCCTTCTCCGTGTAAATATCTGCCCTGGTATCCATTTTTAGGTAACACCTATAAGTGATATGATACGATATGTGTCTTTCACTTTCTGACTTACTACAAGTCACGTGATTACCTCTAGACTCATCTACGGGGCTGCAAATGGCATTGTGTCCTTTTTTCCCTTGGCTTCTATTCTGCCTTAGCGAGGTCCATTTTCAACAATGTGATTCCCTGAGGGTTGTGGATTAGCTGACCTGGGCAGCCTTACCCTGCCGGCCGGCCCTCCCCAGGTGTGCCTGTTTGAGGTCAATATAAACAGCACTCCAGGCGGCAATAGCCCCTGCAGCTGTGCGTGACTCCATATCCTCTGCTCCGTCAGCAGTCTCGGGGCTGTGCTGGTGGGATGGAGTGAGGGGCCACAGCTTTGATGGTGTCCCAGTGTGAGGGGGGCTCTGCTGGCCTTTCTTCAGGGGTTGCCATGCTGCCACGTGTAAAGAAGAGGATGTGTCACCCATACCTTCCGCTGGAATTTCTCTCCGGACAGAGGTGAGGAAGGAAAAAAGCAGTGGGGGCTGGGACAGGAGGGGTATCTCAGGCAGGGCAATGGAAAGCTTCCAGAAGAGCGCCCGGGGCCAGGACCACCCTGGCTGGCCTGCAGGCACCAAGTTGGCCTGCGTGCTGTCGCTGGTGTGGCTCCGCGGCTCTTCATCTAAGCTTTCAAGCCCTTGTACATATTCAGGTGTTTTACCTGGGAAGGGTGGGAACAGTTCAGCAGCAGCTGGCCTGGGGCTCAGCTCACGTTTACTCACAGATGCCTCAGCACGGTCCGTCAGCTTTGCAATGAGGACGCTCCTTGCGTGGGGGTTGGGTTGCTGGCTGTATGGGAGATGATTCCCCACCTCTGACCAATTTCAGAATTGTTTACCGCTGGAGCAAGTGCCCTGATAGGGTTTTCCTGTGTATAACTGGTGGGTTCAGGTTTTTTTTTCTTTTATGGTTCAAGTTAGGATTTATTCCTCTTTTATGTATTTATAGATATAAGCATGGAAATAATTCATTCCTATAAATACATCTGTGTGAAGGGAAGAACTTTTTTCTGTTTTATTTTTAAATTTTATTTTTTTTAAATTTTGAAATTTAATTTTATTTATTTTTTTATACAGCAGGTTATTATTAGTTATGTATTTTATGCATATACATGTATACAGGTCAATCCCAATCTCCCAACTCATCCCACCACCACCACCCCATGGCTTCCCACACTTGGTGTCCATACGTTTGTTATCTACCTCTGTGTCTCTATTTCTTCCCTGCAAATCAGTTCATCTGTACCATTTTTTAGGTTCCACATATATGCATTAATATACAATATTTGTTTTCCTCTTTCTGACTTACTTCATTCTGTATGACAGTCTCTCTATCCATCGATGTCTCTACAAATGACCCAGTTTCATTCCTCTTTATGGCCGAGTAATATTCCATTTTATATATGTACCACATCTTTATCCATTCATCTGTCTGTGGGCATTTAGGTTGCTTCCATTACCTGGCTATTGTAAATAGTGCTGCAATGAACATTGTGGTGAATGTGCCTTTTTGATTTATGGTTGTCTCTGGGCATATGCCCAGAAGTGGGATTGCTGGATCAGATGGTAATTCTATATCTAGTTTTTTTAAAGGAAACTCCACACTGTTCTCCATAGTGTCTGTATGAAGTTACATTCCCACCAATAGTGGAAGAGGGCTCCTTTTGTCCACGCCCTCCCCAGTATTTGTTGTTTGTAGATTTCCTGATGATGCCAATTCTAACAGGTGTGAGGTGATACCTCATTGTAGTTTTGATTTGCATTTCTCTAATAATTAGTGCTGTTGAGCAGCTTTTCATGTGCGTCTTGGCCATCTCTGTGTCTTCTTTGAAGAAACGTCTCCTTAGATCTTCTGCCCATTTTTGTGTTGGGTTGTTTGTTTTTTTAATATTAAGCTGCATGAGCTGTTTATATATATTGGAGATTAAACCTTTGTCCATTGATTCGTTTGCAACGATTTTCGCCCATTCTGAGGGATGCCTTTTTCCATTCCCGTTGTTTTTTAACAAAAAAAGGAAAGAAAGAAAAAGAAGCAGAACACTAATGTGCATAAAATATGCCTTTTGAAACGGTCGTTTTGAAATATGGACGTCCTTTGAATTTTTTGGTCGATATGTGACCCCAGGATTTGTTTTCAGGGCAGGTGTGATTTACAGGCCTGCAATGATTTTGAATATCAATGGACCATTAGCGCTGGGATTAAAGCTGCTGTTGTGTGAAACGGCCACAAGGTGGCAGCAGTTCTCCCTTACCAAATCTGGTTAAGAGGGCAACAGAGCCTCAATGGAAGTCGTGTTCTAGATTGGAATTTAGAATGGAATGTGCCAGGAGAAAGCCCCTCAAGTTTGTCTCACTACATCTTGTTCGTGTTTTTAATTTATTTTTATTATTTTTTATTACAGCAAGTTTGATTACAATGTTTGGCTTGTTGTAGGTGTGGAAGATGTGGTTCTTTTACACATATACAGATGTCTGATCTTCCTGGGATCCTTTTCCCATGTACGTTATGACAGAATGTTGAGTAGTCTTCTCTTGGTATTCCGTAGGTCTTTGGTGATTATATATGTCACCTGTGTTTGTATATGTCTGTTAACCCCGATATCGTAATGAAACCAATCCTCACACCTTTCCATTGGTGAACCATAAGTTTGTTTAATGAATCTGTGATTGCCCTTCTCCGTGTAAATATCTGCCCTGGTATCCATTTTTAGGTAACACCTATAAGTGATATGATACGATATGTGTCTTTCACTTTCTGACTTACTACAAGTCACGTGATTACCTCTAGACTCATCTACGGGGCTGCAAATGGCATTGTGTCCTTTCTTCCCTTGGCTTCTATTCTGCCTTAGCGAGGTCCATTTTCAACAATGTGATTCCCTGAGGGTTGTGGATTAGCTGACCTGGGCAGCCTTACCCTGCCGGCCGGCCCTCCCCAGGTGTGCCTGTTTGAGGTCAATATAAACAGCACTCCAGGCGGCAATAGCCCCTGCAGCTGTGCGTGACTCCATATCCTCTGCTCCGTCAGCAGTCTCTGGGCTGTGCTGGTGGGAGGGAGTGAGGGGCCACAGCTTTGATGGTGTCCCAGTGTGAGGGGGGCTCTGCTGGCCTTTCTGCAGGGTTTGCCATGCTGCCACGTGTAAAGAAGAGGATGTGTCACCCATACCTTCCGCTGGAATTTCTCTCCGGACAGAGGTGAGGAAGGAAAAAAGCAGTGGGGGCCGGGACAGGAGGGGTATCTCAGGCAGGGCAATGGAAAGCTTCCAGAAGAGCGCCCGGGGCCAGGACCACCCTGGCTGGCCTGCAGGCACCAAGTTGGCCTGCGTGCTGTCGCTGGTGTGGCTCAGCGGCCCTTCCTCTAGGCTTTCAAGCCCTTGTACATATTCAGGTGTTTTACCTGGGAAGGGTGGGAACAGTTCAGCAGTAGCTGGCCTGGGGCTCAGCTCACGTTTACTCACAGATGCCTCAGCACGGTCCGTCAGCTTTGCAATGAGGACGCTCCTTGCGTGGGGGTTGGGTTGCTGGCTGTATGGGAGATGATTCCCCACCTCTGACCAATTTCAGAATTGTTTACCGCTGGAGCAAGTGCCCTGATAGGGTTTTCCTGTGTATAACTGGTGGGTTCAGGTTTTTTTTTCTTTTATGGTTCAAGTTAGGATTTATTCCTCTTTTATGTATTTATAGATATAAGCATGGAAATAATTCATTCCTATAAATACATCTGTGTGAAGGGAAGAACTTTTTTCTGTTTTATTTTTAAATTTTATTTTTTTTTAAATTTTGAAATTTAATTTTATTTATTTTTTATACAGCAGGTTATTATTAGTTATGTATTTTATGCATATACATGTATACAGGTCAATCCCAATCTCCCAACTCATCCCACCACCACCACCCCATGGCTTCCCACACTTGGTGTCCATACGTTTGTTCTCTACCTCTGTGTCTCTATTTCTTCCCTGCAAATCAGTTCATCTCTACCATTTTTTATGTTCCACATATATGCATTAAAATACAATATTTGTTTTCCTCTTTCTGACTTATTTCATTCTGTATGACAGTCACTAGATCCATCGATGTCTCTACAAATGACCCAGTTTCATTCCTCTTTATGGCCGAGTAATATTCCATTTTATATATGTACCACATCTTTATCCATTCATCTGTCTGTGGGCATTTAGGTTGCTTCCATTACCTGGCTATTGTAAATAGTGCTGCAATGAACATTGTGGTGAATGTGCCTTTTTGATTTATGGTTTTCTCTGGGTATATGCCCAGAAGTGGGATTGCTGGATCAGATGGTAATTCTATTTCTAGTCTTTTTTAAGGAAACTCAATACTGTTCTCCATAGTGACTGTATCAATTTACATCCCCACCAATAGTGGAAGAGGGCTCCTTTTGTCCACACCCTCCCCAGAATTTGTTGTTTGTAGATTTCCTGATGATGCCGATTCTAACAGGTTTGAGGTGATACCTCAATGTAGTTTTGATTTGCATTTCTCTAATAATTAGTGCTGTTGAGCAGCTTTTCATGTGCATGTTGGCCATCTCTGTGTCTTCTTTGAAGAAACGTCTCTTTAGATCTTCTGCCCATTTTTGTATTGGGTTGTTTGTTTTTTTAATATTAAGCTGCATGAGCTGTTTATATATATTGGAGATTAAACCTTTGTCCATTGATTCGTTTGCAACGATTTTCGCCCATTCTGAGGGATGCCTTTTTCCATTCCCGTTTTTTTTAACAAAAAAAGGAAAGAAAGGAAAAGAAGCAGAACACTAATGTGCGTAAAATATGCCTTTTGAAATGGTCGTTTTGAAATATGGACGTCCTTTGAATTTTTTGGTCGATATGTGACCCCAGGATTTGTTTTCAGGGCAGGTGTGATTTACAGGCCTGCAATGATTTTGAATATCAATGGACCATTAGCGCTGGGATTAAAGCTGCTGTTGTGTGAAACGGCCACAAGGTGGCAGCAGTTCTCCCTTACCAAATCTGGTTAAGAGGGCAACAGAGCCTCAATGGAAGTCGTGTTCTAGATTGGAATTTAGAATGGAATGTGCCAGGAGAAAGCCCCTCAAGTTTGTCTCACTACATCTTGTTCGTGTTTTTAATTTATTTATTTATTTTTTATTACAGCAAGTTTGATTACAATGTTTGGCTTGTTGTAGGTGTGAAGATGTGGTTCTTTTACACATATACAGATGTCTGATCTTCCTGGGATCCTTTTCCCATGTACGTTATGACAGAATGTTGAGTAGTCTTCTCTTGGTATTCCGTAGGTCTTTGGTGATTATATATGTCACCTGTGTTTGTATATGTCTGTTAACCCCGATATCGTAATGAAACCAATCCTCACACCTTTCCATTGGTGAACCATAAGTTTGTTTAATGAATCTGTGATTGCCCTTCTCCGTGTAAATATCTGCCCTGGTATCCATTTTTAGGTAACACCTATAAGTGATATGATACGATATGTGTCTTTCACTTTCTGACTTACTACAAGTCACGTGATTACCTCTAGACTCATCTACGGGGCTGCAAATGGCATTGTGTCCTTTCTTCCCTTGGCTTCTATTCTGCCTTAGCGAGGTCCATTTTCAACAATGTGATTCCCTGAGGGTTGTGGATTAGCTGACCTGGGCAGCCTTACCCTGCCGGCCGGCCCTCCCCAGGTGTGCCTGTTTGAGGTCAATATAAACAGCACTCCAGGCGGCAATAGCCCCTGCAGCTGTGCGTGACTCCATATCCTCTGCTCCGTCAGCAGTCTCTGGGCTGTGCTGGTGGGAGGGAGTGAGGGGCCACAGCTTTGATGGTGTCCCAGTGTGAGGGGGGCTCTGCTGGCCTTTCTGCAGGGGTTGCCATGCTGCCACGTGTAAAGAAGAGGATGTGTCACCCATACCTTCCGCTGGAATTTCTCTCCGGACAGAGGTGAGGAAGGAAAAAAGCAGTGGGGGCCGGGACAGGAGGGGTATCTCAGGCAGGGCAATGGAAAGCTTCCAGAAGAGCGCCCGGGGCCAGGACCACCCTGGCTGGCCTGCAGGCACCAAGTTAGCCTGCGTGCTGTCGCTGGTGTGGCTCCGCGGCTCTTCATCTAAGCTTTCAAGCCCTTGTACATATTCAGGTGTTTTACCTGGGAAGGGTGGGAACAGTTCAGCAGCAGCTGGCCTGGGGCTCAGCTCACGTTTACTCACAGATGCCTCAGCACGGTCCGTCAGCTTTGCAATGAGGACGCTCCTTGCGTGGGGGGTGGGTTGCTGGCTGTATGGGAGATGATTCCCCACCTCTGACCAATTTCAGAATTGTTTACCACTGGAGCAAGTGCCCTGATAGGGTTTTCCTGTGTATAACTGGTGGGTTCAGGTTTTTTTTTCTTTTATGGTTCAAGTTAGGATTTATTCCTCTTTTATGTATTTATAGATATAAGCATGGAAATAATTCATTCCTATAAATACATCTGTGTGAAGGGAAGAACTTTTTTCTGTTTTATTTTTAAATTTTATTTTTTTTAAATTTTGAAATTTAATTTTATTTATTTTTTTATACAGCAGGTTATTATTAGTTATGTATTTTATGCATATACATGTATACAGGTCAATCCCAATCTCCCAACTCATCCCACCACCACCACCCCATGGCTTCCCACACTTGGTGTCCATACGTTTGTTCTCTACCTCTGTGTCTCTATTTCTTCCCTGCAAATCAGTTCATCTGTACCATTTTTTAGGTTCCACATATATGCATTAATATACAATATTTGTTTTCCTCTTTCTGACTTACTTCATTCTGTATGACAGTCTCTCTATCCATCGATGTCTCTACAAATGACCCAGTTTCATTCCTCTTTATGGCCGAGTAATATTCCATTTTATATATGTACCACATCTTTATCCATTCATCTGTCTGTGGGCATTTAGGTTGCTTCCATTACCTGGCTATTGTAAATAGTGCTGCAATGAACATTGTGGTGAATGTGCCTTTTTGATTTATGGTTGTCTCTGGGCATATGCCCAGAAGTGGGATTGCTGGATCAGATGGTAATTCTATATCTAGTTTTTTTAAAGGAAACTCCACACTGTTCTCCATAGTGTCTGTATGAAGTTACATTCCCACCAATAGTGGAAGAGGGCTCCTTTTGTCCACGCCCTCCCCAGTATTTGTTGTTTGTAGATTTCCTGATGATGCCAATTCTAACAGGTGTGAGGTGATACCTCATTGTAGTTTTGATTTGCATTTCTCTAATAATTAGTGCTGTTGAGCAGCTTTTCATGTGCGTCTTGGGCATCTCTGTGTCTTCTTTGAAGAAACGTCTCCTTAGATCTTCTGCCCATTTTTGTGTTGGGTTGTTTGTTTTTTTAATATTAAGCTGCATGAGCTGTTTATATATATTGGAGATTAAACCTTTGTCCATTGATTCGTTTGCAACGATTTTCGCCCATTCTGAGGGATGCCTTTTTCCATTCCCGTTGTTTTTTAACAAAAAAAGGAAAGAAAGAAAAAGAAGCAGAACCCTAATGTGCATAAAATATGCCTTTTGAAACGGTCGTTTTGAAATATGGACGTCCTTTGAATTTTTTGGTCGATATGTGACCCCAGGATTTGTTTTCAGGGCAGGTGTGATTTACAGGCCTGCAATGATTTTGAATATCAATGGACCATTAGCGCTGGGATTAAAGCTGCTGTTGTGTGAAACGGCCACAAGGTGGCAGCAGTTCTCCCTTACCAAATCTGGTTAAGAGGGCAACAGAGCCTCAATGGAAGTCGTGTTCTAGATTGGAATTTAGAATGGAATGTGCCAGGAGAAAGCCCCTCAAGTTTGTCTCACTACATCTTGTTCGTGTTTTTAATTTATTTTTATTATTTTTTATTACAGCAAGTTTGATTACAATGTTTGGCTTGTTGTAGGTGTGGAAGATGTGGTTCTTTTACACATATACAGATGTCTGATCTTCCTGGGATCCTTTTCCCATGTACGTTATGACAGAATGTTGAGTAGTCTTCTCTTGGTATTCCGTAGGTCTTTGGTGATTATATATGTCACCTGTGTTTGTATATGTCTGTTAACCCCGATATCGTAATGAAACCAATCCTCACACCTTTCCATTGGTGAACCATAAGTTTGTTTAATGAATCTGTGATTGCCCTTCTCCGTGGAAATATCTGCCCTGGTATCCGTTTTTAGGTAACACCTATAAGTGATATGATACGATATGTGTCTTTCACTTTCTGACTTACTACAAGTCACGTGATTACCTCTAGACTCATCTACGGGGCTGCAAATGGCATTGTGTCCTTTTTTCCCTTGGCTTCTATTCTGCCTTAGCGAGGTCCATTTTCAACAATGTGATTCCCTGAGGGTTGTGGATTAGCTGACCTGGGCAGCCTTACCCTGCCGGCCGGCCCTCCCCAGGTGTGCCTGTTTGAGGTCAATATAAACAGCGCTCCAGGCGGCAATAGCCCCTGCAGCTGTGCGTGACTCCATATCCTCTGCCCCATCAGCAGTCTCGGGGCTGTGCTGGTGGGAGGGAGTGAGGGGCCACAGCTTTGATGGTGTCCCAGTGTGAGGGGGGCTCTGCTGGCCTTTCTCCAGGGGTTGCCATGCTGCCACGTGTAAAGAAGAGGATGTGTCACCCATACCTTCCGCTGGAATTTCTCTCCGGACTGAGGTGAGGAAGGAAAAAAGCAGTGGGGGCCGGGACAGGAGGGGTATCTCAGGCAGGGCAATGGAAAGCTTCCAGAAGAGCGCCCGGGGCCAGGACCACCCTGGCTGGCCTGCAGGCACCAAGTTGGCCTGCGTGCTGTCGCTGGTGTGGCTCCGCGGCTCTTCATCTAAGCTTTCAAGCCCTTGTACATATTCAGGTGTTTTACCTGGGAAGGGTGGGAACAGTTCAGCAGCAGCTGGCCTGGGGCTCAGCTCACGTTTACTCACAGATGCCTCAGCACGGTCCGTCAGCTTTGCAATGAGGACGCTCCTTGCGTGGGGGGTGGGTTGCTGGCTGTATGGGAGATGATTCCCCACCTCTGACCAATTTCAGAATTGTTTACCGCTGGAGCAAGTGCCCTGATAGGGTTTTCCTGTGTATAACTGGTGGGTTCAGGTTTTTTTTTCTTTTATGGTTCAAGTTAGGATTTATTCCTCTTTTATGTATTTATAGATATAAGCATGGAAATAATTCATTCCTATAAATACATCTGTGTGAAGGGAAGAACTTTTTTCTGTTTTATTTTTAAATTTTATTTTTTTTAAATTTTGAAATTTAATTTTATTTATTTTTTTATACAGCAGGTTATTATTAGTTATGTATTTTATGCATATACATGTATACAGGTCAATCCCAATCTCCCAACTCATCCCACCACCACCACCCCATGGCTTCCCACACTTGGTGTCCATACGTTTGTTCTCTACCTCTGTGTCTCTATTTCTTCCCTGCAAATCAGTTCATCTGTACCATTTTTAGGCTCCACATATATGCATTAATATACAATATTTGTTTTCCTCTTTCTGACTTACTTCATTCTGTATGACAGTCTCTCTATCCATCGATGTCTCTACAAATGACCCAGTTTCATTCCTCTTTATGGCCGAGTAATATTCCATTTTATATATGTACCACATCTTTATCCATTCATCTGTCTGTGGGCATTTAGGTTGCTTCCATTACCTGGCTATTGTAAATAGTGCTGCAATGAACATTGTGGTGAATGTGCCTTTTTGATTTATGGTTGTCTCTGGGTATATGCCCAGAAGTGGGATTGCTGGATCAGATGGTAATTCTATTTCTAGTCTTTTTTAAGGAAACTCCATACTGTTCTCCATAGTGACTGTATCAATTTACATCCCCACCAATAGTGGAAGAGGGCTCCTTTTGTCCACACCCTCCCCAGAATTTGTTGTTTGTAGATTTCCTGATGATGCCGATTCTAACAGGTGTGAGGTGATACCTCACTGTAGTTTTGATTTGCATTTCTCTAATAATTAGTGCTGTTGAGCAGCTTTTCATGTGCATGTTGGCCATCTCTGTGTCTTCTTTGAAGAAACGTCTCTTTAGATCTTCTGCCCATTTTTGTATTGGGTTGTTTGTTTTTTTAATATTAAGCTGCATGAGCTGTTTATATATATTGGAGATTAAACCTTTGTCCATTGATTCGTTTGCAACGATTTTCGCCCATTCTGAGGGATGCCTTTTTCCATTCCCGTTTTTTTTAACAAAAAAAGGAAAGAAAGGAAAAGAAGCAGAACACTAATGTGCGTAAAATATGCCTTTTGAAATGGTCGTTTTGAAATATGGACGTCCTTTGAATTTTTTGGTCGATATGTGACCCCAGGATTTGTTTTCAGGGCAGGTGTGATTTACAGGCCTGCAATGATTTTGAATATCAATGGACCATTAGCGCTGGGATTAAAGCTGCTGTTGTGTGAAACGGCCACAAGGTGGCAGCAGTTCTCCCTTACCAAATCTGGTTAAGAGGGCAACAGAGCCTCAATGGAAGTCGTGTTCTAGATTGGAATTTAGAATGGAATGTGCCAGGAGAAAGCCCCTCAAGTTTGTCTCACTACATCTTGTTCGTGTTTTTAATTTATTTTTTTATTTTTTATTACAGCAAGTTTGATTACAATGTTTGGCTTGTTGTAGGTGTGAAGATGTGGTTCTTTTACACATATACAGATGTCTGATCTTCCTGGGATCCTTTTCCCATGTACGTTATGACAGAATGTTGAGTAGTCTTCTCTTGGTATTCCGTAGGTCTTTGGTGATTATATATGTCACCTGTGTTTGTATATGTCTGTTAACCCCGATATCGTAATGAAACCAATCCTCACACCTTTCCATTGGTGAACCATAAGTTTGTTTAATGAATCTGTGATTGCCCTTCTCCGTGTAAATATCTGCCCTGGTATCCATTTTTAGGTAACACCTATAAGTGATATGATACGATATGTGTCTTTCACTTTCTGACTTACTACAAGTCACGTGATTACCTCTAGACTCATCTACGGGGCTGCAAATGGCATTGTGTCCTTTGTTCCCTTGGCTTCTATTCTGCCTTAGCGAGGTCCATTTTCAACAATGTGATTCCCTGAGGGTTGTGGATTAGCTGACCTGGGCAGCCTTACCCTGCCGGCCGGCCCTCCCCAGGTGTGCCTGTTTGAGGTCAATATAAACAGCACTCCAGGCGGCAATAGCCCCTGCAGCTGTGCGTGACTCCATATCCTCTGCTCCGTCAGCAGTCTCTGGGCTGTGCTGGTGGGAGGGAGTGAGGGGCCACAGCTTTGATGGTGTCCCAGTGTGAGGGGGGCTCTGCTGGCCTTTCTGCAGGGGTTGCCATGCTGCCACATGTAAAGAAGAGGATGTGTCACCCATACCTTCCGCTGGAATTTCTCTCCGGACAGAGGTGAGGAAGGAAAAAAGCAGTGGGGGCCGGGACAGGAGGGGTATCTCAGGCAGGGCAATGGAAAGCTTCCAGAAGAGCGCCCGGGGCCAGGACCACCCTGGCTGGCCTGCAGGCACCAAGTTGGCCTGCGTGCTGTCGCTGGTGTGGCTCCGCGGCTCTTCATCTAAGCTTTCAAGCCCTTGTACATATTCAGGTGTTTTACCTGGGAAGGGTGGGAACAGTTCAGCAGCAGCTGGCCTGGGGCTCAGCTCACGTTTACTCACAGATGCCTCAGCACGGTCCGTCAGCTTTGCAATGAGGAGGCTCCTTGCGTGGGGGGTGGGTTGCTGGCTGTATGGGAGATGATTCCCCACCTCTGACCAATTTCAGAATTGTTTACCACTGGAGCAAGTGCCCTGATAGGGTTTTCCTGTGTATAACTGGTGGGTTCAGGTTTTTTTTTCTTTTATGGTTCAAGTTAGGATTTATTCCTCTTTTATGTATTTATAGATATAAGCATGGAAATAATTCATTCCTATAAATACATCTGTGTGAAGGGAAGAACTTTTTTCTGTTTTATTTTTAAATTTTATTTTTTTTAAATTTTGAAATTTAATTTTATTTATTTTTTTATACAGCAGGTTATTATTAGTTATGTATTTTATGCATATACATGTATACAGGTCAATCCCAATCTCCCAACTCATCCCACCACCACCACCCCATGGCTTCCCACACTTGGTGTCCATACGTTTGTTCTCTACCTCTGTGTCTCTATTTCTTCCCTGCAAATCAGTTCATCTGTACCATTTTTTAGGTTCCACATATATGCATTAATATACAATATTTGTTTTCCTCTTTCTGACTTACTTCATTCTGTATGACAGTCTCTCTATCCATCGATGTCTCTACAAATGACCCAGTTTCATTCCTCTTTATGGCCGAGTAATATTCCATTTTATATATGTACCACATCTTTATCCATTCATCTGTCTGTGGGCATTTAGGTTGCTTCCATTACCTGGCTATTGTAAATAGTGCTGCAATGAACATTGTGGTGAATGTGCCTTTTTGATTTATGGTTGTCTCTGGGCATATGCCCAGAAGTGGGATTGCTGGATCAGATGGTAATTCTATATCTAGTTTTTTTAAAGGAAACTCCACACTGTTCTCCATAGTGTCTGTATGAAGTTACATTCCCACCAATAGTGGAAGAGGGCTCCTTTTGTCCACGCCCTCCCCAATATTTGTTGTTTGTAGATTTCCTGATGATGCCGATTCTAACAGGTGTGAGGTGATACCTCATTGTAGTTTTGATTTGCATTTCTCTAATAATTAGTGCTGTTGAGCAGCTTTTCATGTGCGTCTTGGCCATCTCTGTGTCTTCTTTGAAGAAACGTCTCCTTAGATCTTCTGCCCATTTTTGTGTTGGGTTGTTTGTTTTTTTAATATTAAGCTGCATGAGCTGTTTATATATATTGGAGATTAAACCTTTGTCCATTGATTCGTTTGCAACGATTTTCGCCCATTCTGAGGGATGCCTTTTTCCATTCCCGTTGTTTTTTAACAAAAAAAGGAAAGAAAGAAAAAGAAGCAGAACCCTAATGTGCATAAAATATGCCTTTTGAAACGGTCGTTTTGAAATATGGACGTCCTTTGAATTTTTTGGTCGATATGTGACCCCAGGATTTGTTTTCAGGGCAGGTGTGATTTACAGGCCTGCAATGATTTTGAATATCAATGGACCATTAGCGCTGGGATTAAAGCTGCTGTTGTGTGAAACGGCCACAAGGTGGCAGCAGTTCTCCCTTACCAAATCTGGTTAAGAGGGCAACAGAGCCTCAATGGAAGTCGTGTTCTAGATTGGAATTTAGAATGGAATGTGCCAGGAGAAAGCCCCTCAAGTTTGTCTCACTACATCTTGTTCGTGTTTTTAATTTATTTTTTTATTTTTTA
Organism: Mesoplodon mirus; assembly: GCF_964341445.2. Classification (NCBI taxonomy): domain Eukaryota; kingdom Metazoa; phylum Chordata; class Mammalia; order Artiodactyla; family Ziphiidae; genus Mesoplodon; species Mesoplodon mirus. Next base: position 93,928,857 of record NC_138989.1, read on the forward strand.
TTACAGCAAGTTTGATTACAATGTTTGGCTTGTTGTAGGTGTGAAGATGTGGTTCTTTTACACATATACAGATGTCTGATCTTCCTGGGATCCTTTTCCCATGTACGTTATGACAGAATGTTGAGTAGTCTTCTCTTGGTATTCCGTAGGTCTTTGGTGATTATATATGTCACCTGTGTTTGTATATGTCTGTTAACCCCGATATCATAATGAAACCAATCCTCACACCTTTCCATTGGTGAACCATAAGTTTGTTTAATGAATCTGTGATTGCCCTTCTCCGTGTAAATATCTGCCCTGGTATCCATTTTTAGGTAACACCTATAAGTGATATGATACGATTTGTGTCTTTCACTTTCTGACTTACTACAAGTCACGTGATTACCTCTAGACTCATCTACGGGGCTGCAAATGGCATTGTGTCCTTTTTTCCCTTGGCTTCTATTCTGCCTTAGCGAGGTCCATTTTCAACAATGTGATTCCCTGAGGGTTGTGGATTAGCTGACCTGGGCAGCCTTACCCTGCCGGCCGGCCCTCCCCAGGTGTGCCTGTTTGAGGTCAATATAAACAGCACTCCAGGCGGCAATAGCCCCTGCAGCTGTGCGTGACTCCATATCCTCTGCTCCGTCAGCAGTCTCTGGGCTGTGCTGGTGGGAGGGAGTGAGGGGCCACAGCTTTGATGGTGTCCCAGTGTGAGGGGGGCTCTGCTGGCCTTTCTGCAGGGGTTGCCATGCTGCCACGTGTAAAGAAGAGGATGTGTCACCCATACCTTCCGCTGGAATTTCTCTCCGGACAGAGGTGAGGAAGGAAAAAAGCAGTGGGGGCCGGGACAGGAGGGGTATCTCAGGCAGGGCAATGGAAAGCTTCCAGAAGAGCGCCCGGGGCCAGGACCACCCTGGCTGGCCTGCAGGCACCAAGTTGGCCTGCGTGCTGTCGCTGGTGTGGCTCCGCGGCTCTTCATCTAAGCTTTCAAGCCCTTGTACATATTCAGGTGTTTTACCTGGGAAGGGTGGGAACAGTTCAGCAGCAGCTGGCCTGGGGCTCAGCTCACGTTTACTCACAGATGCCTCAGCACGGTCCGTCAGCTTTGCAATGAGGACGCTCCTTGCGTGGGGGTTGGGTTGCTGGCTGTATGGGAGATGATTCCCCACCTCTGACCAATTTCAGAATTGTTTACCGCTGGAGCAAGTGCCCTGATAGGGTTTTCCTGTGTATAACTGGTGGGTTCAGGTTTTTTTTTCTTTTATGGTTCAAGTTAGGATTTATTCCTCTTTTATGTATTTATAGATATAAGCATGGAAATAATTCATTCCTATAAATACATCTGTGTGAAGGGAAGAACTTTTTTCTGTTTTATTTTTAAATTTTATTTTTTTTAAATTTTGAAATTTAATTTTATTTATTTTTTTATACAGCAGGTTATTATTAGTTATGTATTTTATGCATATACATGTATACAGGTCAATCCCAATCTCCCAACTCATCCCACCACCACCACCCCATGGCTTCCCACACTTGGTGTCCATACGTTTGTTCTCTACCTCTGTGTCTCTATTTCTTCCCTGCAAATCAGTTCATCTGTACCATTTTTTAGGTTCCACATATATGCATTAAAATACAATATTTGTTTTCCTCTTTCTGACTTACTTCATTCTGTATGACAGTCTCTCTATCCATCGATGTCTCTACAAATGACCCAGTTTCATTCCTCTTTATGGCCGAGTAATATTCCATTTTATATATGTACCACATCTTTATCCATTCATCTGTCTGTGGGCATTTAGGTTGCTTCCATTACCTGGCTATTGTAAATAGTGCTGCAATGAACATTGTGGTGAATGTGCCTTTTTGATTTATGGTTGTCTCTGGGCATATGCCCAGAAGTGGGATTGCTGGATCAGATGGTATTTCTATATCTAGTTTTTTTAAAGGAAACTCCACACTGTTCTCCATAGTGTCTGTATGAAGTTACATTCCCACCAATAGTGGAAGAGGGCTCCTTTTGTCCACGCCCTCCCCAGTATTTGTTGTTTGTAGATTTCCTGATGATGCCTATTCTACCAGGTGTGAGGTGATACCTCATTGTAGTTTTGATTTGCATTTCTCTAATAATTAGTGCTGTTGAGCAGCTTTTCATGTGCGTCTTGGCCATCTCTGTGTCTTCTTTGAAGAAACGTCTCCTTAGATCTTCTGCCCATTTTTGTGTTGGGTTGTTTGTTTTTTTAATATTAAGCTGCATGAGCTGTTTATATATATTGGAGATTAAACCTTTGTCCATTGATTCGTTTGCAACGATTTTCGCCCATTCTGAGGGATGCCTTTTTCCATTCCCGTTGTTTTTTAACAAAAAAAGGAAAGAAAGAAAAAGAAGCAGAACCCTAATGTGCATAAAATATGCCTTTTGAAACGGTCGTTTTGAAATATGGACGTCCTTTGAATTTTTTGGTCGATATGTGACCCCAGGATTTGTTTTCAGGGCAGGTGTGACTTACAGGCCTGCAATGATTTTGAATATCAATGGACCATTAGCGCTGGGATTAAAGCTGCTGTTGTGTGAAACGGCCACAAGGTGGCAGCAGTTCTCCCTTACCAAATCTGGTTAAGAGGGCAACAGAGCCTCAATGGAAGTCGTGTTCTAGATTGGAATTTAGAATGGAATGTGCCAGGAGAAAGCCCCTCAAGTTTGTCTCACTACATCTTGTTCGTGTTTTTAATTTATTTTTTTATATTTTATTACAGCAAGTTTGATTACAATGTTTGGCTTGTTGTAGGTGTGAAGATGTGGTTCTTTTACACATATACAGATGTCTGATCTTCCTGGGATCCTTTTCCCATGTACGTTATGACAGAATGTTGAGTAGTCTTCTCTTGGTATTCCGTAGGTCTTTGGTGATTATATATGTCACCTGTGTTTGTATATGTCTGTTAACCCCGATATCGTAATGAAACCAATCCTCACACCTTTCCATTGGTGAACCATAAGTTTGTTTAATGAATCTGTGATTGCCCTTCTCCGTGTAAATATCTGCCCTGGTATCCATTTTTAGGTAACACCTATAAGTGATATGATACGATATGTGTCTTTCACTTTCTGACTTACTACAAGTCACGTGATTACCTCTAGACTCATCTACGGGGCTGCAAATGGCATTGTGTCCTTTTTTCCCTTGGCTTCTATTCTGCCTTAGCGAGGTCCATTTTCAACAATGTGATTCCCTGAGGGTTGTGGATTAGCTGACCTGGGCAGCCTTACCCTGCCGGCCGGCCCTCCCCAGGTGTGCCTGTTTGAGGTCAATATAAACAGCACTCCAGGCGGCAATAGCCCCTGCAGCTGTGCGTGACTCCATATCCTCTGCTCCGTCAGCAGTCTCGGGGCTGTGCTGGTGGGATGGAGTGAGGGGCCACAGCTTTGATGGTGTCCCAGTGTGAGGGGGGCTCTGCTGGCCTTTCTTCAGGGGTTGCCATGCTGCCACGTGTAAAGAAGAGGATGTGTCACCCATACCTTCCGCTGGAATTTCTCTCCGGACAGAGGTGAGGAAGGAAAAAAGCAGTGGGGGCCGGGACAGGAGGGGTATCTCAGGCAGGGCAATGGAAAGCTTCCAGAAGAGCGCCCGGGGCCAGGACCACCCTGGCTGGCCTGCAGGCACCAAGTTGGCCTGCGTGCTGTCGCTGGTGTGGCTCCGCGGCTCTTCATCTAAGCTTTCAAGCCCTTGTACATATTCAGGTGTTTAACCTGGGAAGGGTGGGAACAGTTCAGCAGCAGCTGGCCTGGGGCTCAGCTCACGTTTACTCACAGATGCCTCAGCACGGTCCGTCAGCTTTGCAATGAGGACGCTCCTTGCGTGGGGGTTGGGTTGCTGGCTGTATGGGAGATGATTCCCCACCTCTGACCAATTTCAGAATTGTTTACCGCTGGAGCAAGTGCCCTGATAGGGTTTTCCTGTGTATAACTGGTGGGTTCAGGTTTTTTTTTCTTTTATGGTTCAAGTTAGGATTTATTCCTCTTTTATGTATTTATAGATATAAGCATGGAAATAATTCATTCCTATAAATACATCTGTGTGAAGGGAAGAACTTTTTTCTGTTTTATTTTTAAATTTTATTTTTTTTAAATTTTGAAATTTAATTTTATTTATTTTTTTATACAGCAGGTTATTATTAGTTATGTATTTTATGCATATACATGTATACAGGTCAATCCCAATCTCCCAACTCATCCCACCACCACCACCCCATGGCTTCCCACACTTGGTGTCCATACGTTTGTTCTCTACCTCTGTGTCTCTATTTCTTCCCTGCAAATCAGTTCATCTGTACCATTTTTTAGGTTCCACATATATGCATTAAAATACAATATTTGTTTTCCTCTTTCTGACTTACTTCATTCTGTATGACAGTCTCTCTATCCATCGATGTCTCTACAAATGACCCAGTTTCATTCCTCTTTATGGCCGAGTAATATTCCATTTTATATATGTACCACATCTTTATCCATTCATCTGTCTGTGGGCATTTAGGTTGCTTCCATTACCTGGCTATTGTAAATAGTGCTGCAATGAACATTGTGGTGAATGTGCCTTTTTGATTTATGGTTGTCTCTTGGCATATGCCCAGAAGTGGGATTGCTGGATCAGATGGTAATTCTATATCTAGTTTTTTTAAAGGAAACTCCACACTGTTCTCCATAGTGTCTGTATGAAGTTACATTCCCACCAATAGTGGAAGAGGGCTCCTTTTGTCCACGCCCTCCCCAGTATTTGTTGTTTGTAGATTTCCTGATGATGCCGATTCTAACAGGTGTGAGGTGATACCTCATTGTAGTTTTGATTTGCATTTCTCTAATAATTAGTGCTGTTGAGCTGCTTTTCATGTGCGTCTTGGCCATCTCTGTGTCTTCTTTGAAGAAACGTCTCCTTAGATCTTCTGCCCATTTTTGTGTTGGGTTGTTTGTTTTTTTAATATTAAGCTGCATGAGCTGTTTATATATATTGGAGATTAAACCTTTGTCCATTGATTCGTTTGCAACGATTTTCGCCCATTCTGAGGGATGCCTTTTTCCATTCCCGTTGTTTTTTAACAAAAAAAGGAAAGAAAGAAAAAGAAGCAGAACCCTAATGTGCATAAAATATGCCTTTTGAAACGGTCGTTTTGAAATATGGACGTCCTTTGAATTTTTTGGTCGATATGTGACCCCAGGATTTGTTTTCAGGGCAGGTGTGATTTACAGGCCTGCAATGATTTTGAATATCAATGGACCATTAGCGCTGGGATTAAAGCTGCTGTTGTGTGAAACGGCCACAAGGTGGCAGCAGTTCTCCCTTACCAAATCTGGTTAAGAGGGCAACAGAGCCTCAATGGAAGTCGTGTTCTAGATTGGAATTTAGAATGGAATGTGCCAGGAGAAAGCCCCTCAAGTTTGTCTCACTACATCTTGTTCGTGTTTTTAATTTATTTTTTTATTTTTTATTACAGCAAGTTTGATTACAATGTTTGGCTTGTTGTAGGTGTGAAGATGTGGTTCTTTTACACATATACAGATGTCTGATCTTCCTGGGATCCTTTTCCCATGTACGTTATGACAGAATGTTGAGTAGTCTTCTCTTGGTATTCCGTAGGTCTTTGGTGATTATATATGTCACCTGTGTTTGTATATGTCTGTTAACCCCGATATCGTAATGAAACCAATCCTCACACCTTTCCATTGGTGAACCATAAGTTTGTTTAATGAATCTGTGATTGCCCTTCTCCGTGTAAATATCTGCCCTGGTATCCATTTTTAGGTAACACCTATAAGTGATATGATACGATATGTGTCTTTCACTTTCTGACTTACTACAAGTCACGTGATTACCTCTAGACTCATCTACGGGGCTGCAAATGGCATTGTGTCCTTTTTTCCCTTGGCTTCTATTCTGCCTTAGCGAGGTCCATTTTCAACAATGTGATTCCCTGAGGGTTGTGGATTAGCTGACCTGGGCAGCCTTACCCTGCCGGCCGGCCCTCCCCAGGTGTGCCTGTTTGAGGTCAATATAAACAGCACTCCAGGCGGCAATAGCCCCTGCAGCTGTGCGTGACTCCATATCCTCTGCTCCATCAGCAGTCTCGGGGCTGTGCTGGTGGGAGGGAGTGAGGGGCCACAGCTTTGATGGTGTCCCAGTGTGAGGTGGGCTCTGCTGGCCTTTCTGCAGGGGTTGCCATGCTGCCACGTGTAAAGAAGAGGATGTGTCACCCATACCTTCCGCTGGAATTTCTCTCCGGACAGAGGTGAGGAAGGAAAAAAGCAGTGGGGGCCGGGACAGGAGGGGTATCTCAGGCAGGGCAATGGAAAGCTTCCAGAAGAGCGCCCGGGGACAGGACCACCCTGGCTGGCCTGCAGGCACCAAGTTGGCCTGCGTGCTGTCGCTGGTGTGGCTCCGCGGCTCTTCATCTAGGCTTTCAAGCCCTTGTACATATTCAGGTGTTTTACCTGGGAAGGGTGGGAACAGTTCAGCAGCAGCTGGCCTGGGGCTCAGCTCACGTTTACTCACAGATGCCTCAGCACGGTCCGTCAGCTTTGCAATGAGGACGCTCCTTGCGTGGGGGGTGGGTTGCTGGCTGTATGGGAGATGATTCCCCACCTCTGACCAATTTCAGAATTGTTTACCGCTGGAGCAAGTGCCCTGATAGGGTTTTCCTGTGTATAACTGGTGGGTTCAGGTTTTTTTTTCTTTTATGGTTCAAGTTAGGATTTATTCCTCTTTTATGTATTTATAGATATAAGCATGGAAATAATTCATTCCTATAAATACATCTGTGTGAAGGGAAGAACTTTTTTCTGTTTTATTTTTAAATTTTATTTTTTTTAAATTTTGAAATTTAATTTTATTTATTTTTTTATACAGCAGGTTATTATTAGTTATGTATTTTATGCATATACATGTATACAGGTCAATCCCAATCTCCCAACTCATCCCACCACCACCACCCCATGGCTTCCCACACTTGGTGTCCATACGTTTGTTCTCTACCTCTGTGTCTCTATTTCTTCCCTGCAAATCAGTTCATCTGTACCATTTTTTAGGTTCCACATATATGCATTAAAATACAATATTTGTTTTCCTCTTTCTGACTTACTTCATTCTGTATGACAGTCTCTCTATCCATCGATGTCTCTACAAATGACCCAGTTTCATTCCTCTTTATGGCCGAGTAATATTCCATTTTATATATGTACCACATCTTTATCCATTCATCTGTCTGTGGGCATTTAGGTTGCTTCCATTACCTGGCTATTGTAAATAGTGCTGCAATGAACATTGTGGTGAATGTGCCTTTTTGATTTATGGTTGTCTCTTGGCATATGCCCAGAAGTGGGATTGCTGGATCAGATGGTAATTCTATATCTAGTTTTTTTAAAGGAAACTCCACACTGTTCTCCATAGTGTCTGTATGAAGTTACATTCCCACCAATAGTGGAAGAGGGCTCCTTTTGTCCACGCCCTCCCCAGTATTTGTTGTTTGTAGATTTCCTGATGATGCCGATTCTAACAGGTGTGAGGTGATACCTCATTGTAGTTTTGATTTGCATTTCTCTAATAATTAGTGCTGTTGAGCTGCTTTTCATGTGCGTCTTGGCCATCTCTGTGTCTTCTTTGAAGAAACGTCTCCTTAGATCTTCTGCCCATTTTTGTGTTGGGTTGTTTGTTTTTTTAATATTAAGCTGCATGAGCTGTTTATATATATTGGAGATTAAACCTTTGTCCATTGATTCGTTTGCAACGATTTTCGCCCATTCTGAGGGATGCCTTTTTCCATTCCCGTTGTTTTTTAACAAAAAAAGGAAAGAAAGAAAAAGAAGCAGAACCCTAATGTGCATAAAATATGCCTTTTGAAACGGTCGTTTTGAAATATGGACGTCCTTTGAATTTTTTGGTCGATATGTGACCCCAGGATTTGTTTTCAGGGCAGGTGTGATTTACAGGCCTGCAATGATTTTGAATATCAATGGACCATTAGCGCTGGGATTAAAGCTGCTGTTGTGTGAAACGGCCACAAGGTGGCAGCAGTTCTCCCTTACCAAATCTGGTTAAGAGGGCAACAGAGCCTCAATGGAAGTCGTGTTCTAGATTGGAATTTAGAATGGAATGTGCCAGGAGAAAGCCCCTCAAGTTTGTCTCACTACATCTTGTTCGTGTTTTTAATTTATTTTTTTATTTTTTATTACAGCAAGTTTGATTACAATGTTTGGCTTGTTGTAGGTGTGAAGATGTGGTTCTTTTACACATATACAGATGTCTGATCTTCCTGGGATCCTTTTCCCATGTACGTTATGACAGAATGTTGAGTAGTCTTCTCTTGGTATTCCGTAGGTCTTTGGTGATTATATATGTCACCTGTGTTTGTATATGTCTGTTAACCCCGATATCGTAATGAAACCAATCCTCACACCTTTCCATTGGTGAACCATAAGTTTGTTTAATGAATCTGTGATTGCCCTTCTCCGTGTAAATATCTGCCCTGGTATCCATTTTTAGGTAACACCTATAAGTGATATGATACGATATGTGTCTTTCACTTTCTGACTTACTACAAGTCACGTGATTACTTCTAGACTCATCTACGGGGCTGCAAATGGCATTGTGTCCTTTTTTCCCTTGGCTTCTATTCTGCCTTAGCGAGGTCCATTTTCAACAATGTGATTCCCTGAGGGTTGTGGATTAGCTGACCTGGGCAGCCTTACCCTGCCGGCCGGCCCTCCCCAGGTGTGCCTGTTTGAGGTCAATATAAACAGCACTCCAGGCGGCAATAGCCCCTGCAGCTGTGCGTGACTCCATATCCTCTGCTCCATCAGCAGTCTCGGGGCTGTGCTGGTGGGAGGGAGTGAGGGGCCACAGCTTTGATGGTGTCCCAGTGTGAGGTGGGCTCTGCTGGCCTTTCTGCAGGGGTTGCCATGCTGCCACGTGTAAAGAAGAGGATGTGTCACCCATACCTTCCGCTGGAATTTCTCTCCGGACAGAGGTGAGGAAGGAAAAAAGCAGTGGGGGCCGGGACAGGAGGGGTATCTCAGGCAGGGCAATGGAAAGCTTCCAGAAGAGCGCCCGGGGACAGGACCACCCTGGCTGGCCTGCAGGCACCAAGTTGGCCTGCGTGCTGTCGCTGGTGTGGCTCCGCGGCTCTTCATCTAGGCTTTCAAGCCCTTGTACATATTCAGGTGTTTTACCTGGGAAGGGTGGGAACAGTTCAGCAGCAGCTGGCCTGGGGCTCAGCTCACGTTTACTCACAGATGCCTCAGCACGGTCCGTCAGCTTTGCAATGAGGACGCTCCTTGCGTGGGGGGTGGGTTGCTGGCTGTATGGGAGATGATTCCCCACCTCTGACCAATTTCAGAATTGTTTACCGCTGGAGCAAGTGCCCTGATAGGGTTTTCCTGTGTATAACTGGTGGGTTCAGGTTTTTTTTTCTTTTATGGTTCAAGTTAGGATTTATTCCTCTTTTATGTATTTATAGATATAAGCATGGAAATAATTCATTCCTATAAATACATCTGTGTGAAAGGAAGAACTTTTTTCTGTTTTATTTTTAAATTTTATTTTTTTAAAATTTTGAAATTTAATTTTATTTATTTTTTTATACAGCAGGTTATTATTAGTTATGTATTTTATGCATATACATGTATACAGGTCAATCCCAATCTCCCAACTCATCCCACCACCACCACCCCATGGCTTCCCACACTTGGTGTCCATACGTTTGTTCTCTACCTCTGTGTCTCTATTTCTTCCCTGCAAATCAGTTCATCTGTACCATTTTTTAGGTTCCACATATATGCATTAATATACAATATTTGTTTTCCTCTTTCTGACTTACTTCATTCTGTATGACAGTCTCTCTATCCATCGATGTCTCTACAAATGACCCAGTTTCATTCCTCTTTATGGCCGAGTAATATTCCATTTTATATATGTACCACATCTTTATCCATTCATCTGTCTGTGGGCATTTAGGTTGCTTCCATTACCTGGCTATTGTAAATAGTGCTGCAATGAACATTGTGGTGAATGTGCCTTTTTGATTTATGGTTTTCTCTGGGCATATGCCCAGAAGTGGGATTGCTGGATCAGATGGTAATTCTATATCTAGTTTTTTTAAAGGAAACTCCACACTGTTCTCCATAGTGTCTGTATGAAGTTACATTCCCACCAATAGTGGAAGAGGACTCCTTTTGTCCACGCCCTCCCCAGTATTTGTTGTTTGTAGATTTCCTGATGATGCCGATTCTAACAGGTGTGAGGTGATACCTCATTGTAGTTTTGATTTGCATTTCTCTAATAATTAGTGCTGTTGAGCAGCTTTTCATGTGCGTCTTGGCCATCTCTGTGTCTTCTTTGAAGAAATGTCTCCTTAGATCTTCTGCCCATTTTTGTGTTGGGTTGTTTGTTTTTTTAATATTAAGCTGCATGAGCTGTTTATATATATTGGAGATTAAACCTTTGTCCATTGATTCGTTTGCAACGATTTTCGCCCATTCTGAGGGATGCCTTTTTCCATTCCCTTTGTTTTTTAACAAAAAAAGGAAAGAAAGAAAAAGAAGCAGAACACTAATGTGCATAAAATATGCCTTTTGAAAGGGTCGTTTTGAAATATGGACGTCCTTTGAATTTTTTGGTCGATATGTGACCCCAGGATTTGTTTTCAGGGCAGGTGTGATTTACAGGCCTGCAATGATTTTGAATATCAATGGACCATTAGCGCTGGGATTAAAGCTGCTGTTGTGTGAAACGGCCACAAGGTGGCAGCAGTTCTCCCTTACCAAATCTGTTTAAGAGGGCAACAGAGCCTCAATGGAAGTCGTGTTCTAGATGGGAATTTAGAATGGAATGTGCCAGGAGAAAGCCCCTCAAGTTTGTCTCACTACATCTTGTTCGTGTTTTTAATTTATTTTTATTATTTTTTATTACAGCAAGTTTGATTACAATGTTTGGCTTGTTGTAGGTGTGGAAGATGTGGTTCTTTTACACATATACAGATGTCTGATCTTCCTGGGATCCTTTTCCCATGTACGTTATGACAGAATGTTGAGTAGTCTTCTCTTGGTATTCCGTAGGTCTTTGGTGATTATATATGTCACCTGTGTTTGTATATGTCTGTTAACCCCGATATCGTAATGAAACCAATCCTCACACCTTTCCATTGGTGAACCATAAGTTTGTTTAATGAATCTGTGATTGCCCTTCTCCGTGTAAATATCTGCCCTGGTATCCATTTTTAGGTAACACCTATAAGTGATATGATACGATATGTGTCTTTCACTTTCTGACTTACTACAAGTCACGTGATTACCTCTAGACTCATCTACGGGGCTGCAAATGGCATTGTGTCCTTTTTTCCCTTGGCTTCTATTCTGCCTTAGCGAGGTCCATTTTCAACAATGTGATTCCCTGAGGGTTGTGGATTAGCTGACCTGGGCAGCCTTACCCTGCCGGCCGGCCCTCCCCAGGTGTGCCTGTTTGAGGTCAATATAAACAGCACTCCAGGCGGCAATAGCCCCTGCAGCTGTGCGTGACTCCATATCCTCTGCTCCATCAGCAGTCTCGGGGCTGTGCTGGTGGGAGGGAGTGAGGGGCCACAGCTTTGATGGTGTCCCAGTGTGAGGGGGGCTCTGCTGGCCTTTCTGCAGGGGTTGCCATGCTGCCACGTGTAAAGAAGAGGATGTGTCACCCATACCTTCCGCTGGAATTTCTCTCCGGACAGAGGTGAGGAAGGAAAAAAGCAGTGGGGGCCGGGACAGGAGGGGTATCTCAGGCAGGGCAATGGAAAGCTTCCAGAAGAGCGCCCGGGGCCAGGACCACCCTGGCTGGCCTGCAGGCACCAAGTTGGCCTGCGTGCTGTCGCTGGTGTGGCTCCGCGGCTCTTCATCTAGGCTTTCAAGCCCTTGTACATATTCAGGTGTTTTACCTGGGAAGGGTGGGAACAGTTCAGCAGCAGCTGGCCTGGGGCTCAGCTCACGTTTACTCACAGATGCCTCAGCACGGTCCGTCAGCTTTGCAATGAGGACGCTCCTTGCGTGGGGGTTGGGTTGCTGGCTGTATGGGAGATGATTCCCCACCTCTGACCAATTTCAGAATTGTTTACCGCTGGAGCAAGTGCCCTGATAGGGTTTTCCTGTGTATAACTGGTGGGTTCAGGTTTTTTTTCTTTTATGGTTCAAGTTAGGATTTATTCCTCTTTTATGTATTTATAGATATAAGCATGGAAATAATTCATTCCTATAAATACATCTGTGTGAAAGGAAGAACTTTTTTCTGTTTTATTTTTAAATTTTATTTTTTTAAAATTTTGAAATTTAATTTTATTTATTTTTTTATACAGCAGGTTATTATTAGTTATGTATTTTATGCATATACATGTATACAGGTCAATCCCAATCTCCCAACTCATCCCACCACCACCACCCCATGGCTTCCCACACTTGGTGTCCATACGTTTGTTCTCTACCTCTGTGTCTCTATTTCTTCCCTGCAAATCAGTTCATCTGTACCATTTTTTAGGTTCCACATATATGCATTAATATACAATATTTGTTTTCCTCTTTCTGACTTACTTCATTCTGTATGACAGTCTCTCTATCCATCGATGTCTCTACAAATGACCCAGTTTCATTCCTCTTTATGGCCGAGTAATATTCCATTTTATATATGTACCACATCTTTATCCATTCATCTGTCTGTGGGCATTTAGGTTGCTTCCATTACCTGGCTATTGTAAATAGTGCTGCAATGAACATTGTGGTGGATGTGCCTTTTTGATTTATGGTTGTCTCTGGGCATATGCTCAGAAGTGGGATTGCTGGATCAGATGGTAATTCTATATCTAGTTTTTTTAAAGGAAACTCCACACTGTTCTCCATAGTGTCTGTATGAAGTTACATTCCCACCAATAGTGGAAGAGGACTCCTTTTGTCCACGCCCTCCCCAGTATTTGTTGTTTGTAGATTTCCTGATGATGCCGATTCTAACAGGTGTGAGGTGATACCTCATTGTAGTTTTGATTTGCATTTCTCTAATAATTAGTGCTGTTGAGCAGCTTTTCATGTGCGTCTTGGCCATCTCTGTGTCTTCTTTGAAGAAACGTCTCCTTAGATCTTCTGCCCATTTTTGTGTTGGGTTGTTTGTTTTTTTAATATTAAGCTGCATGAGCTGTTTATATATATTGGAGATTAAACCTTTGTCCATTGATTCGTTTGCAACGATTTTCGCCCATTCTGAGGGATGCCTTTTTCCATTCCCGTTGTTTTTTAACAAAAAAAGGAAAGAAAGAAAAAGAAGCAGAACACTAATGTGCATAAAATATGCCTTTTGAAAGGGTCGTTTTGAAATATGGACGTCCTTTGAATTTTTTGGTCGATATGTGACCCCAGGATTTGTTTTCAGGGCAGGTGTGATTTACAGGCCTGCAATGATTTTGAATATCAATGGACCATTAGCGCTGGGATTAAAGCTGCTGTTGTGTGAAACGGCCACAAGGTGGCAGCAGTTCTCCCTTACCAAATCTGTTTAAGAGGGCAACAGAGCCTCAATGGAAGTCGTGTTCTAGATTGGAATTTAGAATGGAATGTGCCAGGAGAAAGCCCCTCAAGTTTGTCTCACTACATCTTGTTCGTGTTTTTAATTTATTTTTATTATTTTTTATTACTGCAAGTTTGATTACAATGTTTGGCTTGTTGTAGGTGTGGAAGATGTGGTTCTTTTACACATATACAGATGTCTGATCTTCCTGGGATCCTTTTCCCATGTACATTATGACAGAATGTTGAGTAGTCTTCTCTTGGTATTCCGTAGGTCTTTGGTGATTATATATGTCACCTGTGTTTGTATATGTCTGTTAACCCCGATATCGTAATGAAACCAATCCTCACACCTTTCCATTGGTGAACCATAAGTTTGTTTAATGAATCTGTGATTGCCCTTCTCCGTGGAAATATCTGCCCTGGTATCCGTTTTTAGGTAACACCTATAAGTGATATGATACGATATGTGTCTTTCACTTTCTGACTTACTACAAGTCACGTGATTACCTCTAGACTCATCTACGGGGCTGCAAATGGCATTGTGTCCTTTTTCCCTTGGCTTCTATTCTGCCTTAGCGAGGTCCATTTTCAACAATGTGATTCCCTGAGGGTTGTGGATTAGCTGACCTGGGCAGCCTTACCCTGCCGGCCGGCCCTCCCCAGGTGTGCCTGTTTGAGGTCAATATAAACAGCGCTCCAGGCGGCAATAGCCCCTGCAGCTGTGCGTGATACCATATCCTCTGCCCCGTCAGCAGTCTCGGGGCTGTGCTGGTGGGATGGAGTGAGGGGCCACAGCTTTGATGGTGTCCCAGTGTGAGGGGGGCTCTGCTTGCCTTTCTGCAGGGGTTGCCATGCTGCCACGTGTAAAGAAGAGGATGTGTCACCCATACCTTCCGCTGGAATTTCTCTCCGGACAGAGGTGAGGAAGGAAAAAAGCAGTGGGGGCCGGGACAGGAGGGGTATCTCCGGCAGGGCAATGGAAAGCTTCCAGAAGAGCGCCCGGGGCCAGGACCACCCTGGCTGGCCTGCAGGCACCAAGTTGGCCTGCGTGCTGTCGCTGGTGTGGCTCCGCGGCCCTTCCTCTAGGCTTTCAAGCCCTTGTACATATTCAGGTGTTTTACCTGGGAAGGGTGGGAACAGTTCAGCAGCAGCTGGCCTGGGGCTCAGCTCACGTTTACTCACAGATGCCTCAGCACGGTCCGTCAGCTTTGCAATGAGGACGCTCCTTGCGTGGGGGGTGGGTTGCTGGCTGTATGGGAGATGATTCCCCACCTCTGACCAATTTCAGAATTGTTTACCGCTGGAGCAAGTGCCCTGATAGGGTTTTCCTGTGTATAACTGGTGGGTTCAGGTTTTTTTTTCTTTTATGGTTCAAGTTAGGATTTATTCCTCTTTTATGTATTTATAGATATAAGCATGGAAATAATTCATTCCTATAAATACATCTGTGTGAAGGGAAGAACTTTTTTCTGTTTTATTTTTAAATTTTATTTTTTTAAAATTTTGAAATTTAATTTTATTTATTTTTTTATACAGCAGGTTATTATTAGTTATGTATTTTATGCATATACATGTATACAGGTCAATCCCAATCTCCCAACTCATCCCACCACCACCACCCCATGGCTTCCCACACTTGGTGTCCATACGTTTGTTCTCTACCTCTGTGTCTCTATTTCTTCCCTGCAAACCAGTTCATCTGTACCATTTTTAGGCTCCACATATATGCATTAATATACAATATTTGTTTTCCTCTTTCTGACTTACTTCATTCTGTATGACAGTCTCTCTATCCATCGATGTCTCTACAAATGACCCAGTTTCATTCCTCTTTATGGCCGAGTAATATTCCATTTTATATATGTACCACATCTTTATCCATTCATCTGTCTGTGGGCATTTAGGTTGCTTCCATTACCTGGCTACTGTAAATAGTGCTGCAATGAACATTGTGGTGAATGTGCCTTTTTGATTTATGGTTTTCTCTGGGTATATGCCCAGAAGTGGGATTGCTGGATCAGATGGTAATTCTATTTCTAGTCTTTTTTAAGGAAACTCCATACTGTTCTCCATAGTGACTGTATCAATTTACATCCCCACCAATAGTGGAAGAGGGCTCCTTTTGTCCACACCCTCCCCAGAATTTGTTGTTTGTAGATTTCCTGATGATGCCGATTCTAACAGGTGTGAGGTAATACCTCAATGTAGTTTTGATTTGCATTTCTCTAATAATTAGTGCTGTTGAGCAGCTTTTCATGTGCATGTTGGCCATCTCTGTGTCTTCTTTGAAGAAACGTCTCTTTAGATCTTCTGCCCATTTTTGTATTGGGTTGTTTGTTTTCTTAATATTAAGCTGCATGAGCTGTTTATATATATTGGAGATTAAACCTTTGTCCATTGATACGTTTGCAACAATTTTCGCCCATTCTGAGGGATGCCTTTTTCCATTCCCGTTTTTTTTTAACAAAAAAAGGAAAGAAAGGAAAAGAAGCAGAACACTAATGTGCGTAAAATATGCCTTTTGAAACGGTCGTTTTGAAATATGGACGTCCTTTGAATTTTTTGGTCGATATGTGACCCCAGGATTTGTTTTCAGGGCAGGTGTGATTTACAGGCCTGCAATGATTTTGAATATCAATGGACCATTAGCGCTGGGATTAAAGCTGCTGTTGTGTGAAACGGCCACAAGGTGGCAGCAGTTCTCCCTTACCAAATCTGTTTAAGAGGGCAACAGAGCCTCAATGGAAGTCGTGTTCTAGATTGGAATTTAGAATGGAATGTGCCAGGAGAAAGCCCCTCAAGTTTGTCTCACTACATCTTGTTCGTGTTTTTAATTTATTTTTTTATTTTTTATTACAGCAAGTTTGATTACAATGTTTGGCTTCTTGTAGGTGTGAAGATGTGGTTCTTTTACACATATACAGATGTCTGATCTTCCTGGGATCCTTTTCCCATGTACGTTATGACAGAATGTTGAGTAGTCTTCTCTTGGTATTCCGTAGGTCTTTGGTGATTATATATGTCACCTGTGTTTGTATATGTCTGTTAACCCCGATATCGTAATGAAACCAATCCTCACACCTTTCCATTGGTGAACCATAAGTTTGTTTAATGAATCTGTGATTGCCCTTCTCCGTGGAAATATCTGCCCTGGTATCCGTTTTTAGGTAACACCTATAAGTGATATGATACGATATGTGTCTTTCACTTTCTGACTTACTACAAGTCACGTGATTACCTCTAGACTCATCTACGGGGCTGCAAATGGCATTGTGTCCTTTTTTCCCTTGGCTTCTATTCTGCCTTAGCGAGGTCCATTTTCAACAATGTGATTCCCTGAGGGTTGTGGATTAGCTGACCTGGGCAGCCTTACCCTGCCGGCCGGCCCTCCCCAGGTGTGCCTGTTTGAGGTCAATATAAACAGCGCTCCAGGCGGCAATAGCCCCTGCAGGTGTGCGTGACTCCATATCCTCTTCCCCGTCAGCAGTCTCGGGGCTGTGCTGGTGGGAGGGAGTGAGGGGCCACAGCTTTGATGGTGTCCCAGTGTGAGGGGGGCTCTGCTGGCCTTTCTCCAGGGGTTGCCATGCTGCCACGTGTAAAGAAGAGGATGTGTCACCCATACCTTCCGCTGGAATTTCTCTCCGGACTGAGGTGAGGAAGGAAAAAAGCAGTGGGGGCCGGGACAGGAGGGGTATCTCAGGCAGGGCAATGGGAAGCTTCCAGAAGAGCGCCCGGGGCCAGGACCACCCTGGCTGGCCTGCAGGCACCAAGTTGGCCTGCGTGCTGTCGCTGGTGTGGCTCCGCGGCCCTTCCTCTAGGCTTTCAAGCCCTTGTACATATTCAGGTGTTTTACCTGGGAAGGGTGGGAACAGTTCAGCAGCAGCTGGCCTGGGGCTCAGCTCACGTTTACTCACAGATGCCTCAGCACGGTCCGTCAGCTTTGCAATGAGGACGCTCCTTGCGTGGGGGGTGGGTTGCTGGCTGTATGGGAGATGATTCCCCACCTCTGACCAATTTCAGAATTGTTTACCGCTGGAGCAAGTGCCCTGATAGGGTTTTCCTGTGTATAACTGGTGGGTTCAGGTTTTTTTTTCTTTTATGGTTCAAGTTAGGATTTATTCCTCTTTTATGTATTTATAGATATAAGCATGGAAATAATTCATTCCTATAAATACATCTGTGTGAAGGGAAGAACTTTTTTCTGTTTTATTTTTAAATTTTATTTTTTTTAAATTTTGAAATTTAATTTTATTTATTTTTTTATACAGCAGGCTATTATTAGTTATGTATTTTATGCATATACATGTATACAGGTCAATCCCAATCTCCCAACTCATCCCACCACCACCACCCCATGGCTTCCCACACTTGGTGTCCATACGTTTGTTCTCTACCTCTGTGTCTCTATTTCTTCCCTGCAAACCAGTTCATCTGTACCATTTTTAGGCTCCACATATATGCATTAATATACAATATTTGTTTTCCTCTTTCTGACTTACTTCATTCTGTATGACAGTCTCTCTATCCATCGATGTCTCTACAAATGACCTAGTTTCATTCCTCTTTATGGCCGAGTAATATTCCATTTTATATATGTACCACATCTTTATCCATTCATCTGTCTGTGGGCATTTAGGTTGCTTCCATTACCTGGCTATTGTAAATAGTGCTGCAATGAACATTGTGGTGAATGTGCCTTTTTGATTTATGGTTGTCTCTGGGCATATGCTCAGAAGTGGGATTGCTGGATCAGATGGTAATTCTATATCTAGTTTTTTTAAAGGAAACTCCACACTGTTCTCCATAGTGTCTGTATGAAGTTACATTCCCACCAATAGTGGAAGAGGACTCCTTTTGTCCACGCCCTCCCCAGTATTTGTTGTTTGTAGATTTCCTGATGATGCCGATTCTAACAGGTGTGAGGTGATACCTCATTGTAGTTTTGATTTGCATTTCTCTAATAATTAGTGCTGTTGAGCAGCTTTTCATGTGCGTCTTGGCCATCTCTGTGTCTTCTTTGAAGAAACGTCTCCTTAGATCTTCTGCCCATTTTTGTGTTGGGTTGTTTGTTTTTTTAATATTAAGCTGCATGAGCTGTTTATATATATTGGAGATTAAACCTTTGTCCATTGATTCGTTTGCAACGATTTTCGCCCATTCTGAGGGATGCCTTTTTCCATTCCCGTTGTTTTTTAACAAAAAAAGGAAAGAAAGAAAAAGAAGCAGAACACTAATGTGCATAAAATATGCCTTTTGATAGGGTCGTTTTGAAATATGGACGTCCTTTGAATTTTTTGGTCGATATGTGACCCCAGGATTTGTTTTCAGGGCAGGTGTGATTTACAGGCCTGCAATGATTTTGAATATCAATGGACCATTAGCGCTGGGATTAAAGCTGCTGTTGTGTGAAACGGCCACAAGGTGGCAGCAGTTCTCCCTTACCAAATCTGTTTAAGAGGGCAACAGAGCCTCAATGGAAGTCGTGTTCTAGATTGGAATTTAGAATGGAATGTGCCAGGAGAAAGCCCCTCAAGTTTGTCTCACTACATCTTGTTCGTGTTTTTAATTTATTTTTATTATTTTTTATTACAGCAAGTTTGATTACAATGTTTGGCTTGTTGTAGGTGTGGAAGATGTGGTTCTTTTACACATATACAGATGTCTGATCTTCCTGGGATCCTTTTCCCATGTACATTATGACAGAATGTTGAGTAGTCTTCTCTTGGTATTCCGTAGGTCTTTGGTGATTATATATGTCACCTGTGTTTGTATATGTCTGTTAACCCCGATATCGTAATGAAACCAATCCTCACACCTTTCCATTGGTGAACCATAAGTTTGTTTAATGAATCTGTGATTGCCCTTCTCCGTGGAAATATCTGCCCTGGTATCCGTTTTTAGGTAACACCTATAAGTGATATGATACGATATGTGTCTTTCACTTTCTGACTTACTACAAGTCACGTGATTACCTCTAGACTCATCTACGGGGCTGCAAATGGCATTGTGTCCTTTTTCCCTTGGCTTCTATTCTGCCTTAGCGAGGTCCATTTTCAACAATGTGATTCCCTGAGGGTTGTGGATTAGCTGACCTGGGCAGCCTTACCCTGCCGGCCGGCCCTCCCCAGGTGTGCCTGTTTGAGGTCAATATAAACAGCGCTCCAGGCGGCAATAGCCCCTGCAGCTGTGCGTGATACCATATCCTCTGCCCCGTCAGCAGTCTCGGGGCTGTGCTGGTGGGATGGAGTGAGGGGCCACAGCTTTGATGGTGTCCCAGTGTGAGGGGGGCTCTGCTGGCCTTTCTGCAGGGGTTGCCATGCTGCCACGTGTAAAGAAGAGGATGTGTCACCCATACCTTCCGCTGGAATTTCTCTCCGGACAGAGGTGAGGAAGGAAAAAAGCAGTGGGGGCCGGGACAGGAGGGGTATCTCCGGCAGGGCAATGGAAAGCTTCCAGAAGAGCGCCCGGGGCCAGGACCACCCTGGCTGGCCTGCAGGCACCAAGTTGGCCTGCGTGCTGTCGCTGGTGTGGCTCCGCGGCCCTTCCTCTAGGCTTTCAAGCCCTTGTACATATTCAGGTGTTTTACCTGGGAAGGGTGGGAACAGTTCAGCAGCAGCTGGCCTGGGGCTCAGCTCACGTTTACTCACAGATGCCTCAGCACGGTCCGTCAGCTTTGCAATGAGGACGCTCCTTGCGTGGGGGGTGGGTTGCTGGCTGTATGGGAGATGATTCCCCACCTCTGACCAATTTCAGAATTGTTTACCGCTGGAGCAAGTGCCCTGATAGGGTTTTCCTGTGTATAACTGGTGGGTTCAGGTTTTTTTTTCTTTTATGGTTCAAGTTAGGATTTATTCCTCTTTTATGTATTTATAGATATAAGCATGGAAATAATTCATTCCTATAAATACATCTGTGTGAAGGGAAGAACTTTTTTCTGTTTTATTTTTAAATTTTATTTTTTTAAAATTTTGAAATTTAATTTTATTTATTTTTTTATACAGCAGGTTATTATTAGTTATGTATTTTATGCATATACATGTATACAGGTCAATCCCAATCTCCCAACTCATCCCACCACCACCACCCCATGGCTTCCCACACTTGGTGTCCATACGTTTGTTCTCTACCTCTGTGTCTCTATTTCTTCCCTGCAAACCAGTTCATCTGTACCATTTTTAGGCTCCACATATATGCATTAATATACAATATTTGTTTTCCTCTTTCTGACTTACTTCATTCTGTATGACAGTCTCTCTATCCATCGATGTCTCTACAAATGACCCAGTTTCATTCCTCTTTATGGCCGAGTAATATTCCATTTTATATATGTACCACATCTTTATCCATTCATCTGTCTGTGGGCATTTAGGTTGCTTCCATTACCTGGCTATTGTAAATAGTGCTGCAATGAACATTGTGGTGAATGTGCCTTTTTGATTTATGGTTTTCTCTGGGTATATGCCCAGAAGTGGGATTGCTGGATCAGATGGTAATTCTATTTCTAGTCTTTTTTAAGGAAACTCCATACTGTTCTCCATAGTGACTGTATCAATTTACATCCCCACCAATAGTGGAAGAGGGCTCCTTTTGTCCACACCCTCCCCAGAATTTGTTGTTTGTAGATTTCCTGATGATGCCGATTCTAACAGGTGTGAGGTAATACCTCAATGTAGTTTTGATTTGCATTTCTCTAATAATTAGTGCTGTTGAGCAGCTTTT
Source organism: Mesoplodon mirus (assembly GCF_964341445.2). NCBI lineage: Eukaryota > Metazoa > Chordata > Mammalia > Artiodactyla > Ziphiidae > Mesoplodon > Mesoplodon mirus. The sequence continues at coordinate 93,950,122 of NC_138989.1, forward strand.
CATGTGCATGTTGGCCATCTCTGTGTCTTCTTTGAAGAAACGTCTCTTTAGATCTTCTGCCCATTTTTGTATTGGGTTGTTTGTTTTCTTAATATTAAGCTGCATGAGCTGTTTATATATATTGGAGATTAAACCTTTGTCCATTGATACGTTTGCAACAATTTTCGCCCATTCTGAGGGATGCCTTTTTCCATTCCCGTTTTTTTTTAACAAAAAAAGGAAAGAAAGGAAAAGAAGCAGAACACTAATGTGCGTAAAATATGCCTTTTGAAACGGTCGTTTTGAAATATGGACGTCCTTTGAATTTTTTGGTCGATATGTGACCCCAGGATTTGTTTTCAGGGCAGGTGTGATTTACAGGCCTGCAATGATTTTGAATATCAATGGACCATTAGCGCTGGGATTAAAGCTGCTGTTGTGTGAAACGGCCACAAGGTGGCAGCAGTTCTCCCTTACCAAATCTGTTTAAGAGGGCAACAGAGCCTCAATGGAAGTCGTGTTCTAGATTGGAATTTAGAATGGAATGTGCCAGGAGAAAGCCCCTCAAGTTTGTCTCACTACATCTTGTTCGTGTTTTTAATTTATTTTTTTATTTTTTATTACAGCAAGTTTGATTACAATGTTTGGCTTCTTGTAGGTGTGAAGATGTGGTTCTTTTACACATATACAGATGTCTGATCTTCCTGGGATCCTTTTCCCATGTACGTTATGACAGAATGTTGAGTAGTCTTCTCTTGGTATTCCGTAGGTCTTTGGTGATTATATATGTCACCTGTGTTTGTATATGTCTGTTAACCCCGATATCGTAATGAAACCAATCCTCACACCTTTCCATTGGTGAACCATAAGTTTGTTTAATGAATCTGTGATTGCCCTTCTCCGTGGAAATATCTGCCCTGGTATCCGTTTTTAGGTAACACCTATAAGTGATATGATACGATATGTGTCTTTCACTTTCTGACTTACTACAAGTCACGTGATTACCTCTAGACTCATCTACGGGGCTGCAAATGGCATTGTGTCCTTTTTTCCCTTGGCTTCTATTCTGCCTTAGCGAGGTCCATTTTCAACAATGTGATTCCCTGAGGGTTGTGGATTAGCTGACCTGGGCAGCCTTACCCTGCCGGCCGGCCCTCCCCAGGTGTGCCTGTTTGAGGTCAATATAAACAGCGCTCCAGGCGGCAATAGCCCCTGCAGGTGTGCGTGACTCCATATCCTCTTCCCCGTCAGCAGTCTCGGGGCTGTGCTGGTGGGAGGGAGTGAGGGGCCACAGCTTTGATGGTGTCCCAGTGTGAGGGGGGCTCTGCTGGCCTTTCTCCAGGGGTTGCCATGCTGCCACGTGTAAAGAAGAGGATGTGTCACCCATACCTTCCGCTGGAATTTCTCTCCGGACTGAGGTGAGGAAGGAAAAAAGCAGTGGGGGCCGGGACAGGAGGGGTATCTCAGGCAGGGCAATGGGAAGCTTCCAGAAGAGCGCCCGGGGCCAGGACCACCCTGGCTGGCCTGCAGGCACCAAGTTGGCCTGCGTGCTGTCGCTGGTGTGGCTCCGCGGCCCTTCCTCTAGGCTTTCAAGCCCTTGTACATATTCAGGTGTTTTACCTGGGAAGGGTGGGAACAGTTCAGCAGCAGCTGGCCTGGGGCTCAGCTCACGTTTACTCACAGATGCCTCAGCACGGTCCGTCAGCTTTGCAATGAGGACGCTCCTTGCGTGGGGGGTGGGTTGCTGGCTGTATGGGAGATGATTCCCCACCTCTGACCAATTTCAGAATTGTTTACCGCTGGAGCAAGTGCCCTGATAGGGTTTTCCTGTGTATAACTGGTGGGTTCAGGTTTTTTTTTCTTTTATGGTTCAAGTTAGGATTTATTCCTCTTTTATGTATTTATAGATATAAGCATGGAAATAATTCATTCCTATAAATACATCTGTGTGAAGGGAAGAACTTTTTTCTGTTTTATTTTTAAATTTTATTTTTTTTAAATTTTGAAATTTAATTTTATTTATTTTTTTATACAGCAGGCTATTATTAGTTATGTATTTTATGCATATACATGTATACAGGTCAATCCCAATCTCCCAACTCATCCCACCACCACCACCCCATGGCTTCCCACACTTGGTGTCCATACGTTTGTTCTCTACCTCTGTGTCTCTATTTCTTCCCTGCAAACCAGTTCATCTGTACCATTTTTAGGCTCCACATATATGCATTAATATACAATATTTGTTTTCCTCTTTCTGACTTACTTCATTCTGTATGACAGTCTCTCTATCCATCGATGTCTCTACAAATGACCCAGTTTCATTCCTCTTTATGGCCGAGTAATATTCCATTTTATATATGTACCACATCTTTATCCATTCATCTGTCTGTGGGCATTTAGGTTGCTTCCATTACCTGGCTATTGTAAATAGTGCTGCAATGAACATTGTGGTGAATGTGCCTTTTTGATTTATGGTTGTCTCTGGGCATATGCCCAGAAGTGGGATTGCTGGATCAGATGGTAATTCTATATCTAGTTTTTTTAAAGGAAACTCCACACTGTTCTCCATAGTGTCTGTATGAAGTTACATTCCCACCAATAGTGGAAGAGGACTCCTTTTGTCCACGCCCTCCCCAGTATTTGTTGTTTGTAGATTTCCTGATGATGCCGATTCTAACAGGTGTGAGGTGATACCTCATTGTAGTTTTGATTTGCATTTCTCTAATAATTAGTGCTGTTGAGCAGCTTTTCATGTGCGTCTTGGCCATCTCTGTGTCTTCTTTGAAGAAACGTCTCCTTAGATCTTCTGCCCATTTTTGTGTTGGGTTGTTTGTTTTTTTAATATTAAGCTGCATGAGCTGTTTATATATATTGGAGATTAAACCTTTGTCCATTGATTCGTTTGCAACGATTTTCGCCCATTCTGAGGGATGCCTTTTTCCATTCCCGTTGTTTTTTAACAAAAAAAGGAAAGAAAGAAAAAGAAGCAGAACACTAATGTGCATAAAATATGCCTTTTGAAACGGTCGTTTTGAAATATGGACGTCCTTTGAATTTTTTGGTCGATATGTGACCCCAGGATTTGTTTTCAGGGCAGGTGTGATTTACAGGCCTGCAATGATTTTGAATATCAATGGACCATTAGCGCTGGGATTAAAGCTGCTGTTGTGTGAAACGGCCACAAGGTGGCAGCAGTTCTCCCTTACCAAATCTGGTTAAGAGGGCAACAGAGCCTCAATGGAAGTCGTGTTCTAGATTGGAATTTAGAATGGAATGTGCCAGGAGAAAGCCCCTCAAGTTTGTCTCACTACATCTTGTTCGTGTTTTTAATTTATTTTTTTATTTTTTATTACAGCAAGTTTGATTACAATGTTTGGCTTGTTGTAGGTGTGAAGATGTGGTTCTTTTACACATATACAGATGTCTGATCTTCCTGGGATCCTTTTCCCATGTACGTTATGACAGAATGTTGAGTAGTCTTCTCTTGGTATTCCGTAGGTCTTTGGTGATTATATATGTCACCTGTGTTTGTATATGTCTGTTAACCCCGATATCGTAATGAAACCAATCCTCACACCTTTCCATTGGTGAACCATAAGTTTGTTTAATGAATCTGTGATTGCCCTTCTCCGTGTAAATATCTGCCCTGGTATCCATTTTTAGGTAACACCTATAAGTGATATGATACGATATGTGTCTTTCACTTTCTGACTTACTACAAGTCACGTGATTACCTCTAGACTCATCTACGGGGCTGCAAATGGCATTGTGTCCTTTTTTCCCTTGGCTTCTATTCTGCCTTAGCGAGGTCCATTTTCAACAATGTGATTCCCTGAGGGTTGTGGATTAGCTGACCTGGGCAGCCTTACCCTGCCGGCCGGCCCTCCCCAGGTGTGCCTGTTTGAGGTCAATATAAACAGCACTCCAGGCGGCAATAGCCCCTGCAGCTGTGCGTGACTCCATATCCTCTGCTCCGTCAGCAGTCTCGGGGCTGTGCTGGTGGGATGGAGTGAGGGGCCACAGCTTTGATGGTGTCCCAGTGTGAGGGGGGCTCTGCTGGCCTTTCTTCAGGGGTTGCCATGCTGCCACGTGTAAAGAAGAGGATGTGTCACCCATACCTTCCGCTGGAATTTCTCTCCGGACAGAGGTGAGGAAGGAAAAAAGCAGTGGGGGCCGGGACAGGAGGGGTATCTCAGGCAGGGCAATGGAAAGCTTCCAGAAGAGCGCCCGGGGCCAGGACCACCCTGGCTGGCCTGCAGGCACCAAGTTGGCCTGCGTGCTGTCGCTGGTGTGGCTCCGCGGCTCTTCATCTAAGCTTTCAAGCCCTTGTACATATTCAGGTGTTTTACCTGGGAAGGGTGGGAACAGTTCAGCAGCAGCTGGCCTGGGGCTCAGCTCACGTTTACTCACAGATGCCTCAGCACGGTCCGTCAGCTTTGCAATGAGGACGCTCCTTGCGTGGGGGTAGGGTTGCTGGCTGTATGGGAGATGATTCCCCACCTCTGACCAATTTCAGAATTGTTTACCGCTGGAGCAAGTGCCCTGATAGGGTTTTCCTGTGTATAACTGGTGGGTTCAGGTTTTTTTTTCTTTTATGGTTCAAGTTAGGATTTATTCCTCTTTTATGTATTTATAGATATAAGCATGGAAATAATTCATTCCTATAAATACATCTGTGTGAAGGGAAGAACTTTTTTCTGTTTTATTTTTAAATTTTATTTTTTTTAAATTTTGAAATTTAATTTTATTTATTTTTTTATACAGCAGGTTATTATTAGTTATGTATTTTATGCATATACATGTATACAGGTCAATCCCAATCTCCCAACTCATCCCACCACCACCACCCCATGGCTTCCCACACTTGGTGTCCATACGTTTGTTCTCTACCTCTGTGTCTCTATTTCTTCCCTGCAAATCAGTTCATCTGTACCATTTTTTAGGTTCCACATATATGCATTAATATACAATATTTGTTTTCCTCTTTCTGACTTACTTCATTCTGTATGACAGTCTCTCTATCCATCGATGTCTCTACAAATGACCCAGTTTCATTCCTCTTTATGGCCGAGTAATATTCCATTTTATATATGTACCACATCTTTATCCATTCATCTGTCTGTGGGCATTTAGGTTGCTTCCATTACCTGGCTATTGTAAATAGTGCTGCAATGAACATTGTGGTGAATGTGCCTTTTTGATTTATGGTTGTCTCTGGGCATATGCCCAGAAGTGGGATTGCTGGATCAGATGGTAATTCTATATCTAGTTTTTTTAAAGGAAACTCCACACTGTTCTCCATAGTGTCTGTATGAAGTTACATTCCCACCAATAGTGGAAGAGGGCTCCTTTTGTCCACGCCCTCCCCAGTATTTGTTGTTTGTAGATTTCCTGATGATGCCGATTCTAACAGGTGTGAGGTGATACCTCATTGTAGTTTTGATTTGCATTTCTCTAATAATTAGTGCTGTTGAGCAGCTTTTCATGTGCGTCTTGGCCATCTCTGTGTCTTCTTTGAAGAAACGTCTCCTTAGATCTTCTGCCCATTTTTGTGTTGGGTTGTTTGTTTTTTTAATATTAAGCTGCATGAGCTGTTTATATATATTGGAGATTAAACCTTTGTCCATTGATTCGTTTGCAACGATTTTCGCCCATTCTGAGGGATGCCTTTTTCCATTCCCGTTGTTTTTTAACAAAAAAAGGAAAGAAAGAAAAAGAAGCAGAACACTAATGTGCATAAAATATGCCTTTTGAAACGGTCGTTTTGAAATATGGACGTCCTTTGAATTTTTTGGTCGATATGTGACCCCAGGATTTGTTTTCAGGGCAGGTGTGATTTACAGGCCTGCAATGATTTTGAATATCAATGGACCATTAGCGCTGGGATTAAAGCTGCTGTTGTGTGAAACGGCCACAAGGTGGCAGCAGTTCTCCCTTACCAAATCTGGTTAAGAGGGCAACAGAGCCTCAATGGAAGTCGTGTTCTAGATTGGAATTTAGAATGGAATGTGCCAGGAGAAAGCCCCTCAAGTTTGTCTCACTACATCTTGTTCGTGTTTTTAATTTATTTTTTTATTTTTTATTACAGCAAGTTTGATTACAATGTTTGGCTTGTTGTAGGTGTGAAGATGTGGTTCTTTTACACATATACAGATGTCTGATCTTCCTGGGATCCTTTTCCCATGTACGTTATGACAGAATGTTGAGTAGTCTTCTCTTGGTATTCCGTAGGTCTTTGGTGATTATATATGTCACCTGTGTTTGTATATGTCTGTTAACCCCGATATCGTAATGAAACCAATCCTCACACCTTTCCATTGGTGAACCATAAGTTTGTTTAATGAATCTGTGATTGCCCTTCTCCGTGTAAATATCTGCCCTGGTATCCATTTTTAGGTAACACCTATAAGTGATATGATACGATATGTGTCTTTCACTTTCTGACTTACTACAAGTCACGTGATTACCTCTAGACTCATCTACGGGGCTGCAAATGGCATTGTGTCCTTTTTTCCCTTGGCTTCTATTCTGCCTTAGCGAGGTCCATTTTCAACAATGTGATTCCCTGAGGGTTGTGGATTAGCTGACCTGGGCAGCCTTACCCTGCCGGCCGGCCCTCCCCAGGTGTGCCTGTTTGAGGTCAATATAAACAGCACTCCAGGCGGCAATAGCCCCTGCAGCTGTGCGTGACTCCATATCCTCTGCTCCGTCAGCAGTCTCGGGGCTGTGCTGGTGGGATGGAGTGAGGGGCCACAGCTTTGATGGTGTCCCAGTGTGAGGGGGGCTCTGCTGGCCTTTCTTCAGGGGTTGCCATGCTGCCACGTGTAAAGAAGAGGATGTGTCACCCATACCTTCCGCTGGAATTTCTCTCCGGACAGAGGTGAGGAAGGAAAAAAGCAGTGGGGGCCGGGACAGGAGGGGTATCTCAGGCAGGGCAATGGAAAGCTTCCAGAAGAGCGCCCGGGGCCAGGACCACCCTGGCTGGCCTGCAGGCACCAAGTTGGCCTGCGTGCTGTCGCTGGTGTGGCTCCGCGGCTCTTCATCTAAGCTTTCAAGCCCTTGTACATATTCAGGTGTTTTACCTGGGAAGGGTGGGAACAGTTCAGCAGCAGCTGGCCTGGGGCTCAGCTCACGTTTACTCACAGATGCCTCAGCACGGTCTGTCAGCTTTGCAATGAGGACGCTCCTTGCGTGGGGGTTGGGTTGCTGGCTGTATGGGAGATGATTCCCCACCTCTGACCAATTTCAGAATTGTTTACCGCTGGAGCAAGTGCCCTGATAGGGTTTTCCTGTGTATAACTGGTGGGTTCAGGTTTTTTTTTCTTTTATGGTTCAAGTTAGGATTTATTCCTCTTTTATGTATTTATAGATATAAGCATGGAAATAATTCATTCCTATAAATACATCTGTGTGAAGGGAAGAACTTTTTTCTGTTTTATTTTTAAATTTTATTTTTTTTAAATTTTGAAATTTAATTTTATTTATTTTTTTATACAGCAGGTTATTATTAGTTATGTATTTTATGCATATACATGTATACAGGTCAATCCCAATCTCCCAACTCATCCCACCACCACCACCCCATGGCTTCCCACACTTGGTGTCCATACGTTTGTTATCTACCTCTGTGTCTCTATTTCTTCCCTGCAAATCAGTTCATCTGTACCATTTTTTAGGTTCCACATATATGCATTAATATACAATATTTGTTTTCCTCTTTCTGACTTACTTCATTCTGTATGACAGTCTCTCTATCCATCGATGTCTCTACAAATGACCCAGTTTCATTCCTCTTTATGGCCGAGTAATATTCCATTTTATATATGTACCACATCTTTATCCATTCATCTGTCTGTGGGCATTTAGGTTGCTTCCATTACCTGGCTATTGTAAATAGTGCTGCAATGAACATTGTGGTGAATGTGCCTTTTTGATTTATGGTTGTCTCTGGGCATATGCCCAGAAGTGGGATTGCTGGATCAGATGGTAATTCTATATCTAGTTTTTTTAAAGGAAACTCCACACTGTTCTCCATAGTGTCTGTATGAAGTTACATTCCCACCAATAGTGGAAGAGGGCTCCTTTTGTCCACGCCCTCCCCAGTATTTGTTGTTTGTAGATTTCCTGATGATGCCAATTCTAACAGGTGTGAGGTGATACCTCATTGTAGTTTTGATTTGCATTTCTCTAATAATTAGTGCTGTTGAGCAGCTTTTCATGTGCGTCTTGGCCATCTCTGTGTCTTCTTTGAAGAAACGTCTCCTTAGATCTTCTGCCCATTTTTGTGTTGGGTTGTTTGTTTTTTTAATATTAAGCTGCATGAGCTGTTTATATATATTGGAGATTAAACCTTTGTCCATTGATTCGTTTGCAACGATTTTCGCCCATTCTGAGGGATGCCTTTTTCCATTCCCGTTGTTTTTTAACAAAAAAAGGAAAGAAAGAAAAAGAAGCAGAACACTAATGTGCATAAAATATGCCTTTTGAAACGGTCGTTTTGAAATATGGACGTCCTTTGAATTTTTTGGTCGATATGTGACCCCAGGATTTGTTTTCAGGGCAGGTGTGATTTACAGGCCTGCAATGATTTTGAATATCAATGGACCATTAGCGCTGGGATTAAAGCTGCTGTTGTGTGAAACGGCCACAAGGTGGCAGCAGTTCTCCCTTACCAAATCTGGTTAAGAGGGCAACAGAGCCTCAATGGAAGTCGTGTTCTAGATTGGAATTTAGAATGGAATGTGCCAGGAGAAAGCCCCTCAAGTTTGTCTCACTACATCTTGTTCGTGTTTTTAATTTATTTTTATTATTTTTTATTACAGCAAGTTTGATTACAATGTTTGGCTTGTTGTAGGTGTGGAAGATGTGGTTCTTTTACACATATACAGATGTCTGATCTTCCTGGGATCCTTTTCCCATGTACGTTATGACAGAATGTTGAGTAGTCTTCTCTTGGTATTCCGTAGGTCTTTGGTGATTATATATGTCACCTGTGTTTGTATATGTCTGTTAACCCCGATATCGTAATGAAACCAATCCTCACACCTTTCCATTGGTGAACCATAAGTTTGTTTAATGAATCTGTGATTGCCCTTCTCCGTGGAAATATCTGCCCTGGTATCCGTTTTTAGGTAACACCTATAAGTGATATGATACGATATGTGTCTTTCACTTTCTGACTTACTACAAGTCACGTGATTACCTCTAGACTCATCTACGGGGCTGCAAATAGCATTGTGTCCTTTTTTCCCTTGGCTTCTATTCTGCCTTAGCGAGGTCCATTTTCAACAATGTGATTCCCTGAGGGTTGTGGATTAGCTGACCTGGGCAGCCTTACCCTGCCGGCCGGCCCTCCCCAGGTGTGCCTGTTTGAGGTCAATATAAACAGCGCTCCAGGCGGCAATAGCCCCTGCAGCTGTGCGTGACTCCATATCCTCTGCCCCGTCAGCAGTCTCGGGGCTGTGCTGGTGGGAGGGAGTGAGGGGCCACAGCTTTGATGGTGTCCCAGTGTGAGGGGGGCTCTGCTGGCCTTTCTCCAGGGGTTGCCATGCTGCCACGTGTAAAGAAGAGGATGTGTCACCCATACCTTCCGTTGGAATTTCTCTCCGGACAGAGGTGAGGAAGGAAAAAAGCAGTGGGGGCCGGGACAGGAGGGGTATCTCAGGCAGGGCAATGGAAAGCTTCCAGAAGAGTGCCCGGGGCCAGGACCACCCTGGCTGGCCTGCAGGCACCAAGTTGGCCTGCGTGCTGTCGCTGGTGTGGCTCCGCGGCTCTTCATCTAATCTTTCAAGCCCTTGTACATATTCAGGTGTTTTACCTGGGAAGGGTGGGAACAGTTCAGCAGCAGCTGGCCTGGGGCTCAGCTCACGTTTACTCACAGATGCCTCAGCACGGTCCATCAGCTTTGCAATGAGGACGCTCCTTGCATGGGGGTTGGGTTGCTGGCTGTATGGGAGATGATTCCCCACCTCTGACCAATTTCAGAATTGTTTACCGCTGGAGCAAGTGCCCTGATAGGGTTTTCCTGTGTATAACTGGTGGGTTCAGGTTTTTTTTTCTTTTATGGTTCAAGTTAGGATTTATTCCTCTTTTATGTATTTATAGATATAAGCATGGAAATAATTCATTCCTATAAATACATCTGTGTGAAGGGAAGAAATTTTTTCTGTTTTATTTTTAAATTTTATTTTTTTTAAATTTTGAAATTTAATTTTATTTATTTTTTTATACAGCAGGTTATTATTAGTTATGTATTTTATGCATATACATGTATACAGGTCAATCCCAATCTCCCAACTCATCCCACCACCACCACCCCATGGCTTCCCACACTTGGTGTCCATACGTTTGTTCTCTACCTCTGTGTCTCTATTTCTTCCCTGCAAATCAGTTCATCTGTACCATTTTTTAGGTTCCACATATATGCATTAAAATACAATATTTTTTTCCTCTTTCTGACTTACTTCATTCTGTATGACAGTCTCTCTATCCATCGATGTCTCTACAAATGACCCAGTTTCATTCCTCTTTATGGCCGAGTAATATTCCATTTTATATATGTACCACATCTTTATCCATTCATCTGTCTGTGGGCATTTAGGTTGCTTCCATTACCTGGCTATTGTAAATAGTGCTGCAATGAACATTGTGGTGAATGTGCCTTTTTGATTTATGGTTGTCTCTTGGCATATGCCCAGAAGTGGGATTGCTGGATCAGATGGTAATTCTATATCTAGTTTTTTTAAAGGAAACTCCACACTGTTCTCCATAGTGTCTGTATGAAGTTACATTCCCACCAATAGTGGAAGAGGGCTCCTTTTGTCCACGCCCTCCCCAGTATTTGTTGTTTGTAGATTTCCTGATGATGCCGATTCTAACAGGTGTGAGGTGATACCTCATTGTAGTTTTGATTTGCATTTCTCTAATAATTAGTGCTGTTGAGCAGCTTTTCATGTGCGTCTTGGCCATCTCTGTGTCTTCTTTGAAGAAACGTCTCCTTAGATCTTCTGCCCATTTTTGTGTTGGGTTGTTTGTTTTTTTAATATTAAGCTGCATGAGCTGTTTATATATATTGGAGATTAAACCTTTGTCCATTGATTCGTTTGCAACGATTTTCGCCCATTCTGAGGGATGCCTTTTTCCATTCCCGTTGTTTTTTAACAAAAAAAGGAAAGAAAGAAAAAGAAGCAGAACACTAATGTGCATAAAATATGCCTTTTGAAATGGTCGTTTTGAAATATGGACGTCCTTTGAATTTTTTGGTCGATATGTGACCCCAGGATTTGTTTTCAGGGCAGGTGTGATTTACAGGCCTGCAATGATTTTGAATATCAATGGACCATTAGCGCTGGGATTAAAGCTGCTGTTGTGTGAAACGGCCACAAGGTGGCAGCAGTTCTCCCTTACCAAATCTGGTTAAGAGGGCAACAGAGCCTCAATGGAAGTCGTGTTCTAGATTGGAATTTAGAATGGAATGTGCCAGGAGAAAGCCCCTCAAGTTTGTCTCACTACATCTTGTTCGTGTTTTTAATTTATTTTTTTATTTTTTATTACAGCAAGTTTGATTACAATGTTTGGCTTGTTGTAGGTGTGAAGATGTGGTTCTTTTACACATATACAGATGTCTGATCTTCCTGGGATCCTTTTCCCATGTACGTTATGACAGAATGTTGAGTAGTCTTCTCTTGGTATTCCGTAGGTCTTTGGTGATTATATATGTCACCTGTGTTTGTATATGTCTGTTAACCCCGATATCGTAATGAAACCAATCCTCACACCTTTCCATTGGTGAACCATAAGTTTGTTTAATGAATCTGTGATTGCCCTTCTCCGTGTAAATATCTGCCCTGGTATCCATTTTTAGGTAACACCTATAAGTGATATGATACGATATGTGTCTTTCACTTTCTGACTTACTACAAGTCACGTGATTACCTCTAGACTCATCTACGGGGCTGCAAATGGCATTGTGTCCTTTTTTCCCTTGGCTTCTATTCTGCCTTAGCGAGGTCCATTTTCAACAATGTGATTCCCTGAGGGTTGTGGATTAGCTGACCTGGGCAGCCTTACCCTGCCGGCCGGCCCTCCCCAGGTGTGCCTGTTTGAGGTCAATATAAACAGCACTCCAGGCGGCAATAGCCCCTGCAGCTGTGCGTGACTCCATATCCTCTGCTCCGTCAGCAGTCTCTGGGCTGTGCTGGTGGGAGGGAGTGAGGGGCCACAGCTTTGATGGTGTCCCAGTGTGAGGGGGGCTCTGCTGGCCTTTCTGCAGGGGTTGCCATGCTGCCACGTGTAAAGAAGAGGATGTGTCACCCATACCTTCCGCTGGAATTTCTCTCCGGACAGAGGTGAGGAAGGAAAAAAGCAGTGGGGGCCGGGACAGGAGGGGTATCTCAGGCAGGGCAATGGAAAGCTTCCAGAAGAGCGCCCGGGGCCAGGACCACCCTGGCTGGCCTGCAGGCACCAAGTTGGCCTGCGTGCTGTCGCTGGTGTGGCTCCGCGGCTCTTCATCTAGGCTTTCAAGCCCTTGTACATATTCAGGTGTTTTACCTGGGAAGGGTGGGAACAGTTCAGCAGCAGCTGGCCTGGGGCTCAGCTCACGTTTACTCACAGATGCCTCAGCACGGTCCGTCAGCTTTGCAATGAGGACGCTCCTTGCGTGGGGGTTGGGTTGCTGGCTGTATGGGAGATGATTCCCCACCTCTGACCAATTTCAGAATTGTTTACCGCTGGAGCAAGTGCCCTGATAGGGTTTTCCTGTGTATAACTGGTGGGTTCAGGTTTTTTTTTCTTTTATGGTTCAAGTTAGGATTTATTCCTCTTTTATGTATTTATAGATATAAGCATGGAAATAATTCATTCCTATAAATACATCTGTGTGAAGGGAAGAACTTTTTTCTGTTTTATTTTTAAATTTTATTTTTTTTAAATTTTGAAATTTAATTTTATTTATTTTTTTATACAGCAGGTTATTATTAGTTATGTATTTTATGCATATACATGTATACAGGTCAATCCCAATCTCCCAACTCATCCCACCACCACCACCCCATGGCTTCCCACACTTGGTGTCCATACGTTTGTTCTCTACCTCTGTGTCTCTATTTCTTCCCTGCAAATCAGTTCATCTGTACGATTTTTTAGGTTCCACATATATGCATTAATATACAATATTTGTTTTCCTCTTTCTGACTTACTTCATTCTGTATGACAGTCTCTCTATCCATCGATGTCTCTACAAATGACCCAGTTTCATTCCTCTTTATGGCCGAGTAATATTCCATTTTATATATGTACCACATCTTTATCCATTCATCTGTCTGTGGGCATTTAGGTTGCTTCCATTACCTGGCTATTGTAAATAGTGCTGCAATGAACATTGTGGTGAATGTGCCTTTTTGATTTATGGTTTTCTCTGGGCATATGCCCAGAAGTGGGATTGCTGGATCAGATGGTAATTCTATATCTAGTTTTTTTAAAGGAAACTCCACACTGTTCTCCATAGTGTCTGTATGAAGTTACATTCCCACCAATAGTGGAAGAGGGCTCCTTTTGTCCACGCCCTCCCCAGTATTTGTTGTTTGTAGATTTCCTGATGATGCCGATTCTAACAGGTGTGAGGTGATACCTCATTGTAGTTTTGATTTGCATTTCTCTAATAATTAGTGCTGTTGAGCAGCTTTTCATGTGCGTCTTGGCCATCTCTGTGTCTTCTTTGAAGAAACGTCTCCTTAGATCTTCTGCCCATTTTTGTGTTGGGTTGTTTGTTTTTTTAATATTAAGCTGCATGAGCTGTTTATATATATTGGAGATTAAACCTTTGTCCATTGATTCGTTTGCAACGATTTTCGCCCATTCTGAGGGATGCCTTTTTCCATTCCCATTGTTTTTTAACAAAAAAAGGAAAGAAAGAAAAAGAAGCAGAACACTAATGTGCATAAAATATGCCTTTTGAAACGGTCGTTTTGAAATATGGACGTCCTTTGAATTTTTTGGTCGATATGTGACCCCAGGATTTGTTTTCAGGGCAGGTGTGATTTACAGGCCTGCAATGATTTTGAATATCAATGGACCATTAGCGCTGGGATTAAAGCTGCTGTTGTGTGAAACGGCCACAAGGTGGCAGCAGTTCTCCCTTACCAAATCTGTTTAAGAGGGCAACAGAGCCTCAATGGAAGTCGTGTTCTAGATTGAAATTTAGAATGGAATGTGCCAGGAGAAAGCCCCTCAAGTTTGTCTCACTACATCTTGTTCGTGTTTTTAATTTATTTTTATTATTTTTTATTACAGCAAGTTTGATTACAATGTTTGGCTTGTTGTAGGTGTGGAAGATGTGGTTCTTTTACACATATACAGATGTCTGATCTTCCTGGGATCCTTTTCCCATGTACATTATGACAGAATGTTGAGTAGTCTTCTCTTGGTATTCCGTAGGTCTTTGGTGATTATATATGTCACCTGTGTTTGTATATGTCTGTTAACCCCGATATCGTAATGAAACCAATCCTCACACCTTTCCATTGGTGAACCATAAGTTTGTTTAATGAATCTGTGATTGCCCTTCTCCGTGGAAATATCTGCCCTGGTATCCGTTTTTAGGTAACACCTATAAGTGATATGATACGATATGTGTCTTTCACTTTCTGACTTACTACAAGTCACGTGATTACCTCTAGACTCATCTATGGGGCTGCAAATGGCATTGTGTCCTTTTTTCCCTTGGCTTCTATTCTGCCTTAGCGAGGTCCATTTTCAACAATGTGATTCCCTGAGGGTTGTGGATTAGCTGACCTGGGCAGCCTTACCCTGCCGGCCGGCCCTCCCCAGGTGTGCCTGTTTGAGGTCAATATAAACAGCGCTCCAGGCGGCAATAGCCCCTGCAGCTGTGCGTGACTCCATATCCTCTGCCCCGTCAGCAGTCTCGGGGCTGTGCTGGTGGGAGGGAGTGAGGGGCCACAGCTTTGATGGTGTCCCAGTGTGAGGGGGGCTCTGCTGGCCTTTCTCCAGGGGTTGCCATGCTGCCACGTGTAAAGAAGAGGATGTGTCACCCATACCTTCCGCTGGAATTTCTCTCCGGACTGAGGTGAGGAAGGAAAAAAGCAGTGGGGGCCGGGACAGGAGGGGTATCTCAGGCAGGGCAATGGGAAGCTTCCAGAAGAGCGCCCGGGGCCAGGACCACCCTGGCTGGCCTGCAGGCACCAAGTTGGCCTGCGTGCTGTCGCTGGTGTGGATCCGCGGCCCTTCCTCTAGGCTTTCAAGCCCTTGTACATATTCAGGTGTTTTACCTGGGAAGGGTGGGAACAGTTCAGCAGCAGCTGGCCTGGGGCTCAGCTCACGTTTACTCACAGATGCCTCAGCACGGTCCGTCAGCTTTGCAATGAGGACGCTCCTTGCGTGGGGGGTGGGTTGCTGGCTGTATGGGAGATGATTCCCCACCTCTGACCAATTTCAGAATTGTTTACCGCTGGAGCAAGTGCCCTGATAGGGTTTTCCTGTGTATAACTGGTGGGTTCAGGATTTTTTTTCTTTTATGGTTCAAGTTAGGATTTATTCCTCTTTTATGTATTTATAGATATAAGCATGGAAATAATTCATTCCTATAAATACATCTGTGTGAAGGGAAGAACTTTTTTCTGTTTTATTATTAAATTTTATTTTTTTTAAATTTTGAAATTTAATTTTATTTATTTTTTTATACAGCAGGTTATTATTAGTTATGTATTTTATGCATATACATGTATACAGGTCAATCCCAATCTCCCAACTCATCCCACCACCACCACCCCATGGCTTCCCACACTTGGTGTCCATACGTTTGTTCTCTACCTCTGTGTCTCTATTTCTTCCCTGCAAATCAGTTCATCTGTACCATTTTTAGGCTCCACATATATGCATTAATATACAATATTTGTTTTCCTCTTTCTGACATACTTCATTCTGTATGACAGTCTCTCGATCCATCGATGTCTCTACAAATGACCCAGGTTCATTCCTCTTTATGGCCGAGTAATATTCCATTTTATATATGTACCACATCTTTATCCATTCATCTGTCTGTGGGCATTCAGGTTGCTTCCATTACCTGGCTATTGTAAATAGTGCTGCAATGAACATTGTGGTGAATGTGCCTTTTTGATTTATGGTTTTCTCTGGGCATATGCCCAGAAGTGGGATTGCTGGATCAGATGGTAATTCTATATCTAGTTTTTTTAAAGGAAACTCCACACTGTTCTCCATAGTGTCTGTATGAAGTTACATTCCCACCAATAGTGGAAGAGGGCTCCTTTTGTCCACGCCCTCCCCAGAATTTGTTGTTTGTAGATTTCCTGATGATGCCGATTCTAACAGGTGTGAGGTGATACCTCATTGTAGTTTTGATTTGCATTTCTCTAATAATTAGTGCTGTTGAGCAGCTTTTCATGTGCGTCTTGGCCATCTCTGTGTCTTCTTTGAAGAAACGTCTCCTTAGATCTTCTGCCCATTTTTGTGTTGGGTTGTTTGTTTTTTTAATATTAAGCTGCATGAGCTGTTTATATATATTGGAGATTAAACCTTTGTCCATTGATTCGTTTGCAACGATTTTCGCCCATTCTGAGGGATGCCTTTTTCCATTCCCGTTGTTTTTTAACAAAAAAAGGAAAGAAAGAAAAAGAAGCAGAACACTAATGTGCATAAAATATGCCTTTTGAAACGGTCGTTTTGAAATATGGACGTCCTTTGAATTTTTTGGTCGATATGTGACCCCAGGATTTGTTTTCAGGGCAGGTGTGATTTACAGGCCTGCAATGATTTTGAATATCAATGGACCATTAGCGCTGGGATTAAAGCTGCTGTTGTGTGAAACGGCCACAAGGTGGCAGCAGTTCTCCCTTACCAAATCTGTTTAAGAGGGCAACAGAGCCTCAATGGAAGTCGTGTTCTAGATTGGAATTTAGAATGGAATGTGCCAGGAGAAAGCCCCTCAAGTTTGTCTCACTACATCTTGTTCGTGTTTTTAATTTATTTTTTTTTATTTTTTATTACAGCAAGTTTGATTACAATGTTTGGCTTGTTGTAGGTGTGGAAGATGTGGTTCTTTTATACATACACAGATGTCTGATCTTCCTGGGATCCTTTTCCCATGTACGTTATGACAGAATGTTGAGTAGTCTTCTCTTGGTATTCCGTAGGTCTTTGGTGATTATATATGTCACCTGTGTTTGTATATGTCTGTTAACCCCGATATCGTAATGAAACCAATCCTCACACCTTTCCATTGGTGAACCATAAGTTTGTTTAATGAATCTGTGATTGCCCTTCTCCGTGGAAATATCTGCCCTGGTATCCGTTTTTAGGTAACACCTATAAGTGATATGATACGATATGTGTCTTTCACTTTCTGACTTACTACAAGTCACATGATTACCTCTAGACTCATCTACGGGGCTGCAAATGGCATTGTGTCCTTTTTTCCTTTGGCTTCTATTCTGCCTTAGCGAGGTCCATTTTCAACAATGTGATTCCCTGAGGGTTGTGGATTAGCTGACCTGGGCGGCCTTACCCTGCCGGCCGTCCCTCCCAGGTGTGCCTGTTTGAGGTCAATATAAACAGCGCTCCAGGCGGCAATAGCCCCTGCAGCTGTGCGTGACTCCATATCCTCTGCCCCGTCAGCAGTCTCGGGGCTGTGCTGGTGAGAGGGAGTGAGGGGCCACAGCTTTGATGGTGTCCCAGTGTGAGGGGGGCTCTGCTGGCCTTTCTGCAGGGGTTGCCATGCTGCCACGTGTAAAGAAGAGGATGTGTCACCCATACCTTCCGCTGGAATTTCTCTGCGGACAGAGGTGAGGAAGGAAAAAAGCAGTGGGGGCCGGGACAGGAGGGGTATCTCAGGCAGGGCAGTGGAAAGCTTCCAGAAGAGCGCCCGGGGCCAGGACCACCCTGGCTGGCCTGCAGGCACCAAGTTGGCCTGCGTGCTGTCGCTGGTGTGGCTCCGCGGCCCTTCCTCTAGGCTTTCAAGCCCTTGTACATATTCAGGTGTTTTACCTGGGAAGGGTGGGAACAGTTCAGCAGCAGCTGGCCTGGGGCTCAGCTCACGTTTACTCACAGATGCCTCAGCACGGTCCGTCAGCTTTGCAATGAGGACGCTCCTTGCGTGGGGGTTGGGTTGCTGGCTGTATGGGAGATGATTCCCCACCTCTGACCAATTTCAGAATTGTTTACCGCTGGAGCAAGTGCCCTGATAGGGTTTTCCTGTGTATAACTGGTGGGTTCAGGTTTTTTTTTCTTTTATGGTTCAAGTTAGGATTTATTCCTCTTTTATGTATGTATAGATATAAGCATGGAAATAATTCATTCCTATAAATACATCTGTGTGAAGGGAAGAACTTTTTTCTGTTTTATTTTTAAATTTTATTTTTTTTAAATTTTGAAATTTAATTTTATTTATTTTTTTATACAGCAGGTTATTATTAGTTATGTATTTTATGCATATACATGTATACAGGTCAATCCCAATCTCCCAACTCATCCCACCACCACCACCCCATGGCTTCCCACACTTGGTGTCCATACGTTTGTTCTCTACCTCTGTGTCTCTATTTCTTCCCTGCAAATCAGTTCATCTGTACCATTTTTTAGGTTCCACATATATGCATTAATATACAATATTTGTTTTCCTCTTTCTGACTTACTTCATTCTGTATGACAGTCTCTCTATCCATCGATGTCTCTACAAATGACCCAGTTTCATTCCTCTTTATGGCCGAGTAATATTCCATTTTATATATGTACCACATCTTTATCCATTCATCTGTCTGTGGGCATTTAGGTTGCTTCCATTACCTGGCTATTGTAAATAGTGCTGCAATGAACATTGTGGTGAATGTGCCTTTTTGATTTATGGATTTCTCTGGGCATATGCCCAGAAGTGGGATTGCTGGATCAGATGGTAATTCTATATCTAGTTTTTTTAAAGGAAACTCCACACTGTTCTCCATAGTGTCTGTATGAAGTTACATTCCCACCAATAGTGGAAGAGGGCTCCTTTTGTCCACGCCCTCCCCAGAATTTGTTGTTTGTAGATTTCCTGATGATGCCGATTCTAACAGGTGTGAGGTGATACCTCATTGTAGTTTTGATTTGCATTTCTCTAATAATTAGTGCTGTTGAGCAGCTTTTCATGTGCGTCTTGGCCATCTCTGTGTCTTCTTTGAAGAAACGTCTCCTTAGATCTTCTGCCCATTTTTGTGTTGGGTTGTTTGTTTTTTTAATATTAAGCTGCATGAGCTGTTTATATATATTGGAGATTAAACCTTTGTCCATTGATTCGTTTGCAACGATTTTCGCCCATTCTGAGGGATGCCTTTTTCCATTCCCGTTGTTTTTTAACAAAAAAAGGAAAAAAAGAAAAAGAAGCAGAACACTAATGTGCATAAAATATGCCTTTTGAAAGGGTCGTTTTGAAATATGGACGTCCTTTGAATTTTTTGGTCGATATGTGACCCCAGGATTTGTTTTCAGGGCAGGTGTGATTTACAGGCCTGCAATGATTTTGAATATCAATGGACCATTAGCGCTGGGATTAAAGCTGCTGTTGTGTGAAACGGCCACAAGGTGGCAGCAGTTCTCCCTTACCAAATCTGTTTAAGAGGGTAACAGAGCCTCAATGGAAGTCGTGTTCTAGATTGAAATTTAGAATGGAATGTGCCAGGAGAAAGCCCCTCAAGTTTGTCTCACTACATCTTGTTCGAGTTTTTAATTTATTTTTTTTTATTTTTTATTACAGCAAGTTTGATTACAATGTTTGGCTTGTTGTAGGTGTGGAAGATGTGGTTCTTTTACACATATACAGATGTCTGATCTTCCTGGGTTCCTTTTCCCATGTACGTTATGACAGAATGTTGAGTAGTCTTCTCTTGGTATTCCGTAGGTCTTTGGTGATTATATATGTCACCTGTGTTTGTATATGTCTGTTAACCCCGATATCGTAATGAAACCAATCCTCACACCTTTCCATTGGTGAACCATAAGTTTGTTTAATGAATCTGTGATTGCCCTTCTCCGTGGAAATATCTGCCCTGGTATCCGTTTTTAGGTAACACCTATAAGTGATATGATACGATATGTGTCTTTCACTTTCTGACTTACTACAAGTCACGTGATTACCTCTAGACTCATCTACGGGGCTGCAAATGGCATTGTGTCCTTTTTTCCCTTGGCTTCTATTCTGCCTTAGCGAGGTCCATTTTCTACAATGTGATTCCCTGAGGGTTGTGGATTAGCTGACCTGGGCGGCCTTACCCTGCCGGCCGTCCCTCCCCAGGTGTGCCTGTTTGAGGTCAATATAAACAGTGCTCCAGGCGGCAATAGCCCCTGCAGCTGCGCGTGACTCCATATCCTCTGCCCCGTCAGCAGTCTCGGGGCTGTGCTGGTGAGAGGGAGTGAGGGGCCACAGCTTTGATGGTGTCCCAGTGTGAGGGGGGCTCTGCTGGTCTTTCTGCAGGGGTTGCCATGCTGCCACGTGTAAAGAAGAGGATGTGTCACCCATACCTTCCGCTGGAATTTCTCTCCGGACAGAGGTGAGGAAGGAAAAAAGCAGTGGGGGCCGGGACAAGAGGGGTATCTCAGGCAGGGCAGTGGAAAGCTTCCAGAAGAGCGCCCGGGGCCAGGACCACCCTGGCTGGCCTGCAGGCACCAAGTTGGCCTGCGTGCTGTCGCTGGTGTGGCTCCGCGGCCCTTCCTCTAGGCTTTCAAGCCCTTGTACATATTCAGGTGTTTTACCTGGGAAGGGTGGGAACAGTTCAGCAGCAGCTGGCCTGGGGCTCAGCTCACGTTTACTCACAGATGCCTCAGCACGGTCCGTCAGCTTTGCAATGAGGACGCTCCTTGCGTGGGGGTTGGGTTGCTGGCTGTATGGGAGATGATTCCCCACCTCTGACCAATTTCAGAATTGTTTACCGCTGGAGCAAGTGCCCTGATAGGGTTTTCCTGTGTATAACTGGTGGGTTCAGGTTTTTTTTTCTTTTATGGTTCAAGTTAGGATTTATTCCTCTTTTATGTATTTATAGATATAAGCATGGAAATAATTCATTCCTATAAATACATCTGTGTGAAGGGAAGAACTTTTTTCTGTTTTATTTTTAAATTTTATTTTTTTTAAATTTTGAAATTTAATTTTATTTATTTTTTTATACAGCAGGTTATTATTAGTTATGTATTTTATGCATATACATGTATACAGGTCAATCCCAATCTCCCAACTCATCCCACCACCACCACCCCATGGCTTCCCACACTTGGTGTCCATACGTTTGTTCTCTACCTCTGTGTCTCTATTTCTTCCCTGCAAATCAGTTCATCTGTACCATTTTTTAGGTTCCACATATATGCATTAATATACAATATTTGTTTTCCTCTTTCTGACTTATTTCATTCTGTATGACAGTCTCTCTATCCATCGATGTCTCTACAAATGACCCAGTTTCATTCCTCTTTATGGCCGAGTAATATTCCATTTTATATATGTACCACATCTTTATCCATTCATCTGTCTGTGGGCATTTAGGTTGCTTCCATTACCTGGCTATTGTAAATAGTGCTGCAATGAACATTGTGGTGAATGTGCCTTTTTGATTTATGGTTTTCTCTGGGTATATGCCCAGAGGTGGGATTGCTGGATCAGATGGTAATTCTATTTCTAGTCTTTTTTAAGGAAACTCCATACTGTTCTCCATAGTGACTGTATCAATTTACATCCCCACCAATAGTGGAAGAGGGCTCCTTTTGTCCACACCCTCCCCAGAATTTGTTGTTTGTAGATTTCCTGATGATGCCGATTCTAACAGGTGTGAGGTGATACCTCAATGTAGTTTTGATTTGCATTTCTCTAATAATTAGTGCTGTTGAGCAGCTTTTCATGTGCATGTTGGCCATCTCTGTGTCTTCTTTGAAGAAACGTCTCTTTAGATCTTCTGCCCATTTTTGTATTGGGTTGTTTGTTTTTTTAATATTAAGCTGCATGAGCTGTTTATATATATTGGAGATTAAACCTTTGTCCATTGATTCGTTTGCAACGATTTTCGCCCATTCTGAGGGATGCCTTTTTCCATTCCCGTTTTTTTTTAACAAAAAAAGGAAAGAAAGGAAAAGAAGCAGAACACTAATGTGCGTAAAATATGCCTTTTGAAACGATCGTTTTGAAATATGGACGTCCTTTGAATTTTTTGGTCGATATGTGACCCCAGGATTTGTTTTCAGGGCAGGTGTGATTTACAGGCCTGCAATGATTTTGAATATCAATGGACCATTAGCGCTGGGATTAAAGCTGCTGTTGTGTGAAACGGCCACAAGGTGGCAGCAGTTCTCCCTTACCAAATCTGGTTAAGAGGGCAACAGAGCCTCAATGGAAGTCGTGTTCTAGATTGGAATTTAGAATGGAATGTGCCAGGAGAAAGCCCCTCAAGTTTGTCTCACTACATCTTGTTCGTGTTTTTAATTTATTTATTTATTTTTTATTACAGCAAGTTTGATTACAATGTTTGGCTTGTTGTAGGTGTGAAGATGTGGTTCTTTTACACATATACAGATGTCTGATCTTCCTGGGATCCTTTTCCCATGTACGTTATGACAGAATGTTGAGTAGTCTTCTCTTGGTATTCCGTAGGTCTTTGGTGATTATATATGTCACCTGTGTTTGTATATGTCTGTTAACCCCGATATCGTAATGAAACCAATCCTCACACCTTTCCATTGGTGAACCATAAGTTTGTTTAATGAATCTGTGATTGCCCTTCTCCGTGTAAATATCTGCCCTGGTATCCATTTTTAGGTAACACCTATAAGTGATATGATACGATATGTGTCTTTCACTTTCTGACTTACTACAAGTCACGTGATTACCTCTAGACTCATCTACGGGGCTGCAAATGGCATTGTGTCCTTTTTTCCCTTGGCTTCTATTCTGCCTTAGCGAGGTCCATTTTCAACAATGTGATTCCCTGAGGGTTGTGGATTAGCTGACCTGGGCAGCCTTACCCTGCCGGCCGGCCCTCCCCAGGTGTGCCTGTTTGAGGTCAATATAAACAGCACTCCAGGCGGCAATAGCCCCTGCAGCTGTGCGTGACTCCATATCCTCTGCTCCGTTAGCAGCCTCGGGGCTGTGCTGGTGGGAGGGAGTGAGGGGCCACAGCTTTGATGGTGTCCCAGTGTGAGGGGGGCTCTGCTGGCCTTTCTGCAGGGGTTGCCATGCTGCCACGTGTAAAGAAGAGGATGTGTCACCCATACCTTCCGCTGGAATTTCTCTCCAGACAGAGGTGAGGAAGGAAAAAAGCAGTGGGGGCCGGGACAGGAGGGGTATCTCAGGCAGGGCAATGGAAAGCTTCCAGAAGAGCGCCCGGGGCCAAGACCACCCTGGCTGGCCTGCAGGCACCAAGTTGTCCTGCGTGCTGTCGCTGGTGTGGCTCCGCGGCCCTTCATCTAGGCTTTCAAGCCCTTGTACATATTCAGGTGTTTTACCTGGGAAGGGTGGGAACAGTTCAGCAGCAGCTGGCCTGGGGCTCAGCTCACGTTTACTCACAGATGCCTCAGCACGGTCCGTCAGCTTTGCAATGAGGACGCTCCTTGCGTGGGGGGTGGGTTGCTGGCTGTATGGGAGATGATTCCCCACCTCTGACCAATTTCAGAATTGTTTACCGCTGGAGCAAGTGCCCTGATAGGGTTTTCCTGTGTATAACTGGTGGGTTCAGGTTTTTTTTTCTTTTATGGTTCAAGTTAGGATTTATTCCTCTTTTATGTATTTATAGATATAAGCATGGAAATAATTCATTCCTATAAATACATCTGTGTGAAGGGAAGAACTTTTTTCTGTTTTATTTTTAAATTTTATTTTTTTTAAATTTTGAAATTTAATTTTATTTATTTTTTTATACAGCAGATTATTATTAGTTATGTATTTTATGCATATACATGTATACAGGTCAATCCCAATCTCCCAACTCATCCCACCACCACCACCCCATGGCTTCCCACACTTGGTGTCCATACGTTTGTTCTCTACCTCTGTGTCTCTATTTCTTCCCTGCAAATCAGTTCATATGTACCATTTTTTAGGTTCCACATATATGCATTAATATACAATATCTGTTTTCCTCTTTCTGACATACTTCATTCTGTATGACAGTCTCTCTATCCATCGATGTCTCTACAAATGACCCAGTTTCATTCCTCTTTATGGCCGAGTAATATTCCATTTTATATATGTACCACATCTTTATCCATTCATCTGTCTGTGGGCATTTAGGTTGCTTCCATTACCTGGCTATTGTAAATAGTGCTGCAATGAACATTGTGGTGAATGTGCCTTTTTGATTTATGGTTTTCTCTGGGTATATGCCCAGAAGTGGGATTGCTGGATCAGATGGTAATTCTATATCTAGTTTTTTTAAAGGAAACTCCACACTGTTCTCCATAGTGTCTGTATGAAGTTACATTCCCACCAATAGTGGAAGAGGGCTCCTTTTGTCCACACCCTCCCCAGTATTTGTCGTTTGTAGATTTCCTGATGATGCCGATTCTAACAGGTGTGAGGTGATACCTCATTGTAGTTCTGATTTGCATTTCTCTAATAATTAGTGCTGTTGAGCAGCTTTTCATGTGCGTCTTGGCCATCTCTGTGTCTTCTTTGAAGAAACGCGTCTTTAGATCTTCTGCCCATTTTTGTATTGGGTTGTTTGTTTTTTTAATGTTAAGCTGCATGAGTTGTTTATATATATTGGAGGTTAAACCTCTGTCCATTGATTCGTCTGCAACGATTTTCGCCCATTCTGAGGGATGTCTTTTTCCATTCCCGTGTTTTTTAACAAAAAATGAAAGAAAGGAAAAGAAGCAGAACTCTAATGTGCGTAAAATATGCCTTTTGAAACGGTCGTTTTGAAATATGGATATCCTTTGAATTTTTTGGTCGATATGTGACCCCAGGATTTGTTTTCAGGGCAGGTGTCATTTACAGGCCTGCAATGATTTTGAATATCAACTGACCATTAGCGCTGGGATTAAAGCTGCTGTTGTGTGAAACGGCCACAAGGTGGCAGCAGTTCACCCTTACCAAATCTGGTTACTAGGGCAAGAGAGCCTCAGTGGAAGTGGTGTTCTAGATTGGAGTTTAGAATGGAATGTACCAGGAGAAAGCCCCTCACGTTTGTCTCACTACTTCTTGTTCGTGTTTTTAATTTAAGTTTTTATTTTTTATTACAGCAAGTTTGATTACAATGTTTGGCTTGTTGTAGGTGTGGAAGATGTGGTTCTTTTACACATATACAGATGACTGTTCTTCTTGGGATCCTTTTCCCATGTACGTTATGACAGAATGTTGAGTAGTCCTCTCTTGGTATTCTGTAGGTCTTTGGTGATTATATATGTCACCTGTGTTTGTATATGTCTGTTAACCCCGATATCGTAATGAAACCAATCCTCACACCTTTCCATTGGTGAACCATAAGTTTGTTTAATGAATCTGTGATTGCCCTTCTCCGTGGAAATATCTGCCCTGGTATCCATTTTTAGGTAACACCTATAAGTGATATGATATGATATGTGTCTTTCACTTTCTGACTTACTACAAGTCACGTGATTACTTCTAGACTCATCTACGGTGCTGCAAATGGCATTGTGTCCTTTTTTCCCTTGGCTTCTCTTCTGCCTTAGCGGGGTCCATTTTCAACAATGTGATTCCCTGAGGGTTGTGGATTAGCTGACCTGGGCAGCCTTACCCTGCCGGCCCGCCCTCCCCAGGTGTGCCTCGTTGAGGTCAATATAAACAGCGCTCCAGGCAGCAATAGCCCCTGAAGCTGTGCCTGACTCCATATTCTCTGCCCCGTCAGCAGTCTCGGGGCTGTGCTGGTGGGAGGGAGTGAGGGGCCACAGCTTTGTGGGTGGCCCGGTGTGAGTGGGGTTCTGCTGGCCTTTCTGCAGGAGTTGCCAGGCTGCCGCCTGTAACGAAGAGGATGTGTCACCCATACCTTCCGCTGGAATTTCTCTCCGGACAGAGGTGAGGAAGGAAAAAAGCAGTGGGGGCCGGGACAGGAGGGGCATCTCAGGCAGGGCAATGGAAAGCTTCTGGAAGAGCGCCAGGGTCCAGGACCATGCTGGCTGGCCTGCAGGCACCAAGTTGGCCTGCGTGCTGTCGCTGGTGTGGCTCCACGGTCCTTCCTCTAGGCTTTCAAGCCCTTGTACATATTCAGGTGTTTTACCTGGAAAGGGTGGGAACAGTTCAGCAGCAGCTGGCCTGGGGCTCAGCTCACGTTTACTCACAGATGCCTCGGCACGGTCCCCCAGCTTTGCAATGAGGACGCTTCTTGCGTGGGGGGTGGGTTGCTGGCTGTATGGGAGATGGTTCCCCACCTCTGACCAATTTCAGAATTGTTTACCACTGGAGCAAGTGCCCTGATAGGGTTTTCCTCTGTATAACTCCTGGGTTCAGGTTTTCTTTTTCTTTTATGGTTCAAGTTAGATTTTATTCCCCTTTTATGTATTTATAGATATAAGCATGGAAATAATTCTTTCCTATAAATACATCTGTGTGATGAGAAGAATTTTTTCTGTTTTATTTTTAAATTTTATTTTTTAAAATTTTGAAATTTAATTTTATTTATTTTTTTATACAGCACGTTATTATTAGTTATGTATTTTATGTATATACATGTATACAGGTCAATCCCAAACTCCCAACTCATCCCACCACCACCACCCCATGGCTTCCCACACTTGGTGTCCATACGTTTATTCTCTACCTCTGTGTCTCTATTTCTTCCCTGCAAACCAGTTCATCTGTACCTTTTTTAGGCTCCACATATATGCATTAATATACAATATTTGTTTTCCTCTTTCTGCCTTACTTCATTCTGTATGACAGTCTCTCGATCCATCGATGTCTCTACAAATGACCCAGTTTCATTCCTTTTTATGGCCGAGTCATATTCCATTTTATATATGTACCACATCTTTATCCATTCATCTGTCTGTGGGCATTTAGGTTGCTTCCATTACCTGGCTATTGTAAATAGTGCTGCAACGAACATTGTGGTGAATGTGCCTTTTTGAAATACGGTTTTCTCTGGGTATATGCCCAGAAGTGGGATTGCTGGATCAGATGGTAATTCTATTTCTAGTTTTTTTAAGGAAACTCCATACTGTTCTCCATAGTGACTGTATCAATTTACATTCCCACCAATAGTGGAAGAGGGCTCCTTTTGTCCACACCCTCCCCAGAATTGGTTGTTTGTAGATTTTCTGATGATGCCGATTCTAACAGGTGTGAGGTGATACCTCATTGTAGTTTTCTCCTGAATATATTCAGGAGAAAACGCATACGCCATTTTTGGCCAAGTGCATCATTGTCGAAGTTGTGCCCCTCTTCCTGTGCTTTACAGGCGATTCCAACGTACCTCTTGAAATCTGTTTCCTGCTATTCTGCCTCGCTTTCAAGTCCGCCTCGTTGCCTTCCCTCAACAGATTTTTGGACGATAGTTGGCCTTGATTACTCTGCCAGTTTGTGAATTGCTGTGCCCCTGAGCTCCATTTTTCAACTCGTTTTTTGTGAGCTGAACGCAGGTCCAAACTTTTGGTTCAGGACCTATACTGGTTCCCGGTGGGTGGCTGAGGCTTTGGTTAATTCTTCTTCCTGCCGGGAAATTAGAGTGACATGTGCCCATCCAAATGCCTAGCAGCTACTCTCTCATTGGTTCTCCCTCTTCCCTTTCATCCTCTGCCAAATTGGCAATCTGTGCGAACCAGGAGCTTAAAGGGGCTGTCTCTCCAAGTTGGGAGATTGATAGGAAAGCAGTTGGAAAGTCAAACCGGAGCACCAGGAGAGGGGCTCTTCGTTGAGTTTTAGAAACCTTTCGTATTCACAGTGTGTCCATTCTCTAGGTTTCCCGTACATGTTATAGCTGTAGTAATATTCCCTTCAACCTGGAGAGCTGGGACCCATGGAATGGGTGCCATGCATTATTGCTTTAAAGGGTCTGCATTTGCTCACCCAATCTCACCAATCCTCTCAGTCCCAAGTGTCCAGCCTTATGCCACATCCAGCTGTCATTGTAGATAGGGTCAGTCCAGGTTGCATCAGAGACCCTGAAGGAATTGTAAAGAATTTCCCTGTTTCTTTGTTCTGTTTTTGAAATTCCTTTTTAGAGTGGGTTTGAGCTGATTCTCGCGGCCATGTTTATGCCAGTCTAGACACACTTGATTCCCTTACGGAGACATATCAATACATAGGTTTTAAGATTCTTACTAGTCAGATCGATTCCTCTGGGGAAAATATGGCGTTTTGAGTCCCTTTCACTGAGGAAGGTGTAGGTCTTGTCTATTCCATAGTTGGTTTTTGGAACGGTACCTGTGCTTATATCAAACTCTGGTTTGATGCATCACCCCACCTCTCCTTCCCCCTTAAGCAGGCATAAGAGTGCTTTCTAAATGTGAGACTCTGTTCTCTTGCCTAACTCAGTTCATGTGGAGCCATGTTTACAGGATCTTCCTAAGTGATATCTTATGATAAGTTTCTTTTTCTGTGTGACTTCTTTCACTTAGAATCATCGTACCTGAATCCACTCATTTTGCTGCTACTGGTCTTATGACATTGATTTCATGGCTGAGGGATATTCCATCGTACGTAAGTTCCACCATGTTTGGAACCACTTTTATATTTCCTGGGATATTTCAGGTGTACCCAGGTTGAGGTTCTTGTAAGCAGTGCAGCCCTCAATTTGGGGGTGGCTCTGTCTTATGGATTTTCAGTTTTCCCAAGGTATATTCCCTAGACTGGAAGTGCCCTTGGCTCTGTAGCTCTGTTGTTTATTGTTTTAGGGAACACAATGCACTCCTCCAGTGAGGCAGTTGGCAACTTACATCCCGCCCATCAGCATAACAAGGCTCCCTGTTCTCCAGGGCCTGTCTTGCCTTTCTGGTTTTTACACATTTTGTGGATGTCCCTTTTGACCGGTGGGACGTGATACTTCTTTGTAGTGCAGATTTGCATTGCCCGCTTGCTTGCTTGGCCAAAAAGGGCGTATGCGTTTTCTCCTGAATATATTCAGGAGAAAACGCATACGCCCTTTTTGGCCAAGTGCATCATTGTCGAAGTTGTGCCCCTCTTCCTGTGCTTTACAGGCGATTTCAACGTACCTCTTGAAATCTGTTTCCTGCTATTCTGCCTCGCTTTCAAGTCCGCCTCGTTGCCTTCCCTCAACAGATTTTTGGACGATAGTTGGCCTTGATTACTCTGCCAGTTTGTGAATTGCTGTGCCCCTGAGCTCCATTTTTCAACTCGTTTTCTGTGAGCTGAACGCAGGTCCAAACTTTTGGTTCAGGACCTATACTGGTTCCCGGTGGGTGGCTGAGGCTTTGGTTAATTCTTCTTCCTGCCGGGAAATTAGAGTGACATGTGCCCATCCAAATGCCTAACAGCTACTCTCTCATTGGTTCTCCCTCTTCCCTTTCATCCTCTGCCAAATTGGCAACCTGTGCGAACCAGGAGCTTAAAGGGGCTGTCTCTCCAAGTTGGGAGATTGATAGGAAAGCAGTTGGAAAGTCAAACCGGAGCACCAGGAGAGGGGCTCTTCGTTGAGTTTTAGAAACCTTTCGTATTCACAGTGTGTCCATTCTCTAGGTTTCCCGTACATGTTATAGCTGTAGTAATATTCCCTTCAACCTGGAGAGCTGGGACCCATGGAATGGGTGCCATGCATTATTGCTTTAAAGGGTCTGCATTTGCTCAGCCAATCTCACCAATCCTCTCAGTCCCAAGTGTCCAGCCTTATGCCACATCCAGCTGTCATTGTAGATAGGGTCAGTCCAGGTTGCATCAGAGACCCTGAAGGAATTGTAAAGAATTTCCCTGTTTCTTTGTTCTGTTTTTGAAATTCCTTTTTAGAGTGGGTTTGAGCTGATTCTCGCGGCCATGTTTATGCCAGTCTAGACACACTTGATTCCCTTACGGAGACATATCAATACATAGGTTTTAAGATTCTTACTAGTCAGATCGATTCCTCTGGGGAAAATATGGCGTTTTGAGTCCCTTTCACTGAGGAAGGTGTAGGTCTTGTCTATTCCATAGTTGGTTTTTGGAACGGTACCTGTGCTTATATCAAACTCTGGTTTGATGCATCATCCCACCTCTCCTTCCCCCTTAAGCAGGCATAAGAGTGTTTTCTAAATGTGAGACTCTGTTCTCTTGCCTAACTCAGTTCATGTGGAGCCATGTTTACAGGATCTTCCTAAGTGATATCTTATGATAAGTTTCTTTTTCTGTGTGACTTCTTTCACTTAGAATCATCGTACCTGAATCCACTCATTTTGCTGCTACTGGTCTTATGACATTGATTTCATGGCTGAGGGATATTCCATCGTACGTAAGTTCCACCATGTTTGGAACCACTTTTATATTTCCTGGGATATTTCAGGTGTACCCAGGTTGAGGTTCTTGTAAGCAGTGCAGCCCTCAATTTGGGGGTGGCTCTGTCTTATGGATTTTCAGTTTTCCCAAGGTATATTCCCTAGACTGGAAGTGCCCTTGGCTCTGTAGCTCTGTTGTTTACTTGTTTTAGGGAACACAATGCACTCCTCCAGTGAGGCAGTTGGCAACTTACATCCCGCCCATCAGCATAACAAGGCTCCCTGTTCTCCAGGGCCTGTCTTGCCTTTCTGGTTTTTACACATTTTGTGGATGTCCCTTTTGACCGGTGGGACGTGATACTTCTTTGTAGTGCAGATTTGCATTGCCCGCTTGCTTGCTTGGCCAAAAAGGGCGTATGCGTTTTCTCCTGAATATATTCAGGAGAAAACGCATACGCCCTTTTTGGCCAAGTGCATCATTGTCGAAGTTGTGCCCCTCTTCCTGTGCTTTACAGGCGATTCCAACGTACCTCTTGAAATCTGTTTCCTGCTATTCTGCCTCGCTTTCAAGTCCGCCTCGTTGCCTTCCCTCAACAGATTTTTGGACGATAGTTGGCCTTGATTACTCTGCCAGTTTGTGAATTGCTGTGCCCCTGAGCTCCATTTTTCAACTCGTTTTTTGTGAGCTGAACGCAGGTCCAAACTTTTGGTTCAGGACCTATACTGGTTCCCGGTGGGTGGCTGAGGCTTTGGTTAATTCTTCTTCCTGCCGGGAAATTAGAGTGACATGTGCCCATCCAAATGCCTAACAGCTACTCTCTCATTGGTTCTCCCTCTTCCCTTTCATTCTCTGCCAAATTGGCAACCTGTGCGAACCAGGAGCTTAAAGGGGCTGTCTCTCCAAGTTGGGAGATTGATAGGAAAGCAGTTGGAAAGTCAAACCGGAGCACCAGGAGAGGGGCTCTTCGTTGAGTTTTAGAAACCTTTCGTATTCACAGTGTGTCCATTCTCTAGGTTTCCCGTACATGTTATAGCTGTAGTAATATTCCCTTCAACCTGGAGAGCTGGGACCCATGGAATGAGTGCCATGCATTATTGCTTTAAAGGGTCTGCATTTGCTCACCCAACCTCACCAATCCTCTCAGTCCCAAGTGTCCAGCCTTATGCCACATCCAGCTGTCATTGTAGATAGGGTCAGTCCAGGTTGCATCAGAGACCCTGAAGGAATTGTAAAGAATTTCCCTGTTTCTTTGTTCTGTTTTTGAAATTCCTTTTTAGAGTGGGTTTGAGCTGATTCTCGCGGCCATGTTTATGCCAGTCTAGACACACTTGATTCCCTTACGGAGACATATCAATACATAGGTTTTAAGATTCTTACTAGTCAGATCGATTCCTCTGGGGAAAATATGGCGTTTTGAGTCCCTTTCACTGAGGAAGGTGTAGGTCTTGTCTATTCCATAGTTGGTTTTTGGAACGGTACCTGTGCTTATATCAAACTCTGGTTTGATGCATCACCCCACCTCTCCTTCCCCCTTAAGCAGGCATAAGAGTGTTTTCTAAATGTGAGACTCTGTTCTCTTTCCTAACTCAGTTCATGTGGAGCCATGTTTACAGGATCTTCCTAAGTGATATCTTATGATAAGTTTCTTTTTCTGTGTGACTTCTTTCACTTAAATCATCGTACCTGAATCCACTCATTTTGCTGCTACTGGTCTTATGACATTGATTTCGTGGCTGAGGGATAATCCATCGTACGTAAGTTCCACAATGTTTGGAACCATTTTTATATTTCCTGGGATATTTCAGGTGTACCCAGGTTGAGGTTCTTGTAAGCAGTGCAGCCCTCAATTTGGGGGTGGCTCTGTCTTATGGATTTTCAGTTTTCCCAAGGTATATTTCCTAGACTGGAAGTGCCCTTGGCTCTGTAGCTCTGTTGTTTACTTGTTTTAGGGAACACAATGCACTCCTCCAGTGAGGCAGTTGGCAACTTACATCCCGCCCATCAGCATAACAAGGCTCCCTGTTCTCCAGGGCCTGTCTTGCCTTTCTGGTTTTTACACATTTTGTGGATGTCCCTTTTGACCGGTGGGACGTGATACTTCTTTGTAGTGCAGATTTGCATTACCCGCTTGCTTGCTTGGCCAAAAAGGGCGTATGCGTTTTCTCCTGAATATATTCAGGGGAAAACGCATACGCCCTTTTTGGCCAAGTGCATCATTGTCGAAGTTGTGCCCCTCTTCCTGTGCTTTACAGGCGATTCCAACGTACCTCTTGAAATCTGTTTCCTGCTATTTTGCCTCGCTTTCAAGTCCGCCTTATTGCCTTCCCTCAACAGATTTTTGGACGATAGTTGGCCTTGATTACTCTGCCAGTTTGTGAATTGCTGTGCCCCTGAGCTCCATTTTTCAACTCGTTTTTTGTGAGCTGAACGCAGGTCCAAACTTTTGGTTCAGGACCTATACTGGTTCCCGGTGGGTGGCTGAGACTTTGGTTAATTCTTCTTCCTGCCGGGAAATTAGAGTGACATGTGCCCATCCAAATGCCTAACAGCTACTCTCTCATTGGTTCTCCCTCTTCCCTTTCATCCTCTGCCAAATTGGCAACCTGTGCGAACCAGGAGCTTAAAGGGGCTGTCTCTCCAAGTTGGGAGATTGATAGGAAAGCAGTTGGAAAGTCAAACCGGAGCACCAGGAGAGGGGCTCTTCGTTGAGTTTTAGAAACCTTTCGTATTCACAGTGTGTCCATTCTCTAGGTTTCCCGTACATGTTATAGCTGTAGTAATATTCCCTTCAACCTGGAGAGGTGGGACCCATGGAATGGTTGCCATGCATTATTGCTTTAAAGGGTCTGCATTTGCTCACCCAATCTCACCAATCCTCTCAGTCCCAAGTGTCCAGCCTTATGCCACATCCAGCTGTCATTGTAGATAGGGTCAGTCCAGGTTGCATCAGAGACCCTGAAGGAATTGTAAAGAATTTCCCTGTTTCTTTGTTCTGTTTTTGAAATTCCTTTTTAGAGTGGGTTTGAGCTGATTCTCGCGGCCATGTTTATGCCAGTCTAGACACACTTGATTCCCTTACGGAGACATATCAATACATAGGTTTTAAGATTCTTACTAGTCAGATCGATTCCTCTGGGGAAAATATGGGGTTTTGAGTCCCTTTCACTGAGGAAGGTGTAGGTCTTGTCTATTCCATAGTTGGTTTTTGGAACGGTACCTGTGCTTATATCAAACTCTGGTTTGATGCATCACCCCACCTCTCCTTCCCCCTTAAGCAGGCATAAGAGTGTTTTCTAAATGTGAGACTCTGTTCTCTTTCCTAACTCAGTTCATGTGTAGCCATGTTTACAGGATCTTCCTAAGTGATATCTTATGATAAGTTTCTTTTTCTGTGTGACTTCTTTCACTTAGAATCATCGTACCTGAATCCACTCATTTTACTGCTACTGGTCTTATGACATTGATTTCATGGCCGAGGGATATTCCATCGTACGTAAGTTCCACCATGTTTGGAACCATTTTTATATTTCCTGGGATATTTCAGGTGTACCCAGGTTGAGTTTCTTGTAAGCAGTGCAGCCCTCAATTTGGGGGTGGCTCTGTCTTATGGATTTTCAGTTTTCCCAAGGTATATTCCCTAGACTGGAAGTGCCCTTGGCTCTGTAGCTCTGTTGTTTACTTGTTTTAGGGAACACAGTGCACCCCTCCAGTGAGGCAGTTGGCAACTTACATCCCGCCCATCAGCATAACAAGGCTCCCTGTTCTCCAGGGCCTGTCTTGCCTTTCTGGTTTTTACACATTTTGTGGATGTCCCTTTTGACCGGTGGGACGTGATACTTCTTTGTAGTGCAGATTTGCATTGCCCGCTTGCTTGCTTGGCCAAAAAGGGCGTATGCGTTTTCTCCTGAATATATTCAGGAGAAAACGCATACGCCCTTTTTGGCCAAGTGCATCATTGTCGAAGTTGTGCCCCTCTTCCTGTGCTTTACAGGCAATTCCAACGTACCTCTTGAAATCTGTTTCCTGCTATTCTGCCTCGCTTTCAAGTCCGCCTCGTTGCCTTCCCTCAACAGATTTTTGGATGATAGTTGGCCTTGATTACTCTGCCAGTTTGTGAATTGCTGTGCCCCTGAGCTCCATTTTTCAACTCGTTTTTTGTGAGCTGAACGCAGGTCCAAACTTTTGGTTCAGGACCTATACTGGTTCCCGGTGGGTGGCTGAGACTTTGGTTAATTCTTCTTCCTGCCGGGAAATTAGAGTGACATGTGCCCATCCAAATGCCTAACAGCTACTCTCTCATTGGTTCTCCCTCTTCCCTTTCATCCTCTGCCAAATTGGCAACCTGTGCGAACCAGGAGCTTAAAGGGGCTGTCTCTCCAAGTTGGGAGATTGATAGGAAAGCAGTTGGAAAGTCAAACCGGAGCACCAGGAGAGGGGCTCTTCGTTGAGTTTTAGAAACCTTTCGTATTCACAGTGTGTCCATTCTCTAGGTTTCCCGTACATGTTATAGCTGTAGTAATACTCCCTTCAACCTGGAGAGCTGGGACCCATGGAATGGGTGCCATGCATTATTGCTTTAAAGGGTCTGCATTTGCTCACCCAATCTCACCAATCCTCTCAGTCCCAAGTGTCCAGCCTTATGCCACATCCAGCTGTCATTGTAGATAGGGTCATTCCAAGTTGCATCATAGACCCTGAAGGAATTGTAAAGAATTTCCCTGTTTCTTTGTTCTGTTTTTGAAATTCCTTTTTAGAGTGGGTTTGAGCTGATTCTCGCTGCCATGTTTATGCCAGTCTAGACACACTTGATTCCCTTACGGAGACATATCAATACATAGGTTTTAAGATTCTTACTAGTCAGATCTATTCCTCTGCGGGAAATATGGGGTTTTGAGTCACTTTCACTGAGGAAG